>NC_071579.1:25396258-26642687 GCF_024509145.1 Vidua macroura
TAGGAAGCAGAACACTGGGTGCAAAGTGGTATTTCACAGTCATCCTGGCAATCAGAGTGAAGGGAATAAAGGAGCTTTCCACATTTTGCCACCCTCTGCTACAGTTCTTAGGAATATTGTCAAAGGTCCATTTCTGCCTAATTTGAGCCCCTGATGTTGCCCAGGCAGCCAGAGGAGACATCTCTGTTCCTGCATGTCGAGCCTGTTATTTAGATATCATCACCGAGCATGACTGACTTACCCTTAATAACTGAGGAGAATTCCAGGAAGGCATTTGCTCAAATAACAGCAGTAAATTACAGGATATGGTAAGATTTCCACATTAGAAAGGCAAACAAACAAAACATTAGACTGTGTTACTTTAGAGAGGAGAAAAATAAGATGTAATACAAAGGAGGTACCTAAGGGACTGAATAATGTGTAGAAATAAGTTCTTCTCTTTGCACATGCCTATTTATCCTTTCAAAGGACACGTGCAGTGAAATTAAAAATGACAAAATCAAAACTGATAGAAGAAAGTACTTTAGATAGTGGAACTTGTTATCACAAGGTATATTCAACATTTTTCCAAACAGAATTAGGGTGCTCTGGGGACCCCACTGGACAATACTCTCTTGCATTAATTTTGATCTTCTGACTCACTGTGAGGTTAAATGTGCAATCCACAAAAGTTGGTCCCTGTGCAAAGAATTGTAGTTGAGGAAAACAGGCAGCAGAAGTTAAGACTAAATAATCCCAGAACACTATAGAGCAGAGCTAGAAGAATTTTGTGAGAGATTCTAATAGGATCTAAGGGGACTGAAGTGAATTGGATTACTGCAGACAGTAATGTAACAGGGAAAGGTAGAGTGCTAGATTATTGATGAGGACAGAGGATGGAGATTACCTGAGGGTGCCAGCACACTCCTCACAAAATACATTTTCATCTAATCTTTCTATTTTAAAGCAGGAAAAAAAAAGTTGCCCAGAAGTTCCCATTCATTGATATCTATTGCTTTCGAAAAAGGCCACAATGATTTTGTTGATCTGTCTTATTGAGCGTCTTGCTCTTTCCCAACATGCAAAGACACGACTGGGCAGAGCTCATGGCTTTCTTGATGTATCTATGAGTTAGTTGCTACAGGCAAAAGGCCACCTGCTCATGTTTTTGTGTAGGTGAAGCAGTGATTTTTCTTCGCCATGCCCTCCCAGTCTCACCAGTGCCTTTTGCAGGGCATATTTACTGCACATCTGGAGAAACTCAGCGCCTCTTTAACATTTCACTGTGGCTCGGCCGTGACAGAGCAATTCCTCCATGTTGCTGCTAAGTCAATACTCACTTTGGTGTGTGTGAGCATTAGCTTCACTCATTCTTGATGTGTATCCTGCCTGCAACAAAAAAAAATAGGCAAACTATCTGAAGACACTGAAGTTTTCTTAACATGTAAGCTGTTTTCCATGCTGTCTGCTAAATTCTTTCTTGACTGGCTGCAGCTAAAGAAATCAAACCTGATTTGATTACAGCCACTAGAGGACTATTCCAGATCTTGAATTCAGTTGTAGTAATTGGAAACTTGTGTTGTAAAGGAATCATCTAAATTCATCTAAGAGATAACTTCTTTGAATACGGTCTTAGGAATTCACAGATGGCACAAATTCAATCAGCCAAGACAGTATTAGCTTTGTACCCCAGAAAGTTCTTAGTCTGTCCCTTACTCAGTTCAGAAGAGGTAGCATTTTTCTTTGTGCTTTACATTTAAAATAAATTATCTTAGATGGAGACATTGCCCCAACAAAGTTTTTGCCAGAAACAAAATTCTTCTAACCAAGTTATAAACCCCTGAAAATAGGGCTTTATAATGGGAGTGCTGATAGGCCCTTAACAATAGCATTGTGAATGGCGCTGCTATAATTAATGATACTTCAGAAAGATTTATGGTCCTTAGAAAGAGATAAAACAGAAATATCATTGCTTCTTTGCCTCCCATCATTTTATCCTCTATGAAATTTTATGTGAAATAAGTCAAATGAAAAATGTAAGCTCTTAATCTTTTCCCAGAGTCCTGTCTCTCACTTGATGAACACTTTCACAGAATAAATTAGAGCTTTTTATTCCTTATGTATGTACAGCTTTGTATTTAAAAAGCAAAGAAAAGAACGTTGTTGGCTTGGCAAAGCAACTCAAGACAACGGTCATGGAGGAAGCAAAAATTACTCACTATTCTTGTCTGTTTTTCTTCCACCCCAGAGACAATGACTCTTGTCTTGCAATAGTTCTGAGCAGCTTGGTAGTGTCCAAAAGTACTCTGTAGGGAAGATTCTCTGCTGACGGAAAGTCAGCCACAATGACTCTGGCTGCAACAGCAAGAACCCAGTGGCCTGAGCAGAAAGCCAAAAGCTGTGGCTTGATTACAGCAGATAGTACCTTTGTGAAAACACAGAATACTATATGGATATTTAATTTAACTGGGAAAGGCATAGCAAGAATCAGTTACTGGAGGCTGAAGCTAGAAAAAAATTGAATTAGATATTTGGCATTATACTGTAACAGAGAAAGGGAGTAACCACTGGAACAGGCTATCAAAGAGAAAGTGAATTCTCCATTTCCTGACAATAGTAAAGGAAAATGAGAAGCTGACAAAATAAATGCTTATGTTGAAACAAAACATATTTTAGCCAAACAAAAAGAAGATTGACAACAGTATTTAATGGCCTGTGATGTACAGGAGGCTGCCCTGACAGTATGTTCTGTGTGTGAACGTTGTGACTCTGTACAGCATTTTAACAAAAAATGGTAAAGCACTGCTTACTGAACAGAGATCAGAGGACAGGGCTATGAAGGATTTTCCTTGGAGCCTGTGCCCTGCAGCACCTGGCACTGCCCAGGGAGCTGCTGGGAGGCAGCAGGGAATGCCAGCTTCTGAGGCTTCTGAAGCTACAGGGGGAAAAGCTTCACCTCTGGGCAGCCAGGCCGAGGCAGCAGCTGAGTAGGGGCTGAGAAGTCACAGATTTGGCACAGGCCACCTGGAATGGCAGTTAAAGCTCAAAATCCATCACATCCAGATAAAGGCTCTGGCTTGTGCCAGCCTCACCAAGCTCAGATGGCATCAGGCACTTGTTTTCCAAAAGCCTCTGCAGTGTGTCAGGAATTTTGTCCCTCTGCCCTTTAAAGTAGCAGCATTTGAGCATCTTCCCTGTTATTTTGATTGACAACAGCAAAGTCACTAGAGAACCTCAAGGACTTTCTCACTGGCTTATTTTCCTGTTACAAATCGTAGCATTTTATATTAGAGAAAAAAAAATGAAATGCTGTTTTAAAATAAAAACTGAAGTTAGTTTCTAATAGGAAGCTCTGAGATTTATGCTCAAATTCCCCATAAATTATAACATTGCTCCTTTAAAGTCTCCAATCCATCAGGAACAGAGAGAGATATTTTATATATATATACACTTTAAATTTTTTTTTTAATTTTATGACAAAAACTTTTGGTTTTCAATGGAATTCACTTTGGAGGGCAGAACATTTTCTTTTTCATTGTAAGAAGATTTGTAAAGGGGCAGGATTGTGGCTATTATTAGAGTTCTTCCTAAAGAAAACCATCAAATCCTTTACAGCACTAGGCAGATCTGGGCTAAAAAGTATAACAGGATGGTATAGAGCAGCCCAGATAGTGACAGAGAGAAAATGGAGCAAGAAGAAAGAAAAAAAATGGAAACCCACAAAGAAGAGCAGATGCCAATTAGAATTCTTGCAGGCTGTAGCAAGGAGTGAGCATAAGAAGCTGTAGCAAAAGAAAGGGTAGAGTGGATTAGTGTTAATCAGAGACATGGGAAAGTAGGGAAGGTTTTAAATGAGCTTTTGGGTTAGCAGCTCAAAAGAGAATTCCAGATCCATCAGGTGTAGGGGCAAAAATAAAATTCAGAATAGCAGAAAATACATCTGAATCCTGAGTAATTAACTTTTGAAGGTAATAAGACATTTTTTGGAAGTAGAAGTCTCTCTCTCTTTCTCTCTAGCACTGTTATCTAATAAAAGAGTGCAGTTAGTATTATAAGAAAGTGACTCCTACCTGTTTTCTTTTTCGGTGTCTTAATGTTATATACACACAGCACCTTGTTAAAGGAAAGTTAAGTACTCAGGAGCTAGAACTTCCCAATCTCTGGCAATAAATTTGCCCAAACACAGAGTGCAGATGAATTGCCTCCAGAGTTCTTTCCTGGTGTGTTATACCAGGTAAGAAGCTGGCTCAGTATGGGACAGTCATGAGTGGTCTGAAGATCTTAGGGTTCAAGATGAGTTCCAAAATCCACTAGAGACATTGTTGACTTCAGTAAACATTAGGGCAGGATGGCTGGAATGTAAGGGTAGGGGGTCTCCTTACAGTTCTGAGATATGAAACATCCCTTAACATTTCTATGCTGCCAATTTAACTCCCTGTAAAATGAGGACACTAACCCCTAGTCACTAAAAAAGGGAAAAAAAAAAAAAAAGAAGGGAAAAATTTAAAAAAAGAGAAAAGAGGAGAACCCCTACTGATTATCTGTTCTTAGAGGCTGTGCTATAATTAACAATCCTATTTCTAGCTGTTTGTGTTTCTTTTACATATGAATCATCATTAAAGATTAATGAGAAAACTAACACTATATGAAAATGTTGTTGTCTCATTATTTAAACATTTTCATTTTAAAAGCCCTATGTATTCCTAGAATATTATTAATTTATTATTTGCTAAACAATATCTTAACTAGTCCCTTTTTATTTCCTCATAAGGCATAATTTTAAGCAACTGCAATCAGTGCCCTTAGTTCCACTCATCAGTTCTGAATCTCTGCACTGCTGAGTCTCCAGCAGAACAAACTTCATCCAAACAAAGCACAGACATGTCCATCAAATCAGCCAGAGCTTCTGACACACACCTGGTGCCAGCTTGGTGCTCTACTGTTGGCTTTACACTGGCTGCCAGAGGAACAGAGGACTCTGGATCCAGTGTCATGTTAGCTTAGCACAGAGAGGTGATGCCTAACGTAGCATAAACCCCATCAGCATTACACCAAACCTTCCATGTGTTTTTTTAACAAATTTAAACCATCAGAGTGAGCATATATGAGATCAGTGAGATGAGATCCAACACTGAGAGCCGTAAAGTTGCAGGTTGGTCACACCCAAGCCTGCAGGAAATTTTACACTGTGATAAAACACCATTGAATTCAAATAAAACCTGTAAGTCATTTGTCCATTTCCAATGCATTGGAATATAGTACGGTGATGAAAGCAATTCTCCTGGCATGGTGGAAGGTGAACCCTACATTACAGCTTCAAAACAAGCCACTTGTGCTCATGGCCCTGAGGGGAAAAGATGAGCTCCCAGGGAACAGAAACCCAGAAGTCTGCTCAAGTTCTTGCTCCACACCAGGGGTGCATGTGCCAGGTTTTCCAGATGGATGTGACTCTCTCCTAATGACCAAAGTTAACAAAAAAACTCCTCTGAAAAGAGGACTTCATGACAGAAACGCCTACGCAGCTTTAAGAGCCACTTCTCAAATGTTCCTCTGCTTATGAACCACAAGACTAATACGGCAAAATTTGCCGACTTTTGCAGTTTTCTCCTCTTTTGTCGAAACTAATGAGTCACGATTAGAGTAATGCTTTTCTGTGACTCTGAAACCATTTTTGCCTAATGAGGTACTAAGTCTTTATAATTAGGCCCAGAAGGGAGCTAGGATGTGGCCCCTTAAGAGCAATAATTATTTAGGTTATTTATGGTAATAAAAAATTGAAAATAGGAATTCTTCCTCAGAATGCAACTATTTATTCTTTTACATATTGCCTAATAGGCAATTACCCTATTAAGGCAACGTTTTGTTGCTAAAGACATTAATTGAAATGTAAATTAAATGTAAATCAGCTAATTAAATTGATATGTAATGAACTTGTCATGCAGGCCTTTGAGATCAGATGCATTCTGCTAATAAACAAGTGTTGTACTGGTGCCATTGCTCACTGGAGTTAAGGTTGTTTAACGTGTTGTGTCGATAACATTCTCCCATCCCAAATTGGAAGGTTTGGATTGTGTTGCTAGAGACCAGAATGAAGGCGGCAATGGGACCTTCAGGATTTACTCCATCCTATTATTTCCTTATCAACTTCATTGCAAGGCAAAGTGTTCCCCTAATGGGAAGTGGTGCACATCCCATTGGGTTGTGATCCAAGCTCTGTCTGTTCCTTCTGCTCCCCAGAAATGACAAAACACTTTGTAAAAGCCCTCTCCAAGATCCATGCTGCTGTTTTAGGTGGCTTCTGGAGGGGTTAATGTTACTTCTTTCTCCACTAGCTATGGGCAGTTCAGCAGAGGTAATGAACCCTCACAGCAGTGGGAGGATAACTCTACACATTCCTGGAATAGAAATAAAATGAGAAATGAAGCAATCAGAATTTGCTTGGTGATTATGTTGACAACATACAAGGTAAACATCAAAGTCAATACAGCAACAGGAGAATGAGTTAGAATAACCTTCTGTGCTGGCCGTAACACACACATAACCTTCAGCATTAAAGCGTGGGCTTGTGTCAAGCTGTAAATTAAAGGGAAAGAATAGGATACTATCAGTTCTCCTATGAAACAATCCATTTTCCTGCAGCTGCCATTTGAGCCAGACCTACTAAAATTTCTGGCAAAAATTCAGGCCATGTATTGAAGGTATCTTGGAGGACAAAAGTCCCTCTCCTGCCAGATACCTGGACAAAACTCACTGTCTCAAATTAAGCAACAGTAAGGCAAATGTCACATATTTTGCTTTCAAAAAAATCGCAGGTCAGCACCTTATAGAACTCACCGCCCACCTCTGTTCACATCCTGCAGACATTCCATGTGCTCAGTCACAAAGCTTAAGTGAATGCAACAAAAAGGGCTGTGGAAGCAAGAGAATGGAAAAACAGTTTGGAGTTGTGGAAATCCAGAAGTTTTCCTGGATCCATCGTGCTGTAGCTGCACCTGAGCATTAATGCTTAATTATTCTGTCTGGAATAAATTAGATGCTGCGTTTATAACTTCTTCTATCCAGAGAACCTTCAACCCTGCAATCCTTTGGGGCCTGGGGGTATTTAATAAACATGTCAACTACCACTCTTCTTTAGCTTGAATGCAGCATCTTGTTTTGTCCTACTGAAGAACACTCCAGTTTGAAGTTTACAGAGCAATTAAATACCCTCATGGGGCCCCTGATATTGTCAGCATATGTAGATTAGTAATTGTCAAGTTTCTCCCTAAGGCTGAAGAACTCTTAGTCAAATTCCAGAGATCATCAGATATTCAGATTTCAGTGGGCTTTGTGTCATACACAACATAGTGGCATAATTAAACTAAAATGTTTCTTTTCTAATAAACTTTTGGATCTGTATATGTTTCTATTTTCTTTTTAATTAGCTATGATCACAAAATAAAACGGAACATCAATCTAAATCTGCAATTTTGCTGCTTCCAAAAAGTTGCACTGGTAATACCTTTCTCTTCCAAAAAGTTGGGGTTTGGGGACCACACTTACGCTGTCATGACTTGCAAAGGCCTGATGGAGCACAAACCCCAGCAGACTGGAGCTACAGTTCCTTCTCTGACTTCTGTCCAGTTGACACGTGGGGACAGGCCATGATGCTGCCATCTTGAACTGTGTCTTCATTGACCTGGTGGCTTGGACTAGCTCAGTTTTTAGTCTATTCTTAACTAGTTTTGATGTCTGTGAACATTGATGTAGGTAGAAACAATATAAAAAAAGGTCAAGAAGTCAAGAAGTCAAGAAGTTTAGAGGTCAAGAAGGGAATTAGTATAACGATCCTCCCAACCGCAGCTCTTGCTGCAGTGACTGACTCCAACCTTCCCTGTTGTTTGAGCCCTCTGCCTGCCACACTGGGCAGTCAAATACTCACCTGAATTTAATATTCATTTGCCTGAGTGTTGGACAGGAATTTTGCTGGCTTGCTTTGAATCTTGTATGGTCCAGCTCTTGGAGATCAAGTAACTGCTCTAATAAGGTAGAATGGAGTAACAAGAGCAACTGGATGACGCTCTCCTGCATTAAGACTGGCCTATGCATGTTCCTCCAGCTGGTTCCCCCTGCTATGGGTTCTCACATCCATTGGATTGTGGTCCCAGGGCTTGGAAGGATCAAAGTGTTGGTCACTGGTCTGCATCCATCACTGGAGTCACATTTTATTGAGCTGTGTCTGTGGACAAAGCCTGTGGCAAGGGGGAAGTTGGTACAAACCTCTCTGATGTTTTTGACCTACAAACTCAGATTTTAAGGCTGCATTTGGGATCTGAAAGTTTAATTCCTGACAAAATGAAAAAGAATTGGACTTGGAAATTGTGAAGGTAGTTTTAGTAATCTTCATTACAGCATGTTACATAAAAGAGGTAAGTTACTGCTCCTGAGTAGATCTTAATTTCCATGCTGTTCACATTTCCTAGGTGTAGCAGAGGACAAACTGGCAGTGCTTGGAAATTGACAAAAACCTTTTGTTAACCCCAGACTGCCCATGCACACACGGTGTGTTCTTCCTTAAGACTCAGACAAATGTGTCCAAATGAGCAACATTTCTCAGGCTGGTCAAATGAGTAGAAAATCTTGTTTGTGTGTCCAGGAGGAAAGTCTTTATTACCTCCATTACTGCACTTCAACTGCACTTCTCCCTCTGTAAATCCCATCTTATTTGTCACAACTTACCTGCAGTGCTGAATACGGGCAGTTCTGAAGGCTGAGATCTTTCAGTAGCCCCAGAACAGACAGCTGAAGTATCTCCTTCTCAACACAAGGATAACCTGAAGCCACCAGGTAATTTCAGAGTGGTTTTCTGCAGTCTCAAGCTGACTTTAAAGCAAAGCTCTATTATTTTGCCTCCAAATCTTTCAAGCCTCCATGTCCCCAAGCCCCTTTGTGGACTAAATCGTCATTTCTTGAAAATCACTTAAATTCTTCCCACTGCTGAGTAACACCCATTGTTGAGGTGGCTCTTCTCCACTTGGTACACTGCATATGGCAGAAATGCTGCTTTCATTTCACAGGCCTGTTTCTGTGCTAGGTTATGGAAACTGGATCCAAACAGCACAAAGAAAGTTGGGCCTCAAATAGTAGCCCAGGACGAGATCTCAAGAGTCGCAATAAAAAGAAGATCAAAAACTTTCCTCACATTCTTCCTATGATGATACGTCTCAAATTTATTAATTTTTCTTGTCCTGTATCATATCTTAGGCCAAGCTGTTTTTCCCAAGTGAATTGCAACGTGGCCTTTGGTTCAGTGAGTTTAACTGAAGCGTGCCTATCAGAAAAAAGGACTGTTATCTGTAATAAAGTAACTCCTTCAAATTTATTTTCTTGATCTTGTACTTTGGTTAGGCTGCCAGAGTCTAATGCCTGAAAAAGCATCTCTCACCTAGGGCCCTAATTTTAAAGGACTTTAGATTTTTAGGGGCTGGATGGCGTCATCTGCTTGCATGGATTTTGTCAGTATATTCCTGCGAGTGAGCCAGCCTGAGCTGTGTGCTAATTTCCCATCTCCTCTTTGGTTGATGACAGTCCCTGGCTCAGTGAGATTTCACTTTTGCTCAATGGACTCTTCTTTCTGTGCCCTCCCTGAGATATATTTTCTAAGCACCAATTTCACTCCAAAATTAAAGATGAAATTTAAAGATTAGGGACTGCAGGGTTTTTTTTGGGTTTTGGGGTTTTTTTTTTACTTTTTTTTCCAAAGGCATTTCAATGTCTCATACTCATTCATTGAGTGAGGTATCTAAATCATCCAGAGCAATCTGGCCCCCATTCCAAATTAGGTGATGTAAAAGGCCAATTTGCCTTTTAAAAGCTCTCCAATTTAATCTCCTGCTGTGCGATTAGTGCCACGCGTAATAAACACATTGTGAGCGCATGCCGAGGGCAGGTGTGGGTGAGGTAATGGATCCCACCGACTGCCTGCACTGCAAATGCCAGGAATATCAAATACTGCATGCACCAGTCTTAGTCCCAGTCAATTCTAATTACTTGAGTGGACTGACTCCAAATTCAGATGTGCTGTGGTGTAACTGAGGTCAGGGTACAGTACATGATTCTTATCTTAATACCATTGTAGTACTGGAAAGGTCAAACAGAGCATCGTGCAAGGAGAAGAGGTGCTGGTTCTGGTAAAATTATTCTTCTCTCCACTCCTTGAACAAAGGGATGAAGGTTGTGTCTCTGCTGAAGAGCGTTCTGACACACTGCATATTTAAAATAAAAACAAGGCAGAATGGAGGAATCATTCATGCAACAATCCCTAATTGAGCCTTCCTGAGCTTTGCCTGAAACCTTGGAGCACTCGGTCTGCCAGTCCTTTGAACTACAACTACACCAGAGTCAGAGGCCAGGGAGGGCATCATTGCCCCTCCAAGCAGGGGTAGTTCCCAGTCCTGACCATTAAGAAAAGCCAGCTGTACCTACCAAATAACATATTCAGAAAACATTAAAACCCTGTGTTCATTTATAGGCATTCTTGCTGTTGGAGGAATTGCTGATGAGTGGGGCACAAGGCTGAACTTCCTTTTTCCACTTGATTACCACTATCCCACTTGAACAGCTGTAAAGCACCTCCAAATAGGAGTGTTCCCTGCATGCCAGTCATAGCATTTTGTTCTGTTTTGCATTGATGCTCATTACTTTTTTAGGTAGTGAGAGTGAATATCTGGGTTCAGAACTGGTTTTAGTTGGGCTCAGCTCACTGTTAGGAGGTGTTATTACCTGAATCCGTTTCCAGTGTAACTTCCCAGGAGCCCACACAGGAGATAGTATTTCATTCCTTCTCCAAAAGCAATAGGCAAGGTCATTGTTAGGACCAGAGTGTGATCCCAATCCGTAGCCATTCTGCTCTTTTAACTTAAGCTATCGCTAAAGTGTTAACTGCTGAAAGCAGAAACATGAAACCCTGCAATAGAGAGAGCTGATTAGAATTCAGCCCACTGTATCACCTCTAAATAGGAAATAAAGAATACATGGCTGTGATTAATCGTCCATAAATGGCCACTGCCTGCTTCCTCTACTCCATACAAACACAGGCCACATATTTATTCAGCTCACCAAAGGAGTAACAGGATCATTCTTATTTGTTAGGACCTGAGATTTAAGCAAGTACTTAAAGGGGAGCTCAGTTCTTGTGTGTCTGTAGACATGCACACACATCTGCTCTTCTGTCTGGTTTTCACTATCCATAAGATAAATCAGGTTTGTTTTTAAAGGTGTATTTGCCTGTAGATCAAAATACATTGAGATGCAAAATCACAGCAATGTCCGTTTTAGTAAAGTGATTTTTATGATATTGCAAACATCAATCTCTAAGGATTGGCAATAATTGTATTATTAAGAAAAAATATTTTGGTTTGTATGCGTTGCAGCTTGGCCAAATCTGATACCAGGACCCTGGGAAAAAAATAATTTAAAAAATCACGTCATGCACAGAAACCTGACCTGTAGCTTGAAGCACTGGTGGGTAAAGACTGTTTTTACCAGTTGTGGATACAGTTCCATTGGAGCACCAGCTTGTCTGCTTGTGGTTCAGCTGAGCTCAGTGGAGCAGGGCTGCCTGCACCACTGCTCCCTGGCAAAACGCAGAAACATCTTCCCTACACTGGGATTTGCAGTCCAAGGGCTGCATCTGTGAACGGAGTGCTGCCTCCAGAGCCTTCATCCTCTGCTGTCACTGGGTGCTTGGTACACCAGGCATTTCCCTGGAAATACCACTGGCACAGTGGTATTGCAGTGGCAGTGCTGGTCTGGGAAGGGGAGGTGACACTTTGGAGGTTTGGGCCCTTTGCCCTCACTTTCCTGAATGTCTCTAAGCAAGTCCCTTGGTTTCTGGGTGCCCCAGCTGATCAGTGGGGATTGTGAACTACAATCCTCATTAAAGGCACTGGAGATCGAGGAGGGGAAAATGCTGCATGAGAGCTAAATATTGATATTATTATTCTGCAAAATGGTGTAATTGCTGAGAAATGGCCAGTAAAATTGTCAAAATCATGTATAAGAAACAGGAAACAGAATCACAGAATGGATGATGTTGGAAAGGGTCTTGAGATCACCTTGTCCATCCCCTCCGCTCAGGCTGAGTTACCTACGTGAAGTTGCCCAGGGCTGTATCTGTCTGGGTTTTGAATATCTGCAGGGATAGAGACTCCACAGCCTGCTCCAGCATTTGACCACCCTCATAGTTAAAAAGAATTTTCTTGTGTTCAGTTGGAATTTCATATATTTGTTTTAAGTTGTGCCCTTTGCCTCTTGTGTAGCATGTGGTCCCCACTGCCCCCCTGCCCCCCTGAGGAACCAGTGAGGCCCAGAGAGGGGCTCAGATGTGACCAGATGTGATTTCATTGTGCCCAGTCACCTTTGAAATCCCAGTGTTCATTCTTTTTTTCCCCCTCTTGATTTTTCTCAACAGGCTACTTTTGCTTGGAGACCAGTAGCAGCTTGTTGAACCAGTGGGTTTAACAGCCTCACATCGCCTGGAGATGCTCTAGCACCATCCAAGGGCTCCACACCCCTAGGAAGTTAGCAGAGATTGCCCAGCAATAGGGAGCCTTCCCAGGTGAGCCTGTTGTAAAACAGTGATTACCACCACCACAAGATTTCTCTTCTAGGAGAAAAAAAACCTCTCTTGCCTAAAGATGTTATCATGCATAATTCAGGGAAGAAATCCATACTGCATTTAAAAGATTACATCTTATCATCCAGGGTACTTATTAGCTTGATGATTTAAAAGTAGATGGGGATAGAGCCTTTCCTGCTATTCTGCAGTAGCATCAGTGCTGCGTGCTGATGAGTGATGGCCTTGTGGTTTGGTTTGTGACTGAACTACTTTTCTGATGCCACAACTGGTCCAGGTGGGGTGGAGAAATTCCCAAATCATGATGAGCAGCCCTGGCTCTGTCCATATGTGGGTTTCACCAGATCACCATTCCTCTTCCTGTGGGTTTGGTTAAGTTTGTGGCAGGCAGTAACAAGGGGTTAGTGGTGTTTAGCTGCTCTGGTTAATGCCCTGCCCAGGAGCACACAGCACTCCCATCTTCCCAGGGGCAGGAAAAGATGCTTCTGAAATGGTGAGGAGGTTGGAACAAAATTCAGGCAGATTTACCCTGGACAGCACTAGTTGTTCTGATGGCCCTTGGTGATTTCCAAATACATGTTCCCATTCCCAGAACATGCCCTCCTTTTGACCTGGAGTGTCCCATGCTGCATGGAACCTTGCTCAGAACAGGGCTGGCTTTCCACCTCTGCCCCCAGACTGTGCAGATCAGCTTGTCACCATTTTTCTAAATCAAGGAAAACATCTTTTTTTTTTTTTTTTTTTTTTTTTTTACTCCAACCCACACATGAGCTGTTTTAAATCCAAATACAAATTTGAATAGTATAGTGTAAGTTGCTTAAAAATGTCATTATTGCACCAGTAAATATTTTCATTCAAATACCAGGTGCACTGGATTGAGCTTGGAAAGGGAGAATTTAGTTATGACCATTGTTTTTGCACCATCGTTCTGTCCCTCTTATGCCTTGTGCCTCCCTGCATCATGAGGCAGGACATAGAAAAACTGGCCATTCATGGCAAAACTACTCCAGGTCACCATTTTGGGACCTATCTGCAATACCTAAATGAAGTAGCTTTTTTTTTTTTTTTTTTTTTTTAGTCTTTGGGTCTTATTCTGGGCTACATGCATGTAATAAGAGTGAAACTATGATGAAGTTGAGTAAGGATGCTTAGGAAGTCTTGATTTTTTTATCAAATATATCCTGGGCAAGAAAAATTAACCCCAAAAGGTGGCACCTGCACTGACTGTAGGAAGTGGCATGGGGGTTTCTAGAGTATTTCTCTGTGTGGCTTTCCATACAAGCTCTCATCTCAGAGATTTCCCGATTATATAATGGACTTAGAACTAAATGATAACCTGGGGACTCTGATTCTTACTGCCATTTCAGGCAGAAATCCTCAGATAAATGGCTTGGGAAGTCTCAGGACGGCTGAATGACAGCTTGGTTCAGGAACGGGGTGTACTGAACATGAAGTGTGAGAGTGAGTAAAAAGGAAGAATTTTGCAAAAATCCTTCTCCTGTTTCAAGGTTGAGAGGTATGAAATGTGTGCATTTAACAGTTATTATTAATTACTGTTTACTCTCTACCAACACTGCCTTGGGAGTATCTGTGGTGATTTAGCCAAGCACCCATGGCCATCACTCAACTGGCTGCTGTGACTCAGCCATGGAGCCTCATTCACTGGCTCTGGGATCCACTTCTGTCCTGCTTCAGCTCACTTCATCTGTCTGAGTCTTGGGCCACCATGTGAGAAATGGGTGTTTCCTCACATGGAAAAAATGATATATAAAGCAACATTAGTATGAGGTAAAAATCATGGGGGTTTGGATGGCAGACATGAATCATAGAGATAAATATTCCTCACCTTATCCTAAATCTTGCAATATATGATCTATAGAAGAGCTAAAAGTTGCAGTCAAGATTTCCAGGGTGAAGTCCTGGCTTTATTAAAAATAGCAAAATGCTTCTTCACCTAAAAAGGGCAAAAGTTCATCCCCTGGAGGCTGAATCGCAAGCTCTGTGAGACCCATGTTCCCATGCTAAAAAGGGAGAAGAGTGGGGACTCAAGACTCCCATGATGAAGAGCACCTCTATGCTCTAACCAGTTTCCTCAGCTAAAGTTAGGCTGTGCTTCTCCCCCTTTTTTCTACCCTCTTCTTCCTACTTCTTAGTCAAGCCTCCTCAGACATGGTGTTTTCACTTGGTGACTCAGCATCAGCTGTTCAAACTCTTTGGGAGCGTGACAGGGCTGTGACCGACTGAGAGGGAAAAGAAATCTGCCTTAGGGGACACAGAAATGATTAAGTGCTAAGTACAACATGAATTTGCCAGAAAACAACATCCCCACCAAGAGCCTGCTGTCTCCCTGCAGGGCTGTGCTCAGCCTTCAGACTTGCAAACACCAGCGAGCAGATTTAGTGCTTGTGGCAGCTCTGGAAGGGGCATCACACAACAAGGATAATGCTCAGGGCCTAAAATAATCACATCTCTAGAAATTTATTAATCCAGCCTTAAAGTGGGCCCTAAATGCTGTAGAAACAATCCTCATCAATCTTAGCAGTACATGTATGGAGCAACCCCAAAACCTCCCTGCCTTCACCTGGCACCAAAGGGAAAAGAGTACGAATCCTCAGCATTTGTTCAGGCTGCTTTGGTTGAACGTATCAGGGGTAACAACCCTAAAAGTGCAAAATGAACAGGGGGCTCTTTATACCCAGGGTAATTTTGTGTACATAACAGGGAATCACAGTAGAATATTGACTCCCCTATGGCTGTGAGAAAAACTTCATCCTCAATGGCATAACTTGCTCTAGTACTCTTTTTCTTCCAAACACTAGCTGGTAATAAAACCTTCCTTCAGATACACAGGCTATAGGTAGTGCAGTTTGAATTGGCTGGTTTCTGTTACCATTGCTTTCAGACAGTAAATGTCAAGCCTTACTGGAAAAGCAGCATTTTTATACTTCACAAATTTGGATTCTTTAAAACATTTTTTGAAAATAGACAACTTTTTGATGAAAGACTTAATGAAAAATAAAAATATCTGTTATATCCACGCCCATCAGTACTGATGCTCCCAGTTTCCCCTGTGTTCCTCCCACAGGAGGATTCAAAGCCCTCCAGATGCACTCAAAAGCATTTCATCCTTCCATGTGTGCTGCTCTGCCATGGAGAGGTGCATGAGAAGCGAAATAAATCACACCTCCCCATACTGAGCAGCTGTGACAGCCCCTGACAGCCATGCTGCTGCAGTGCATCCGCGTCAGCTGCCCTTGGATCTCTGCTCAGGGCCACCAGATGGGGAGGAACATGAGTAATGAGAGGAGCTCCTCCATGCCAGGCAGAACCACAGGAGAGGCGCTGGCCTGTCCTGAAATCCCCTCTCACGCCACGAACGCCCGGTCCACAGAGCACTCACCTCCAGGGAAGGGACGAGGCCGTGGTGGGTCACTCTGCAGGTGAGAGTCACTCTGCTGGTCTGGCTGTGCTGTCCATGCCTGGAGGTGACGTGGCTGCACTGGCAGGGCGATGTGGCCAGGCTGTGCCTGTCCTCCCCCTGAGGGGGCTGTGCGCTGCCCCGGCCACAGCAGCTCCATCCTTGGAGCCCTGGGTTTGCAGGGAGCCGGGAACTTGATCTTTGCTGCTAAACTGTGGTTGTAGATCACTGAATACTGACACTAAAGCACAGGGAAAACCTCCATCAACTATGGCACAGTGCTTTGAAATCTTTTTTCTGCACAAGGACAGAGACTTTAGGGGCTGGAAACCAGCTCCTTTGCCAGCCATGCCAATTGTTTTCAGCAGCCTCCAGTGGAAAAAGAAACAGAGTGAGCTCTGCTTATGTATCATTGCCATCCAGCATCATTCTTCTGGCTGCTGAGGAACCTGGTTTAACTCATTTTTATGTGCAAAGAAAGAGGTAGGTAGACACAAACATACAAAAATATGTAGAGCACACACACATAGACACACATAATCTAGAAGGCAAAGAGAGAATCTGTACCTGCATTTTCGATATCTTCCTGCACCAGGTAAGGAAAGCATCTTTTTCCTTTTAACTGGGTGCTGTACCTACATTGTTTCCTCGCAGTCTGTCTTTAGGTTGTAGCAGTTCACAAGGTTTTTTCAGCAGATGTGTTATTCAATTACTTCAGGGCTTTTCCATTTGTAATATTACGAAGCAATGATAGCCAGCAGACTTCACCTGTCTTTTAGAGATAGCCAGCCTGGTAATTTTAACTCTGCCCATTTTATCCACACCAGTAAATCTCATAACATGGTTATAGAGAGATTCCAATTTTTGTAGAACCTTCTCCTGGGAATTCCTGTATACAATATTGCCATAGTCTGTAATGGACATAACCTGTGATTGGATTAATGTTTCCCTAGTGAAGAAGTCAAAGCATTTCATGTTACCATAACTGGTTTGCAGCTCTGCAGTAAAGGTCTTTGGTGTGGCAGAGAGAGTAATTGCAAACTCAGTCCCAATCAGAATATATAATCCCCTCACAGTGAGGGTCTAATTTGGTGCAGTTAGACTGCCTGTGCAGGGGTTTTTAGTGGGATTTTCTTGTCAGGAGAGCAGAATGCATGGAAAACAAGTTAATTTCAGCATTTTAATATTCATCATCCCGTCCTGTACAAAGGGAGGCAAAGACATTGCTACTGCTCCAAGGGGGAGCCCTGCACCTCCCCAGGGCAGAGAATGTGAAGAGGCAGGCTTTGCAATGGGCCAGTGGTCTCCTCACAAAAAAAGCCCTCCACTCATGTTCAGATAAACATGTGCCCTTATTCTTAAGAGCAAATACCATTCTGTCCAAATAAAAGCCTAGTTTTGGACCCATATTGGCTTCTGAACCTGTCAGCATCCCTGGAGTCACCTTACCTTGGTCCTGACACAAGTGACTAATAAGGAATTACTGCTGGGAGTTCAACAGGCATTACTTACATCTGAGACACAGATCATCTCCAGGAAGAAGAGGCTAATGGCAGGCCAGAAGCAGGTTCTGAAGCAGGGTCTGCCTGCTCAGCTGGAGGAGGAGAACTTCAGCACTCACATGGGAGGAAAGGGAACTAGAGGCTGGGAACAAAAGGTCTCCTATTTTGAGCTCCCACGCTAGTCTCCCCCCAAAAAAATGGGATGTGTAAACCCTCAGGCAAACTAGCAGAGACCTCTCAGTGAAAGAAAGGCTCAGGCTCCCATCCCCAGATGGTCAGGAAGAGCTTTCAAGAAACACAGTTTATTGGAGACCCCTGAAAGCAGCTGTGGGTCTCTGAGGAAAGCACCATGAAGTCAGCTCTGCCTATGGAGTTCAGGGGAGATGTGATTGGGATCTCAGCATGGAAGAATTGGGTACTGGCAACTGTGGCTCAGCCAGAAGGTGCAAGAGACAAACTGAAAGAGGAATGAAATGGGAGGCAAGAGCAAAAAGCTTGAACAAGACATTCTGGAACGAGGATGGGGAGGATGGGTTCCAGGATGGGCGTGCTGCCTGGCTGAAGAGCAAGGCAGATGCTCTTGGCAGATAACCTTATGTTTGGATGTTACAGCATTGCTAGGCAGGTGGGGAGGATGGGAAGGTTAGCACCATGGGACTTGACAAATGGGATGTCATCATTCCCCATATGGGTAACTGTCTCCAATCTGTGCTTCCTGTGCCACTGAAAGGCTGGAATATCTCAGGAGAAAGGCAGCATCTCTGGCAGAGATCAGCAATCTAGTTTAAGTCCTAAGACCTACAGATTTCAGGCTGTGGGGCAGATACCTGTGCACAAGACAAGTAAGTGAAGACAGTGATTTTCAAGAAAATCCAGTTATTAAAACTAAACTTAAAAGGCTGACTTTTACAAGTCTGACAGAGGGAGCACAAGGGCTTCCCAGAATCCAGCTGTCTTGGTTTTGAAGTGATCTGGGAGCCTGTGAGGAGGAAGAAAGGGAAATGAAACAACACACTCATTCCACAGCTGCTTTTATCACTTTATTCATATTTCTAGAGTAGTCTTTTTAGCAGCTAAGCAAATATTGAAACTCTCTCATTATATATATATATGTATGTATGTATGTATATATAGAAACATCCAAAAATAAATAATGAGGAATTCTCCAAGTGTTTTTGCAATGAACATGGGAAAGAACATTTTAACTCTAGTAAACCAACTTTGAAAGTCTTCCACTAAAACCCTATAAAACCCAATGATAGTCATAAATTAGCACTAGATTAATTCAAAGGAGAACTTATCCCCCCCCTGCATACCTTCTAATCCATATCTCCAAGAGGTCATTTTAATTATCACACTGTCACTGCTATTCATTACTCTGCTTTTGGAGACAGAGAGCCAGCACTGCGCCTTTTGGATGCCTTGGAATTCATCATACGAAGGCATTTTATTCTCCCCAAAAATGTACACAGTTTAACCATCTCACCTTGAAATACTGACGGTAGCAGGTTTGTTTGGTGTTTTAAATCATTTTCCTTACAGTGGGATACCACCTTCTTGCTTTCAAGTGAGTTCCTCTTGTCAGAGAGCAACTAAGGAAAGCCCAGCTAATGGGTGGCTAATGCACAGATGCGTTCAGCTCAAGATTTGGCAGATCCTGAGTAGCTTGTCCTTCTTCAGAGGCATGCAGAACCAAGCTTTTGTCCTTACTCATACCTGCTCACTCGTTCTGGTTGCAGTAATACAAACTGGATGGAAACTATGTGCCAGTGGCTCCCAGGAGGTCCACTGGGATGTGGGACCCAGCTCAGCCTGACTCTGTTCCTAGATGGTGGCATTCCTGTCCTGGGAAAGAGGAGAGCCACAATCAACACATTTCTTTTACTAGAGAACAGTGTCTGGGGTTAGTACTTCTTCAGGGCCATACCAAACCAAGAGGAGCTCATTCAGTCATGTTTCACTCTTTTTTTGCCCTCAGTCTCATTCATCTTTTCCCTCTCTTTCCTGCTGGGTCTTGGCACCTTCTCTCCCTCAAGCCACCATTCCAGCCCAGCTCGTGGCAGAAGGCTGAAGAGAAGCTGCTTCCCAAGGCTTCTGATGGGTTGAGCAGAAGCACTTCTAAGAGCATTCTCCCTTTCCATCCCCTAGGAGACATTCAGACTCCACTCTGGGACATCCTCTTTTTATCTCCAGAATGAGAACGAAGGTCAGATGTTTCAGAGTGTCACACATTGCAGGAGACAAGACTGCCTAGTGACAGTGGCTTTGGGCAGAGATTTTGCACGCTTTCCATGCAATGGGGAGGTGCTGAGGTTGTACTTTGGGTTTCTTACACTACACTGTTTTTTCACCCCCTTCAGCACTACTCCTCACTCACACTGCCTCAGTCATACATCTGTTGGCAAGTCTGCTCTTTCTAGACCCCAAGCAGTTTTTGATGGAGGACCGCTGTCCCTGCCTGTTGGACAGGTGTTGCAGCAAGTTTCATGCCTGCAGCCCGGCGGTCCCATTTCTCATATGACCCCTCTCCTCAAATGATCTGATAGAAGAGCAAAAAACCCAGCCATGCAGTGGATGATAAACTGCACACTGAAGAGCACCTGCCTGGCTCCCAGAAGCTATTTATCAGGCTCTCCTAATGCAAGCTAACAGGACTAGCACATGCAGTAGGCATAAGGGCTTCTGAGCCCGACACTAAAAGGGGAGACATCACATGGTGCAGTAGAGGAGCCAGGACTCCCTCATTAGCTCATTGTATGGATTACCCCTTTAAAGAGAGAGAAGGGGACTGATGGAGGAAGGAGAGGCTTTCTCATTTTAACAGATAGCTTTTCAGCCACCACAAATGATTTCTGCAAATTTATCAGTTCAGTCTTTTTTTCCCCCCACAGATAAAAAAAAAAAAAAAAAAAAGCCCTGAAATTGATTCACCATCTATAAATAAAAAAGAATCAATAGTAAAATTTCTAGCTAATTTCCCTCTCCCTCTTTGTTCCTTGGACCATTTGTTATCTTAGAAATATTTGTCTGGGGAAAAAAAAAAGAGAAACATCATCGATTCCTGACTGCGACGTGTTCCTCCACCTTGCCCTACAGCTCTCCTCTCCTCTCCTCTCCTCTCCTCTCCTCTCCTCTCCTCTCCTCTCCTCTCCTCTCCTCTCCTCTCCTCTCCTCTCCTCTCCTCTCCTCTCCTCTCCTCTCCTCTCCTCTCCCTCCTCTCCTCAGCGCGTGGAAAGAGACGAGTCCTTCAGATGCGCCTGGCTCCTCTTCCCGGGTTTGCCTCCAGCGTGGCTGTTCCCTGGGCCCCGCTGGGCAGTGCATTTATGGAGTGGCACGTTGTCCTTCCTGCCAAAGGAAGAGAGAGAGGACAGGTGCTGTCAGCCACACTCCAGCAGCAGGTAAGCGTGTGTGGGGTGTGCTCTGAGGAGAAGCCGTGTGTGACGTCTCGCAGCGAAGTGCATCTGTAAGGAAGGCTTTGGCAGCTCGAGACAAATTAGAGGTGGTTGAAGACCAGCTGGTCCCATCCCTCTCTGGCCAGAGCAGGGTTAGTCCTTCCAGGAGGCTTCAAGGGCTTTGAGCTAGCTCTGAGCTCTCCAAGAGAAGGGTCCCGTTGCTTCTCTTTGGGTGAAGCACTTCCCACTGTTTTCTCCTACTGAGGCCCCTTCATTACTGCTCATGAACAGCCCTCCTCTCATCATTAATATTTCCTTCTGGGGCTTGTACCATTCACAGGATGGCTGGGTTTGCACATCTGCTCACAGCTGGATTGCCCCCACTGCCAGGGGTGTTCACAGCTGGGTCAGAGTCTTTGGGGGCAGTCTCTGACTGTGTGGCCAGGGAGGACCCAGCACATGATGCCAGCACTTCCAGCATCCAGACCAGTGCCTTCAGAGAACCCACAGATATGTGACACTGCTATTTCACTGTGCCCATAATTCCAATTTTCTAACTCCAATTATCTAACTCTAATTATCTAGCCAAATTTCATGCCAAATTTCAGTTGTCAGTACAGTCTGGAGTTTCCAGTGCCCCTTTCAGGCTGCAGCCCCAGCAGAGCTGTGGGAGTTTTATAACTGGCCTCCAAAGGAGCAGGGTTGTGATAAATACAAAGTGCTTTTTGCAGTGATGCCCCAGGAGTTCACAGGGTAAGAACTGAGCTTTTCACAACCCAGCACCACAGAACCAGCTCCCCAGCTTCCCACAGCTTATCTGGTGGAAAGATTTGCTTTGTAACACTTCAGTTCCTGATAAGGACCTGAGTAAGTCTCATTACTTGTTTCCCAGACAAAACACTCCTCTGTGTATGTGTTTACAGTGTGCATGATGAATTTTTGCTACTTTAAGGAAAAGTAAATCTCTATTATCAGTTAATTCTGTAACATTTCTGTTCTGTTTACTTACAGAGCCTTTTTGCTTGGAGGTTGTAATTAAAATCCTCCATCTCACAGCCCACCACTCTCACTGCTCCTCCTCCCTCCGAGTCCTGACACACTGGTCACAGCAAGATGAGCACAAGTGACCAGTCAGCCTCAGCCCTGGTCTGTCTATCTGGGCAGAGCCAGGCCTGGGGAAAAAGGGTCACAACTCACCCCATTGTGTCCAGAGGCCTTGCTTGATGAGAGGCTGAATTTCAGAGGGTGTGGATCCTGCAGCACCATCCCTCTTTCAGGGAGGCTCAGCCAGCACTGGGCTGTCCCAGAGTAGGGACCTTTCCTTCACAGCCCCTGCCAGCACTGGTGGCTCTCAATGGGACTGAAAAGCTGTCTCTGAGACAAACACTGGGACCAGGAGCCAGAGGAACCATCTTTGGCTGCCCTATAAGCCTACCTGTGGAATTCCAGTGGAGATTGGGGTCCATCCACACCCACCCCAGAGCAGCACCATCTCTGAGCAGCCATCCTGCAGATACACCTTCAGACAGCTTCTCCTTTGTACAAGCAGCAAAACCCAACTATCCATGCCTATCCCAAGGAAGGCAATCAAACTGTGCTGTCAGTGTTGCTCACACCAGCCAAGGGACTCCAGGGACCCTTTAGGATGCTCCCTCAGGCAGCTCTTGGCCCCCTCAGCCATGCCTTGCCAACTTTGTTCATTTTCCCCCCACTGCTGTGGCAGGACACAAATGAGAAGGTCCTCTACTTGTGCCTGATATGCTCTTTGAGCTCTCTTTAGTCTGCTCCCTCTGAGGTCAGTTATTTGTATTCCCCACGGCAGCTGCTGACCCTGGGCAGGCTGGTGCTGGTGCTGTACCAAACCCCCCTGAGCCTCAAACACTGGGAGGGAGAGGAGCTCTGTCACACATCCATGTCACAGGTCAGAAGTGAAGTCACCTGCCAAAGGCCATGCAGCAGACCTGGAAAGAACTGAAAAGAGCTGATGGAACCCCAGTTTTCTTGATCCCTACACCCTGACTCACCCCAAGGAATTGGGCCCCTCTGTAGTGACACAGAGAAACCTGCCTTCCTCACCACACAAGTGTGTGCTTTTCAGTACCTCTGCTTTTATTTGCTGAAGGATGTTTTAATATATGTTTTAAAAAATTGTAATAATGTAGTTGCTGATAGGGCCCAGGGCTTAGAGGGCTTTTCCTCCACCAGCCTTCCCTCCCCACTGTCACAGCTGCCACCAGTTCAGCATTTACTGCATCTCTACAGTTCAATCACCAACCTCAGTGCCTCATCAGTGCCTCATCATTAAGGCATAGTGGTATTTTGAAGAGATAAACATTTGAGACAAAAATAAATAAATTAGGACCCTGGGAGGGAGACCTGAAAGGCAGAATGAAGTGAGAACAAGCAGTTTCTCTGGTTCTGTGTCTAATTACATTGACATGTTCCTAGACAACACTGGAGACCCAAACACAGCAGCAGCTGTGAACCAAATGGAGACTCATGAAAAACATCAGAAAGCCAGCCAGGCAGCCCATCCCTTGCCCTGGGGCTGCATCAGCACTGTCCATGTCACTGCTGAACAGCCTTTCTGCCTGCTCCCAGGGCACAGCCAGCATTGCATGGGCAGGCAGGGCTCAGCTCCTGGTCCGTGCAGACCCCCATTTCTCTGCACCCACTCCAGTCATTCCCATGCTCCTCTATGCAAGTGAAGGAAACAATATAATGCAAAATATGAAAAGAGGAAAAAAATGGGGTTTAAACTTCCTTTTTCCTGATTTGGTTAACACAGGAAAAGGAAATCCTGTCATGCGAACAGCACTTACAGGTGAGATTTTTAGACACTGGCTTTTTTCAGCCATCCACTGAACTGAAGCATCATGAGAATCAACCACTCAGTTCACATCAGGTACTTGTGACAAAGTGGTTTTTTTGGACATATAGCCAATTGACAGTCACAATCAAACCACAGCTCTGCTACATGTTCATTGCACAGACAACAGTTAATCGTGCAGCCATGCAAACTGTTTTGCAAATTGAAATCTCAGAGGCATAGCAATTACAATACCAAATTTATACCACATCTCTCACTCAACTAATTGTACATCCAAAAAATCACCACTTGAATAATCTGAATACATTCACCTTTACAGCTAAAAAAGCCTTTGCTACATGCTTGATCTCAACACAATTTTGAGTTACAGAACCCCATGGGAAAAAATGCCAACCTCTGATTTCAACAGGAAAATTGCTTCTTTCTAAATACAGCAGATGCATAATTCACACTGAGGTCTAACAGCCTGGTGTTCCCAGCAGAGCTCATTTTTACTCTGCAAAACTGGGGACGTTGCTATTGCTGCCTGTAGCTCTCCCAGCCCATCCACAGGACAAGCCCTAGATCCACCTGCTCTGAACGTAGTGTTCACATCCAAAATAACAGTACTTGGATTTCTAATTGCTACCAAATCTTAAAGGCCTTAAAATTAATTAGCAGACTTACAAACTGGGCTGATGTTTGGATGAGTTGAGGTTTACAGAGCCACCAGTGGAGGCACATTTGTGCTGCTGTGGCATTTTGGGCTCTTGCACACACACATTTCTTGACTTTCGTTTTGATCTTGTGAAGCAAGGCGAGGTGGGGAGATTTGAACTAGTGACTTTGCAGCTGGTGTATTAAAGAAAGTCAAAATAGAAGAGAATTGGTGTTTAAATTGCAAAGGGAGGTAAAAATAAGGTTAACTAAGACATGTGAGTGGGATCAAAAATGAGTAATCAAGGCTGGAAAATGGGTAACCTCTGATCCCTGAAACTAAGAAATCTTGCTGCTGTTGTGCTGCTGCTGATCTAATTTTTACACTTTTCCCCCCATACAGAGGAGACACATTTCCATTGCGTCCATCACAGTTAAACAATCAATGCCTGATCAGTCCCAATGCTTCACTCTCAGGGATGCACAATTAACCAGCTCCGTGTTGGACACTGCAAGGGGAGCACAGTATTTTCTGGGAATGCCTGACAAGTTTCAATCATAAAGAACACAAACCAAATGACCCAGCAGATAATGACAGCCAGTGCCCTGACAGTTAAATAATGTGCATGCTCCAAAGCAAGGCCAATTAGAAGCAATAAAAACAAATTTGAAATGTTAGAGCAAAGGTCAGGAATCCTCAGCTATTACCACAGGCTTGATTTTTCTTTTTCTCAAGCAGTCACCAGCCCCTATTTCCAGTAGTCATGTTTGCCAGGTGCCCACCCACGCATTACAGCACATTGCGACTTCTGGGCCATACAGACCCCACTGAAGTGGTGTGTGGAGAATCCCAGCACTACCTGGAAATCTCATCAGGTCCACATCCTATGACTCTGCCCTTTTGAGTGCAGGGGCTGCCCCATCCTGCTGATAGAGCAGGCAGATGTTAGAGGGTGTGCATTTGTCTCTTACTCCACCACAGAAGGGATCCTGCTGCTTGCCATCCATCCCTCACTTCCTGGCCTCCCTCCCCAGCTCAGTGCAGCAAGACACACCTGCTTTATCCAGGAGACAGTGTCCAGAGGCAGGAGTAATTAGTTTATAGCTGGAGCCACACTATCACATAAGAGAAGGAGCCACAATGACAAGCAACTCACATGGCTCACACGCAGCCACCCTTGTGTACCTCTGCTGACCATGGAGCTGGAAGCTGCAGAGAGCACAGGAATGGGTTTTGTCTTGGCTCCTGTCCTCCCATTTCCTAAGGAGCAGCAGGACAATAATGGATTGCACTCACCTGATGAGATGTAGCAGAAAATGGCAGTCTCTTGAGCTCGTTCAAGTTACCAGCATGATACTGGGATTAACATGCTGTGTACATCAGACATTATCCACATCAACCCACCCCTCACATAGGTCCCTGTCTCTGCTTTCAGAGCAGGAAAACCCAGGCCAGGGTGATGCATGAAGTAACACAAACGCTGTAAATCTGCTTATTGGGCTCTGGCTGCCTCAGAGCAACAAGACCAGGGAAGGAGAAGGAAAGCAGGTGGGTACCTGCAGGCATACCTATGTGAGGATGCCTGTGAGAGCTAATCTAAATACATTTAGGGTTTAAATGCAAAGCTGATTAGTGAAACCACAGCAAGTTCTTATGTGATATGCTCCTTCAGAGTTAAAGTAGCCATAATTCAATTTATTCATTTAGCTCATTTCCAAAAAGTAAATTAAAGTGTAGTAAATTAGATTAAAACAGCCGACAGCACCTTCATTTTGAAAGGGATTGTTAACGTGGACCCAGACTACTTCACACAGTAATGCAGATGATTTTTCCCTGCTAGGCCCCCTGTCAGGCACACCAGCTCCCCATCCTGAAGTATTTTTACACTCCCTCTGTTCAGGGAGTCTCCAAGAGCAGGACCAAGCTGGACACGTATTTGGGTATTTGCATGTGCTTTAGTGTGCACGTGCTTAAATCCAGGGTAAAATCCCTGCAGCTGGCAGCCTCGTTCCCAAGTGTTTGAGAAGCTAATTGTTATAATGAGGAATTTTGGTGAAGCTTCTGCTGGGAGCTGGCCAAGCACTGCACATCTCTAAACTCTGTAAATGAATCCTTTTCACTGTACCCATGCAAATGTCACCGTTCAAAACCTGGAAGGTGCTCTTTAGTGACAGCTACAAGTATCAAGAGTTGCATAAAATGTGCAGATATGTGTGGGAGCGAGCTGACAGATTATAATTACCAATAAAGAAGGGGGAAACCCCCCCCAAAATTATTTTTTTAGGTAAAACATATAATTTGCCTTTAAACCTTAGTAGTGCTCCCATTACTAACACAATTTACAGACCTGGAAATCAAATTGAAGCTGTTCTATTTTGCTGCCCTCATTCCATTTCCTCCCTCCTCTGCAAATTGTAAGATGTTTTGCTGACCTTTCATTCATTTGGCTAGAACATTTTTTTCTGTTTATTACACTCTGCTCCCCTCTTAGCCACTGAAAATGGTGGGAGAAAAGACAACAAGACAATAATTTAAGTTTGGGACAAGTGAGCTGGGGATGGAAACAGAGCCTCTCGGGAATAAAGCAGGGAGGTGGCTTCACTCCCAGCTCTCATGTCAGTCATGGCCAGGTCAAAGAAAGCACAACCAGATGTAGGTGAAACCTCAAAAATCCTGAGCTTGAAAATGTAGAGAGGAGTTTTTTCTGAAACACAGATAGAGGTGAACTCAGGAGAACATTCCAGACCAAGAGGGGCAGAAGGACCCGCACTCAGCACATGCCAGAGAGCAGCACAGCCCTGGGATGGTATCAGAGCCTGTCTGCCCACACAACCTCTGGGCACAGCTGTTTAGTGTTGAGATGGGGCTCAAAATGAGCTGTCCAGGCAGAAGGACCTACCTTTGGTCAGACTGTGCCCACACACAAAGCCTTTCCCTATGCCCAGCCAGTGTGGTGCAGAAGACGGTGCCCATGGCCTCTGAGGATGGTGGGACCGTCCTGAGGGCAGATCCAGCCTGTTGGAGATGCAGCTGTGCTCTCATACATCATCATTAGAGCTGCAAAGTCAAGCAGCAAAAGAAGGAATTGCCAGAATAAAGGCTGTCAGAGCAATTTTAATTCAACCTCCTGGCAGATATGCCTTCTGATGGGGTCTTTAATTACCTCATCACAGCCTACTTTTTCTTCAACAAGGCTGCTGCTTTATTCAGGGCACGATGGACAGACGGCAATTAATGAAGGGCCAGTCAATATTTTGTTCTGTCCTTTTTTCATTCAGTGTGTGGCCCCAGGCATTATTTGCCACATGCCATCAAATCCCTGCTCCTAGAATTATTCATCTTCTCCTGGGCTTTTCTCTCATCAGTGCAGAAATTGTGAGATTCCCACATAGGAAGGAATTTCTTTTCCAGCACTTCTGTGGGTAGAGTACCTGGGTTTTACCTACAGGAAAATATGGGGCAGACATGAGCTGCAGAATGCTCCACCAGCAAGGCCCAGGTGGGATTTCTCAGGATACCCACACTTTTGTTCAAAGCCCATCCTCCCTAACCTCTGCCAGAGCTGTTTAAACACTCAGGACATCTAGAATTTGAAATTCAGTGTGTCCAGAATATGAGTAACACAGAGTTGGTGGCTCTCAGAGAGAAAATGTCAATGGTCTAAAGAGGGAAGATCTCCTCTGCTGGTGCTGTGCTGGAGAAGGGCTCTGTCACAGCCAGGGAACCAGAGTGAAAGAACAGAGAAATGCTGATATGGGCAAAGGGATGAGCTTCAGGCAGTGTAAGCTGACTGGCATTTGTTATTTTTTCATCAAAAGTTCTGCTTTTCCACCTTAGTCATTCTCTATAACAGCTGTACCCTGCTGTCTCTTAATCTCTTACAAATTTTTCACCTTTTACCAACCTCCTTTCAGAGGAGGACGTTTCACACTTTTAACCCAAGAAATCTTTACCTTTCCTCTGGCACAAGTAGAAAGAGGTGAGAGGAGGACAGAGACCCTGTAAGAGGAAGAGCACCCTGTGCCACTGGCAGCATCAAAGGGAGCCCCACTCGAATGGTTTCCAGGGAGTGCACTGGGAGTGGAACTCTCTGGTCACTGAACAGCTTAGAAAAGGAACAAGAGGAGTGGAAGGGCATGAACCTTCATTGCTGTCCAACAGCCCCTTTCTGCACTGCCCTCTCCTGCTCTGTGCCCACTTAACCCATCCTTAGAGAGCTGTCTTAGTGTCCAGGACAGGCTCTCTGAGCCTCTCTGAAGCACAGCTAAGTGGCAGTGCTCTCTTCTCCAGCAGCTTCTGCAGGCAGCACAGAGCTCTCTCTTGCCCTGCTAGAAATTCATGGGCCTGCTGGCTTGTCACTCCAAAGAGCATCCAGCATTTTCAGCAAGGCTTTTAATTCATTAGCTCACAGAGGAAAATATTCTAACCTTCTTGCCCTCCTCAGCTGAGTCACTGACGCTTTCCTACCTTGCTGCAGACACATCACCTTCAGGAAAATAATTACTTAGCATGCAGTAACAGCAGACATTATCTTTGTGAACTGGGTGTTTGTTTGGGATCACAGGGTCTCCCTGCCACGAGGACTGCAGGACACACTGGGGTTACTGCTTCAAACCTGACCTTCCTTTACAGGCTGTGGAAACTCTGTGGTCTCTGGGCTCACTCCAAGGGGAACTGGGGGGATGCTTGAGGAAGCTCAGTCAGAGGGAAGGGGCTGAAGGGTTCTGGGAGGAGCTGGATGAGTTGTGCTGGGCTCCATCACGGGAAGAGGTTGCCCAGAAAAGCTGTGGATTCCCCATCCCTAGAAGTGTTCAAGGCCAAGTTGGATGGGGCTTGGAGCAACCTGGTCTAGTGGAAGGTCCACCATCTAGGGGATGGAACTGGATGATTAAAGTCCCTTCCAACCCAGATCAATCTGTGATTCTGTGATATGTGGATCTACAGATGGCATTTGGGCTCCTGTAGGCAAGGACAAGTGGAATTTAACCCCAGGTCCAGCCAACCAGCTGGATTCACTTACAGGCACATAATGACATCATACACAGAATACAGATACAGCTATTTCTTGTGACCCTTGAAATAAGCTGCATTTTTGATGGCCCCACCTCAGCCTCCATCTTGTTCTGTAACCAGAGCTGTTGCATCGCTTGTTGCCTCTTACTCCAGGTGATCCTGATGCCATCTCACTGAGCTGCCTGCATTGCCTCTGCTGTAGGATGGTTCTCTGACAGCCTGACTGCATGGACAAAGCTCTTGGAAAGGTGCCTGAATTTGGGTACCAGCCCTATTTCCGACCCTCAGGTCCACCTCTCCCTTTATGTGCCTCAATTTCCTTCTCCAAAACATGGTGATTCCAACACAAACATTTCCTTCCTTACAGTCAGACATGCTCTGGAAGTGTTGCAGGTTGTTGCTATTTCCAGGCCTGTCATTCTAACACATTTTGGCTGCACTAATTTCCTCAAACAGAAATTGTTCTGCCTGTCCTAGTCTGGGACAAAGCAGGCAATTAGCTGTCCCTTACACGTTTATTAACTCTGCAGCTTTCTTTCAATGACTATGTGAAATCCAGTAATGTTTAAATATATTTTCATAAACTGTGGGCACAACATGTCCTGTTTCCACTAATAACCGTGCCATATAATTAGTCCTGATTACACAGATATTTAGTATCATTTTACATATTCCAGTCCTTTCCTAGTGCCACTGCCTAGCCAAGGCATATTTAAAGCTACAGCCATATCCCTTCTGTTTCCCAGCAGTCTGCAACAGTTCCTTTTGGAGAGGATTGCAGTTAACACAGCAGCTAAAGAACAATTTCATTTTACTGGTGTACATTTTAGGTGTATATATATATATATATATATGTAAAGGCTCTGATCAAATGTCAGGTGACAAAGCCCAGGATACAAATAGAAGGCATTTATCTACTTACAGGGAAAAGCCGGTATTTGAAATCCATCAGGAAATTAACAACATGAATCTTTAAAAATCTATTCCTTAAACATCTGTTGGCTTAGGGCTGAACATTGACCATATTTAGGGTTTTACTGTGAGGTGGCACCCCCCAAACAAAAGATCCCTCACTGCATTAGGCTCTGGTGGGGGGACAAGAAGAATTTGCTCTGTGCAACCTGATTAGAGATGTGTATCTTTCCCTGCTGGCATGGCTGTCTCTATAGAGATGGACATGGATATTTGATGAGATTAAAATGCTTCAGTTACCACTGTCAGTGGTTCTTTAATTTAAAATGAAGAAAGCAAACAACCATTCCTTTTGATGAGGTAACTGGATGATGCTATGGAAAAGCACTTTGCTGTCAGGTGGTAATTAGGTTCAGTAATAGTTGTGGGTTTTTAGCCTTGGAGGCTGTGGCCCCTGGGAGTCTGAGAGAAATTATACATTCAATTTCCGGGGGAGAGGAAGATGCTGGATGCTGTTCTCTGCTAACCCTGCAGGTCTCTGCAGATAAGAGCATTCAGACATGCAGTGCTGACAATCCTCCTTGAGCCAGCCTAAACTGTGGTGTCAAGATCACAAGCAGAAAAGGGAGATGGGCTCAAAGCAGGCCCAACACAGGCGGCCTGGCTCTGACCACATATGTAAGGAACTGCCAGAATGGCTGCAATGAGAGGATTTTTAAAGGCTGCAGAAGGAACTCCAGCAATCGCTGTCTGGTCTGGGCTGATATTTGTAACATCCATCTTACACATCACTAGAAAATCTTCAGTAGGAAAGTGTTCCTTTGCAAACAAGGAACATTCCCACAGCTACTCTTTTAAGGGAGGAAAAAAGCAGGAAAATCTCTAGGCTGAGCTGCCTCCCTTGCCAATTTGGAATTGCCTTTTCCATTGCAAAATATAAACTATATATATTGGTTTTACTGTTCAGAGTTGAAACCCAAATGAGACATTCCAATTGGTCCAAATGCATTTAATTGAAATTTTTCAGTTTGGAGGCATTATTGCTGTTTTCTCAAAACAGAGGCAAATACTGAATATGATGTTTCCCATGAAACAGGTGCTTAGGTTCATGCTCTGCTCCCCTCTTCATGTTGTTACACAGCTTTTCCAGCTCAAGGCATGCTGGTTCTCCATAAACAGCTCAGTGGTATCTCCCCTGCTCCTTACACAAGCCCAGGGACACTGGAAGGACGCAGTTGGACAACACCATAGAAGGACCAGCAGTGCTGCAGGGAGCCAAGCTTGGGCATTTCCTGCCTTTGTGCCTTGCTCACCAGTGCCTGACTTCACATCCCACTTACTGGAACTACCTTCCCACTTCTTGGACTAACACCCACTGAGCTGGTTGTGAAACTGGAGTAGGGGCTCAGAGCGAGAGGGGATCCCCGGGCACAGTGTCCAGCTGGGCTGGCAGAAGGAACCTGCCACTGGCTGCCAGCACTGCAGCAGCTCCAAGGGGAGGTGGAGAACTCTGCCTCAGCACAGGCTTGCCAGTAACTTCCTGAAGCACTAACAAAGTTTTCATGTCCAGAATTAAAACTTTGCCAAATAAAAGCGGGTTTGATTTGCTCTCAGGAGATAAATAAAGGGTAAGTCCATTAAAGATACTAGTGTGAGATTGGTGTACAGCAGACAGAATTCAGGAAAGATACCGATATCTCCAAAATCCTCTGAATATTTTTTCAGACATAAACCAGGTATCTTTCCTGATCATAAATGCTTTATTTCCAAATGGAATTTCAATAAAATAAGCACAGTTAGACTAGCACTTGTTATAAAGCCATAATGCAGTAGCACTGAAGTTTAGTCATGAAAGGTATTAAAAGAGCAGCCCAGCTAAAGCAAGAGAAATTGCTTTCTGACCTACCGAGTTTTAGGAGTAGGTGCTAGTGGTCTCTCCACCAAGGAGTTCAGCCTGTAGTAATCCAAGAATGTCCTAGCCACATTTCTTCCAAGCTTCATATCTGTGAGTTTTTAATTAAGGAGCATTTTCTTAATAATTAAAATTAATAATAACAATAAAGAGCAGAGACTAAAGGTAAGTCATTGCTATTTAATGCAAGAGCAAGTTTTACATCAACCATCCCACAGAGCTTAGGCATCAGGCAAAAATTACTTACACAGGCAGATAAGGTGGGGGTCATCTTGTTTACTTCTTGTTTTCACAGGCAGATGCTGCATAAAAACACAGGAGGAAACAATCTCCCTTTCCCCCCACGCCTGGCTGCAGATCCCTGTGGTTCTCATGAAATAATACACTAGACAAAAGGGGCCCTCCAATTTCCACATTCAGGGAGAATAATTACCTTAAAATGCTTGGATGCAGGCAGTATTTCTGTATCCAGGATACAAGGTCAGCTATACCATGGTGTGAACCTGCCATGGACCAGTGTACTGAAGGTTGGGATTAATGCTGAAGCCCTCCACACCTTTGGCTCTGACCCCCAGAGTGTCGTGGGAGAATTCACTGTTCTTTCCCTGTGTTGTATTCAGGACCTGAAATGGTGATTTTAGCACTGACCTGGAAGGACAGTAGGTTACCTTAACAAGTTCAGCAGCAACTCTGGTGTGTCTTCTCACTAGCTACGATTTCTCCTTCAGCTGACCCCTAAACCCAGCATAAGGCAGGTGCTGCACATCAAAACTGCCATGGAGACCTCAGGGGCACAGGAACCAGACCTTCCTGAAGACTCAGCTGCTTACAAAGAAGTTGAATAACCTGTGGATTGCATTGAAAAACAATATCCCAGAAAACACATCCATGGGGTGAATCTGCTGCTCATGTGAAAAGTCAGCATTAAGTCTGCCTGTTACAGAGCAGCATCTCCTTATCATCCACAAGGTGATGTCCAGCTGGGAGATATCCAGTGGAGTCCATTATCCACAGCTGTGTTGTGGGGGCCGAAGGCTCCTTTATTTGCCTATTTTGAACTGATGCCTACGCAGGCTGCAATAACCACAGGGTGGTCCAGGGCACTGCCCCAGAGGGTTGTGGTGAGGAGCCTTTCAGCAGGGCTGCTGCAGCAGCTGAGGTGGGTACAGAACCTGGGGAGTCTGAAGGATGTCTGCAACCAACACCCAGCAGCCCAGGAATATAAACCATTGCTGGGTTGTTTTGTGTGCATGTATGCATGTTCTGCTTTTTCAGTAGTTATCTGCTGATGTTTCCATTAGAGGAAAATTCCAGAAGTGCAGCATCCCAGGGGCTTCCAGCAGTGCCACTGAAGACACTGGCTTCTAAATGAAGCTTTTATTACCCGCCCACTTACATTAGACACATCAAAACAAGTGAGCATGAGACATCAGGTTCACGCAGCACTGTGAGATCTCTTTATCATTTATTTATTTATTTATAAGGAAGGTCAAACCAACGTGACAGCCTTTATTTCTGCAAAAATCCAGCCACCAGCTCTGCTAGTGCTGCAGTCAGGTCTGAGGAGGACTCCTGACACTGCTTTTCTCTCCAACAATCTTGTCCTGCTTTTCCAGCTCCCACTGCTGTGCCTGGGGATGGTTCCATGGATGTGTCCCTCCTGAGGGTCTATCCTGACACACTCGTTGTGATCCTAATACCGCGTGTGCTGCGGGCACCTCTGTTCTCCTGGCCAGCAGCAGGGCAGAGCCAGAGCAGCTGCTGCTCCCAGCTGTTGTCTGCACGGACAGGGAGAGGCAGCTCTGTGGATCAGCATGGGCTGTGTGGATCAGCACCAGCTGTTCCCCAGCTGTGGCAGTGCCCAGCGAGCTCCCCTCACAGCCTTCCAGCACTGTTGCAAAGCCCTGCATGCAGGGAGGCTGAGAAAGTTGGAGACAGCCTAAACTTTAGCAATTCGAGGGAGGGAAGTGCTGCTCTGAAAGTGTTTTGTGATTGTTTCTGGAATTTGTCTGGGGGTAGTTTGGTTGCTGCGGATGTGGACTCAAAGCGGTGGCGAAGGTTAAGAGTTCAGAGTAGTCTGAGGAAGCGAGGAAGAAGGGGAGAGGGCTGTCAGACACTTAAGGGATTGAGAAGACTAACGTGGCTTGATCTTGTAGTTTCTTTCATTTACTCGTCACTTTAAAGACATAAAGTGGTAATTGGACTCAGTAAAGTCTCTAGGACATTTTGTCAGTGGCAATCTCAGAAAGCTGCTCTGCCAGAAGTGGCCCTGCTGCCCTTTTCTCTGTCTCTCTGCATTGCTTTTGTTTGCACGGTGGGAAGCACCTGACCTGCTGTCCTGGGGGAGGAAGCCCGTGGATGGCAGTGGGTACAGCCCAGGAAGTGGCTCCACAAGCTCCTGCCTTACCATCCTGCCTTAACCCTGACCTGCAGGAATCCATTTCCACTGCTGAGCTCAGGTCTTAGGAACAGCTTTTTGAAGCTAAGGACAGATAACCACTGGGATAACCAGCCTTAGCATGCTGGGAAATCTCCAGACCAGAGGCCTTCAAGAACAGGCTAAGACCACAGCAGACATGAATGGCTTAGGTGTAACTGGTGCTGCATGAAATTTGGGTAAGGAAACATAAAAGGGCCTCTCAGGCCACTTCACCCCATTTTCCTACAATTCTGAACATATTTTGCAACCCACATAGAGACCTGTTTGCTAAGATTGCTAAGGAAGGTAAGGGTATTTTGCAGAACATGGACACATATGGAGAGCATGAAGAAACTCAATGAAATTCAGTGCCACATGCATCAACTGAGAAGTCACAAAATGGGAATAACTTGTAGTCAGCAATGATGAAAAGAGACTCAAACCAGCATGGGATAAAAAATGTGCATGTTCTAGCCTCTCCAGCCATCCTGCCCCCTCTGCTCTGCCTGTCACTTCTGCAAGGGATGAGTGGTTTCTGTCATGAAAATCAGGCACCTGATACATAAAACCAGGGGCAGAGCATTGGTTTCTCCCTGTGAGTGTCCAGCCTGGGCAAGAGCTGGCGTGACTCCCTCAGCAAGCGCCAGCAGCACGTGTGTGCAGAACCGGTAGAGGAAAACAAATTAAAGCAATAACATTTGCATTTATCTCTGGTGCACGGAAGGCTCAAACTCCACTTTGGCTTATAGTGTATCCTGAGCACATAGACAACAGCTACTGCAAGCCAAACCCACTTCTACTGGGTGGTTTGGTCAGTTGGTTGGTTTTTAACCAGCTTCCTTTCTGCAATCACACGTGCTGCGTGCCCACAGGAACTCTCTTCCTAGCCTGAACTGCACTTGACAGAAGGCCATTTCCCAGCTATTCCCATCATGGGAGCTCAGCTCTTTGACAAGACAGTCAAAATGTATTTGGGAGAGTCATGTTGGAAACAGCTGGGTGTGTCCTCACCTTCTCTAGCGTCTGCAGCTCCCTCTCATCTCTCTTCCTCCTCCACAGACTCATTCCTCCATGCTCCGTATTTCTACTTGGAAGTGGAAACCAGTGTCCCTCCTGCAAACGCCCTTCTCACAGCATTCACTCTGTGCATGGCATCAGCAGATCCGGGGAGCTTTAAGGACAGTCTGTTTATGCACAACTCTGCCAAATTTCGCAGATGTTCTGAGGTTCAAGAATCGTGCTGGGCTCTCTGCAAAATCCTGCACGTTTATGATCCCTACCATGCCCCACAGCCCAAAGCTTCCAGCCCTGGTAAGAAAGGAGGACAGAGGAGTGGGGACTCTCACAAGCCATTACTAGTTTTCAGCTGACACGATTCATTGAGCCTATTGTGAACAGTCTGCTTAAGCTCCAGCCTCTGGAAGCGCAGACAGAGCCTTGCTCTGTCTGTGCATGGAGGCAATAAAAATCTCAATTTGGAAACCAGTTAGCAGTACAAGTCATTAGGGGAGGTACTAAATGTTGCTGCTTTAATAGCTCACTGATCCTTTAATAATGTCACTGCTGCAGAGCATGGTGGCACCATTCGCTCGCTTTTGTTTTGCTTTTTGAAATTCAGGGTCATTCCACTTTCAAGTGAGTGGATTATCTCTCTTTCCTCCTTCTGCCAGACACTGCAAACTGCTTTAAATAATTAGAAAAAAGGATGGCTCCTTCAAATTCACCATCTCATTTTCATAAGGTCCAGTGTCATTGCTTTGGAACAGGAAGAGAAACCGTGATGGTGGTAAGGATTTGACAAGGGCAAAACAGTTAGCAGCCCCCACTCATCTTTGATAAGTCCTGTGGGGTCTCTGCCAAGTAGATTGGATCTCTGGTTTTATGTCTCATCTAGAGGACGGCACCTCCATCAATTTGAAACACTGCACTGGGTTATTAGCTTATGGAATTCATCCAAGTTTAATCCTAAGTAGGATTTGAAATGTGACCATTCAGTCCAGAGGCACCACTGACCAGACCCACGCAAGTCTTTTGTTTCAGACAAACAGCTTTAAGTTATGCTAAAGACAGACAGAGAGGAAGAAAAAAAAAAAATGGAAAGGGAGAAGGAGGGTAAGGAAAATGAGAACAAATAGAAAAATGAATCTTTTTAATAGCTCAAATTAAAAACCAGAAGAAGCTCTTTGTTTGACACAACTGAATTTTACAGCAAATCTCAGTCCACCACAACAACGATCCTGTTATTTATGAAAAGAGGGTTATTTTGTTTGGGAGAGTCCCAGATGACTGTGGTCAGTGAGCATACTGTCAGCTTCATACAATCTCAAGAGAAATATGGATGAGGTTTTCTCATCTGTTTATAACAGCTTCCATCAATGGATCAAACTCTTTCCTGACTCGAACAAGATCTCTAATGGAAAATGGCATTACAGGGCTTTAAACCACCATGTTATATCATGCCAAGCCTGATCAGAGCTAGTCCTCTATTTTAGCAGAGCTGTTTTCACCCATTACTTACCTATTTTGTTTCACAGTGCTGACACTGCTCTCTGATAAACAGATGCTGCCCCAATCTCATCTCATGGGGGGCCCACTCCAAGCAGAGTGTGACTGGGGCGAAATAGAGACTCAGTGGTGAAGGAGGATGGGGAAAGGGGCTATTCCAAGGCTTTTCACCAGCATTTAACATGGTACAAGTCTGGGTGCTGATGATGTATCCTTCCCTGGGACTCACTCCAGGGAAAAAAATGTCCCCAGTGCCTAGAATGGCTGGTTACGTATTTCAAAATCTTTATCAAAGGAGGAAGCTTCTAAAATGAGAGTGTGGGGAGGAGATTGGGCTTTCCACAGCTCCAGTGTAAGAACCAGGCTCAATGTGGGAATTGCTTGGTACTCATGCTCATGGTACTCGGCAGGTCAAACTCAAGAAGCCAGATCATCCAGCCTTAAAATCTGTAAAAGCCCTGAACTGCCAACCTGGAAATAGCAAAAGGACTTTCCCCAAGGACAGCATTTTCATTCCCATCAGCCCCAGCTCCTGATCCCAGATGGGACAGACGCTTTTGGAAGCAAAAGGTAACAGCAATGACGAGCCTTCATTTTTATTCCTCTTGTGTGTTATCAGGGAAGGAACCAGGCGGAAAGATCCCTGACCGACTATTTCAGGCTTTCAGGCCCTTTTCCTGAAATGCTTGATTATGGTGGAAGAAATTACGAAGATGGGAGTTGTGTGCTCTTCTCCCTGAGTAATCAGAGGCCTGTAATTTTCTCTCCTGCTCTGAAAGAGGAGATTGGAGAACAGGTATCTTGGAGAGATATCTGTGCCAGAGGGACTGTGCTCAAGGACCACGCTGTGTTTCCCAGGAACTCATTTCAATATCAGCCATGGCTTTTGTCCTCCTGAACTGAACTGAAACAGGCAGATCCCACCTAACACCTGGGAGGTGGAGGTGCTGCACAGGAGCCAGTGGCTGGACAGAGCCAAGGGCTCCTGGCCCTGCTGGGGTGCTGCATCAAGGGGCAGCAGAGGCTGGAGGGGAGCAGAGTGTGGGGGAGCAACAGTGTGCCCCAGCTCTGCAGCTTGCTGAGACTGGGCACCTGTGAAGGAGGTGCCCAACTGAACCCATCCTGCTGCTGATGGAAACCTGCCTGTGACACTGAGCTGCAGAGTGGCTGCCACACGTGTGGCCATGAGAAGGGAGCACCTGACTCAACAAAGATTCGAGACACAGGTACAGGGAATTCAGGGTGCCCAAACAAGCACAGACACAGTGAGGGCAGAGATGTCTCAGACACCACCAAAGTTACACTTGGAACACCACAGGGCTACAGCCCATTTTACCTGTGAATCCACATGCTTTTCCCAGAGCTGTGAGCATGATTTTACAGGGATTTCTCTGACTGCTGCTCCAATGTCCTCATGCCATCTTCACATTGCTCCATGCAGGTGACATTTTGTCCATCTTACGGTCCCTCTACACCAGTGCAAGGTGGAAGTGGGCCCTCCTGTAAATGGTAATCTGGCCTAAACTATAAAATGACCAAAGAAAATGGTTTATTTATTATCTTGGTGTTGCTGACTCCTGATGAGGTTTTCTGAGGGCAAGAGGTCAGAGCCAAGCTCACAGGTGAAAAAGAGAAAACCCTCAAAGAATGAATTTCAGCATCAGTACATTTTAATTTATTAAAATATTGCATCAGCATCGCTTCGTAAATCGGTATACTGTTAAAATTATGTATTTAAAACCTGATTGTAACAGCTTCTATCAAACTGTCCCAAAATTAATTTGGGCCTGAATTTACTGATCTCACATTAATGTCTGATGGATCTTTAATAAGAGTAGCAGGAAAACATAGGATGAGTCTCTTTTGTGATTTTAACATTTCTGATCTTTGCTATTGTTTAATTCTGGTTACTTGCCAGCTCTGGGAAGGAGCCCTTGTGGATTAGCTGACCTCAGCTCTTTACACAGTCAATGAAAATTACAGAGCTGATTCTCTCTGATGTACTGAGAAGGGATGAGGACAGGGGAAGAAATTTCCAAGTGAAAACCCAACCTTCTTCTATCACTGATGAATGTTCTCAAATGCACAGGAGAAAACAGCACGAAAAGCAAAGCCTTAACAGTTGTTTTCAGCTTGGTTGGAAATGCAAGAACAATACAATACTCTCAAATTGTAATTACCCCCCCCCCCCCCCCCCAAAATACACTGGAAAATCATAAGCTGAACTCTTTGGGGATCCTCTCAGTCCCTCACATCTCAGCTCAGAAACATGACACTCCCTGTTGTTCCAGGTCTGGAAGTTCCCATTAGACATTCCACCCACCGCTTTGGGCATAACATTTACTACCACCCAAACAAAATCAGTTTCAAGATAAATGGTACAAAGAGTGTTTCGACACACCAAAGTGTGGATAAACCATTTCTCATCTCTAAATTGCTGGAAGCTCATGAGTTGTATAAATCACAACCAGGCATCAGTAATCTGTTGTGTGCTGCATTTTCCCTCTTCAGCTGCAGCTTCCACTGTCAGACAGGGCATAGTCAATAGCTTTGACATGAGCAATCCTACAAAGAAGAAATTAAGAAATGAGATTGACTAAGAAATATGAGGAACTATGAAACACGAGCGTTCCCTTGTGATGGAAGCCAGCGTGTAGCTGGGTTTAAAGTTTTTAAGTAAAAAAGAGAACTGAAGAATGCTGGCAGTGATTGGAGGATTCACTGGGATTTTAGGGAACCTTCCTTCCCTGCCTGGGATACCACAGGTTCTGCAGTGCCCAAGTGGAACTGTTTGCACTTGGGAGCACGGGCATCTGCTCTCCAATGTCTGGGCAGATGTAGATGACCTCCTGAAACCTACCTGAGGTCACCCAGCTGAAAAAGGACTCAGTCCAGTGGCTGTTGGATGGTCTAAGTCAAGATGCTTGCTCAGAGACCCATTGGATTTATCCTGCTTTTAGTCAGTCTTAAGTCAAAACAAGGCACAATCTGCATTTGTAGTGGGCCAAATGCAGGGGAGGGACCACTTGTCCTCAGGAATTGGCTTAGCTCCTCTCTCAATCTGTCCTGCGAGGAAAAAGGACCATGGCCTCAGAGGCTGTACCTTTAAAAACACTTTCAGTCTCCAAGTAATAGTCATGCTTCAGTGTGTTCAGCATTTCAGCTGAGCTCAGTACAAAGTGCAGTGATTTAAAGCTGGGGGATCAGGCGGGATTCAGCAAATTCAGAATTATTTATTTCTTTAGAGCAGAAAGTCTGGCTACAGATTATTTACTGCAAATGGGTCTGTTTAGGGGAGGGGAGAAAGGCAAGAGGGTAGAGAAGGGGTGAACTGATTGATTGAATTTTTTTTCAATTAAAACAAGCAGTTTTTTAAAAAGATTTAATGTTTTTTTGAAAACTGAGAAATAATTCAAGAGTCTGGAGCTCTGCTAAGTGCAGATCATAGAGATGAGGATGGGGGGAGAAGAAATGAAAATTTTATTCTGTGGAAGAAGAGAAGGAAGGAAAAAAAAAAAAAAAGGGGTGTGGGGAGAAAAAATATCATTATCTTTGTTCCTTTGTCTACGTTAATGTATTTCTCTCCCTGAGTTATCTCCAGTACCTGCAAATATTGATTGAGAATAAGGCACTGTTGGGCAGGCTGCAGGCACCCCGGGGCTCTGCTGGGAGTGGCACAAAGCAGATCCAGGGATTGGCTTTGCAATGGGAACTATGCCTGGCCAAACCAGAGCCAGGGCTCCTGCCCCCTCTGCAAGGGCCAGGCTGGGCTGGGGGGACAGAGAGGCTCCAGAGCAAGGGATGGGCAATGCTGAAAGGCTCTTTGGGGGTTTTGCTTTGGACTGAGTGGCACTAAAGGGTGAGAGGAAAACCAGAGCTAAATGAAGTAATGTTGGAAGGAAGGGGCATCAGGCCATGAATGCCAAGACCTCACTTCTGCCTTCACTGCTCCCTCAGACTGAAGGGCCCATCCCACACTTAGGTTATCTGCACTAGGGGGGCTTCCTCCCCAAAGCAGGGACACACGTGAGCTGGGCCAGAGCTCTCCTGCATCAGCTGGACACACCTCTCCATAGGTGATCACTCCAGAGAGGTGGTGCTGGAAGAAGAGGATTAGAGCTATTACTGGTAGGTAGAGAAATTAATGATTTTTTTGTCGTCGTAGGGAAGAAGTAAAATATTACTATAATCTCCACCACTCCTAAATTAATTGCCTCTTTGCTAATATAATTCCCATTCCAGATAAATTTAGCTTTTTCTAAACCCTTTGATTTTTCCTTTGTGTTTTACATTCAAGCTGGAATGGAGTGATAAGGCACTATGCATATATATAGATGTATATATTTAATCTACACACACACAAATATAGTTATATATAGTCCCTGCCACAAATAACACTCCTCTGACTGCTGTCACGAAGCCCTTGTTAAAACAGCTTCTCACTCAAGCTGGGTTGTTTTCCTACATCATGTCCCCTGGGGACGGGCTGCTGGCAGCAGCAGGGCTGTGTCCACAGAAGGATGCTGGAAAGGTCTGCAGCTCTCCCCTTCCCCACTGCCTGTCTCTTCCTCGTGTTTCTCTGATGGGATTAAGCCATTGCCAAACTTCAGATCCACCATCTCCTGTCAATGTTACAACAACCAGCTTTCCTGGAACTGCTGGAAGGGTCTTGCTGTACAGTCAGCATAGGAGTGGCCCTTGAATTTTAAAAGGAGCATCTCAGAGGAAGTTCTTGTGAGGGAATTGAGCTTTGACTGGTGGGCCAGCTTTATAGCCACTGCCATCCTTGGTGAAATGGGGCTTCATAGCACCATGATTGTGACTGTAACTTAATCAGCAGCCTCTGGTTAAATTATTTTATGTGACTCTTCTCCTATTAAACCTATCCTATTTTGCTATTGGCACAGTCTCACTCTCTGCTTGTGTTGCCTATCTCTGTTTCCATATTACTAACAAGAAATAATTCCAGGAGCACTGTTTGCCTCTATTCCCAAGTTCCAATATCATCCTGGAGGAGTCTCACTGATCCCCAGCTCAGGTGACACAGCAGCTCCTCCCTCTCAGAGCCACGCCTGGCTCTGGTGTTCACATGGAATCACTGGGGAGTATTCACCCACGGATGCCAAAGGGTGCCTGCTGCAGCTGTGGCCCTGGTGCAGAGGGCTGGGACTGTCTCTTCAGTGAGCAGCACCTCTGGTCCCTGCAAAGCTGCATGGAGAGCTCCCAGTTTCATCCCAGGCTCTTGTGGGAAGCAGTGTTTGCCTGCTGTAGGGCCACAAAGCTCCTGAAGTTGGTTTAATTTCAGCTTCATTGTCTGGATACTTCAAGGGTTTTAAAAAAAGGCTGATCAGGAATACAGACAGTCCAAGGAAGAAAAGCTGAAAAGATTTCTGGACTTTGGACCACAGAATAGTGATAGAAAATGGGCAAATAAGTAAAGGCTGCTGTAGAACAGGATACACTTTTCAGCATCTGCTGGTGATGGGACAAGAAGCAATGGCTGTAATTTACAATAAAACAGATTAAGATTAGATTTAGGGGGAAGCTTTCCAGTGATAAGACTAGTGGAGCTCTAGAAAATATCTCCTGGAGAGGCAGTGGCATCTCCATCCTAAAACAGGATCAGGGAAAACAGCTATGAGGCCAGGGGAATTGAACCTTTTTGGGGATGGAGGGGTCAGCAAAGGGTTGCCCTATAACTCAGTTCCTTAGGCTCAGATCTTGCTGTATAGGAGCACTCTCCACCAGGTTTTTTCTCAGTCCTTAGTAAGGCAATTATGACAAGCCACTGCTCCTTTTGCATTTCCAGGAAGAAGAGTTAAGGGGCACAAAATCACCACTTGGTAGCCCACAAGCCCCCAGAGACCACTCTAACCAGCTCACCATTCACCACTCTGCCCTGAGATTGCAAATTCAGCTCCTCTTCAAGGGCACCACTGTGTTCAGCTGGATGGAATCCCAAGTCCCCTGTCCCACATTCATCTGCTCTTAACTTCTGAATTCAAACACTGCTCTTCTTTAAAAGCCTCTCTGCCTTTTGCTGCTAATTAAAACATTGGTTGCACTCTGGGCTTGCTTTTCCAAGAGGTCTGGACAGCATTGCAGGCAGTTCAGACAAACAAACAACCAGACAAACAGAATCCATTAGGAGCTGCCACTGCTGACTGTCGCCCTTTCGCATACATCACAGTGAAAAGGTTAATGCTTCCCAAAAGGGGTGGCAGAGACGGGTGGAGGGGAAGGGCAGGAGGGATCCAATCCTGCAAAGACCAGATGTCAGAGATGCTCAATACCTCACAGAACGGGCTCCCCCGTGAGCAAGGCAATTGCCCATCTCTTGGCAAAGCTTCCCTTTGAGGGATCTATAATTTATTAGGGAAGGTGGAGTGCTGAATAAATTGTGCATAGAGATGAAGCAGAGATGATCACTAACTCAAATCCCTGGGAGCTTGGCATTTCCAATCTTTAGCTCCCATTTGTGTCCCCCCGGTCCCTCCGAAGTGAGCCGGCCAAAGAGCTGAATATCGACAAAACATAATGAGCTCATTGAGATCTAAGCGTTGCAATTAGCAGGGTGGAATGGAGCAGAGGGGCTGGGAGGCAGACTGTAATTATTTATAATGTTGATAATCACTTACGTGTAGTTAAAAATATAAATACATCCCAATGCTTGATGGCATTAACCACCCTTCAATTAGCTCCGTGCCCACTAAGTGAGCGATACCCAGGTACTTGCAGGAGAAAGGCTAAAGGTCTCTGCCTTGTGGCTGTGCTCACACACTGTTGGTGGGTGGGTGGAAGAAAAGCATTTGAAGAAGGTACCTTTGTGATAGCTCACACCACTACCTACTGCTAATGGAGTTGTGAAGGAGAGACCTCAGACAAGTGGCTCCCATTCTCATGGTGGTAGATCACCCTCTGCCATCTTCTTTCCAAAATTGCATCTCCACAGGTTCTCATCCAGATGACCAGAATTTGGTTAAATCAAGGGATGCCAGTGCAGAGAGCCCCCACTGGCGGTGAGGAGCCCTTTGCTGTGTGACAGGCTGGTACCTGTGCTGCAGTCACAGAAGTACCCGTGATATGTTACAGGGCCACTTGAACTATCATGAAGCATTCAAACTCCAGCCTCATGTGTCCCTGCACAGCTCACCTCATGCTGTTTCTCCTGTGCCTAAACCAGCTTCTTTAAAAATAGCTTGAGTCCCTCTCTGCTGCAGATACTTCCCTGCTCCTGAAGATTTTTACCAAGAGTCATTTTTTCAACATAGTCACCCAGTCTAGATGATTCCAGAGATGGACAATCAGAACCCTTCCTTTCTAGCAATATTCAATCTCTTTGTGGATAGCAGATCCAAATATCTCTGTTACAAAAATATAAGGGATTTTATGGAAGAGTTGGTCCAAATACAGCCATGTTTTACCAGCAAGAGGGAAGGGAGAACAAGCAACAGAAAGCAGCAAGTCTGAGTTGCAGGCATGCTCTCAGGGAGGATTCCATGCCTGAGAACACCTTCACCTGACAGTAAGCAGAAATGACCCTTGTCATAACCATAGTGCACTCAATTGGCTTAAAAGTTTTAATGAAAAAACAGGTAAGAGAAAAACCACAAGAAAGGGGGAGATAGCTGTACATCAAAAAGAAATACATTTTGGTGTGGGAGAGTAGGTAAAACCCCAATCTGCCTGTACCATTGATTTCCTTCCAGGTGAAAGGAGCATTTAACACACTGACGACTTAAACTTGGACCCTTTTCAGTGCAAATGTACAGAGAGGACAGCAGTGGAGGAATGGTCACCAGAGTTTAGCGAGGGAGCTTAATGAAAACATGGAAAATGTGGAAAGAAAAAAAAAAAAAAGAAAGAAAGCAAGAAAGCGGGGAGAACACAAACAGACTGTGTTGCAGTTGAAAAGCTCTGAGAAAATGCAGGCAGTGTTCAGTGGAACTGAAAGGGAAAAGAGCAAAACCAGAGTAAATGGAAATTGTTCAAAGATAATTGAATGTATGTCCAAGCGCTGGCGTGTGCCAGCCAGCAATAAATACACTGCCTGTAAAAACAAGCTGGTAGGGCACAGGGAGGAACTTCCTACAGCAAACAAGGGGAGCAAGGAGCATCTGCAAGTGGGGTGCAGGGCTGTAGGGATAGGGGACAAGGGGTGACAGGCTGGGAAGGAACTGGTGAGGCTGAAATGAGGCAGAACTACGTGTCTTGAACTGCATTCAAATAGACCCCCAGATCTACCTTGAGCACGCTGGAAATGTGAAGAAAAGGCAGCTGGATCATGCTGCAAGGGCCTGGTGGTGGCTGGGGGAGTTGGTATTTTTGGGACTGGGTTCTGGTTGAATAACCAACCATTCATTTAGTAAGATGGTTCAGGAAATCAGTCCTTGCTCTGTACATGGCTTTGCAGGGACTGGAGCAGCTAAAAGAGAAATATACCTCAGCTGTTCTAGCAGACAAAAAGCAGAGAAAGCACAGAAAGGACAGGGAGTTTCTGGGCTGTCTAGAAAAAAAAAAAAAATCCACAGAGAGCAGGAATAAAAGATTCTTTCACAAGAAATACCAATCCTGTTCAGAGCAAGCCTGACCTACTCCAACAGCCTGTCTTTGTCACCAGCCAGTGTCCAGAGGAAGAATTATAAGATCTACACCAAGGGATGAGCCCCTTCTCCCTGTCTGAGGAGCAGTGTTGCTCCTGCAGCAAGGAGCTGTCCCTGAGCTGAACAGGTAAGTTAAACTGCCCCCAATTCCTTGGGCACTGAATAGGACAAACATGGCTCAGCCCTTTTCAGAACCAATTTCCCTTCTCTGTTGCCTGGAAAGCCTACCAAGACCTCATGGAACACCACACAGGCACAATTTCAAGTCCTGAGCCAGGAATCAATCAGGTAGCACATCCTTTAAAGTGGTATTCCCAAAGCAAAAATTAATATAGAACTTAGGTGTAGAAAGCTGGTCACCACAATAAATAAAACAACACCTGCCAATAGCAGAAACCTTTCAAAGGCTGCTGGGCTCCTCCATCTGACATAGATTAAAACCCAAGTGCAGAAGGGGATGTGATGTTTGCAGCCATCAAGGAAAATGCATCAGCACAAACAGGAATAGGAGCCATGTCCTCACTTGGTCCATAAAAACATGCCTGTCCTTGATCAAACTGATGCTTGCATGAGAGGAGACAGTGTAGACACATTATCTGGAGAGAAGACCAGGGACTCGCATCAAAAATATTTCCACAAAGATTTTATAGGAGAAAATCCCTTTGCCCCAGCTACATTTGTACTTGCTGTACACTGCCTTCCTCACAGCTCTCAGGAAGTGCAGTGCTGGCTCAGCTCTCACAGCCACGGAGTGATGCCTGACTCAGGATCAGCAACTGCAGGCACAAGGAAACAAACCAAGGGAGAGGAGAGGAGAGGAGAGGAGAGGAGAGGAGAGGAGAGGAGAGGAGAGGAGAGGAGAGGAGAGGAGAGGAGAGGAGAGGAGAGGAGAGGAGAGGAGAGGAGAGGAGAGGAGAGGAGAGGAGAGGAGAGGAGAGGAGAGGAGAGGAGAGGAGAGGAGAGGAGAGGAGAGGAGAGGAGAGGAGAGGAGAGGAGAGGAGAGGAGAGCCCACTGGAAGCAGATCCCCTGTCAAAGCATGGCTCTCATGAAGAACAGCCAGCAACTGAGCAGCCACCCAAGAACTGCTTGGCAAAGAAATTTTGAGCTGATGTAGCTGAGAAAATGTGGGTCTATTTGCAGATCATTTGTCAGAGTATGCCAGACTGCTCAGAAGAAACACTTGAGCTGACTGCAATTCCAGTTTTTGTGTTTATTTTATTTTTAATACCAAAATGACTTTAAGTGTTTTTTGTTTTCCAAACCATGTGTTTCCAAAAAGGAGCATATGTTAGTATCAACTACTATTTAAAATATGGAGAGAAAATAAAAAGTAGGACCTTTCCAGTGGAAACAACTTCAGCATTTAAATGATTTCAATGCTACAATATTGTCTTTTTTATGCAACTAGATAAACTCTAATTAGTTCTGAATAAACCATCTGCTTTAGCAACACCTGATCAACAAGCCAGGGAATCCAACAGAGAGACTTCTTATTTCAGTGTGCTTTGTAGAAGCTTAATGTTGGATTAACTGGTAAATTCAGTCAGAAACTCAGAGAACAAGGGTGAAATTAATTCAGGCTCCCCAAAAAGGAATGAAGAGATTCTGGCAAGCAAATTCTGAAAGTGCAAAGGTGTCCAGATCCACCACCCTTTCATTTCCTTGTATCTCTTGGAGTAACCTGATGAACATGAGATGAATTTATGATGGAAGATGCCAACTCAGCCAAGCCTACAGTGGCTCCAGAGCCTGCTATTTCTGTCCCAAGAGCCTAAGTCCTTTATTGCAGCGTTTTTCATGGATGCTAAAATCCCCTCTATTCTCCTCTGAGCCGCTGTTGCCTTTGATTGTACAGAAGGGATTTCTAAATGCTTATTTACTACCATCCTCTTATAATTCCTGCATCTGGGAAAAATTGGAGACCAGTTCATTTTGAAACAAGATGTTCATCTTTTCGACAGCTAGCATAGACTGGGGCATCAATAAATTAAGGGTTCTAGGGATTAATTGATTGGAACAAGGTTGGTTAACTAAATGGGAACTAATCTGCTAGCAGGCAAACTGGAGCTGGGCTACATTTGTCCTCCATGAGTTTGGGCTGTGAAAATGAAAATTTGATGATGATAGCAGTAATACAAACAGGGATGCTGAGCGGAAAAGGAAAAAGGAGGTTTTTTTTCCCTAAAGGAAATGTACACAGGCTCTGCTAGATCTGAAATGATATCTCGCTCAACCTCTTTTCTTTGTGAAAATCACTACTTCTGAAACAGAAATTCTAGTGAAGGAAAGATCCTATTATCAGCAGCAGTCACATTTCACAGCAATGTGATTAACTGCCGGTCACATGCTCCCCTCACTCACCACTTGTAGACAGCTCAATAATTTTAACAAGGAAAGAAGACTGTCTTTCCCTTTCTTCCTTCCTTTCTTCCTTCCTCCCTTCCCCTCCCCCCTTCCCTCTTTTCTTTCTTCCTTCCCCTCCTTTCTCCCCTTTTAGACTTCCCTTACAAGGCAGGCAGTTGAAGCTGACCCTTAAGGAAAACCCCACTGGGACCTGGATATCACTTATCAAGTCTAAATACGCTGTCCCGGTCCAGGCTGATGTGAAGTGCGGCAGCCACGTCTCAGAAATCTCCCCCTCTCAGAACAAAACCAGTCACCTTGGCTAGGAAATACACTACTTCCATCACAGTCACACTTCAATCACCAGCCTTTCCCTTGTCTCAGCTCCTGTCCTTGGTTCGGAGTATTTACAGCCCATCTGTCTGTCTCAAACACACTTCTCACTCAAGAGGGAAATTAATCTCTCCTTCGCTCCCCTCTCTGCTTTCTCTCTCCTTCTCCCTCCCCCTTCCCCCAACACTTGCAATTTGCCATGAACAGCTTCCCTTTTCTCATCTAAAATTCTCGATGACTTTGAAAATTGACTGCACCCACACACCTGGGCACGGTGAGAGATAATTGATTGCATTTTTATTTCGTCTCTTCCCTAAACTGTTTTCCTTGCTAATGGCCAGTTCTCTGCAATTTTTTTTTAAACTGACACTCAGTGTGAGGGACTGAGGGAAAGGAAGAAATAACCAGCTGCTGAATATTGTCTCTCCCGCCTCTCCAAGGAATTAAAAGCTCGATGAGTGATGAGGATCTTGCGTGGAGACAGATCAGCTCTCACAGGGTCCAGGTGATAGAAAGCTTTGCAGGAGACCCTCTGGGGCTTTGCAAAGGGACGTGTTCTGTAGCACTGCTAAAAGCAAAGGTCACACAGGCTTCCCAACCAGTAACTAGGGGTACCCCCACGTTTTTCTGTTTCACCTTTGAAGGCTTAAGTTACTCACTGCTCCTGCACCTTCTTTCTAAACAGAGCAGGCTCCTTCTTTTACAAACAGGGAAACCGAGGCACGGTGGAGAAGGGTGATTCCCATGAAATCTCATGAGATGGGACCCATTACAACTGCCAAAGCACAGAACTGGAAGAGAGAACACCCTGCTTTTATGCCTCGACTGCCAAGCTTGGTATCAAGTGAGGACAGAGGAACCAAATTATTTAGATATGGGCACTGACCTTGGCTCCTACAGCCAAAGGAAGGCTCTTAAAAAGTCAGACGTGTTTCTCAGGTAATATATTGGCTGTGATGTCTCTGACTCAGTTTCCCCATGGTAATAGTGATAGGCCAGTTTGATTGTGAATCTGCTTTTCATCATCAGGAACTGGTGGCAGCTCTGTTATGTCTCTCAGGCTGAAAGGATATTACCAGAACATTTGATCCCAGGAGAAGAATCTGCTTCTCTTCCCATCCTCTAACTCATCTGGAAATCTTACTCCAGGGGGTGTAGTGGAGATTATGGAGACTAAAATTAGGATGGAGGGATAAAGGATGGATTTCATAGGTGGAATGAAACTGAATAGGTAAAACCAAGTCAATCAGCTGAACCTAGAAGGGTGGTTAGGTGAATTCTTCTTGCTTGCGACAACCTCCTTAAGGTCTTGTTTCTTGGTAAGTAAGAACTGTTCTTTGTGCTGAGTGGTGGCTCTCACCACAGGAATGTGCTGAGGGAAAAGCACAAGTTTCTGAGGTGTGTTGGGTCGATCCATCTGCAGCTGGAGGCCCAGCAAGATCAATCTGGAGACAGATGGCAACACAGGAGAAACCACCTCTGAAATGACACAAAGCATTTGACCCTCAAATCCTGACAGACAAATTCTGTGCATCCAGGTTGCTTGGAGAAACTGAACACACCCCTGGGCAAAATCACATTTCTATCTTACAGAACAAGTAATAAATGGGGAAAGAAAAGGCCACAGTCCACAGTTTGAGGAAGATTATGGGCATTTCTTTTTGACAGTCTGGTTTAGCTGTGCAAGGAAGAGAGATGGGGCTCCAGAGGAGAAGGAAGGAAAAGGTCTGGATTCAATCTGAAGTAGGCACAAGCCTCTGATTTCCATTGTATCCATGGCCAACAAGATCCTAGCACTAAAATCAGCCTTCAGCTTAATTCTATACCTGGGTGCTCAGGATTGAGAAAAAAAGGGAGAGAATTTGCAGTTGTATAAGATTTCTGCAGTGCAAGATGACAGAAATCCTGTAAAGTGTCTTGATTTTGCCAGATTATTTGCCAAAACCTAAAGATATTTTGGCACTATGCAGTTTAAAATATACCCTGTGCTTTAGTTCAAGTCTATACAGCAAAACTTGATCCCAAAGAAACTTCTCCATCCACGGCTGTAACCTCTCCAGCAAACTGCGAGTTTGCACTTAGCTGGGCTAAGCCAATTTACCTCAAGTCTCATAAAGCCAAAGCTACTCTAACATTTTGCTAATCTGTAAGAGACAGGAACATCCTTCACTTCTAACCTTTCCAGCAAGATCAGCTGATTAGATACATCAAATACCGGTGTCAGAGATGAGCCAGAGCAGCAGCAGTGGGAAATAAGATTTAGCCCCCACCTTCATTTAATTTTTATGATCAAAATGTTTCAAAACCCAGTTATGTCCAAGGGTATCCTCAGGTTGGATGAAGGTGTCAGGCAGATACTGGACCCTTCTTTTCTCTTAGTCCATTGCAAAAGACAGAAAGAACAGCCTGGTTCTTACAGGAATGCAGGGCAGGTTTCCAGGGAGAGATTCCTGGGGGCACATTTCTGAAGGATTTTGAGGCAAAGCTTATCCAACAATAGCATTCAGAAGAGAGTGGATGATATTGTTAGGCAGAATATAGGTCTGTCTGAAATATTCATCCTCTCCACACAAAACTGTTTCCCCTTTTGTCTCTTTCAGTGAGCACTCTCTACTTCTATACTCTGAGATGTTTACATAACCTTCACTCAAGGACCACAGATTTAAGCAGAAACATGTTTTATCCTTTCCTTTCACCTCATCCATGGATTTCTGTAAATGCAAGAATGGAGAAGTGCTGCCCAAGGCAGGCCCCCCTCTCATCAGTGTGCAGTGACCTCAGGGCTCAACCTTTGGCTTTGCCAAATGTGTGCAAACACAAAATTTCTACAGGACTGCCATCCAATTCTGTTTTAACATTCCCTTTAGAAGTCAAACCTTCTTGTTATTTACTGTCAGTCTTCAGACCAAAGCAACAATACCCATTCCTGGTGTGCTGACCTGTCACGACCTGCCCAGCCTTCTTGGCTGTCCTCAGCATCACCAAAAACCATTTCCAGGGCTGCTGGATGTCAACAAGAGTTAACTTTTGCTGCCCCTACACTGCTCTATCCTCACAGGTGCCCAAAGGCCAACAATTGGCAGTTTCTCTATTTGCCAACTGGAAATCAGCCTCCTTTTTTCCTGAGTGCTCCACTAATAGAAACCCACAAGCAGCCAAGTCCCAGCCCAGTGGGAAGCTTTCCTCTGTGTCCAGCAGGCCCTGGATCAGGCTTCTGCCCAGGCAATAATTACTTGAAAAGAAAGATCTGTTGTAATCTTTGGAACTAGCACAGGGCAGAGGATCATCCACAAGTGTTCACCCTGCTCTGGTCTGCCAGCACCTCAGCTCCTTCCTTGCCTTACAGTATCATTTTTGGGGTCAGCATCTGCAACTCAGGTACTGGGTATGACTGGGTATGGCTGGGTATGCACTCCTGTGGGAATGGAAAACCTTAAATTTGAAATCCAGAAGATGAAATCTCCAATGGGCCACATGGCTCTGACTCTCTAAGCAAGGGTTTGCATCTTTTTGGCCAGGCTAGGCTTTCTCTTTTTTTTTCACAAATATATTTCAAACAACAGGGGAAATGTAACAAACCAACCATTTAATTAGCAGGTACTGCAGAAAGCAGGAAAAGAGCAATGCTTTACAGAGTGGCTGTGTTTCCTCTCGATTTATTTCACAAATGTTAGTGACAGCAAAAGAGCTAATACTAATTCCTGAAAGAAAAATTAAAAAAAACCAAACCAAAAAATTCCAAATCCATCAAGAACTTAACAGTACTGTTTATAGACAGTCTGTAAAATGAGCAACTTGGTCCAGACAGAATTCAATGTGTACTAGAACTGTCCTCTTTGGGACAGTTCTATAAATGCAATGGATATTCCACTGAAGCATGGGAGATTCACTGATCCTGCCCAGTCTCATTAAAAAATGTCCTCATACACCAGCAGGAAAACCAAAATTTTGAAGATTTGGTTTATACCTTATGTATATTGATTTTTTTTTTTTTTTATATTTCTCTAACTAGAGTTCAAACGAGCAACCAGCTTAATCCTTACATATAGTCCAAAGCTTCAGTTCCCTCAAGTGATCTGACCTGGGTTTGAGCAATGGTGGAGTCACTGCCATAACTCCACTGCCACACACACCTAACACACACCTGAGAACCTGATTTAAACCTGCAGCCCACGCTGTGCTGCTCCTGAGCTGACAGAAACCACAGCTTGCCTGAGCTGTGTGTGACCTGAATATGGTTTGATGCCACGAGACCACTATGGAACCCAGAACAATTTCACTGGGTCCCTGTTCAGAAGGATTTACCACTCTCAGATCAGTCATGGATACTTTTTTAAAATGTGATTTTTCAACCCAGAAAAGGATGCAAGTAGGTCCTGATACCTGACAAAGCCATAGAAGACAGAAACTCAGAGTGAACCTGAGAGGGAGAGTATATGACGTAGGTTAAATTTTGTGCTGCCTCTGTAGGCTTTGTCTTGTGGAGCAGGTGAGATAGGAGTGAGCTGCTCTGCATGGAGCACAGCCCCTGTGCCAGTAGTCAGGCTCTGAACCTGAGAGAGGTAACAGTAAAACAATATGTAATTACTGTGTTTGCAAATGCAGAGATTTGAGGACTCCTGGGTAAATAAGAGGTGTCCTCAGCCACAGAGAAGTGAATTTAATGATATTTAGTAGGAAGAGCTATAATTGGGTACAAGAGCTACAGCATGATGGAAATGTCAAGTAACTTCTAAATGAGAAGAATCAGACCCTAAATTTTCAAAGAGGAGGAGCCCACTGAGAAAGCATCTGAGAGAAAAAAGACAGCACAATTATTTAAAGTAAAGATCCTGCCGGGATCACTTGGGTATGGGAGGCTTTTTATGCAAAGGAATCAGACAGATGCTAAAGGCCTTCTTACAGATCTGTACAATGTTCCCTGTCAGATGACCAACATCAGGAAATGGAGAGGAGGTCCTAGAGCAGCAGAAGGCTCACCTGCATACAGAGAGACAAACTCAAACCTTACTTTCTATATAACACCCAGGGCTGCAGGTGAAGATGATCTGTCTCCAAATGGAGATGAATAAGAAGCTGATAAATATGTCTGGACTGGGCCTGGGCTTTAGAGGGGAAAAGAAGGTCAGGTGGGCACTACAAATTTCTGGAAAAAGCCAGCTTGGAGCAGATATTATTGGGAAAAACAAATCCACTGTGTGCAGCATGCAGCTGAAGGGAACATGGTGGTCTTAGGTCCATTTACCAGTGGAAATGTGTCCACAAGACAAAACCTGCTGAAGGGGTTGGCAGTCTTGTTGCATATTTTCACAGAATAAAAAGGCACTCAGTGGGCTATTGAGAGGTCTTTACTTTTCACCTCTAAATATGGTTCCACCATATGAGGGCTGAGGCACAGTGGCATGGGTAAGCTCTCCCGTGGATACAGTTTTTTGGGGCTGTTAATTCAGCACTAAATTCATACACATGGGAAGCATTCTCATCAGAAGATATAAAAGCAATTCTGTGTTTATGTCACACCATTCACAGTATCTCACAGCCACTCTCTGGAGCTTTCAAACAGAGCACAGTCAGACCTGCTGAGACTTAGAGACACTGGGTCACCTCTGAATGCACAGTTACAGCCTTTCCCCACACCCTGGTGACCTGGCTGGTAATGGATGTTTCAGTGAAGAGCCCAGAAACCCAGAAACCGTCTCACACCGATTACATTTGAGAGTACTGTGCTCTCAGAGACACAGCCTGCACTCAGCAGCTCCGCAGAGCAAAACAAGCTGGAGGCAGCTGAAAGCACCTGCTCCTTCAGGGAAACTTAAACCTGCCTCCTGGTACCCAGGAGGAATCCTCCTGAAACACCCAGCTGCAGCAGGGTAAACAGCAGTGTCTCTCTCTTGCTGTGCTGCATTCTCATTCAGCTTGGGCAAACACTTCTGCCATGGCTAGAGGATGCTGTTGATGATGCAAGTTTCCTAAGCTCAGAATTTAGTCACTTGTAGCTGTGTTGATCTACTCCTGCCTCTTAACCTCAGTGAAAATCCACTCATGGGCCTCACTGAAACAAGTTGCTGTTCTCTGTAAAGAATATAAGCACCTCTAAGTGACAACAGGGGGATTCTCTCTGTCAGTGTTTGTGACAACTTCGTCACCCAGTCAGTGGACACTGGGGCAAACAAACCCATGAAGTGAGGTCTGAACTCAGGACATCAGTGCTGGCATGAAGAGCAACACCAGGAGGGAATCTGAGGGGTGCATGTTCACACAAGTGCATTCCAGTGAGCAGCAGGGCTGTTCTGCATCTCCAAAAACCCCTTCACCCACGTGCTCCACCTGGCTGTGCCCTCCACTGCCTCCGCTGAGCTGCTCACCAAGGTGAGCAAAATGGAACTTGCCCACCTGGGCTTGTGCTTGCTTATCTTGCTTCATGCCCACTTGTGGAACAAAGCACCCGTCAGTTTAGAAGCAATCAGTGCTTAACCTTTACAAAGCCCCAAGAGGGATGGAAAAAGTGAGAAAGAAAGATGAGATTAAAAAGAAATGAATGATACGGTTTTGTTAACAGTTATTTTTGAAAGCTAACACTCACTTTTTAATTCAGAATAGCATGGCAAGGTCAGGCTGGATGGGGCTCTGAGAAGCCTGGTCTAGCCTAAAGGTGTCCCTGCCCATGGCAGGGGGTTGGCACAAAATGATCTTTAGGGTCCCTTCCAACCCAAATAATTCTGATTCTATGCAAAAAGTGTGGTTGTCTGTCACATTTGCAAAAGCACTTCTTCCCCAGCACGGTGATGACTATACTCTTCGGTAATTCAGTTTAATTGAAATTCTATGCCTGTTAAATTCTGAGTCCTGTATCGATCAACATATGTCAACTGTGGAAAATTGTACTAAATTGTGTTGTTTTACTGTGCAGCAGTCAACTATCTGTTGGTGTCTGAAGTTAGTTTATTTCACCTACTCAAAATTGGGCCTGGACTGATATTACATCTAGAATTGGATTTTCTGTTCTTGATTTTTAATAACTAGGATTTGCACCACACTCAGAGAGATAAACACAGCCAGGAGTTGGGGCTGTGGATCTATCAGCTCTTAGGCATGAGGCAAAGCCTTGCCTAGTTTGGAGCTGCATGGGAAACCTCAGGACCAGTGAGCTCTTGTGCAAGGTGGTGCTGGGATTTCAACGAGCAGCATTCTCCCCTCCCAGCTGGTCCTGAGCTGATCCCATAACACAGGACACTTGGCACTTAATCATGCTCTCCCTCTATCTGATTTGTTCCCATGCTAAATGACCTTTCTTCTCAAATACTGTTTTCCAGATCTCCAATTGTTTCTGCAGTTATTCTCCTCTGGACTCACATTTTTTGGGGGTGGGGTTAAAACAAAAAATCCACACTCAGAACTAACCTCTGTGCCCTGGCTGTGACCTCACGGATGCTGAGGAAAGCAGAGGCTCATTCCAGCACCTATTCCATGAGAAAATGCTGGTTTCCCCCCACAACAGAATTTATTTCATGCTGGTGATAGTTCCCAAATCCTTTTCATTGCTAGTTTGCCTCCTGCCTCAATCCAGAGAGCCAATTCCTCCTGCTTGTGTATCAATTCCTGCTTTGCTTTCACTGAATTGCATCCTTCCTCTCTTTCATTTTTTTTCAGAATATTTCTCCAATTTGTTTGATCTTCTCAAGTGGAAGCGCTTGTACTGAGCAGCCTCTACAAATACATGGTGCAGTTTAAATTCCCCAGTGTTAAAAATATCTGCTTGACTGTAAAACACTCTACTTTTTATATGGAAATAGCAGCTCACTGGGACACAAGTGGGACTGTGCTGTATGGCATGCTGAAGCAATCTGGGAAAAAAGGAAAACTAATACATACCAAAAGTAAAAATACAAAGTAAATACATAAATAAATAAATAAAGTAAGCAAATGGGATTGAATTTACAAATATATCAAAAACGTCCTATGTGGAGACATTTACTTTCCATGCAAAAGTAGTTTCTTATCTGCTTTTATCTCCATGCAGTGTGCACACTGTGCAGCTCAGGGGACTGACTGCTTGATGTGTTATTGATTTCAGGGGGAGAGGGACATACAGAACTGACAGAAACTTCTTTAGCAAGTAGCACAACTATTCACTCAACATCCATTGGCCTCTGAAACCAATTCTGTCCTCTTTTCCATGTTTTCTCATTTTGTTTTCAATCACCACTGACAGATACCTTCAGCTTTCCTCTCTTTCACACTGCAGAGGGGAAGCAGCAATAATTAATTCTAATCACAGAGAAGAGAAGCACGACTGCAGAGAATGTCCACTAGAAAAATATAGCCAGAAACTCCCCACTCATGCTCCCGCCTGTCTGCAGCTATAATGCACAAAGAGCTGTGAATCCAAAAGGGAGAGGAAATGCACCTCTTGCTTGGTATTTTGTGCTTGTAGTAGATCAGGAGTGAATGAGAGACAAAGTAAAGCTCTGTTTAAATTTCTGTACAGTGCATGAATAAATGTCTCAGAGTGAATGCATGAATTAGGATGGTCAGCAGAACCCTCAGGACACATCTCTGTCAGACTGGAACAGGCTGGGAGAACCCTTAAAGACAATTCCTGCTTTCTGACACTGCCCAGACCTCTGTGATACTGCATCCACTATTTTACTGACTAAATAAAAACTATTCTGTGTGGGAGGCCACCAGTGAACAGACCTGAGCTGCTCCTCTTGGTGTCCAGATCTTGGTGTTTAACCCCTTAGGTAGAAGGTCAAAACATTATTTCTTTTGTACAAGAGAGACAGATGTGCCACTAAACAAGAAAAGTTTGCAGGGAAAGAGACAGTAAATTGTTTTTAAGAAATGCCAATGGTAGAACATTACCTAAATAGTGATTTTAGAAAAAGAGCTGTATAAAACCAAAAATAAGCAAGGAAAAAAAAAAAAAACAAACAATACTTTGTCTTATAGGTTTCTCTAGTTTTTAAGTTTCTTCATTTAGATGCCTCTGTCTTTGGGCTTAAACAAGTCTCTCAATAGCCTGACAACAGAGTGTTACAGGATTTGGTACAGGGATTTAGACATGTTTTCCTTTGAGTCAGGTGATGCCTCTAAATTTCACAGCATTTTTTGAAATTCCACACCTTATATTTTACACCCTTTCTCCTCCAAGAAAAACATATGAACTGACAAACTGACATAATCTTACAAAAGGCACTAATATTTCTTTTCTCAAGTGATCCAAAAATGTTTTTACTCATGACTAATAAGGGGCTACCTCTGCATAAAAACATGAGTAGTTACTTAGCAGTGTACATTAACGCAAAGTAAAACCCCTTTAAGACAAGAATGTCAAGCAATAAGTCTGCATGAGAAGTGCAGAAAGGAAAAAGATGATCAAAATTTGGCTAAGAGAGGTATCTGCCAGAACACCAAACATCAGCTTTTGGTATTACACATGGTGTAATCCAAGGGTGTATGAATTAAAAAAACAAAACAAAACAAAACAAAAAACAAACAAACAAACAAACAAACAAACAAACAAAAAAAAAGCAGTAAATTATTTAATTATTTCAATATTCTCTGAGCTCATGAAAGAGAGATGGTTACTCCAGCAAGCATAAACTTAATACTGTGTGGTCAGAACAGCTTAGTGGAGGCATCTGGGGAAAAGAAAGGATGGTCTTCTCAATGGTTTGGATTAATGGAAACTCCCAAAAGAGCAACTGCTGCCATGTCTCACTTCTCTAGGGGCACAGGTGGGGTTTTCTTAGATATTTATGGTCATTCTTACTTCTGGTTTCTACCAGAATAGAAAATAAAGAGAGCAAAAAGAAGATGTTTTGCAGATATTTTGAACCCAAGAAAACATTTGGATTACCCTGGGGATATGCAAAGTCAATGGCCCTTGGAGCAATTTTAACTGGTATTTATTTCTCCTGCTTGGTGTAGGCACTCAGGGAAACATTTCTTGTGCTATTTCAGTAGCTTTATACTGCATAGAAGCTAAAAATCTCTGTGGCCTCATCTCTCTAACATATCACTGTACTGACAGAGACAGGAAAAGCACCCAGCAAATACAGTGTGTTGACTCGCTCCTGACATGCATAAAAGGAAGCAAGGAAGATGTAATTTCAGTATTTTATTATACTCCAATTTTCACTCAATCTGATTGTAACCAGCCATTTTCAGAGCCAATTCTTTCATTCAGAGAGGCCTCAGAAGCGGGGACATTTTTTTTATCAGTGTGAGAGTAGCTTATTGCAGTGTTGATTTATACCAAGGAGCAGGTGGGATAACTTGGGCCAGCTTGAAGCTTTACCATTTAATAAGCAACGGGAAAGTGCAACTCATCACTCTGTGGTCTGCTGGGAAAATACTACTTGCTATTTTGATTTCCACAAAAGAGCTGATGCTTCTGTAAAGAATGTGTTGTGTTCCTGAAGGTGACAGAAACTCAGGTGATATGAAAGACATTGAATAATCAGGTAGGCATCCCCCCAAAATGCGTGTTTAATCTAAACATGCATAATTATACATGGATACTGTCTGAGGGACCTAGAGATGCATTTGTTCTCATGTTAGGCCTTTTACCTCCTTCTGAAAACCTCAAAAAAGAAAAGGCAGCAGCAGGACCAGAGGTCAAGAAATCTTTTAAAATCACAGAAGGGTTCAGGTTCTCCATGAGTTCTGGGCAGTAGCTGGTCCTAGAACTACCAAAGGAGTTCTAATTTTTTAGTTCTTCCATCACTAATTGAGTTAGCAGGTAGAGTTAAGTGAAATGCATACTAACAAATCTGAATGGTCATTTTGTTCTCAAATGAAAGTTTCAGGTTATTTTTGCTAGCTTACTAGGAGTTTGCCTTTATTTATTTTTATTTGTTATTATAATATATAGGGACAGTGCATTCCTCAGTGATGCAGCTGAGATTTCAAATTCTAGACAGTGGCTGGGAGGAAACGGGACTGACTTGGCAGGCATGAAACATAGCTCTGTTTTAGCTGTGCAATTTATTTCCTATCTCACTTTGCACCTGCCTTTTTCTTCTCCCATAATACATTTGTCCATCTAAATTGAACAGCCTTCCCAGCAAGGATGGTCTTTCTCTTACTGTTTGTATCTGGCATCGCTCAATAGGGCTCCTGTTTCCTCTTGAGTCCTGAGCAGTATTGTAACTCAGGCAATTAAGATGAGCAAAAAGCCTGATTATTCTGCCTAAAATAAGTCTGTAATGGAACTAACACTGTGCAGATGGGAGAACAGATACCTCATATGACTATTTTGCTCCATTACACAACAAAGAGTCAACTGTGAGTAGCTCTCTAACAAGCTGGATGTTGGTAATTTTTTGTCCAGAGCACTCAGCAAACGCTGATAAATAACAAGTGAGCATGCATTTACGAGTGATTTGCTAACAAAACCTGGGAGCCAACGCTGTTGCACAAACTCTACTAAAAAGAAATGGGCATACTTAGTTTGCTGTCACCAGCAGAGGCATCTTCAGTGGTGCTAATGGGGGCTTGGGCTGCGGGCTCTGCAGGGCACGGATTTTGCTCGGCGTTCATACAACACTTAGCACAGTGGGATCCTGGTCTGTTATGAGTTGTCATGAATGCTAAATTAACACAAATACATATTTAGTAAGGAGCAAATGATAGATGTTTTGTGGACAGCCAGGCTGCCATATTATTTGGATTGCAGAGTTCTACTACAGCCCAGGCAGTTCTAAGAAAATACTATAAAGATGCCCAGGAGCTGCCTCATGCAATATTCAACCAGCTGAAGTGATCCGAAGCACTGCTGGTATTAGAGAGCACACTTTGCTGTGTTCATTTGTGAGCTGTTCCATACAGAAATCTGAGCACACAAGAGGTCCAGAATCACAGGTAACATCTGACAGAAGTCTCTTTCTGTCTTAGAAATTCAGCCATCAACATCTGCTGAGATGGGTTCTGTTTCAGATGAGATTTATGGAACAGCTATTGATTAAACCACAGCTTTAGTTTCGTTTGCCACTTACACACACATACACAAACAATTAAATACATTACAAAGCTGAATAGCATTTCAAATTAAAGGAGTTTCTGCCTTCAAAAGCACTTAAAAACATTATCTACAGACATATATATATATATATATATATATATATATATATATGTTTGCACTGTTTAATTGACATTGTTTTCCCAACTCCTTCAAGTCACCTGTAATATCAAGTCAATTAAGTATTATTTTCCCAACCTATTTACTGAGCTACCTAGCAATCAATCCACCTACACACAGAGAGAACAAATGCTCATGGGGGATGGTAGATCTTAAAAAAAACCACTGAAAATCTGTCAGCCTTCTCCAATGGCAGCCAGGCTCATAGCTTTGCAGGATTACACAGCCTGACATCTTGCAGAAAATAAGTCCATGGGATAAAAGCTCCATATTCTGACAGTACCATTCCTTCCCTGCAAATCAATATACTCCTGTTGGAATAGCATTACTATTTCAAATGATACACATGCTAAATATGTTTTGGATTATGTTGGTATAAATAAATATTTCTTTTCCATTTCTGGTCAGGAGATCACCCTTAGAATAGAAAGCAGTGCTGGGGCAGGTCAGTAACCTGGGACACTTTGGTAAATCAGGTTTGGTTCCTGCCATTGCCATCCACTTCCCAGGTGACCTTGGGCATGTCACACAGGGCCTGACTTCCAAAGGGGCTGTGCAGAGGGTGGAGATGCAGAAAATCCCAGGTCAGCCCACCTCAGCTCACAGCACACTCAGCTAACCACAGCCATCCCCACAATATATTACATTTTGCTGTATCTGTGTGTGTGGCAATGCAGAAAGAAATAGAGATAACGTATAATCCACCACTTTTCTGTAAAGGAGTCTAAATGAGGGTCAGTTCAGCTCACAGGTGGTTTATTTGCCAAGTCTCACTGTGGTGTCACTCACCAGGAAGTGTGTGGGGTCATGGAAGAGGAGAGTTTGTCCTGTACTCATCAGGCTTTGCCATGTCTGAAAGGAGCTCCCACTGCAGCTTGACGTATGGGGCTCCTCTTGTGCAAGGGCACATGATCCCACAGACAAATCTTTTTTTTTGTCTGTGTTCTATTCCCTATCCTTGTAAATCAAAGCATTAAACCCTTTTTTGTCCCTTGTTTGTGCTGCATCTCAGACTCCATCCCTGAGCACCAGCACTGTCCTTAGCACAAGTGGGGCTCCAATTCACACAGGGAAATCTGGGCCATTCACCATGAACCAAAGAAATAAATCCTGGCCAATAGATCCTGGCCTCACACTGCACAGAGCCAGCATGAGGCTGGAATCAGAGATGGCTATAAAGCTCTTTCAGAGTGAAAACTATTACTGTTATTATTTGTAGTGCTTCATTTAGTAGAAGGGCAAGTCACACCCCTGTACAAACACCTACATTTTGGGGCACCAAGCCAGGTACTAAAAAAATAGCAACTGTGACTTGTCAGGTGAGACAAGATCACTCGGGCTAGGATTTGTTCAAATCATTATTGGAAATAGAGCTTCCTGGGAGCTAGAGCAAACTAAATTAAAGCACAGATATTCACACTGCCAGAGGATTTCAAAATGAAATTTAAAGGGCTTCTTCACAGAGATCGGAGGGTAATGCAAACAAATGCCCATGAATATTTGTTCACATTTTACAAGCTTTTGCTTTGGCCATTTTCAGCCAACTTTAGTGTGTGTTCAAGTCACCCACATTTCATGATTCAAAAGTCACAGCATTTCAGTATTCACTGCAAATAGGTTGTGTAACATTTTCAGCTGGGGAATAGCACCAGATGATTCCCCCTGCTCAGCTGTATCTGTTAGGACAGCCAACTTTGGAATTCAATACAAAATGAAAACTGGAAACTTCCTTTCTTCTCAGACCACACCAGTTTTAGTAGAGGGACCAGCTTAGAGTTTCCAGAGCAGAGTTGCTTATTTTTAGCCTTCTGTGCTCTTCTTGGTATGAATAAAGGTCCAGCCTTCTGTCACGAGGGCTCTCTGCTACTTTATGCCTAATATCCATTCCTCTCTTTACAGCCCCTGAGTTAATTTTCCCTCATTAACCAGTTGATGTGCCTGCACATACTGTAAAATGGGATCCACTGGCAGCTGTCACAGCATCACCAGACCTGTTGTGTGAGAGGGTGCACACAAACTCTTCCCACAGCACTTTCAGCCTGCCTTTCATCATACTCAGTGTGAATAGACCACAAGGAAAGGACAGAATTTCAGTGTAAATCAGCCACTGTTATATACTGAGGACAGTTCTGGAGCAGCCATTTAATCCCTTATTGTTCTTTTTCATAAGAAAAACACATTGCCTTCCATAAATCTTTGTTGTGAGTCCACAGGGTCACCTATTTGCCAAAAGAGCAATTATTGATTATTCCTAGCCTACAGCTTCTGTGGCTGTTCCTGAAGTGTGTGTTCTTCTCTAATCAGAGCTAAGGTTATGACACAGCTTTTGTCATCTGCTTTCCCAGAAAACAACAATATCCCTATGACATCCACAACCAGTGCAGTGGTATAAAACTCCAGAAAGAATGGCTTCTTAGTGAAGAGGGATCTTGTCCTATTAGAATCCCATGTTTTAGCAGTTCTGATGCCCCTTTTATCAGTCAAATCAACTGCAGTTGCAGTCCAGCCTCTGGATCTGTTTGAGCAGGAATCTCTGCCAACTCCTTCTGGCACATTAAGGCTTAGAGGAAAAATTAAGCAGCATTTCAAAACACCAGTTAGGTGCAAGGCTTAGCCAGGCGCTTAGGGTAACAATCAATCACCTGTAATTTTAAAGCTGGGTGTTCTGATCCTTCTTTCTCACCAAATGATCCCAGTCTCACCAAGGAACAGTGAAATACATGGATGTGCTAACTGATGTTCAGAGGTTTTACACGAAAACCTCGGCCACTGCTGGGCCTGGCTGGCCCCAGGAAATGCCAGTGACACTCCTTCTTAGATCATTAGTTTGAATCAATGGTGATGGCTTGAAGGGGCTACTGTGAAATGAGTTGCTAATAATCATCATGTGTACAGACAGCGTTTTGGGGTGGGCTGGGATGCCCCATGTCAGCCTCTACTTTATGTTCCTGTGTATAATCCCCATATCAGATAATTCACACCCATTTATGAGTACCAGCCTGGGAAAATAAATCCTCAGATAACCCACACAGTCAAATAATCCACCAAATCTGATATGGCAGGATGACCAGGGGTAGGGAAACTATTAGGAAAAAAGGTGCAGACTGTGGGAGTCAGAAGCAGTAGAGCTTGACGAGGAGAAGGGATGCTGAGGTAAATGTCCCCTCATCTCATCCATAAGTGTGGGCAGAGACCACACTGTTCCCAGAGCATTTTGGCTTGTTTTTTTTCACAGAGAATGAGCAGCCTGTTCATGAGAGAATCTAATACTATATGGAATAAATGAGATTTGAAAACTGCATATTTTCCACCCACACTACAATGGGCATTATTGCTGGCAGCCAGCAGTGGGAATAGCTGGGTAGACTAGCCTTAATTAGGAGGAAGGCATATTCTTCTCAGGAGAAAGCTAGGCTTGCAAATGTTTGCATCGAGCACATTCCATGGATTTCAGACATAGCCCCATTTGCAAAGCAAGGTCTGATTGGAAATGTGTGCACTGTAGGGCATCATTTTCAAAGTCCTGCGCAGGACATTTCTCCAGACAAGCAAAGGAGGACAGGGTTTCAGATGATGTCACTTCTTCCTTTGTGAATTGTAGGTGATGCATTCACCCAAAATACCAAATGTCAGAAGCAAGGGCCACAATGTCTGCAGGGGCTGAGCCCTCTGGAACACTGCAGACCCTCAAGCTGCCATTTGGGGAACAAAGCTGAGCTGTAAACTCATTCAGAGTTGGGTCCCTACACAGCCTTAGCACGTGTGGCCAAACCTGGTCGGCACTCATGCTGGGGAAAGAGCAAGTTGGACTGTCTTTGTAAGGTGTTGACAATTACACCCCCTTAAATCACACTGATGTTATTAGGGGGCCTTCCTTTGGGATCAGAAGGGGTTAGGAAGGCCAGACAGATCAAGAGTTCCTCAAGCAGATAAATAATGTGAGCGCAACATTTGTAGAACGGTTTTGGTGCCCTTCCTGCATTCGTGTTGTTTTTAGGAAACTGTTTGGAAACAAAATGCAGATTATTCTTCATGGTGAAAAGCTGAAATGTTGTATTGTTTATCCTGCTTTGGAAGTGTTTCGGCTGCAGACGTCTGAACCTGGCTCCATTTCACTTCTGCATGGCTTCCAGCCTCCCCTGGAGACATCTCACACGCTTGCAGCCCTGTCCTCTGCCCTCCCACCAGCAGGCTGCCACCAAGCCAGGAGGTGCGGGTTCCTCTAAAGCAGTTGTCAGTGTCAGCACATGAATCCACTGACAGATGGAGACTGAAAGCCATGAAAAAAACCAGTCCTGCCCTAGAGATCAAATCCATCAGCTTCCTACCATGTCTTGCTCCTCATGCTCACGCAGGAACTGACTCCCTGAATTCCCCTGGAGGATGAATTTCCTTAGGGCCAAAGCACAGAGCTGCCAAGAAGCTGGTGTAGCCCGGGTTTTGTTGTTTCACACTGTAATTACACATTAAGGTTTGGAATGTTTTCCAGGGTTTTTTTTTAGAGGCAGCTGAGTCTCTCCATCCTGTCCCATCCAGATGGTGCTCCAACTGGATGCAAATCTTCAGACAACACTTTTGAAACTAGAACTAAAAACCCAACAACAACAACAAATGTAACTGAGTGAATTCTGTGCCTGTGAAAGAAAATTGCTGTGAGAGGGCAGGAGAAAAGAGCCAAAGGCCTTAAATGCCTCCATAAGAGATATTCAGACCTGACCCTGGGTGGCTGGAGCCCTGGTGGCACCAAGGGTCAGGATATGACCCCACCACTCCACACCTGAACTGTAAGGCCCAGCTCACAAATGTCTGTGCTTCCAAAATACCAAGCCAGCATGGGCTGGGTTCAAAGAAAAGCATGTCACAGTTCCTCTAGTTCAAATACATTGTTATTGGTCGGGTCTGACTTTTTTATTTCTTTGAAACTTAGAAACAAGAGAAGGACATTGCCAAGTTCTCTCTGTGGGAATTGAATCAAGACCATAAAGCCATGTAGAGAGGAAGGGTGGTTGAAAGGAAATACTGGGTTTTGGTCCTATGAGGTGAAGGATTTCTAACCCTTCCTGAACACCCATGAGATGATTTACACAAATTCCTTTCTGGGTCCAGAGCTTGGGGAGCCTGTAAGGTTCCTGACACATGAACAGCAAGTGAGTACACAACAATCCAGGAGAAAGTAAATGTGAGCTGCTTTTAGATCAGCTACCATGCCATTATAAAGGAAGCTCCTCTACCTAAATGGCTTCACATTAATTTTCTTCATCTGTTTCACACTCTTCCCCCTTTATTGCCCCACTTCTCCAACAATACAAATTATTTTGGCTTGGACGTGTTTTCTCTCCAGCAGTTCAATAATTTGGAGACAGCAATGCATCAGAGCTCTCAGTTGGAAAGCACATTCAAACATTTACTATTCTCTCCTACGCTGATTACTCACTCAGAGTGCTTAAAAAAAATAATAGCAACATTAAAAAACAACAAAAATACCAACCTAAAATGAAAAGGGGAATATGAAAGTATACAGCATTAAAATAAACTCTGGCTCCCTTGCCAAAGTCATTAATAATTTTGGCTTTCAAAAAAAAAAAAAAAAAAACAAACCAAAAAAAAAAAAACCAACCCAAAAAGAAAAAATTTGGATTGCTCTGCTCTTCAAGTATCAAAACATCCAATTAACACAGCTAATTAGTGTCACAAACAGCAGTCAAAAGAATGGTAATTTAGATTCAGGATTTCAAAGGTTTCTTAATCCCAGGCCAATGCAACTAATCTCTCAGAGGCTGAAAGTGTTTTGTTATTGCAGTGCAATTGTATAGCATCCCATCAATTAGTGGCATTGCAGGGAACACTCACTTACATGATTCATTTGTATAATCAGAACCTAAAAAAAAAAACTTGGCGGGGTGGGGGGGAGGAGGGACAAGAAGGAACAGAAAAAGCTAGCCCCTTAGAATGTGCAGTATCAATTTTTCTGAATAATTTATACTATAGCTGGAAATGATTGTGAGTAGCACCACATCCTTCCCAAACTGAGCGAGCAGGTGAAAGGGCTTTTGCTAGTTTTTTAAGAGATTAATAGGAAAAGTAAAGCCAGCCCCACAAGTGACGTCAGCTGGCCTGCAATTAGATGTGCTGGCTGATATGAACATTTTCTTAGAAAGGGAAATGAAAAGCTGCCTTTCTCACCACCCTTCCCTTTATGCAGAAAACACAAAAATAGCTAGCAAGGCTCTTAAGAGACAGACTCTCTTACACCAGTTTCTTGCACATTATCCAGCGATTTGACTCCAAAACCTCCCGGCAATCCCAAAGTTTACCATGCATCTTATATCATCCTTCCCACTTCTGAAAACCCCCTTCTACCAGTGAGTGGGAATGCTTGACTGCTGGCATCAGGATTCTTGTCTTGACTACAGAATTCACCAAATTAAGCTTTGAAGGTATTTCTGCCATACCCTCTACTCACTGAGATCATGCATCAGCTCTTATTTTAGAGGTTAAGTCCACTGGAAAACAAGCAAAGTCCAAGTTCAACACAAACTTCCTCTTAATTTGCCATGTTTCTAAGTTCTAGACCAGCAAAAACTTAGTTTCTGATCAAAACAACACAAAGTAGTGCCTGAGCTCTGGAATCAAACCATCATCTTCTGTGAGCCTGACAAGACGAGAGGATTATGACAAAGATGACATTTCATAATAATGGTGGTAAATCACTGATTTACTTTAAGGAACCTCTATGCAGAGCTGAGCTGTTCAGTACAGCTCACACCTGGAAGAACAGAGTGTTCCAAATCTAAAATCAAAGCTTTTTCTTCCCAGTATGTGCACACACTGCCCCACACCTCCTCACCACAGGGCCTTTCAGCTCCATTTCCTCTTGGGTACAGAGCTGACTTCGAAACCATCAGCATTTCTACTGCAGAGGTACCTGAGGGCTTCTCTGTTCTGCATGTCACAAAATTAAGTCTATGCTTAGAAGAGGCTGAGGGTAAAATACTCATTACAAAGCAATTGGTTCTACCCATGATATCCTTTCTTCAGGTCTGAGAAATCCTGAAAGCAAATGGACTTGAATCAAAACACAATCAAGCTGATGGAAAATGGATTATTTATGACAGGAGGGAACCTCTGCCCTCCCCAATCCTAATTTCTAGCTCCTGTATCAAGCCTGCCATACAACTGCAGTTAATAAGATTGCATTGAATGAGACAACCCATGAGCAGAACAGGTTCTGCAATGAGGTAAGTGCATGGCCAAATCTAACTGAAGTCAAGAATAGGGAACATACAAAAGCTGGGACCACTGCCTACATGAGCCCAGTAAATGATCCCAGTATCAGTTCTGGTCAAGGCAAAGTAGGTATAAAAGAGTTGCTCAGAGGTGAAGAAAGTTAATACACAAATACAGTGCTCACTCTTGAAACCATGACCATGTTTTAAGGCATAAAGCACTAATGAAGATGTATAGACTCAATCTCATGGACTTATAGACTGTATCTTTGCCTCACTTATATTAAGCTCTGGCTGGTCTCACCCACTCAATCATCCTTAACAGACTCATTGGTATCAACAGCTCCTTTTTTTCTGTACAGACAGGGCTCCTCATACACTGCAGGTTTTGATATGAAGTCTAAAGAATGGATAATTATTAAAGGGTGCTTGGTTGTGACTGGACACTGTACTGGTTGGGTTGAGCTATTACCATTCACTCAAGAAAAATTAGGAGAAAGACCTATAGGAAACCCAGACAATGCAAAAAATTTCTCTGAACACTATAGTTGATTAATGCATCTTATTAGAAATGGCCCAAATGGGAACCTTATCTATGAATTCCTTCACTGTTTTGGGACTGAGGAATTCTCAGATCAAAGTCTGCCTGCATTATTTTCACAATGGAACAGGTGTTAAAAAAGAGAAAGAGAGAATCTATATTCATTTCTGGTTGGCAACAATCAGGATGTTTACCAGCCTTGCAGGATTCAAACCTCAAGGGCAGGTTTCCTTAGGAAAGAAGGTGATCCCATAGAAACATTTAATTATTTCTTTTAAAATAGTGAATCTCAGAGTGACCAAATCACTCAAGAACACAAGGGATACCTATCCTTAACTCTCCCCCCACCCAAACATATCCTAAATCTCTGTACCATTTAGCTTAGCTGACACTAAGGCAGGACATTCTCTGCAGCGCATATGCATACAGGTGACAAAATTCAATTATTCAAATTATGTGTCGCTTTAACTGTTGTTCTGCTGTTGTATAAAGAACAGTTCCTATCAAATGATTAAAGCCACATTCTGGTTCTGTCTCAAAGGAGGAAGTGGTATTTTGATCAAGATGGTTCCAGATTTTTCACATCCTGCTCCAGCTTGATAACAGAGCTCATGGACAAAAGAGAATGCAAAGGTAGGAGCAGGTATCTTAAAATAACACTGCAAAAGTTACCAGGTGGCTGGTGAAGTCAGGTTTTAGCTGAAATCATGCTTCTCAGCCTGAAGCTTGAGCAGTAAGGTTTGGCTAATTAAACCACAATAAAGCCTGTACTCATAAATAAACACATATAATCTATGGATCATATACTCCAGTAGCTCATTTTCCAAAACTCACGTTCCTAATGTATAAAATGGAAAGAATATTTGCCTTCCTCTCTAGAGCAGGCTGAAATTCATCAGCATAAAGGTTATTGTTTAGGAGCTCTGAATTACTACTCTTTATGTAGGGCACATTTTCACAATTTCTTTCACCTTGCTGTTTCTAGAAGTGTTTGGAAATGTGCAGTAGATTCACAGCCATAAAGAGTCTTTGTTTGACCAGGAAAAATATCTTGAGGTCTGGACTTCCTAGCGCTACTGAGTCTAAGTGAGGTGCTGAAATAGGATCTTAGCATCATTTCTATGCATATTAGCTCAGAGTTAATAGATAGGTACATAGATCTACATTACAATTAATAAGTGTGGCCAGGGGAAAGTAGGTCCCACAGCACACCTTTCAGAAGCAAGCCGTTATTAATCAGCATTTTAACGAAGCATAATTACAACAGCTTATGGCTCCCACCAGGTAAAGCAATAATTATAGGTGCAACCAAATAAACAAGGAAAATAATTACCTATTTCTCAGAGCTAATATTAATTTAACCAGGCTTGGAGTGATGGCTAGACAGACAGCTTGGTGCTTTCACACTGCCAGTCAGAAAAAAACTGCTCTGATTAGAGCAAAGTCACAGCTGCCATTGTTACAGAGCAGGGAAGGGCACAAAGTGTTTTTCATCTCCAGAATACCTCCTAGATTTTAAATTCCCTCATGCCCTGTGTGTGAGAAGCACACCTTCTCCTGGGAAGATGGGGTGAGACATCCTGTACTGAGACACAGAGCCATGATGGATGGGCAGTGTGCAAACAGGCAGCTCTGAGCAGGGACAAGTGCCCTCCATGGGAAGGGTGGGCAGGACACCACGCTTCCAGGGAATCTCTGCTTGACAGGAGAGTTAACCACTGGCAGAGGAGGTCCCTGAGTTAGTCCCACCACTGCGAGTGCCTTAAGAGTAAACGGTGCTGTTCAGATGGATCAGCAGAAACTGTTTAATAATTACTTTCCAGAGCAATTTCTGCTCTGCCATACCTTCTATCCACGGAGAGCAGCAGACACAGACACATCAAGTGCTGCTGTAATAACTGGAACACTCCAGGCTTCCTCTGGATTATGGTGGCTTGTAAGCACACCCCCTCCTGGACTCAGTGAGGCTTTCTGATTGCATTGGGGATCTCCCACTGCATCAATGCAGGCAAGTCCCTAGCATATGAAATAAAAACTAATGAAAGTTTTGGAATTTGTTTTCGTGATGCTCCCATCTCTCTATGGAAACACAAACAAAGAGGCTGCTGATGATTTATTGCCCACCACCCAGTGGTGTTTTTTATTCCAGCTCTAATACTGTTAAATATTAATACCTTAATGATTCTAATGCATGCTGGTATTACCTGGTGATCCCAAGGAAGGAGGTGGGGATCAGGGAATATGGTGGAATGCTACCAAGCACATGCTGTTCCTCCCAAGTCTTGGATTCTGCAGTGTGGTAGCAGAAATAGGCAAGGAAAGTATGTAGGTAGTAGGACTAGCACTGCACAAAATCACAAGCTGCTGGGTCAAGGCTGAGACCAAATGATATTGGTAGTGATGTCATTGTGACACGATCACAGCGTGGCTCTGCTAAGCCACATTTGTCCTTAGGCCCCTTCCCAGCCCTGTGAGTGTTTCAGCAGCACAGTTTCATTGGGTTCTCCAGTGCTTCAGAACAAATTACACTGGTAAACAGATTTATGGCAACGCTTCATGCTGAAAGACCAGCTCTGTCTTTGAGCAGCATCGATTCCTCAGGCTGGCCCAAGTCAGCACAGACCTGTCTGACTCCAGCCAAACAGCAGGGAGGAGAGAACCAGCCATTCTGAGAGCTCACTAAACTCAGCTCACTAAACCAGTTCAAATCCACAAACCATTTTCCCTCTTCTCTGAATGTTTTACACTACACTGAAAGTTGTAGTGTTTGGCTCTGCCAAAGAACAAGTTCAGGAGCATCATTTGCTAGGGATGCTTTGGCTTCATAATCAGAACAGCTCCTTCATTCTCATTTTTTCCTTTTTTATTTTTTTTTCTCACAAGAATTACCAAGCCTGAAAACATTCAGTTGTGTTTCATATTTAGCAAAGTGTCTTTGCACATCCATGCTGATGAGAGAAAACAAAGATAAAAGGAAACCACAAAAAGAGATGGGGTGGGACTTAAGGCATTTCTGATATTAATAAAAACATAGTGACATAAGCACTCCATGTTCTCCTGAGCAGGTCCAGAACTAATCATTTGGGAGAAGGTTTGATATGTTTCAGCTAAGCTAGGCCAAATCCTAAAGCCTTTTTAGCTTCACCATCACTAAATGGAGGCTTATGCCACTGTAATTTGGGCTTGAATTGAAGACATGAATGTCAATAGAGTCAAGAGGTTTGGATACAAGCGGGGTGGAAAATTTACCCTGCGGAGCAGATTTTACCCCTTGCAAAAGCTGTACAGCAAGGATTATACAGAAAACGAAGCTATATTGCCAAGAGGAGCACATTTAAACCCTTCAGGAAATGTTTATGTAATTTTATTATTTCTTTAATTTAATTTCTTAAAATCTCTTTCTCTCCCCTCTCCAAACAGTAACCATGAAATGATGCACTGGAAGGAGACATGGTGGTGCCAAATTCTCCTCAGCTGTGATGCTCTAAGCTCAATTTGAACTGACAAGGTGCATGCACGAGGTGCTGAACCAAGCACTTGCCTTGTGAAAAGCAACTTTTCCTTGCAACAGAGGGCATTCCTGGTCTCAGGACCATTGTCCTACTGTCCCCCCACCTTTGCATGGCACAAAATAAGGGAAAGCTTCCTAGGATCCAACAGTACATGAAGGCAATAGGTATGTGACCCAGATGTCTGGGTCACCCACATGGGTTTTTTAACCTAAAATGTTGTCCCATGGATTCCTTTGGGCCAGATGCAAAAACAGAGCTAAAACCTCCACAAGCAGTTAAAAAGCAATCAGAATTCCTAGGACACTGCTGGAATTAAAATAGGTTCAAACCCTCGGTGTTTTATAAAGTCTTGGGAGAGACTTATCTGTATTTTAAATGCCTCTAAAAACCTTCACCCGTCTTTTGCCTCAGTTCATCTATTTTAAGTACAGTAATAAGCATCATCTCTTGCCTCAGAAGTGTGCTATGACATTTCCTGAAATACATTAGTCAACTCTCAGGAGAGGTCCAAGGGGCAGAAAACTCTTTACATAACTATTGGTGAGGAGGAGAACTCATCCCATGCTAACCATGGTAGCATTTCACAGGAAAAAGGCTCAAAGAAAGGAAATGTTTTAAGAAAACAGTGTCTATTCAGCTGCTGTCTAAAGAAAAATACGAAGCCTCCACTGAATTTCCCCCAAATTTTTCTCCTTGGAAGCTTGTGTGTTACTCCAAGTAGCTTTAGGAATCTTTCCAGGCAAATCAAACTCAAAGCTGTTGCTGCTGGCTACCTGAGTCACTTGTACAAAGGATTTTCCATGCCACTTTATTTAGAAGGATGTTACCTTAACTTCAAATTCCAAGTATAATTACAGGGAAGGTTTTGTTTAGCCTGGATGCAAATTTAATGTGTGGCTGATCAAAGCAGGCTCTGCACATATCTGACTTCACAGAGCTACACTGGCAAACTGGTGCAGGGCTTTCCAGAGAGAAGGAAAATACACTGGAATGGTGAGAGTACATGAGGGATCCGCAAGGATGCAAAACCATCCATCACTGAAGGGTGGGACAAAGTCCAGGTACGGGCTGGAAGAAGTCCTCTGCAGAAAGAGAGCCTGAAGGCCAAGGTAGCTTCTCCCAGCTCGTTGCCATATCCTCACACTCCGTAAAGAGCTGCACCATTGAGAGAATCAGTAAAATGTCTCTTCTGCAGCCACCAACAGGCACACATTTAGAGGAGTTGCCTTGAGAACCAAAGTCACTCTTTTTCTTTTGCTTAAATGGCAGATTAAAAATACGAGTGAGGTACCTAAAGTCATCACTGTCCTTCCCCATCCCTCTGCCTCATCTCCTGAGTCCTGAAATACCCAGACCTGGCTAGAGGTCCTGTCCCCAGCCACCCCCCTCCATGTGTCCTGACAACCAGAGATGTGGGAGCTGCTGGTGCCAGTGTCCATGAGAGGACTTGTGCAGCTGGGACCTCACTGGCTTGGGTCAGAAATTTGGCCACTCATGCAGAGCACACAATCTGAAAGAGATCTGCCACCTCATCCAGCTCCTCTTCCTCCCAGGCTATGAAGCCAGGCTTACAAAGAATTGCAGGTTTCTTCAGGTCTCTATGAAGCCAGGCTTACAAAGAATTGCAGCTTTTTTCAGGTCTGTGGTATCTCCCGTAGAAGTTGAGGCTCTGGGAGCTGTATGATTACTTGAGATTTCCCCAGCATTCATTTAAAAATGCAATTGTAGGCTTCACAGTTGGAGAGAAAAGCTTAATAATGCAACTGTATGCAAACCTAAAAATAGACTCAAAAAAATTTAAAAGACTCCCAAATACAACTGGCAATGCTAGTTTCCAGCTTCACTGGTGCATTCCCTTCACTTCAAGCTTTTCTTGCAAGCACACGGAAACCAGGGAGAGAATTAAAAAGACCCAAAATGATGAAGAGGAACACATAACTGTAAAGGTTCAAAAACATTGAAGCAAGAATTAGGAGAAGATGCAGTGCCAGAAATTAACTCATTTACAAAGCCTGCCTGGGCTGCTGGGGTCCCTTTAACTGAGCACACTCAGCATAGAAATGAGTCCACATTTATGCAATGAAAATGCCGACGAACGTCATCACCGTGCAATGGCTTCAAAATTGATTTGTAGGGGGTAGGAAGATTTTGTTCCACCTTCCTTAGTGGGGAAGCCAGACAGAACTTTAAGCTTTATTGACTCTGGTATTACAATCACAGTTGCTGGTCTTTCAACCTGTTTCAGAATTGGAGAGAGGTTTTCTTCTCTGTATGACTGGATACTGTGGCATGGTCGATTCTGTGCTGAATTGAAATTCATCAGAGCCTGCTTTGTCTCAACAGAGTAATAAAAGCCTAAAACGTTATTATGCATGAAATGGTTATGGAGCTGGTGAAAGGGTTGTTTCTCCCCCTTGTTGCAAAAAGGGGAGGAGAGGGGAAATATCTGACCTGACAATAAAAAGTGGCTGGAAGAAAGATAAGTATTTCATATAAAATTGGCTCTGCCTGCAAAATTGAGTAAGAGAAGCAAAAAGCATCAAATGGATCTCAGAGAAGGAGCCCAAATGATGAGATAAGAACCTCACCCAGGCCTGGTGCTGCTCAGTGCAGGAGACTCAGCTGAAATCTGCCTCTCACAGTTAACCCAGTGTTTAAATACAGATGCACTCTGCACATTCACCTCTTTTCTTGATCTTCTAACATGAAACATTAGCAGATACTCCAGGGCACAACGCAGTTGTGCCAACACAACACAGGGCTCCCCTGGCTCCAATCCTGCAGAGAATTATGCACTTACAATACCCCTGCGGCCCAAGTGAGCATTTGCAAAAATTCCTCATGGAATCAAAAAGCCTCAGCAAGACCCAGCTTTCCTAATGGAAACTAAATTGGGAAAATATATGCACACAGTCGCAATATGACTAAAGGCAGAAGAGAACCTTTGTAACAGGTGAAGACAGATCTTTAGAGGCTCATCTGTCCCAGCTTAAGCATTGCCCATGGAATACCTGTGGTTTAGGCTGCATTTTGTGCTGTTTGAGGCAGACTGGGGGCAATGCTGCTGTGTCAAACACTGGCTGCATGTGCAGTTGAAAGGGGGCAGCTCACACAGGCACTTCTAGATGAAGGGCACACTCTGTGCAGCTTTGCTCTCCAAGTGCCTATTAGAGTTAATTAGCAATTAAGTAATTGAATTATATACAATTGCACAAAACACATATGCATATACACAGATAAGGACTATGCACTAGGGTGCATATGTAAATATATATAGATATAGCTATATAAAAATATCTATATCTCTATATACAATCTGTTCAGTGCCATGTACACATAAAATAAAGACACAGGAGGAACTTTGCCCTTGCTGAACTGGATGGGGGTTTGCTAATTTGCATGGATGGCACCCAGGATCTGCCTGTGGCTGTTTCCCACCCATTCCAGAGGCAGTTCCATGACAGGGCAGCCTGCACCTACATACTCTCACCTGCAGGGTCAGACTGAGACTCCCTTGCTGAACAGGGTAGCAGGAGATTTAAAGCCATGCTAAACACCCTTGAGCTGCTAGGCACTTCCAAGATTTTGAAGGAGGTAAGAAAAATTCCCAAACATGCACTAAACAAACTCACAATGTCTATGTGCTTCTGTAAATCGCTCGATATAAACCAAACATTGTTTACCCCCGTGAAAAAAAGGTTCATGAAAGTGTCTGGTCTCCAACACCCTTGGATTCTCTCAGAGGGGGGCTCTCAAAGCAATAACTATTAAAATGTTCCTGCCATTTGTCTAATGCAATTCCATGCTCCACATCCATCTTTGGCGAGCTGACTTTCATTAACACTTCAAAAATAATTTAAGGTTTTCGCGGTGAAGGTTAGAAACTTTTCACAGCCCAGAGCTAATAGCTCTGCTGTTTACATGCTATAATGTCTTGATAACCTTTTCAAACATGCTGTGGCCGGCAGCTGGGACCTGTCCCTGCTATTTTTGTTCCCAGAATGTAACAGCAGAAATGCAATGACTTTGTGCCCCTGAAATGGTCACATTTCTTCTCTTTAGGCTTCACTTCCATTACGGCACTAACAGAAGGGGCCTCACCTTTTCAAGAGGCTCCCAGTGTACAGAAATACAACCCCGGCTGTCTTTTCCCTGGAGGAATGAAACATGCTGATTGTCTCACTGAAAAACCAGTCTTGGGGGATAGGAGGAGGCCTTGCCTTGCCAATCCAGGGGCGCCTTGGAGAAGGCAGTGAATGTACATGAACCATTTTGCTTGGAAGAATAAGCGTAGGATTCTTGCTTTCAGATGCTGGATGGACAAAAACACAATTCTACAGTGTTTATTCCAACACTGCAGCAAAACAAGTTCTGCAGCTCTCTTGCTTTGCTTGTGCACAGATTACAAATCTGTACTGGTGACATGGCAGGCTGGCAAACAGTAGCTGGATGCTGTGGCATCCATAGGCTAGAAAATGCTGTCTCTGTCAAAAAGCAGGGATCTCACTTGCTTCAGTCTCCTGCCTGCTCAACAGCTGGAACAGGCAGGCAGGATGGAAGGATGCTGTAGTTTCTAAAAAGCCTTTCTAAAAACATCACGCAAGCCTAATTTCAGCATACTGTCCTTAAAATTACTGGGCCAAAAAATGCCCTCAGACACAATTTACATGGAAATATTCAATCCCATGGAGAGCTCCAAGAGGGGTTTTCTCTCCCTTAAACCCAGAAGCAAATAAATGCAGCTGCTCCAAACTGATAGTGAGTAAAGGCCCTGAAGCTGAGAGAATAGGACCAGTCCATTCCTATTAAGTTAAAACATTAAAAGTCCTGGACAAGCTGTAAAAAACAGAGACATGATCAACTCAGTCAAATTTAGCAGGCCTGGGGGCACAACCATGATTTTCTCTCTCTCCTGGGAGCTCTGCTAGATAAGCTTGGAGCAGCCAGAAGCACCGCAGCACGTGTTACAAACAATGGGCTAAATGAGCCCTAAAAGAAATCGTTTTAATGATCATCTTTCTCCTTTTGGGCAGGGAAACGAGAGGCAGAGGTCAATTTGTGCCAGGCTCCCTGTAGCTTTCTTGAACACATTCAGAAATCGGATGAAGTGAAAGGAGGGGTTGTGGATTCCTCCCAGTGCAGAGAGGGTTTCAGAGGGCCCAGTGGTGCCCATGGGTGACATGGGCTGCTGCCACCACAGAGAGCTGGTCCTGGAGAGATGGATCTGCACATCAGATCCTAGAGAGCACTGGGTAAAGTATTTCTGGCTACTACAGAGTCACTACCAAGTATCTTGAAGACAAGTACATGCTTTTGATCTCCATCCAAGTGCTTTACTTTTTTAAGGTTGAGAAGTGATGACAAAAAACTTTTAAAGATTCCTTGGTTGGGAAGGAGAGGGGAGTAAATCAAAGAGCAAGGTGTACATCCTACAATTTATTGTGGCTTATTTAGGCAGTCTGGCTAAATACTCCACAGAAAGCTGCAAATTCAGCAGAAATTTTGCAAGGAGTTAGCGTGGCAAATGAGAACAGATAGTGATCAGGCTACAGAACAGCAAAGCAGAGTCACTGTTAATTAAGAGACCTAAACGATGAGGCCCGCTGAATTAGGTCAGTGAATATGCCCCTTCCTGCTCCAGTTTTAGGCTGTGCAAATGACTCCAAGCCAGGTCGTTTTCAGAGTTCCTGTGGTTGCCAGTGGCGCCGTGTAATGGACGTGAGAAACGCTGCCAAGAAATACCCAACAATTTAGATCTGCTCTAGAACTGGGTCAACATACGGCAAAAGAAAATTAAAGTCAACAAATGCAAAGTAATGTTCATCGCCACACGATCCTCGGAACCCCTGCTAAGCCTAATTTATATAAATGGCTCTGAGAAGCTGACTACAAACTGGTTAAGCCTGCTGACAACACAGAATTGGGGAAGTGGACATGGAGAGGGAAGGAGCAAGCAAGCAAAGGAATTCTACAGGGTCCTTAGCTTTGCTGGATAATTTGGACAAGGTGCAGCAAATAGCTCCTAATGTTGACAAATGCAAAAGCAATACAATTTATTTGCAAGACCTCAGGACAAAATGGGAATTGCCTTGAACTTTAGTAAGGGGAGGCTAAAATGGCTACAGCAGGAAGTCAGCAGCCTTTTTCACACAGCCATATAATACATTTTTAAACTAGGAAAGAAATCAAAGTGAAGAGAAAAGGAAAAAAAAAGCCACATTCAGGTTGCCTAAAGATAACCGCCCAAAATCAGCAAAATGGACTTGCATCTATTATTACATCTCTACAGCAAAGTCTTAAGCTGGCAAAAACACCTGCATAGCTGATACTCTGCAAAGCCTAAGCTCAGGTAAGACCTTGCTGTAAGTGAACGCAGTAACCTTTGTGTGAGCCAGATGGAAAGGAGCTACAGCTAATTCTGGGTGACTTCCGAGTTACTTCTGGCAACGTCTGCTTAGAAATTTCACTCCTGTGTTACATGAGCAGCCCTAGAGTACAGAAATGACAATGTCCAAAACAAAAGCCTTAAAGAGAAGTTGTTTTTGTCACTGTCACAAGATTGATTCCAGTCGTACCCAAATGTGTTGCAAGGATGGATTTTCCAAATGATCAGGGTTTGAGAGGTGTCAGGAGATAAGGCAGTGAGAGGACAGTTTTGAGGGACAGCTATCACACAAGTTCTAACCCTGCCCACGCCAGCATAGCCAAGTGATCACACTGCAGCACAGGGCAGGCTACAGAGATCAAGCCTAAAACTGAAAAAGAGGCAGAATCAACTTATTTTAAAAACAAAACTTCCCAGACTGTCTTCCATCTTCATGAAAGCAGTAGAAAGTAACCTTTTGGAGTACTGTAGTTCAGACATTAAGAGCAGACTGCACAATGCTTTGGCAAATATACTACACAGCCATGGCTGACCTAGATACAGAGAAGTGATCCATGCTGTAATAGTGAAATGAGCAGCAGGAAAACCTATAGGACTACTGTAGGCTATAAAGGGGGTGAGTTCAGAAAGGAACCTAAAAGAGAGGGAATAAAAAATACAACACAGATGACATCACAAGTGCGGTAGTCAAGGAAACACGTTTCATTTTTTCCCTCAGTTCAGAGCAAGCAATCATAAAATGGACAAAAATAGGAATTCAGAGCCATTCCTATCTTCTTCCCTGAGATTATACAACTTTCAGAGACAATAAAAAGCAAGGTTTAGTCAGTGTAGACTTAGGATCTAATCTTCACAAAGGTTTGATCTTTCAATGTTCAGCTCATAGTAATTTTGTTCCTCACTTCAATGCACATTGCATCAGCCCAGGAACAACAGAACGCTATGTACATGGTAAGAACTCCTTATCAGCCCCTTTTTGGGGTAGTCTATCAATCAGCAACTATGTGTTACAGCATTTTATTAGCTATTCTAAGTTAAATGCCAGCAGCATTGTCAAGGTGCTACAATTGTGCAGCTGAACTCCATTTTGAGTTTTTTTATGAATGTAATCTCCTTGAGCCCAACAGCCAACAAGCCATTATGTTTCTTACCCCAAACTAAATACCTGGGGCTCACAGGACCTGCAGAATTGTACCAGTGTCCCCCTTCCACTCCCCAAAGTTTAGAAAGCAGGTAAGATGATTTGCACAGAAACCGGTCTCACAGCCAGGGAGACATCCAGAGAGGATGGAAACCTTTTCTCCCTAAAACAATTCAATCATAAAGCAGCAAGCAAGATCACATCAGAAAAAAAAGGGGAAATAATGGATGTCAGGCATTGTATTTTGCCATTAGTTAACCAATGTATCCTAACATTACCATTCCTAGGGCAACACAAGAAACAAGTCTATCAGAGAGTCCCCACCTCTCCACACTATCCTGATTAAAGTAGCTCCCAGTCATTTCCAAATGTAAATTCAAAAAAGGTGCTTCTCAGTTTGCAAATTACTCAACATTTCTTGAAGCAGTGTCACACATTTGTCACAAGGGGATGCACATTTCTCTACTGCAGGACATGCAGAACCTGGAAAATGCCCCCACAAAGATTTAGTCCAAGGCTGGGAGGCACTGGCCATCCAGTGGCACTCTGAACCAGAGGAGGAGGAGCAATGCTGGTACCACTGCAGGACTGGAAGGAAGACAATAGATCTGCCCTCCAAATCCTGGGTGTTCATCTTACCAAGTAAACCTTCCATATGAGGTCAAGAAAATACTGGTCAAAAAATATTGTTCCTTTTATTGCTTATACGTTTATTTCTTGCCCTCTCTTATGGAACGACCTAGCGAAAAAATATTGTTTTCTTTTATTTCCTTTTAAGCTATTGTATCATCTTACATTTTCATGTTTGTAGAGATTCCTAACCTTTGAGTCAACAGTATAACTAATATTTAGATACTAAATTGGGAATTGCAAACAGATCAGTGGTTATTAAAGATAGCCTGATGCATCCTCTGGATCAGAAAGTTCTTGATGTCCTGACTGCAAAACCTGGGTGAATACTTCAGAATTTCCTCTGCCTTATGTCTCCCAGTTTGATTCATCTTTAGTACTATTCAGTAAAACTTTATTGCCACTAAAAGCTTTATCAAAGTGCATAGTGTTGCCTGAGGTCAGACCAGCCAAGCCTTGAGCCTCATATGAACTGTTTTGATGCATAGAAAATCTGTCTTTAACAATTCCAGCCTCTCCTAATAAACTGGCCCATCCCTAAAGAGCACCGACTTAGAAATATAATTAACCTCGATGTATTCTGCCTTGTGCAGCAAATAGCACTAGGAAGAAAGAGGGTTTTTTATCTGATTCACTCTTAACTACTAAATCATGATTCCTTTTATTACGTTTTTGTGCATTTCATCCTAGTGGGACATGGAAACAAGTTTGGGTAGTTTCATTGCCTGAATTTTCTGCTGCATACCAGCTGTCTGGTGTGGCTACATTCTCTGCCCTGGAAAAGAACATTTATTTCCCGTTTTTGTACTGTCTCTACCACTCTCCTAGGAGGGAAAGATCTTTTCCCTAACACAATTAAAATAAATATAACAAAATATTGCTTCATCCTATAGCTAGGCATTGTAAAGCCATTTTGTGGTGATGAAGTTATACACCTCCCAGTTTAATTCAGTTTCGTATCTGTTCAGTTAAGCTGAAGCTTTGGCAGAGTATATAGTGCTACAGAGAGCCCAGACCAGACAGGACTAGACCTTTCATGGAGGTCTTGCCCAGGGATTGCTTCCCCAATACACTGGTGATCTGGGGAACTCCTTGCTGCCAAAAATCAAGGAAATTAAGAACTTGACTGCATTCAAAAGAGAGGACGTGGCAGAGCCAGAGCACAGAAACATTGTTTAGCCTGTGGACCAGGGGAGAATGTGGGATGAGCAGCAGGGAAGGAGAAGAAGAGAGACACAGCAGGTTTAAGGGAAGATGGACAAGAAGCTGCACACCTCACTCACAGCACGTGGGCCTCCATGCCTTTCTCAGGTCACCCTGACAATTTGCTGCTGCAGGAGGAAGGGGAAGCCCTCACAGCCAGCTTTGCAAGCTGGGTACAATCCTGCTCCTGCTGCTTGTTGGAGAGCCAGGGAAAGGGTGACCTTGTTTGGCAGGGAACTTTACACACACTGCGTGCCCATGTCAGGTCCCCAAGCCAGCACAGCACCCACCACACCAGCACCAGGCAGGTACAAACACACCACCCCTTGTTAGCAATTTCAGAGAAAGGCTCTGTTTAGCTCATGGAAGGCAAGGACCAGCACAATGTACTCCCTGCACTGTTTCTGTGCCTTCCAGGCAGCTTGTACTGTTCATTGCAGGGCTGTGACAAGCGCTGCATTCACTCTTTCCCCCACATACTACTTTGTGTAGTATCTGGATTAAGGATGCCTCCTCTTGTCATTCAAACTGTCTGCTCCACTGCTCAGAGCTGAGCTGGCTGGAAAAGGAGAGGCACAAGAGCTGATATTCTCAACTTGCAGTATTTCTTCCATAAAGAAGGGATTTAGTATATTTGTTATCTCAATTTAGATGGAAAGACAAGGAGACAGCAAACACCCATGAATTCGAAGGGAATGAAGCTGCATAAAGAAAGTTGGTGAGAGGAGATTTGTCCCCGTAACTACCAGAAACATCTAATCTTCCTTCCTGCCTTGCTGAAAGAATCCTGTTATTGTTTGCCCAAATGCAGCCATCGCCAACTCTCATACCCAAAATAATTAGACTTGTGACATTTAAATGAAGGACTTTGGCAGGTGAGAAACAGCAGAAGAAAAGCACAGCAAAATGCCATTCTATGCCAGCCTTCCAGGGAACAGTGATATGGGGCAGCCACAATCTGTCTGGGAAAAAGTGGGATGGGAGGAAAGGGGATGTGGGTTGTTGAAAAGGCTGCAAAGGCTCAAGGTGTCTGCCTCACTCATCTCACCTGTGTGTCTCTCAAGCAGAGGAGCAAAGTGCTGTTCCTGCGGGCTCCTGGTGGGCAGCAATGAAAAGAGGCACACAAAGTGATATTTCTCTCTCTCTTGCCTTGAGCAGGTGCCAGCAGAAAGCTTTGGCAGCTGCTGAGTGTTGTGCTCTGGGAATTTCTGCAGCACAGAGTGTTGGTCTCACTGCCACAGTTGGATGACACCAGACCCGTTGGTGACAATGAGCCTTACAAGGAGAAGTGAAGGTGTAAAAACAAGATGAAATCCAAGCTGTGTTCTTTTGCAGGGCAGAAAGCATTTACTGACGTCAAGAGCTGCAGCCTGTTCCATTTGGGGTGTGCGTCGTGCCCAAAATGAATTCAAGAGACCACAAATTCACCTGGAAGATCGATTTCATGGCCTGAGAGTCAGAATATTAACTGTGCATCACTCAGCTCCAAAGCAGCCCCTCTTTTTCCACGTGTGCTGTTCCTCACAGCCACGCCACCTTTCTCTGCTGAAGCTGGGAGAGCGCTGCGCGTCACCCCTGCACAGCCACCACTGCCCAAAGGTACTAGAAAGGCACTTAGCAGGGAGAGGATTAGGGAGCTGGGAAGTGTGTGAGGCCAGGAAGACCAGAGGGCTCACAGGGCTGGTGTCACCTGTAACCACATGCAGGACTATTGTGCCAATCCCATAGCAGATGGGGTAACACCTGATTTTTATTCCCAAAGAAAGTAACAAGTGGCAAGAAAGATTGCTTTCTGCAGAAAGGAATAAAAGCAATGCTAATTTAGCACCAAGCCTGCCTCTCTGCTTTGTTGCCAGCATTGATCCAAAAGCTACAGAGGTGACTGTGGGACAGATCTCATCTTTGGTGTCACTTTGATGATTTCAGTAGAAACATAACAGATGATGCAGGAGGAAATTAGTCAAGTTCAACAAACTTGCACCAAGGTGCCAAACAGCCCCCATGTACCGTCACTTCTTCATCATCCTGACCATGAAGGATGCCCTGCTCTGCTCAGTCTCTCATCTTGACCCAGCTCTTCACACTTCCCCAGTGCAGCTGACAAAGGGAACAAACAAAATACATCCTGTGTGACCTGTGCTTCGTCCAGCTCACACAGTTAGCACTGCTCTAAGTCCAGCTCAAACTTTCCACTCCCTGGAGCAAAGGAAGAGGCAATCAGCTTGCCCAAACACAAAGACCCAAGCACCAAAGCAGATCAGGAGCAGTACAAGTCGCAGACAGGGAGCTTTGGGAGATGGGAAAGTGTTTGCTACCTCCTTCTTCCTTCCAGCCCCTTCAACATCCCCAGACATATTGCAAAGCCAGCACAGATTACACAGCTGCAGGATGAGGATGAGCAAGAGCAGTGGCAATTGCAGGGACAGACAAACAGCAGCCAGAGAGCAAGGAGACAGAATCCCCCCAGGAGCTGGTGCTCGGCATCTCTGTTTGCCCTGCAGCAGTTTCTGAAGCCAGAAGGTGCCTGCAAACTGGCTCCCACTGTCCCTGCACCACAGCTCAGCTCTTCCAGAGCTATAGGGAGGTGATTGGATCCCTGCACTGCCTTCCTGCAGCACTCCCCCTCCACAGCTCCTTGTCTGTTGATGCGCCCACTGTGGGTTTCCAGCTCCTGACAGGGTTAATTGGCAGGCCCAGCAGGGGAAATAAAATGTTTCAGCTCTGTGGTTGCTTTTTTTTGTCCTTGTTTGCTCATGAGGCTGAGGGAAAGTGCTGGCTCCTGAAGGGTTACAGAGCAAGCACAGCGGGTAGCCAGCTGCTCTAGCTCTCTACCTTTTATTCCTGGCCCGTATTTGTGCCCCTTCATGCGGCTCAGGTGCATTTGGCAGACAGACATCCCCACTCCTCAAACCTGGGGCTACAGGGAGCAGAGGGCACAGGTCAGGACTGGGGGGATGCCTGGGGCTGAGGGGGACAAGCCAACAAGCACAGCCCTGGGCACTAAGGGCCATTCTGCAGCCAGCAGCAGGGGCCTCTGTAGCCCTTTTTCTCTCCCTCTGAGGCTGCACTTCACCAGAGACAAAAGCCCCCTCCCAGCTTCTTCTCTGAAAGCACTCTCATTCCTTTTCCATTTTCATCTAAGTTTCCAATGAAGATTTATTACTCTGAGTGATTACACTGTCAGCCAAATGAGCAGGGAATAGGAATATCCTTTCTTCTTGCATTCCAGCCACTAGTCCATTTGGCTCTCAGCAAAAAGAGCAGATTTAGCATGATTTTAGTCCCTTTTCCTTGCAGGTATTATTTATTTTCAGGTTGACAGCATGTGGGAAAACCCATCAAGAATCAGTATCCTGGGGCATGAAGCTGGGTTGTTATTCACCTATTTAAAACCTCGAAGGAATGGGGTGGTCAGTTAAGCCTAAGTCATGTAAAACTGCAAGGCAAAGGCTCTCTATCAACACTGAAAACCAGTCAGATGTGGCAGGAGAAGCAACTAACAAAAGGCAAAGAGGGCGGTGAGGAGACAGAAATGTCAAAGCAGAAGACAGCAATAGTTCCCATCCTACTCTCAAAAAACAGGAATTGTACACAGCATGACAATTGCCAAGGAGATGAAGCATGCACGCATATGCAAAGAAATTTTACCCAAGACCTATGAGATCAAGATTTATTTTTGAAGATTGGTTTGTTGGACTTTTTGTTGATGTTGTGTTCAGGGTTTTTTCCCCCTGGGATATGTGGGAAGTGGGACATTTTTGGTTTTAATTTTCATTTCCTTGTAACAAGAATATTCCCCTGTCATGTGAGAATGCAGCTGTAGCAATAACACTACACTATACCTGAATGACAAGGACACAAACCTAAATGTAAATAAAAAGAGTACCCAACTAGTCTGATTGTGGTGCCCACCTGTGAGAAATGCAAGTAACAAACAGATTGCATCAAAAAAACCACCCCTCATGCTGGATTTCTGACATAACTGGTTAGATTATTAAAATGGTAATCAGTAAAAAGGGCAATTTCAATCAATCAACTTCATCTCCTAAGGAGAAGCCACAGGGGGGAGAGTGAAGGAGTCAGGAGATCTGGTTGTGCAGATTTAGGCAAATCACTTTGCTCTGTATGCCTGTTCCATTTTCCTTTTATCTCACTAGACTGTGTCCTAGCACTGTGTCATTGTCTAGACAACGCCATTTCTCCTGTCCTGCATTTTCATCCAAGAAAAAACTGGGAGAGGAAAGGACAGGCACCAAGACTGCAAAGCACTTTACAGAGGCACAAACAGATTCACATCCCCACATCTCAACATCCCTAGTCACCGGTAAATGGCCAGAAAACCCTCTGGCAAAATGCCCCTTTTTCTTCTTTCCTTATTTTGGTCCAGCAGAGAATGACAACTTGCTGTTCTGTGAGCCCAAACCCAGCACTCTGCTCGGGGAGCCCAGGGCTCAGCCCCACTGATGCTCTGCTCGTGTCAGCACAACACCACTTCTGCTCTCAGTTTGCTTTGACAAAATCCTGGAAACGGCACAGAAATGCAATGTTAAAAACAAAAAAAACAAAAAACAAACCCTGTCAGGATGGTAGAGCTGAGAGCTGCTAACTGGGAAAGGCAGGGAGGGAGGGAAGGAGGGAGGTGGTGTGACCACCCCCAGGCCAGGCGAGGGGACACGGTGGAGTCACAGCGGAGCGCAGGTATCGTGACATGGTGACATGCAGGGCGACCCCTTCACCTCAGGTCATGCATGAGGTCCCAAAAGGCCCTCAATCAAAACAGGGCTGAAGCATCCTACCAAGGTCAGTGCAGACAAACAGGAAAAACAGCATTTTCAGGGACTGCCTATGCCAGTGAGGTTTGCCTGGCTCCCCTCGGGCCCCTCGCCAGGCTGCGGATGGAGCCGTGGGATGGGGTTCCCAAACTGCCTGAGCTGCAGAGCACACTGGGGAAATAAATGATAGGAACAATGTCCCTCTGGGTTCTTCTCTTTCTCTCCATATTATCGTGTCACTGTGCATGTCACCTTGTGATACCGGGTTATTTATCATCACTGAGCACCTCGATTGGCCCTGCTAGAGAAAAATCAAAGAAAGCAGCAGGGGCTGGGGTTTGATGAGGAGGAAACAAATTCTTCCCTTCAAGAGCATGCAAACTTGTCTGCTACCCCATGCACACCCACACACACAAAATCCCAGGCTGCTCTTTTCCCCTGCCAGCAGCTCTTCCTCACGCATCCCTGCTCTTCTCCCTTTTCTCTGCTCAGACTCAGTGCCTTGTTTCTATGGATTTCTGTGTCAACTCCCTGAAGGATATTCACTGGAATGGACACATTTACAGGATTACTAACGTTCTGAAAGCAGGTGGTGCTATTATAGTCATACAAAAGCCACCTATTTTTGGTGCCTTGTGCTGTCATCCTGTTAGGCTCTGCTTTGCTTTGCCTGGTTATTGTACCAACTTCTCAGCACCATTACTGTGAGCTGCTCCAGTTGCAGCTCTGTCTGCAGAGGCCTGATAGAGGGGCATCTTTGTTCACTGGCTTGGAGCTTCCCCACACAAAGAGAGGCCTGCAAGCTTTTCTTGCTGTCATCATTCATTTCCTTCATGAATCTTGAGAATGTACTTAAAAACAAAAGTTCTGCTATATGTGCATATCTAATGTATGCATACACTCACCCATGTAAATTTTCCTATGCACAGCAGCCTTAAAGTGAAATGTTAGAAGCTGACTATATTCACTTTATCCTTATATCATATTTCAGGTAATCACTTTGAAAGTCATCAGGTAAATTTTGAGTATTGTCTATGTTCTTCAGTTAGGTCCATTCACATTAACTGCTTTAATATGTCAGCTTGTATTGGCTGGAAACTTTTAGCTTGTCTCATCTCATTTCTTGGCACATGGTCTTACCTGTCCCTGCACTCCTGGGTTTGGTTGACAGCACTGCAAGGGTGCTGCACTTATCTACAGTCACAGACCATCTCTGCCTAATTCCATCTAAGCACCCAGCACTGAGAAGCAAAGCGAGATGAAACACAGGAACAAAGTTTAAATAAAATCACATTATTAGCAGTCACATTTCCAGAGCCCCAGTTCTGAGACCTTACTAAACTAATGGTGAAATGATCAGGAAAAAAACAATGTCAGCATATGACAGTTTAAAAGTGCATATAACAGAGCAGGGATGACTGCAGGAAGATCCTCTGGCAGACCAAAACCACCAGGATCTCCTATGTCCTTTTCACCTTGAAGGGAGAAGCTGGATTTTCACTTTCAGCTCGGCACTTTGCAAAACCTGGCAATCTTGAGTCCAACTCCTTTTACTCCACATAAAGGCAGTGGAGGGCAGTATAAATTGTGTGTGTGCTTCCCAAAGTGGTTTATGCCAATCCAGCTCGTGTGTGAGGGATTTGCATTCAGAGGGCTTACGATAAGTACAGAATTATTAATACAGCGTTGCACTCGATAGCTGAGACACTGGTTGTAACCAGGGGAAAAAAAACCACTACCCTTCTGCTGTAAAGCATCTTAATGGGAATCAGGCTCAGTCTTGTCTCATAGCATAAATGTCCTGACCTGCTGTTCCCTACTTTGTAACACAAATTCAGCTATAATCAATTATGGCTTGAAATGGTTCCTTAAACATAGTGAAAAATCCAAAGCACATGCAAAGGCCTCTGATGGTAACTGATGTGATAAAGCAGCACAGGAAACTCCTTTTTCTTAAGGCTGATTTTAAGTGCCTCTGCAGACAGATGCAGTTGCTGTGCTGTGTACTGCTAACCTTGAACTGACATTAACAAGTGTATCCAAACTTTCCTTTTCCAACCAGGATGGGGACTCCCCTGACAGCTGCTGCACATTCCCCTCTCCCCTCATTGCATCACCAACTCTCTCTTGGTAATCAATAGAGGTCAAATCTAGGTCCCATTGGGATTCATGGTGAAAACTATTGACATCAACAGGTCAGGAATAGCCAAGAGAGGATTTATACAACAGAGAGCAGAGAACATGAGCAGGAAAAGGCCACCCCAATCTCAGCTGGTGTAAATAAAGGTAGTTACAAATTTACAACAGATAAGGCAGGGGAAAAAAGACAAAAGAGAATAAAAGTATCCTTATTTAATCAGCTTGGATGCAAACACAATCTCCTCACAGCCCTGTGTCACAGGAAAGCTTGGACCTGGCCAGGCTGCTGCAACTGGGATGCTCCGTGTCCTGCAACCGCTACCGCCGCCGGGGCAGTCCGGACAGACAGGGGGAGCAAAGGGAGAAAAAACCTGCTTTGTTCCTGGTTTTAGCAACCATCAGGAATACATGCCCTGCTCTTAGCCGGCTGCCACGGGGGGACGGCACGGTCGGTGCCAGAAGAGGGCACTTGAGCTCCAGCAAGCGGGAGATGCGCGGCGCCGCTCGGGCAGGACCGGCCCCGCCCGCGACACGGCAGCCGGGATGCGCGACAGGCATCGGACTGCTGCTCCCGAGAGCCGGCACCGAGCGCTCTCCTCGCTCTTTTCCTGCCTCGGGGCTTCCTCCAGTCCCCTCGCGGGCAAAGCTGCATCACACAGGTCCTTAACCTGGGTTCCTCCAGCAATACGGATCGTGTGCCCGCTGAAATTCTCTCCTTGCTGGAGCTTTTTGTGGTCACATACCCAGACAGACCTTCAGGAGTGCAGTAACATTTACACTCCCTCCAGCCTTGCCCCCAGCAGAAGCATTTCTTGAGTCCCTTTCTTTTGTTCAACTGCCTGTTCTCATCAAACTTGCCCAAACTTAATACTCTTGTTGGTAGAAACAAAAAAAAAATAAGGTTAGAAGTTTTGGGTTGAACGTATATGAAACACACAAATGCCTGCTGCCCAGTAAAGTATCCTAAACACAGAGGCTGCCTGCTTTTCCCAGCTGTGTCATCTGGTCCAAAACCAGACTGGTCTCCCTACAAACCTTACTTATTGAAGCACAAAACCTGCTCCCATCCCTCCAGACACAATGTAATCAGCCATGCCTCATCTCCTTAGAAAACTCTTGACAACAAAATTTCACAGATTATGCAAAACCCTGAATTAAAGGCAAGAAAGGCCAGAGGAGATGAAGAAAAATAAACTGAATGATACAGCAAGTATGACAATTTAGGTCTTGTTTTGAAAGCTTAGTTCTTTTTCCGTGGTGTTCCCTATGACAAATATGAAACCATTTTCTTGTTTGAGATAGGCAAGCACAAAGTAAGAGCTAATGTATCTGAACCAGCCCATAAACTCCCACTGCATCAATCCATACCATCTAATTCTAAGTGGCTGCCTCAGAGTGGTTAGCCCTCTGTTTGCATCCCAAAAGTTTCCAGACACATGAATAAACCAAGCACGGATAAATCGGTCTGAAGGTCTGTTTCTCAGATGGATCTGGCAGCTGCCTCGGTTTATTGGCAGCTCATTTATCATCTCAAGAAAAATATTGATGGTTCTAGAGACACAGGCCCTTTCTGTGTCCTGGCTGAAGGAAAGCTGTCCTTCTGGGCAGGCTTTGGAAAGAAAGTCAATGCAACAAAATCTGCTTGGCAGAAACGTGAGGGATGTGGTGCAAAGAAGAATCATTAAGTAAGGAAGAAGGAACACCAGGATGATAACCCTGTTGGCCCAGAAATAGCCCAGTCTCACATCTTCACAGTATTCCAGCAAGAATATGAGATTGTGAGAGTGCTAACAGGCACAGTCATGGGCATCTTCTCAAGTGGAGGCATCACTGCTGCACAGGAAGGGACAAAGAGCCTGAAGTTGTGTTCTGCCAACAGAACCAGCACTCAGCAGACCCTGAAGAAATTCACAGAAAGGCAGTGATCAAAAGGCTTGAAAACAGGAATAATGGGACTGAAGTACTGGAAACTCTCTCCCCTTGGGCTGGCATCATCATGCAGTCCTGACTCCATGTAGAGGGTTGGCAGTCCAGCTGCCTCTCTTCTAGAAAGACACCGGGAAGACAACTGGAGCCTCTGAGCCATTTCCATTCCCTATCTTGATTAAGGCTGCGTTCCACTTGAACATATTTAAGGATTTATTGGAAGTAATACTGAGATCTGTCATGTATTGATGTGGTGGGAAGAGATCTCACTTTTCACATGTCTCCCCAATATTGCTCCAGCCACATGTCTAGAGAAACCAGACCAGTGTAAGCTTTGGCTACACATGACACTCCACTGCCCTGCAGATCCTCTTTGCTACATGAGAGGTCTTGAGCAGCTAACATTCACACTGGATTTCTTGAGGGACTGGATGATGGAGAAAAATTGAATGGATTGTCACTTATCACTTGGTCTTTTATGGCATCAGATGACAATAGCTGGTTTCATAAGGATTGCTTAGTTTCAGAAAAAGAAATAACCGGCCCGACAGAATCATGAATGCAACCCGACTGTGGGAGCATGTTATCCAGAAGCTGCTTTGCTGCACACCAGTCATAATGACACAAAGCAAGGTATTTGGGATATTGCAGTTTTCAAAACTGTAATCCCTCCAATAGGCATTGGTTTCCAGATTATTTTAACTAGATGTCCAAAAACTCCAGTCTATGCTGAACAGGAATTCAGTTAGTTTAAGAAGATTTGAATCCCTCCTAAGTACACTAGGGAAAAACCAAGAGGACAGGAGAGCAAGCAAGTGTTAAGTGCATCAGGAACTGAACACATGATGTTTAAAGTCTGTACTCTAGAACTGAAAGCTTCATTTTTCATTTGGTTCTTATGCCTGCTGCTTGTGTGATCAGTGTGCCATTTATCCTGAATGCAAATTAAAATCACACAACAAATAGCACTGGAGTCACTGGAGTTGATTCTCCATTACTTGGCAACTCAAGCAGTTGTGTATAACCAGAGAAAAAATGTAAGATGACAAACCGACTCTAGACATGGTTACCTGATCTGGTAATATTTTTCTGCTTATGATGCAGAGGGCAAGTACACAGCAAATAACTGAGCAAGCTGTGAAATTTCAAATGTGAAATACAGGTGGCTGATGGTCAATGCTGCTCCCAGGGTAACAGGCAGGAATCACAAAATAAAGCTTGCTGGTGATAGGTTTAAAACAAACAAGTCATTAGTAAGCTATGGAAATCCATAACACGGAAAGTTGTGGATGCTAAAAATGTATATGGGCTCATGGGAGACATATCCACTGACTGTTATCTCAGATATAATCAACATGGGGGTTTTGGTCTCTTCTCCCAAATAACAAAGTGATAGGACTAGAGAAAATGTCCTCAAGTTGTGCCTGGGGAGGTGTAGGTTGGACATTAGGAAACATTTCTTCACAACAAGGGTTGTAAGGCATGGAACAGGCTGCCCAGGGAACTGATGAAGTCGCTATTCCTGGAAGGATTTAAAGGACACATGGATGTGGAACCTGGAGACATGGTTTAGTGGTGGGCTTGGCAATGCTGGGTTGGACTTGATGATCTTAGAAGTCTGTCCAACCTAAATGATTTCATGATTCTAATAACTGTGGCTCTGAGATCCCAAATCCACTAATTGCTGGAAACCAAAGAATATTCTGGGAAAATAGTTACATGCTTATTCTGTTTTCAAATTCATCTCAGGTACCTTATTTTGACCTCTATCAGAGACAAGACACTGCAGAGGACTGGTTTTGATCTGATTTGATTTAGCTGTTCTCTTCTTAAGAGATGAGACATGAGAGAATCAGACCCACCCTTGCTCTTATCAAAACACAAAGGTTTCTGAGCACTAGATCAAAGCTGCAGGTTATCTTTAGTTTCTGCCTGAGACATGTTAAGGCTTGGTTTTTCTGAACTGTGGACAAAGTTTTACCTCTAAGTGACAAGAAACACAGCTGGCTTAGGGTGGGCCTGTGCTGGCCTTGGCTTGGATGGGTATTCTCATCACCTGTGAACTGAAACCTGACAGGTTTCTGGCCTCTTTCAGCAGAGGTTTGATGGGGAAGGTGCAATTTGCTTTCCAAAACGCCACAAGATATCCTTTCTTAGGGTTTTCACAGGGATTAGGGGTTAAAGTGTAGAGAGAAAAGGAAAGTGAAGTCTGGACTCACCAGGGGCATGCTCAGAAAGAAAAGGAGATGTTGGATCTGTTTCCTGTGACTTTCATGCCTGCTGTCCTCCTCTGGTTTCTAACAATAGACATGCAGGTGTCCCTACTGGAGAGATTAATTGTGGTCTCTCTGCTCATTCAGCCTGCTATTTTTCATGAAACTCATAGGAATGTAATATCTCTGAGACCTTTATCACTGTCAAATTCAGTTGCAATTGGTCAAGCAGCTGAGAAAGACACACACTTGTTTCTTCGCAGAGTTTCCTAAAAATCATCTCTGATCCTCTTTCAGAATGTTGGTATTTGAGATTAAAGAAGTAGTTGTTAAAAAAGAGCTTCTGCTCCTACCCTAGAATTCCCTTTAATCAACAGTAACCAAGCTGATAGTAGCAAAATATGAAAGAAAGAAGGAGTAGTTCGGGTGAAAGACAGTAAAAAGTGAACAAAACCACGAGGCTGGGTGTGTCTGATTAGTGAAACAACTCCTGGAAAAAGCCCCATGAGATGCCAGAAAGGCCTGGGGTAGGGCTAATGACCTAAATGCCAGCGAGATGATGAGAACACAGACGAGACAGGCACAGGGGAGAAGACTCAGAGAGATTTGAAGAGACACAGAGAAGAGGAAAAAGAAGACAAACATGGAGACACACAAACACCACCACAGGCTGGCAGAAAAGGGGAGACCTCTCCCAGAGACACTACAATTTGGCTGTTTATTGCTTTCTGAAAAACACCTTGTTCTGAATGGCTTTTTTTCCTCTTCAATCCCAATGACATTTGGGAAAGCTTCAAAGCACAGCACTGTCTAAAGCCCTTCCCCAACCTAAGTCTCCAACCCACAGACACTAATAATAACCACTCCCCTCAGACATTTCCAACAAATTGTTAATATCTTTTAAGCCCTGCTCCCCATTGCCTTTCAGATTAGCCTTGCCCTTTCCTTTGCACTTAAGTTTAGCAAGTGTTACTAATAGGAATTTAACATTTACCGAAGAATTATTTTAACTACAGATCTAATAGCATTTGTATGGAGTTCTGAGCACCCAAGAGCCTCATATCAGTTCTATATGCTTAGTTTTGTCTAAGTTGCTTCTAAGAAAAAGGAAAAATACATGTTTAAGGAAAAGAAAGTTCATAACAGAGGCATTCAAATCCAGGAAAGCCAGTTCCAAGAAGGATAGCAGCAGTGCCTGGAGAGAGCTTTCCCTTCTTTACATTATCCACAAACCTGCAATCACTCATGTGATCAACTTCACCTTCCAACCTTTCAGCAAAAGCTTAACTTGTGCTTGGTCTAAGTTATTTTTTTCCTGTGTACAAAGGAAATACTAATAGAAAAAAAGTTATGCTTATTATTATTATGCTTATTATTATAATAATATTAAGATGCTTATTATTAGCTGGCAATTTATTATTTTTTTACATACTACCATCAAAACCTTTTTGAATTAGAGAGTTTTGTTCTTGCAGACCAAGAATCATTGAGAGCTTGAGTGGAATGCACCAATGAGGCTTTCAGTCAGCAAAACCTCAATGACAGCTTGGCACCAGTAGCATTCAGTGTCTCAATACAGACCTCAAAGGCTGCATTGGATGAGACCATTTTTAGAACTGAGCTTGTGAGGATCAGTCTTCCCATGCCACTGGATACAGCCCTACCTAAGCTGAGGAGCACATCCCGAGCCAGCTCTGAGTTGAGGACAGCTGCTGGGATGCAGGGATGGTATTTGCACGTGTCTCTAAAATGCTTATGCTCCAGCTGTCCACAAGGTCCCACTTGCTGAATATAGTTGTAAATCTTGGTGGTTCTCAAATCAATCTGTCCAAATTCCCTAGTCCAGGCTCACAGCTACTCAATGCTACCTGCTCTTCAAAGAAGGCAAATTCATGTATTCATGTCTGAAACTGACTTGAGGGCATTTCTGTAAGTCTGGATATGCATCCTGCTTACATTCTCATCCCACAACCACCATCTGTTCTATCCCCTGTACCTTGGTATCCTTGGGAAAGAAATATGCATACACAAGAGGAAAGAAAAGGTAACTGGAATCATATGGTTAAATTGAATCATTTTGAAGAAATCTTCCAAGACTGATATTCTACATTTAAGAAAAAAAAAAAAAATCTTTCTTTAAAATAAAAAAAGCACCTTTATAATACACTTTCCACTTTTATAGCATCTTTCATCTAAGGCTATCAAAGCACTCTGAGATACAGATACTAAGAAATCCATTACAAAAATTATGCATATTCCTAAGTTGACTGTGGTCACTTCCCTAAATTTCAATTTCTCTACTGACACTCCCAGACAGATTGATGCAGTCAGTGCTACAGGCAACCAGATAAACAAATCTGCATACACATATAAACTCTCCCCCACAAACAGCCTCTCTTACAGAAGAGAAGTATTTTTGTGCAGCATTGTCCACTCCATTGAGCCCTTTGAGAGAACGAGGTGTGCATACTGCAACACCATGTACTGCCTTGTACTTTCATTCCACTGCACTTCATTAAACAGACTTTCACTGCTTCTTAATTTTCTTTGAGCAGGTCCCACTGTATATACCCGATATGAACAAACACACAGATTCCTTCTGGGTATGAGCCAACAGCTGCAACCCTGAAAAATATCAGCTTCTTATATCATTAACTGAGTTTCCATGGTGCCCTGGGGCAGAGATATTGATGCTTGACAGCATTATCACTATAAAGTAACTTTACAACTCTATAATTTAACTCTATGCTTCCAGTAATATTAAGAGCATTTGAAATTGTGGCTGTAAACCTTGACACTTTCACACAGACTGGGGAGCTGAAAAGAGGATTTTGTTTCCTCTCCTCCAAAACAGCCCTAAACATGGTACTAAGAAACAACCAAGACGTGCAAGGAGGTCACCCAGAAAAATCTGCAGGATTAGGATTAATGCCACCTTTTGCAACACACAGAAAGGAGCCTGTTTCTAGGACCTCAGCAGAAGAAGTAGACCTCTGGATGCCTTTCCCTGAATATGTGCCTGATTTACTTTGAAATCATCTTGGCAAGAACCTCTAACAGAAGTTCAAACCTAAGCCACACTGGATAACCTCTGCAGAGCTCCCTCAGCTTTATCAGCACAGCTTTTCATACCTCATTGGCTTTTGCTAATAATGCCTTTACTGGCTGGGAATGAACCTGCAAGGGCCCTAATCTGTCTCATAAGGATCTTCTCTTAAGGGTATCACTAAGAGAGAGGAGGATCAGGACAGGCAGTTGCCAAAAAAAGAAATGCAAAAAAGCCCAAAATAACCAAGTACATTTGCCCTAGGGAACTGGCAGGTACATGAAGCTCTAAAAGTTATAGATGCTTTTACTGGAATTGTAGTTTGCATACAGATTCCTTTTCCCCAGGACAGGCATTTACTGAGATCCAAGTACTCTTTAAAAGGAATCTGGATGTAACAAATGACTGTTTCCTCCAGGGATTTAACTTCTCAAGTCCCCAGTCAAGCAGCAGGCAGATATTTCGCTTGAAGTTAAGAATAAGAATGAACCCAGTGGTCTCTGAGTCAAGAGCCCAGGATGTGAGCTCCTGTTAGGTGTCTGAAGAGATTCTAGTCAATCAAAGCCTTCATTCTGTGGCTGTGGCCACATAAAAACATCTTTATGTCCACAAACAAGAGAGAGTTCAGCAGTGCACCTTTGGATGGGGTCCCTCTCCACCTGGAGGAAGCTTGCAATTGAGATAAAAATACACCAAAAAAAAGCTATGCACATGCTGACAATTGTGATGCCCACCCATCTCGATGATTATTCTCCCCTACAGCTACGGTCATACCAGTTCCTGCCAGGTCTCCATCATTTCTGCCTTCCTGCCTTATGGCTAGGCTGTGGAAGAGTAAAATCCTTTTATTCTCTGTTATGGGCTGCCTCCTTTGCAGCAAGGATGCAGTTCAAACACTCTAAAAAATGAACCAAATAGATTTTAGAGCTGTTGATGTGAGAGTCCTTTGCTGGCTGCTCTCAGGTCAGGCTGCCATGGCTGCTCTTCACAGCTGTAGTGGGATACTGGAAAACAGCAATTCTGGGTGTGCTGTCAGAGCAGGGCTCAGCCCTGCAGCTGGGCATTCATCCTGCCTCCCCTGCTTTTTATCCCTTGTTCCCTGCCCAGCTCTGAGGCTGGTGTGAATCGAGACAGCTCAGCAGCTCAGCTGCTGCTGGTGAGTGCTACAGAGCAGTTTACAAGCCTCATGTCATAAGCCCTGTAAATGCCTAGTAAAACATGGAATTTAATGGAAGCATATCAGCTCATTTTAAAGCTCCTTCACCTGGTGCTGAGCTAACTGTTGTTGTGCTGCCTTTTTTAATCAGTTACCACCAAATGTGTGCATGTGTGAGAAGGGTTTTAAACGTTTCTCTGTCCACTTCCAGGCAAGTAACAGACAAGCCTAAAATCCTCTTATTATGCCTTGGAAACAGAGTCCATTCACTGTTATCTGCAGCACGTGTTATCGTAGGGTTTTCTGCAGAGCTTACAGAACATATTCCTAATGTTTCTCACACTCCAGGTATGTATCTGTTAGACACAGACCTAGCAGGCACACACAGAGCTCTGCAGGAATGTCTAAGTGCTTTGTTTGCTGGATGAAAATACAAGAGGAAGTCCAGCTGTAGCCATTAGTGACACCATGCCAATCGAGGCCTGAGACATTGATGCAATCATGTTAATTCTCTGTGTCAGAAAAGGCCAGAAACTCAACACTCTGCATGATGTTATCCCACCATAAACATAAACACCCTGCACAGGCTGAAGGAAGACCCTTCCCTCCTGGATTTCATTTAAACAGTGCAGCCTCAGTAGACAATTTATTTTTAGAACATTCCAGGTGTCATCCTCTAAATTCTGAACCAATTCATTTAGAACATTCAGTCATACTAACTGGAGTAATTTGAAACTGATTTCTGCTTCTAATGATATCTTTCTATCCTTTTTTTCTTACTTTTCTTACTGAAGAAAGTTACTGTCCATACTAATGGTAAGAATTCAAACACTTAGACTGAAAGTCTGTCTTCCATTTTCATGCATGTAAGGTATCCACTTATGTCAAAAATTACAAAGTATATTTCAGACAGTCACACAAATCTGAAAAAAATGGATAATCTCACCCAATGTTAAAATATATCTATTACTGTCACACTGAAGTTTCTATGGATCGCAGAGCTAGCATGTAAAACCTGAAGAACACAGAGAGATAAAAAACCCACCAACAAACCTAATCCACTTATATAATGGCATGAAAGGGAGTAGTACTGTGATCTTATTTGCCACAAATGCTGTAAAGAAAAGAAGCTGACAGGTATCATTACTTGTCACCAATGCAAACACAAGTCTATTCAGAGTTTGTTCTGTTCTCCTGCCTGTCAACAGGAACAACATTAGGCTAAATTAATATTTTGCAGAATCTGGAGATCCTGATTGGTTTTGCTCTCTAAAAGGAGCCACTATGGCTAGCTCTGGATGTGTGATCCACTTTGTAGTCTCTTTTCATGGTCATGGGTGACCTGAATTTGAGGCTGAATCTCAGTCTGCACTTCTTAATCCAACAGTAGAAGCTTTGAACAATCCTAGCCTCCCCGATACTGTTTCCATTGAAAGGAAAGGGAAATGGGAAAAGGGAAAGGGAAAAAGGGAAAGGGATAAAGGGAAAAAGGGAAAGGGAAAAAGACTCACACAACCAAATAACATCACAGTGGGATGAACAAAGTTCTAAGAAATACATCTTTAAAGGCAGATTTCCAGAATACTTGCACTAGCAATTCACAGTTCTTGGGCTCGATGTGTTTTCTTCCTTTATTTGCTTGAGTTGCTGCCTGCATGTAAGTAGACAGTTAATAGAAACAGCCCTGTCCTTGGAGGCCAATATGAACTGACTGCCTGTGTCTTTGGTTCAGGTCCATTAAAAAATCCGAGCATTAATTAATCACTGACTTGCAAATAGCTTGGAAGGGCTGTTCAGGCTAAATTGGAATGTTCTGCAATTGTTTTACTTTCAGTCATAGGCACTTCAGTGATGTGAAACTTCCTCCCCTGCCAGGACAGGATGTGCATAAATCCAGTGGCTACTCCTGTGTTGGATCAGACCAGTCTAGAGACAATTTCAAGCAGCTCAATTTCTTCCACTAACTAGAAAACTGCACACGTGAGGAAAAGATCTCAGAGGCAGTACTCTGGATAGAATTCCTACATTGAAAAGGAAATAATAAAACCTTCCAGGGCAAAATGCCAGTGGAGCAAACTCCATGGGCAAAGAGCCTCCCCCTGCTTGCTGTCTGCCAGGCCAACCAAAATCTGCTTCTCCTCCTTTTCCACTCAGCTGGGTGAAACCCTAACGGCAGAAACCAAGCTGCTGCTTGAGCTTTCCCTAAGCCAGCTCCAAGAAGGTTCTCTGCTCTGGAGCCTGGTTTCTGTGCCCCAGCTGCTGATGGAATGGACAGGGAATGGAGCATCTCTGCCTGCAGCAGGCAAGGCAAGCCAAGCAAATGGAGGTGTTGGACCCCACAGGTGAAACTTCTGCCATGTGAAGCACAGAGCAGAAATCTTTACAGAAAAGGAAACTAAGCCAGCCTGATCTACCAGTCTTGAAGGAAAACATATCCAAGGGAATCATGATCTCATGTGTATAGGGGCTCTTTCCATTCCTCACCGTAAAAACTGTTCTTGATAAGGAAGAGAAATAAGCAGTTTTCAGCACAATGAGCACACAGTGAGGAAGAAAATTAAAGGTAAAACTAAGGCACAGGTTCTTGAAACACCAAAATACCAACTTAAGAAAATAAATACCTAAACCTAACATTAACAACATTTTTTTTCCACAGTGGCAAGATATACTACATTTGTGCATGTTGCAAGGAGCTTTTCCTTCAGTTAACTTTACTGGGCAAAAAAGAGCTTCTATTCCAAATGCTCAAGCCTGGTAAATCACTTTAATATATTCATCTCCCTCCTTCCCCCAAATTTCACTTTCAGTGGAGAAGTCAAACCAGAAAAGCCCAAATGACAAACAATTTCTTTCCCTGCTCCCTGTTTCTTGCTCTTATTCCCACACTGAGAGCCCATATACATGGATGGTGAAGAATTAGATCTCATATGAAAATTTCTCCCTTGCTATCCCCAACTTCCAAAATGCAGTAGAGAGGTAAATAGGCAATCACAGCAAATCTTCCTCCCTCTGCAGTGTTTCTAAACCTGTGGAAATTTCAAAAGCTGCCATGATAGAATGACAAAATGAAATAACATACCCAGCGTTGAAGTATGGGCACTGGCTGTTTGATTGAGCATGGTGACAAAAAGAAAAAGAAAAACATAAAAGCAGATCATAAGACCAGTCAGAACAATTCTACAAATTGCTGATACATTGAGATAGCCAGATGGATATGTGTTTTTTGAGGAATGAGACACCACTTCTATTTGAGCACTCAAAAATGCCAACAACTTTGATGGTTTTGTTTTCACAATTTGACTTCTATTTCTTTGTCAACTGGCATTGAAGATTCGTCCTCCAGGCAGCTGCAGAACCTAATGGATCCTTTTGGCTGCAGTTCAAAGGCAGAGAAGATATTTTACTCAGTACCAAAGATGCACTCTCAACTTGCTATTAAAACAATAACACAAACACAGGGCTAATGAGGGAATAAGGAGAGAAATGAAGAAAGAAATGGAAGACTGAGGAAGGGAATGGATCACAGACTCTCCAGGACTAGCTCCTATAACAAGTGTGTGAGACAATCTCCTACAAGAGGGAAATGGCTTATTTGATCTAATGTCTTTCTCTTCTTGAGTTTCCACAGTATGGAGAATCAATATGAGGGAAATTAAAGCATCAAGAGCAGACTCACATTTCCACTTGTGTGTGTTTCTATCTCAGCAAACTCTTATGGAGACAGAAGTATTTACCTTAAGTGCCTGGTTCACATGTGCTGCAAGAGGATGGATTTCAAAAGGATACAGGCTTCCTCGGTGTAGGGCACAGCAGAAGCAGTTCCACCCAAAATGTAGCTGTAGAAGGAGACCTCCAGAGTGTAGCAGTAGGATGTGTCATTTAGGAGCCCGCCAAGGAAGCGCCGGCCTGTCCCAGCTTTCACAGCATCCCTGTTGAATGACGTGCTGGACTGCAGGAGCAAGAACACAGGGACACAATGAGAGCTCAGGAGTGCAGCAAGGGAAAGAGTCTCTGAGAAGAGAGAGCAGCTTCACTCACATTGCCAGATCTCATTTACACTGTATGGACTGCTCTGGTTTTCGGTCGTGGCCTGGAAGGGGAAGCACAATTCTGGCACACAGGCTATAAATGATGCCTCGCAGACTCTCACAAAATTCATCTGGGTTCACCATGAATATCAGATTTTCCTCTTCCCCCTCAGATAACACAAAGCAAGGCTGTCATATGCAGGAGTTGAAAGCGAGCCTTCCAGATCCCCCTTGCTCAGGAGTTCAGCTGTACCATCATCTGGATATTGCATTCCTTTGTCTCCACTGCATTCTCTTGTATCATACTAGTCCCCTGTATCATACTATTCCCATGTATCATCACAATTCCCCCCATCCCTTCACCTAGACTCTTAATCAAAGCAGAAATACAGGGGCATTTATGTTTTGGTGAAACTTTCTCACCTAAGACATTTGATTGGTTCATAAATTAGGTCACAGAAATTTCCACTTCACTAACTTAAATGTTAAGGGGGTGTTGCTCTCTGGGTGGAAAAATCTACCTCGCTATTCTACAGCACTAGCAGCACAGTATAAAAGGCAGTATTTTGTGCTATTACTGAAGATCTGGCTATAAGAACCCTACAGCTTTATGACTATTCATTTGAGGGGTGGAGGGGAGGACTCCAAGCATTTCCATAAATGAGTTTTAGCTCTCCTTTGAAGGCATGACATCTGGAGACTAAAGGGCAGCTCATCTTCAGGTTGATTGAAGTCTCAGAGCTTGTTCCTACCAACTAGACAGAAAAATGGATTCTGATTTCATTTTGATTTTCAGACTCTATTCAGAAACCTCATAACCATTAGACTGAGCCAATCTGGGCTCAGCACAAGCTAGTGACAACCACAAAAAAAAAAAAAAAGATCCAACTTGGATCTGTTGTATAAAAGGTCATCATATCTCCTGCTGTAAGAATTTTATGTTGCCAGTGAAACACAAAGGAACCCTTAACACAGCTCATTGTTCAGTCATCGTGCCCATGGTGAATTCTTTGAGCTGTCCAGTGTCCTCCTATGGAGCCTTAGGGCTGCTACCTTTTCTAGCTAACACAATGTGAATATTTATGAAATCCATCTCTTACCAAAACTGGGGAAAATAAAATTTCCTTTGCATTTAAGAAATGGAGTGCAATGGTTCAAAATGCTGAACTTCTCTAGACTGAGAGAATCAGGTTAATACTGACATGAGCAACAATTCTTGATAAATACTCTATACCAGGAGATATAAAAAGTAGAAATACCTGTGGGTTTATTAACATTCTGAATGTCTTGAAGTCTCTCTCATGTTGTAAAAAGGAAGGCTTTTCAGATTAATTAGAATAAAATGGAATTGGGTTTCTTATTAGCATTATATATAGGTGTTTCCAAATGCAACTTGTTGTCTTTTTGGTAACATAATATTTAACATTGTGGTAATTTGTACACAGAATGCATTCTCCTATGTAGATATCATATAATTTCTGCCAAATTACATAGCAGAAGCCTGCAGGATATTCTGAATACCTGTGGGAGAGGAAGTAAAGCACTCATAAGGAGTGTAGGGAAAATTAACTGTTAATTTGATATATAGGATAAAATAAAGAGGGCTACAAGAGGGAATGTTCTCTGGCTTCCTGCAAAAGAAACCTTCAAAAGGCTACTGAGATCCTGAGATGGAGGGAAGCTTTGGCCTCAGTTAAATTTCAGAATCAGAGGAAGATGATCATGCTCAGGGGATTGCTTCCTGAGCCAAGTGAACACCAACTTCAGTGGAAGGTGCTTCACGTTCAAACAAATGCCTGCAGTGGAACTTTTAATGCACGAGAGCATCAGCTGCTGATGGAAACAAAGCAACAGGACAACAAATGGCTCAGGACAGGATATTGGGCTTTGCGTGCAGAAACATCACTCACGAAGGGACTAAGCTAATTCTGAGGCTGTATTTGGCACAGGAAAAACAAGGAAAATGTGGGAGGAGGTGACTCAGGGAAGACATTAGGGATAGAAGTACTTCAGTGAGTAGGAGACTCAGTTACTGATATGGAACATTTGAGAAGATTATGGAATCTCATCAACTACATTAAAAACAAATTGTACAGGTATCTACTGAGTACAGTTTGTGTTTTTGGGATACAGTTTGCACATGAAATCCTTCTCCTATTTCCCATTATTTTAATCAGACTAAAAGAAAGTTATGAGTAGAATTCCTAATAGATGATTCTTGAGCTAAATCTTACATAATATTTTCATCACAGTTCTTGGCACAGTAAAGGAGGACCGTGCCAACAAAATTTGCTGATGACACACTGTGGAATGAATCATCATTATGGAGGAGGTTCTGAATATCATACAAATAAAAAAGCAGTGGGATGACTTTGAGGGCCAGAGTGATTGTAGTCAGATGAAACTCAGCCACACAAGTGTCAGGTCATGCACTGAAGCATAATAAAAAAAAAAATTCTGCAATAGGCTAAAACCTTGTCAGCTGGAAATACATGAAGAGAGAGTCTGATGTGTTACTTCACTGAAACGATTTTTGCTTTCTAGCAGAGGTTGAATCTAGTTATTGGCAAAATTATATTTGCCATATTTCAAAAGTGAAGCATAAGTAGTTTAAATATTATCAAGACAGTTATATAAATGGTAAAAAATCAAACAAACAAAAAAAACCCACCAAAATTAAGAATTTTTCAGAGTTTGAATTTTTATAATACTATTTCACATGGCTTGGGGCTTTGGGTTTTGTTTTGGGCAGTGGGGGGCTGTGTTCTATATTTTTGTGTGTGTATTTGTGGGTATTTGTTTAATAGAAGAGTTTCAGTTTTCAGCTGTACAAAATTACTTGAAATGGTAAAGGCATTAATAAAATCCTCTGTTCATTTCTTTGCCAAGTGGTACTGAATTTCCAAGGAATAAAAAGCTGACCCTTCATTTAGGTACACAAATGTAGATTTTGAAGGTTATCATTGTCCTCTTTTTGAACAAAAAACCTGATGGCATAGGCCAACTTGGTGTCTCAAGTAAAAGATAAAATCTCTCATTTAACTCAAGAAGGTTGGGGTAGAATATGACAAATACATGTTTTGAAACAGCAGCTTGGGCCTGGCTCTAGAGCAAGTGTTATAAGCCAAAATATGATTTGATATTTTATAGGAGAAAAAGAAAACTACAGATTAAAGAAAATTTAGGTAATGACAGGAAAGAGGAGCAGGTACTTGCTGAGTCTAACCTTCTACTCACTGTTTTAGGTCAAGATAAAGGGAGTGGGGGGAAAAAAAAAACAACTCGCAAAACTTTGACTCCTCACCACAGCCGATCTTGAAGTTTTGCCCATGCACATTTATTTAATCAAACCCTAAGCTGGGGAAAAAAGGGGTGGGGGTGGCAAGAGGAGGGCACGAACACAGGGAAAGTTGTCTGCAAATGAGTCTCTTGCTTTTCTGGGAGAATCCATTTCCCTAATCCCCTTTGCAAAGCTAAACTGAAGTCATCATTAAACAAATGCACTGAGCAGGCACAGCAGGAGAACAGCTAAACAAATATTTATTTCTCCAAGGCTGAAACACATGGGAGTGTTAACAACAGCAGCAGTGAGAAGCACAGTCTGGAGGGTGGGGGGAACACCAAAGACTTTGAAGTTCTTAAATAGTGATATTTGTATAAAATCAACAGTAATGCATTATTAAAACACACAGATACATTAAAGCTCACAGAAGGACTTTGCTTCCCAGCTGGTGTGAGGAAATTCAGTGAACAAACAGCTATCCACAGAACTAGAAGCTGCCAAGAAATCCAGTGTTAAGACAGCAGAGAAGGAAGGATGAAGGGTTCCCTTACTTTCTGGTGGAAAGAAACTCACCAGAAAAAACAGATTTCAAACACATTTGGGAGCCTCAAGGTGTGCTGACCCTCTCTCTACACATCAGGCATTAGTGGCAGCTTTCCCAGGCCTCCCTACCAGACTTCATTCCTCCTCCCCGTGCTGTGCTGAGTGTCAAACTGTGTGACCAGTTTCCCTGCTGGGAACGGCAGTGAACAGCCAGGCAGCACAGGGACATTTCTGAACCAACTGGACCTTATTCAGACATTGCAGCAGACAAAGATGCGTGGAAGGAAATAAGAAATAAGAAAAAAAAAAAAAAGCATTAAAATTCTTTTTGGAGTGATTTCAAAGCAGAAAAGAATCTTGGCCCTTGGTCAGACCCATCGAAGTGCCAGAATCACTGTCCCTTGGCTGGTAAGGACACTCAGTGGTCCAGTAAGGCTGGTGCCCCACAGTGTGTCTCCTCAGTGAATTCAGCCCCCTGGTAGGCAGTTTGTGAGCTCCACAGCCTGGGCAGTTCCCTCAGGGCTGGGGGATACTCTTGGCTCCTCAGCACCGCTCCACCTTCCCGCTAACAGTGACAGGAATGAATGCACTGGGCAGTCCCGTTCACAACTGTGGCAGGGTGCTGATTGCCTCTGCATGCCTCTGGCAGTCACAAGAGTGGCTCCAAAAGGCAAAGAGGACATTTCTCACACATCTGAGAGTGAATTTGCTCCATCTACCCTCTGCAGCCCTGATGGACTTGGATTCTGAATGGCCCTGCACGGTGGGAGCGTTGGCTGGTGGGGCCTCCTCCTCAGTGTGAACTCAGAGGGGACTTGGCTTGCTTCAGCACCTGAAAACCTCAGGTTGCACAAAAGGAGAAATTGGAGGCAAATGCCAGTAAAAGTGGATCCACTCTTGAGTGGAAGAAGGGATAACAAAAGGGGATGAAATGTCAAGCAGGCTGTGTCCAGCCAGTGATGGATGGGAGCTTACATGCCAGGCTCCTAACATGGGATCCAGGGTACGTACTGCGCATCACTTCTGACCGATCCTGAGGTGTTTCCCCAGCCCAGCAAGAAAATAAAAAAAAAAATAATCACAAAACATTCAGAAAATGCCAACCAGGCAGGAATCTGGTCACAAGCTTTGAAAGAATGCAGAAGATGAAATTCTGGCATAGCAAGGTCCAGGGAGGTTCCCGAAATTCAAGAGAGAGATTTTTACCAGCTGTTCACAACTCCTGCAACACAACTGATTATGGATGTGCCTGTGGAAGGAAGTAGCAAACTGCATATATCTTCAAAAATCTGAGCTCTGGTGTGCACATGAATGATTCCCAGATGATCACTTCTCCTCACAAAGTATCTGCATGAAACTCAGAATAAAGGGATCTTCCCTAAAGTTTCTGATATATAAAGACAATGTAGGTCCAGAAAATGTTCTACAAAAGGATGTAGCATGTAAAACTGCATGCTCAAAAATCATAAAATTATGTTAGGAATCTTTCCTGGAGAAAAGCAGAGACAAAACCACTAAGAGGATTCATAATTAGAGAATGGTTTCATATTGCAACATACAATTAAAAATATGCTGGGTCAGCCTATGCCATTTCCATAGCTGTGTTTCACAACTATGAGCCTAACTACTCCTAAAAACCCCACTCCAAACCCAGTAAAACTGCCCACATTTTGCTCATTCTACAGTTAAGAAATAAACACTTTACCTGCTGGGGTAAACTGGGATTATGCATACAAGTTGTTTCATGTTCTTCAGTGATCAACACCAGCAATGGCTAGGTGTAACCAGGACCATTACATCACCAGAGCTCTCTGCTGATGCTGCTCTTATAGATGAAGAGAAAGGTTTTTTTTTCCCAAAGCAGGTCTGACCTCTATGAGCCCTCAACTCAGTGCCCTGGTGTGGCCAAAAAAAAAAAAAAAAAAAAAAGTGATAATAAAAAGTTAGTGCTCTAGAAGAAACGGAATGGCACACTTGTCATCAAGGAAGAATAGACGTGGCACTGGGAGATGGACTGGAGCCCAGGCAATGTCAAATCCATCTCAGAGAGCAGTTTTACAGTATCAGCTATAACTCACTCACTCTCTTTTTCTAGAATGCTTTATTGAAGTCTGCAAAAGTTTGAGAAAGGGCACAGAAATGCACTGGCTTTGGAATCTTTGCCACAGATAGAGCTGATTCCTGCCATGATCTGTCCGCCTGTCACTGCTTTGACCCTGCCAAACTGTCTTACGAGCAAAACTTAACCTCCTTACTTCTCTGGAAGCACTGAGCAAACTTCTCACTTCAAAAACCAGCTTAACTCTCTTAACTCTATAATAGATTGGAAAATAGATGTGTTGGTGTGGCTTGGGGTTTTTTGGGTATTTGTTTTGGTGTTTTTTGTGACCGACTACCATCAACTCCATGCCAACTGGCTCTGAAGACTTGGAAATCATGGCATTTGGAAGGCTGCTAACAGGCAGGCTTCCTCCAATTTATTTAACAAGCTACAGTCAGCATCAATCCCCAAAGCAGACAGCTGATCTGAAGGAGGGAGCAGCCAAAGAGGAAGGATTCTGGGAGCAGAGGTGTGATGAAATGGGAACAGAGCTCAAAATTACTCCACAATTCATCTCACCTTGCAGCTTAGCCATGTTTCTGATGCACAGGAAGAAAACTTATTTCATCTCAAAATCAATTGTGACTACTGAAATCTGGGAAGAAGTGGTTTAGAAAAGTTCAGGATCATTTCAAAGAGGAATTCCATTGTTTGAAGCTTTTCCAGGTCCCTTAGGAACAGGCAGACTGGACTGATATTCCTGTGAATAGGGCTCACTCACTCTCACAGGAGGCTCTGCAGTTGACAGCATTTTCATAATTTCTGTGCGTGGTAGGAAACACTGAGGTGGGCAGAAAAGTTTGGGTTTAGCTGGGGAATGTTCTCTGATCTAGAGTTTGATTTGCAGAAATCTGAGGAAAGGCATGCAGAGGAGACCTGGAACAGTTTGACCTGCACCAAGAATGTAAGAATACCTAAAACTGAAACTTGAAGACCAAACAACCTCGAGTCCTAAAAGATTATTAATCATTCTCCTCCCTGTTTCTTTTTGCCTTCTTCCTCCTGCTCAGTGGAAAGCAATCACCCTTCCTTAGAGGTGGCATCACTGTTGTAGGACTACCATGAACACAACCTGCCTAGCACCACATTCTCAGGCTTTAAAGTGCAATTCTCCTCAGAGAAATAACAGTTTAAAGGTACATTGTCACCACACACACACCTGCTCCCTGAGGGGCTTCATTATCCCTCTAATGTGCAGTGAAGGAACACCAGCTCTTTCCCCCTCCCAAGTGTCCTTCAGTCATGCCTGCTTAAGTTGCCTGATAAAAACACATATTTGCACGGTCATTAGGAGAGAGGTTGGAAGGAGGGAGCTTTATAAGCTCTCACTTTATGCCTAAAGACCAAAAGTACCAAATTAGTTCTTTTTTTTTTAAAAGAAATTCTGCAGCTAGACAAGTAACTGGCTTTCACGCTTCAGGGTTTCAGCTGTTCACCTGCAGAAGTGCAATAGCTGCACTTTTTACTGCTCATTAATATCTGTGCTCTGCTGTACAGCTCCAGGACTGATGGAGGTCTCTGCACCTTGAACCAGCACCAGTGCAGGGATTTGGCCTGCATTTCCCATTCCCCAGAATCCTTCCCCTCTTGCACCTAAACTGGTTAAACTGGTTGTACTCCCAGCTCCCACCTCCCCTGGTGCTACAGCTCTGAAGCTGTGCATTGAGTTTGCTGGCTTTAGCACAGCAGCTAACACGACTGGAATCCAAATCAAACCAGCAGCTCTCCTGAGAGACAGCTCCTTAAACAGCACCTGCAGCCAAACAAAGCAGGGTGGGGATGGTCTGAGACCTTCACAGAGCCAGGCAAGGGTTTCCCTACAGAGCTTGGCACCCCATCACAGCCTACCTGGAAAGAACAAGAGGAGGAGGCAGATTCCACCCCATCCTCAAAGCACACCTCAGAGCTCCTTGTTACTGGATCTGCCATCCTGAACACACACACCCAGAGTGTATATCCCAAAACATCCTTCCTCAGGTCATCTCAGCTCCTCCTTTAGTGAGTCTGCATCTCCCCATCACCACAAGTTCACTTAACCACAAGTGACAAGGTCACCACTCAAACATTATCCTGCCACCCATTAACCAGAGTTAGGCTGGAACTTCTCTCCCTTTTAAGAGCCCTTCTCTCCCTTTTTAAGCTGTGACCAGTGGTGCACACAAATAGGGGATCTGAAAATGTATCAGGTTAATAATGAAGGAAAGGCCTGCCTTCTCCTCCTGGTTTTTTTACTAGCAGCAGCCTCTGCTTCTCAGAGCTCCTCCCCCAAAGATGCCAATGGTGGCATTTCCTAGTCTAAGCTCTACAGAATAACCACACTGTTTAGAAAATAACTCAGGTCTCTGGAGTTCTCACTTTCTCCATTTGTCAGTAGAAAACGAGACATTTCCTCAAAATATACAATAAAATAGCCTCTAGCAATAGCCTGCAATTCTTCTCTTTACAATACTTTCATGAGCATGAGCGTGGTCTCCTGGGAGTGCTTTCATAATCATTTATACAAATGACAGAAAACTAGGACAATGAGAAGCAAAAAGGAAAATACAGCCATCATGCACCCAGTTGCTTTGAATAGTTTGCAGAAAAAGTGGTTTTCTCTGTAGCAAAGAGTTCTCCTCAATTGCAGGCCTAAATCAGGGGATCACAACCTTCCTAAGGTGAGACAGGATGCTGCTCCCAGAGCAACTCAGTGCTCAAACTCCTTCTTGGCTCTCTCAAGCCTCCAGGACAGTTCTCTGAGCCAGAGGTGTATTCTACATGCATTAAAATATCATGTGGTTAGAAAGGTAATACCCAAAAAGATATCCTTCCAGGGGGACAGGTGTCCAGTTCTTAACTACCTTCCTGTCCTTCCTTCCCAGCACAGTTTGTCCCATCTGAGGAATTTGTGGTGCTCTGCACGAGAGGCAGCTTGCAGGAGAACCTACAGCAGCTCCTTCCATTGCTGCTGCTCTGGGAGGCTGTCACCTGCTCCCAGGGTTGACATTAGGTAAGAGTAATGTTGCTCTTTGAAAATAAACCATAAAATTGCTATGAAAACTTGTTTCTTCTGTGTACATTCTAAATTTCTACCTGTGTGAGGATGGAGAAGGGGCTATCGACTCCTATATGCACAAACAACTAGGCAAGAAGGTACTGAAAGAAAATCCATTTCTTCCAACACTTCCCCCCTCTCCTTTTCTCTTCAATACAAATTCAATCCTCCGTATACAAGGAGGGGTGAACTGGTGCAGCACAACATAATGGAATAGTTTCATTTCACTGAGAGTTTCCAAAAGGCAGAGTCCTTGGGAGACCAAAGCCTGTGACAAGAGAAGGACAGACTTTACAGTCTGTTCCCTGTGCCACCAGAAACACATTTCCTGTCTTGGCTCACCCAGCCTCCAGAATAAATAAATAAATAAATACATAAATAAATAAATACATTTATGGAGCAACACGTCCAAGAAGCAGCAAGCAGAAATGCATCCCAGAGGGGTGCTAAAGCATATAATAGCTGTATTTGTCTTCCTGGATATACCTTGGTACTAGACTACAAAAAAGGAGGCAGGATCATTTGTTGTGCTCAGGTTTTAAGAGATTTCTGAGTAGATCTGTTAAGCTTGCATGATGTTAACAAAACCTACCTGAACACAGGCAGCTTTTGCCTTTCTGGGAGAAGAGTCTTTTTTTACCAAAGCAGCAGAGAGGCACTTAGGAAGTGGTGATGCAAGTGAGTATGGATTTTACTTCAGGATAAATTCCAGGCAACTTTTCTACTGCTTTCCCTTCCTTGTCCAGCCATATACAAGCTGGGTTTATTGTTATTTCAGAACAGATTATAGGGATTTGATCATTCAGTGTTCATATTACTGCCTCAAGCACTTGCATCACCACTGCCTTCAGAGGGAGGTATCCAGCCAGGGTAAATCATACCAGCCCAGAGAGGCTGCCAAAGGTAGAATGGAGGAGGTTTGCTGGAACGAACACATCTTCCCTAAGAAAGCTTGGATGGGGGGGATCCTGTGAAAATGAGAACAGCAGATCTAGAGTTTGTGGATCAAAGAAAGACAGCAGAAGATATAAAGATATTAAAATGCTTTTCTTCATTGCTTTGTGTTTGATATCCAAACTAAAAACAAGCAACTGAACAAAACACCACCACAAAAAGTACCAGTGCAAATCATTCCCTATCTGCCTCTTCTCATATTGCTGAGACAATTATAGTCTCTTAAAATATATTTTAGGTCACAGTGTTATGGCATTGGAGTTAACAACATGCTTCCCTAAAGGAAACTGGGTGGGTTGCTGTCTAGAGACTTCACTCTTGAGTGTGAGCATGACATAAAACAGGGAACTGCTGACAAAGAAACAAGAGTGGCACTTGGGACATCCAAGTTTTATTCTCCAATTTCTTCAAGCAAATAATTTCTCACCCACTTGTTAACTCTTTTTAAGCATGATTGGAAGCTTTTAGGGTTGTGGAGTTCCTCAGCAGTTACCCAGCATAATAGGACCCCAAGTTTTTATCAGGGTCTTTGGCTAACCTTGGCACACAAAGGTCAAACAGTGTTTCTAAGGAAGGTTCTCTGCTGGGAGGCTGAATACAACAAAATTGAATGAGAACTCAAACATATCGCAAGTTCCACCAGTTCACAGTCTAAAGGGAAGAAAAAAAAAAAGAAACCAAACTGACTGGATCAGGCCAAGTACCTCTGGCTGGTCTTTATCCTTTAACTGAAAAGAAAAGCAATCTTTCCAAAGTGATAAAGCCACCCAAGAACAGCTGCAGTTGTTTCTTTTAAATGAACCAGAGAGAACAGATGGTCTCCTCTCATACTGTCATAAAGGTCAAAATTAGCCACTTCTAAGACTAGCAGGTTCTTGAAATGCTCAAATGCTTGTGTCTGGTCCTTATGACTAATCCACTCTCCCAAACAAGAAAGGTCAAATGAAGAACATCCCTACAAAAACTACAACTACTCCAAGCCATGGCTGATGTGTAATGCACTCAGACATGGTGTCAACAGCTGCTCCTAAAATGCAATGAGTCAGCCTTTCAAGAGAGCATGTCAGCTTTCACTGTTAGAGCTTTCACATGGATTACATTTACTTCCCAGCGTTTGAAAATATCCTTCTTAAGCATAGAAAATATAAAATGTTTTCCTTACACATTTTGTCCCTTTTGCCCAGGCAGCTGCCCAAGAATGTCTCATGTATTTATCTGGGAGCAAAACATCCTAGCCCTTCTTCCACTTTCCTTTTCACATGCTGACAGCTAAACCAAAGCCAGGCCTGTGCTTTCTGAAGTCACGTACAAATGAGGAATTCCTGGTCCCTTTCACAACTTATGCCTCTGAACCACAGTCAGTCTTCCAGAGAGCTGTGGGGTCACGTGTTTTGCCCAACAGACAGGGCACAGAGACACTGGGTGACTCTCCTTTGGTCCTGTAACAGGCGTGTGGGTACAAATCCCCTATCCATCCCCTACTCTAATCACCAATCTCCCTTGGATACTGTCATTTCAATAAAAAGGCCTATTGGGAATGACAGGTGAAGAAAGCAGCCCAGGCATGAAATGCACTCTAAAGTATATTAATAGAAGGTTGCCAGACGAAACAGCACAAGGCATTTGATCGCATCATCTTAGGCTTGTTGTTCATGCCCCTTTGCATCTGGCTGTGTGATTCCTGCCAGATTCTTGGCTGGAGGAGCAGAGGAGGATTTGCCTGCCTTCCCTAACCCGTGCTGGGCTCAGCTGCAATCATGCAGAGCACTGAAAGAAATCCCTTTGAGTTGGGATTCATTCCGAACATGTAAAACCCAAATGACTGCTTCTCCAAAGTGAATCCCATTTCACAGCAAGTAGGTTATTAGTGTGGAACTCCATACAAGTAGCCTGCATTCAAAAGCCCTCTGCATTATTAATAGAAGATGAGCTTTTGACATCAAAGGAGAACCATTATGTATGCTAAACGGTGGCAAAAATTGTACCCGCACTTCAAACCTTTTCAGCGCTTTGTCCCTTGTAAATCAATCAAGGTTGACAGATGCTTTAAGGAGAGTAATCTTTTCAATGATACTGTCAATGGATAACATAATGGAACATTGTCTCTGTGCTGTGTGAAGACATGGAGCTAGTCAATTATGGACAACACTTCATGCAGCCGCCAGTTTTCACTTGAAGTGCTGCTGTTGAAGTATTATAATCCCAACAAATGGCCGCAGCAGCATACAATGTAAATGAGACCTCCTGAAGCTTTGGAAAATTCATTAGTAACAACAGTGGTCCATTCCCACACTTTCAAACACCAGCCTGGTAATGTTAACGATGCACTTCCCCCCTTCCCTTTGAGCAAGCAGTAGGGCATATTTACATACACTATTTTAAGTCTTCAGCACATTTCCCCCCCCATTTTGGATTCCTTTCCTCTCCTCATCTGATATTTCCAACGAGTCGCATAATCCACATGTCTGGAGGCTGGAAACAAGAAAACAGGCCTTCCTACTTGGGGACACGTCATCTCTACACACATGTCAGACACCTTGTGGCCGTCCCTTTTTCCAACACTTCTGTCTGCTCAGCTGCCCTGGGAAGAATGGCCTGGATGGATGGCAGGGGAAAAGCTTCCAGCCTCAAGAGACCAGTGAGATGTCAGGGGGAAGTTGAACGCACCCAGTGCCAGCAGCACCTAGGTAGAACTCTGCTCAAGAGTCAAAAGGGAGACTGTGCTGTTTATTTAGCTATTGGCTTCTATTTCCTACATCATCTTCTCAAAGATTTTCCCTTTGTCAACGAAGGCTTGTGCTAAGAGGAACACTTAATCTCCCACAGCAGCAGAGAGAAATCCCACACTTGAGCGCAGAATCTCTAAACTCCTGTCAATTGCAGGTTTTCATTGCTATGATCTGTGTGTAAATGCCCCTTACCCCTCATGTGTTTTTGAAACAACCAGGTGCAGACCAGAAACTCAATCACTGTGGTCTCCTTGGGTAAGAACAAGCTGTTCCTTGAACCCAACTTCTCCTTTCCCACTCTCCAAGCTGTAAGTATTGGGCAATTGAAAATCCTCTTGCAGAACAGTTTTCTATGGTAATATCAAAGAATTTCAAAATTATAAATTCCCTTTGCCACAACTTTCAACAGATGTTATCTAACCTTTTCTTTCAACCTGATTAATTTTATTTCTATTTGTTAGCATATTGTAATTTAGAGTATACAAATAAAATATTTGACAAATTAATATAAACGTTGGAACAATAAAGTTGATCCACTTGATCAAAAGACAAAAGATATGAGAAAAACAGGGTGTGCCAGTAATTCAGAACCAAAGGTTATTAAACAGAAGATGAAAAACCTGGTTTTGTTCATGTGTCTGATGACATATATAAAATCACAACTTACCAGTGCTGGATAATGCAAGAATAAGAAGGAAGATGGTAGCTAATAATAAATTTTTTAAGTAGGCTTTTATTAATACTGAAATAAAATTCACTCAATCAAATAAAGCCAGAGATTTATTATAAAGACAAAAAAAATATAAAAACTAGGAAAAAATAATTAAGAAAAACTGCCTTACATAAGAGAAGTCTTCAGCATTCTGACAGAGTAGCTTGGGAAAAACAGCCTGTCGCTGAAATCTTTCCTCATCTTCAAAGATGTTCCCATACATGAAGCCATTCATCATGGTGGAGTGGGCATGGATGTCGATATAGAACTCCAGGTTAATCTTCTGTTGAGGAAAAACAACAACAACAAAACATTCAGCACGAGATAAATCATAACTGAGTTATGCAGGTGAAGCCTCCCATAAATCCAGCCCTGCCATTCCTGAACCCATCCATGGTGCCAGCATCAGGGAACCACGCTGAAGATCTCACTGTGATGCACACAACCATTCCTACCTCTCTGTGGGGGCATGTGAAATACAACAAAGGACCATGACAGACATTTGTTTACCTTTTTTTGAGAACATTGGAACATTTTGCACAGGACACTGTGCAAAATAGAGCCAAACCATCCTTCATTGTGATACAGGGCTTACTGCCAGTGATAAAAATATGCACCTTCCAGTTCTAGAGCACGACTATTTGGGCATAGCTTTGCCATCTCTGCACAGTTCTGCGTTGAATTATGCAGATGTTCCCTTCTGCCAGGTGAAACAGGCTCAAAATTGTGTAAAAAAGACTCCAGTATTTCCTGTGCAGTTTATTTCTGTGTATAAGGAGAAATACTGCAAAATATTTTGTCTTCCTCTCCTTTCTGGCAGTAACTCAACAGAACAACTCTCCAAAGCAAGTGCCTGGAATAGCTCTCTGCTTGTAGCTCCCTACAGGATTCTGCACAAACCCTTGCTTTAAAAGAAGACAGCAGGATCCCCTAGCACAGAAGTGCCTGCTCTGCCCATATCCTTCCCATGGCCTCAGTGGGAAAGAGGGAATATTCACCTGGATCCCTACACACGGTGCCATCAGCAGCACTGTCCAGCACTAAAGAGTGATACCAGAGCAGATGCCACAGCATTACCCAGTTTCCCCAAATTCTTACAGCTTCTGGACCTGAACAAATGACGTGACAAGCCCATCCCTGCCACCTGGCCAGCACGGGGCCATTGGGGCTGTCCTGGTGCCCAGATCTCAGATGTCCCTGCCTCAACAGAGGGCTGGAGAAGAGCTCTGCTGGCAGCACGATGCTCATGGTGCTTCTCCCTGCACTGAAGTACAGCAGGAAGCTCTGCAGCCCCAAGCCTCTCCTGCACACAGAGCTTGCTGGGCTGCTGGAGAACACCGAGCTATGGGGCAGTGCAGTGTGACAGGAAGGCAGGTTGGGTTGTGCAGTTCATGTGGCAGCAGGGTCAGCTCTTCTAGAGCCTCTGATGGGGGAGAACATCATTTGGTATGTGACACTAATATAATACAGATTTACTTTCCCCTGGCAGAAAACCAGTGTATAATACACAGCGACTGCTTAGTTTAATTAAACAGCCAAGAGAGAGTAATAATGTATCTTATTAAGCCTCTGCTATGCTAAAATGTTAGCTAATGCAATATCAATATCTGACCATGCTTCATAGGAAAGGGAACATTTGATTGTGTTTGACTCTAATACAATAAATTGTTTGCTCCTGCCAAAACATTCTGCTGTGCTGTAGAGGACCAGCCCTGCAATAAAGCACACAGCTGCTATTTGGAGATACAGCACTGAGGAGAAAGATTAGCATTGACAGGATGAAACACCACACAGGATTTTCTTCCTCTCCAAGCATACAGAAATTAAAAACCAAGATTAAGTAATACTATTTTCATGAGATAATTTCCCCATCACAAACAGAATTTGATGAGATCAGATGCACACTGGCATATCACCATAAAACAGAACATGTTGTAGAGTCTCAAAACAGTGATTTGATGAAGTGAGCAGATAATCTAGTTAAACTGGGTATTTGTAAAGCATGAATGTCCTTCACACAGAAGTCAGTGACCTAAGTCATACTTATTTTAGAACAACCAGACAGAATTCTTTATAGGAACATAGTTACTAACATAAAATAATCAAGAAGCACAGTGAGATATATAACAATGGACTAGAATAATTTGTGACTTAAGAAAAATAAAATTGCTGGTGTAACCTGCAGGATTTGTGGTATGTCATGGTGTACTTACTCATTCATAGTTTTCAAGTTGTTTCCAAAAGAAGGTGGCCACAAACAGAGATGCAGAGGCACAGATTACTAAGATAATTTTCCACAGGCTATCCAGCAAGAAATTCACCTGCAGAACACAAGTGACCTGAGCCTCAGCTCAGTATTCAATTATCAAGTTATCCTGTCTAACACAGTGTCACTGGAGTATTTTCTAAACTCACCTAGGACCTTCACTCAAAAAAAAATGTTGGTATAAGTGTCACAGAGAATATTAGAAAGTCTCCTGCTGTGCTGAAATTTCCTTGAAGATCTTTTTTGTTCACCAAAACCATTTTCAAATAATCTGGTAGCAATGGTTATTTGTGAGGGAACAGTGTCCTTCACAGATGTCCCCTTCACCTCAAGATTAAGCTTCCAGATCCCTTATTTGGAAGCTGTGGCATTAAACAGGTAGCTCATCACCCAAACAAGTGTTCAAAAACATTCTTCAAGTCATCTATTTCAAGATAATTAAAAAGTAATTTCTTAAGTTAGCCCACAATGACTATTTAACTGGGTTTTTTTTTTCTGGTCTTTGCTCCATAGCCTCCAAATGAACGTATAAAAATCTCTATTTCACATATTCCTGTGCACTAAATTTAGTCCAAACTTGCAACTGTCCATCCTATTCAGCATGTTTTTAAACATTGCTAGAGTAATTGCTAGTTAGATGTACCACTTCCAGACACTGCTGTGTGTGAGCAGAAAAGCATTTCAGTGTTTCCCATTTCTCCTCCTCACATTCATTACTTTATCAAAGGGAAACATGTTCAGCATTCTCCATTACAGAACAAAATAATTCAGTGCATTGTTGATATAACACATGAGTTCCTAATGGAAAAAGTCCTCTTATTCCCAAACACAAAGTTATTGTGGCCTTAAAATGGACAATAACAGCCCAGTCACTGGGACATTAACAGTTTGCCACCTCGTGCCTCAAGTGGTAGACCAAGCAGCAGACAATTTGTTTGCACTCAAGCTTCACAAGAATTATGCTATGCTCCTGAACAATAGTGGTATTTCTGCTTCCTCTTTAGATTCATAGATATTCATAGGTGCTTTACATGTAGCAACTGTTTGCCCCACTGCCACACAACAAACTGAAGCAGGAAAATAAAGTTTTATATTTCAGTTGAGGTTCTCTGGAAGATTTTGACATAATTAACTAATCTCCAGCAATTCAGTAGGATCACAGAATTAACATTTTATGAAATATATAATGTCACCTACTGATGGCAATTTCAGCAAAGTCAGCAGAGAGGTGACCTCCTGAAATTGTTGCTCTTGGAGATAGGAGAACTTTAGTGGGAGAATGAAGTAAATAAACATACGTTTGCATTTACATGAGCACATACAAACACACTTAACCCTCTGCTATCTGCTGTCATACCCCCGGGGTATCTGCCAGTATCTACACACCACAACCCACCCCCATCAGGGCTTCTCTTGCTGCAGGACCTGCAAGTGAGAGAGGGAATAAATTTAGGTGTGGTTCAAAGTCTCATAGTCACATTTTCTATAGCCTTTATGCAGAAAATAATGAATAACTAGACTCAAATGGCTCTGGATGCCACAGCTGCCTTCTGAGAGACTTACCAGTTACATCCTACAATGTGATATTAAACTCATCATTTTCTGCTTTAGAGGTAGAATGCAAAACGATTCAGATGCCTTATAAAAGTCATCATGCAATTTAATTCTCTCAAGTGTCTTTTCTTTGTGCTTACAAGCAGTGGCAGTTTTCCTCTCTCACACTGTTTCTTAAGTAAAGCTGTAATTACCTGGATGACCCAGGTTACAGAGCTCCAGAAAACAAAGGCAGACTTGGTCTTTCTTTTTTCTGAGTCTCAAAACAGAAATCACTTACTAGACTGACAGAGACAATGATTGAACCCCACTTCTTTGGAAAGAAAATATTCTCTCCCTTGAAAAGAATGGTTTTTATCTCTTCTTGCCACTTACTATATAAACCTAGCATAAATAAACAAGCAAAAGAATTTCTGCTCTAAAGTTCATTTGAATCCCTATTGTTGTGACATGCATTTTCCTACTGAGTCAGTCTGAAGTTTCTGGCAGCTTGAGAAATGGATATATATACATATAAAATTTATACATATAAATTAGGGGGTGGTGAAAATGAAAGAAATCATGAATTAAGAAAAAAGAACTCATATTGTCAAGAGAGGAAATAGATAAAGTATTACAGAAGCTGGTTCATGATGGCACAGAAGTTTTTGAGAAAATATATTCTCACTTGTCTGCATTTTTATTTCCTTCACTGAATGCCTTTTGGAAGGTTAGTAATTAAAGAGTGAAAGGAAAGAACTATGTTAATAGTTAGTGCTGATGTAACCAAACTAAGACTTTGAACAGTGCAATTATGATTCTTAAGAAAACAGAGGTTTAATAAATAAATAGATAGAAGTCACTAAATGCTGTAATAAAAGGATAAATGTGCACTGAGCCCAGAACATGAGCCACTAGAGAGACAAGTGATGCAGGAAGAAGCCGGCTCTGTCCACCAGCTGTCACTTCAATATGGATTTTATTAATTCTTGAGCATAGCAATTGGTTTAGAGAGAGAGGCATCCAAAAGCCTTCTCCACTCCAATATTTCATATAGGGGATGGGATAAACTCCTTGCAGTGTTTTATACAAACTACTAAAACCATGGATTGTCATTTGTCACAAGGAAGGGAAGAGCCTCCAGGCAGAGTTTGTGCTCTTGCTGCTAAACCACTGTTTGGAGTAAATGGACATTCAACAGCTGGCTCAGCAGATGGAGTTTGTCCCTTTTCATTTAGAAGACATTCAGAAATTCCCAGAAGAATGGCTTCTTTGACGCTTCCTCAGGTATCTCTCTGAAGAAAAATTCCTCAAAAGAATCCCTCAAAAGAAAATTTTGCACGTGTCTCTAAGACATCCCTTGCAGTGGTGACACCAGAAAACACAGGAGCACAATGTGATCCTAAGGAAAATGAAGGAAAACTGACCATTCAGCATCACATGGCCAGCAGTCCACATTCAGCTACAAAGCACCATTCCTTCCCCTTTCAGCCCAATTGAATTGTGCCTGGTGCTTTCAATTGCTCTTTGGAGATATGTGACACTTGTCTCCTTCTGGCTTTCCAAGAGAGGTGGGATTCAAACTGTCTGGATATAGTACACACATTTTCAAGCTTGAAATGCCTGCACATTTGGATGTCTGGTAAGATGAATTTTACCCAAATTACTTTTCTTAGCTCTACCTTCTTACCTTCTCCCCATATTTCCCCTGCCACCCTAAAAAAGCATTAAATTCTTCCACATTTTCCTCTGCTATCCTTTATATAACCTTTGACAAGTTAGTCCTACAGAATAATCCTCAGTTTTTTCAGACAATGCAAGCCACACCTTATGAGAGGCATTATTTCAGATTTATGCCACTCCCCTTTTGTAACCATAGGGACAACATCCTTCTCTTTCCATTCATCATCTCACAGACCACCTGCTCATTCACCTCTGTAAACACCATGGCAACAACAGCATTTATTTACACAAGAAATTAATAGTAGGAAAGGGAGTTACTATTTTTAAAAACCTTAAGCAAAAAAAGGTTTCCTCACCTTGCTTCCAGAGAAAGGAACATGCCAGTTTAGAACCACTCTTGTTCTCACTGATATGAAGCACAAAAGACAATTTTGCTTTTTCTGTAGACACCTTTACAGTCTGACAATGTCTTTTAAATGTCCCTGCAGAAGCAGCTTGCCAACACTGATGTGCCACTAACTCTGCATGACCTTCTAGCAACTCTTCATAACACTTCAAGCACTTTTTTCAGAACATTTCAATGATATTCCAGGAGCTGTTGTCTCTCAGAATGAACCACTCCAACCCAATTGCTATTCAAAAGTAACTATTTACCAACCCTGTTTCATGGCAAATAATGATAAATAATGATACCTCTTGATGGTAGGAGTAACCTGGCATGACTCCCTAGAGCCTCAAGTGCTTGGAGAAGAGACCTCTGTCTATAGTTCAGCAAAAGGATGGAAGCCCATCAGTACTGCTTTCCTGCCTGCCTTAAAAAGTAAGGGATGCTTTTTTCCATGGAAGAACAGGAACTTGAACCCTACTCTGGTGTGCCCATCAGTTGCCCCAAAAGGAGCTAAACTCAGAGTCCTGGCCTCAGAGTGGGAGGTCAGCAACATGCATATTCTGATCCTGGCTTGTTATCTGCTTGCTTCTCTCACCTGCCAGTGCAGATAACAACACCTCCTGAGGATTAGCTGACGTTTGGAAAGCACTTTGAAGATATAAAGCATCCCAGTGCATGCGAGTTAAGTGTTAATTCATCTGCCGGGCCGATTCGCTGTGACCCCTCTGCAGAGACGTCCAGTTAATGTCAGCTCTGGCAGGTTTTGCAGTCAGGCACCTGTTCACCAGCCCCTGGACTGAAGCCAGCAATTCACACAGGACACAGAAGAGCTGTCAGATGGCAGCAGCATTTGGTCATGACAGGCCTGAATTGGATTTGAAAGGGTGACCTGGAGGTGAAAGGCTCTATCAAGAAGCCACTTCTGTCCAAATGCATATTAAATTAGAGAGGTTCCAAAGAGACAATGTTAAGACCCAGATCAAGTTTAGGCAAGACTTTTGGCTCAGCTGCATGGACAATTCTTGTATAATTTTTACTCTAAATGATTATGACCAGAAAATATACTCTTATGGATTTAGGGTCTGACCTCAAGCCAAAACTAGAAGTGTGAGTCTGAAGGACAGTCCTTGTTCTGTCTCCTCCTTCCTGTATCCCTCATATGAAGCAAACGTGCACATACACTCAGCACCATTGTTTTTTGACCTTCATAATTTCTGAAATCTTTCCTTGCCTGAATTATTAGAAAAAAACTGCAGTGGGACTGAACAGGGTCTTGGGGCATTACCTCATCCCAAGCTTTGCTGGTTTTACTGGGCTCTGCCCATCTCTGCCCACTCATGTGCCACCAGCAGATGACCCACAGAACAAGCTTTAGAAATCCTACCTTGCTCACTCCTCTGCTGCTGAACAGCATTGGCTCTACAGAAAGAGGGCTCTTCAGAAAAGACAAGTGGCAAAAGAATCAAGAGCTTTTTAGAAGAGGGCAGAAATCCTACTATAAAAGAGAATAAAAGAAAGAATAAAAGAAAGAAAGCAAGAGGGAAAGAGAGAGTAAAGGAAAGGCAGAGAGAAGCTGAGGCAGTAACTGTTACTTATTGCCTTATAATTAAAGCAAAAAAATTAGGTTATGAAACAGAAATATCTAAATGACCATGTTTTCACTGGATAATTAAATTTAGCTCTGGTCTGGTTGTGAAGGTTCTCTCAGCTGAAATGCTCCCAGTGGCTGTACTGAAGGTTTTAGCACGCCTTGGTGCTATTCCTTAGACAGCCACTTGCTTGCTGTGTGACAATACACAAGTCCTTTAATATCTCCAGGCATCATTAATTGCTGCTTATATGCCTGCAACTATAGCAAGGTCAAGAATTCCTGTTCAACTATTCACTTCATAGCAGTATTAATAGCTTTGTGTTTTACCACTAACTTTTAATTATACCTCTGCAGAACCCTCGAACCAAGGAGCACAGACTTTACAAGTACATAAATAAGGCCCAAAGACATTGCCTGCTTCTCCTCTAATTACAAAGGCAAAGAGTGGTAGAGTAAAAACAATGGCTAGGAGTTATGGCTCCCTGTCCCCTAATTTCCTAGGAACTCTTGCAGTTGGACAAATTGTGTGTAGGCAAATCAAACTCTTTAACTACCAGTTTCTCTAGTCTCTCAAATAATATATATCGTTATTCACTATTTCTTACTAAATAAGTAGCAGCTGGCAGAATATAAAGTCATCAGGCAGAAGACCAAAGGCAAACAAAATGAAGTGTTTTTTAAATTAGCTTATACAACTACAGTGCTGACTGCCACCAGATTTTGGCCAAAACACAGGTGAACAGAAAGATCAATTAGATAAATTCAAAGAAAAATTATGTTACTACACTCCAAGCAGTGAACACAACTCCTTGAACATCAAATCCCAAATTACACATTATCAGAAGCCTTGCTCTCTTCTTAGTCTATCCCTTAGCATCTGCAATAAGATTCTGAGACAAATAGACCTTGGGTTTGATGCAGCATCATTGTTCTTATTTTCCAGTTACAGCTTAATTTATAGTGCAAAATGAGACTTCTGTCATTCTTAAAAAGGTAAAGTGTTGATTGGTGGTGAAAAGTATGTGTATTTCTACAGTTTAAGCTAAATCTCTAAAAAGGGATTAGACAAATTACTCTCAGGTAGATCCTGATCTATATAAAGCTTTCAGCTCAACAAACCCTAAAACAATGAGAACTATAAGCTGGACATCAAAGGTAAAGGTCCATTTTACAGATGTAAAATATTTTAAAGAGGCCCCTGAATTTTCCCACCTATCCAGAAAACCGGATTAGTTGGACTTTTTAGAGGACCTGTAATGGTTGCTTTTATTTTACATAGATCTGTGTGGAGTAAGAAGCAAAAAACCATACCTGGATGGCAACTGCAAACCTGCTCAGGCAGGTGGGAGGAAACAACACTACCTGTGTCACTCAGAGGTTAGGTGGGCCTCCATTTGCTTGAGAAGACAGGAAGGCTGTGGATGGACATTGTGCACATGCTTTAGCAGGGGACTTACAGCTGAAAGCCAAACCAACTCTTTCTGTTCACCCTCCCGGCACAGCCTGGCCACAGGCAGGAGCTGTCCATGGTCGTTAGTTTTACTCTGTTCCCTTGCAGGCTGAGCCTTTCTTTTTTCCTTCCTTGTGCTCAGGGTGAGCAGCAAGCACATCGAGGAAGAGATAAAAGTGAAAGCTGATAAACAGGAACACAACGACACTGAAAGAGATTAGGGACTGTACAGCAGACATAAATGCTGAGGGGAGGGATGGCATGCAAATACCAAACAGGATTGACCCTGGTGTTGTCTTGCTGACCCATGATTCATCCACAATGGGAAGAGCAGCTTTTCTTGGCTTTGTCCTACTCAGAGACAGCTCAGCATAACATTTTGCACCAAACTGTGGGATGTTTTCTCTGAGCTTTACATCTAGCAGTATTTATGGTCTACACAGTGCTATAAAAGCTAAAATGTAATGCACATTTTGGAAGGGTCTGCCATTACAACTGAAAGCACAACATATCACACCTTTTCCAGGGCATTTTATCAGCATCAGTTGTATATGAAACTTTTTTCTCCAAAATTCCCCTATTCCTACTTGGCCAAGAGGTGTCCTGGGCTGCACCAAAAGCAGTGTGGCCAGCAGGCAAGGGAGGTGATTCTTCCCCTGTACCCTGCTCTTGAGACCTCACCTGGAGTGCTCTGTACAGTTCTGGGGCCCCCAACATGAAAATGACCCAGAACTGCAGGAGTAAGTCCAGAGGAGACCACGAAGATGCTCAGAGGGATGGAGTACCTCTCCTATGAAAACAGGTTGAGAGAGCTGGGATTGCTCAGCCAGGAGAAGGAAAGCCTCCAGGGAGGACTTATAGCACCTTCCAGTACCTCCTTAGGGTGACAAGAAAGCTGGAGAGGGACTTTTGACAAGGATGTGTAGTGCAAGGACAGGGGAGAATGGCTCAGACTTAGAGGGCAGGTTTTGATTAGATACTAGGAAAAAATTCTTTACTGTGAGGGTGGCGAGGCCCTGGCACAGGTTGCCCAGAGATGCTGTGGATGCTCCATCCCTGGGAGTGTCCAAGGCCAGGCTGGATGGGGCCCTGAGCAACCTGGTCCAGTGGAAGTTGTCCCTGCTCATGGCAGGGTACAGGAATGAGGTGATTTTTAAGGTTCCTTTCAACCCAAAGCATTCTGTGGTTCTGTGGTATTACTGCAGGCAATAATGTCACCTTGTGCTCCTCCTGTCAGACCAGAGAGCAGGACGCATAACTGTGCCTATAAGTAGAGTCACAACATCTTAAAGACAATGTCACACCTGCAAGCACATCCTGGGGACTACTATTTTTTAGTGTTTCAAACAGAAAGAATATTCAGTTCTTGCAGAAGATCAGGGGACTCAAGATTCAGCAGAGTGCTGTAGAAAATAAGTGACAATCTCAAGAGGACCCACCAGGGCATACCTAACAAAGGTATGGTAGGACTCAGGAGAAGAATATTTCCTAGCCTAGATAGCAGCAGCTGACCCACATGATCAATGGTTGACTTAGAGATTTAGGCAGTTCCTGCATGCTTTTTCCTCTCTATGTGTATATATTCACCTTAGTAAGGATGTCAATGTGGAAAAATGCATCTTTAAGTACAAATATTTTGAACTTGTTTTCATCCTTCCCCTCTGTATCTGTTACAGCTGTCTGTAATGGACAACAAAGCAATTTGCTCTGAACTGTAAATAAATCAGACCAACATTTAATCCTCGCTCTCTTAAACGTTGCATCGTCACTGATGGTTTTCAGGTTGGGCATTGTGGACAATATTGTGATTTAACCCTCCCAGGCAGATAAGCCCCACAGAGCCACTCACTCCCTCTGAAGTGGACTGGAGAAGAGAATCAGGAGGACGAAAGGGAGGAAACAAGGTTTGCTCTCTTATTCCAACCACAGACCACACAGCAAGGCAGAAACCAACTCCACTCCAAGCAGCAAAGCCTCGCACAAAACTTCGGCAGACAACTCATGGGCAAAGCAAACTTTTGGTGAACTTGCTGTGTTTTTCCATAGTTACCCTGACAGTTTCCTCCTCTCCACACTCCCACACACCACACTGTGAGTCGCAGAAAGTCCAGAGCTGTACTTTAACTTTGGATTTCTCTGAAGGAAGGAGGTTGCTGCTATCTCTGATGGTTGGAACCTGATCCTGTCATCATTAACTTTCTCAGAGACTCTTCATTTGCTGAATATTGGTCTGTAATAAGAAGCAGGAAGGATAGGCATTTTTATAGCAACTACCTGCCAACAGATTTCAATTCTTTATCCCTTCAAAATCCCACATCTGTCCATGTCTCCAGGCACTAGTGGAAGAAGCTCTGCATTAGTTATTTTTATTATCAACATAAAAATCTTTCCATTTATTTATTTATTAAGGAGAAAAAAACAGCTATCTACAAAACTCAGTTCATTTTGTCCTTAGGCAGACATTTAAAGCTGTCTGCCAATGTCTTTTCTTAATAAAAAAAATAACCTAAAGTCTTTATTACACTCTGTGTAACAAAATACAACCAGCTACATTCACCCAGCTGAGACATGCACCATCCATCTATCAGAAAAGACTGTTGTCACTGGAAGAGGAAACATCTGCTAAAGAAGGTGGTCCTATCCTATACCTGAACCTGGCCACTGATGGTGCACCAGCCAAACCCCCCCAAAAAAACCATTTTGAGGTTAGGTCTTTGCTTTTGCCTCTTATAATGTGATATGATGAAGGCTGAAAAATACAGCCCAAACTACTTCTGTACCTTGCACAAATACCCCTTGGAGCATCATGTGAGGACATGGTAGGTGATGCATCTTCTGTCCAAAATTTTGTGGCCTATATCACAGGGATATATCCCCATATCCCTGAAAAGCAGGAAGGATTTGGAGCCCTGGCTGGGATATGTGGCAGAGCTGCTGCCTGCTCTCTTTCTAGGCTAGTGACTGGCATGTTAAACCCAAACAACACATCTTAGACTGACACAAGATGAAGCACATTAGGCAGATGGCATGTTTTTTCTGCACAAGCCAGTGCCAGAGTATTTCCTCCTAATGATCTTCTGTTCTTGTTCTCACAGCAAAATTAGTTTGAAAGCAAAGAGAAACAGCAACAAAAAAAAAGTATGTAGCATGATGAGAGCAAAGATTACTATGTGGGAAAATATCAACAAGAGCAGGGTTTTGTTCTTTCAATTCCATGGCTTTTATTTATATATATATATATTGTTTATGAAAACAAACACTATTTTGTCAGACTTGAAAAGTCAAAATTTACATTTAAATGGAGACATTTAGCTGGGTTTTTTTTCTCTCTATCATCTCTTGAATGCAGAGTACAAAAGATTAAAAACTCTCAATTTTCCTAAATGGACAGATAACAGGTGAACTTTGCATTCTGAGAGCTATTCATTTAGTGAACAATGTTCAACTCAGCAAAGACCAAAGCCCAGCTGATCAAGGGGAAAAGAGCACTGGCTACTAGGCCTGACACAGATTTGCTCAACAGCTGAGACCAGGAGAAGCTGTGATCCCATTGTGTACTGTTCCCAAGGAGGAAATTATGCCATATACAGCTCCCTGAGGGCAGCACCTCCATTTCCAGATGTACAGTGGATCACTATCCAACCAAAAATCACTGCAATTTTAGAGATTGCAGTGCTACAATAGCCCTGGTTTCATTGCCAGAACTACTGCAGATGTTTAAAATGTGAGGTGGTCTGCTTGTAAGAGAAAATGAGAAGACTTAAAACAAGTCCATAATTGCATGGCATTAAAGCCATTGTAAAATATCAAAGTGGACGCAAATACTGTGATGACCCTTAAAGCTTGCTACCAATTACCTCCCTTTAATTTTTTTTTTCTTTTCTTTTTTCTTGTTTACTTCCTGGCCAGGAAAATAATTACTGATTTTAAGCAAGGAGTCTATCAAACAAGGACAAGTGCAAGCAATGTGCTCAGATAATGCCATCCTAGTTCATGGAAAGGTGCAGTAGCAGCTCATTCAATTCTGGGCTGCATTTCTCCTCTCTGGCTTTTGCTAACATAGAGCTAATCCACAGTGTTAAAAGGACACACAATCAAAATGATAACCTCACGTTCTTTAAAACAAGGGTTAACCAAAGATCCAACCAGCCCTTTGTAGGGTCTGATTTTTAAATGCTTTTAACAGTTTCTCATGTCTTACACTGAGTGAAATGCATCTATAAAACCCCACCAACAAACAAAAAAAATCCCCAACCACCTTCCCCTCCCCCCCCAAAAAAAACCCCAAAACCAGTTCTCCCCCCCCCCTCCGAAAAAAAACTTTAAAAAAAACCCATAAAACCACCCAAGAATAGTAATAATTGTTTGGAAAAGGCAAATACACAAAATCTAAATGCCTGGGAGGCAAATGTGCTATCACTCCATACCCAGCAGTAGGAAATTACTGACTCACTCTTTTAAAAAATTTGCAAACAGTGCTTCTAGACTCCCAGGACCAGAAGATATCCTAGTCACATTCCTACTGGGACATGTAGTCTGATGTTCACCCATCATCTCATTGGTCCCTCTACGTTTGGAGAGTTTCTGTTACTCTCACAAACTGCACAAGAATCCATTGTTTAAGCAACAAATGCTGCCAGATTTTCTAGCAGTTCCCAACTTAAAAGCATTATGAAAAAAAAAAAAAATACAAGAGAATGGAATATGTTAAAGCAATTGATTCTGAATTTAAGCCTTATCCTGAGATTAAAAGGATTTTGACTGAGCCAGCAGGACAGACATCACAATATATGAAGAACTGTGTCTCGGTTTTCTCCTCAAACAACCAGGAGCATCTGGGAGTATTTGGTTCTGTCTGGAGCACTGACTTGACTGGTATCCATGTGGTACTAATCCAAATAATCTGAGGAGTCTGCACAAGAAATAGATGAGCAGTGCCTCCTTTCCCAAACACACCTCTCTACAGCTGTGTCCATCCCTGTGGTTCCTTTACCCCAAATAGGAAGCAGAGCATTAAGTTATTGCTGAGATCACTATGCCATTACTACAGCTGCTTCAATGATGTGTCTGGACACAGTCTTACCACAGCCAAAAAGCAGGAGGTTTTTACTTCAGACAACTCTTAGGATAAGATTTCAGCCTCCAAGTGATATCAGCTTGATTCAACCCTGAGTTCTCGTGAAAATATCACAGGATTCAATGAAACATCCCTTTCGCTGCCATTTCCTACCATGACCTGTTCTAACAATGCTACACAAAGGTCGGTTTATTAACACATTTCTTGTGGCATCCATGCCCACAACTTCCAAATCTGACATCTGTTAATTCCACACAAGTGAACTCAGCTGGTCAAGAGTACATAAAGTAATATAAAATGTCAGCTTTCATGTTCTCTGGCTAAAGCCAGCCATGTCATCAGGCACTCTTTATGATGGGCATATCATAGGTAAGCAGTGATGACAGAGTTTATCAGATACCAAAGGCCACTAAAACATACTCCTGACTCTGCCTCTCTAGGAGTTTTTCAATCAGTGGTCCCAAACTTGGCACATAGTTATCTCAGCTGCTGGAAACATGAAACCTTCTGTGCTACCTTCAAGCCCCAGCAAGAATTAGCAGGCTCTTGAATTAACCCTGAATCTTACCAAAGGGAAGAGCTGAGTAATGTATTGAAACAGGCAGTGCTAACTGGCTGCAGAGTGTGAACTTTGGGACAGAACAGGGCCAATAAAGATAAAATACAGACCCCTTCCTCCTGCTCGTCCTGCTGAGGGCTGGACAGGGCTCAGCCAGCTGCTCTGCTCCTGCAAGGTGCCAAAGGGCCAGGCACCAACTAAAGCAGAATTACATCTCATGCTGAACACCTAACATCTCTGGAATGGCTTCTCTGCTCTGAAGAAGCATCTTCTGGGCTGGCTGGGTGACCACTGGGTGACCACTGGGTCTGTGTGACACTTCTCTGAGTTACCTGAAACACTTTTATTTAAACTAGGTATTCCAAATTTTTTGTGGTTTTGTGCAGCAAAAAAAAAAAAAAATATTCTCGTATTCTTTTCAATAACCAATTTGTGGGGAAAAGGACTTTTAGAAATATTATTCAAAGAAGAATAAGCTCAGCACACAACTGCAGTCAGGTCCCTCATGGAAAGTGGTCCAACCTGAAGGTCCTTGACACTATCCCAACTTTTTAGCAGAGTACTCCATGTCTTTACATCCACAAATTTCCCTGCACAGGACAGATCTTCCTCACATAACACTTCCTTTTCCTCCACCCATCCCAAAATAACCCCACAAGCCAGCAACCTACAGCTTTATGTGCAGTAATTTGACAACATTGCAGTCTTAATCTGCAGCTGGGAAGCAGAGACATAAAGGACAGCACCAGTGAAGAGAAGCAAAGCACCATTCAAGCCTGATTCTTCTTCTGTGCCAACATGATGAATTCATACTCAAACCACCACAACTAAAACTGTGCTGGGCTGCTCACCTGGAAAAACCAATACATACCATGATACCATGTTCTGAGTGTTGTTTTGGTTTTTTATGAGTTTGGTTTGTTCTGGTTTTTTTGGTTGTTTTGTTTGTTTTCTTTTCTTTTTGTCTTTTCTTCTTCTGATTAATAGGTTTTGTTCTTTGTGGCGAGGGAATTTTTTGATTTGTTTTCAAGGGCTCTCCAGGTTCCAGTAAATGACACTGGGTTGTGTATAAAGCTGTGGCATTTTATTCTCTAATACCAGGAAATTAATATGCACACATTTTTCAGGTTTTTTATCTTGTGAATACAAAGACTGAATCAAAGCATCAAAAAGAAAGAAAGTGGGCTTTTTTTTTCTTGCCTAAGTTTTCTGAGACTCAATAAAATTGTCAGTTTCTCTTTCTCTCCTGCTTCTATTTTGTCTTAAGGCTCTGCATCTTGGAAGACTGTGAAGCTGCTGTGTGATTTTTATCTCCATGATTAAAGTGTTACACTTTATTGAGCTCTTTGCATCAGCACCAAAATCTGCAATGCAGGATTTTACGTAACCCTTCATTTTCTCCTCACACCATTACTGTTATTAACCTGGTCGCAATAAACAGAAAATACAGCTCGGCTCATGATGTACTCCTGATTTTTTTTTGTGTGTGTGTTTGTGTGTGTGTGCGTAACAGAAAAGGAAAAAGAAGAAGGATAGAAATGAAAGGACCTCCACCCTGTGAAAGACTAGGAATGGCTGCATAAACTTGTCTTTTCCTTAAAGAACAATCTCAGCCTTTCAGAGTTAAAAGAAGTACTGTGCTGGAGATTCTGCATGTAAGGATTTCTTCCAAAATAAAAGATCAAAGCATAACATCCAAACTATTTCCAAATTCTCTAACTCATTATTATTCATCATTGGACTTCTGAAATAGAAGGTTTGATTGATATCCTACTTTTGGATGTTGCACGTTTCTTTGTTTAAATGACAAAGAACATGAGATCTGCCAAGAGGACACCAATAAGGGTTTGGAAAGCAGCTGAGGAGCTGGATGTGCCAGCCCAGGCCACCTTCCTACTCCATCAGTGGGTGGAACCTGCATGTTTCACAGACACAAGATCTACAAGTTCCCAGGAAAACAGAATTGTGTGAGTTAAATATCCAAATGTGTAGGAATCTGGGTTACTGACAGAGAGTCTCTTTTTGCTGAGGCAGGAGAGACCTGCAGGTTGTGGAGCAGAGACATCTAGATGTGTAAGAAAGACTACAGGAGCCATGAAAAAAAAGATGGGTAGTCCATGAACAGATGGTCACCAAAACTTGATCGAAGCCTAATGGGGGAGAGAGAAAGAAAGGCAGTGTGGGGAACCTGGCATGTCCCAGAGAGAGCCTTCAGAGGCAAAGTCAGTTTGGGTATGGCCTGGCAGAAATGCTTCAGGAGCTTAGGCATCATCTTCAAAATAAAACAATTAGGAGGCCAGGCTTCCTAGACTTGCTCTTCCCTTTAGATAACAGAAGCTCTCCTTTTGCAGTCCTGAAATGCTGGAGGTGGGGGGTGGGGGATATCCTAAAAACCTGTGCCAAGCTGTCTTCACTCAGTTGCTGCAGGTCCATGAACTGCACTGTGCTGCCACAGCAGCCCAAGGCACTTCCTCTCCCAGGAGTGGTCAGGAAAATCAGCGCAGAGTGAGCCCAGTGGCGCTGCTATAGCTTACCCTGAAAAGTTCTGTTATTTTTGAAGGATTGTTTTGTTTTTTAACCCAAGAGAAATATTTTAGAAAGCTCACCAAGCTTTTGCCCCCTGCTTATGTGGGTTCCTGCTCTTTACTCATGCTATTTATTTTGTACTTGCTCTTTACTCAGTTTACTACAGTTTGAAATATAGCAGAACATTTTTCAGTTCGTCAGTGTGTTGTTTGCTGTCAAGGAGACAAAATGTTACTACTTTCCTCTGGAGAAGCTTAGGACATGATGGATGAAATGTCACAAATAATTAGACTTTTCTTATGAATTACATTTTTTAAACTTCTGTTTGCATGTCAGCAGGTATGTTACGGATAGGCTGCACTGAAGGACCTGGGGAAATTTTAGTTCTCTAGGAACAGCAGCAATGTAATATCTGATAAGCCAGCTGAGACAAACTTTAAAAACTTCTACTATAGCAATTTGGGGCTATGAAAGATCTGAGTCCAGTGGCAGAATCAAAAAGGTCTGATCCAGCTCCTGAAGAGCATGGACATGATTAGGGATTTAAAGATTGCTCGACACAGTCTGACCTAAAGTCCATCCTCTGCAGTGTCTGGTTTCTGACGGTGATGTTTTGTGGCACAGTTAAGCTCTACATGATACGACACCCAGTGATAATCTAAATAACTATCAGGCTTGGAAGAAATAAAAACTGCAGTTCACTTTCACACTTTGAGCAGAGATGTACTGTAGATAGGCAGATACTCAGATTGCATAAAATTATCTAGGAGACAGACAAGAACAAACCCTCCAACTCTGAACTCTCCCTGGATAGCTGGTCTACACTTTATGGGCTGGGCATACACCAATGAACAACCCCAAATACCTGAGCATGCTGAAAAATCTGCACAAAACAGTCACAGGTATTCACACACTGCATCTTCTTTAGGGTTTATATGAGTTTAGAGATCTCTCATCATTTTAATCTCTAAGTTTATAAACGGCCAGTTGTTACAGCAGTAAACACTGGATCAAACATAAAGCTGCAGCTGAATTACTGCTTTGAAATCCAGCATCACATGCAATGACTTTAAATTGCTTGCTTTGCTAGAAAGCCTGAAAGAATGCAAAGCTGTGACACTCTAAATCACACTAATCAATGATGTAAATCTTAACTGTATGAATGTATCAATAATGAGGAATGCTCCAGGGGAAAAAAAGTGGGGAACTGCACACCTTTAAGATCTCCCTTCCATAACCAACTTATTCTCATATGTTGTAGAATCATCAAGAAAATATAAAGACTAATAATGATGTGGCAAAATTTACTTAACCCCCTTGACATGGAAATAAAGTCTTATTTTATCTATGGGGGAAAAAAAGGTCTCTCACATGTTATTTGCTAAGCAATATCAACTGATTAGGAATGATTCAATTAAAATGGAAGTGTTGCAGTGAATGACATAAAAAGCATCACTGAAATTTTCTCAGGAGATTTGAAATGTTATTTTTAATGCTAAAGATAAACTGTATACACAGAAATGTTTGAAGGGGAAGGGGAGCCATGAAGTTCCAATGTTCATAAACAGAACACAGCTTGTTTAGGGCATCACAGTATTTCAGATAAATATTACAGATATTGGTATTATCAAAACGGGGCCTGGGAAAATAGTTTTCAAATACCAGGAAAGAGGGGGGGGAAACACACCTCCCAAACCCTTTTTTTCTTCTTACTCAGAAAACAAAGCTGTGATCATCGACTCATCTCTAAGGATCATAAAACAACAAAAGAAAATTGCCTCCCAATGGCTAACATGATGAGAGGGAAAAGAGGGAGCTTGAGTAGCTTCTTGACTGTGTTGCTTCCTCCCAGCAACAGCTAATGAGATTCCCTGCCAAGGTGGGACCTGCCACACATCCTCTACATCAAAGGGGATCTGGAGGATATTCTCTTGCCTTTGACTACCATGCTGCCTAGTGCAGTAGAAAGCCACATCTGAAAGTCCCCATGACCCCCCAAAGTCACGTATTGCTCTCCGAGGAGCTTGGAAGCTGATAAAACCCATAACTGAGCCCTTGTTTTGCTGCTTCATTAACACTTGTATTCCAACAGCTGTGTGCAGCTTTATCAGAGAGAGAGGTGGTTGCACCTCTGCCTTCCTCAGTCAGGCCCATCATAACTTCCATGGTGTAATCACTCTCCATCCTTCCTCTTCCATCACACTGCAGCTAGGGGAAGCTCAGGAACACTGTCAGATTTCCTGTAGTGAAATCACAGAGCCACTCCCATGGTGGGTTTCCAACCTGTTAATTTACTGTTCCACGTGCTACAAGCCAGTCCCAGTGGGGCAAGGCTCAGTTGGCACCACAGACACCCATGGCTGCTGTTCAACGTGCCTGTGCTCCCTATGGCCCTTTCTAGCTGGTCTTGAAACACTCCATGAATTGACTCAGTGGGCAGGGTCACGCTGCAGCCTAGCAACCAAAGCCCAGAGGGAAAAGAACCTGCCCAAGGTCACACAGGATGATAGGAAAAGCCAACCCGTGCTTTCGATTTCTGTCCATTATGCTGCTGCTCTTGTTTTGGAGGGTTAGGGAGAGGCTCCAGGTGCTGAACTGAAACCTTTTCCATGTTAGACCCTGTTCCCAAGCAGAGTGGAGGTGGAGGTTGTAATGACAAAAATGACATGGAGATGGGAGGTCGCTCATCTCTTTCTCTTCTACTTCTTCTGGGTAAGTATTTCATTTAGGGGAGACAGGAGACCTTCGTAGTCAAGTACAGCTTCTACCACTGATCAATGCAGGCAGAGGAAACAGAAAGAAGCTGGTTTTCAGGGAAACTATTCAACAACCTTGCTATTTGCTGCACTTTACACCAGGAACCTTGCTTCCTTCATTTTGGGGCAGAGATATAAAGAAGTATTCCAACACAAAGGCATAATTTTGGCTCTGTTCCACTTGACTGGATATAAGGATGCAGCATCAGCTGCCTGGGAACATAGCTCCCAGTACTCTGATATTTTTTGGATTTCTCTGGTTAGGTCCCAAGTCACTGTGCTCATTTATCACACATTGAAGATTGTTGTTTCCTAATACTTCTGCTACAGGGAATACTTCAGGAGGCCCTGCCTCCACCATTCCCAAGCCAGCAGAAACAAAAGGGGCAGAAGCTTCCATCTCATGAAGTGACATGGGCATTGATTTCTCAGTTCTGACATTGGGCTTGGCATTTGACCTTCAAAAAATCATCCAGTTCACCTCAGCTCTCACTCTTATAATGGGCATTGCAGAAACCAGTTTGTCCAGTCTCCATAAATCACCATCTCCTCATGAAAGACACTTTTCTGTAGTGCCCAGTAGTGGAAATTCAATGGGATGCTGTACCATATATAGCCTGCCATTACACACACCTAAACACTCTTGTGCTCCAGGGTGGAAGTGCAAGAATTATTGGTAAAAGGAATATCCAGAAAAATGTTATTTGAAATGGTGCTGTTTACTTAAGAAATTATCCCTACTTTGTATTTAATATTTCATACCTAAGGTTCAATCAATGCAGGAAATTCTCCTTCTATTCTTGTATCTCAACAATAATGATGCAAAAGGTCATACAACATATCATCAATAAAATACTGTCTCTTGAAAATCAGTTTTCAGATAGTCAAATTATTTTTGAAATAGAAGTGTCATTCTTTAACCCTGACAGGAAGTTAGAGGCACAACATTCAGTTTCCATTTAAAAATCAGAGTGTAAAAGGGTAGGGAAAAAAAAAGCCCCAAAAATCACTAACACAAATGTCATTCAGGCCTGGCAAAAAGGAACACAGAGATTAAATGTTACCCTTTATAGTTTGCAACCCAAACAGAAGATCACTGAGCTAGAGCATGACAACAAAATCTATTGCACGTATGTAAACTAGCCAGTCAAATGTCCAGCTCTCTCCAGGCTGGAAAAAATAACCAAAGGAAAAAGAAACAACAAAAAAATCAACTGAAACAACTGAAAGAACAGTTGTTTTCAGAACAACTGAAAGAAGAAGTAGCACTTCAAAAACCTTTCTGTTTCAACTACATATAATAAGCTGTTCCTGATACTGGGGAAAGTCTGAGGGCTAGATTTTTTTTTTTTCCTTTAATGTGAGATTTTTACTCTGACAATTTATCCTTAATGTTACTTGAACATAGGTTACTCTACCTGCACACCAAAATATACTGGCTTGGAGTTTAATTTTTGAGACACTAACATTACATTTTCCCAAGAAATGGCTGCTCTTCTCCTGAATTTGATGGCTCATTGAGCTTCCAGGTAAGAGCTGGTTTTATAGGGATGTATCTGTACATTCTTTACAGTCCTGATAAAACTGCCTGGCCAGCCAGAGCACTCCTTGCATGGGGAACTTTTGGTAGGGGTAGGTTAATCTATGTGACCTCCATAGTTCATCTGAAACTGCTGCACAACTTTCTAAAGAGCCATCTTTATTTCCTCCTCATCCGCTCCTCCGTGTCTGAGTGACTCCCAGCACACACTTTCTCAAGGATAGATGGATCAAACACAGAGGTGAGCATAAACACATTTCTTCCTGTGAAAACATTTGCAGTGGTATAGATAAAGACTCAAGGCTGCCCACTAACACTCACAGTCCCCTGTGTACCAGCCCCAGTGCAAAGCCACGTAAATGTGCAAACACAATGATTGCACTTCAGCAGAAGTATTTCTATTCCCACAAAAAATACAATCCAGCTGCTGGGAGGGGCTTTTTATTAGCAGGGATCTGTCATTTCCAGTAATGAAAATAATTTCTATGTTCTCTGAAAGGACCAGAAGATACCATTCATTCCAGGTTAAAGTCTTTTTTCTGTATGCTAATGTGTTTGATTTTTAAGATGATGATGGGTAGTCTGTCAAAGTTACTTCAATGTGGAGCAAAGGGGTAGCTCCACACTGCTTGTAAGCCCTTCCTTCCCCATCCTCTGAAGCAGCATTAATCAGAACTGCTGCCTAAACCATGGAACATTCTGTAACTCTACCCAGCCTTCTTCCCAGCCCTTAACACCTCCTCTCCTCTTCCCCCCCACCCCATCAGCGCTGCTCCCCCAGCACAAATTGCCACACATCTGTACAAAGGACAGGCGGAAGAATAAGGTGACAGTTCTTTAAGGAAAGAATAAAAATGCAAATTAACAAACACCAATTTTGCTGTAAACATTAAATACTTCAGACATGAAACCTTCTGCGCTACAAGAGTGCTTTCAGCATTATCTATTCACAGCAGTTCCTCTGCTCCTGAGGGTCATAAACACTGAGAGATGGAGCCAGCAAAAAAGCTCTAGTTGAAATTCAGCTCACAGCAAAAGCAATTTCCGAGTGTGCAAAGTGCTGTCAGCAGGCCTGATGTTTGTGTATGAAATATAGACAATATGACTGGCCCATCGGCAGTCACTGTCAGCCTGATGGATGGGGCCTGAAAAGAAGTAAAGCGGCTGCCGTTAGGGCCCAGTCTATCAGATGCCTGATGGAGATTCGGGGGCTTAATAGAGGTAAAAGTTTCTTCTAATCGGACAAAATTTCCAGCGGTGATCACAAAGAAAATAAAAGGGATAGCGATCTGATACGAGGGCACAAGCAAGGCTTCCCCGCCTCAGCACAAAACAGAAGAGGAAAGAGATGCATTCTCAATATAGAGGAAAATTGGTATCTTTGTTCTTGGATCTCAGCTCTCCCGGAACAGACAGGACAGCCCTACGGCTCACTGTGTGCACAAGCATCTTCGGGTGTTCTCCCCTCCCCACTCTCCTGGCAAAATGAAAATGTCGCTCTGGTGCCCTTCACAGCTACCTGTTGCTATGACAGAGGGGGGACTGATGGACACAGCACCACACCCATGCAGAAATATTTGTGAAACAGCCAGTTCTAATGTCCTCGCTCCTTTAACCATTTGGAAACCAAAGTTCCCGCTATTTCCTTTTTTTCTTTTGCCCCCAAGGTTGTTACGTGGGTAAAATTTCACGTGTAGTATGTGTGGGCCATCTGCAATAAAAACACAGAGGGCTAAACTGCACATCCTAGCTCATGCTATGGGGCCCTTACCTCATGATGCCCCTCAGGCAGAAAAAGCTGAGACCATAGAAAAAAGGCATGGCATGGGTCAGGGCACTTGTGATGGTTCAGTTATTAGTACTTGTGCCAAGAAACCATGAAAATCAAAAGACTCTGTTGAAAAAAACGCTGACCACTTCAATAAATATAGAGAGCAATTAGAAATGAGCTTGTGCTTCAAAGTCCACAAACCAGTCTGCAGCCAAACTGTATCAATTTTGAAAATAAATAAACCAAAAATAAGCTTTGATCCATCCCTATTTGCAAAGGCAGAGAAGGGCTGACAGCTCATGATGTTTGCCTCCCTTCAGGTATGTGAGAAGGCAAGTTCACGGCATAGGGAAAGGCAGAATTATTGCAGGTTTTCATTCCAAAACAGGACTGCCCAGCAGAAGAAATTTCCATGTTTAATGCTTAAATTTCTTAAGCCAAACCACCATAAGAACTGAGGCAAAATGCAGAACAGGAAATTATAATTGCGCACAAATGGGAAACTACCCCAGGTCTGCTTCTGGAGATATATTTCTACAAGAAACCATAGCTTAAGAAAACTCTTCCTTTTCACTGGGACTTTACTTTTCACCCATCTTTACAGGCTCTTCCTTGATCAGAAATAAAGCCAAGAGTGGCTGCTGGGGGTATTTGGGGACTTCAAAAATTATAATTTCTTTGCACTAGTGTTTAAATAGCTCTCCAACAGGAGAAGCAGCAAACTTTTCAATACCCTAAATGGTGATAGTCATGATAACGGACCCAGGTGCTCAAGAGCCTGAAGTACACTTGATTAGTTCCTTCCTGACCTTCCAAACATACAACCTACTGGTTCTATCACCTCAGGCACGCTCTCTACAGCTGGAGATTTTCTTCCCTGGAAAACCTCTCCCCAAAGACATCCATCCCTGCTCTCAGGCTGGCAGCTGGTCTTCACACACTAAACCCATCAGTGCTTCTATGATATTCTGTGGGGCTTTTCCTCTGGAACCCAGTTTATTCTGCCCCAGACTCAGCTGGAAATGCTACATCCCTGTCATGGTTTGACATGGAAGTGAATTTTTCCAGGAAGTTGGGTCAAACCAATCAGGGGTCAGGTTTGGATATTGGCACCTGGAGTGACCACTGAAAGTATGGACACGCCTCTGAGAACACAGGGGGTTCAAAGCAAGAACTCCCAGGAGAACTCTCTCTTTTGGTTCCGGTCCTCAGAGAGTGCAGACTCTCCCCTGCCCGGCCTCAGGCTGGGTGGGGGAGGGGAAGCCACGCGGCCGTGTCCAGGTAGGCCGAGGGGCTGAGGGTCTGGAACCGAGCCAGCTCCTGTGGACGGAAGGGTGGAGAGAAGTGGAGATGCCTTTGCCCCCCCCCCCCCCCCCCCCCCCCCCCCAGAGGGAAGGTGACAGAGAGCCTGGCGGCACCTGGAAATTTGCCGGCAGAGGAGAAGGAGAAGGCGGGGGGGGGGGTAGTGCCCAGCGTGGGAGACGGAATGCTGGACCGAGATATCAGCCGTCCAGGGAGTCTGAACTTTTAACCCTTTCTGGGAAATGAGGGCTTTGTAAAACATTACTCCTCCTTGATTTGTAGTGGAAGAGAGACAGTCCGGGACCTGAGATGTTAGAAGAAGAAATATTTAGGTGGGAGGAGATGATGAAGTAGCTTTTGGCTGGACTTTTCTTGTTAGCCATGGACTGAACCAAAATCTCCTGCAATAGAGACTGCATTTTAGGGGGATGCAGTGGTGACCCAAGGAGACCTGCTTCAGCTTCTAAAAGCACAGGAATGGCAAGAACAGAAGAAAGCTGAGGAGGGAATGGTGATGCCCTCTGTCTTTGGGAAGAAGATGATTTCTGTTCTTGGACCCATGGCCCCAGGGGAAAATGGGGGGGACTGTAGTCCCAAAATGAGAAACTGAACTGTTGTATCTTTGGGTCCGTGGCAAAGCATCCTTAAAGGAGCCCTATGAGCAGTCTGTCCATGCACGGTGGTGAGAGCACTGTGACATGGAAAGGAGAGTGTCACACTGGCAGATTTTCTCCGGGCGGTTGCCATGTGTGACAGGGAAACACAGGAGGTGGCAACTGTGTTTCCTGGGGGGTCTGTGGCGCAAGAGAGACTTCTCTCTCCCTTGATAGCTTGAGTATTGATTATCTGAAGGGTGGTAATTTGATCAGGAATCCCGGGTGATGTTTCATGGCGGGTGTTTTTGGAAATTGGGAGGAGGAGGGGTGTTTTAAAAGGTCTTCATCCTGGATTTAGCTTATGTGTTTTCAGTAGTAGTAGTAGTTTAATAAAGTTTTTTCCCCTTTGTTATTAAGCTTGGGCCTGCTCTGCTCTGTTCCTGATAACATCTCACAGCATTTATTTGGGGAAGATGCATTTTCATGGGGGCGCTGGCATTGCGCCAGTGTCAAACCATGACAATCCCAAAGCCCCAGCTTAGAACTTGTCACAAGGGCTGGCTGTTTCCTACTTACCGAAGGGACACAAGAGCAGGCAGGACTCAGCTGGAGCCTCTGGTAGCAAAGCAGCTCCTGACATTAATATTCTTTAGCACAGGCTCCAGAAGAGCTGCTAACAGTGAGCTTTTAAAAAAGATTGCTGCATCTTTAACAGGGTTTAAACCAAGCTCCTTTACACTATTACCAGCACCTGATGAAAACCACTACCCTATTGAACTCACCAGAGGGCCATTAGAAGTGTGTCAGATTATATTAACTAGGCAATTAAAAAAAAACACCCAACCAGCAACAACAAGGAGCAGCAACTCGGCTGGTGAGGAGAGCCTGTCTGTCGTTTTGTAAATCCCCAAATTAATTTTGAAAGGCCACTTTCAGCCTGGAGTTAAGGCCAGATTTACCCTCTGCGTTGTCTGCAATGGGCTGAATCTCTGCAGCAACCTGATGAAACTGATTATTTATGATAAGTGACTGACACTGGAACAGTGCCCAAAAGGCAAAGGAATGAAAGCTGCTGTGACCCCAAATGAGAAGATTTTCTTTGATCAGCTTGCATCAACTTCTAAAAGAATTATGACTTTTGGTTTCATACAGGAGATCAAATAATTAAACAAACAGATGTGCAGATATTAATAACAAAAGGTGTTGCATGAGGGAAGCATTCAACCACAAACAAGCCATTTATTTTAAGACTTAAGTGTTGCTGAAATTCCCAATCAGAAGAAGAAAGAATGATTTTTAAGTGTGGTGTGGGAGGCATTTTAGAGAACTGGGGGTAATTTAAAACGGAATATGCTTTTTTGATGAGGCTGCCAAAACCAAGATGCCTCTGGATAAAAAATAAAGCAAAAAAAAAAAAGTTAATTTACATACAGACAGAGCTGTCAAGCGAGTCATCAGCAAAGAGAGGGATAACAAGTCTTTGGGTAACAACTCCCTTGTTAGGAAGATGGCAGCGAGAAGCAGAATCAAGGGAAAAGGAAAGTCACTGTACAGATGTTTTAAAGGAACAGTTAACATTTTCTGTGGCTTGTGGGGCTGAACATTGCAGCTGCTTGCTTGGTGCAAGTGGAGAAACCACCTGCATGAAGGATGTGTGCACAGCTGGGGAAATAATTTAGTAATATCTTCTATTTCTGTTCAGCATACAAGGGCCTGAGAAAGGAATTTGGGTCTAGACTCCAACCTCAATTTTCCTCAGCTTTATGCAGTTGGGAAAGGCAGGAAGGATGTTATTTTGGGGTTTTACCTCTCCAGGGTAGTCAGAAGTGACTTGAGGAGGCACTGGAGAGAGAGTCGCAGGCCCTGTCCAAGAACTCTCAAGGAGTAACACACACCCACACATACTCCTTGAGTGCTGCTGGATGAAAAGCCCGTGCTAAGAAAAAGAAATGAAAAACGCCGGAGGTCCCCACGTAAGATCTGCAGAGAGCACATCTCAGGCCTTCATCAACATGGCAGCTGCTCCTTGTCCCTCACTGCATGCCCACAGTGCTACCAGCAGCACAAGGACCACTGACATCCAAGATAAGGAGGAAGAGGTTCCCCAGCCCCAGCCAGAGGCAGCTGGGGTTGAGCCACCTCTCCCTCCTCACCTTGAATACCAGAGGCTTTCATACGATTCCCATTCCTTCTGTCTCTGTGGATGCAGCAAACCCCACTGGCAAGCACAGACCCACGGGGTGGGATTTGTCTGCTGGAGTGTTGTTTGTTCCCAGCAGAGCAGAGAAGATGGAATGGAAGTGCTGACCAATTCCATCTGCAGGCCATCAGCTGAACTGGACTCCAGTGGTTTCCTTGATTTGCAAATCTCTTCTGCCAGCTTTACCTTTCCTTACCAAACTCTTTCCTATGACCTGAGGGCCATCATCCTTTTCTATTCCTTTCATCAAAGATCCTCCAAGAATTGTGAACATTCTGAGAAGACTTGATGAAAAAGAGATTAATTTCAAGTGGAACCCCTGCTTATTCTCCATCACTATGGATCTGTGGCGTGAGAAAGGGACAGATTGCTGGGCTTAAATGGTTTCACACTGCAGAAAAGAAACTATGGACTATCTCTCAGTATGATGGGAGAAAACTGAGACCCCAAGAAACAGCACAGAGCAATCCATAAAACCCAGCCACTGTTCCAATCACCTGCTTCTCATGGAACTCGGGGTCACACTGATCACATTGCAAACCCATTGGTTTTCCTCCACTGGTTCATTGTCCTGACTCACTGAATTGGTGGCTCACCTGTGAGCTGGCTGGGGACTCAGGCCCAGCTGATGCTGTCCTGGTGTGTTCAGTAGGATGTGAGTGCCTCAGCCAGCCATCACGGGAAGCCTGGCAGAAAATCGTGTTCATCACATTGTGACTGGTATCAACTGGAACCCTGCCTCTGACAGAGAGAGTAGGTGCAGGCAGCCCATGTCCTCCAGAACAAGAGAGCTGGGTGAAATGCTACTGCCTGAGCCTTTCTAGATTAAAAAGGGCTATGGCAAGGCATATGGTTTCTCAGGAAAAAAAGAAAAATCTTTTGTCTAAAAGTGAATATTTTATGCAAAAATACATTTTTTTCTGTTCTTATATGCTACCAAATAAATCCTTACCCTGTGCTGAAGCTAAATATCACACAGACAATTTATTTTAATAAAAACTAAAGTATGTATGGCAAAGGCTTTATAAAGAAGAAAAGCTTAAGACCAGAACTCTCCTTATATTGGTTTAACATGGCCATTTTCATGTATGTATTTGTGGCACAAAGCATTGTGCATGCTGCACAGAATTGTACCTTTGTGACCGTTGAATATTTGAATAAATGCAACTTCAATGTGATAGTAGATTTCTTCATGAGAATACAGAAAATAGCTGTTAGAACAGAGCAAAGTAGGTTAAAAAAAAAAAAACAAAAAAACACAGTAGGGTAAGAAACAACTTGGATGGCTATGGGGGTAGGCTGGCTAATCTAACAGAGTGTTCCTGTCTCTGTCTTCCAAGTTGCTACAGAAATGACAAATCTACCCAAAATCCAGCCCAGATGACTCAATTATCTGCATTTCCCCATTGTGATTGCAGTGATGTGGACTGGAGATGGGGTTGAGTTTCAGAAAGCAATGTGTACCCACAACTCAGACTGACTTTGTCTTCCAGAAAATACACAGAGCTCAATGCATTTGGTCTTACAGGAATCCACCAGCAAATTTTCCAACAGTATATTCTCAGGGAAGAGAGGTTCTCAGCTAGGAGAGAATTCCTGGCTCCAGAGCTCTACATATATCCAAGACATGCCTTTGACTGATTCCCACAGACAGAAAAATGATCAGTTTTTTATGGCACATGGTCCTTCCTTCCTCTGCATGACCAAAACAATATCAGGATTCAAGACAAATGCCAAATTATGAGGTTGGGGTTGGTGAGACATGCACACACACACATGACAGGGAGTGGCCATGGGAGCTGAAACAGCCAGGCACCCCCACCTTGCCTCGTTAATGCCACAATGTCCCTGTGCAAACAGAAGTTCTACTCCTGTGCAACCCCCTTCCCTTTATCAAGGTTTTATATCCTCCACTAAAAATCATTCTCAACGTTTTCCTTACTCTGACCTCGCTCTACAAGAAAACAGCAGCACCAATGGTAATAAAATGTGTCCTTTAGTTTCAGACGTCTGCCTTCCATTTAAGCTATGGAAATGGGGAGCAGCAGCTGCTGATGGCTGTATAAACATAACTGTCCACAGAGCATAACTGGCACTTTGCTGAACTCATCTCTGCAAAATAATAGATGTGGCTGGTCTGATGTGATAATACTTGATTGATTTACCCACATGGTATTTAAAATGTGGCTGATGTGACCCTTTTGCTCCAGTCTACCCATGAACCATAGATTTAAACTCCACGCATTAAGTGGATTTGTTGGAAAGCTGGAATTCACAAATCAAAGAGGCTGTTAAGGTTCAATAATATGGTTACATGATGAATGTAAAGCCAGAGCCCATTGCATGCTAAGTGTGTTGGATAAAAAGGCATCTCAACAATATCTTAGTGTGATCCCCATTCTTTCCTGTATCACAACCCTCACCAAAGTTTTCCAAAGCTGTGAAACCCAGATTTACAGACTTATAAATACAAAGAGCACAACTAAATAAAATTTCTTCTGAACATGGATCCACATGTTTGAGTGTTTATTCAGATTTCACCCGGACTTCAACCCTGGCCAGGCTTAAGCCCTCATTAACAAGTGTGACTCCAATCCAACATTACCCAGTCACTGTGCTTGACAGCCACCAGTGCTTAGCAAATCTGTAGTTCTTTATCTCTTGGAGTAGTGCTTCATTTAATTTGTCCATATAGCTCAAATGCTTGCTTTGATATATAACTGAAAGGATCAAAGGAATCACTCACGACTGTTTTTCAGTAAGGCACCTACCAACACGTTTCCAGGAGCTACAGGCAATTTAGGGGGAAGATGTGGTGGGAATTATGGGTAAACAGCAGCAAATATTACAATAAAATAGAGGAAAACAAATGTTGCAACCACAGCAACAACAAGGAAAAATCAGGTTAGTTTTGGGTTTTTTTTTTAAACCTGGCCGGATTAAAACTTGCTTCCACTAAGAAAAAGAAAACCTAACATTTCTAAGTAAAAAAACCTACTGATTGGAAGTTTGTATTTATTCCTTCTGTGTGAGTTTCAAAATAGAACACTATCAAGGGAGAAACTGTCTATTTGCTTGTTTTTACCCTTGACAATCATAAAACCACATGTTCAGACAAACCTTTTAACTAAAGAAAGCCTTTCTCTCCTCCTCGTGTTTCCCATATGTATGCTCTCTATTATTCACCCTTTTTCATCAATAACTTCCAGCACTTGGAATTTATGTGCAGCATTTAACAGGAGCTGGTGTGAATGCCGAAAGTATCTTGGTAAGATGTTATGTGTCAAAAAGCGATCATGTTACAGTGTGATGGATTAATATGAAGAAACAGCTTGGAGACAAGGTATTCATCTTTTTTTTTTCTATTTTTTTTAATGACAACACTAATACATTTGTTTCAGTTCTGAAATTAATTTCCTAATAGTAAGAAAGGTCAAAATGAGAGACATACGAGCCTTTTTGTCATCTTTGACAAATTATCCAAAACAATCCTGTCAAATCAAAAGGGATAACATTTTGAGTAATAAATGTTAGTACTGATTAACTGGTCAAAGTTAATTCTTTCCAGGAGCTGCCATATGCAAAAGGCAGGAATTCATTCATTTGCTTTGTTGTTGTTTTTTAAAAATATTTCTTCTATCATGCTTTCAACATAGTTTTCTTGGAAACAGGCCAAGCTGGTGTTTTCTGTTGGAAGGTACAACTGAAAGTGATATCTTCTGCAGTGCTCAGATGGGTATTTTTGAAGTAATTTGAAAGATAAGTGAGATATTGATCAACAGAAAAGGGAAGGGGCTGTTTTGTAATGCTTCCTGTTTTTCAGATGCTTTGCAGTGAGATTATGTTAGGGGTTTCTCCTGAGAGACAAACTCTCCTGAGTATGCAAAGAGTTAACACCCAGTTACAGAAAACTGAAATTTAAATCTAGAAAAAAGAAAGTTCTTTATCATGACTGCTTCCAAACTGGTAAGGCTGTTGGGTTCTCTACGACTGGGTTGCTCTTCTGGGTATTTTAAGAAGCTTTGAATTATTAGAAGCTCCTTAGGGTAAGACTGGGGCAGAGAAACCACAGTTCTCTCAGGGGATTCAAGGATCTGTCCAAGGGCAAAAACCAATAAAGTCCAGCAGATGTTATGGGCTCTTCACCTTTGTCACCTATGGGAGCTCTTTGTGAAAAGAAAAATGGTCCTTTCATCCTATTTCACAAGCACCAAACTATGTGGGAAAGATGTAAGTTGCACTCAGTAGTCCCCAAACCTGTGGAACAAATTGTTATGAACATCTGGTTATAAAACCAGAGTACACATAATTTAAATAGAATTTTCGGAATCTGTATTTCCCAGGAGAAAATCCAGCCCGGCTCTCCAGGGACCACATGTGATTCATAAGATGTGATTTCCTGGCAGAGTGTCTGCATCACAAAACAATGACAAACCTGTCTTACTTCTCCAACACCACCAGCTGGGCTAAGGCTAAGGAAAATTATTGCCTCTTCTCCTAAAAACCTTGGGGGTTTTCTGTTCTGAAACTGTGGCAGCCACGGTAACATCATACCTCATCCCACAAGAAGACCTTAACATCTCCCAAAGGCCTCGCTGCACAGTCCAGAAAATCTTTTCTATATTTTTGTGAGGTGATTTCACCTGCAGAACCTGCAGGTGCTGCACACAGGCACTGCTGTGCAATAGTGTGCAGGGCACCCTTAATGGCCTGGGAAAGGGCTGCTCTTAATTTCACCCACACAGTCACAATCATTTTGCTGGCTAAGCAACATTTCCAGCTTCATGCTGCCTTTCTGTTCTCTCTTGGTGAATTCAGCTGCTGCTGTGCATCGGTTCCAGAGAATCCAGAGCAGTTTGCAAGCCAAGCTGAGTTACAAACACTGCCATGTAGCCCACCAGTGCCCAGAAGTACCTGAGTTGCTCCAGTAACATATCCTCCACCACTGCACAGCCCCTCATTTAGGGTCTTCTACTAGAAATACCCTCTTAGTGATCCCCACAGAACTGAATAGTGGCCATGGTCCTGACAGCAAATATCCAAAGATGTTCTCTGTGCCAGTTTTCAGGCATTTAGAAAAATAAGTCCCTTTTTCCCTTTTAATTTGAAGACTACTCCAGAAGTCTAAAAAAACCCCCCCATAATAAGGGAAGTTTTCCCCCTAACTTATTTCTGTAAACTTATACTGCTAAACCTTTGGTCAACGCTAAATAAATCCTTTTCTCTTTGGGGCTTATGCAAGTCAAAAAAGATCTGGAAGAGAGCACAGAGTTAGGTGACAGGGAGGGGGAGAAATATGCTGAATTCTGATAATTGCTCTTCTCAGAATAAAGTGTTTCCAATTTATTACAGTTGGAAGGATTTATGCAGCATAGAGAAAGCTCTATCAGTCCATACATATTAACACAAGATTGGGCTCTCTATTATATCAACACTTTTCCAAAACAGGCAGCAGCATGACTAATCTCAAAGCTCCAAAAAAAAAAAAAAAGTGTCTCTTCTTTGTTTGGCCTATCAAATCTTCCAAATAATTTAAAAATATGTTCCCTTCTCTTTACCTCCTCCTGCGACTAAAAAAAGACCCATAGAAACCAGAAACCACAAACCCCAAACAACAACAATAAAAAAACCAAAACACACACACAGACACACACACAAAATCCCCGAGAAGAATTTAAAGAGCTCATTCAAAAATAAAACACAAAGATAAAACCTCCAGTGGTAGATTCTTTCTAACCGGTGAATTTATTCTAAACTCAGTGCAGAGAACTGAGTAAAATAAAGGTCAGACCCTGTGCTGGGAATTCCCCTGACCTTTCAGGCTACATCCATCATTGGTATTACACAGAATTTGCCATTTATCACACCAAACAGAGAGCAAATCTTTAACTCCTTTTCTCTTCCCAGCAGTACAGATCCAACAATTATTCAGATTTTAAAACAAAATCGATGTTTATCCAGCTCCTTCTTACAGCTCTGCCTCTTTGGGCTCCTCACTTCTCCAACTTCTGGATGCACAGCAGGAAACTGATGGAGCAGGGAGCATGTGAGAACAGATGTGTCTTGGGGAGATGGGTGCAAAGGGGTGGATTAAAAATGCATTTAGAAAGGCCTTTTAAAAAGGGTCGGCTTTCCTACTGACACTATTGAAGGGTATTTGTGACAATCCACTCCTGAATTCAGGATCATATCTGGGGAAGCCTGGAATTACTGAGGAAGAGGATTCTTTGAAAGTTTCAGGCCTCTAGATAGCATCAGGGAATTGTTCTGCTACACTCTCTACAGAAGTTTGGCACCTGCATACATCAGATTTGAATAGCTTTGAAGGATCCCCCAGCTGTGAAACCATCCTGGATGGATGCAATGAAGGGAGCAGCCCAGACCATAAGTTCACAGCCCTGCTCATCACCACAGATGTATTTCTCTCTGACATGGAAATCTCTCATTTTATTCTCAGGCTTTCTGATAGCAGAGTATAGTCAGTCCAGAAGTGGAGACAAAAAGAAGAGAATATCGGGAGCAGCTGTTTCCATGTGGGGATCCACCTTCCTCAAAGCCACTGACCAGAGTAGCACTGCCCCTTCTCCAGGACTTATTCCAGAGAAGAAAATAAACAAGTCAGGGTGCTGAGGTCTGACACAACCACACTGGGAGCCATAGAAAGGAAGTCTGGAACAACCTCATCTCCAGCTAAGGGATCTCCTGTGTTTACAGCTGCACTCCTGCCCAAAAAATACAGGGATCTCCTGAGAGACCTGTTCCCTGGGATGCCCCAGCCCAGCTTTCCAGGCTGACAGAGCATGGCAGGATTCAGAGCAAGCCCCTTTCACCTCAGCACAGGGATCTCTTCCTTCCCTAAAAGCTATCAGTGTATGTCTGAGCCACCCAGTGCCCTGGTGCCTTTCAGTGTCTGCTGCTTGCATTCAATATTCACATTATCAGCACTAAGGACCAATTTGGGAGCTCCCAAGCTTCCCCCTCACAGAAAATGCAGGAAGAGAGGGCAGTTGCCAGGATATTTATAAAAGGGTGCATGGGACAACTATATTTGTGGAAGGTTAAACAGCCTAATGCATGATATGAGCATCTGTGTCATGAATCAGTGATTAAAGTCTCTTTCATCAAAATTCAGCAATCTCAACCATGGTAAATAATAGGCTAATTAGGCATCTGCTCATCCCATGTCCAAAGGGACAGGCCAGTTCCTGGCACAAAGCAAAACATTTGTTGCACCAGTGAAAAGACATTTTCAAGCCTGTGGACCACCTAGAGCAGAAGAGATCAGCTGCCAAAGGATGCTCTTCACAAGGAGGAAAATGAGATCCTCTCTCTGCTGTCAGGGCTTACAAGCTGCCCTCGGGTGGGTGAACCCAGCACCTGGTCCAGAGTGAGATGGACAGGAAACTTTAGTCTAACTTTTAAAGCACTGATAGATTAGAAAGGATAAAGTGGGGAGCTGGAATGTTCTATCTGCCCAAATGTGTCCACTATAAGGTTTGAAGTTTACATACAGTTAACAAGGGCACAGAATCTGACCAAATTACAAAATAGGTGGGTTTGGCAACAACAGTAATTATTTTTCCTTGCACGGACTCAGCCACCCACAACATGCCCAATACTTCTGACAAAGGCACATGCTTCATTTGATTCAGGACTGCTCCCCTCCACTCCCATCAAGGTAGGCTCACCTTCCTGTTCCCTTGGGCTCTGCAGGCACAGCTTAACACAGAAACTGATTCCTCATGTGCTGTGGTGGGGACAGCAGTGTGCTCCACAGCTGGCTGTGGCCCTGCCACTACTGCAGTGGCCAAATCCATTTGAATGACAGCCAGATTTAAGAGGAGATCTCCTAAGGCTGATTAAAATAACCCCAGAACTGCAAGGATTACATGCCAGTAGGGAGGCTGCAGATCCATCTTTATTCAGAATAAATGCCATTTCTTCCCAAGCACCCTTATCTATCCCTCACACATACCTCTATGATCCCTTGAAGCTGCTGCCAGGTGACTGAATACCTGGAAGCCACTTGGCGCCAGGCAGCCCCTCAAGCAAAATTTGTCACTAATTTTTCTTTCTGACGCACCTTTAAAAATAGACAAGTGGAGTTTTTTGTCTCAAGATTCCTCCTCGTTTGGCTGGACATTGTAGAGGAAGACTGGTCACCCCTCCTAGAATACCATAAGAATAATCAGCAGCCCCCTTGAGTGTAATGAGCTATTTCTTAGAAGGTTTTTTGCTCTTAGCACACCACCTTAATGCCTCAGCAAGGTTCTGTATGCTCTAAAATCAGCCATGTGCCTGCTGTGGCGTTCCCTGGGCTCCTGCATTGCTCCCCTGGGACAGACCAGATTTCCCATGGCAGCTTGCAGCAGTCTTCAGAAAGGAAAGTTTTGCTAAATGCAAGATGGTCATGAATAACATAGGGAGTTTAATAACCTGTGTGTTATTTATTTTGCTCCTAAATTCAATCCATGCACTTTATTACATTCAAGGGTGTCAACTCACAAAATATGTCAAGCCAGCTCAGTTATTGCCCAAAGTACAGTAAAGCTGTTTTCACTCATATTCCATGAGGTTATTCAAAATGACTTTAAAATGCTTACTGCTACAAGAAGTTCAGGGGAAAGCTAACATCCTCCCTGTGCCCTTCTGTCTCCATTTGTCTGGCTGAATATTTGTCCTTTTGTACCTTCAGCAAAATTTCAGCAAGGTTTTTCATACATATCCTGTCCAAGAGCTGTTTCTGAAAGCCATTACCAGATGCATTTTTAAAGGTATTGAAAATGGGGAGAAAAAAAGTAGATCATAAAAATATCTTCGTTTTGCAAATACAATTTCTGATGTCAAACTGTTACAGCCAAAGTGGCTCTTTCCACATTCTTAGTTTTTAAACATAAGTCACTTTGCCTTCTGAATTTTTGTATCTCACCCTTCTCCTCTCCTTTAATTTTAATGCAAAAGGACTGAGTAGCACCATGAGAAAAGCTTAGGCTACATAATCAGTTCAGATGAGCAGAGGAAAGTTAAAATAAATGGAATCTACTGGTACTAAAATAATAAAGCTCAGAGACATCTAAACAGCATTCACTTGCTTGCTTACCAGAACTAGTTATTTTGTTTATTGAAGTGACAGCCTTTCATACAGTGAAATAGCTTCACCTGTGCATTACTACAACTCTACTAAGCTGAAGAAATCCATGGTGAGATGAAATCTGCACTTAGGAGGAGATGATCCAATATGCTCTGTCTGCAGTCTGTTCTGTCATTTCCAGTCCAAAGGATAAAAATCCTAAAATACCCCATCAAGTCCCAGTGAGGTTCAAGAGGACATTGACTTCGTTATTAACAAAATTAGCTGGGGTACAGAGCCAGTGAGCCCAAGCAGCTTTATTCTCTCTACAGGCTCCTGAACGAGGGTGGCAGCTGGCAGTGCCCTCCATCCAACCCTGCATCACACAAGTCAGAGAAGGAAAATTCCTATCAGCTCTTCCAGTCAGTCTCCAGGTTCCTGCGGGATGGCTCCCCACAGCTGACTGCGGGGCTGTGCTCCAATTAGCACAGACCCTTCTGATGCTGGCCAGCCTGCAAAGCCAGATGGCAGCTTCTCCCTGGCATTTTGGGCCTGGGTACCCAGTGCAGACCACAGCTTTTGTAATAGCCTGGTAAATGGCTCCCAAGCTTTATTTCAGATGCTCCAGCCTCTCCCCAAACTGCAGCACAACTAGATCCAATCATACTTCTCAACTCCACGGGGAAGAGATGCAGATAAATTCCTTTGCAAAATGCATAATCGTCAGGAAAACAATGCATAAAATATACTGTAGGTGCAAAATATGTATAGACATATACACATACACTTTCCCCACTGCTCTCAGTGCACAGATATTAATGGTTCAGGTGATAAATCAATCTGCACAGCTAAAAGCAGTCACAGTGATCATTTACAGCTTCCACTGACTTCAGTCAAAGATACTGGCACTCTCAAAAAAAGACTGAAAACTAAAATAATGCTCTACTTGGATGAATTTCTGTGTTTCAGATCTAGCAAACTGCATTTGAAGTTATTTTCACTAATAACATAAAATCACAATGGCTGTTACGGTAGCCATTTTCATTGCCCTTTCCCATTACAACACTGCTGAAATCAACAAATTCATTTGCAAACACTCTGTCCAGAGTCCCACCTTATACAACAGTGGTATATCTCAGTTTGACTAACACAAAATAACTGCTAAATATTTGGTTTTGCAGAGAACAATCCACTGCTATGACAACTGTAAATAGGGTTGGATGGGGCTCATTGCACCACTTCTGGCAACCCACTCCAAATCACCCTTTCTAAGGGTCTCTAGAGGACAACTGAGCATTTACTCCCTCCCTTTCTCTAATCTTGTTAGAAGGTAACCATGCCACTTGGAGAATGGAATCAAGAGACTACGACCAGGATGAGATGGGATCAAGCAACCAGCATTTTCCAGCTCTCAAGAAGGAAAAAAAGATGAAAACAGTTTTCACTTTAAATCAGCTAATCTATCCTCCACCTTGGACTCTGGGGGGAAAAAACCCAACCTACTGATCTTGTAGTTAATCCTGTTCTTTCACCACCACCCCTTCCCAGCTATGGTGTCAGGCGTCTTGCTTTTAAAGTAGACTAAAACAGGTCAAAGTATTCTGTCATGGTGAGACATATTCATCATTGCAGAGCTGGAATATTATTTCTTATTTCCAGGGACAACTGGGGGTTTGTGCTAGGAAAATCAAGTACACATACTTAATTTTTTTTTCTAAACAAAGAGCCAAACTCCCCCAGCAGTATTAGGAGATTCAGCAGTTCCCACTCCTGCAGCTCTGCTTGGAGTTGCCGCAAGTAAAAACTCAGGATCAAAACCTTTTCTCCTGGCTTTTGCTTTCTAGTGAAAATTCCTTGTTGAACTGAACAAGCAAGAAGATGATGAAGTAATTTGCCCAGAGCTGTCAGGCTGGACAACACCCTACCTTCCTCACCCTTCTTACTCCTGGCTCAGGGCTGCTTTAGCCACTTTGATAATTTTTTCAAAGAAAGGAATGCAGAATTATTTGAAAACAGAATTCGTAGGTGGTTTTGCACACCGTTGTCATTGTGACTTATGTTTCCAAACAAGTGAAAATTAGGCTAACCTTTAAATGCTCCTGCATTGCCTGGCAGTCAAAACAAGAATGACAAAAAATATGCTCTAATTTTAGCAGCATCCAAGTGTGACATATGCCAGATTCTGACACATTTTCCTGAGTCACCAACATGTGGCATCCTGCTGCTCCAGCTTTCACACTCTGTGGCTGAGGGATGATGGAATGTGTCTGCTGGTGGCAGTAATAGTCTGGTACCCTTAGCAACATTGGGCGAACTGTGAACCTTTGCTTACATCAGGCCAGATCAATACAGCCATTATCAAGGGACATAAACAGAATAAAAAGCTGTCTCTATTGCGTGAGTTAACTGCAGCAAGAGGAGAACATCCAGTTCCTGAAGGGCAGACTCACCAACCAAGCACAGGCAATAATGTTTCCATAGACTACAAGTCATCAGGGAGGATTAAATCTACTCCTGCTGAGATTTAATTCTACAGTGAATATCCTTTTTGGGGGAAGTCATAAACCACCACAAATTCCCTAGCAGAAGACCAATACTGAGATGAAGGCAGTTTATTTTCAAAAAATACAAAACAATAGAATAGCTGGACTCAGAACAGAAATAGATTTTTCTTGATGCACATCTAAGTAAACGGCCTTCAAATAGTGCTCTGCTGATGGGGTCTTTTCCAGAGGTGACTACATTTCAGTAGGGCATAAACTGATTCCTAACTTGCATTTAAACTTCAGAGGTTTGTCTTCAAGATTCAATGAGACAGGACAAGATCCTATTTCAGAGGGTGCTATTGAAAAGCAAAACCTAAATGCAAGATATTCTCACAGTTAAAAATGAAACTTCCAGGGGACAGGCCAAAAATAAAAAGATTTAAAGCAACAACCTATTTAACAAAATCACATGATAATACTAATAGCATTACATATTATGCCATGTTGTTAATTGGGGAAAAGCACCAAAACTACCAAAAACCCCTGTTAGATTCTATACATCAACACATATAAAGGGTTGTTGTCAACCTTGGCTATGAGCTGGCAGTGTCCTTGTGGCCAAGGGGGGCCAGTGGGGTGAGCCTCAACACAAAGAAGAAATTCTGCACACTGAGCAGGACACTGGGACAGGCTGACCAGGGAGGTTATGGATTTCCCTCTCTGGAGACATTCCAAACCCACCTAAACGTGTTCCTGTGTAACCTGCTCCAGGTGACCCTGCCTTGGAGGGGGCTGGATGATCTCTGGAGGTCCTTCCCAAACCTAAGTGTCCTGTGATTCTATAAACCAGGCACAAAACCAGGATGAAGGAGGGAGCAAAGCTGCAGTGCTTTTACAAACTTGGCACACACATTATTTTGCTGAGCTCCCTTTTCAGCAGTATCAAACACACTGTTGATTTTCTCTCCCTGCTCATACGCTTCATGGTGTGTGTTAACTTAAATTTTGCTGTTTATGCTCAAGCAACTCTCTATGTCTCTCAGATATACATTTATGTGAATCCAGGATTATCAGTCTTCGTAATGTGATCCTTCCTATGTCTTGAGAAATAATTATCAGCATTTTCTCTAAAGGAGTCACCCTGAAACACAAACAAGCCCCACAGAAATGAAGGAGGCAGCTCACACGTTGGAGTATCCCTGGCTTTCAGCATGCTCTGGCAGATTTATCACATAAAGTATGGTCAGATTCTGCAGCTCAGGCCAGCAAAATGACCCAGCTCAGTAATCCAGCTCTATACTGCAGTTTCCTATATGTCACTTCCCAGAAGGTAGATGTACTGAAGAGAAAAAGAAATTTTTTTTTTTTTTTTTTAAGAAAAGAATTCGTTTAAAGAAAACCACCTTACCAGCACAGGAATGGAGTTTTGAAGATATTTGGAGAAAGATTTGATATTCCAGATGCTCTTGTGAGATAAATCCTCTAAGCTCCTTTAGATCAGTCATTTTCTCTAACAGCTAAACCACCAGAAGTTGGGGAAGCTCAGACTTTGAAGCCCATTTAGGAAACCATGATGGATGATATTTAGTACTTTGTAAGTCAGACTAGATTATCACGGTGATTCCTGTCTGCTTTTAAAAACCTATTGATCCACTGGTGTCAGCACTGCAGAAGACAGCAAGCAGAAGCTTTCAAAATACTTTTAAGATGGGGACTACTGCTAACTTTGATGTGGTAAAATTCCAACATCATGATGTATCTCCTGACAAGAAGAAAATTAAACTTCTGTTAATTAATACATTAATTTTAATTAGATTTTTCACAAGGCATATAGTAATCAGATTCTGAAGAGATGAGTGAATGCATCCACATAGGAAACATTGATCTGCCGTGTAACACTAACTTGAAAGATTTAAGCTACTAATTCAGTTTTCTTTTCTGAGGAGCCTTTCCAGCATAGTTTTCATATAGTGGTCCTTTCGGTCTGGGAGAGTTTCTAAGCATAAACTAGTGAAGGAAGTCACTAAAAAAGCTTTAACAAGAGTAGGAATTAAGTCTTGTTCCAGTGCAGCTTGAGCAATGCTAGGAGTAGGTCATATACATCATGGAAACCAGCCATGAAATATAAGAACTTGCAGCCATCCAGAGACTGATTAATGATTCAAATAAGCAATTTCTTTTCATAATTGCACTTAGGGAACATTAGAGACACAGACCCCATTCAACAGCTTAAACTGGGCTCTAGATCAAGAAAACATATGCAGAACTGCAGGGTTGCTGCCTGCAAAAGCCAGCTAGTAATGCTACCAGCATTAAGCTATTTTCTGATGCCTAAGAAACTAAAAGAGCAGTTTTTCAGGTTTAAGGAAAATAACAACTCTGGAAGCAGCTCTGCTTCGTTACAATCCTCATAGGATGAGTTTGCAAAAGGAAAAGATTCTGGCAACTTGAAATCATAAAGGATACCTATTATACTTTGCAGAAGGGAAACAGTATTATTCGTTCAGCTCTAGTCACTCACTCTGTAACTAAAACCTATCTGCCTAAATATCCCCACTGGATCCATTAGTTACCTTCCTTTCAGCTGTTAGGCAGTTGCTCTGTTTTTCTCACAGGATTCCTGTTGTCAGGCATGGGCTCTGGTTGACACAATAAACCAGGCACAAACTGAAAATAAGCAGTGGAGAATCCTGTCTACAGGATTATCTGGGATTACTGTTTTGGAATGGCATATGCCAAGAAATCAGTGGGCCTATCCTATACCTCTGCATATTGTCACAAAGACAATATAATGGCCTCCCCTGAGGATAATGATCTTTTATCCAGGGAAATCACATAGTATGTAAACGTTTCCCATCCAAACACAGTTTCACTTTTTTTTTTTTTTTTTTTTTTTTTTTTTTTTTTTTTTTTTTTTTTTTGTATGGCACTGCAAAGCAACTCCACTAAAATTCAGATGCTCCCAAGCATCAGAATTACAGGAATGCAGAGGTACATAGGACAGAACAGAGCCCTTTTTTAGGCAGAACAGCCACTACTGATTGTTCACAAACCTGATAGTGCCAATCCAGCCATCAAACAGCCACACCTACTTTAATCAGGGAACAGCACAAGAGGCTGTGTCAGAGAGCAGTAGCAGGAGCTGTGTTTTCTTTGCCATGCACATGCTCATGAAAGAACAGCCACACAGATCCCTGGATGTGGGCAGCACAGGATGTTTCAGGAAACAATGCAACTAAAAGCATAAATAAGCACAAAAAGCTCGGATCATCCAAGACAACTTGGATTCTTCACTTCTTTAAAATAATTTGGTTAGAAATTTACCAATGCTTTTCAGAAATTCAAAATAGGCAACAGGTTGACTGCATTTATCTTCATGTTCATCAAACCCCTGAAAAAAGCCTAGCAGATGTATAAATTCCACTTTCAAAAATGAAAACTCCCATTAAACCACTGTTATCCATGTTATCTGACTTGTCTCCCATAAAGAGCAGCTCTAATTTGGGAATTCCCTTTAGGCTCCTCACTGTGAACACCAAAGCAAATAACTCATTTAGCTTTTCTGGAAAACCTTCTTTTCCTTGAGCACTTCTTTTACATCTTGATCATCTATCAACCTTATAGACCTTCAGGCAGGCTTCTTGCCTCTGATGTGTTTGAAAAAGTTTTTATTATTAGTTTTTATGCCTTTAGCAAGTTATTCTTCAAAATTGTTTTTGTCCGCTGTTATTATGGGTTTGCATTTAACTTGCCAGAGTGTACTGTGAATTTTTTTACCTTAGTTCATTTGGGCAAGACTTCAAAGGGTGTCCTTTAATGCTAATGACCTTCTTTAGTCTAATAATCCCCTTTGCTAACTTCTCATGTAACTTTTGATAAAGTTACGGAGTTTTTCAAATAGGGATAACACACTCTCTAAAGGTAAAGCTGCAAAAATGCATCCTGAAATGGTGATTTTATATAGCTGCCATGTCACCTCAAAGTGTTATTTTGTTCTGGTTTGCCCTTTTAGCTACTGCTTTTAGACTTCTTTTCCATTTTATGTTGGCACCTTACAGAAGTATGCACCATTCTAAGGTCTTTTTGGTTTTTATATTCCACCAAGAATGATGAATTTGAGCATGTTTATATTTATTATTACGGAATGTTTCTAGGACAGGTGCATCTTCAATCAACACTTAATCCTTACTAAGTGATAAATTTAAAAAAAAAATATCTCTTCTCTTTCAGGCTCTTTGATTTCTTGCTTCCAGAAGATGCCATTTTTAAAGTCTGTAAATGTGATTTCTATATCAACTTTAATCATGACCCTTAATCAGGCTCTGCCATTACATTCTTTGAGTCCTCATTGCTTCTGTGGCAATTCTGAGCATGACAGTAAAGATGCTTAGAGCTACCATCCCATTTTCACATGAAATTTTAATGCACAGAGATTGTGGGATTTTTCAGTACTTGTTGATACAATTCCACTCCCTGCCTTTTTTTTTTTCTTCTTCTATTCTCTTTTTTGCTTCTGATCTTTCTTTGAACTGTAATGTCACTTCTCTGCTGGCTTTGTTTCCTCTGTTATTAGTGTATAATTTTACACTGCTATTCCAGTGCTGCCTGATTGAGATGCTATTATGTCAATATTCTCATTTTAAATCAGCATTTCACTTTACCCATCTTCATTGCATACACTGGGCTAATTGTCCACTGGCTCTATTACAGCTATCTCACACCAGTAGAATAGCATGAACAGACTTAGTTAGGTCAAACACTTGGCCAGCTGTCTCTAAATAATTTTTGAATACTAAGAGCTCTTTTGTATCAAATAAAAAAGCACTGGCAGTGACTTTGCCCCTGTGTCTTAAAAGGCAAATGCAATCCCAGGAAAACTGAACAAAGGGCATGGTCCCAACACCTTCTGAAGTGGGAAAAATAAAATGGATCAGCTCATTCCAGGCATTTCCACTTGCATCCTGTGAGAAGCCCTGACTCTAAGAAGTTCTGGCAAGAGGCAGCTGGAATTGAGTGCTGTATTGTGCAGGAGCTCATTCTCCTCGGTGCTCAGCAGTTCAAATGCAAGCACTGAAGCAGACTTGTCAGTGACCTTGACTCTGAATCACTTTATAGAAGCACTTGGGGAAGGAGCAGATGCGAAGGGGGAGTTTTTCATAAGTGGCTAAAAAAAATATCTCAAACTCCCGTGTCTCACTGAGAAACTGAGAAGGGGAGGAGAAACATGAAACCAGAATTACTGAGGAGGAGCTTAATGATATCTCCCAGACTCGAGGAAACTCTCAATGCAGCACTGAACATGTCAGCCACTCCCTGATTAATGTTACTTAAAATTAAAAAATCCAAACCCCTCTCTCCCCAGTGCAGATGATAAGAGGAATTCAATAACATCACATCCATAAGAATTACAGAATGTATAAGCAGGAACAAGGTGCAACAGAGGCAGAAAAGAATCCATGCTGAACCCCTCTTGTACACCCAGCCCAAGAAAAAAAATACATGTATTATATAAAGGGAATGTTTTCCTCCATTGGCAAGGGGTAAATTCTTTGAAAAGACAGCTCTGATTCATCAGCAGGGTGCTGGCAGATGCCCCCAGAAAAATAGAGAACATGGCTGTACATCTTCAAAAAACTATTTTAGGAGACACTATTTCCTCAGAGGGATATTTGAGTTGTGTTCAGCCCCCTAGGCACATCCCAGGAAAATACAACCATGTTTTGATGGTAGAGAGGATACTAAAGCTTTGATGGATAATATTTTGATCCAAGGTAAAAGAGAGGAGTTTGACTAAAGGCTCTAAAGAGTCATGGAAAGAGACTGAGATGCTGAGCTAAAACTAAGAAAGCAACACCATAAGTTCCATGTAATAGCAATAAAACACCTGGAAGAGAAGATAAGGTGTACAGTAGATCACTGCAAAGTGGAGGTCATAACTAGCATGTCTGCCCCAAACAAAAAGCAGCAGCACAGAGATTCCTCAGAATGGCAAACTCCTGGAAAAAAAACCCAAAACTGGTTCAGAAGTTCGGAGCAGTACTTGATGGTACTACACACAGACACCCCATGTCACAGAATGCAAGAATTAACACAACCTGTGAGAATATCAGAGTTGGGTAAAGGGACACTTATCTAGAGATATGATAGTGAACCACACACTGATCTGTCTGCAGTGCTTCATGCAGGTGTCTGAGTATCATGGAGAACAACAGCTTAGAACTGTCAGGTACAAATGAAAACTGGCCCTTATCGTGTTGAAAAAAAGAAAATTTTAGTCACTGTGATTACACAATTTTATTCTTCTTTGTGTTATTTGTTTTACCTGAAACTGTTCCTATTCTAGATAAAAACATTACCAAAAGGGATAGCAAAAAAATCCTCAGACAACCAAAGAAACCACAACCTGTGCCAGAGATTACCACTATGAAATGATTAGCACAGTGACTGAGTACAAACTGAGAGAAATTTGGTAGCTGCAGACACATTTCAGACTTGTTTCCTGGAGAGTCTGGAGTATTTGAGAAAAATACAGTGGAGCATCATCCAGAGCTAGACTGTGAACATGCAAGTGTGATCAAAACAAAACAAAACCAGCCAAAAAGCCTGTCTAGTTTAGATGAAATGTGATTTAAAATTTCAAAATATAAATGTTACTTAGCAAAAAATAAGACTATTAGCACTGGTTGGCCTGAATAGCAATCCCTTCCATGATTATCACTTTAACAAGGAGTTCACAGTTGCAGGTGGAACTTCATCTAACAGTGTTAATGATTCCTAAAAGTTACCAGAGAAATGATATATTCACTTCCATATATACATTTATATTTATGAAGATTTACATGTTGAAAACAAATCAAAGGGAAGGGACAAAAATCATAGATTAATTGGAGATGAGAAGGAAATCTGTAGAGTTTATTGAGTGTATTCAACTGCCTCAAAAGGGAATTAACTCTATCTAAACCTTTTTCCAATAAATACCTGTCATAAAACCCACCAGCGGCAAAGATTCAGCATATCCTGCAAATAATCTGTTCTAGTGTAAAACCAGCTCTGCTATTTGCAAGTTTCTTTGAATACTGTGTGTGTTTAAAGGACTGTGGGAAGAAAGTTGCTAAGATCAGAAGCTGCTTCACCAGGTATAAACACAGAACATATTACTAGATCAAGAGAGAATGTTTACTCCAGGAAGTAGAATTGTTAAAATTGTATGAAAGGAACCGAGGAGTTCTGAACTCTCACAGATAAGATTGCTAATCAGAAAATGCCGTAGCTACCAAACTGATCATGCATACCACCTTTGCTTCTGTCAGCAGATACCAAAGTTTAATGGGAATACTTTTAAACAGCCTATATGAAGTAGGATGTTAGCTAGAACATTAGTAACTCTGATTATGCTGGTCCAAGAGGAAGGTGTGAAATAGTCAAAATCCACAATCTGTGGAATCAGACAATGATGAGTACATCAGATTGCTAAATTACAGCACTGAGAGAAAGGTTGTCCTTGCTACTGTTCAACAAAGAACTGAAATAAGAGAGATATTTTCAAAATACTGAAAATTTACACTTCATTCAACAGGGAGTTGCATGAGAGAAGTGGTACAGGGCACTTCTGCAACATCAACAAAGTGGCACGAACACGAGCATTGCCATAGCAAGTGGCCACAGGGCTACCACAGCTGAACACACACTGCATGAGCTTCAGGAGGAGAGAAATAGGAGGCAGCATGTTGGCCATTCTGCCTAAGAACTCAGAATAATTTATACTGTATTATCCTGAGAATTGTTGGCAAAAGATGGTGCCTGGCAATGGCTGTTTTGATATTGGAGTGAAAACCATGAGGCACAAATGACAGCCCAGGATGTCTGAAGGACTCTCTGAGTATCTCTTCCTAGTGTGTTTTTAAAATTCAATATTGAGTTAAAAATGATTATTCACTAATACTGAGTTGTTTAGCAGGGGAAAGAAGGGTAGGAGCTCTGCTAACAGCAAAATGGAGCCAGGTAGTGTGTGATGTTACAGAGCTCATTACCCTGTGTTAATCTGCTATGACTCCCCACACCAGATGATGCAGATCTCAGCTGATCTGTTTGGCTCCAAGTGAGTTCTGAACAACACCAAACCCCAACCCACAGCCTTTCCAAACATTTATTAACATCCAAACTGGCTTCAGCTAGAATGAGAATGAGTTTATGATTTTCCAGTAAAATATTTTCCAGTTTGCTGCTCCAATTTATAACAGAAGCAGGGGACATGATGAGGGAAAAGAAGAATTTTTGAAGAGAAAACAATTGCTTGCAGTCATTCAAATGTTAGATTAGAAAATGCTACTTGAGGGCTTATAGCATAAGAAGCCTAAATGTACACTTTTGATGTGAAAACCTTGCAAAATCTGTTGTTATACTTTACTTGTCAAATATCCAGTATCACATTGATGGTAATACTAACAACATCATTTCAGGAGATGAGTGGAAGCAGAGCCTCTAAGATTGACACACTTTACAGGACTGACAAAAATAAAATTTATGTCACTCTCCAGCAAAGCACACACATCTTGGAGACCAGCTGCATTTTTCTAAATGTGGAGTTGTCTGGTGAAGAATGTGGCACTGCCCAAGGCAGAGAGGATGTGAGGTCACTAAAGCAATGCTGCCACTGGGGATAGTTGCAACCTGCAAAGTATCAGTTCCAGGATTCTATGTTTTGTGACTTAGTTTTCCATAAAAACAGAATGCCTCTCTCAAAGTATGGCAGGGATAAGAGAAAAAAACCACCAAAAATCCTGATTTGTTTCACTGCAAAAGTTGAGGCTAATGGGGAAAGTGGATGAGCTGCATGTGGAGCAGTCCCACAACACCACGGCTCCTGCACAGTCACAACTCCTCTCCTTGACAGTACACTCTAAATGGTGCTGCTGGAGGCCTAGAAAAGATGTAGGCTGAATAACAGCATTGGCAGTGGGTGGCTTAAATGTGTCTGAAACAGAGCAGCACCAAGATGGAGGGACTTCATCAAGCATCAACACCCAGTTGCATCTTGGAAAGAGCTGGGGAGTGGTCTGGATGGTAAGAACGCCTGCTGAACCTTCTGACAGCAATGAAAACACAGAACCAGAATGGCAGAATCGGGAAATGGAAAGGAAGTCTGTGAGCACAGCCAGGGGAAAGGGGTTGTACTCCTTGGCAATGGGGAAACCTAGAGAAACCACCTGGCTGGACAGGACAGGCAGCTCTGATGAGTTACAGAGGAGGGAGCTTCATCTGGGAGCTCACCTGCTACACACAACACTCAACCTTCACCCTCACCTGTTTTCTGTTATCAGGGCTTATCAGCCCTGGAACTCAGAGATCAGACCTTTTTCCCCAAAACAAGCTCTCTCTGCTGTCTTCCTGCAGCAGTGAGGTGCAGGATGTTCTGAGGGGAGCCAGCCCTAGGAGGACACCCATCAGCCTCTAAAGAAGGGCCTGGGGAGAGATGATAACACAGACCCAGAGAACTGTATGTTCAAAAACTTTGGAAGAAAGCAAATATATTCTCTTTCTGAAGAGGAACGCAGTCATCTGCTGAAGAATCCAGTTACATTGACTTACCAGGCTAATTCCCCTATACTCTTACTGCTTGCCCACTCAAACCTACCTGGATCAAAAGCTAGGCCTCCTCAGAGACAGGAAGATTGGAAAATAATGATTTTGTTCAAATCTGAGCCTGCACACGGGATCTTAGAAAAACCTCCTCAAAAACATAAAAGGTGTCATTCACCCTTAAATAGCAACCCTCCCCATGCCTACAGTATTATGTTTACTCATCCTATCTTATTACTAATGCTCTTGTCAGCAGATACCCCCCAAACCCCACAGGCTCCTTCCCTCCCTCTTTCCTGTCCACAGCAATAGCAGATTGCCATCCTCTATCAGCTAATTCATCAGCCCCTGTGGCAGATGTCTGTGTGGTGGATCTAAAAGTTCCAGCCCAGCAAATGACTCAGAGTTTAGCATGCTGGGGCTTTCATTTTGCATTGAAAACTTTCACCCAGAATAGTATTAAAAGTATGCAAGGGCTGCAACATCAAGCACTCCAAAGTCAGGAATGGATACAGAAAAGTCAGTTTTGCAGAAATAATTTAAATTTTAGTGTATGTGTGCATGACAAAGGAGATTCTAGTTAAGGAGCACATCCCAGGTAAGTGGGTTGTTTTAGTTTTGGACGGGTCTCTGGCTCACTCAGGGCACAAGGTGAACAGCATCTAGCAAAGGAATCATCTGCTTGTAGGACTCCAGCCTCAATTCAACATGAGGTGGAAAACAGGAAGAACAGAAGAAACATGGAAGAAAGAACACAAAGTTCAGTGTTGCAGTGAGAGTGCCTGGGAGCCCTGAAACTCAGCTCTGCATTTCACTTGGGAGGAACAAATTACTTGAAACAGATTCATCCCAAATGGTCAATCACAGCCTATTCCTTGTCTCCTAGGTCCTAGGAGAAACAAATGACAGAAATAGTCTATCCCAATCTTCCTTGCAGAAGCAAGGCTTAGGTACAAGACAGTGCAGGTATCAGTCTTTGCTGAATGACATGAAACAAATCTGATTCCAGGCATCCTAAACCATCTATCACAAATGAGTAGGTGTGATCATAACTGTTTCCTATCCACACAAGGATGAAATATTTGTCTCTCACAGGGGTCCCCTCCCCACCCCCCCAAACTCCACACTCTGCAATGCTCCCAGGGTATAGCAATGAGCAGAACAACAGAGCCTACGAGGAGATTAACAGTCCTGTCTTCAGAGCAGGATCTGCGTAGGGCACAGTAAACACAGGACAAGGCTGCACAATGAACACTGAAGGTAAAACACTGAGTAGCTGCTTATTATGTGGGAGTTTTCCATTTGGAGAACTCGGTGAGGGAGAGGTCTAGATGGGAGAATAACACCAGCACCTGTGAGTAAAGGCCATATCACGTGCTCATATCGGGGGGGCTCCGCTGACACTGAACACACAGCCGGAGTGCACTCACTAAATCCGTTTTTAAAGGGTGCTGGAATGGCTCACATGAATATGCTTTAACAAACTGCAAACAAGAGCCAGGTGAGATGGTTTAAGCAACACATTCATGTTCTGAGATAATTCTGCTACCTGCTCCAGCACAGACAGGGAAACCATCAACAGGTATCATCAGGTGGAGTGGTGGGAAGACATTGCCCGCTCGTGTATGGGCAGGCAAAGGTGCTTGAGAGCAGAAATATCCCCAGCCAGCAGCACATGATCTAGAGGAGACTATCACTTCAGTCTCATCTGCAACACTGATACCATTAGAAACGGCTGAGAATATCCCCTCACTCCATGTAGGTCAACATAATGGCATTGATCATCGGCGTTACCGTGTCAAAATCAGTGGCAAGGAGATCAAAAGCTTCCTATTGTTCTCTCATTTCTTGACCCATCCATTCCCTCCTAAAGAGTCCTACAGACTATGAAACACTTTAAAAATAAAACAAAATAAGCACACTTTGTAAAACCCAGAAGAACAGTGAACCACAAGTGCTTTGGATTATTTTTATACAGTAACTACAGCAAACACTCAGCCTTGGAACACTCAGTGCTGGAATCACTGTAGCTGTGGCATTGTGCGTGTGCCTCATACCCACTTCACTTATTTCTGTGTCACTCATCCTCCCTGCTTCAGAATAAACTTTTTTTCAAAGAAAAGAGCTTATCTCCCATACTGCAGAGCAGAAGAAAAATCCTCCTATGCAGCAATATTTAAAACATGGTTTTATGGTCTTATGGCAGCTAATTTTCCTTAAGTGATTTAAGGGAATGACTACATCTAAAAGTCCTGCACTGAGCTTTCTGCAATGGCAACTGGAAGCCAAACTTCCTCTTGCTTTAAACAATCCAGTCTCCTGTGGGCAGCCTGTCACAGCAGATCCTGTCTGCGCTGGGAGGGATGAAGGTTATTTTTTTTATTACATAATTTCTCAGGGAATTGGGTTTTGCATTTCATTTCATTTTCCCCAGTGTGGGGAGACTTTAGATGAGGAGAGGGTGGCAGGACAGACGTGTTCAAATGCAAAATGCCTGATGTGACACAGTTTGACACCAGCTCTCCTGCAGCAGGTCACCTGTGCATGCAGCCAGCCATCTATCATGTATTAGTCATCTGAAAGTAACACTCTACCCCAGAAAAGCACCTAAAATTTTTAGCTGCCTGAAGGCATTCAAAGCAGGTTTTATTCTGGCACTCTGTCATAACTTAGTAAGGAGCAGTCACTGCTAAAGCAGGATGGTGCATGGACAGTCCCATGGCAGCTGGCATGTTTCCCCATTTTGTCCCAGCACTTTGGATATCATATTTTCATACCAATATTACTGGGATCAGAGGGACTAAAAATCTGGTATTTCCTGAAAATAACAGTAATCCCATACAATGCATTGCATTGCTGAGCATCCCTGAAACTGCCAGACAGGCTGGTGTTGACAAGGCCAGACAAGAAGGTTTTTTTGGTGGGTAGCTAATTCACTAAGAAATGGAATTCTGAAGAGCAAACCTGAACTTTGCTGGTACCTTAATAAAAAAAAAATCTATAAAGTATTTTTTTAAAAAATGAAATAACCTTGAAAATTAAATATTGCACTTGTGTTTAAAAGGCTCCCTTTTCTTTCGCTCAGAAAGAAATGAACTGGAACTGGTTCATCTCAGGTTGATCACTGGGGAGAGTGGAAGACAGAAAAATTAAGGAAAAAAAAATATTTCCATTTCAGATCAGCTCTCACCAAACAGTTCTTTTGATTTTTCATTTTAGCCACCAAAGCAAATTAATTCATTCTTCACACATAGGACAGCTGGAAGCTACCAGAATTTTCAAAGATTCCTTAGAATGGGATGAAGCTGAAAAGTACTTCCCCCTACCTCCAAGAATAGCTTTACTTTACTGACAGTGACTTTTAATAGTGCCAGGATTTGTTGCCTTACTGACTACAAGCACTTCCCTACGCCCAACTTTCTTGCAATGTTTAAAGACCTCTTCATTCTTGGAAAGAAACCTCTTCTTAAAGCAATCTGTATGCTCACTCCCTTGTCTAGAAGGAAAATTTTCTTGCTTTTTGGGGTAGAAAACAGAGGAAAGACCAGGCTTGCTCCAAAGCTCCTTTCTGTGCCTTTCCACCATTATCATCATCACTTTAATAGAGCTTAGGAGCCTTGGTCAGAGGCACAATGCACAGCGCAAGGTGCTGCAGAAACAGAACAGAAAGGCAAATTCTGTGCCAAACAATTAGTGGTCTAGGAAAATATTTCTCATGCAATTGGATTCCAGTCCATATGTAATGTTCTTATCTATTAACCTATGTTCCTTTACCTAAAAACTCCTCTGTACAGGTATTACTGGAAGATAAAAAGTCCAATTAAGATGTATTGGGAAAACCAGGAGTCAAATTAAAGGAGGTCTTATCCTATATATGATGTAGCCAGGGGTAAGAATCCTCTTTATTTATTGGCAAAGCAAGCTAGGTCCTTTTTCATAGAAACAAAAAGGAAAGAAAGAAAAAAAAACAAAAGGAAAAATTAGCAAAACTTCAGGGACTTAAAGATTCAAATTCCCTCTCCATTGTGAGAAGCAAAAACAAAAGACAAATACCAGGAATCCTATAATGAAAAAAATAATAATCTATAAAATCTCCTCTTATTTTTGGTAGTGATTTTTTCCTCCCTATCTCCATTTTTTTCCCAGCAGTTTTTCTTAGGTGCCACGTTCAATAATCCTTCTGCGCTTTGATGTCAAACATTCAATAGCTGTCTGCCTCCCTCCCACTCCTCTTCTCCATATTCTCCTCAATCCATCTCCTCTGATTAGCTCAGAATTCACCTTCAAGAACACCTCTGCTTCTCTGAGTGAGCATGAGTGTGTGTGTGTGTGTGTTTATATAATATTTGCAAATATTCTCCCCCTCCTGCACTGCACGCCACACAGCCACCACTGCCAGAGCCCCAGGTTAAGCATTGCTGCCATTCCCTAATTCAGTTTGGGGGGCCTGCTGTTTTGAATCCAGCTCGGAGCATGAGAGCAGCTCAACAGAATTTAGGCCCTGCTTTCAGAATTATTTCATAGTTAAGCTGAGCTGAACTTCATTTCACGCGCCTTCTCCACTTCTGATGCTTCCTGTGGCAAACGCACAACTGTCCCCTGATCTCCTGCAGCAGGGGGGTCGGTCCCTCAGCACAAGGGGGCTCAGCAGCTGCTGTCCCCACTCACCGGGTTGTTGTACATGTCGATGATGAGCTCCTTCACTCCGTGCAGGGTGGGATGAGCCCACGGAGAGGGATTTGCCCAGTGCCGGTTCAGATCAAACCCCATCAGGGAGCACCTGCACACACACACGAAAAACAGACACAAAGGCTTAGCAGGGCAGTGGCCTCTCCTCGGATCAGCTGCAGAATTAGGGTTATATTCTGTGGCTGAAGTAGTTAAATGTTGTTCTCATGAGGGAAACAAAGCAAACGCTCCCCTGAGGAAAGCCTGCAGCAACGGCACCTTTCAGAAATAACGTGACCAGCAGAATATCAACTGGAACAGCTCTGGCCATCCAGCCTTCTTCCCTTCCACAGCCTGGGCTCACTTTATCCTTTGCCTCTCCCCAGCTTGGCAGGCTGGCCCTGGAACAGCCTTGCCTGACCTTGGAGGTTCCCTTCTCTTGGAGCTCTGGCTGAGGGTCTGCAGCTATCAGGGTGATTCACACACTGCACCACCAAACTGGACCTTCAGCTTGTCCTCAGTCAGGCTCTGACTCAGCAGGGCTGTTCAGAGCATTGTAATCAATGGCCATTAGGTTTGTGCTTAAGGGATTTAAAGCATGAATGTCATTGTTCCACTAACCCCAGTCCTCTGTCTCCTCCCCTCCTGCAACTGCCTACACAAAAGTTAGCCAACCAAATCAACAAGTTAAAATGCTTATTGGCCATCAAATCCTGTAGGCGTTGGAGCATGGATGCCACCTTGGCTTCTCCTTCCTGCCCTGACTCAGATCCCTCCCAGGACACTGTCCTGACTTGGATTCTGCTGCTCACAGCCCCACAGAGTAGCATCCAAATTCTTTGTGAGGCCGCACTGAAACTCAGCAGGCTGTTGATAGAGTGAGCACCAAAATCTAAAATTTGAAATTTGAAAAAGAAATTTGAAAGCTGGAAGTGGCACAAGTAGGAGAAGGGGGAAATCATGTCCCTTGCCTGCTGCAGAGATCACCTAGAAAATCTTTTTGCAGGAAGAGAACTTTCTCATCTCAAGCTAAGCTTGGGATGAGTTGGGTAAATTCTTGCTCAGGACTTCCGTAGAAGACCATACAAATAATAGAAGCCCAGGTAGAGATGCTACTTCTTCTATAGTTAAAACAAACAAACAAAAAAATCAACCTCGCTGCTAAGCCTTAAAGCTTCTTGAGAAAAGAAGAGCTTTCATTGATCCCATGTCTATTACAAGAATGTCTGTTCAGCCTTAATCTTTTAAACACACCTATGCAAACAAGAGATTCACTCCAGCAGTGCTATCCTTTGACAAAAAAAAAAAAAAATCTAAGAATCTGAAGACCCAAACCATAGTTTTAATTGGCAAAGAGAAAGGAAAATAAAACTAAGAGAGGTGAAATGCTTAAAAAAGTGAGGGGATGAAACCAGAGGATGAAATTAATTTCCAAACCTGATGAATAAATATTTTCCTATGAACCAGAGGATACAAAGTTAATGTGACATTCTTTTGTAAAAATTCTTCTGGGTATCTAAGCAAGCAGGAGCTGCTTTGCTCCTTGGGCTGACACAACCCACCCATCAGCTCTCTGGGAGCTCAAACACCCAACTGCAGCTCTGCAGCTCCATCACTGCTGCCATGGGTGGCTTGCTGGGGTGCAGAAGCCACCTCTTTGTTGTGGTGGCCACTTCTGTGCTTGTATAGAAACCAGATGGGTTTTTTCCCTGGACATTCTAAACAACTACAATTCCATAGACAACTCAGAAAGTTGCTGCCATCCCACTCTACAGCATATTGTGTCAGATTTCTGTCTCTTCTTTTTGTCTGCATGCAAACTCTCTGCACTCAGCTCTAAAAAAAAAAAAAAATCCTATCTTCTTTTGAACTCATAGACATTAATAAAAACCAGAAGTATTTCCAGAGACGTAGGTGGAATTACACCGGGATAAAACTGGCAGAAGAGCAGAATGAGAGGAATGAGTTTTTCAGTTAATAAAAGCAGAAACTGCCATGAGTTTTACTGTATTTTGGCACAGTTCCCAAGAAAACAACACTCTTACTGTAAAAAAACTTTCTTAAGAGCTCAGAATCTGAACCTGTATATATATAGTTAATGTGTCACATTTACATTTTCTTTTAATAATATTTAACACTAGAGAAAATGAGCATACTGTCAATATTAAATTTGGGGTTTGGGGTTTTTTAGATAACTTTATCTAAGTCATCCCCATAGAGAAAAGAGGTAAGCAATACCTAATTTTTATAAGACCCTAAATAAGGCATTGCAATTTGCAGTATTTGGATGTGTCAGGAATGTCTGGTGATGAATCTCATAGTTCATTTAAAACAACAAGAACAGTTGAAAATAGTTGTCTTTACTTGAAAAGACTTTATAAACAGAAGGAAGCAATGCTTAGCAAACAAGTTATTCATTTGGGAAGCTCCTTTGAGCTCTGTTTAATAGGAATCCAAATTAATTTCCAAATATCATTTAGCTAGTCTTTGATGTAGTATATCACATATTTATCAATGTAACAACAATTAATTAACTTTCTGATGTAGGCATTACTATTTCTTTCCAGACTGGAAACAGTGTAATATTTTTTCCCCGCCGCCAGTTTTCAAGTCTTTTTTCTTTCCTTTTTGCCTAAAGACAAATTTGTATCTACCACATTCTCTCTTTATTCATCTGCTGCAAACTTGTGGCCTCTCTAAGGAAACATCAAGTTGTGTTCCTTGGTACTTCAGATTTGATTATTGACTCTATTAGATGTAGAACTGTCTCCCAAAGCTCACGTATATCAGGACATGACCAAAACATACGGCAAGAGTCTCCCACGTGCCCATTACAGATCCTGCATTCATTTTATTATCTTGCTCCCAGCTGATGGGATCTCCCCCATGGCCAATGCCTCCAATGCAAGAGCCTGAACAGGGTAACTTAAAAATTGCATCTTGAGCTGCTTTTTAATTCATCCTCCCAGTCTTAAACCAGCTAATTTCTGGAACACTAAGCTGGTTCCACTGCTTAACTGTTTGCCTGCTGCTTCAAACACTGGGTAGGCAAAGTAGAAATACAGATATGCTCTGGGAACAGCAGCTCCATGGTGGGAAACAAGTGTGTCCTAAAAAAATACATAATCTCTCAATATTTAAGACCAGCTTTTTTACTCAGAGTGCAAGTGTTGTCATTTGCTTCACTGCAGTTCCTCATATGGCTGTAAGCATTCCCCTAATTTAGAAAGTGCCTCCAAATCTGCCCTATACAGATTACATTTATTTTGTCCTGTAAATAAACTAATGTGTTCAGTATAAAATTAACAAGTGGGGGGGAAACCTAAATTATATCAAAGGACTCTTTAAGGATGATCTTAGAAGGGGGATACAGAAGACAAAAAAATCAGGAAACATTACAGACTCCAAGAGGTACAAGGGAAGACAAAAACAGCTTCAGAGTTAGTGAGGGTTGGAACAAGGGCACTGGAGGATATCCCATTCCAAGAGCATTAATGATCATGCCCGTGAATGCTCTTATGAACATGGCAGGTCACAATGCCAGAGAGCCTGATGAGAATGATGTGCTGGCACAGACTCTCCCAGATTAGCAAAAAACACACAGTCAGAATAGATAGCTACAAGCAAAGTAGCATCCTGCAGCTATTACCTGATTTTGGTCTTCATTCCTACTGTAAAAACCTAGGTTTTGGTCACATAGTCACTGCAGCCACAAAAATGACATGTATGTAATTTAAAGCATTTAAGCTGATTACTATTGTTTGAATTTTGGATTATGCTTGCTATAGTGTGCTAGATATACAGACCACATGCTGTGCTTCTGCTTCGTGACTGAATGTTCATTTAAATCAGGTTCTGTGAATATTCTTGTTGAATTAGAATTTGTGTTTCACCAATGTTTTCCAGCCTTTTTCTAAAATTTCTGTTTTCTGTAAGTAGATAAATTTATTACAGTGTTTATAAATTTACATAAACACAGTGCAAATTCAGTCAAAGCAAATGAGTTTCAAAATTGCATTGGAAACTGAAACATTTTGCAGTATTCATCCCTCCCTACTTGGGAGGCAGCCAGATCTGAAGAGGTTACCAGCTCAACTCAGTAAAACCAAAGATGTTCAGACCAGCACCGAGCTTGCTGGGCAGCTCTCTGGACAGAAACCCTTTGGCTCTGGGACTGAACTCATCACTGCTTTTAAGGATTCCTTATGCAGCTGCTTTAGTGACAACATCCTGAGGAAAGATTTAGTACCAAGGCCCATGCTGGGTTTATTTTTCAGGGCTTCTTCCTGTTCTTTCAGGTTGTGTCTCTTCTTCCTGGAATCTCCAAATTATAGAAACCTCCAGGAATTCTGCCTTACTTTACCTTCAGTTCTCTCCACCCTGCTTGTTTTTCCTGCCATGTGAGTCTAAATCTCTTCCTAACAGACCCATTTCCACAAGGTGAGATATGGAGAATAATGGAGGAAAGGAGGTAAAGAAATCCTTTTTCACGCCATGCGATTTATTACAAAGAGAACTCTGCACCCTTCCCTTCAGCTTTGTAAGGCTGCATTGGTTCATTGGATCAGCACCGGGTGAATCTCCAGATAATCTCCACGCACAAAGCCGGGGAGCTCCAACCCACAAATGGCACCACCAACAGGGTGAGGATTTGAGATTGGGAAGGCAGTGGGGAAGGGGGAGCACTGTTTTCCCCACTCCCACTGTGGTGAGAGGGCAGACAGAGGGTAGCTGGTCCCTCTGGCTGCTCTCCCTCGAAGGCAGTGGCAGCACACTGCCATGGGGCTGCAGCAGGGATGGCACGGAGCAGGAGCAGGTGTGCGGCAGCAGGGAGCAAAGACAAGGGCAGCACGCAGAAGACTTGCTTCTTTTCACAAATATCGCTTCAAAACTGATATATTCACGGCGTTTTACAGATCAACTCCGCGCCTGCCAGCCAAGTCAGGTCTTCATTAGTGCGTGTTTCACCGTCTGGGTGCTTGGGGTTTGTGATTTATGTATTTGCCTAGTATTCATTAAAAAGGACTCATTCAAGCCCACATATTCTAAAGCAATTAGGTAGCAAGACTTCCTAACGCTCCAGCTACAGAGAACCCCTGCTCTGAAAACTCTCTCCTCCTCCCCAGCATTCTGTATTTTTAATTTAGAGTTCTGGAAACCTTCACAAAGGCTATTTAACAGAACCACTGCAGTGTGCTCCAGGCAGAGCGGGCAGAGCAGCATTAGCTCCCAGAGACCACACGGTGGAGTAGATGTTTGCAGAATGAGCACTGCCGGCTCTACTGACATAATTTTATATCGTACATGACGGTTAAAGATGCGTTTCTCCATTTTCTGTGTAAACAACGTTAAATAAGAATAAACACAAAGGGATATTTTCTCCTTCTGATGAATACATGCATTTCTCAGGGCTGGTAATAGGTGTCACAGGCACACGCACCAAGGAAGACACACATCCCCTCCTGACATGGGCACGCTGTGATCTTCAGGATATGTCTCAATTCTTGTATTAACTCTTCTTACACACCCCAGGTCCTCAGTAATGCCAGAAGGATTCCTGGGCACAAAGCAGCATGCTGGAAATAAAATCCCATCCTACAGAAAGGAAAACTCCACCCTGTGAGTCTGCCTGGTGTGTCAGAGGGTAAGATCCCCTCCCTAGTGCAGCTCACCCCTACAGCTGTCACAACTCTGTATTTTCACACCTGCATTGTGCCCAGCCCGATTTTCAGTGGGACAGGGTTTCCAGCACTTCCCCTGGGATGCAAGCCCAGTTTAGCAATGCTCTCCCCTAGGAAGAGCCTGTCCCCATGTGTGGATCTCTCCAAATGATCCTGCAGGAGCCAGTCCCATCTGTCCTGCCCCAGGAAGGCTTTCTCAGACTCCTGCTCCCAGCTGGATCTGAGTCACTGCCATGCCAATCTTGGGCACTCAGGTGCTTTAAACAAGGTGCTGGCAACACCTACAGTGCTTCCATTTTAAAGCCTGATTCATTGTTTGGCCTTTTCAAAACCAAACACATCACTGACTAATGACACAGGAGACAGAGGTTTTTTTTCCAGCTTTTGGATCCCAAAATATTTCCACTGTAGGCACACGATGGCCTTCAGAACTCTCACATATGTAGCCCATAATGCAGTATTATATAAACTTTCTTTTCTGATGTTGTTCCAAAGCCACCTGCTCATGGATCACAAACTGCAAACCACTGAGGAAGAGAATTTTAACGTGTGCTTAATTTACTGGATTCCCATCCTGTCAACAAGCCAAACTCCTCTAGGCCCTCCTGCCCTATCTACTTGACACTTTCCCACAATGTCCTAATTCTGCTTCCTAACAAATCTTTCCCTTCAGATAAGCAACCATTCTTTAAACCATTGTATTTTTTTGGTCTGTCTACATTCCTGGAGGGGCAGGTTGGGTGGAAATAAGTGTTTCATCATCACAGTGGTTCACAAAAAACAGCTGATACACACATAAGCATTCCTGGAGACATGGCTGCTCTCGAATTGTGCTTTTGTTGCCACTTCTGGCCTTCCTCAGACTGTGCAAATAGTCAGACACACAACACATCTCACAATTATTAGAGAATACTCCAGCTGCTGTAGGATGGTATTCCTCCATATTACAACACATCTCCTATCCTGCCTGGCACACAAATCTGGAATTCTGCTCGCTTCTAGGAAAGAGGAAAGACAGCTCCTGTTCCCTGTAGACCAGCATGATAGGAACACCCCCAGAAGATGGTTCAGCTCTTACTACCAGACCCATTACACACAGAGAGTTGCAGTCAAAGGAGCCAACCTTAATGCCACAACACCGAGCTCTTACAAGTTAGGACATTGCACAGGTCCACACAGCCTTCCTCCAGCCCTGAGCTTGTCATTGTTGTGACACAGCCTTTAACTGCAGGAGCACAGGGTGCTTTCCCACAGGCTCTCACATTATTCTGTGCACAGGATCCTCACTGTTCATTAATGAGTGGACTATTCAATATTTTGGCTTTTCCTTACTGTTCAATGTGCAACCCTAGGCTGCTGCTTACTGCATGCTACTCAAAGCCTGCTCCAAGGACAGAGCTATTCAGTTCTTCGTGGCTTTTCTAAAGTGCTCAGCACTGCAGGAGACAACTGCTTTATAAGCACTGATGGACTAATTTTCCCAACAGCATTGGTACAAGAGGGGACCACATTGTCCCCAGTTCATAAAAGAGCAACTGGGACAAAAATTGGCTTACATAAGAGACATCCACTAAATTGAACCATTCTATCTGAGAGGCCAAGGACAGGACTTTTTTGGGACAACTTGCGTTTACATAGCATTTTACACCTAACTCTGATTTGAGCTGAAGCTGACTGTTCTCAATGATTCTCCAAATTTGACAAAAAATGGCACTGTGAGTGGACAAAATATTAGAAACATCTGACTTTGTCAGAGATTACTAGAAAATTTTAAGGTATTACTGGATCACAAATGGGTTTTGGGTGGGTTTCAGTTATACCTTAATTCAGCCATTTTTCTTGGCTTTATATCCTGATACTGCTGCATTCAGCTGTGCCTGTGAGAACCTGCTCTAATATGTGGTGGTTAGCACTGTACCTGATATTTCTTTTACTCTCCTGAATAGAATTAAATTATTCCTTTGCTACATTACAGGGTACCCAATTACTTCCACCCAAGATATCCTCATAGCTATGCCAAAACCAGCCAGAAATCATCCATCCCCATCATCAGAAAGGCCTTTTCCTCTTGGATATCCCGGAGGAAGGGTTTGACCTGATCCCAGACTGCCAAGAAGGTGTGTGCTGGCCCACAGGGAAGCAGCACAGGACTGGCAAACTGCTGCCTGAACCCTAACAAGCAAAGTTTAACTCCCCAGCACCAGAGCACGGCTGCTGGCTCCCTTTTATAATGTTTGCTAACAGGCTCTGACACACTTAGGTATTTCTCACTCCCATACATAACCAGAATATTAATTGTATTCCTGCACAGTCTTGCTGCATCTACAAATTGTTCAGCTTGAAAGTGACTTTTTGCATTTATAAGGGCACATTTATTTTGGGATGATGGGAGGAACGGCCCTTTTTACTTTCCCTGCACTCCCATACACATGGTCTACAAGCAGCTTTCTTCTGCTGCATTGGCTAGCAGGTATAAATGTCATCAGATGTTAGAGACAGGGACATGTCCATTAGCCAAAGACTCCCTTTACCACAACTAAATGAAAGTTTTACAGTTGTATGCAAAGCCCTGAGCAAAATCCCAGTTGTCACAATACAGGGGAGGTGACACAGTGGTTCACTCAGGGTGACACCATGAGACTGTCCTGTCATTGCCTCTTATCTAACCTAGGTCAAAACTGCAGTGCCTCAGTTCTTCACTTGTAAAAATAATTATAAACCCTCCCTGGTGTTTTGAGAGGAAACAGATGAAGGATTAGAAAGTGTTTTGGTGCTACAGTGATGGGGATATGTGAGGTGAGGGTCTGTGGTGATGCAGGGTCCCCAGGCAGGTGCAAAGGAGAGCCCTTTATTCCAAAGCAAGCCTCTTAAAGCCTTGTTATCAGCTACATAGTTTAAAATCATAACAAACATAATTCAACCAAGCACCACACACCATGTTGTGAACACACAATGGTTACATAACTTGTTTTTCTACCCCTAATTCAGCTGAGTCCCTTTCTGCTTAGCTGAAGTACCAGGCCTGAGCCAGGGTTTTACAAAGCCTTCCTTTGTAAGGCTTTACCTATATGCAACAGAGACATATTAGGTTCTACAGATGGGGATTTAGTGATCTATGGAATCTAAGAAAGGTTTTCTGACAGACCCTGAATTTTTTTGAGGTTCATTTTCAACAAGATTGCACAAGTTTGTACTTAACAAATGATCCTGCAATGCCTATAAGACCATATAAGATAAGCATAAGATATCCCATTCAGTTTTTGAGAAACATTCTCTAAGGGTTTGGATGGAGAAAAGGGATTGTGTAGGGTTGTGCTTTTATATCAGTGAACATTCCCTCTTGTTTCTTCTACCCCTTACCACCTGTAACTAAAGATACTTTTGTCTTTATTCTCACTTTAAATTTCAAGGTTGTCTGGCCCACTGGGTGTGTTACATATGGCTGTCTAATTAAAGAGAGAAAATTAACCTTATTCTATTAGATTATTTTAACACCTGCCAGGTCACTACTCTGCTTTAGCAAAGGCACAATGTGGCTAAATCAGTTAACAGAACTCCAAACTGACAACCAAACATCTAAACTCAAAAAAACAAAAACAAAAACAAAAACAAAAAAAAAAAAAAAAAAAAAAAAAAAAAAAAAAACAAAAAAAAAAAACAAAAAAACAAAAAACCAAAAAAAACCACATCAAAACCTCCAGATTATTTCATTTTTGGAAAGTCCACTAAAAACTGAAAATGTTGCAAATGTTCTTCCCAGAATCCCTATTATGATATACTAACAAACATTTCATAGCAGAAATAATACCAGTGTTTTGTTTGTCACATAACATTTCAGAAGATGGCAAAGAGGCTGCAAAGTCCTGCTCTGTCTCTGATTGCAATCAATAAAAAAGCCCAGATGTTTTAGAAGGGAGTTAAATCAGGCTCAGATCTTTCCCAATCACTTGTTAATTTAAAGGGCAGAGTTTTACCAGCTGAGCTTCTCTGTGTGGTGCTGCCTCATCCCAAACAACACAGAGAATGAGGAACTATTTGACAGCATGGTGGTCTCCTGTCCATTTCCAATTCCTACCTCAAATCACTTGGGCTTTAAATTTTCCACAGTCCCAGCAGTTGGGCACACTGTACACGCCAGAAGGGAAGCTACCTGGCAAAGAGACATTTCTCATCAAACTCCATGGCACCTCTTCTTCCTAACTCAAAGCCACGTGTGAGGGGATTTTGTGCCATCCCATGGGACATGGGTCACTTGTCTGATTTGGATGCTTGCTGGATGCAGAAGAATAGGAATGTAAAGCACTCAAAGTGTGGCTTCCATCAATCACTGCAACACACCAGCAGAATGTGATTTGATACCAAGCCAAGCTGAAACTACACATTTTGGTTCCAGAGCACTGAAACATCTTATTGCAATGAATAATGGTGCAATGATCGATTAGTTTGAGAATCCTGATGAGAATGTTAAAGCTGAAAATTTTAAATCTTCAGGGATTCGGAGTTTTTTGGTTTTGTTGGTGTTTTTTTTTTTTTTTTTTTTTTTTGGTTATGCTTCAAAAATAGGTGCAAATGGATGTAAATTTGTCAGAAAAATTTATTATTATACCCTTTTCTGAGATGTGTAAAAGAATGCAACAATTGCTAAAAGGCACGTAACTGTTATAGAAAAGAGGTGAGGATGAAACACCAGGGAAAACTAAATCTTCTGGCAATTGTTGTACAGAAAGACCAGGAAAGAGTTCAGGTAGAAGCTGATCATGGAGGGATTTGGGTTGGAGGAGACCTTAAAGACCATTTAGTTTCAATCCCCTGCCAGGAGCAGGGACACCTTTCACTGGACCAGGTTCCTCCTCAAAGCTCCATCCAGCCCAGCGTTGAGCACTTTCAAGATCCCTTGAAAAAATTATATAATAAAGTCAATTTTAATAAGGCAAGAGAGAACTCAAGTGAGGGGAAAACCCTCCCACATTATTACTTTTTACCCATGGATGTTTTCCAGTCTTGCCTGTAAAAAGCCCTAAGTAACCAACACAACACTGAAGTTAGCTCTGCTTTGAGAATGGGCTGAAGACCTCCAGAGGGCTACACAAAACAATTTTCTTTATAATTCTATGAAAGTCTCAGGCACAGGGAAAGTTTCACTTGCTGCTCATACCTCGGTGGACACCAGAGAACCCTGATGTGGGACAGGCAAGTTCACAAGCTCATAGAATTACTTTTTTTTTTTTTTTTCCCCCTGCATATTTGCAGCCTCACGCAGTTCAGCACCCTTAGGATAAAATCCTATAGCAAAAATGTACAATGAATGGGAACATATATGAATGGGAAGCGGAGGAGCAAACAAATTTCAATTTCAAGCTTTCATAGCTTAGCATAAACAAACATGAAACAATTCATCCTCAAAATATAGGGATGGGAGGGGGGATGGGAGGGGGATACTGACAGTGTCCTCAAGACACACAGGGAGACTGAGAATGAGGGAGCCTGGAGCGAAGAGAACATTTCAAAAACTGTTTAAATCCTTGGAAAAGTTTGAAGCAAAGATGAAACTTTCCTGATTCATTCACTGGGTCTGCAAAAACAATTCTCTTCATCCACTGCCAGCCCCCAGATTGTCAAAAATAAGCCAGCTCTGTCAAATGTTGTTTTCTTCTTAACAAAAATGAGCTTTTAAAATCTCCATCAAAATTTGGAATGGGTGAACAGATTTTGAAAAAAATAAGAAGTCTAATAACTTTCTAGAGAAAGATGCAGAAATAGCTTCTAAAGAACTCACACTGAGCTAATTCTCTTTATGAGCCTGCAAAGTCTATTTAAATTTTATATTTTCCCCTCTTTTATTTTTCATAAATTCATCCTCTGCCTGCATTCAAGCTGATATGGGACTAAAACTCAGAATCCTCGTCTGAGATAGTGCCCCATTTCTACCTTTTAGCCACAGGGAGTGCAGTGATCTGGTAGTGCATATGAAGTGATTAGGGAGATGGTTTGCTTCTGTTGCAGGTTCTTGTAAACATTCATTTGAGCTGTAAATGGACAAAGGAAGAAAGTTCAACTTCCCAGCAGATCTATCATTAGCTTGTTGCATCCCACACCATACAAACATCATAAAACAATGATTAACTGTGCGGGTTCTGGCTGTTTTAGCACTTGCACAATGTCATCCTCCTGACAGGGCTCAGAAATCAACCCCTCCAGTCATATTCCACCCTCAAAAGTACTTCAGTGTTTGGCAGGCAAGAAAGGAAACTGTTCAGCAGAACTGTTACCTGGTATGTTCAGGGTGGGAGTAAGATCTGAGTGCTGTGGCTTCCACTGCACACATTTAGTTCTTTGATTTTGGTAGCCAGTGCTCCCACCTTGGAGTTGTTCAGGAATTGGTTCTTGCTGCCTTCTGACAGAAAAATGCAAGGCCCCGTGTTTGTAAGGCTCTCAAAATGTGGGAGCATGTAGGGAAAAAAGCAATTCCCTTCCTTCAGAATTAAATGATTCCTCTACACTGGCTTGACCTAAATACCTGCCAAGAAAGTTGTGGTATCTCTATCCAAAACTTACAAGGCAGAACTAATAAACCACAAATGGGTCACTGTCCATGTCCATGCATGGGCTTGAAAAAGAATGTGGAGATAAACAAATCTGAGGATGACAAAATTTAAATGGTTCACCTGCAGTCAAAGCTCATGGAAAGAGTAGTTTCATGGCCAGGAAGAGATGGAAATTACTTTCTCCACTTTAAAAGATAATTTATTGAAGCCTTGAAGACAAGAACAGAAGCAAAGAAAACAAAAGAAAGCAAAACAAAACAGCCCAGAAGAGCTCTGAAAATCCAATCTCTCCCATCAGTCTCTGGAAAATGGATAACCTATGCGTGGTATGATTGAATTTCTCTGTTTCATCACCCTAGTGGAAGCATCTTGTATGAAACCCTGGTTTATGAATTGAGTTTTGAGAGGGACCTGGGAGAGCAGGAGTTATACCAATCTAATCAGGATGTGACAAACACATGCATCAAAATGTTGCATTGTCAAGATCCAGAAGCCACTTAATTCCAGAAAGATTTTAAAGTTGAGAAAGCAGCTTTGGCAACAGGATTAGAAATGATGAGAAGGCAGATGAAAATCCAGACGGAGGAAGATAGCACAACTTTTTTTCCAAAACATCCTTTCAAAAATTAGGCCATGTCCCTACATGATTTCTTATTAACTTCTTATGCAAACTTATGTTTTATTCAAATGAAGGACACAGTTGCCTTCTTCCATTTATTGTACCTTCTTCCTAAACATATGCTAATGATGGAATGAAAGATACATGAACCGAGATAAATAACACCGTAAAATCCTACAAACCCCACAGGTTAAAACACCACAAAACATTCTGAGCAAAATATCCAACAAAGCAGATTAAATACAAGAATAACATGCAAATGTCATTGCCAAAGAGCAGAGAAATGTGCTAATGCCAATGCCACAGGACAGGAAGCAAGATTCATGAGATTGATTTGTGATGGCTCCTAAACAAAAGCATGGCACAAAAATAGCCCGTGATTATCAATAACATGAGATCAAATCAGAAAGCATGTGCATTAAGAGAGGTGGCATCAAATGCTTCCTTCAAAAGAAAAAGAACATCACAATCACTTTGTATTTGCCTGGTCTCAGCTTGCATTTCCTATCTAACTACTGAAGATAGTTTCTCAGGATAAGTACAGATTAGCAAAATATTCAAGGTGATTGAATGGATTAGCATTATTGTTTAGCACAATGCAAGGTGATGGGAAAATCCACAGAAAAGAAAGATCTGCTATCTGGACAGCCACTTGAAATTATGCAGCTCACAGGTTGAATTCTTACATTTCTTGTAACATCATCAAGTGTCACAGTGGATGCCTGAAAACATTTCCAACTAAGGAGTGAGATTTAAAGCTGGGGATCTCGAGCAACAGGTGGAACAAGAATTCCTAAGTAAACTGCTATCTTGTTTGTCACACAAATAGAAATTCCATATGCCAGTGCCAGAGGCAAGAAGAACATGTTCAAGCAAACAGCACAAAAAACCCCAAACCCTGAAGAAACATTTGTCTGCAGGAAAGGGGCGGGAAAGAAAAAAGAGATTAAATACATCTCAAAAAGTCAAAATTACTTTTAGGGGAATTAACTGTGTACTAAATCCCAGCCAGGTAGAAAGCACAAATGCCTGCCATCCCCACTACCCTGGCCACTGTAATCATGTCCAGCAGCTTGGGCTGCCCATTTTCCCCACCCTTGCAGAGATCACACTGCAGTTAACAGATGTACTGATGTGTTATGCTCCCCTCAGGCCCCAAGGATGCAATACCTGATCAAACAGACAGACTGTTTCACACTGTGACAGGGATATTTGGGTTTTTTCTAGATATCCAACGTTAATAGAGGTCAAACTGTGAACAAATCCACATAACCTGTGACTAGGGATGGAGATTTCGCATCCAGACATTGCAATTCTACACAGTTTTCTTCGTTTCCAGAACCAGAGACTTTGTACCTCAAGAGCTGAATCAAATCCCCCAAAATTCAGACATCTCTGGTTGCTTTTCAGGGAGTTTCCTGGAGCATTTCACAGGCATTAATGGAATGTCCTCCAATGGTTCAGTGAGGCAGGTGCACAGAATTAGTTTCACTTTGCAACTAAGACCAAGGAGCAGAGGGGGATTGAATGAATCAGCCAAGATCATTCTGCATTTGTCTGACAGAGTCAGAAATAGAAAACAGGATTCCACAGAAAGTAAATAAAACCTCCCTCCCTGGAATACACAGCAAAATATTGGGTTAATTTTGACTGCATGCATCCTTGCTGGGTTACAGCCAGGAAAGGAAACATCATTGTTCTGAGCAAGGTCACTCCCACAGCAAGTCCAGGCAGACCTCTAGCCATAAACTGTGTGTGCAAACCCCATATCTCCTCACAGGAAATAAATATGAATATTTAAGATCCAGGATACTGGTATAAGGATTTCAAATATCTTATCGGAAAAGAACCCAAGTCCAAATTTACCCGTTTCCTCACAGGAAGAGGAGGGAGTTCTTCATGGAGGAGGAACTAAACAGTAAATGTCACTGGCCAAGCAGACACAGATTGCCAGGTTAGCAAAATTTCCTTTAGATGTGAAAAAACAACTTGCCCTAGACTGGGACAGGCAAGTTTAGCCAACCTAAGGAAAAAAATATTAGTGTTGATACTCTCTCCAGTGTAGCAGAAGACCTTAACTGGTCTGTGTGGGGAGGTAAATAAGTAAACCCAGAGTGCCCTGCTTGTCCAAAGCACAACAGACAGCTCCCCACTCCACAGAATGCAACATCCAAGCTTAACTGGAAAACTTACAAATACATTATTTGGACTAAAAGGTCTGTTTGCTTTTTATTTCTCCTGACAGTTTTGACAAGATGACTATCAGACAGAGGTCCAGAGAAGATGTAAAGAAGGAAAAAAGGACAATTAACAACTTTTTTCTCCTTCAGAAAAATTTGAAGCTGCTTTCCAGTAATGAACGATACACAAGCATATCACTGAAAACTGAAAGGTGGCTTACCTGAGATGATCAGCAAAATAACTGGGACAATTCTCAAATAAAAAAAAAAATCCTCTCTCTCCAAATTTGTGTTCATAGCTCTTCTGACTTCCCCCAACCCCTGAATTATAAGTCAGGACTTTATTTTGCCAACACAGGCCCTTTCTGCATTGGCACTAAACAGTCCCTGCAGTCATTGCTGTGGCCACAGTGCTCAGCAAAGGAGGATCATTAACTTTTGGGACAAAATCTGACATCACAAAAACCTCTTTAGCCCTGTTTGCTGCTTTCTCCACTGTGCCATGCTGCCTGATCTCATGTTTGAGGGGATGACAAAAAGCTGAGAAACTTTTAAAACATCAGTGGTTAGAAGGAGTTCTACATAGAGCAATAGACAGCCCTGGGCAAAATGCAAGTGTCTACATTTGCAATGACACTTGTAGCCACAAATGACAGCAGAAGAGTTGGATTCACATCACAGGGGGACAGGGGGCAAGGGGGAAGACATAAAAGAGCAGTAGATCAGTAATCAATGTAAGAATGTTGGTCTGTAGCGGTTCCCATGTTCTTGAACACTTCACTGCTAATCAGACTGACCACTCATGTAGGGATACTGAGCCAGAATTAGATCCTAGCTACCTACATCTGGTATGATTATACTTTCTTAGAAGAATAAGTTATAAAAAAAAAAAAAAATCCATAGGGCTGATCCACAATCAGTATAAATTTGTACAAGTATTGACAATTGTATGTGTGGATATCAGTAAATATATGGCAGCTGGAGAGCAGATCTCCTGACTCTTATTAAACAGCTTAAGAGAGGCAGGATAAATCTCCCTCTAACCCCAACCCCAAGTTAACAGGGTTACAGAAATCTGTTCAAATGGCAGCTTATCCCACTGACTGTGGATGACACAAATCTCTTTCTGGGAACACCCCGCTGACCACAGCCAGCTCTTAGTTACCAGTCCAGAACAGATGACTAACTTTTTGATGGCCAAGACTAAACAAAACTAATCCAACTTGCATCATTCAAAAATGTATTTAAAGTGTAGGTGGTGTTATACCTACTAAGCAAAATCCAGAATCTATAGGGCAAGATCTGACAACAAGAAGACAACAGTCCCCTAATCAGGTACACAAAATCTTTCAGGCTTTTCAAAATACTAAAACCCCAAGGGAAATTTTGTCCTCAACCAATTTCAAGTCAAGTTTTACAACCCAATGAGGTGCATAGTTTTTTCCGCTGAGTTTTTACGAATGGAGCATGCAAACCTTTGAAATTCTCTCATGGCTCATTTGTAAGCATCTCACTGTATCCCAGTGAGAGTGGATGAGAGGGATAATTGAAAATGGGACACATGGGCATCAAAACAAGCAAAATGACCCCCTCCTTTCTCTTTTTCCCTTTCTTTTGGTTCACGCTTCTAAATGAAATCCCAGGCTGCCTTCCAACTGCTACTCAGAGCTGTCACAGAGGAGGAACACGTAGAGAGCACTAAACCACTGACCTATTTCCATCCTTGGAGCTGCTGTGTCTAAACCCTTCATTCTGAATTCTGCACACACACATGCACATGTGCACAGCGATTTCCCTGTATACTCCCACGAGGAACTATTTCCAACATCTAACCTCAGCTCCTAGAGGAGCTCTCTGCTGCTTCCTGAACAGCTGTTAGCCCCATGGCCTCAGCGCCCTCCATAATTAGGTTAACTTTTGGGAGTCTACCCTTTGGGGAAGACAATAGAAGCTTTGGCTCACTGACCCATCTTTTCTTGTATCAGTTCTTTTCTCCATTGCCTACTGCTCTATATCTGGGAAATTTGTATCCAAGGATCCTTTCATCTCTTTTAAAAATGCAAGTGTGCAAAGCACCGCTGCAGAGTGAATAAATCTAAAAGAGCACATTAATAGGTGCAGTTCATGCACACAGCAAAAGACCACTGAAAATGAAATCAAGTAGTTTGTGCCTTCCTATAGCACCCAAATAATTGAAATAGCAAAAGGTGTCAGAACCTGAGGGTTCTCAAATCTTCCCTCCCTCTTTTAGAGTTAAATAAAAAATAAATTAGCTTTGTTACCCTATATGACTTCTGTGCTACTTATGTCACTTCCTAAGAAGAAGCAGCCACTGCCTTACTGATCTTGGCTGAACTTCAAAGATACAGAAAAGTTAATTGGATGAAATGAGGCTTCCAGACAAAAGCTTTGTGTGAAAAGCTCTTCAACCAAAGATTTACATGCAATCCAAGGAGCCACAATATGGAGTGGCAGCAGCATTCTTAATGTTGTAGAGAAATGCATAATGCTTAGGAAAAAACTTTCCTTTCCTCTTTTTCCTCCAAAATGTTTCATTCTTTTCCTTTTCCCCTGCCCTACCTTCAATTTAAAGGTTTATAAAATAAGAAATGTAAAGAAAGCTAATGAAGGTAATATGGAACATTAAATCAAAGATTATTTTTTAATATGGCCACATTATTGGCCTCTGAAAAGGGATAAAGCAAATGTTGTTCCATTTTTATTTCTTGTTATAACAGTTCTCTGACAAAAGTGAGTATAGTTATTGCACCTGAAGCTTTGTATCATTCTTCCCAGAAGTTTTTTATTGCTACTTAATGTGGGTTTGTACTGAAGGAAGCCCTGGTCAGCAGAGTGCCAAGTACTGCACAATAAAATTACCTTTTGGGGAGTAGAGCACGCTCCTGGAGGAGATTTTTAGACAGTTATGCAGAACTGGACCAGAAAACTAGACTTCAAGGGGCCCAGAAAATCGTGATGAACTTCAGAATATCCAAATACTATGAAAAATCAGGAGAGACCCTCTCTTTATCTAAACTGACTTTTTAAAACAATGGACCATTTGATACCAAGAAACTTCTACAGTCACCCCGATAAGGGAGGAAAAAGTTTGGTCTCCACCTGCAGTCCTCACTCTGCTATTTGCACTGGAATCTTGTTTCCCCATTTGAAACATTTACTTTCCTATTTGAAAGCCAAACATTTTTGCCATATCCTCCTCTGCTAAAGTTGTCATCACCTGCCTTGCCCCCTTGACTGAATGTGGACATGATGGTGGTGTCAGCTTCCTGCATTAAACAAAATGATCTCCTTTATCTTGTTCTACAAGGTATGTTTTCCAGACCTCAGGCAGATCTTTGCATCTCTTTCTCACATCCCAATTTTAAACCTCCCACAGCAGACCCAGTGCAGCAAGGATTATTGTCTAGGTGGGAGCCCAGTGGCCCAAGCAAGCTGTTTCAGTATCTGAGTGTGGTCCTCAATGCTCAGGAGGGTGTCACATAAATAAAAGGTATCCAATGTTCACTCCACTCTGCATTTCCACATCAAACAGTGGCAAACACAGCAGTGGCAGTGGCACATCAGCCAGGGACAAGAAACCAGTACACAAATCACCCCAACACAGACTAATGAGCAAGGAGAGAGAGAGAGAAGGCTCCTCTCCTCCTTAGCCACACAGAGCAGATTTCAGCTCCTACACTCTGGCTCTGCTCATGGCCAGAGTATCAAATGTCATTATGGTTCTGCTCCTCACAGTCATTCCCAAAACTCTCTTGAACTCTGTCCCCTCTCAAGTCAAGGATTGCCACAGAAGTTCTCTCTAATGGCAATCTTGTTGTGTGGGTGACAGACACCACGTCCTGTCCCCCAGTCATAGGGTACCGAACTCTTAATTTCTTGTTAGCAGATTCTGTCCCATGAAAAATTGCTGGAATAAAGGGGAATTAGGGACAAGTTACCTTTAAAAATATGTCCCAGAGTAGCTGCAGTCCAGGTACTCAAATTAAAGCAAGTGTCATTGCTTGAAAGGTAATTGAAATGCCAAAATCAGTATGAGAATTTGTGCTAAGTCCTCTCTCAGGACTACACCAAGGCTCGTGATTCAATTAGGTATTACAGCACTAAAGCCAGACCTTCATTCCTAATCTCTGGGCAGAGGATTCAGTATTTAGAGATAAAAAAAAAAGCAAATGACAGCACTTTCTTCCTCCTGTTCAGGTCTCTATTCTAAAGGCCTGTTCTTCAGCTTTTTTAGGAGATTAGAAGACTGTGACTCCCACACACTGTAGTTATAGAGGCTGTTATACAGGCAAATGCCCATTTCATTAAACCACCTCTGAAGTATTTCTTTTTCTTTCTTATTTTAATTCAGGGTAAAGCAAGTTCTAAAAACAACTCAGATTGCTGATCTTTTAGGACAACTAGAAAGAGTCTCCAGTGCTGCCTTAAAACATGCAGCTGTTACGTTCTTGTTACTGACAGATCTAAGAATTTCTTGCAGAGACACCCTGGATCTTACTTGCTGTAGCATCAACTGTGTCTAGAAGTACAACCTCATGTAGAACTACATCCACGTGCTGAAGAAGAATTACAGAGCTAGTTATAGAAATCTGACCTTACCAGAAAGCTGAATTTTTGGATTATTTTAATTGATAACCTGCATAAAAGTCCTATTTTGCAAACAATGTTTTAAACTAAGGGAACCATCTTAAACTATATATGCCAAATATTTATATCTTTTTCTTTTTCTTTTTTTTTTTTTAACAAACAGCTCTAGAAACCCATGTTTCCATGATATTCTTGGGAGAATTGTAACAGCCTCAAGAGAAAATAAAAAAAAAAAAAAAAAAATAGAGAGAGAGAGTCCAGTAAGGCATAATTGTGTCCTGCAGCTGAACACACTTCTTGAAATTCCTTTCCCTATATTCTGTGTGTCCTGAGATGCCCCATCCTGCCCCAAACCAGATCCTCAGCTAACAGGACAGAGGCAGCTGCTGTGGTCCCAACACTGGTGCATTTATGCCTGCAGACAACCCCTTGGGAAATTCTATTTGCAGCTGGTTTACGCCCACTCATCCTCTTAGGCTCACTCATGAAAGGAACAAAATCCAGTGACAGGGGCTGTGGGAGATGACAAATGCCAAACAGGCCACCAATACAAGTGCATCTGAATGGAAACAAGCTGTAAAACTGCAATCAGAAGAGGAAACATCATCCATTGAGAAATCCACTTGCCCCTCTATTGCATTTACAAGACATAGAGAGCCTTTCCATGGCACCAGTGAGGTGCCACACTCTAAATTCCAAAGCCAAACATTTCAAGACTATTTCATTCTCTGATTTGAGAGGTGCTATAAAGGACCTGGAATATTAAAAGCTACTAAACACTCTTCATCTGGGCTCCAGAAGCCTGTAACAAGTCTCAGGCTCAGCAACCTAAACTTCAGCACCTGAGGACTACAAATTGCTAATGAAAACCACAAGCCCCGGAATCCAGGGCAGACCTAAGGCCTTCCTCAGGAGTAGAGCAGGAGGTACAGCCAGATACCTGAGCCACATCCAGCTCCAGCAGGATGGAGTGTGAAAGGCACAGGAGCTTGGGAAGAGCACAGAACTGATGTCCAGACTCCATCTTCCCTGAGGTGTTCTGAAAGTACTGATTTAAGAGACATGGACTGGGATAAAACAAAGCTCTTACTACCAACCAGTTATATTAAAGTAGTTCCAACCACATAAATGACCACATGGTGGTCAAATATCAAAATTTTTACTGTGTTTTGTCATTGGCACTAATTCTACTTTGCAAAGTAATTTCTTCAGCTAAACACATATATAGAGAGAAATTTTGGTGGTTGCTTTAGTTAAGATGACCAAAAGCAAAATATTCTGTTCTTGACAGTACTAACGAGTACTAACCTTCACCTTCACTACTGGTCAAAGTCATATTGAGACCATTTAAGATCTCAGAGTTTAATACATTTTATTCCCTCAGATATAGGAAAATACTTAATTGTTTCCAAGACTAGAGAAAAAAGATGTGGACTATCTGAGAGACCCATTATTAAGGATATGGCCACATTCTGTTCTTTGTTCACGACAGCACTCAGTCATGGCCTGTATCCAACTTAAATAATTGTTCCAAATTCCATGTATCAGCCTTTTATTCTACAATTTGGAGATTGTATCTTTATAATAATAATGAAAAAAAACCCACCTATTATTCATGTTTGACCTTAAATAAAGCACCATGTCTGTAATGAACTTGTCACCAAGGAACAGGCAGGTACAAACTATTTCTGCTCATGCCAGCAATGGTCAAATGGTCAAAGCTGACTTTCCTCCTGCTTCTGCAGACCTGGAACATCTATAGGGCTTACACAGCTTCAGCACGACAGCTTCTGCTTAAGGCAAGTGTTCAGGGAGTCATCAGCAAAGTCAAATGGATTTTCTGAGGAAGTACAACATTTTATTTTGTGATTTTTCTTCCTTACCCTATTAAGCTTACATGATACCAAACCACAAACCCCCTCTGCATTGCAAAGTTGAAAGAAAAAGCCTCTAGCTTCCATTGATTCTAATGGAATTTGTCATTTGAAAGGAAGAAATTCTCTCCAGAACTCATAGAATACTTCAATTAGATGGAATGGCTTAGTTTGTAGGCATTGTCAATTTTTTCAAGACAAGCAGTCCTTTAAGAAAGACCAAGAAATCATTTGGTATATGGGCTTATTTCAAAAGAAAACAATAAGCCTCCACAATAGTTTGAAAATCATACATTTCCAATCCAGAAAGAGGTTACTGTGATCATCTTTGCTGATCTACCATTCACACACAAAGACCTTTTTTGAAGCCATTCTCATTCACAAAAAAATGAACCACCCCACCAAAAAAAAAAAAAACCCAAAACCAATAAAAAACAACAAATAAACAAACAAAACTCCAAACAGATAATTTAAGAAAATATTTTTACTTCAAACAAAAATAGTCCATCAAGGAAAACATACCATGTCCCCTTAAAGACTTGAATCTTCCTTTATCAGAAGTTGTGTCAAGACATTCAGCTCTGTCATGCCATCCCCTATTATAGTGAAAAGCACCCTTCCTGTTACTCCATGTTTATGTTCCTCATGTACATACTCAGAGCACAGACCAATGGGTCCCCACAGACTGGCCCCAGATCATTCATTCCCTTGCCTGCTCTCTGCTAAACTAAACAAACAAAGCTCCAGGACTGCCTTGTCATAGAGCAGTTTTTCCAAAACTATTCTTGCTGGTCTTTAGAACAGGTCAAACCTGTGCCAAACACAACTGTTTACACATCAATGCACTCGTCTAACTGGCTTTTGGAAAGCTGAATTTCTGAGCATTCTGGGTGGTAAGTAACTATTTGAGATGGATCCAGGAAACACAGAGGAAAACTGAATGATGAAATGGACTCAAACCCCCAGGATTCTAAGAAACAGGGTATTTTTTCATACATGAATCAGAAATAAAAGTCTGAGGTAGATTCATTGTTCAAAATATTTTGCTTGTCTGATCAAGCAAGCTGTGGTTGTCTCCTTCTCCAGCTTCAAGATTAAAAAAAAAAAAACACCTCAGTTCTTGACTCAGTTCTTCTAAGGTAGCAGTCATTTGACTTCCATGGGAATTTATGAATCCTCAGCTGTGTTGTTACTGTTAACAAGAGCTGACAGTTAAATGCATTTCATTAACAGAAACTAGAATGAGAATGACAAAACTTTAGCAGATCAGATCTGTAATTGAAAAGGTGACCAATGTAAGGAGAAAGAACTGTCTGCCAGGATTGCACTCGCCTCGCCCCCACATTGATAACAGCCTTATCTCCTGCTTGTGGCCTGTCGCTCTCCTACACAAGTTAGCACAGCAGCAGCACGATGGAGATGTCAGGAACAAACCCATGCCAGCACCAGCTCTCCCTGCACATCAAGAGCAAGAGCAAAAGTAAATCCTGATGGAAGAATTAAAACCAAAGGTTTTTCCTGGCTGGAAATGGACAGAAGATTAGCAAAGGCACAGCAGAAAGTAAAGGAGGGTGACAGGCAGTTTGTTAATTGATTTTTTTCAGAGTTGGAAGAGCAGGCAAAAGACCCAAGGACAACTGCTGGGGTATAAAACTTGCTGGGAGTGCTTGCATGGGTTATATATTCTCACTGTTCAGCTTCCTCACTAGCAGGCACTGCCAAAAGACTGACTGGGCCTTGAACATCTGTGGATTTTCAAAACCTACCAAACAAACCTATCTCCAGATGCACAAAATGACAATTTAACCCAGATGTAAAACAATGGGTGGAACCATTACACTGCTCAGCTGCAGCAGAATAACAGCAATCCTGGTGCCAAAATGTACTTGATGATTGAACTGGGAGCTCAGTAGAGCTCCTCGGTTTTGCCCAAGGAGTAAAGAAGAGAAGAACGTCTAAAAGTAATCTTATTCTGAAGAAACACACCTTTTGGGTCAACCATCCTTTTCAAATATATTTTGTCACTGAAAGCTCCTTCCCTGTGTTCACCAAATTTAGAGCAGTCCTACTCTCAGTTGATATATGAAGGTTATTCAGCCTGATTGTACAGTTTGCTATTGTGTTCCCTTCCACCAACCAGAGGGGGGAAAAGGGAACATGAAAGAGGAAAAAACCTACCACTCTTCATCCTATTATATTTAGTGCTCTGTCTTCCCCTGCTATAACAGTTTGCTTGATTGCCTTGTCCCCCTGCTGTGCCATACTCTTTTAGCTCTGAAAGCACTTTGGGAAAGTGAGGATCATTTATGATGTACTTGCATAGCACCTAGCAGGACAAGATCGTGGCTTCTGGTCAGCACGGCAGTGTCAAGGCATTATGGACCATCTCAACATTCAGGCTCCCTTGCTGACCTACTTCTATTCAAACTAATGTACAAAATTTGTTATTAATAATACAAAATGCAACCAGTCTGAGAGGCTTTGGCCACTTCTGTGACATCCTTCTTTCAGTTCTTTGGAGTTCCAAAGATAAAACCTTACTGTAAGCCCTTCCAAGATGCACCTCACTCACAGCTTTGCAGAGAATCAAATCACAGCTCAGGCTACTCTATGAGCAGAGATTGGTCTTGTAAACAAGAAAAACATGTTATTTCACTCAACTGTTACTTGGAGAACCAAAGGCAAGACCTCTGCATCCTTTTCTTTCCTGGCCATGATGTAGAGGCACCTTAGAGGGGTCATGCTTTTCCAAGCTCCAACACAGCTGGCAGAGTCCCAGGATAAATGCTGCATTGGGTGTTGGGCAGCTCCAGTCGTTTTCCCAGCATTTGGATGTCTAAATGGCAGTGATAAAGGGAGGGGGCAGCTAAACCCACCCTCACCCCCACCCACCACAGCAGCATTCCCGTGTTGTTAGACATCCAGCTGTTCTCTGCAAACTGACAGGATTTACTGCTCCTATTTTGGTTAAAGAGACAGACAAAACTCCCCTTCCCCATCCATTATCATTGTCTAATCTCTCCAGCACGTCAGCTCTGTGGCTGTGGCAGTGAGGAGAGGCAGCATTAGCATTCCAGGCACAGGCAGCACACGAGGCAGCAGGTTTGTGATCTGTGCAGCCCGAGATCAGCAGCTGGGTAACGCCGAGGAGCTGCACGTGAAGTCACCTACACCCTCGGGAATGTCCATCCTTCCCAGCCTGGGAGGGGGCAAGGAGCCACAATCCCTGTCCCACTCACACAGGCAGAGACACACAACGCTTTTGTGGCCAGAAACTGCATGTCCAGAAATCCCACATCCCCTTTCTGATCCCAACTCGTCCATGCTGGCAGAGAGCTCTTCCCCCAGCTCCTAGGCACCAGCCAGGCAAAGCCATCAGCTGTCACATCTCCCTCCTCCCAGCCTACCCTGACATCCCCCCTCTGCCTGGCACCAGGGGTGGCAGAGAAGTAATCTGCTATAAGATTCATCCCTCTGCCATGTCAGCACAGCTATGATGGCTTCTGTATTTATAGGGAGCAGAGAGAAAAGGGGTTTGTGTTTGTGGGCAGTTTTTTTGCCATGTTTACATAATGGGGTATAACAGTTGTGTGGAAACGGCTCGTTTCCAGCTTCTGACACCAAAAAGCCCCTGTTTTCTTAAGTGGACATGCCAAGTCACCCAATTTATTACCAAATAGTATAAATAATAGTTTGTTGCTGTTAGGAAATAATAATCCTAAAAAAGAGATCATAGGCATGGTGCTTTTGAACACACCAAAACCCATCCAAGAAATCACTGGCTGCCCCTGTATTTCATTTCTAAGACCCCCAGAATCATTGCAGAACAGCCACCTACAATTTATGCTCTGGATTCAGAGTTGCTTTATGTCCAAGCCACCCAAGCTGCCATGAAAAAGGAATCCCTCTCTGCTCATTCCTCTCTTCTGTCTGGGTCCCACTATTCTGGCTGCACTGGAAGACAAGTGAGAAATGTTTTGTCAGGTTGGTTTTCTGTGGGATCAGTATTTTTCTAGCTCACAGCACTGCCACAAAAGCACCCATCCTAGCAAAGAGGAGAAGGCAGAGATGCACAGCCAGGAGGGAAAACAGAGCTGAACATCCCCTCTGGGTACCCAAAACACATTTTCCTGAGCTTAAAGCAGCTGTGGAACAGCAGTCTCCCATCTCTCTGTGCTTCAGCAGAAAAGGGATGTGTACTAGTAGCTAAATAAAGTTTCCTTTACAACCACAACCTAATTTTCAAATGAGCACCAGGACTTGTTTTCATCAGCTCAACGCCTTGCAAGCTCCTTAAACTCAATATTTATATGTTTCTTTTGGACACTTCCCCTCTGAGAATTAAGCCAAGCAAACTGGTTTTTCCTTCAAACAGAAAATGAAGCATCACAACTTTGAACCACTTAGAGATGCTTCACAAGGCACTTCCAAATCACAAAGAGATTAGTGTCTGGGAGTTAATGGGCTGACCAAGACATGTGAGTGGGAGCTTTGGACAGGTGTCTGCCTTTACACTCCTCAGAAGTGATGCACATCCTCAAATTCTTTAATCTTGTTTCATTAATACAATATTGGTTTAGATAACGAATGCTTATTATTTAGCTTTGTCTCAGGATTGTTTTGACATTACATGACACTGCCCTTAGGACCAATATTATAAATTAAACAGCAAGCTGCCATCATTTTAAGTGCTGCAATTTTAAAAATAAAAAAGTAAAAGAACAGCTGTCACCCAGGAAAAGAAAACAACAAAAGTGGAACCTAAATAAACATTCCCTTAGGCTGCTATTGTTTTCCTAATAGCTTGGATGATATTTCCCCCTCCCCACCCACACAGCAGCAGTTGGAATAGGAAGACTGGACTTTTCTATTGCCAGTTGATAAATTCTTTCCCAATTTAGAGTACTGAACCCCTCCCTTGTATAGCATTATAACTGCAATATATATAACTATGACTACAAGGAAGGAGGCTCTAGCAGAGATCATGGGAGTGATCAGTAGTTGCTGGTGATCTCGTGTGAATGGGTACAACTTAAAAAAATTCCAGGATCTCTGTCCAGAACGTCTTCAGGAAAAGGTAATCCCTCTACTGCCTGCCCTGGCAGCTGGTGAATCTGTGTAGGTGAACAGATGTGGCTGAAATGGGAGAGTGGAAGTGAGAAAAGTTTGAAAAAGATTCTAAGATGCTGCTTGGGGTGGAAGAGTCTGAAACCAGGATACACACTAATCACAAGCTGGGCCTTCCTGTGTTCACAGACAACAGGCAAAACACCTTCCTCATTCTTCCTCCTTAGGCTGTTCGCCCAAAAGGAACAGTAGGTGCTCTCATGAAGGCAGAATTTGACCTCTAATTGGTAATTTCTAGAGTTAAGGAAAAAAATTTCCCCTCTTGACTTGCAGTTTCCATTCTTCACTTAATTGTTGCCAAGACAATCTCTGCTGGCACAAACAAGCACTGGAGTGTAACCTGTAAAGCTAAAATACAGAAGTAGCCTGGTTCTGCTCCGTGCACCAGCTGAGAGAGGGGTCTCAGTTCTTTGAGAGTCACAGAATCATAGAATAGTTCAGGTTGGAAGGGACCTTTAAAGGCTACCTAGTCCAACTGCCCTGCAAAGAGCAGGAAGATCTTTAACTAGATCAGGCTCCGACCCCCATCCGACTTCGCTTTGAAAGTTTTCAGAGACAAGGCTTTCACCATCTCTTTGGGCAACCTGTGCCTGTGTTTCACTACCCTCATCCTATTTTTTTTTTTTTTCATTATATCTAGTCTGAATCTACTTTATTTTAAAACCATTAGCAGTTGTCTTGCTTTGTTGCTACAGGCCCTGCTAAAAAGCCTGTCCCCATCTTTTTATAAGCCCCCTTGAACTATTGAAAGGCAGCAAAAAGGTCTCCCCGGAGCCTTCTCCAGGAATTCAGGAAGTACTGCCAAGTACTACAGAGACCCTGTACTCCTCACCAGGAGTCAGGACAGAGAGATCTCTTCCAAAGTAACTCCTGAAGATGGGGTAGAAGGGAGGAGTCTACCTAGGGAAGAGCCCAACTCAGGAACTGGAGCACAAGGACATCTTGAGTCCCTGATAAGAACCTCAACTGTCCTCAGGGATGGATGCAGCTCCTTCTTACCAGGACAGGAGAACACAGGGCTGGAATGGAGCTCAACCTCATCAACACTTCAGGGCCTGGCATTTGCTCCCAGGCGTGTTGAGAACTCCTGATGCCACTGGCAAGGCAAATACAGCTCAAAGCCAGCAGGGCTCCCACTGAGCTCCCCAGCTGCTCTCCCTGTCTGCAAGGAGCCACGCCTTTGTTTTGGGCCAATAAAACAATAGAGGGGAAACCAAACAAGGGCAAGGGCAGGAGCGGGAGAAAACCCAGAGAGAACCAACAGATGCTCCTGAGTCACAGTGCTCAGTGCAAGTGCCACCTCTGGGCACCTCCCTGAACCAGGGGACCTTCAGCAAAGCAACAGCAGCACAAACCTTGTTTGGGGGAAGGGAGGAGACAAACAGGAATTGGAACAGGGATTGTCCCCACCGGTGGCACCTAGACCCTATCACAGACCATCTCCTCTTGGGAGAAGCACCCAAAGGACATCTCTTCTGCCCTTTGCCCCTGCACTGACACTCCCCTCTCTCAAGGGTAAACGAAAGCAAAGATCCACAGCACGTTGGCAGAAGTTTACTAAGTCGTTCACAAAATTAAAAAAATAATAATATAACCCCAAATAAAACACAAAAGCAAGGCAGTCAACCCAAAGAAAAAAATCACTGGAGAATTCAGTCCTTTGTTTGCTGCTATGAACAGAACTAAGAACTCCAACCACCAGAGATACAAGCCAGATTTATAGAGGAAATTAAAAAAAGAGAAGAAAGCCAAATATGTTTAGTTACTTAACTGAAAGTAAATCTAAGAAACCCAGATGGGATTATTCAGGCCTAAGATCAGCTATTCAGGAGAGAAAAAAAGAAAAACAAATATTCCAACCAAACTGACTTTAACATCCCTGTTAATTACAAATTCATCCTGGAAGATAAAGGTATGCAAAAGAAATAAAGTCAGTGAAGGTCAAGAATAGGCTCCTACAGCAGCTTACAGACATAAATGGCACTTAGGTACAAAACTTTGATTCACTTGGCTGGGATTCATGAGCTGGGTGCTTTTTCTCTGCATAATGGCTCAAAGGTAATAATCACAAATGGTGCTATTTAAATGGAAAATAAATAGCCCTGTCTCTTTAAGGACATCATGTCTCATTCTCAGTGGAATAGTGGCAGCTATAAAAAAAAAGCTATGATTTCAGTATTTCTTGTTATGACTTCTCTCCCCGCTCGTCTAAAAATAAAAAGGCTACTCTGTAGCTCCAGATCAATCTAACTAAAAGAGAAGAATTCGCTTACAAAAACAAAATAGCAGCTCTGACACTAGTTAGGTATTCATCACATGTGGAAATGGCCCATAATGCTGCCTTCAAACCTTTCCAACAAGTTGTATTAAATTAGGTTGGGTTGGGATTTTTTTTCCATTGCACCAAAAGCAAAATAAATATAGCTTTATTTAATGCTACTAAAACGTTCAGATTCAACTGGAACCCCAAGGCATGTGGCTTTGTTGTTAAAGCACATACACTGACTCTATTGATTGGTGCAGTCCTCTGTGCAAGAGAATTTGTCACATCAATAGCAACTGAAAAATACTCAGGAGCTGTAATATGGTTTAAATGAGCAGTTACCACATCAATATAAAGAGCATTTCAACAGCAATAGATAGGAACCCTTTTGCAAACCTAGCATTTGTTTTAAGATAAAGGTTGACAACTTTTTTTTTTCTTTTTTTTTTTTTTTTTTTTTAACAAGGGAGATTTTTTTAAATAATGGTGAGCAAAGCAGCAAGCCCTGTAGTAGCTGTCCTGTGGTGACAGCACTCTCTGGGCAATAAAAGCCACGATGGACAGAACACTTCCAGGCAGAAAGGAATGCCAATGCCACAAGCCAGGTAGATGTAAGGGCCAGAGATAACTTTGCTGCTCCCTGGGCTTTTCCATTGCTGCTGCCCAGAGCACACCTGGGTCACAGCTGTGCATCCAGCCCTGAATTTGCTTCCCAGAACCCCAGCCTGGCACAACACATGAGCTGGGGCATGCTGGATGTGAGAGGGACAGAAGATTCCTTACCCATCCTCAATGCCAAGCAAGAACTGGGGGAGGAGAAAGCTTCTGCCCTGCCTCTCCTCCAGGCTCCTGGGAGAAAGTGAATCATGGAAATGGCCATTCCCAGCTGATATCAGATCTAGGCGGGCTCAGAGAGAGATTCACCGGCCTCAGTAACATGCAATCTAAATTACAAAGTCAAGCAAGGTGAGGAGAAGTGCAGGAAGCATCCTGCACTGTGGCTGCATTAGTGCATCCTGGGTTTGTGGGGTCTGGCACACATAGCTGGGCTCCCAGACCTCCCCAAGGCATGCAGCCTCTGCTTTGGTCATGACTGAATTGGAAAAAAAAAAATATAAATAGGAAATGCATGGCAAGGAATGAACCTCCATTTCATGGGCTTGAGAAATCCCTGGTTTTCAATAATGAGAAACAGTTCTGTGTTTTCCAAGGAGGGAGCACACCTTTCCTGACTCAGTGTGTCTGTAGAGTACAATCCTCTCCCAGCACATCCCTCCTTCCCTTGGGTTAAAGTGCAAGGGACATTCTTGTCATTCAGGCAGAAATCCCACTAAAGGAAGACGAGAAGTGGCATGTGCTGCAAGTTTTGAGTAAGATGAGAAATTTCACACTATCCTGATATCTTCTGGGTAACTGCTTATTTTATGATGACTAATAGGCAATTACTATGGTAATACTGCAATACAACATGTGTGAGGTTTGGAAATGAGAAATTATAGGTAACTACTTTGGACTCATTTCTATGGTAACAAAAAGTAATTGTCATTAAATACCAGTTATATTGCTGCTGTACCTGGTAATTATAGATTTTTTTATGCCCAGTAACATAAATAAAACCAATAAATTTATTCAAAAGGTCCACGATTGTTTACTTATACATTGCTATATAGAATACACAATGACAAACACCTAATTAGGAAAAATAAACTCCATTGAGAGCTTCATCTTGTCATCTTAGATGGATACTCTGTTTTTCAATTTAAGGAAATGCATGAATTTCACATGTATTAAATGAAGTTAAGGGCGGGGGGGGAGAAAACCTTCTCTGCCAGAAAAATAGGTGAAAAATAACGAAGAGGCAAACAAATAATGGTCTGCATGTGTGGAGCTGTGTCTTACAACTGAATAAGTGATAGTAAGAACCACCTGACATACACAGTCCCCCCAAAAGGGACATAAATAATAAAATAATTTGGATAAAGTCTACATGTGCCTATACTGTTAAAAAACCCTTATGAATTACACGTGAACGTGACTTTTTGATCATTCCTTGAGTTACAGAAATAAAGTCCAGAAAAACATGTTCGGGATAAATCTGAAATATTTCACCTGATCCAAAGCCTAGTTTTCTGATCTGCTTCAGATCAGTTCTGATGTGTTTCAGATCTTTCAAAAGCAATGTTTAGAACAGGTCAGTTTTTAAACAAATGTTGCCATTAACAAACAAAAAAGAAATAAAATTGTCCATTATAAAATGCTGGTATGAATGATTTAAAATATTTCTCAAGCCTTCCCTTTTATTTTATTTGAAACAGTTTGCTGGATTTGACTCCCTTCTACAAACTATTTAAGTCTTTACAAAACTACATTTCCGAGCCAAAAATATACCATTTGCTCAAAACAAGAAATCCCACCACAGCTTTCATATGGACACCGACACTGCTTACGGTGAATTTGGTTTTCCAGTCTGGCTAGGCTGGCCTCCTTTCTGTCCAACAAATTAATCTGTTAACCTCTTACACAGACAAGAGGTAAGGACTGTGTTGAGTTCAAAAATATTGTCGCCGACAATGAAATGAGAAAGGATTGGAATCGGTGTGTGCCCTCTCCTCCCCATTCACACAAATTCTTGCAGTCCCTACAATCAGGCTGGAAGGATACAGCAGTGGTGGGATTTCAGAACATTTCTGCTAATTCATGGCTTTAATTTACTGAAGGCTGATACTGTCACAGCTCCCCCAGAGAAGGAACACAGAAAAGCCAAGGAATGGGAACACTCACTGGGGCATGTGACAGAGCCTTTAGAGAACGGTCAGGATATTTCATCTGCTTTGTCATGGCATTTCTGGGGTACCTCAGTGAAGAGCTTCCCACACTAAGCAACACATCCCTTTTGGTGCCAGTGTAGGATTTTGTCTCTGAAAGGTGAGGCTGACAAATTGGAACTAATCTAAGACGGTGTGGTACAGTCATCTCGCCTGCAGGGACACATTTCAGCATTCAGCTGCAGAATGCCAGCTTAAGAACAAGCTCTTGATAAAGGAAAGTTCAGGCCAAGCCTGGGGATGCACGACTTTTAAATCAAGAACTTTTTTTTTTTTTTTTTTTCTCCTCTTAGTCTACCCCCTCCTCCCTGGGGATGGCAATATGATAATGCTGTACTGCAAACAGAGGGAGAAAAGTTGAGAAATCTCTCTTCACTGCACTAGTTTTCCTTTATTTCCTAAAGCTGTTTCACAGTTTAATCCATCAGAGAGGGTGAGATTAGTGTTATGGAGAAACTCACAAATTTTTTTTATTTTTGTGCCATGTTCTTTTAAACTAAAGCTAAATATCAAGTTGTGCACTACCCCCAGCAAAAGGGGTCTTTCTATTCAGGTGAGAGCTGAGGACAAGTTGCCAGCTAGAAATGAGGGAAAATTATGCTGAAGACGCTTTTAGCTGGATCAAACAATAGCCTCTTCCTGGGCAATTTAATTAGCAAGCCCATGCAGCATAACATCATCTATACACTGTAACTGCAAAGGCAGTTACACTTAGAAGTGTGATGATACCAGGCTTTAAAGACTTCAAGAAAAGGGAGAAGCCTGTCTTCCAAAAACTTTTGTTCAAATTGAGTATAGACTTTCTAAACATTCTGAATTATAGGAGCTGCTTAATCTCCCCTGTACATCCCACAAGGCACCTTGTCTTTTCATTCCTAATTGTATAGGAATAAAAATTCTTAAACTCTTGCATAAACTTGAATAAATCAGTCAAGTCTAGCATCCCATTTCCATGCATCCTGATGAGCACTGAGCACTGTCATTCATTTCCATGACCATTTCTTTTAGAGCCATCTGAATATACATGCAACATATAAACAACTTTCCTCACAGGTGAGTCTGTGCTTTATAGTTGCAGTCCCAAACTCACTTGTTGCTGGTGGTGAAAATTTCACCACATCCAAGTCAGAGTCACAACCCATTTTGTCTCTTCTCTTGAGAATGTGCAACAGTTTGTGGAAAACAGGCAATTCTTGGTGGCATCCTTGCAGATTTGGCTCATACTCCTAAACCTCGGTTCACAACAACAAAGGAAGGGGGATTTTGGATGAGAGTACAGGACTCAGGCCCTCGGTCAGTCCTGCATCCCCAAAAAAAGACAATGAAGAAAATCACCCCAGCCTTCTGTTACCATATCACCCTGGCTTAGTGAGTGGTTCCTATCCTGATGCCAGGAGAACGAGTCCATCCCATCCCTTCTCCCAGAGCTGCTGACGCTCTCAGGCTCCTCATGGTGCCCACTGTGCCTGGGATTCCAGAGGACAGCCAAGTGCATCCAACAGTGCACTTTGCCAGTTGTGCAGGGCTGTGCACTGGTGGGGTAAAAAAAAATCCCCTCTCACACTGGCAGGAGATCAATTTACAAACTCAAGCATGAGGTTTAATTACCCATTTCATTATCTTAGCTTGCATAGTCTGCATGTGAACCTTCAATGAACCAAAGAAATAGTCACCAGCTGCTGCTTTGAGAAAGAGGGAGATAACAGGAAGAAGTTCAAATGCCTGAAACTGCTCTTGGTGCATGTGGCACCCCTGTTTGCAAAAGCAGGGGGGTATCCCCAGCCAATAGATCTGTGTTAGACCTCACTACATGGAAGACTTCTGAAAGTCCTATTTATGTGCTAATCCGAACAAAGACCAAAAGAGATGAAGCAGAGTTATCTAGCCAATCACTGAGAAGCCTCAGAGTTAAATTTTCAAATACAAGCAAGTGATCCTTAGAGATTTTTTAGACATTCATCCAGTAAATTCAAGTAAATAAATTGTGATGTGCTTGTGGATTTTGTATGAGCGGGAAATAAAGTGTTGGCTGCAAATTATTCACTCAGCACTAGTTAACTGCAATGCTGGCACATTACTAGACTTTTTAATATTCTTCTCAAGATAACAGGTAGCATTTTGCTTATTATCCTCATTTTTAAGTTATTAGTTACATTAGGCCATTTGTAAATACAGCAAAGAATTGCAAGAAAATCAAATGGGTTTTTTTCAACTAGCTCATTAAAATTCTCTTTATTTCAGGAGGGTTGAAAATCCTGCATATTATGGAAAGTTAAACCAAGAGTACACCATCAAGCTCAGCAATTCCAAATTAATTCACATGCCCTTTCCCACTACCTGGGTTCCCAAAAGGCTTTTCAAGTTCTGAGCCATATGAATGCCTGTAAAAAGCTGCATGTCTCTCAAAAACTATAAATAACAGAGCAGGGGAAAAATCCTACAGGGCAAGTGAACTTAGGGGGAAAACAAAAGCTGCTTAATTGCAACTGGAGTTTGCTTATATACATGGCACCTGGAAGAAAGGAAAGTGATGTAGTATGAGATTCTAGAGCCATTTTGGGGCTTTATTCCTGTATGGTGACACATTCTGAAAAATTCCTGGCACTGTCTGACGCCACCCCTGCAGTATCACTGGCTGATTTGGGATTTGCCAAGAGCTGAGTGAGTATCGCTGCAGCTGGAAGGACAGCAGCTGTTCTCAGACCCAGAAACACTCAGACCACCCCACTGTTGAAATCACCCCCACAACTCCCTGCTGTTTCAGCTCAACAACGAGCAAAGAAAAGGAGGGATAAGGAGCACAGATCACAGGATCATAAATGCTGGAAAAGACCTCTAAAACCACTGAGTCCAGCCATTAGCCCAGCACTGCTAATCCATGTCCCTAAGCACCACATCCACACATTTTTTTATCACTTCCAGGGACAGTGATTCCACCACTGCCTTGGGCAGCCTATTCCAATGCCTGATCACCTTTTCAGTAAAGATTTTTTTTTTTTTTTCCTAATACTTAATCTAAAACTCCCCTGGCACAACTTGAGGCTGTTTCTTCAACAAAGAACGGCCAGCAGCCCCATTTTCTGTACTGTCTCTCTTCCTCCTCAGTGGTCTCCTCACCCACACAATAACCCAGCCTTATTCTGCTTAGCAATGCAATACTTAATTAGATCAAAGCTCAAGGTAGCCTGGCTACAAAGTGAATTGTGTTATTTAGTCTTGCACTGTAAGCAAAAGTACATGCAGTATATTTCATTTCTCAGGGGCTTCTCCAGAGAACTGTGTGGTACATGTAATTGCCCCCACAAACAAATCATCAGCTAATCAACTGCTTTTCATTATCACCTCCAGCAGCACATTTATTTTGTAAATAAATGCATTAAGAGCAAACAATTTTAGGGAAAACAAAAGATTATCTGAATACGATCTCAACAGAGGAGGTGGTAAAGTAGTAATTCAAATACTAAAATGGAGCAAAATTAGCATAGGCTGGAATGATTATTCCATTCCATGTATCCCTATCTATTACAGTACAATAACAGAGTGAAATCTGTGACTTTAATGGATGATCTGGGTAGTTTAAGGGAGCTGTGATTGACTGACACATTTACATAGAGGCTGATGAGCAGCATAATGAGTGCATTTATAAAACACTGCTATGGTCTAACTCTAAGCTGACATTAACTCCCACATCTAGAGGAGGCCTGTAGAGCAGATACCCTGCTGTCTTGCTCTCTACCTCCTGAAGCAAAAAAAAAAAAAAAAAAAAAAAAAAATCCCTATTTGCCCCTTTCCTAGGTGGGAATTTCAGGAAGCACATGACCACGTGAGAATCTCCAGTTTAAGAGGAATGAATTGAAACAAGCCATATAAAATTCAATGACAAAACAGTGCAAGGTGTAAAAGGCAAATATAACAATACATGGGTTCATTTCCCACACCATACCTGTAATTTCCTAGGTAAACTCCATCAGGATTGAGCATGGGAGCAATCTTGAAGACCAAGTGGTCTCTCAGTACTTTTGCAATTGGATGGTGGCTCACGAGGAAATCAATTATACCTGAGAAAAAAAATTTAAAAAGGAGTTTGAAGAGGGATGTCTGTGACATCAATGATTTCCAGATATCTACTTGAAATTTCATATATAAAAGATTAGAATGATGATTCCTCCTAGTTGCTGGCACTGCTCCTACTTTCAACAGAAAAAAACACTTGCAATCACGTAGTACCTGCCACCTGCTTTAAACTCCAAGAACTTTAAAGAGAAAAACCTGAATCTGTCCTCATAATTCAAGCACACCACGGCTGCATTACCAGACACTGTCGAGTTTGCACAGAGGGAGAAGTTACTCACCAGCTAAGCCACCATAACAAAACCTTTCTGCTCCTAAAGGAGAAATGAAGATACCCCTCACACCCAGCCTGCACAGGGCTCACACTGCAGCTCACCTTGTGAGTGGAAATTTGTTGAGATGAGCCATCTCAAATTCATTTCATCATACACCCAGACCTAGCCATGACATATGAACAGGGATTTCAGATCATCTGCATGTATGAAGAGGTGTAAAATGCCTCCCAAAAAATGGGAGAGTTCCATAATATGTGCACTTGGCATAGGAATATTGTGCCACTGGTGGACTGGAATTTATGAGGTCATATTCCTCACTTCTTTTACACTCATAAAAACCAGGAGTAACTCCACCTGATCAGCTCCTTTAGGAACCCAGGCAAGTGATGGGGAAGCAGATCCTAAATGCCCTTCCTTTGGGCTCATCACAGCACCAGAGCCTGCAGGAGCTCCTTCCTCTTGGCCTCGTGCTCGGGGAGCCACTGAACATTGCCTCAGCCCAGGGCTGGTGCTGGGGCAGGAGGCAGGAATCTGGCAGTTAAATTCACTGCTCATCCCTCCACTGAGTTGGTACTGACAGAAATAGCTTCCAGGGAATTAATGTTGAGATAAATTGAGTTCCTGTGTAATCTCAGGACACCCACAGATAGGTCATGACAATTTGCTATTTATTGTAAGGTCCATCCTGTGAAGCAGGAACCATTTACTGAATTTCCCCAGAATAAATCAATCACTACGGTCTAGTAACAGGATAAAATTAAGCAGAGAAAAATTAAGGCTGCTCATCAGTAAAATTTCAGTAATGGTAAGCTCTATTAGAGTGTGGAATTGTCTCTCCAGGGTAAGAGTGGAATCCCATCATCAGAAACATTTAACACTGGACAGGGTAAAGCCTCAGGGAATAGCTATAACAAGCAATAATTCAGCATAGAAGGGATGGCCTGGACTATCTAGCTGACTTCAGACCTGATTTTTTGTGATTCAATCAAAGTATTTAAAAGAGCCCCTAAACCCCATTCATGCCAGGTTAAACGCAGTTGTTTACAGCTTGGCTGAAACATGCATTAAAGATGAGACCAAAATCTCACATTCTGCATGACTCCTTCATTTAGCTAATTTCTTAAGGCCCGCTTTGTATTTGAAATTCCAGAAAATCTGAACCTAGGCTGCTGTTGGAATGAATTCTAATTTTCTGAGGCACATGGAGAAAAATGAGGCTTCTGAAATGTCTGAGATGATCAAGGTATAGTTGACTCTAAACATCAGCAATTTTTTCATGTCTCAGTGACTAATCCTGAAGAGGAGAGAGGAACTTTCTGTAACCAGATCTTCCACTCGAGAAGAAACTAAACCTGAACTTCTGAGTCAAATTAGCATATACATAATTACATTGCTCAGGAAATGTTCCTGCAATTACCTCCTCTCGATGGAGGAAACCGAACATCGATCTGCTTTTTGGCTGGTGTTGTGACTTTTGTTCATTATCCAACAGCAAGAACATGAAGGAACGACGGGGACACAGTTGGATCCTGAATAACCAGATTTCCTAACTGTATGCAAACACAAAAAGCTTAGCTATGTTAAACTGCTGTTCTGACTGTTTCCTGGCAGTGTCTGAAACATAATCCACAGTACTCACACCTGGAGGGCTCAAAATCATTTAAAGGGAAACAACCCCTCACTCAGTCCTTGGTTTCTCAAGACCCTGTGCTGGTTTTAGTTTTAAAGAGCTTGCAACTTGACTCGACTAAACTCAAACATCACATCAGTTCCTGTTTTCTAAAACACTTGGAGGAGTTAGCTATTCAGAAATCAGTGTGTCCAGAACAAGTTTTTTTCACAGGTTATATAAGACCCTTCATGTGGAAACAAAACCAGCACAAATACTGCATCGTGTGCATTGTGGATCATTGCTTCAGCAAAGGCCTTGGCAGCACACCAGGCAGGCACATGCCACAGCTCCTCAGGCAGCTGGGAGGACTGAGAATACCTCAGGGGTAACAGGACTGCTTTTCTTTCAGGAGGTGACACAAGAGCCCAAGCTCTCAGGGCTTTGCTGCGGCTGTCACGGTGCCAGTGGAGAGGCTTGTCCACCTCCTGCTCATTTCCCCCTGGTACTGATGCAGCCTCACTCACAGAGCTTGGCAGGAGCATCTTGGCAACTGGAAGCTGCAGTTCTCAGCTTCAGCAGGCAATTACTATTCCCTGAGAAAGAACATGCAATGATGTGGAAGGCTGCACATAAACATGCAGTGGGTGAGGGTCTGCTGTGCCTGATTCACTGCTGCATCCAACTAAAGGAACCTGATCTTGGGCACCGAGAGCTTGGTGTCAAACGTGACCCAGCATCTCCCCAGGCACCCCAATCTGCTTGGGCTGCTGCAGCCAAATTACCCACCAAAAGGAGATTTACTTGATTTTCATACTTAGCAGACAGTCAGTTAAGCCTGAAGAAGCCTTATCCCATTGTACATATACCAAGGAAGGGTTAAAAATAATTCTCAGAATTCTAATCTGGAAGTAGAGGCAGTTCTAAGGAGCATGAGAAAAGCATGAGACAAAAACATTCATTTACATATACAAACCTCACCCTAAAATTATTGCAAGTATCCAAATAATCAATACAACTAAGAAATAGCTTTGTCTTTCAGAGGAACCCAAGAGTTCTGGACTGTCTGAAGTAGTCCAGATCAATAATATTTAAAATAAAAAGATAGATATCAGAGTATTAAACAAAAAATACCATTGCCGAGAACTTGATCCTCCTGATAATAAATCAATACAAACTAAATTTTACAGCTCCTGTAATCAGCAAGAGACATATCAGTGTATCTCATTAGGCCAGGGTTAAGAATTTGGCAGCAACCAAAGCCCATTTAATATCATTTACTTCAAGGCAGACATGGCAATACAACAGATGCCCTAATTTATTTGTTGATCTTTGTATTAAAATAACAGTTTGCTGGTAAACAGGAAGGGTAATGATGCCAGTCACCCTTGTTAGTGGCTAATAATTGCTTAAATTGTCCACTAATTGACCTGTGGTACTGTTGAAGCACTGGATCGTGTTGCAGGGCATGAAGTAAACAAGGCCACTGTAATGTTACTTTAGAGAATGACTTCTGGAAATAGAACTACTTATTGCCATAAATTTTCTTTTCACAGATGAGCAGATTAATTGGTCTGCCAATTAGTCTGCTATTAAAGAAAAAAAAGGGCTGCCCACAGATTGGTTGGATCTCCGAACTGTAGCCCCAGTTTGGGTCAAAGGAAATAATCCAATCTGAACCAGTCACATCAGCTATGGAAAATAAGACAAGCATTATTTAAAAACAAAAACCTCTGTGTCTGGAGATCAAGGAAAATAGCCAAATAACAAAGTATTAACTCTTCAAGGGACTTCAAAATGAAACAGAGAATGTGATGGAATGGGCCTACCGAGACACATTACAGTGTGGAAAAGTTCTCCAATTAGAAGAAGCAAAACAATATGGATTATTTTCCTCTCAAGCTTTCTGGAAAGCAGTTAAAATCTTTATATTTCAAATAATAATGTGCAATTATAGATGCTGCCTGGAACCAGAACAGCTCAGAAATCAGCATTCAGCCATGACACAAGAAGAGGCTTATTCATACTCCACTAAAAATCCACCAAAGTCTTTACATTAACTTCAATGAGCTTTTCCTAGTTGCAAGCAAAAGGGAAGAAAGAATTGAAAACAAAGAAAAGGGAAAACACTACTCACAACTGCAAGTATTAGAGACACAGCCACATTGACACTTAAAAATGTCAGACTGTTAAAAAACTGATTTCTTGGTAAACCCAATTTCATTGAAACTGTACTAAATCCGGACCAAACCCCTTCTACTCTGAGTCACTTCCTTATCATTATTCTTTCTCAAGGCTGAATGCACTTTTTCAAATTTCTCCTGCCTTCTGCACCTCAGCACCTCTCATCTGCTCCAATGTTAGGTCCTATGGCATCTTTCTGCCCAGCCCAAATTATCTGCTCGTTCTTCTCAAGCAAGTTAATCATTCACTCCTCCATGTCATTTCCACTGTTCTGTCAAGACATTTCCTCAACCAACCTCCTTAAACTCTGTTTAAACTTCCTGCTGGCTCTACCATGACCTCTCCACATTTGCTCCTTCCAAAGAAAAGCCAGCCTTATCCCCTGCTTCTTTCATTACTCCATCCTTTCACCCTCAGTCTGACAATATATTTAATTGTGCAACTATATAATACATTTGCCCTGCTCCTATTAGTGAAAATCTAATCAGCACAGATCCTAATGCAATATGGCAACTGCTAATGCAAACGTACCCTGCACTGTATCTAGTATATGCCAAGAAAGAAGTAATTTATGTTTTCAAACCCATTTCCTAATGCTGAGTAGCTGCTGGTATCCTTCAGTCTGCTCACCACAGCCTGCAGGCTGAAGAGAATGTGACAATTGGGCTCTAACAGTAAAGGAGTCCCAAATGCTTTTGCTCATTTGAAACTATTGAAATGGACTGTTAAAGGAGACTGCAGCCAATGTGAATGACACTATAGTTATGTTTCAGTGGAGAGTAAGAAAGGAAAAAATATGGGGTTAGGTTTTTCAGAGTGTTTTTTTTTAATCTGATAATGAAAAAAAAACAGGTGATAATGGTCAAGCAGTTATAATATCCTGTCTCCAAGTACAATACACAGAATAAATGACAGCAAGCCACCACTGTGCCACCATTTGCCTGAGAAGTGTTTCTTCTTCAGCAACAGGGCCCTCATCTGTTCAGCTTTTGCCCTGTCTCATGACACTGCAGGAAAAAACCCATCAACCAAAACAAAACAACAAAACATGGAAAAGACAGATGGACCCTCTTCTCCACCCCAGCATGGTGGGAAAGGTGTCACACTCTCACTGAACCCTGCCCAGCACAGGCCACAGCAATGCTGTGCCAGAGTGGGCTCCAGAGGACACACAGCTGCTCCTTCAGTGCAGCCCCCAGCAGAGCCCAACAGGCAGAAATGGTCCAAAAATGCCTTATTCTGAAGTGCCTCAATATTCAGCACAACACAAGAACAAAAATAAAAGCATGTGAAGGGTGATAAACGAGCAGAGCTGACTCATAGTGAGGTTACTGACATGATCTAACATCATGCTGTCACCAAAATTATGCCTACAAAAGATCATCAGAGAGGGGTCCATATGCACAAGATCATCACAGATGCTGACTCTGCCCCTTCTTACAGTTCTGCTCCTCCTCCTAATGTGGAAAAAGAGATTGACAAATTCCAACGTGTTTTGTTCGTAGTATTTCACACTTTTTTAGAAACATGTTTCTTGGGCAGGGGAAGGAGAGAAGAAAGGTGATGCTAACATCAATTGAGAAAGAATCCATAGATTTTGAATGTGTTATTAATAGGTTGCTTTATCTTTCCAAAGGTCCCTTTGGAATCCATGGCAAAATCAAGGTTTATTTCATCAAAATTATAAAAGCTAATACTGCTGGTAAAGAAGCACTGCAGAACTAAAACAGGCACCTGTTTATGGTGTTAGATGAAGGGAAATTTGATGTCTGAATTATGTCACCAGTTTCCACATGCCCAAACTGGTGTACATCTGCATGCATATGCCTCTCTCTCAGTAGTTTCTGCAGCTGAGACTGGGAAGATCCAGAACAGTGTCTGTTTTCCCTGAGCCCCCTCTCTGGCCATCCTCAGCACACCCAGCAAGGCAAGTGAGGGAAAGAGGGATGCAGCACCTTGCACAAAACCTGAGTGAGCATCCCTCAGACCCCACTTTTCAGGTCAGACTCTTCTCCTGCTTTCTCTGCTGATGTTCAGACTTCATTTAGACTTCCCCCAGGAAAGGCTCAGAGGGGACCTGCACAGGCCTGTGGGTGGCACATGATGAAAAACAGTCAAGGGTTTTGAAAATGCAGAGAAGTGAACAGCTTTCCCCAGTGGTTCCTGTGGACAGGAAGGTCTCAAGGGAGACAGCAACTAAACAACAATTGCCCATGGCAAACACATCAGAGCCAACCAAGGCAGATGAGACAGCTCTAGGAAGAACATCCCTGGTTACATTATTTCTGAAGGGTACAGAAAGAAAAAGGCTCATTGATTCTCTTGTAGTATAAAACCTTTTGATCACACAGCAATTTTTCCCCAGCTAGACAGGTAAACATTTCAGTGCTAAGTAAGATCTTGTTGCATGAGTTTGGTTGGTTAAAAGCACCCCAGAAAAAAGTTTGTAGGTTCCCATGGTCATTTTGGGCTTTTTTTTAAACCTGCAACTATAATTGCTATTGTAAAAAAAAACCCTAAAACCAAACCAACAGTTAGTACCTGGTGAACTGTGCACAGAGCCCCACTTCACCTATTTTTAAAGAAATTTTAATCAACCTGAGACAGAAAAGTTGCACACCTAACTAAGAATCCAGCTGCAATAAGCAGATTGATTAGAAACACATCAAGCTATATTACAGCATGTTTGTTCTTTTATTTACTGTTTAGTCTCTCATCTATTCTCTGCTGTAACTCTTGGTCTCTTCAAAACACAGGATTAAAAGCAAAGGAAATCTCAAATAATAGGATAAAATGAATGTGCAGGAAATGAATGGGTGAATTAGATTACAGCAGATGAAACACTGAGGTCTGAAATGCAAAATGCAGGGAGTTTATTTAATTTGTTACTCTTTTAAAATGAAAATATGCTCACTGACTTGAATTAGTAATTTTCCTGTTCTAAGATATGTTAGGCCATTACAGCTAGGCCTGTTTCCAGAGCAGTGAAATAAATGGAAAACAGCCAGTCTCCCAGGGAACGCAATCCTCACTGCATTTTGCCAACCTAGTGGAACAGAGCTAATGTCAGCTCCAGAGAAAACCATGCTTCTGCTGGAGGGGCTGCCTGCAAAGGAATTGAGAATGACTGGTAACAAATACTTCAAATTGTAGAGCAAGGCACTGTGGATTTTCTCCAATTTTAATGTGCATGGTAAGCACAGACAGTAATTGATTTAAAGAAGATTTTAAAAACCCATCATTCCTGACCATTCCCTCCCTCCCTCCCTCCTCCAGTTAGCCCAGGGTTTCACAAATAATTAATCTGGAATCTGGAGTGGCTGGAACACAAATCCATGGGAAACAATGGGAACAGCAGTCTGGAACCTCCCAGCTGGGTTCTGTCAGTATGAGAGAGAAACTGCTCTGTCAGTTGTTGACCCAAGTCAGGGCATCCCAGCACCTCCATCCTTCCAGGTTTCCCAGATATCTTCTTATGCATGTAATGATCTAACTGAGGGGACTGAAGTCTCTGGTGGAAGACCACAAGTGTGTGACAGCCCTCTCCAAACACATCAATGTTTGGGGACAGTGAGTGCCCGTTGTGCTACTGTATCCCAGCTCTATGATGAAATGACTCTGACCATTCTGGTACCCAAACATTTCAACTGTTTTCCAGAATTATACAGTCATAAAAATCCTGTTCACATCATTGTAAGGATACAGGAGACATTTCTGCCATCACAGCCTCAAATGACATTTGGCATCTATTAGGATTGCAACTTCAATGAAGATTTGGGAAAACATTCTGGGACGCCTGGGTAAGGAAATGGACCATACAATACCATGAGGTAGACTTTGTTTCCCATTTTAATGTGTCTGCTGATTGGACAGGACTGACTGGGATGGAAATCTTTAAATTTATTATGGATATTCCACATAGAGGTGGCACATTTACACCACTGCCTTTCATGTGCACTATCCTACTATTTTTGAGCGACTTCTACATTTAGACCATGCAAACAAGGCCTCAGAACACCAAAGAGCTCCAGACCCTGACACTCCAGATGCATTTCAAACAGGGAGAATACACAGTGAAATGGATGTGACTGGAATAGTCAGTCACAAATCAGCAGTCTAGAAGTTCAATCAGTTCAGTGTAGAAAGTTGCTAAGTGATGAGTGTTTGGGATTTCCTATGTATTTTTATGAGCTGTTGCTCTTTCCTCATAAAAAGATTCACATCTGCTTTGAAGGATATGCGGCTGCTGGTGCTTGGCTGGAGCACAACATCCCAATTCAGAGCTGAAAGGATATAGATATACATTGCCAGTAAAACATAATTAAAGTTGGCATTCCCAGTGACTGGGATGTGGGATCAGGAGCCAGAATGCCAGATCTTAGTCTCTAGCACTGCTGATTTTTGGCAAGTTGCTACCAGAGTCTGCTATCTTAGCGTGTTCAACTTGAGGTAGCAATGGCCAGATTTGCAGGGCAGCAAAACTGGCATCTCTGGGGCCAAAACCAGCAGATGGATTTTCCAAACAAACTCATGAAAGCTCATTGGAGCCGACTGTAGTTGGAAACATGGCAGGTGGCCACAAAAGGCTAGGTGTTGAGCAAAATTCTGAAATTTTTCTGCTCTTACTCAGCTGCCACTAGTGAGATCTGAGCCACTGACAGTCCATTCCAAGCCCAGTCTTCCCTAAAGATAAGCACTTTCTGAAAATCAGCCCTGTAGAGGTCAAGATGGAAAGACTTTTGGTCACAGAGACAACCAGTGTTGCTGGTCAGTTCAAAATTGCAGCCCTGAGTACTCTCAATTCTGCTCTTTTCTTTTCTTCCCAACAAGTAAGCACAGAAAGGAGCACACAAAGTGTTCCACAAACTAAAACTGGTTCTCAGAACCTCGCAGGATTACCTGGAGAGGGTAAAATGTGGCATTTAATTTTGTCTGTTAAAATTGTGAGCCAAAAAAAAGAAAAGACAAGCATTTTGTGAGGACAACCATTACCAAACAGACTTGAGTAGATGATGAGACCTCACAAATAATCTTATTACAAAGGATGCACATTCATATAATCTTGTTCTGATAAAATTGTCTTCTGACATGCCTTAAGACTTGCTCTGATGGTTTGGCAGCTGGAAAACCCCAAGGACTAAACAGTTTGACCCTTTCTCTTATTTGCTGGACGCAGCAATTTATGGCCTCAGGACTCATTTTGATGCCATTGAATTGGATTGTGTGTCTTTTCAGACTTTAAGAAAAGACATAAAACAAGGAAAAAACCCACTAGATTGAAGCTTGGGTGCTTGAACACTTGATCAGAGCAGCAGTAGGGTGTTGGTGGCACAATTTCCTTCATTCCACTGCAGCTCTGAGTGCAGGAGACTTGTGGTCTCTGCAGCAGCACCAGGAGCCCAAGTGGAACACTGGGTTAATCCCTCCCACTATTTCATGGTATCTCCCTTTTCTCTTCCTTGCAGCAATGGGATACCCACAAGCTTCAAAGGAATAGACTAATTTAGAAGAGCAGAATGAGGCCAGGGCTGGATTTGTCTGGTAAAAAGTGCAAACCTGCACAGAGGGAAGCAGACTGTGTGCCCTCCACAGTGATGAGCCCATATCTCAGCCCCTTAATTACCCTGATGGCTGATGTTGCTTGCTTAACCACAAACTAATCTCCCCAGGCCCAGGGCCAGTTGTGCAGTTCTCCAGTAGAACTGATGCAACAGCAAAGACCTGTGGAATTGACTTGAAAGAACCTGTCAGGCTGACAAAGAGAGGAGGTATTGGCAGGAGCACACAGCTCCTGCTTCAGGATTGCCTGAAGGGTTCCTAAATTCAGTGCACAGCACAGACTGAGTGGGTGGCTTCGTTGGCTGGCTTTCCTTTCTTTAATTTTCTTAATGTGCTGTAAGGAGCTTGGAGTTCTCTTTGCATCAAAATGAGCCTACCAATACCCCCTGGATAATGCCTCTTTTCCTCCTGGGGAAAAACAAAAGGGTTCCTGGAGAAACACTGCAAGGATCAGATGATCTTGTTTCATTAATGAGTTACTTGGGATTTATCAGAATAGTTCTCAAGATGTTACCTCAGAATATGATGTGCTTGGTCATTATTATTCAAAGTATGTCCTTCCCATGAGTGTGAGTTCCCCAGTCAGCTCAAAAAATATTCACTGCATTATGGCCCTCAATTTTTACAGAATTAACCAATGTTAAATACAGCTAGAGTTGAACAGAAATGTGCAGAAGATTCCACCTTCCCTGATGTGCAAAACAAGGGACAAACCAGAATAGAGGCTTGATTGCAAAGAGGGGAAAAATAAACATAAGGAGAGTAAAATCCAGAATGCATGAAGCAGAGTCAAGCAGGCATGTACCCTGGCAGAATTAACTCAGGCAGCACTGCACTGTTTCCTTATCAACTCACAAAACACCAGACTTTCCACCATGGCCCTGAACGGGAGTTTCAGCCGTCCACCAACAGCTCACACAGCACCAGCAAGGAGGTAAAAAACAACAGAAACAGAAAATCACTCACTTCATTCTCCAGTTTGCTATTTAGAGCTGTAAGGGTCGTGCAGGGGAAATAGAGAAACTGCATCATTATTGCAGTGTTGCTGCTTTACCCAGGAGCAGGCTGAGCTCCCCAGAGCCTGGAAGATGGCTGCTTTCTTCCCCGTCATGACAACTGCAGACGTGGAGGTCAGAAACCTTTCCAGGGCCGGCAAGAAGACTGCACCACAAGTGTAAATTTCCCAAAGTTACCTGCACTGGGGAAAAGATTCCCAGTAGAGCTATAAAAGTGATAAAAATAAAATTTGATGGACACAAGGAGGACTAAGCAGACTTAGTTCTACTTGGGAAACCACCAGAAGTTGCAAGGAATAGCCAAAGAGGATGAACCTTCTCCTTCCAAGCCTTTTGTTGAATTGTCTCCCCAGACTCAGAGCACTTCCTATATGGCCAGAGTTACCTTTTCATAACCTGTCAGCGTGTGCCTTTCTTTGGGAATCAGGAACCTTTGGGATTTCAGTGTGCTTGGTTGAACAAAGGTGGGCACTGGGAGCAGAGGCTGGACTAGCTTTACCCAGTTTTTCCCCTGGGCCTGTCACAGAGTGCTGCTCTGCAGGCCCAGGGAACAAAGCAGCAGCCACACTGAGCTCTTACAGAATTAACTGTGGTCACAAGAACTGCAGAAACCTGAAGATGGATAGATTAACCCAAGCAAAGAATATGCTGTAAGCTGAGAAGGCAAAAGGTGGATTTCTCTGGAGGCAGACGGAGAATACATTTACATATGAAAATCTAATACACAGTGAAAAAGGGAAAGGGCATTACATAAATAATGAGAGGGAAGAAATGAAAAATATGTATTTTTAAACACATTCTAAAAACGGTTTCCAGCATCTGCAAACATGTTGCTCAGCCAAGCAAAGACCCAGAGGCAACAGGTTTGAGTCAGGTAGGCACACACACAGACCAGAGGGGCCCTGCAGAACATCACTCATTCACACCTATCCTTTCCAGTTCCCTTCACCTGTTGGGTGTTGGGAGAGTGTATTGAGGGCATCTCTTTTTAATTTGCCTTTATCTTCAACAACCTATAGACATTTGCTACTGGCCACATCACAAGTGGGCTCCTCACCTAGACAGACTCCTGGTGCCACCACTGGCGGGATCGAAGTGGAACACATTGCTGGGAAGGAGCAAGAGCACACTGGGTACCCCCATGTGTGATGTGGTGCCCTAATGCTCTGGATCACAAGAGGACACAGGTACAGGACTCAGAAGAAAATTGGAATGTGGGAAAGGAACTCTTTCTTGTGCTTCAGCTCAGAGCTTTAATCCACTCAGCTAAAGAGAAGAGCTGGGGTGTCCTCCGCTCAGGACTGAGCCCCAGCTGTTCACTTCTGCTGGAGATGTGGCTTTGCCATTCATATGTGGCACATCCACGCACTCCCCAGATCCAAACAATGGCAGCTGGCAGCTTGGCCTGGCAGGACCTGCACAGCCATTTCCCTCATTTCCCCTGCGGGGATGAACGCCGAGATCGCTTTGTAACTCCTCATACACGAGAACTTACACTAAGCCAGCCGCAATGGCACCTTTTGGCTGCTTCATTGATTTCCACTTTACTGGGTTTGCAGGTTATACTGCTTCATTTTATAGGATTTTCCTGTCCTTCTGCTCAGATCGACTGCAAAGGCACAAGGCAGCTTCTTCTCTTCCCAGTGAGGCAAAGGCACCTGCGAGGCTCCAGTGGCAAAGCAGGGCACAGTCTGCAGGCACCGAGCAAGGCGGGTGCCACCAGTAAGGCAGCAGCTCTAAAACAGATTGTAGAAATCTAACCATCAGATTTCAGAATCAGAGAGAGAGAATCCTGTTAATGAAGAGCTGTTTTGCTCTCTCCTGTGGTTACCTTCTGGGCATGAGAAAGGCAAGAGTGGCATCAGCTTCCTCAGAGGTGGCTACCTGTCCCCCTGAAGCCAGTGGGAGCTTCCTGCCTGCTCTGGGTTTGCCCCTCAAAGACATCCAAAAGTACCACATAAGCAAAACCAGACTAAAGTAGATCTGTGTCCATCTCCTCCCTAACAGATTGTATCAAGGTAGTAGAGGCTGAGCTGTTGTAATCAGTGTCAAAGGACAGTTAAAACTGAAATGAAACATGGAAGTCCACTTGCACAGCAAAGTCTGTAGCTTCAGTTTTGACAGGCAAATAAAGCAGGGACTGTATGTAACACCTGAACTATTTCTGGGGAAAAGAAAAAAAGAAAAAAAAAAAAGGAGTGATTTATTAAACAAAAACCTAATCCTCAGGGAAAATATGATGGCCAAGAAAATGCTGGCTGCATCTGAACTTCCTCCCCTTGACTCAGATGAAAGTTGTGTATCTGCAAGTTGCTTTCAGTGGTACTGGAGGGGACTTGTTGGATAGCTGCTTGCACTAGGCTCCAGCAGGAAAAAGCTTTTTTCCCTGTGGTTTATTTTTTTGTCTTATAGAAGAATAAAAAAAAAAAAAAATCAGCCATGTCTCTACATGAAGAAAGAAATTGCAAAAGCTCTGCTCTGGCCCTCGTCACTGGAGATGGATCTGTTCTTTTATTTACACTGCATGACATCCAGGCAAGGAAAAGCTCCACAGAAATAAATTAGGGTCACTGTCTGTCAGTGCAGATGTGCTCCTGGCTGTTAAGCAACAGAATATGGCATAAGCCCCTACCTCCACTCCAGAGAAAATTCTGCTGTGAAAATGAAGATGCATTGCAGATCTTAAAGGGGATGGTAATTACCACTGGAAAGGGAATAATCAGCAACATTTCCTCACATGAGTAGGACCACCACGAGCACCTCTCCTTGTGAAGAAGTGAAATTCTCCCAGAGTTTATAAAAGTACATGTTTCCATCTGAGGAGCGTGAGGGAGACAATTCAGAATATAAATTTCAGGAGGCCTCCAAGGATTAAGAGAGTTTGTTGTTGCAGTTTTAGGAAGAAGCAGCTAAAAAAACCCCACTATTTCCTAAAGAATTCTGTTTGGAGACAGTCTTACTGCAAAATCAACTTTGAAGCATATTAAACTAAGAAGGCATAAGATGCTCTCATTCCAGAATAAGAATTGCTGTGGAAATGTTCTAATGCACTCTACATTCACAGTCTGCCTCAGATGCAAATGAAATCTCAAGTGCCAGCAAGCTCCAGACAGAAGCTCTCCCCAAGCACTTTGCAATGATGGGTTTAAACTCTGGCAGCACTGTGACCACACCAGCTGATGTCAAGGTGCTGTTTCCCTCATATCCTTGGCCATTAGGAACATTGCCAGGAAGAAAAATCAGAGTTCATGTGTAACCAGAGGTGAGGACTGTCTAACTTTCTACCTCGATCAGTCAGATTGAATTTTAAGATCTTTTGCTGCATGAAGGAGGCAGACTTCAGAAGGGAGAGGTGCCTCCCACCTCACTGGGTGAGTTCCCAGTATCTGCTGCCCCCAGGGCAGGCAACCCTCCTGCAGGGAATTAGGGGTGCAGTTCCAACAGGTTTCCAGCTCTGTTCCCTGATTCTCCCAAGGAATGAGAGACACACCCAGCTTTTCACAGATGGCACCTGGGCCAAGGCTGGGTCACAGCATTTTTCAGTTCTACTCTTGACTCTCTGACAGATCATGTCCCATTTGATGGAAGGCAGGTGAAACTCAGTGAGGCTGAATGGCTTCTCCCTGTACCTGGGAATCAGGCACCCTCCTGTTCTCTCTTTGCTGTTATGACACCAAGCACAAGTGTTTCTAAGGGAACAGGACATGAAAATGATCAGTGTTGTACTAAAATCATCACAGCAGTCAAACCTTAATCACTACAAAAATTGAAGACTCTCAGTGATGCTCCTTTTGGGTAGGTGGAGGCTGTGGTGAACGAGAACTTGCCCTGTTGTCATTGTGTCACACCCGTTCTGTAGTCACCCAAAGATTTGGCTGATGCTTGCCAATAATAAAAAGCATATCCATCTTTTAACGTTTTGCCTACACACTGTAGCATTGCCTGAAAATTTTGAAATAAACTTTGATAATTTCGAACAAAGTTTTACTTAAGGAGACCTGCAGACTTCACCTTTCCTCGTCTTTTAAATGACCACAGATCTTTGCCTTTCTTTGTTCTTTCTCTTCCCCACCATATTTTTTCTCCACCAGTGATAAAGTGACAAAAAATAGAGAAACAAAAAAAAAGGAGAGAAAGGGAAAATAGGAGAAAAATAAGTAAGCTTGTATGAAATTTATAATAAAGCACTCTTTGAAAACCTGTGGGATTAGAAAAAAAATACAAATTAATTATTTTTCATCTGCCTCCAATTATCTTTTACATTTAGCAGCAGCAAAGACTAAAACCAAAACCTCCAAGTCAGAGCACAGATACTAGGAGTGTGTTCCACCATTTGTGGAACATGTAATAAATAATTTGACCCTTGAACTAACACTATGGGGCACATCTAGAAATTGCCACTTAGGGGTGACATCAGTCACTAAGGAACCAACCTTCCTGGCCAGAGTGATTTTTTAGAGAGCTCTTTGCCATTGTTCAAAACTCCCCTAAATTTACCCTTCCTGCCTACAAAATGTTTAACAGAAGTTTGCCCCTGCATTAGGGTCCCAGCAAAGCAATTTGTGCCTACATTTCTTCTTAGGTAAAATTAAGCAGAACTGGTAATGAATGTGCCCCGTTACCCTTTCCTTCCATCCTCAGAGTGCAGAGAAGCCAGACTGCACTGAAAGAGCTAAGCCAAGCTCTACAGGGCTGCTGGCTGGGGCAGAAGCCTGCTTGCATCTCAAATCCCTTCTTCTTGCCCTCCAAACAAGCTTTGCACCCTCTTCTCTGTAAGCTGGAGAAGTCAGGGTGACACGGCTCTCATAAACACGTACACAATGCAACAGGCACCCGAGGAGCTTGTGAGCAATCTGTGCAGGGGCAGAGGGAAAATTTAATCCCAGTGCCCTTGGGTCAAAGAAAAGTTTGCAGCGGCCAAGTCCCAGTCACTCATGAATGCTGGCTCCTCAGAGCAAAGCAGAAGGAGCAGGAAGGTAAGTGCAGGGCACCTCGGAGAAAAAAAGGACTGAAAACAAAATGAAAACAAAACAAAACAAAAAAATCAATTCAGCTGAACCCAGCCAGGGCAGGCAAAGAACAAAGGGTCAGAAGACAAAGCTGGGAACAATAGACCAGCAAGATTAGTATCAGTTGCGAGGAAGAGCTGGGGCACTGCTGAAGGAGAATGGAAAGGGCTTAAATTATAAAAACTAGAAGAGATTCCTAATTGTGAATCCTGACCTGCAGCTTGATCAGCACAGCTCTCACACATTGCTGCACTGACTGAAAGGGCTTATCTCAGCCTTGATTCCTTGATGGCAGTGATGGTCACTCATCAGAAACCTTTCTTTGTCATTAAAAACAGAGCCATGCAAACGAGGGCTAAAGACAAGCCCAAACTTCCGGTGGTTTTTACATCTTTGTCCTGAGTTTTGCATATTTATTTCCTGGCTTGACCCAGAGAAAATCTGGTACCTGGGGGTAATACTGCTCCCTAAAAGTGTAGGACTTGCTGCCCATGGCCATACAGAGCAATAAGCACAGAAGAGGACCCTGATAACTGGGCAGACATGGATAAACACCTTCAGAATCCACTCAGGCTGCAATTTTTTAGTGGGAAAACCAGGCCATATTAAGGAAAGCCAAGTGATCATGAAGCCCAGGTAATCAATATTTTCTCTTTCTCCTATCCTCAGACATCAGCAAAGTGCCCCAGTGTGTACAAATACGATGTGCTTTGCCCTAGAGGGTGGTTGGTAGGGCTGGGAGGAAATGATCTTTAAGCCCATGTTATCCAAAAGTATGAGCAGTCAAGAAGCATTGCAAAACCAGGATGTTCAAGAGATTAATTGGGCAATCTCACATGGAGACAAAACAAATTTGCCTGTTGTTCTACAGTGAAAGCCTTTCTCAGTTCTCCCCCTTGAAGACCAAGGGCTCCTTTAGCTCTGTGATTACTCTAAAGAGGATTAGTTAAGCAGAGCTAGTCAAAGGCCTGCTCTGGGCAAAGGGCAAACCGAATCAAACAAAGCCACTTGACATTTCTTAGCTGCACAGGCAAAGCTGACCTTGCTGTCCCAGGGATGAGGAGTTACTGGAAGCAGAAAGATGAGCACATGGGGGTGGGTTGGAGAGGGGTGAGCCTGCCTGGCCAGACCAACTTTCTGTTCCTGCTACTTCAGATTGAACAGAAGAGGTGGGACGGCAACCTCTGCTGTTGGTGGGGAGAGATGTCTCAGGCACGGAACAGCCACAGATGACACAGCTCCTCCCTTGGGGACACCTCAGGTTTCCAGAATTCTGGGGTTGCAGTTGCAAACAGCAACACTCAACTCATGCATTGTCCACCTCCACACCCTGCCACCATCACACCTTCTCTTCTGTGCAGGAGCTCCAGAAAACACACATAATCACATGACTCTATAGCCAGAGAAATTTAAACTCATCGTAAATCTCCTCCAGCTCAGGAACCCAGGTGTATAACCTCTCGTACCTGCCTGACACCACAGTGAATTGATTCAAAGCCTGCGGTTCCTTGTGACAGCCAATGTCACACTGGGTAGCAGGAATTCCTCTAACAGTCTATTTGCATCAACATGACTTTAAAAGGAGCTTTTATTTCCATTATTCCAGTATGGATGCTTTATTATTCTCAGAACAGCCTCTCTCTCCTGGGATACTTCACACTAAAATCTCATCCAGGAGATTTACAAGGGACAGACAATAGTGGTTTTCATGTTGCTTTAGAAGCCAGGGAGAGTGTGTTTCCCTTTGTATTAAAGCTTTAAGTTCTTATGCACCTACAGAAAAAAACATCTTGGTGGGAAGGATGAATGCAATTTAACAACTTTAAGAGAGCCCTGCAGCTCATTTTATGGTTGGGCTGTTGAATTCTGTTGCCTTTGTTTGTTTCTCATCATTTGATTTCCTGTACTCCTGTAAAAGAGACCATGAACTGCAGCTCCTGCTCACCATGTTCCCTCACTGCTCCTAAGGGCTGACCTGCTCCTGAAAGCAAAGGAGTGTTCCCATCCTCCTGAAAGCCCAGGAGTGTTCCCATCCTCCTGAAAGCACAGGAGCATTCCCATTCCCATCCTCTCCTGACACAACTTGTGCATATCATTTTCTGGATGCAGAACACCACTCACTTCATAGAAAGATTCTGGTCTTCTTTTGACCAAGAGCAGTCACCTCTAGGGTGGAACTCTGCACTAGGGGATGCACTTTCCTATGGACAGAAAAGATTTTCATAGGATACCATAAGTATTGAAAGGGAATGGAAGCTTTGTGTCTTTATACCTTTAAGGGTGGGGTGGCAAGAGAGTATGAAAAAATACCCTTAAAGTGGAGCTTCCATGTTGCTCAGTTCTCTCCAGTCTTAGCAATGCAGCCCACAAAGAGAAACACTGGAAAAGGCTCCCCAAAAAAGGCATTCCTGAACCAGAGAGCACTCATTCCTTGGTTGCCTGGCCATGGCAGAGCCCCCTCGTGCACCCAGAGATGCCTTACAAACACAACCAAAGAGGAATTGCAGACTAAGCCTTTATACATATGCAGGCATTCAGTTGGAGTCTAGAAGTAGCCAGGACAGCATAAGTGTTTGCCTCCATTCTCTTTCATTTGGCAGAGAAGACAGAAGTGAGACTTGACAGTAATACAACAAACATGCAATTACAGGATTCCTATTCCCTATGGAATCCTATTTTCTTTCCTCCTCTGGTAGGAAACATAGCTTGGAAACGAAGATGAATTGGCTTGCTAGACAGAAGAATAAAACAGAGCAAATGAAATGCAAGCCATGCATTTATTCAGATGCACATTCAGTCTGATAGGAAATGTGACAGATGATGTCCCCAAGCTTCTGAGGACCCAGTCATTACCACCACAGGAATTTCTAGGTGCACTGCTTTCTTCTCCAGTACAGCTGCTGTTCCAAAAAACATCTTATACCAATGGCTACAGAACTCAGTTTCTTTCCCTTAGGAGAAATTTATACCCTGGAGACAGCCAAGCAAGGTCATCACCTCTGCTCCTTCAGAAAGGTTCTTTTCACAGGTAAAGGCTGAATTTACGCTTGCATGTAAAACATGTCCTGGCCTTCAGTTACTATCACTTATGTCCTAATGCTCAAAAAGATTTATGCTTAATAAAAGAAACAGAAAAGCAGCTTTTAACCCTGACAGTATATTCCTCCTCTTTCTTCATAAGAAAAGACAGAGTTTGAGTAAAATTCTAAGTAGAAGAAACAGGTTTCACAAGGACCCTTCTCACACTTATGACTGTGTTTCCCACAAGAAATAAAAGCCACAAATCCCAAACACATTAAAAAACAAACCCCATAACACAATGAAGAAAACCCACCTATGTCACATTTATTCCATTTTAGCAACTTCACTCTCCTACTAACTCTCTCAGGTTTCCTGCAGGATCAAATTCAAAGAATTTGAAGGCACTGCCTCCACAAAACAAACTAGAAAACAGTTTTAAGAAGCCACTTTGGAATCTGTCCAGGAGTTAAATCCTTCATAGCACCTGGAGCATCCTGGTGACATTGAGAGCAAGTTCAATTATCCACTAGCCCAGAGAGTTATAGTGCAACATCAGAACTTGAGAGACAGCTGCTGGGAGACTCGTTTTCAGGCAGTCTGTTGCCTGCTATTCCATGCTTTAAATTTAGAATCAAAATTTGTACAGGTTTTCAGATTTTTTTCCCCCTGCCCTCTGCTGGCGAGAGGGTGAGGGTTAAAAACACAGACAAAGAATGCAAACAGGAAATCAAGAGACCTTGCCCGGTGTAATCTGTTCCTTCATTTCACATCATCTGATTTAAGGTGAAGCAAGAGGGAACATTCATTTAAGCAGCTATAAAGAAAAAAAAGATTGATTGAAAAATAATTTTTTCTCAGTTTCTTATGGAAAAGAGTCACAGATGTCTGTTTTTCCTATATTTTCTTTTTAATGGCTGTTCCCTTTTCAGCCCATAAGATTCAAGGTCAGCTTCAGGTCAAATTACACTGAGCCTGAGATGCTCAGCAACTTCAAACTTAGCTGTGGGATTCCTCTCCCTCCTGTATTGCACTGGGCTTCCATTCTGGCATCCCAGCCTGGAAAACCCTATTAGTGGCTTAGGGTACAAATTTTCATTTCTGCATTTAGATGGCACGGTGGATGCCACACTGGCAAATCAACAAATGACATCCTACTAATAGAACATGCTAAATCAGTGAGTAAAATACATGTCTTGGTGCATCTAGACATGCTTAGCCTTGGAATTACTGACTGCTGGCAAAAGTCAGAGCATACAGGAAAAACTTAAATGTAGGAGTGTCTCCCACAACTTTCCGTGTATGTGAATAGTGAGGAATAGTTGCTTTTCTCCCACAAATGAAATAAAATCTAGCAAACATAGGAAAGAAAATAAGACTCTGAGAACATTGGGGGCTAAAAATACCCTTATTGCCAGGTCTTGGATAAAATCCAAGCCTTTTGAAAGCTGCCTTATGGCCAGTGTTTGGAGGGTAGGGGCTTGCACAGATTTTACACGTTAGTGCACACTGTTACCCGACATCTGTAAGAGTTAGTTTATTTGCCTTTACAGCAAAGTATGGAAGAGAAAACAGCTCACATTTTCTTAAAGGAAAATACTGTGGGGGAGAAAAATTAGGAAAAATATCTAAGAAAGGAAAATAATCTAAACCCACAACTTCAGAAAAATCTCTCAGAAATCTGAACAGCCCAAGAGAGATGAGTTCAGGCTGTAAGATGAATTTGCACTTCTTTGTGCTCACTACAAAAGCCCTCCAGGAGCAGCAGTGATTCCAGTTGGTTAAAAAATGGTCTATAAGAGCAAAGTGAAAATAAATCCTCTTAATCCTGGACCCTACTCCTGCTTATTCATCCCTAGAAGTGGTACAAACATCAATGCTCATGGTGACCATCACCATCTGAGGAGGAGAATACCACCCTACCTTTGGATTTGAAAGGCACTCATGTGAATATTCTGAATATACTCTCTGATGATTTGGTCTCCATTTCCAGCCCTGAGCTTCATCACAAGCAGTTAAGAACAACCAGGAAAACTTCCTAAAAAGGCTTAACATTGTCCTAACTCTTAAAAGACCACAACATAAACAAAAGGTTCTTAATCCATCTTTTTATGAAGAGGCCCTCCAGGGTTTTGTGGCAGCTGCACCATGTGTGAAATATTACAGCATTTGTTTGTAGCTGCTGGATGAGGTGCCTGATGATTCTGAGGAGGTCTGGCTACTGCTGCAAGCACTCCACAGCTGGAAGGTGACAGAAATGTGTATCCAAGTTTAAAACACTTGCACATTTGCAGGAATGAAGGGCATTTGTATCCAAAACTCAGTTTTCTGTCGATTCTTCATAGTAGAATATGAAGAAGAATGACAGAGAAACAATTTTGAACAGAGAGATGACAAGCTTTTTTTTTCCCACAGGAATACAAAATCCTTGCTTAGATTCATAATATGTGGGTAAAATGAAGGACAAAGGATCAAAAGACAGGCACAAGCATCTCCTGATGTATTAAAGCTAGAAAACTTGCTTCTCAGGGGCCTTGACTAGTCAAAAAAAAAAAAAAAAAAAGGCAAAAAAAAAAAAAAAAAAAAAGCCAAAAAACCTAGGGGCTGTAATAGGTAGCTTCTGTCAGGCCCCAGGAAGCTCCTGTTTGGAGTATACAGCTAAAAATCCCTCAGCAGAGAGCAGGTCGAAAAGGGCAGGAAGGGAACTGGCCAGCTCAAAGACAGGTAGAAAAAGGAGTAAGGAGTCAGATATTATCCTCAGGCTTTAAGGAAGATAGTGACTGAACTGAATAAAACCAAAGATCAATGGGAAAAAATAAAAACAAAAAAAAAATATAAAGCTTTTTGCTCATTCTCTGTTCCCCTATGGACTGATTCTCCAAGCTTGGGCAGTCACAGTTCTGGTCTTCCATCCACGAGATGCTGCCTGCTCCTGGGGAATCTTTGGGATCAGTTTCCAGATCTTAATATTCCAGGTGGTGAGCATCATCAAACATTCAAGAAGAAATCTCTCTACCAAGAAAAAAATAATTCTGACATGTTCCATACGCGCTGAGCTGGCATCTGGATATAAAATCTGTAACACCTAACTATGCCAAAAAGCTTCCAGAAATAAAATTCCTAAGTGTGCCCTCAACTTGACTGCCAGAGGAATCTTTTTTATCCCTTCTTTTGATCCTCCCACACAAAAGTTTCCAAAGATGGAGCAAGCCCCCAGTTTCACATTTGGCAGTGCTAGAAACAACGCTGCAATGGCCTTGAAATGTCTGACATTTCCACTTGTCTGGATGCTAATTCTGCACGGGAGGAGCTCTGCCTGCACGGGGCAGGGGCTCAGTGCAGAGCCCAGAGCCTGTGGGTCCAGGCACTCCCAAAGGAGTCAAGCACGAGCTATAACTGCAGCCACAAGTTTATCATGTGCTTCTCCAAAACTGATACCTTGATAGCTCATTGTTATTTTTCTTGTATTTCTTTCTCTTTCTGTTTGTTTGGCTTTTTTTTTTTTTTTTGCTTTTTTTCTTACAAAGCACAAAGTTCCCATGAGACAATCAGAGCTTGACTTCTATCTAGCTGTTTCATCAGGCTAAACATGCCACATGCTTTTACACATCCTTTTTTTTTTTTTTTTATTATTTCCCTTTTGAATAAACTCGCCATTATCAAAATAAAACAACATCATTTACAAAGCACCACCTCAGCAGCATGCCTCAGCTTTCATTTCACAGGGCTATGCCAGCAGCCACAAACAGAATCAAAGCAGCCAATTAAAAATCCATATTCATTAACAAACATCATGTGTGCTATAATGCCCTGCATTGACTGTGGCACGGCAGGAGATGGGAAACTCGCTGAGTTTTCCTGCTCTCAGTCTCATTGTTTTATGAGAGGAAGGGTTTTACCTTTGCTACTCCAGGCCAGCAAGGAGAATGTCCTGCAAGCCCTCGTGGCTGGGGCAGCAGAGGGGGCAGCTGCTGAGCTTTGGCCTCAATGATGCCAGACACAGTGCCTTGCCAGGATGAGGAGCACACAGAGAGGAGGACCATGAACGTGTGCCAGACCCTCCCCAGCGAGGTCTTTGGGTACCAGCAGGGCCAATGGCAGTGGAGTCTGTGGCACCATGAGCAGGCATCGTAATAAACTCTGCATATGCTGGATTGATGCAACTCATCGGCTCAGCAGGGCCAGGTCCAAGCTGCTGCAGTGAATTACCAAATTGCCCTGGCTCCAGGGGAGCTACTTTGATTTACACCATCAACACTTCACTGCTGCAGACAGTCACATGCATAAGTACAATATTTCAGACCTATACAATGAAGTTATATGAAGGCGTGCCAGGGTTATTTATTTATTTGTACCCACAAGCCTGTGATTTACAACTCTTTATAAATACAAGCTGGGCAATTTGCTTTCTATTTTTAGCAGGAATGCTTTGTGTAGGAAACAGCTGTCAGCCACTGGGAGCTGTGTTCTTCAGAGCAGCAGCTTCAGACAAAGAGAGGCCTCTTAGAATTCAACTGGAGAGCTAGGGTCACTGCTTTGTGATGGAAAAGAAGCTGGAGATGGTACACAGCAAGAAAAAAATAAGCAGTTAATAGACTAAACCCCAGAAAAATGGGCTGGAAAAGCTCTAAGAAAAGGACCTTTACACAAATATATTGCATATGAGTGTGACTGTCTCATTCCTCCCAAATAGCTTCAGAGCCCAATTCTGACCAAGTTCAGTAAACCTTCACAAGACTTGGAGCCAATCTATTCCTACAGCCTCAAGGAAGACGAACAGCTGGGTATTAGATGAGAGGTTCTGCTGATATCCTGATATGCTGATTTCCATTGTGGAAAAATCTGTCACGTCCCCTTTCAGAGCCAAAGCTATCCACACCAAGCACGTGCATCTGAAGATGATCAGATCCCACCAGATCTGCCCCTCTGGAGCAGACACTCACCTTGGCAGACGAAGGAAGAGGGTGTTTCCCCAGGATGGACCCGTGCCGTGATGAACACCACTTTCTGTTCAGCCCCTGGACGCAGGCTTGCTGCAGCAGAAAGGGGCAAGGGACAGAGGGGGGGAAAAAAAAAGAGAAATTAAGATCCTTAAACTGTGCCCCAGATGTAGAAGCAAACAACCGTTAATTTTTAAAGCACATCCTTTCATTAGAATTGGTCACACATTATAAACAAGAACAATCCCTAAGCAAAGGGGCAGCGTCACCAGGTCTCTTTCCCAGACTGCACAAGAGCTGCAAGACTAATGACATGCAGCCAAACCTGCAACAACAAATTTAGCTCTCTTTTTAAACCCCAAGATTTACTGCAGCGAGTTTAACTGCTGTAATTGTGCTCTCACTCGTGATAAATGTCCCCCTGGGCCACAGGAATAGCACTGGGGCTCCAGTCAAGGTAAAGCCAATTGCACCCTGCATTACACTTGGTCCAAACCTGAACAGTGCCTGGCAATGGCAAAGTGCTACAAATTATATTTATTAGGCTTTGCTCTGGAGGATTTAGAGGTGATTTTTAAAAAAAAATCTGTTAAGTGTTTGGGACTGCATCTGCTCTAACTGAAAGAAAAGCGAAAAAAAAAAAAAAAAGTATAGAAAAGAGACCAAGAGATTAAATCCAGGAACTTTCTCCAGTGAGGGCATGAAAATGTGACATTTCCCCTTCAAATTACAGATAGGTGGAAGGCAGATTTAGATCCCAACTATGTTGAATTTAACATGGGTTAATCCCTCAATTTTGAATCCACACCACTTTGGCCACCTGCTTCAGCCAGGTCAACCAGGATCCTTCCTTTGTTTGTGCTGTGACTGCATTTAATAAACAGCACATGAAAATTATGCTCTTGCAAAATGGGTTCTGGGAATTTTAAAGACTATAAGAGGTCAGGACCTCAGTTAGATGTCTTATCTCAACCTGAACACACACAGCAGGGGTAATGCTAAACACAGCAGGCTCCAATTGCTAGAGACAGTTTAAATCTTTGTTTTGAAGTAAAAAAGTTTATAGACTGGAAACTAAATCCAAGCTTTTTTTTTTTTTTAACTTAGTTTAATCTGTTTTAATTAGGTAGATGTATTGTACACATATCCAAAGCCAGACTTTTATTTTCAAAGATGTGTGAGAGTCCTCAAGACCATACCTTAGTTATTTTTTTTTTAATTTCCCAATTCTTAGAAATGCTCCATTTTCCCCATGGCAAATCACACCTTACAGAACCATAGGAATAATCAATATATTTTTTGCTGTTCTCAGGAGACAATTGCAGCAGGTTTCTTCTTTTATTTCCTTAGCATCTCAAAATCCTGCAGCTGCTCTCCCCATAACTCAGCCATTCATTTGTTCTTTCTTACACCAGCTTCACCATTCTCTGATGTTTTTGAATCCCAGAGGCAAAGAAATATAAGAAAGAAAGTCTCTGCCAAACCCAGCAGCTGGTGGGGTCAGTTCTCTTGCCAGAAGAAAAGTGGGAGGCAGCAAAAAGGAGCACAACCCCATCAGACAGGAGTCAATGACCATCCTACATCATTTGCATTAACATTAAGTAGAGTGGGAGGAAGGAGATAAATCAGCAAACCAACTTTAAGGAACAAAAGGAGAAGGCTGGGATCACTTTAGCAAGAGGAGATGAGTTTTCCTCCCCTCTTGGAAAACCAGCACTGCATTAGAGGGACTGTGGCTCAGCACAGATGTGATGCTCAGCACCATGACTGCCACTCTTGGGATCTGGAGCAGCACTGGTCAGGAGTCTTTTGGACAGAGGATTGGTTTGGGGTGTTTTGTGGCTTTGGCTTTGTTTGTTTTCAATTACGAAAATGTTGTTATTTATGCTTCATAATGCTTATTAGAATCATTATTATGATCAATAATTTTCATTATGCAAGACTATTTTAATTGGCAATAAATTAAAATCCCCACAAGTCAAGTCTGCTTTGCCCCCATTGGCAATTAGTAAATGATATCCTTGTCTTTCTCTTGACCCATGAGCCTTTCCTTTTTATTTTCTCCCCCTGTCCTGGGTAAGAGGGAGCAGCTGTGTGGGCATCTGGCTGCTAACCAAGGTTAACCCACTAAACAACTACAAAACACCATTTCATTTTTTTAATTTAAATGTTACATTAGGAATACATCCTATTTTCTACTTCAGGATTGAAAAGATCAATCAAAATTAAGAAGATTAGAAGTGTATAGCTTTGCTTAGTAGATGCCAAAAGCACTTAAGCAAAATGACAGAAAGGCACACTCCATTTAGCCACAGCTTTGAGACTTGTGGAAATGAAGAGAAATCTGTTGTGGTACCACTTTTACCCTTCTGAACACCATAGCAGTGAATCTTAGAAACAAAACTCTTTGACAAAACAGGTTTTTTTTGGAAAGAAAGGAAAAAAAGTAGACATGTCTGGAATGGATCCTTTTTCATTTTCTGTTCTGGAAAGTATCTTGAAGATTTAAATGAACATTTTTCTCTTCCATGTGAAGGTTACCACTATCATCATGGATAATATTTGCCTTGACTTATGACTAAACAATCTGTCACTGCGTGTTACACCCTGGTGTCCTGCTACTCACCCACTGCCATCCTGCCCCTGCTCAGAGGAGAATTCCCCAGAGCAAATCTGTGAAGATCTGAGATGCTATTCAGAACAATCAACACTAACCTCAATATCTATTCTGGTTCCCCAGCAACCACAGTAGTGATAAAGACCAAGCAAATTTCATACTGAAAAGAAGCTCAATGAGCTGCAAGCAAGCAGCTCAGATCTCTCATTCTGAATACCACTCGTGCTGTTTGGCCCTAAACCCATGCTCCTTCCCCTCTAAAGCTTTGGCATTTCAAGCCAGTCACTTAACCCCACTAGCAACACTCCCTCAAGCTCTCACCCAGGAAACAGCAATTTCCTCTCCCGGTTGCTTATTATGCTACTGCAACTAAAGCAGGGTCGCAAAGAAAACATTTTCTACTCACAAAGGAAGAGTCAGATGGAATTCTAAACCTTCATGGGAAGGCAAGAAATTCACTTAGCCATTTTCATTCAATTTTCATTTCTATGCTACTATAAAAACATGAAAATGATAGTATTTGTATATAGCAGCTTAATGGTAGGTATCTAGAACATTCAAGCAGAAATATTACATTTATGGAATTCCATTTGCACCACCAAGATGATGTACTACAACAGAACTGAGGTAGAACATCACTCCTCAACCTCCAGGATGTTTTCTGCTACCTTGTCAGACCAGAATCAGACTCAGATTTGTGGTTTCTTTAGGTCTTGCAGTCATGATGTAGCTAATGATTCAAGTTCACAAATTAGCACTAAGGATGAGAGGTCTGACCCTGGAAGTCTGGTTCAGAAAGCCTTGAGGCTGGTGCCCATCAGAACTTGGGAGTGAATTTCACTCCTTTGCAGAGGACTTCAAAGTTGAGAAAGGTACTAGAAAAGTCTTGTGATTTCTGGAAGACCAGAAGGCTCCAATCCATGGGAATCCATCATCCTACAAACACATGGCCAAATGATGATATGATTTAAATACCCACATATATTTTAATGGAATGTTATCCACTGCAAATGAATTCCATGTTGCCATCCCGTCTCAGGTACTTTGCAGTACGAGGTGGGCTGCTGCCAGCATCTTTTTATTCAAAGCCCTGCGAGTTAAAGACTCCACAGAGGAAATCAAACCAGCTCTATTGCATCACACTCCTGCATGCCACCCCAGCTCCTCTGTGTCCAACAGAGCTGGAACATCTGTGTCGAAAGAGAGCGCCGCTGTCGGTGCTGCCCCGAGTGCCTCATCTCCACCACATTAACCTGCCTCAGCAAATCAAATCCAAGCAGCATTTACTGTACCCTGTTTTTTCCTAAGAGACCAGATCAGCACCTAATCCCATTTATTTTTGCTCCTTCTGGCCACAAATGTCATTTCAGGTAAGAGCGTGCATCTCAGCAATGCAAGGGTGCAGAGGAACAGCATTTTTGGTCACTATTGAGTCCCACTGGACTTGGTGAGGTCAGATTTTCTTTCTCACCTTCTTATAGTCAGCTTGAGCAGTACAAAGAAACTAAGTGGGACAGAAGGTCAAAATGATGCCATTTGTACCACAAAGTGATGAGCAAAGACTGGACTACAGGTTCTGGAAGTCAGACACCCATTCCTATGTAGTTTCACCTGAAAAGGGAGGCAGCAGTACTTTGTCTCCCATCCAAAAGCCGTGGACTGTCAGGTCTGTGATGGGGTAGCACTGCTACAGGGAACCCTCACGGCTCATGGACTGCCCTCACCTCCCATCACCTTCAGTCTGCCCTGCCTGGGGTTTTTTCAGCAAAGCCTCCTTTGTGCAAGGACCCAGCAATGGTCCTGCATGTAATGCTCAAAACTGCATCCAAAACCTTCCAAGTTTTGGGTTTTCATTCAGGCTCTGTCCTTGACTCTGTCAGGTGCTTAAGTACATGATTTGTTTGATGGACTTGCATTGTGCTCAAAAATGTGCTTAACCATAATTTTGGCATGAGAGCTGTGCTGAACTGGGGCCATTTCGCAGGAAGCCTGCCTCTGAGATCATTGTCACAATGTTTTAAAGTTGGAGATTGTGCAACTATTATCCTTTATTGCTCATTTTATGCCAAAGTCTCCCTTTCTTTTTACATTCCTCTTAAAAGGGAAGCTATTTTGGAGCATTTAATATTATTTAATCTCTTTACTCTGGCAGCATAGAAATTACAGGAACCATTACAATGGTCCTGTGTGAGCGTATGCTTTATTGATGTATATGCTGACCTAATATCAAATTGATTTTACTCAGCTTTTCTGCTGACCATGGAAAAATGCAAATTGAGTATTATATTTGCACACTAATTTTATTGGGCCCCTGTGTCTTCATAAAAAGATAAAGTTTGGGCTAATAAAAATAAAACATTTCTGGGGCTAATATAGGCAAATGTTTATGTAGGCAGGTAACAAATTGGTTTGTCATTTAGGGGAACATAAAGAGCACTAAAATCATCTTTAGGCAAAATAGATTGGTGGCTTTTGCTTAGCTTTTAGCTTTCATTTGCAAAATCAATTTAATGTAACACAGTGTCTCAAAGAAAGGGTGACACAGGATTAAGACATTAATTGTATTCCCCCTCCATAACTCCCCCTTATTCAGAGGCCCTGGGATTTGGGCTTTCTCTTGTTCAAAGCAAATTAAATATATTTCAGCAGAAAATGGGAAAAAGGAACCTTTAGACTTTTGCCATGTGTGAACATCCTATTGGGACAAACAGGGGCAGATAGGAAAGTGGGACTCAGTTTTCTGAAGGCAGATGCTGACAGAGTTATCAACACTTGTCAGTGCCACCAGGAATCTGAAAGCACAATAGCTGTGTGATGTTCTTCCTGCATATGGTTTTGTTCCTCCCCCCTCTTCCCTCTCAGTCCTCTGTAACAATGCCTTGTGCATCCCTCACAGCCTGGAGCCCTGCTGGAATGCAGCTGAGTGAACTTCCATGACAGTTTAAGCAGACAGGTGTATATCAACAGCCTAACTTTGTTTTATTGAAAGGAACTGGCCTATTTACATCTCAGCTCTTGGTTTTCATCCCTTCCTTCCCCTTCCCTTCCTCAGTTGCATGGTGTTTTGGAGGGGTTCCATGTGGTGGGAGGTTACATATACAGTTTTGATGTTAATACTTGACTGCATTTTCAACTTAATAGCCCAGCAAAGGGATCTGACTGTGAAGCAAAAGGCCAGAAATATCTCCTGGTAAAATTATGCTGAAGCACAGATCGAACGACACTGCAGAGCTATTTGCAAAATCAGAAATGGCAAATGCCTACAGAGCAAGAGCCCCCTTACCTCCCAGCCACATTTGCTTGTTTTTAATCTTCATTACATCTTGTAAGCAACCATTTTTCCATTTGGGCTTTCTGATACTGGCAGCTCACTACGCTTTCGAGGCAGGAAAATTAAATGCACGCAAAACCAGTCAAGATACACTCATGTCTTTCCTTCCTCCTCATCTAAAAATAAACTCCAAAAAACACTCCTAAAAACCTGAGGTTTTGTTTTTAAATGATACATAAGCATTTGAACATTGGAACACACAGTCCTATGAATAAGAATAGAAATCTGGAATATGAACAGCACATTATTCGTCCTCAGACGGCCAAGGTGATGACAACTCACAATTAAGGATGCAGACAGTAGCATTTAATGTCACCTACCTGCATCACTGTCATATCATAACAGTTTAGCAGGCAGGTCCCCAGCCTGCTTTCTTTTTCCCTTTTCTGCTTTGCTATTTATAAAGTCAGGTTGGAGTGTAGATCAACCCCTTGCCCTCCAGAGACCGGCGGCACGCAGTAAATTATGGGAAGGCTAAGTGGTACATCAAATGTGTCTCCTCAAAGCTATACATCATCTTGTTAAATTTGATGTCTAATCCCAGAACCCCAGAAATCATTCCCAAAATCCCAGAAAATGCATGTGTCCTTCAGATGATATAGAACAAGAAAGTAAAGTTTACCTGCAGGGGAAAGAAAAAAAAAAGCCACCAAGACAAAAACATTCCAGACACGATTTGCTAAAGTCTTCATTTTACTTGAGTGTCTTTCAGTGCCATTTCCTTAAATGCCATTGACTCAGAGCTCACCCATCTGTACTTGAATACATGAACTCTGATCTATAGTACTCTATTTTTCCTTGCAATAGTTGACAAATCACAAACCGAATAAACCAAACATCCTATTTATCTCTCTCCAAAAATCTTACATCAGATAGAAATGCAGTATCTTACATGTGCAGCAGCATTTCTCCAGTCACCACCAGTGACAGCATTAATGATCTTCAGCCACTCCACAGGGTCCTCTTGACTGAGCTCCACAGCCCCTCATCAGTGAGGAGGAGATGGAAACACTCAGGAGCTGCCTGCTGCCCCAGAGCAAGCAGACCTCATCCTTTGGGAAGGAATCAATACTAACTGGTATCTTTCTTGTTCTCTCTGTTCAGAGCTATCATCCCTCTACAATTCTCACCATCGCAGTAGCTTTCACTTTTTACAAAGGGATAGAACTAAAATATTCAGATGCAAGACATTTCCACCTGAAATAATACATTACATGGGTACTTTTTCAGTTTGTCTTTAAAATCCAGGGATTCAAAAGATGATGCTAGGACCTGTTAAAAAGCAATTCTCTATCAACTCTCCCCAGTGGAGAGGGCTACGGCTATATTTGTTTGCTATAAGTATGCATGGACTTAAAGATAAGAGAATAATTTATGTCAGAATTTCAGCCAAGGTAGAAAAGAGGGAATTACCACCCCCTCACAAAGTAGTCCAGCAGTTACAGGAGCAGCCAGGACACCTTTGATGTGTTTGGGTTTTTTTTCCCGTTTTGCTGTGGCTTTGTCTGTGATTAACTTTAGTGCTCAGACGTTGCCATATAAAACCTGAGCAAAACCATGTGCACTTCAGAACAGAATTGAGAGTCCCAGTACAGCTATTCTCAAAAGTCTTCTAATTCTTGGAGATGCACAGCCACATCCTTGTGCTCATCATGGATTTTTCCAAGAAAGGCAGCGCTGAAAATGACATTTATAGCTGCGATGAGGTACAACTCCAGAATCTGTGAGTCCAGCATCTCTAACCTCTCAAGGCCAATGGATAAAAAAATAGGGAATGAACAAGCTGCAACACAATACACAAAAATTAGGAAAGATATATCTGGGAGGCTGTAACTAGAAAACCTTCATTCACTGGGGCTAGGTCTCATATTATTCACTTAAGAAACAGGCAAAAAGTATGACAGGAGGAGAATTAGGAAAAAAGAAAAAGTCGGAGCAGCATGAAATAATGGACAAAGCTGGAGATCTAGTCAGGTCTCTCTCTGTGAGGGAAAAAAACTGAAAAGCAACCAAAATTTCAGCCTGCTGGGCTAAAGTCTCAAACCTGGGGGAGCAGTGAAGCAACACAACCAACACTGTCACTGATTAATCTCCTGTGTTCCACCTGTTTGACACTGACCTGAACAACATGAACCCTTCTTTTTCTTCCTAAACACCCACTGAAAAGAAGTGGGGACATGATCAATTACAGGACACAGGAGATGATTATTTTTTTGATTTATGTGTTGTATCAGACCCTCCCTGGGCAGAAGGACAAGGACTGACAGGGTTAGGAAGAATAAAACCTGCAGTGTACAAAACCTTGAAAGCAGTGATCCCAAGCAAGATGTGCAGGGTGTACTGCAAGGGGTTTTGGCCTTTACTGAACTATGACTGTGAGCTCTTCAGTAGCTGAGCTAGCAGTCAGTAAAAAGCAACCTGCTGAAATGAGATTCATGAAGAGCCATGCTCCTCAGAATACGACACTGACCTCTCTGGGAAGCACCAGCACTCTGTTTGGAGAGAGGCTTGAGCCCACAGGCAAGAAAGAGACACCAGTGAAATGTTTCTCTTTTCATATTCCCCACTTGCCTGAAATCAGAATTCGGCCTGGAACACACACCACCAAAAATTAAGATGCTCAGTAGAGGGTCTTACACACGAAATTCAAATTTTGAAATACTTCAGCAAGGTGGGGGATGCAGACTACCCTCAGGCTGAAGTACACACACCCCTAAGGCAGCCAGGAGCAAATCCTTCTTTACTGTAATGTTAGACATTGTCTTCAAATCAGGATGAGAAACCTGTTCTTCATGTAAGCAGGGTGGCAAAGATGGGGTGGAAAAGGCCCCCTTTTCAGAGGCCCCTGCTTTTGTTCATTGAGTCTTCGCATATTTTAATAACAGGGACATGATGTCAGAGAGTCTGTGGCTTGGGAGGAGTCAACAGCCCTAAATCAACTCTGCTTAGGTGTGTGCACTCCATTCACTGGCAATTGACTCCAGCACCAGCAAGTGTCACAGACATGACCTCAGACAGAAGTGCACTAGGAATATTGGACCTATATCATAAATCTCAGAGTCTGGCAGGACAAAGTCCTATCACACCCTCATCCTTTCCTTCAAAAGAATGCAGTGAGGTGCATGCCTGGAGGCAGGACACTTTCCATTCTCATTAAGGGCCAACAATTAAGCAAGCTGCCATTCTTATTCAGATGCTGCTTATGACATTTTCCCCTCCGTTGCAAAAACAATTATCGCAAAGATGTTTAAATTCCACCTGGACACATAAAACCTTCTCCTTCCCCAGCCAACCTGCTGCCTCAGTTCCCTGCCTCGCAACAAACTGAGAACAGCTCCTGTCACAGATGTGATCCCTCTCAGAGCTCCCTGTAAGCACCACATTAACTTCACGTGCACGCAAGTGTCCACCGATCCTAATTGTCCTTTTTGTCCCATCATTAGTTAGCAATAAATTCCAGAGGCACAGTCAATCAATACCGCTCGGGGCATAAGGGAAAACACATTTTGTTGCCTGCACTAGACACACACTGCAAGGCTGTGAGAGTTTTGTAAAACCTATCTAGTCAGCAAACTGTTAAAACCAATTTATACACACTCACATTCTCTCTCTCAAGGCAATAAGCCTATGGAGAATTTTAATTAAAGTCAAAGGAGCCTTTAAAAGTGGAGGGGGAGAAATCTAGCACAGCGAGAAATAAATTAATAAAAACACGCACCAAGTTGAAGCTCAAGGGGATCACTCTCAGTCATCATTTATTTAAAGGATGGGACATGTCAAAGATAGGAATGTCAAGTGGGAGATGCTGTGAAGCAGCAGAGGACAGAAGAGGGGCTGACGAACTGCATGCCACAACTTCTGTAGCAGATCATTTTTTGTCACGTAGGTTATACTTGTGGCTGGCCACCTGCTGCTTGATATTCACTAGCTCTCAAAGTTAGGGACTGAAATATCTGTATTCCCTTTCACAGTTGATTTGGGAAGGACCTTTTAGCTCATCTAGACCATCCTTATATGGTGAGCACCCAATTTCTGTAGAAAATTATTCCTTTCTCTCAACCTGAGGGTATTTTTCTTGGTATTTAGCCAACAGGTTCTTTTGCTGAAATTCATTATATTTGTCACTTGCTTCTTCCCTTGTTGTTTATATCTTTTTAAAATTACTTAATTTTTTATGCATCATTCTAGCTTTTGCTTGGGCCATAGACTACTCCACAGGAACTGACTGACCCCTCTGGAGGATCTTCTACACGCAGGCAAACCACAGATCTGGTCAATTCTCATGTTCCAGAGCTCAGAGGAGAGCTGGCATCCTGCTCTTCAGCTGTCATTTTTGCAGACACCAAATCATATCTTGCAGCCTTTTCCATAGCACAGGCAAGAGATTTCTTCACTCAGGGCCAGTTGCAAACAAGCAGTGCCACATTTCTTAACTTTAACAGCTCCCAGTATCAGCTGCTGGAGCAACTTCTCATCGCCTCTTATAACAGTTCAGTGGAGTGTAAGATGCTTGTGTGGATCAGTGACCTCAGCAGCCTCCTGGCTACCAGCCTGTGGCCAAGGGAATATAATATTTGTAGTTGGGGCTGTGTCAAAACACCCCCAGCATCAGATGCAAATTAATCACCCATAATAAATCATATGATTGCACTGGAAACCCAACCACTCTCAGCCTTCAACTACAAGAATTATGGAGATCCAATATGGACTGCCTATCTTGACAGTCATTATCTTATTTAGAGTGTCTTGTGCTGTCAATTTTCCAGCTAGATCCCTTGGTAGAAACAAAAACTTCATGGATTAATAAGGCCCCACATTAGTTTCCATGTAAAAGCCTGGAAATACAATTCATGTCCAACATAGAAAAAAAATTTCAATTATTCAAAACATTAATAAGTATATTTGATAGTCAATGTAAATTGAATTATGTTTTGCCCTTTCTCATAAAACAAACCAAAACACCCTTTTCATGGAAAGAAGGTTAGAAAGGTTAAAAAAATGAAGAAAGTCAAAGTCATTACATTCCAATCAAACTTGATAAATATGTAAATTACAGCAACTAAACAGTTGTCTTTGACAAATGGCTTCCACGTAATGGATTTTTCCTAGTAATGAGGCTACAGTGCAATTGTTTTTTTAAAGCCTTACATTTCTCATTAATAAAAAGTGTGAGTCAGTGTGCACAATGGGCATATTTACCAAAAAAAAAAAAAAAAAAAAAAAAAAAGAAAGATTAACAAGCAAATAAAATTTTCAGACAGCAGTTGACATAACAGAGGGATGCCTGAGATGGTGTCATTGCTTCCATCAGCATTGACACGTTGTTGACTTTAATTAAGTAATTAACTTTAAATAAGTAAGTTGAGTTTAATTAAGTAACTTGAACTTGAAGAGCTGCTCAGTGCCAGAGGAAAGCCCAGGACTTTGCCACTTGCAATTCAGTTGGGGTTTGTTTCTCCATCCAGAACATCAAAGGTGCCAGCTGCAAATGCTACACAGGCCCTACAACACCTACGAAAATGGCAAAACAAGCAAGAAAATCACTTCATGGCATATAAATAACTTCCCTGCCTACCAGCATCTTCCTGCCTCATTGAGTCCACTGGCACTCCATGTCAACCATCACAGCACCTGTGCATCTCAGTACCTTTCTCATGGAGTTTGAACACTACTCCAAAGAAAATGAGCCATGGAAGAAGATGGCCCTGGACCTTACAGTACTGCTTTCAGTTGCCTTATCATTGTCCTCAGAACATCCTGGTATTCAGCAAGGCATCTCTAAACGTCTTACTCTTGATTTCTGTTCACTTGATGCGTTTTGGAACAACAGAAGGGCAGCATCCAAGGTGGTTTGAGCCTGCAGCAGCTTTTCCACGTAAAGGAGCAATGACTGCAGTGAAAAAGTCTCCAGAACCACAGAGGCTGCCTTGCCAGGCAGCCAGCTTTAGCAGGACACAGCACAGTCCCCTTTAGTGCAGGCTGCTGGCAACCAACCAGCCAATTGCTGCCACCACTGAGCCTGCTTTTCCATCACCCCTTTCCAAGGCCTACAGCTGAAATGAACTTTTCTTGTCTTTTCCAAAGGCCTTTCCTCTGCAGGCATTTTGCCACATCTGCAGCAGCAGTGCTGTTTCCCCACCCCCACATCCATCCTGATTTAAATAGAAAAAACAGGCTAATTAAAGGGGGAGTGGAAAAGACTAATCCATTTTTCCAAGTTCCCCAATGCCCCCATCTTGTGTGTTATCCCATATCACCCTGCTGCTAACAGGGCTCCATTTACATATTCTGTAGGGCACAAAAATTCCTGAAGTATAGGGAGAATTTCATCACGCGTGCCTATGCCATTTAATACAATTTTGGCTGCTCAGCCCTTCCCGTTTGAGGGAGGACTGCATCCACATCCCCTCACTATAAGGAATTCTGCCACCTGGCATTTGAATTCCTGAGCCAAGGATACATAACTGAATTTTTATTTACTCCCAAACACTCTCTGTGCACCCAAGGGTCAGCTAATACAGGGTGGTGATAGATCAAAGACTCTACTGCTGATTTTAAGTTATTTAAAGTAAAAACAAACCTTCTCACCCCAATCTGTTGAAAGTATCTAAGGGTGAAGAAGGGAAAACACAGCCAGGGGGAATGTCAGTGGGAAATAAGGACAGAGGAGGTGGAGGAGAGGACTGTTTATAAGTCTTCTAATAAACCTATAAACCCTGGCTATATCTCTGCATGCATGCATTTCTTTTGCTGATATAGGATGCATACTCCATGTAATGCTATTCTTGTGAGCCAAGAAAATCTGCATGTAATACAGCAGGAGAATGCTAATGACCTTCAGCTGAGCTGGAATCCAGCTGTACTTCCCTTTATCAAAGGTAGGCTTCAGAGCCAGCAGTCAATCTTGGGGCTCCTCATGGAGCTGAGAATCAGTGAATACAACATGACCACGCACATCCCAGTTTGTGCTAAGTGTTCCCCACTTGTACAGGAGTTGGAAATTCTTCCCAAATATCCCTCATGCTGTAGAAGAGGTATTTTTCAGGCAGCACTTTGTCAGTAAGAGAAAAGCAAATTCAAGCCCATTCAAGTGATGGATCCTTGAAGCAATATGGCTTAACCAGCTCATCCAGCACAGACTACTGAGTGGTTGGCACAACCACCAGCAAAACATCTGTACCCCAACTCCTCACACCACCCTGGCCCCACCAGACTGGGAGAATGCTCCCTGCTCTTATCCAGACCTCTGACAAAAGCAGTGTGTTTCTCAATCACACTGTTCTCCAGTCAAAAATATTTGAGAGATTTGGAGCTTTTTCAGATGAAAGAAAAACTAATAGGGATATTCCAGACAAGTGGAAAAACCAGATGTCACCCTGCTGTCCTTAGGAGTATGTGACACAAAAGCTCGATTTGAATGAAAAGCTAAGTCAGTGCTTGCACCATCTTCTCAGTTTATGAACTGATTTAAAAGAAACAGAGAACAGATTAGTCCTAATTTGCTTTATCTTTGCATTCCCAATCTATTGATTATAATAATTGTGGAAGCTATCTTCCCATTAGCCACAGTTATTACCATACAGAGCACATGTAACAGCCAGAGTGGATTTAAATGGTTTTGTTTCCAGTGTTGGTTTAATGTAGCCCTGCACATTTCCTAGGCACAGAAAGAAAAAAGAGAGCTTCCATGCCATTAAATTCAAGCAGATTTTTCTCATCATTGCAGAATTTAAGCTTTCAAACCAGACATGTCCACAATGATGATATTTAGGACTGAACCCTGGAGAGGCTTTTCAGAAGTTGTCAGGGCTGAGCCCAGACCACTGTCCTAGTTTTGAGACAGCTTCTAAAATGATGGAAAACTTTCTGAAGGTCATTGTCCTCTATCAAACACATAACATAGGACTGTCTGAATATGAGGAGAGAAGTCAAAAATCCTGTGCTCTTTCTGTTGCTCTTCCACCAAACTGATGAGTAACCTTTCAAAAGACATTCAGGAATAAATCCGCAAACAGATTTAGCCACTAAAGTAGCCTAAATCCCATTTAAGTCCATAGTTTAGATCTTCAAAAACAGCATTCAGCTGTCACCTAGTTCAGGAGATGTCAGTATCCACAGGCAACTCGAGCTCTTGCTTTGGCCAAGTCTCCCAGAAATCCATATGCCTCTGCCTCTCTAGTTTTAATAGATATTTACAAATTGTACCTAAGAGAAAAGCACCACAAAAATCACAGAGGTAAAAAAATAGTGGCAGCAATCTCCGAATTTTCAACACTCATAGGCTAAGAAGACTTGCTCAGCATTTGGAAAGTCTCCAGACAAAACCCCTTCTTTAGGCTGAAGACACCTGAAACCACATTTGAGCTTCCAGAAGTATCCTAAACACATTTGACTGGAGAACTTTTTCCTTTTTTAAAGTACATAGCATTAAATAGCACATGAACCAGAAACCTGTTTTCCCTCCTTCCACACTGACACCCTGAATGGAAGATTACAGGATCCTGATTGCTCTTGCTCAACAGCTAATCCAGTGAATATTGACTTAGGTGACAAAGAAAAGTAGCTTCAGCATGAAGACATAAGCACCTCTTCCCACCCCCAAAGCCTGAAGACAGGGATTCTCTGAAAGTTCAAATTTACAACACAGTTTGGAAAACCTAAAATTACAGGATTGTGTTAAAATATTGTTTCCCTATCCCAGCTCTCCCCTGACTTGTCTGTGTAACTTCAGGAGGGACGCCAGAGTGAGAGGACCTTCCCAGTGCTGACAGAAGATATGAACTGAAAACAGGGACAGAATCCAAGGACTGTCCTTGAGTACACTCTGACTGTCTTGAGTTAACTGGGGTTTTTAAACCTTATTTTGGGCTTTTTCTGGGAGCACAGATGACTACTTAAAAACTGATGGTTATTTTAAGCAGCAGATCAGGTACCTTCCAAACTGAGAGTGGTGAGGCACAGGTTGCCCAGAGAAGCTGTGGATGGCCCATCCCTGGAATTGTTCAAGGCCAGGCTGACAGGGCTCTGAGCACCCTGGCCCAGTGGAAGGTGTCTCTGCCCATGGCAGGGGGCTGGAATGAGATGATCTTTAAGGTATTTCCAACCCAGACCATTCTATGAAGAAAATTGATACAGGGACTGTATATACCTGCCCTACTTTTTTTTTGATGTCTGTTTTCACAACTTTTGCTTTATTTTTCTCCATTTTGAAAGCACTAGTAACGATTATCTGGTTTCACACATTGCTTTGAGATCGTTGAATCAAATAAAACCTTCACATCTCCTTGCATTTATTACTAAAGCCAAATTATGCCTGTTTCTTCTCTTCCCTGTAAAACAAGCTGGAAAGCACTTTCCCAAAAATCTGCACCTTGATCATGCAGTATTTTATCTACAAAAATGCAGATCTCAGGTTTTTAGGGTGTTTTTTGGTTTGATTTTTTTTTTTTTTTTTTTTTTTTTTTTTGCTTGAATGGATAGAAGACATCAGAAGAGGAAGGAAAAAAATTCCAAAACAAACAACCAACAAACCTTTCCTGGAATTTTTTTTGTTGTATTTCTTTCCTATTTTCTAGCTGTGGGTCACATATGTAAGTGGCCTTTCATGGCAACATACATCCAAGATTATACCAATATAAATCAATAGTAGATATATTTTAGTTCCATTTTTAATATGCCATTCAATCTTTTTTTTTTTTTTTTTTTTTTTTTTTTGATAGAAAAAAGAGAACCTGAGCTGCATATAAATGGGTCACAGTACCTCATGTTTACTGTTAAACATGAATTAAATCTGAGTTGCTTGGCATATCTCTATAATAAAAAAGGAACTATTAATAAGATTTCATTAAATGGGGAGCTAATATGTAACAGCCTTATATCAGATATGTGAAAACAGAGTTTCATAACAAGGTTGGGAAAAGTATTATCAAGGACCCAAGTAGAAAATCTGTCTTTCTCGATACTGGAGGAATTTATATTTGAAGAGTGTCTTTCCTATTGAGATCTTCATTGACTTGTACAAAAATACCGCTTTTAATCTCAAATCCCCACTGGCATTTTCATATAAGCACTGAAAATGCTATTGGGCTTTAGAGATTTAATTTAATGAAGGAAAAGTATTTCTATTAAAGTGTGTAATTTTTTTTTATTTTATTTTTTTTTAAACACAACATCTTCTGAGAAACCAGGGAAACAGGATTATTTTAAGCTCTGAAAAACTGACTAACCTGTGCCCTTGTAGAACTCCTGCTTCACAAAGGAAGCTTAACAGCTGTGGCAAAGCCTTTAGGTGCACTTGAAAAGGGACCCTACTGTCCCAAGTCATCCACACTGAGAATACCAAGCCTGGAAAAGGCTGCAGAAAGAGAGGAAAAGAAATGTCCCCATGCAGTCAGGTTGTCTGTACTAAACTGCTGCATCATTAAGCTCCATTTTGAAATGTCAAAGATGGGAAAACCTCACCAAATAGTGCTAAGTCTTCTGCATTAATAGACTGATCCTCTCATCTGTTCAAGTCAAGAAGTGTTAGGTCTGCCTGGGTAGGTAACAAATTCATTGTTGGGGTAAATGAAAGCCACTCCATCAATTTGGGCAGAATTGCACCCATTGGCTCCTGTGATGGGATGGGCTGAATTGTGTCATTTAAGATTTCCTCCATACTAATTCTCACAGTACTGCTTTTGTGAGGTTAAAAACTTTGTTTTATCTGCAGATCACCTATGTCTTTCTTGTATGAATATTCATTACAAGTATAAATTCCTTTTCATATTGAGAAGGCAAGTGCACTTGACACCAGGAGGGCTCTCAACAGGACACTGCCAGGGCTGACAAGCTTAACAGCAGTTGTTCTGTTTGTGTGCATAGCCTGCACCAAGTTGAATTTCCTCCATTAAAAAAAAAAAAAAAAAAGCTGCTTTTTTTTCTTTTTTTTTTTTACTTAGGAAACAAGCCAATCACAGAGTTACAGCAATGCAAACCTTTCAAGTCATCTACTACAACAGCTGAGCCCAGGAGTTAAATGAAAAAGTACTGTGACAGCAGGAGAGGGTAGAGCAGATATAAATACCTGACTTCTCATGAGATCTCCTGCTTATCTCATATTTGGACAGCCAGCTCTGCAGAGAGGTTATTTCTGCAAGGAGGTGCAGATAACAGAGTACCCAGACACTGCCACAAACAAGAAAAAGGGTCATCTCCTGCTTCTGAAGTGAGACAACCTCAATGGAAAGAAAGTCTGAAGGTCCGTGATGAAACTGATTCCTCATAACCCGTGGCCAGAGTTGCTGTAGGTTTCACCAGACCTGGAGCCCAGACAAGAGCCTGCTAAACCTCAGTTCCCTTTCCCAGGTTTAGCTGCCCATGCTATCTATTCAACACCCTCAACCCTTTCAGGTAAGTAGTATTCCAAGCATGAAATTGTGGACAAAAATATAATTGTGACACTGACCTCAATAGGTCCATGATTCCCCTGTGTGCTCAGCCAGTACAGCCACGAGTATTTCACTACTTGGGGTTTCTGTGACTGCCAAGGGAAAGCCGAAGTTGGGATTTCACGTAGCTTCCTGCATCAGGTTTGTGATTTGTGCCAAAAGACCTCATGCTTCATTTCACAAGGTTAAAAAGTCAAATATGACAAATCTGGGAATATGGGCAATCACCTGAAGTAGCTGGAAAAGTAAATGCACCAGTCACAGATGGAACATAAAATTAATTTTCATTTAAATCTAATTAAAACAGTGGTCAGAGATCATCCTTGAATCTTTATTAAATAAACAAATTGTTTGGTGCATATTTGGATAGCTACACCTCTGAGCTAGACACACAACTATTTTACTCTAATTGGCTCTCTTTAGTTTTTTATTGTGGGTAGCATGATGGACCACATTCTGATTTCATTTATTGCTCCTCAAATAGTCCCATGTGGGTGCACAGCTCAAGTGCAAAGATAGCAAAGATAGACACAGTGTTGATGCTTGGATTAACAAGCATCCAGAAGTTCCCATTTCCACTCAAGTGTCACCCAAAAATTCGCAAATAGTTATTATGCAATAGACTGCTTTTTGGTTTTGCGTGAAAGCAATCAACATTATTAAAACATTTTTACAGTGGCTGTGTTGTTTCCTTACTAAAGAAACAGGAGATGCACTGGGTTGTGCCCTACATAAAACTACAGTCCTGCCTCAAAGGCTAGCACAAAACTGGCAGATCAGTTCCATTCTTCCACAATCTAAGCACAAACAGAAGAATAAAAACCTGATTTGATGGCACATGATCTGGATAACACAAAGGTCCATCTAGTTTGTTTCTTTATTTTAAAAATCAGCAGATTTTTTTCAATCAGAAGCCAACCTGTCTCCCTAAACCAGCTTACCCAACTTTTGATTCAAAGCAATTCTGAAAGTTGTTGTTAATACACCTGTCATGAACAGCCTCAAACTTTGGATACAGATGCAAACTTTACAAGTGACCTCTGTCACCTCAAGAAACTGAACAAAAATCCCAGTACTGCTGATAAAAAACCCTTCTGGGTAAGGCTCAAGCCACCAGGGACCATCCTTCAGCCAGCATAAATCGTTCCTGCTCCACTGGAGCCTGGAACTGTGACTACTTGCCTCAGCTAAGGAATGGCCCTGAGTCACTGGCTCATCTCTAATGGCACTGCCAGGGGACAACGTGGGTGGAAAGGAGAAAACAAGCAGGGAGAAAAGGTTGATGTAGAGCAGCAGACAGTGTTGTGGTTATTTTTATGAAGCTGGAACTGTTAATAGAAATCACCCCTCTTCCACTGCATTCTTATGCAAAGCTCAGATCTGAAGGTTACCTGCTTCCCCAGTGACTTGAAATGGAATGTTTTGTAAAGTAATCTCTTCAATCTGTCTCGTCCCATATTTACACAGCATAAAAGTAACCATAAAATGGCACCCTTTTTGAGCAAATCTAATCTGCCCTCCCAGTAATACCAGGCCACATGATGATTATCTCATTTTCTCTTTGACAAATGTGGACTTATTGGCTGGTCATTGTCAAAAAAATGCATGTCTCTACATCAGATACATAGCAGTAAAGACAAATAAAAAATATGAAACACTGAGCACAGGCAATAGGAGGCTGATGTCTCTGCCTGGTGACCTGTTCTGCAGAGTCAGTGACACAGAGCAGTCTGTCATTTTCTCTGCACTGTTTATGGCTCTTCCACTCCTCTTTTCCACTTCAGTTTCAGACAAGGAAAAAGGTAAAAAAGGACAAGATAAGTAAAGAAAACTACTTCTGCATGAAGGGCAAAAAAAATACCAAGCTCTTAACAAAAGGAAAGCAGTAAAATAGCCTGGCTTTGGACACTTTGTTTAGGGAAATCAAGATCTCTATAAAGAGACAAGGTCAAAGGTTTTTACGGAGGTGGTTTCACTCGATTTTCTGTAGATGGAGACAGACTGTAACTGAAGCTCAACAAATGCAGAATAGAGGAGAGAGAAGAGAAGAGAAATGGAAAAAAGTATCTATTCCAGACTCCCAGCTATGAAGGACTGGGAGAGGAAGAACCAGCCCTTAGAAAATCCAAAGTGTTACTTAATTCAGCAAGAAATAGCCAGCCACCTAAATGAAGCAGTGACAGCCATGGTGGGGATGCTACTTCTGCAGCAGATATGAACTGCTGGAGTGCCAGCAGCACGGTGACACTCAACTTGAGTGGTGACAGCCCAATGTGACCACTGCAAGGCACAACACAAGCCTTTCCCTGAAGTTTCACTGCCTGGCTGAGCAAACCCCAGCCATACCTGGGTCAGGCACAGTGACTCAGGTCCTGAACTCAAAGGAGAGCTCTCCTCTCCCGCTCGAGGTAGAAACCTTGAATCCCTTTGCTGTGCTGACAGTAGCAGGGTTTGTACCTCAGTCAGGCTGCACAGAGCTGAGCCGGTGGGAGAGCTCCTTTGCCAGCAGTAGCAACAAATGTTACATGGAAAAAAAGGTGAAAAAAGGTCACTCGTAGCCTCGGGCAGAGGGATGGAGAGTTCCTCTGGCTCCCTGGAAAAGCACAGGAGAGCAAAGCCTGACAAAGGAAGTACTGAAGCTGCAGGGAAGAGATTAGGCAGGAACACATCCAGGAGGATATTCAAAAAAGCTCTGTCCTTTTTGAATCCACGGGATTTAGATGATAAGGACGAATCAGGCACCTAGCTGCCTTCCTGTACCTTGGCTTTCAACCAGGATTCATCCCACCTGGCTTTCAGTATTTAAGTAATGAGCCAAGCACCTCCAGAGAGCAAAGCAAGCCTTAGTGGGACCAGGCACCCTTTGGAGCCTCCAGTCCTCTTGCACTGACTGCCAGGGGAGTGTGGAGACTCCAGCCTGGGCAGCTCAGTTAAATGCCCATACTTAGTTATGACAAATCTGGAATTTAGTCTCTCCCCGCTTCTCCCTCTGTGAAATAAAGGTCAGCCCTCTTCTGTCACAAGCACATCCATACCTACCACAGGCAATTCTCAGTGTGAAAGTTTCATCCTGCTCCTGCTTCACACAGGAGTCCTACAGCTGAGGGATCTGAGGAAAACCTCAGGTCTGAGATATAGCTCTGTCAGGTGTGACACCACCTGTATTCTATTCTGTGACTGCCTAATCCAAGCCAGGACCTGGGAATACTCTGTGCTGGGAGAAAAGGCAGCAAGAGCCTTGTCTTTGTGGTGTGGAGAGCAAAGGAATGGGGGGGAGAATACAGATGTCTTGCTTAGGTCCAGCAGCCACATTAAAGAACCCCCATCACAGCCACTACACTTTATTCCTGCACTTTTCATTTTCCAGTATCACGAGGCACACTCCAAAGGCATATTTGCATTGCCAAGGTGTTACCAAAGTGAAGTGAAAGAGCTTAAAGCTTCTTTTATAGACAATGCATCTATTCATGGTAGATAAAGGGATTAAAGATCCATTAGAATCAGGAGTAATATTGCCACATATAGTTTTATTTTGCACTTTTATTATACCTTTCCTCACAGGATCTTAGAGCACTTGTCAAATGAGAAATTAGGCTCTGCTACTTTAGCAGCATAAAATAAAAACTCTGCTTTCAGATAGAGAGGACAGCTCCACTGACAGCTGAAGGTCACACAGGAATAGAGCCTGGCTTGTGGGTTTCTGCTCTAAAGCCCATTCTCTTTTTCAATTAAAGGGATGACAGTGCCACATACACACAGTACTTGGGGTAAACATTTGTCTGAGTTCCTCATCTCCTCCTACCATTATCTGCACCATTTTTATTTGAATGCCTCATCTTTTTTTTTTTTTCCCAGAGTTTTCTGCAAAATTCAAATGAACCGTGAACAAGAGAATGAGAGGTTTATTGAGCCATAGCAGGCTAACACTACCCATGTTCCTGCATGATTCGAATACTCAAGTGGCCCAGATGCTCTAACATTCAGTTAATGAATTCCAGAGATTTGGGATGGGGGTGGAGGGAAGAAAAAAAAAATTACACAAGATGTTGGCTTTGCCGTTGCATTATCCTAGGTGTCCCAGTCTGATGAAGGTTAATGAGGAGAGTTCAAATGCTAAGACATAATTAAATAGCAATAATTAAAGAAGCTGACACTGCTAGAAGCAGCAAATGGAAAAAAAAGTAAGATTGTTTCCCTTTAAAAGAAAGTAGGATGTTATTGCTCTAAACACAACACTAACAGGTTTATGAAATGAATCCCTGTATTCCAAAACACGAGGCAAGCACTCATTAATTGGTATCATTACACATTTAGTGCTCTTGCCTTGCCCTCCCCGATGCCATTTGCCTGGTTTTGGATGGGATCTCCAGCACAGTGAAGCCCATTTGGCAAGGCTGGACCCTGCTCAGATGGACATGAGCTGGTCCTGGCTGGCACAGAACTGACAGGAGTTCAGACGTTCCCCAGATGAGCACATTAGGAAAACTGACAATGAAAACCACTGTAAGACAGGCAGTGTCCTGACCCATAATATTCTAGAAGCAGAGAGTGCAGGACGTAAAACTGAATGTTTGGAAAACTGGAATGTTCAGATCCTAAAAGTTCTAGACATTTGGGTTCATTGGATATCCTTGCTTTAGACTGGCTGGTTCACACAGCATGAAGCAGAAAGGAGAGGAAAAAAAAAAAAAAAAGAAGCAACTTCTAATTTATTTTTCTAATTAATTTGCAGCTGCTAGTTAACATGCATCTTTTGTTAATGACATCAAAACTTCCCACTGTTCAGAAAATTTCACTGATTTACTGAACACTTAAGAATCACTCAGCACTGTCAACATGGCAAGGACTGCCATGGTAAACACCAGTTTGCCTGCTGTTGAAATCCAACTCTGCATTAATGGGGAGGGAGACAAGGATCTCTCCTAGCTGAATAAAGTTGTGTTTAGACACATATAAGGAAAGGAAAGAAGAATGTGTTGTTAAAAATTCAGTGCAAGCCAGCCTCCCTCAGAAAGTGTCTTTTTTTAAAGCAGATTGATTCTGACATTTCACCTTTCTCCTGACCACTGGCTCCTGCAGAACTGGCACAGCATCCATCACTGCAAACACCTGAGGAGCAGTAAGTCTCCTTTTGTAAACCTGCCAGCAGCCAGCCAAGGCAGAACTTGCAGCTTTTTAAACAAAGGTGCAAAATCCAGTACCAGAGCAGACAGGTAAGAGCTCATTTTCATCCCAAAGTCACACCAGTATTTGAAGATATTTTTTCAACGGGTGAAAATGCAGTTCATCAATGCACTGAGCTCCCATGAATGCTTTCTTGGGTCATTTTGTCTTTCTAAGAAACTTAAATTACGAGGAAAAAACATTAAGAATAAGACTAACAACAACGGAAAAACCACCCCTCCCTGCCTATCTCCATTAGTAAGGTGTGCTGCCCTTGCTCAGTGGTGACCAAGGGGAATCTGTTTACAGATGACTGGTGGCTGAGCTTTTGACAGCAGAAATATGTCTCCCATAATACATTTCTGTCCATCTAAGCTAAAGTGCTCTGCTGTCTCTTTCTACCTACAGATGTCTTAAATTCAAGGCAAGAACTTGGCAGGAGTCTGAAGCCAGGCAAAAAGTACTGCAAATATATTCATGGAAGTTGTACATTTTGAAGCTTAGCAGACAGAAACCTAATTATAACTTCATAAGCTCTTCCCAAGGTTGATTCCACAGTGGCAGAACCTGGATAATCAACCTTCTGAAGCTGGTCACAGGGAAAAAGCCTTATTTTCAGGACAGATTCAGGAGGGAGAAATTCTTCCAGTTATGCAGGAGTTCCAAAGCAATTGGCTCCAAGAGATCAACCACCCGTTGTAGCCTTGGTACCAGCTCAAAAATAAAACAGTAATTACAAAAATCCAAATGAACAGCTGCAACCCAAAACCTGTAGGCAAAGGGCTCTTGACTCGAGAACTCACACCCATTTCAGGATCTGCACCAGCAGATATCCAAAGGGTTCTCACATTAACTTTTACTGTGATAAAACCACTTTAGCCCTTCAAGGCTTTTTGCAGAGATTTCAAACTGTCAGAAACTCAATTTGCATCCAGAGAAATGAGATAAATGCAAACCATCTTTAGCTTTTAAGGCCAAAACCCGCTGAAGTTCCCATGACAATGACTAGAGGGTATTTAGATACATCTGCCTGTTCATGACATGTTTTCAGTCTTTCACTGCCCCAACTGCTATACTCAAAAAGCCTTTCCTTATTTAATCTCTTATGTTTCATATTTCTTTTCAGGTTGTTGGGATTTGCTTTTAGGGGTTTGGGTGAGGTTTTTGATGTGTTTTGTTTGTTTTTAAGGATTAATTGCTTGAATGGCTCAGAATGACAGAATACGTAATTACCAATTGTGAACTGTTAAGAGCAACATAAAAAAGTCACAACAAATATTTACAGAACTTGCAACAGCAGTCAAGGCCTCAGGTACTGATCATCAGCCCCCAGAAAATCAAGAGTTAAATGTGAACATCTTAACTGTTTTCTCCTTTGCATTGTTTTTAGTGAAACAGAATGGCCTATATTAACAGCCTTTAAGAGATGAGAGGATGCAAGGACTAAAACTGGCCCTTAATAATCTAAACCTAAAATCTGATCAGTTCAGGTAGACTACAGAGACAGTAAACATCCAGAAACAAAGACTTCTAAGAATTACTAACAAATCTCTGTCTGAGGAAGATTTTTTGCTGCTCAACTTTTCATCCCACTATTTCTTAAAAAGTCTTCTTGTTTCCAAGACAATTTTTCCTGAAATAAGTGCACATAAAACACCAAGATTCTCTAGTCTGCTGTTAGAATAACATGTTAATGGCAGAAGAGATAGGAAAGGAAGGAATAAGAAAGGAAAATAAGGTGGGTACAAGGATCAGTTTCTGTACATCAGCAAAAGACAAATTTTATCAGGTTGGGAAAACTGATGGAGAAAAAGTTGCAAGTAATTTATATTTCTTTAATCCTACATAAATATAGCTATGATTCTGCTTTAATGTGTAACCTTTTTTTCACCTCACACATGGCACATTCTGCAGGCCAAGAGCTGTACCGTTGTCTTTTATCCATGGTAAGGCACTTCTGAATTACTCCAAACTAATGAAACATAATGTTATCCTAATCTCCTCTGTAAAGCTTATCATCAATTGTCAATTATCCACAGCGTTGGGATGAGAAGAGGAAATAAAGTTGGCTGAGCAAAATAAAATTGATAAGGTGAAGCACATTTAAAGCCAATAAATCAGTCACTGTTTTTAAGATGTATATTTTTGAAAGGTGAATTTAAGAAGTCAGGTGAGATCATCAGTGTGCAAAAGGGTTTTCAAAAGATTAATATCAAGATGATTCCTAAATAACATGGGTAATTGTCTGGTGAATAATCAAAAGACTTGACTACACTGCAGCTTCTTTCTTTCTTAGAAGTACATTTAAATGCTTCATTTCATCTCTCACTGTGATTTATACTACTTTTACGTAGTCTGCATTACAAGAAAGTTTTGGCCTTCCAATCAGATAGGTCCTCTAGGACCTCAATTATGCACCCAATGAAAAGCCCCATGAGGGCCCTCCATATAATGATTTTTCCTGGCAGGTATTCCTAATGAAGTGATGCTCCAGTCAAACAAGATGGTGGACAAAATGGGACATTTGCAGGCAGCACATTCAAAATAATACACGGACAAAATTTAATTACTATTGAATCATCAATTTCACTATGTCAAGTTTTCTCATAATTAATGAGGAGGCTATTCTCAATTTTCAAAAGTAATATGTACAATGCAAGGCCGTACACAGCTGACTCAGACAAAACCAGAAGGTTCTGCCTCTTAAGATTGCCAAGAAATTGTAACATTCAAGCACAATAATTGAAAATTTTGACACTTTCTTCAACATAAACACACAGAACACACATGCTGAGTACAGCAAAGAAATTCTGATTCTACTTTTAGAAACTTAGGTAGCAAATGTCCATTTCAGCAACTAAAGGTAATGCATATCCACCATCACCTTCATTGATTTAAAACCAAAAGTAATAAAAATAGGGGAGAAACTACTAAATGGACTTCTTTCTTTCAATAGTACACCCTGTATTTATTATCCTAGAGGCCAGGCATATGAGAACAGACACAGTTACAATGTTCTGTCCTCATTCAAGTGCTTCACAATTTAAAAGAAGTGAGAAGAACAACAAAATTAAGAAAAGTTGAGGTCTAAGAGGACTCATCAAACACAGTGGGGTTAAGACTGATTACCACATAAAATCCTGCCAATACCACTAGCCCTCTGTTTATAGTGAACATGTACAAGGTTTATTTTTCAAAGGCAGGCCCTCCAGCATGCCAAGCCTGTTTTTTTTTCATGTGGAGATGATGGGTATACTTCAAAAATCACATTTCTAAAGCTAGGAGACATATTCTGCAATGAAGCTGGGAAGGCACCTACAGAGTTTTGTTCATTTATATCACACAGTGTAGTAATCCATGATACAGAATCTCTGAAATATCCACTCCCCCTTCCACATTTAACAGCTAACAGCTCCATACTGGGAACCAAGTTTGTACAGAGAAAACTTTCCTTAATAGGAAGAAAACCATGCTAAAACTCCATCAGATTTGTATTTTACCTGGGACACCCTGCCTCCCCCTCCTTCAGTAAATAGCCCAATGTGAATACAGGATTCCAGTGAACCACCTAATAGTCCACTCTCTTCCCTCACTCCCTTAAGCATGGAGACAAATTATATATGGTTTTTAAATTCATTCTTTTGGTAATAAAGAAGCTTCTTATCAGTGATTGCATGCATTAAAGTGATGTCCCCTGGAGGTATAATTTTCCAGCACACTCATTTTAGCATCTGTTGGACCAAACTGTATTTACAATCTCCCTGTGTACTAATATCTGACCCTTGGCCTTGAGGTAGGAATGCTGATCCCCAGCTTTATCTGACAACTCTTCCTTTCCTGCAGTGGCCTCCAAAAGTAAATGAAGATTAGTTTGCTTTCAGGGCTTATTGATTAAGCCCTGTAAAGGATGGTGGTTGTGAACTAACTTAGGTCATAATTGCTTAAAGAGGTCTCGGGAGCCAGAGCAGTCATTTTCCTGCAAAGATAACTGAAACCACAGAGCAACACAAGCAAGATAAACACACCCAGGGTTTAGGGGTAGCTGGTGCTTTGTGCTGCAAAGAAACACACAAACAGAAGCATGTTTCCCCCTGCTTTAAAAACCCTCTCGCCACTTTTTCCCTTAAGCTTAGGAAAGGAAATGGGGGTGATCACAATCTCCAAGATGCTCCTGTGTGGTCACATATTTTCTTCTTGCACAGTGCTTTTCATCAAGGATCTCAAATTACTTTTCAAACACTGATTAATCCCTACCTGCGAGATAAGCGTTCTCACAGACACAGGAGGACGCAGAGTGTTCAACAGCTTATCCAAGGACACGGAGTTCATGGGCTGTGGAGCTGGAAACCACAGCCAGCCTTGGCAGGGGATGTGATCTCCAGAGCACACCTCCAACCCACCATACTCCGTGCAATGCTGCACAAACACATCGCCCCTCACTCAAAATAGCTTTATAAACACCTTCAGTTATTAAAGAAAATCATCATGGGCTTCAAAATACAATTCATACCTCCTACAGGAGCAGCAGTGGGCAGGAAAATAGCCTCGGGCTGGAAAGACATTGTGTCGGAGGAGGCTGGAAAAAGTGGGCCTGACAAGAGTTGCAGGCTTAAATTGGTTCTTGCTGAAGACAACAACAGATCATCTATCACCTCCCAATAGAGTTAAACCCCAGATCTAAGGCCAAGCCCCGGGGAACAAGAATAAATAATGGGATTTCCACTGAGGAGGAGCACAATGAAGAGCACCACTCACCACTAACCTCTCAGTAGTGGAAGGACTGCAGTGGAAACGTGAACTCACTATTTGTGGGCTGCAGTCTTTGATTGAGGCAAAACAACTGAGCTTAATGCTAGAAAAAAACAGCACAGAACCATCACTAAACTTGCACAGAGCAACCATTTCTTAAATCTGTGTTCAATATTTCACTTATTTCTCATTAACTAAGTATGCTTGTAAAGTGGCCAGCAGGTATGGGGAGAAATACAATATAAATATGTCAAAATATTTCAAATGTTTGTAGGTGATGATAAAAAGTGAATTGCTTAATGAAGTGCTGTTTAAACTTTAAAACAAAACAGGAGTAAAACACTTAAAATCTGAGAGAAACCAGATTTTAAACCAGCTATACAGGGGAGTAACATTTTAAGCATGCACAAAAGTACAAACTGAAGAAAATATAGAAAATATTAATTGAATGAAAAAAAAATCAGTGCAGCTTATTCGAATATTATGTTTAATAGGGAAATTGCTGAAGTCTTGAAATTTCTCCTTATGCAGTTCCTGAACCTCTGCCCTGCTATATGTAACATTTTTGTCATCCTGTGTCCACAAGCCTCCCTCTCCCATCTGCAGAACCCCAACCCACACACAAATCCCTCACCTCTCCTGCCCTCCCTGCCCCTGCACTGGTTATGGCATCCTGTTTTCCTGCCTGGAGTTCATGCCTTGCTATTAAACACAGTAATTGGACTTTACCCTTCAGCACAAAGGGGCAGTTTCAGGTATTTCTTCTGGATTCAATGCAGATTTCTATGGTAGTTAGTCAGTAAGCCTAACAAAGACTGACTCCAAGTGAAGGGATAATATGCCTGTGTTTCTCACTGTTCACTACACAATTCTGCTTCCCACTTACTTTGATCATACAAGAGAAAAAAAATCAGAATTTCTGATGCTGTTTCATTTTTTTTTCTAAGTCACTTAAGGAACTAAAATCATACATCTTATAAAAAATTATCACCAAAATGACACATTTTGGCCCCTACAAAAGACTCTGCAATGAGCTGTGCTGAAAACCACTGTGTCTAACAAGATGCAGTTCAATTGAAGAGTTTCAGGTTCTGCATTGACATTCTTCACCCTGCAGAGCAATGTGTAGCTCACAATCATTATTTCATTAATAGCTAAAAATCTTGAGGTGGTATTGTGAAGCAAACCTTGAGAAAAGATGCAGTCAGTAGGTATTTGAAAACCAACACATGGGAACCAGCACAGGAGAGGGATTTGAGCCAGCATTTGTTGTGCAGAAGCAGGTGTCACCACTCATCTACATCCCATAGAACACCAAAAAGGGAGAAAAAAGTATCTCTATATACTACAATGAATTTTTCCATTGCACATGCAGATGGAGGAGGTTATTTATGGAATTCAAAGGCAAAAATATTTTCTTTCATATCAAAACTCTTCGAAATAGTAAAAAAAAACATAAAATCAGATGTCGTTTCTCAAGATGTTCCATTGGACTAAGGGTAGACAACTGATTTTTCTGGGCTCAGAAGCTGATCCCAGGTAGGATTTAAGACAATTGTGAAGTTAAACCTATTTTCTTCAGTGCACCTTTTGTCTTAAAAGTAAAAGAATAGATATTTTTATACCAGTATATATATATATATATATATATGTGTGTGTGTGTGTATGTATACACAGGCCAGCACTTCAGGCTGATTGAAAGATTAGCTGCACAAAAAGTCTTTGTTGCAAAACTCCCAAATCACTGATAATCCATAAGAAGAGACGCAAGGGATCATATTCAAGGGAGAAAAAACTGTCTAAGCAGAGTTCCTCATCATTACCCTAATATCTAAATTTGGAAAGAACAGTAAAAACCACTCACACTTGCTTCACTGACATGATTCAGCCAAACATCTGGAGAAACAAGTGTTTAGAAAAGCTCCTTCTTCCTACCTTTCTATTTTCTGTTCTTCCATTTTAGGATCCACTTTCAAGTGATGCTGGTTATTTCGAACAGGCCAATTATATTCTTGAACAGGATTATTTCCCCTCTGCAAAATATGGCCACTCCTGTTCAGCAGAACTTGAATCCACTTGATTTTTCTAAAAATGAGAACACACGCCCTCATTCCCCCTTTAAGCCTACTCCTCCTCCATTTCATCTCAAAATGCACCATTTGGTTGACATTCTGCACTGTGGTCTGGTCTGAATTTCAGTGGCTGGGCTACAAAGCCAACTTCATTTGCCTCAGCAAAAATGTGCAGAGCATCCAAGAATAAAAGCTCAGAGCCATGATCAAATTTCTCAGTCCTGAGAATCCTGTCACATGGGACAGTTCCTGTGGTTCAAGGTGCTCACTTTGGGAAACAAATTCCCTGTGCTTAAATTTCAGCAAAAGGTGCTTGGGCAGGATGATGTGACTGCTTCTGGTCAGAAGGGCACAAGAAGTGGCCAGAGGCAGCCAGCAGGGCTCAGCTGGTGCTGGATTACTGGATGGGCAGATGGAATTTGGTCAGGTCTCATAAGGTCAGGCACATTTTGCCAGCACTCCTAGTGTGTGAGCTTATAAAACCTGGCTATATTCTATGTGTATTACACTACACAAGGCAATATTTTAAGGAATCGCCCTCAAAAATCCTCACCACACATTTGGGTAAGTGTCCTAGATGAAGGAGGCACTGAAGACTTGTTATACTCAGATGTTTTTTAACAAGCTCTGCCTGCACATCCCTCCACAGTTCTGGTTCAAGATCTTAATGTTTATTTCTTGCACACAAGACTCTTAGTTGACAGAAAACAAACAAAAAGCTTTGCCCTGAAGCAAGATACTTGACTGCTGGAAAGATGTTTAACTTTCCCTTTGTTCTTAGGCTGGGAGAGAAGGGGAAAAGAGCTGAAATTCCTGGTTAAAGTTACTCTCATCATGCTGCATCGGAGCTGGCTAAATCAGTCACGCTGCATTACTCTACATGGCTGATTTAGCCTCCTATGATGAGTCACTGCAGTCAAGCGTCAGCAAAGAGATGTGCTACTTTAGAAAATGAAAAAAAAATCAGGCCAGGTGCTGCGTGCCCAATTTTGCCTTTCAAATGGATTTTTTGTTGTTGTTGTTAATTTTTAAGCATGGTAGGAGTTTATTTCATCAGCTGTGACTGTTCAAAAAAAAAAAAAATTGTTATCACCTTCATTCTTTATTAATTTTTGTCTGGAGGCCCCCAGTGCGGGTGGGACACCATCACATTAAGCCCTGCATGGTTGTGTGGGAACAGGCAGTGACAGCATTCCCTGCCATCTCAGCACTCCAGGGGAAAGAAAGAGCTCAGAGCAGGAGGAGTGTGCCTCAGGGTTCCCAGGGCCCAGACTATAATAGTCCTCTAAACCACCAAAACCCCCCAAAATTAGTTCTGGTTTTCCACATGTTTTAAAAGGCTCAGGGATGAAGGAGAAGGGGAAAACTGAGAGACAAGGATTTGGGCTCTGACAATTAATAAGACAAGAAGAAAAGTCAAGTTTTAGTGACCTTGACATCTTGTCTTTTTCCATTGTCTCTGCAGATTTCAACAGAGGTCCCCAAATCTTCCTGCCCCAAGAAAAATTGCAATGCCCAGCCTTGCCTAGCACATCATCTACATGCTGTGGAAAAGGGGATGAAGAACAAACAAGTCACTGTCCTGCTTTGTGGAACACAGGCCCCACTGGGCTGGCTTGAAAGGCTTTTTTGGCACTTAAAGTTTTGGGTTGTATTTCTACAGAATCCAGAGACTATTTCAGTGCTCACAGATTGCAGAATAATCCCGGAAAACTGTATAAATCATGGTCCCAAGATAGATCTCCTCTTCCTTTTCTTTTTTTCCCTGCCTTCATTTCCTACTTCCTCTCATTTGCTTTTAGATGCCTGGGTAGATTTAGATTAATCTTAGGGCTGAAATGTTACACTGAAGGGTTGTATTAATGCCTGATCTAGCTACTGCATCCTACTGTAATTCATGCACATCAGTAATAAAAATAATCCTCTGGGAAAAATATAGTGGGGAAAGGATTTTTATTTTTTTAACTCCGTGACTGTCAGCACATTTTCATTCTAAAGAAAACTAAAAAAGAGTTTCTAAAAAGATACTGCAGTAGAAACCTTTAATGGAAATATCTCTAGGTAGCTGATGATTCCAATTCACTACGGACGCAGTTTGTTTTCAGTCTAAAATAAAACGAGTGGGAAAATTGCAAACCCAAAATATTATTAACTGCATTCCACATATTTCTTTCCTTCATTATTACTTTGCAGTTTCTAGTTTAAGAAGCCAAAGATCAGACTTTTCCACATATTGCAGAACCTATTCAAGTGCCACTTAATCACTTGCCGACAGCTAAATGGGTGCTCCAAAAAGACCCAGTCCTGTCCTCTTCACATGAGCATAATGTATCAGAACCCAGGTGCACCACTTCTAAAAAGCAGAGTTTGCACCAATTTTTCCTACTGTTAAGCCTCTTTTAAGCAGCCTTCTAAAATAAGCATATTCTAATTGAACTGCTCGTAACACTTAGCAGCATCTTTTGCTACAGAAAAACTTAAAGTGCTTTTTTCCATTTCTAAAAAGGCATCTAGGAAAAACAAAAATTAAAAAAGACAGTTCATCCAAGGCCATAAGAGATCGTAGATTTTCTACAGAATTAATATGCACGATGAAGAATAAACACGCATTTATTTACAGGGTATATTAATGGAGGAAAGGAAAAGAATTTTCCTTTGCATCACTACACACACTGACATGAACAAGTAATCATTCAAATGCTTTTAAGAGATGCAGTCTTGCTTGTACAACTCTGGAGTCACAGAGAAATGAATGTAGATTACAGCAGCAATAGAGAAGCTATAAATACACATACTCTGCCAGTCACATCTGGTGGGTTTTTTTAATATAAGATCATGGTATTGATATATTTCTTCTTGCAGATGATTTAAACAGTTATTTAGGATGTCAAGATTAAAAATAGTCTTTTAAAGAGCAGCAAAGGTATGATTGTACAATTCCTTGACTTCCTTTACTACATTTTCATCTCAGAAAAAAACCCTGCTTACTTATGGAATATCCCAGCCATCAATCACAAAGATAAGATCTTTAAACAAATAGGAAGCTTAAAATAAATTGTATTATGTTGGAAAATAAAATAAAGTAACACACCAATTAATTCAAATGAGTGTTTTGCTGGAAAGGATTAATTTTAACACAATTTGAATTTCAAAGTTAAGGCAATCTTCCCAAGTCTCCTACCTGTTGTTCATGCCTACCTTATCTGCATTTTCTATTTCACTGGTTTACAGCTAAAGAGGGGAAAGGAAGATAGAGTTAGAAATAAAAAAAGGCATGTTTTAGTTGACTTGTTCTCAGACAAAGGTACAGAAAATCCTCCCTCGCCCAGCTCAACCAAAACAAGCTTGATTGTTTATGATTGCAAAATGGGAAAGAGTTTTAAGGTCTTAAATTGTCAAATGGTGACACCACTTTCTGCCTACTTTAAATGATTATTCTTTTAGCTTCCTTTAAATTCATCAATTCCTGACATTCCGTCTGTCCTCTCTACCACCTCAAATAAACAAAAGGAGAACATATAAGAAATCCGCTCTCCCAGCAAAGACATTTCTTCAGAACGAAACAGAATTCACACAGGCCAGCATCTTTGGAAAAAACTTATATTTCCTTCTCAAACTGGTAGCGGAATCACAGAAAAATTCAGATAGAAAAACATCCTCTGGATTTTCTACTCCAACACTCTAGAAGGACTAAACTCAAAACTGAATGTAATTGAGTCAAGGTGTTCCATTCCCATGCACAGCACAGCTGATCCCCAGGCAGAGCTAAACTGTGGGACTTGCACTTCCCCCTGCAAGGCCCCACAGGTCATGAGAACCTTGACAACCTCACAGCAGCCAATTTTTCCACACAAACCAATGACAATTTTCTAAAATAAATTCTAAAATAAATTCTTTGGCAGATAAACATCCAGCAAGATTTTCTTAAACTTCTAGGGACAAGAAGGTTTTTTTCTCTTTCCCCTTATGTTTATCAAACATTTATTGTTGCCGTAGCAAAGAAGATACCACTTTCTAATTCCCAAGTACTTCTGTGCTCCTCTGGAATGGGGCACCATTTTGTTTTATAACCTCTCATTTTTTATAGATCTTCCCCTGCCCCTAATACCTCAAGTGAAGGAGGACTGGCAAAGCTTATCTTCTATTTTTCTATGATTATTATTGTTCTCAGCACCAAGAGTGAATTTCAGAGGTGGTGAAATTAGCTATAATCCTGACTTCCTCTGCAAACTGAAGAATTTTGAGTCACTCTAAAACTTGACTTACAGTTTGATGCTGTGAGTAATAAGCTGAAGCAAATAAGATCATGGTCCAAGCAAGCATCAACATACAGAATTTGCAGAATTATGCAAGCCAAGATTTGTGCCCAGTAGATATTTAACATGAGCAGTAGCCTTTGCAGCACGCCATAACTCAGGACCTTGCAGACTGAGCAAAGCAAGACATATTTCTTGTACAGCTGTAAACCTTAACTCGGCTCCAGCAAAGGCAACTTTTTTAAAACACTGTAAGACCATCCAGAGCAGGACACAACACAACTCATCTTTATTAGGAAGCAAGCATCATTTTTCATGGGGAAAACATACTATATCCAAAAAGAACAGGAAAAGGGAGACATAGACCACTTAATCTTCCAGGAGACGGAGGCAGATCTGTGTGAAAGCTGCCATGGAAGAAAACAGGACAATGAGAGTTTGTGATGAAAACAAAGGGAGAAGTTACAAGCAGAATACTTGAACATGACAAAGAAAAGGAACTCGGCAGCACAAAGATATGCCACACACTTACAGGTCAAGGTTATCCAAGACTGATTTGAGACAAAAATCCTTTCATCCAAAAGTTCACCTGGCTATCCTAAAACCACCCTAAACTGTAGCTGCCAAATCATAAAAAAATGTGTAGGTAAGTTTTACTTTACCCACTGAGATCTGTACTGCATCTACCACTTAGCATGAAGCATTTCCAAGGCCAGTATCATTCCCAGAATAACATTACAATGTGCACAAAGCTATTTGTCAGCCCATAACCAAACACCCAAATTGGTTCTGGCAGAACGTGCAATTGCTCACCCTGGACAACACTTGCTGTCCAAACAGATAGAGATTTCGTAGCTAAAGGGAACAATCTTTTAATTATTATTTTTAATCATCAGTGCAGACATCTCATTAATACGAACCAAAAAGGAACTTGACCTAACGTAATATACTATGTCAGAAATGAACAAAGGACCATTCCTTTCTTATCAACAACCATTTTCAATTATAATGTCCACATTTGGATTCAAGATTATTGCAAGAGGCTTACTTTGGTGAATAATCTGGCTTTCCTAAGCAGGTCAGTGTTGGGTGAATAAAAGATCAAGGCAGGTCTGTAACTATTCCCTGAGACAATCGTGTCCTCTGTATGTACCCCAGAAAAGCACTAGAGGGACTGGGTGCTAGGTCCTTACATCCCACTGGAGACTGTTTTGTACAAATTTGACTCACTTCTATTCCATGGAGCGCTCCAAATTTCCCTTTTGCTCTTCCATTTTGATCTTTTGCTTTTCTACTCTTTGTGTTTCAAGATAGCCCAGACTTGCTGGGCCCAGATGTACCCGGGATAACATTTCCAGGCACATTCAGCATTACAAAGACCTTCAGTCCACTTCCAGGAGCTCTCAGAGACAGGCCCAGCAGATACAGCCAGTGGGGCACATTTTCCAAGAAACTAATGCAATAAGCAACAGTGTCTCCAAGTCTGGCGGAGAAAAAGAGGTCACCACATGTTTGGCAACACATCATTAACTCCCTAATTATGCACTAATGGACATCTGATATTTCAAAACCACTACTTGATGCAATTACATTCCACTCTCCTACATTAAAGGAGAGCTGCAGCAGCACTACATCATCCACCTGCTGCATTTTTTTTTTAAAGCCCACTTAGTTCAGAAGGAATTAATTCCTTCTCCCCACCACTGATATCAGGCACCAAAAATAAAACTCATTTTTAGTATTTGAAGGAAAAACAAAACGCCCCACACCTTTGATCAGCAACCAGTCTTTGGTACTGGGTATTAGGAGTAGGTGACTACTGAAAGATTTCTCCAGAGCCCTGACATAATGGATGGCAAGGTTTGGGCCAAAACCCATGCAGTTATGCCAAATTCTGCTGAATGTGTGCGAGTTTCTGGTCTACAACAGCTGAGCCAATGCTAACAAAACGCTTCTCTCATGTTTTAGCTCAGGACTAATTGCACATGCACTTATTCTGTCAGCTGGGGTAGCAACACATGGTTTGCCATGGCAGCAGAAATTGCTTACTGCAACTTCCAGCTAAAAAAAAAATAAATAAAAGCAACACCACACTCCATTATATTTTCTGCTAATCCAAATGTACTGCTGGACACTTACCAGTGTGCTGGGTGACTCCAAAGTCCTGTTATGAAGAAAAAGCTCCCCCTTTTGTGTGTTTAGCCAGACAAGCCACCATTTCCCCTTTCTCAAGCAACCACATGAAGGCTTCCCAGGCACTCCTGTCATGGACAAAACACTAAAAGATACTTTCTGAGTAATAGCTGAAAAAGAGCCTCAACCTTTCAGGCAGAGCTGACCCAGTGTAGCTCTGACATGAAAGAGCATTTATACAAAAATAAACCAGACCCAAACCCAGTTTTAAGCCATTTATTTTAAGAACAGCCTAGTGTAGCCAAGGGAAGAATTTAGCATCAATGAAACATAAATGAAATCCCATCAGGAAAGGTCTGTTTACATCCCAGCCCCAAAGGGCTTTTCTCAGAGTTCCTAGCATCCTCAGATGATTTCCCTGCCATAATTTATATATAGCTAGGGAAGACCTTAGATGAAAATCACATGTGAAAATCTGCAGTGCTGCCAGGTGGCCTCTGGAGGGAAGAAAGTGCTGTGAAACTTCTGGAATGGTTTAAACCTCTGAGCCCCTGCAAGGCAATTTGGATTACACGATGGCCCATAGCAACATGCTGTTCCTGAACACACAAAGCATAAATATAGCAAATCGAGTTAATAGGTTTTGTGCTGCACATCTTGCTTTGTTTGCAGACAGTGCTACTGGAAACAGCTTCCAACCAGCTTTTCTTTTGTGACTGTTTTGGTCCAGCTCATGCCTGTTTATGCAAATATTAATTTTAAAGTGGCGATTGTAAAAAGCAATTCCAAGTTAGCAAGCAGTGGTCAAGGGCTGGAAAGGATTGCTTGGATCAGCTCCCTCCCCACTCCAGACAGTCATGTAAGAAAAACCAGGATCAAAGAGGCACTTAATGATGTCTGCTTTCCCACTTTCCTCTCTAGCCCTTCTGTTGACCTTCCCAAAGGATGCTTCATCTTCCAGCTCCAGAACAGAAAGAGAAAGCCCTCACCCATGGTCTTGACTCTGGGCAATGCAGCCCAACAGGAAGGAGACCACCCTCAGCACCACCCTCAGAGACACAGACTGCCACTTTTAGGCAATAAAGCCCAGCAGATTCACAGTGGACAATCCCAACCTGATGCAGCCAGGATTTAAGACAGTACTTGGCCAGCACATGATCAAAGTTTGTCTATAATAACCTACTGCATCTTCTAATTTTTTTTTTGCTGTCCTTCCTTCTCAGAGCAAAGCCAAACAACCCACAATATTTGAGTCCCAAGCAGCAGATTATTTACCTCATCCCAGTCACCTTGGGGGTACAGAAACTAGCTGGAGCTTCACCGGGCAGTGCCTCCTGCCTGCTCTGAAAAGGCCCTTAGCAAACACATCCTTCCTTAGCACCAAACACTAAAAGACCTCTCCAGAAAATGACACTGTATCCTGCACGTACTTTGGGTAAATTACACAGCCTTGTTTTCTTTTCTAGCTCAAAGGAAGCCAAGTAAATTGTTCCATATGTTTGCAACCTTTTCCCATTCTGTGGTGGATTGTTTTACAACCACTTGCAGGCAGCTGACACGTGGAGGAACTGCTCACCCCTCGCATCGAGTCTGCTGCCCATATGCAATCCTGGACCCTTTCCAGTCTGCTCAAGGGGCCTGGTACCTCTTGAAATGCTCCAGAAGACCCCATTTAATCTCAGCATCTGTAAAACTTCTCCCTGTTTAGCTTGCAGTGAGTAAAGAAATACACCAAGGTGTTGTTACTGTGCTGGAGGATGAGGGGTGGAGAAAAACCAGAAAGTCATGCTAGAGGGGAAGGAAAGCTTGAAGGGCAACCAAAGATCACAAAATGTATCCAGCTCAACAGACCCAACATAACTTGGGTATCGACTTCGTAACAACGTACACAATTGTGAACTTTCCCAGGGCTTTTTACACATTAATTCATAGTTCACCTGGCACTCCCAGCTCTTCAAGTCTAAGCTCTACACTCCAGTTTTTCAAAAAAAACCTCTCCAGGCTTGGCAGTCAGCACTGCTCCCCGATTTCAGAGCTGCAGCTGAACGTGCCACTCACCATAGTTCATCCAGGGAATGCCACCGTGCGCTCAGCCTCTGGACACCCTCCCTGCAGGGGCCAGAAGGGCCAGACCACCAACTTCTTCAGCTGTGAGGGGTTTGGGAAACCCATGAAACCATCTCAGCCAGCAGCAGTGTGTAAGCACTGCAGGGAACTGTGTTAGCAAAGGGACTCATTACACACAGGATGAGGGGTGGGAATTTGTGCTAGGAAGCAAGAGCAGGACAAGTTCAATAGGAATTTGGCACATGCATCAGCTCAATTCATTGACACTGCAGCCATTTGGAAAACACATCAACCAGCAGATCAGGGACATTATCCAGCTGGGTTGCAGCGTCTGTCTCTCCTGAGCATTGTCATCTCCAAGTCTTAATCCAGAGACACTATGAGGAGAGTCAGGGATCTGATGTCCCATCTCCTGCTGATTAGCTGAAAGGTACAGCAAGGAGACATGGGAGAGTCCCTTTTTAAATAAAAAAGGCAGTTGCCAGCACCAGCTGATGGACATTAATGCAAATAAGTCATCCCAGAGTTGAACACAACTATGCCACATGTCAGCACCCCATTGCTGCATTACATTATGCAAATCAACCTCTGAGAAAAATACAGCTAGGAAAGAAGAAACTGTAATGTTGGCAGGCCCTGCTCTGACAAGTGCAGCCCCAGCTGCCAGCTCCATGCAGGAGTTACATCCAAGTGCCTCAAAGCAGGCTGCAGGCTTTGCACTGGCTCTCCCTGTGCCTCTACTGCTGTTTCATTTACTCTGCATTAAGGGCAGGTCCCTGAGGACTGAGGGAAGGGGATCTAAGGGAGAATCCAAATCCATGCTTTGGAAGAGCACACCCTGCCCAGCACCTTAAATTGGGCCAACCATCCTGGCCCAGCTCCACCTCCCAGGTCAGGTCCAAGTCCACCTTAGCTGCTAAACTCAACTATGCTTTGCACTCCAAAATAAAGAAAATAAAGAGGGGAAAAAACAAACAAACAAACAAACAAAAAAAACCCCAACAAACCAGTTTGAAGGACTTATTTCATGTTTTGTCAGGAATACTGAAGTTGCTAAGCACTGAACTCTCCTGTTTATCTTCAGGGACTCAAACCACTCTGCCATCTGCTTTTGCTCACTTCTTATTTGCTCAGTGAAACCTCAAGCTTTGTTTTCAGGAATCCAGGACTGATCTAACTCATGTCCATCCACAGTCCAGCCTTGGTGCTTTTTGCTTTTCACTTGCTTTTTGTCTGTCCAATGCACCTTCCCCTGCAATTCTGCTTTTTCCTGCATTCACTTGTGCCCAATCCCATTTTTCAATCACACCACTGGCTTAATTTCACCTACCACTCTAAATCCAAGCTTTCTGCCTCCCACTCACATCTCCCCAACAACTCATCCTCCCCCTTTACTCCCTGTGCTCCCTTCCAGTCTCCTAACCAGCTTCTCTCTTTTGCTCACTCTTGTGGAAGTCTCACCTTTCATCCATGCATAAAATCTGCTATTTCTTACGTGCCTGACCACACTCTTTCCATTTGCATCCCTGCAGAAACATCGCTTTGGTGAGACCTTTCAAACAAACTCACCAACAAAGTGTAACAAACAGCTTGAAGACCAAGCTTTTGAGGTCTGATTCACCAGACCTTGCTTGTCATGGATGTAATACTCACTGCCCTGCTCAGCTCATGAGAGCACTGAAGCAGGGACTGTGATTTCCTGTTCTACAAGGTACAGACCACACTGTCAGGGCCTAATAAACACCAGGCAACCTTTCATTTCCTTATAATTAGTTGCATCATTTGACTCATGTTACAGAAAGAAAGGCACAAAAGCAATGCACAGGATTCATGCTATTTGGGAAAAAAAAAAAGTGGATCAAATTCAAATGTAGCATTCAAAAAATTTAAAGAACAATAAATCTTCAAAGACAGTATCATAAGTGAAAGTAATCCTACTGTAGGGATTACGTGCCCTATTCACTCAGAAAAAGGGAATTTAGAATAGAAATTTCTGTCCACGTTATCTTTACATTATAGAAATGTTTGCTGGGCATAGGGGGAGGAAAGAGAGGGGAACAGAAAGGACAGGAAGTTTTCCTTTTACTGTGCAACACGTTGTACATTTTTAGCAACTCAAGATCTCAGAGTCTTTTCCCAGTGTGTGATTGCTGGTTTCACTTTTTGCAGGAAGAATTAGGAACTTTAGAGTCAGACTTAAATGCAAGGAAAGAAACATAAGCAACAAAACAAAGTGGAGATGCTTTCATGGTACCAGGTAAAAAGCTATTATATAGCCAGGAACTTTTTTTTGCATGTTATGATATAAAACAGACCATATCCTAGTCTCAACCTCATGGAGGATGTCGTACAAGCGTTTACATGATCCCATAACACCACACCCATACGCTTTGTGGGGGCTGCTGCTGTCCCCAGCCCCCCTAGTCAATCTGCAGCTGACCTTTGCAAGCATCCATGCTGATTTGACAATGGGAAAGAATAATTCCTGCAGGATACCAACCTCCACATTGAGCCTTTAAATGCTCCTGAAGCTGGGGGTCAAAAGGTTGTGGTGGCCCTTATACCTGGGTGTGCAAAGGCCTGAAAAATGGATGTTGGGAGGGACTGGAGGCCAGAACAGCAGAAGTTGTGTTGGGGAGGGTTCAGCAAGATTAACTACCCTGGTATTAGCTGGATGTGTGTCACTCAAAGGGAGAAACGTCTAGTTTCAGTCTGGATGATAATGTCTACAAGAGTTTTATTTCAAGAGTAAGGAACAAGAAGAAAAGTGCAGAGTCTCAGTGGAGGAAGGGTGAACATCTGGTCTGAGGCAGATGACACTTTTGGAAATGATGGCCACACAAATGACCCGTCTGTATGAGCTCAGAACAAAGAGTGCACACAGCAGATGATCTCCAGGCTCATGCTGCCATTTAAATGGGATCTGCTAAGAAACAAGAATGCCATTTTCATCTGCAGCAGATTTGTTTCACGACCTGCTGGGCCTGACTGGGCTTCTCTGCTAAAGAAATGAGAAATTCCTGAAGCCAAGGACATTAGGAGATGGGACATGGTGCCTGCCAAGTCCCTCTTTCCCCAGGATGTGGAGGCTCCCAGCTCATTCTAGATCAGTCACAACGCTTTGGGCAATCTGCCATCTCAGCTCCATTCAGACACCAGCCAAATATCATTATGAAAGCTACAAACTCATCCACTCAAAGAAGTGAAAAAATATGCATAGCACAATCAAGCCTGTCATCTGCCTGGGCTTTGGTTTGTGTCCATGTTTCAGAGTCACTTAATGAAGTGAAAACCGGATTTCATCTCTGAGTATCCAACAAAGTATGGGGGCATGCCAAAACAGATAGCAAGGAAATGTGCTCTGTAATAGCCACAAGCAGGTGAGCCATCACATGAGGTCTCTCTAATTACACCCAAACAGGGCAGAGGCTACAGATTTTGTAGCACATGTGAGAATCAAAGGGTTTGGAGAATATTGATCTGGGTATAGTCCAGCACAGAGAAGACGCAGATTGGGGTGACAGGGAGAAGAGAACAAGGCTTATTTTGAAGGACAGTAATAGCTTTTGTAATCAGGAGGGATGATGTAGTACAGCAATTCCTAAATTCCTTGGGAAGGCAAGACAAACACCTCTCACCCTGCCATCAAACCACAGCTTCTTCCAGATTCCTGTTACTGTCACTGAGACATAACAGCTGAGGATTACAGGAGAGTTAAACTGCCATTCCAAAAGCAAAACAACACCATTTCCCAACATTTTAAATCTTAAATGCAAGAAGAAAGACAGGCAAACAGTTGAGAACCAACCCTGAAAGGAAACTTTAGGCATTTGGGAAAATCTCCGCTCTCCTCTTGCCCTTCTCAAGTCCTTGGCTCAGCAGTCCTTGCTCCCTGGTTTAGGGTACAGCTTTAGGGGCTGGGAAACACACACCAAAGAGCCTGTCAACCCGACAGCTCCCAGCCCAATTCCGCTCATGGAAGAGTTGAGTGTGGCTTGAATTAGGACTGAGTGCCAGCTGAATGGACCTTCCAAGGCTGTCAGCCTTTGCCTGCTGCTCCCAAAAATTCCTGCATGGGAAACTTTGCCTGAGGCACTTGAAGAGAGAAGAGCCAAGTCAATGTCCCATGAAAGGTCTGAGCAAGCCAAGTCAATACCCCATGAAAGGACCTCTGCAGGCACAGGATGAAGGCTCCTTCCCAGCAGACTCCCACCTCATCACTGCCTGAAGCAGCCAGCCAAGATGGCATAACCTTTCTCCAAAATCCCTCCTGCAGCCTAGCCTGCCCAAAAGCTCTCCCATGCAGGTCTTTTCTCTAAGAGAAAGCTGTTTTTTATCTAAGAGCAGCTAAGTCCACCCTGATATTTTTAATCTGGGCAGAGGACACTGTAATAGAAGTGCCCCATCAGCCATCTTACACAAAGATTTTAGAGGTTCACCTTTGAGGCTACCATTTTCCTGTCAGATTTGGTTAGCTGATAGCAATCAGTGGCTCCAGAAGTTATGATGACACACTATAGAAAGGAGGAATAAAAACAAATCATGGGAATAAAGTCTTAAAGGCTCCAAGTCAAGCACTTAGGTTTAGGATTTGACAGGTGCTGCCCACACAAGTACAACCTGTATAGCTGCTATCCAGTGGAGTAAGCACTATATATCTCAGCTGGCAGCTGGAATAGGGATGTAAGTCACAGAAAAGACTTGTTTCCAAGCCAGCCATCACGTAAAAGTAACTCTTTGTGGAGTTTCTCACATGCATTGTTAAAGTTGAGTTGTTGCTCGAAGGTACAAAGCAGAAAACCAACACAATCAAAACAGACTTTCAGAAGGGCAAGGAAATATGCCAGCAAATACACTGCACAGGGCTTCACCTTGTCAAGACTTTGGCATGCACAGACTTGAAGAAACAAAGGAAAAAAAAAAAGGAAATCACCTTTTGCCACTTGCTTTAAGAAATTTCACAATCCTCTGAAAACTTACAAAGAAGTAGCTTGTTTTGTCAGTGCTGATAAGCAGCTCCTGGATGGAAGACAAGGCAGCTCTCTGTTGAGCACGGCAATATTTTGTCAGGAAACCAATCAACAATATTAATGGCAAGGAAACTCCTTCATTAAGAGAAAGAGATTGCTGCTCACGTTCCTTGCACTGGCAGATGGCCTCCCATAGATTGCACACTTCAAGTCTAGCCCCAGAGAAAGGAACTGGGGGGAATGTTTGTCCTTCGAAATAAATAAGCACAGTTTGATTTAACCTTAGAGGGGGGGAAAATTAGATTACTCAGCTGGCTCAATTGTAAGAAGACACAGAAACTACACTGACATTTGGACTTTTTATATTTTCAGAAAATCAAACTGACTTTCTAACTAACTGTCATCCTGCCTCTGCCAAAGGTCTTCCAACTAGATCCAAAATACTGAAACTTGGAGAGAAACAAAGGTACTGTAATGAACAGAGAACATTCCCGAGTACCAAAGCAGTTTATTCCTCACAAGATGCCTGACAACTTCCCATGCACACAGCAGGTCATTCAAGCCAAAATCAACTCAACAAGAAGAAAGCAAAACTTTCTTAATAGAATATTAATTTATCTCCCTGTTCAAGCTAAGAGGGCTGAGAGACAGACAGAAGACTAAGAAGCTTTAGGAATGCTTATTGTTCTAACTCTGACAAAAAGTTTTCATGTACTTTTTACTTATTAATTCCCTAGCTGCATTTTGATAAAGGCTCTTCTGGACAGAGATCAGTTGAATTCCTAATCAAAACCATGACAAGCAGGGGGAAAAAAAAAACCCAACCAAAAAAAAAAAAACAAAAAAAACCAGAACCACTTCTGCTTCCCGGCATGAAAAATTCAGTGTAAAATCCCATAAATCCCATGAGCTGCAGTCTAATGACATCACACTAATGGAAGAAGAGAAAACCTTCTAACAATTAAAAAGAGCCTTGCTGAGAAAACACACAAGAAATTGTCAAGCTGCCATTTGTCTCTCAGTCACAGCACAGGGGACAGTACTGGGGGCTACTGTACACCCATTTGTCTCTGTAATGGGCTGCACAATACAGACTGGGCTGGTAACAATACAGACTAAACACTGAAGGAGGTGTTTCTTTGTTTGCTCTTAAACAGAAGGGCAACTTCAGTTAAAGGATGCTGTGGTACCATCCACTGCTGCCTTCAAAGCCTTTCCCATGTCCATGGTCCCCTGCTCCCCTCTACAGCACCTGCACAATCCTGAAGCATCTCCGAAAACATCGGAGTTCGCCCATTGCAAAGGAAAAAGAAGTTTGGCTTCATACATATTCAGTTTTCTGATAACAAAATTTGCGTAGACCAGAAAGCAATTTTTTCTTTCCCCACGTCCTGCACCTCCAGCAAATTTGCCAGTGAAGGGCTGGTTCCAGCTCCGTGACTGCTGACACGGTGACATGCACGGCAGGAAGAACACAGCTTGAGTTTTAGATGGCAGGCTGAGCATTCAGCACAGAAACCTTGTTTTGGCTTTAAACCTGAGCAAATCTGATCTGGGAGTTCACTGATGGAGAATAAATATGGAAGAAACTGATTTCAGATTGTGTCTTTTGAAAGGATGAGTTGACAGGGCAAAAATAGCAAATGCAATGGGTACCTGACTGCCATTGTTACATTTGTTTAAGCAGAGATTGCTGCAATGTTCAGGAGCTGCATAAAAGACTCTGCAATATGCAATCAAGTCACAGGTCTGAAAACACACCAAGAAACATCCAGTAGCTGTCACAAATGATAAGAGCTGGGCAGATAAAAGAAGTAATTACATCTTCTTTGAAACTCTATTTTGCTATTTTTAGTGCTTTAATCAAGGGCCCAATTCTTCCACCTTTCTTCACACCAAGTAACCCTTTACTCTTTAATTATTTTCAGTAGTATGGCTACAGGCAAACTAAGCTACACTGAAGCCAGACTTAAGAGAATCGGAAACTGGCCCAAAACAGTTTGGATGAGAAACAGAGACTCTGACAAAGCAGCATCATCAGTGGATTAAAAAAAAAAAAAGCATGCCTTTGCCCCTTGGTGTGACAGACCCAGCCCAGAGCTGCAGGCTGAGGTTTGCTCACTGTGATATTTAGCCAGGGGCCTCTCTGGGGCTTTGCTAATCAGACCAACCAAGCTGGATCGTGGTCTGATGCAGGGAAATACAGATGGCTATTAAGGATTGGACTGTGACCAACTCATTCACACATGCTATCAGACACCAGCCATTTCTGGGCAAATCCCAGAGGAGAGGGGTAAAAGGTAAAGTATTTCTTAAACAGCAGGGTTTTAGTATGAACTTCCGCAGCAAATCCTGCCACGAGCACCCTACTGGGGAGCAGCCCTGTGCCATGTTCACACAGTGCTCTGCACTGGTTCAGTGGTCTGAATCAGGGTAGAAAGAGCCAGAGCAAGACTCCTTTTAATTGCTGTGATGTGTCTACACCAGCAAAGAGTCCAGCCCTGGAGAGGAAGGTGCATGAGCAAGACCCAGACAACCATACCTAACGAGTTTGCTTTGCTTTGGAGCCCTGTCAGCACAGCACCTGGAGGAGGCTGTCAGTGCTTTAAACAAGAATCACCATTTGTCAGGTTTTGTATTTCACCTTCAGGACTTCATTCTGGTTTCTAACTCTTCACATTCAGATCCTCAGTGCATGCTCTGAGCCTTGCTCAGTCAGTATGCAGCACCCACTGCCTCTCTTGGTCCCCTCTCTAAGTCCCCACCGAGTTTGCTCTGTGTGCTGCATGTTCCAGGAAAAAATAAAGCTACAAAAACACTCCAGAAAGGAACCAAAGACAGGATTAGTGTCCCACTGCTATTTGTTAAGGTATGTTTCTGTGAAAGAAGCCAAATTTCTCTTTCTTGTCAAGCCTTCTTCTGGAAGGGAGGACATTAATACAAAGAGAAAAAGCTCAAATGTCTTTGAGTATAGCTGTTTCAAAACTATCTAAACCAGCAAAATAATAATAGTAATAGTAATAATAATCTTGCTGTAAATAAATGGGTTCCTGAACATGATAGGGCACTGATCACAAAGTCTGCTCCTCCAGGAAGCAAACAGAGCTTAAGTGAATCTGGGAAAACTGTCTCCAGGCACTGTGCTGCTGTGCCAATAGCAACCCTTTGCTCCTGGGTGTGCCAGTTAAAAGACCACGGGGACACGAGAGGAGCAGTGAGGGAAAGCTCACTGTCAACCCTTCACCTATTGCTGTATTTAGGAAGCAGAATGTTTCCCAAAATTGAAAATAACCCCAAGCATGCCCTTAGCACCCCCCACCTCCCAACCTCCATCTAACCATAAAGTGCCTGGAAGTCTCTCCCTCCCTGCAGCTTGATAGATCTCCTCTGCAACAGCCCTCCCCAGTCCTCTCCTCTGACAGGCACTGAGAGATTTCCCATCCCTCCAGCCTGAGTTAGGGCTGTATGTGCCTGGAATGCACCTTTTGTGCACAATTTTAGGGACAGATTTCTGACTTTGGAGAAATCCTGCTGTACCAGTGAGCCCAGCCCAGGTAAGTCAAAGTGCTTCAAGAGAGCAAGCCTACATCAGAGACTTGTAAAATACAGGTGTTCCTGCAGTTCACAGCTATTTGTCACAAACAAGAAGTACAGTGACACCTCTATCTTACTGCCAGCCCCAGGACAGAAAAGTGTCATCAGGAAGGTGCCTGTGGGGCAGCCCAGGAGCACAAGAGCAGGGGAACCAGACAGGATGGGAGTGCAGGCTGGCAGACTGCCACAAATGAGGTAATGGGGAAGGATTCTGGGCACCTCTTCTATCATACAGAACACCAGCACTGTGAAGCTCCTTTGTTCCAGAAAGGATTTCCTGCCAAAGCCTCAAACATCAGCGACACAAGAGGGTGCAAGGTACTGCAATGGGAATTAGCTGTACAAGCAGCCCTGGTGTACCCTGACCCAAGTCAATTGAATAAGTGGTGTATTATTCCAGGCCTCATTTCCACAAGAAGCCATCTGACAGCTGCTACCTCGCAAATTGCTCTGTAAAAACAGGTGCAAAATGAGCAGAAAGAGCTAGGCTTCCCTTCCTTACTGAACTGGAGCACCCAGAAAAGATGTTTACTAAGAATGATGTTTTCAGAGGGCAGGAAAGGTTGGAAGACCCTTCAGTTTCTTCTACAAAGCAAGGCAGCCCTGTAGCAAATCAGACCTGAAGTGATGTATAGTTTAATTACAATAATGGATTAATAGAATGGTTTGGGTTGGAAAGGGGTCCTAAAGATCATCTTTTTCCAAACTCTCACCCCACCATGGTCACCCACTACCAAATTGCTCTTTTGTGAAGTCTTCAGAGATCCATAGCTGCAAAGGTGCTAAAAATGCAAAGTGTATTCTTTAAAACAATAATAATATCTATATCTTTCTAGACTTCAGACAAGTTCTATGAATCCAAAGAAAAGTAAAGAAAATGCCAAATCCTCCATTTGGAGGAATGAGGCATAAAGCACTTCAGGCCATAATCACTAAACAAGACAATATTTCCAAAGCAGCCTTTTGAAACGCCACAGAGCAAAGGCACACGTATCTAGATTCTCACAAGAAAAGAGCAGCTCACCCACTCGTTGTTTTGGGATTCTAAGAGGATCAAAAAGGCCATTTTAATTCTCCAAATTCCTCACAAAAATCTCTCTCAAACACATTTCAGGCAGGCTGGATGGAAAAGAAAGAAAACTGTGATCAGACACATCATGATTCAGGGAGATCTGAGTGCAGAAACCTGTGAGCATTTCCACAGAATGCAAAGCAGTAATTAAATGCTTCCTATGGAAAAGAAAGGTTGTCCCTTGGACACTTCTGTCGATCTGCATTTAAGAGACACAGCAGCCCTCTCAGTTCAAGCACACAAGCACTCTGGTTCTTTGCTGGAGTGACCTTAGCTGTCAGCCCAGCCTGTCCTGTTCAATATCTGTAGCTCTGCCTGGTACCTTTTGTGAGCATGTTGGGATGAGGAGATGCAAAAAGGAAAAAGCAACAAAAAGGCAAAGCACTGGCCCCAATTAAAAAAATTAAACAGGTGTCCTGAGACAGTCAGCCTGAAGATGGAGCATCTACATTTAATTAAAGGGATAAGTTTAGCAGAAAATGCCACTCCAGCTACTGTCAGAATGCATGATTAATCTGTGATAAAATACCCAGCACTGTCTAACAGAAGCAGACGGCTGGGGGACACATATTTACACAATCACTTGTTATTTCTTCAAGATATTACCAATGACCCTGAGCTTAGTGTCAGTGCATTAAAAACAAAATTCTCACATCTGGTCTTTTGAAATCTCAGACTTGCTGGAGGCTTTTCCCAAGCAGCCCCATGCAAGAGCACTCCAAAGCCTGGGAAGGGGAAAGCAAACTGCTGGTGGAGGCTGCTGCCTCTCCACCAGCAGTGGGGGTCACCCCTTTTAGTCTCAGTTCATCAGCCCATCTCCTGCAGTGACATCAGGGCATGGCTCTTCCTTCAGCTCATCAGCAATGCCAGTCTTTTCCAAGTGATTCCTTAACAGCCCTTTCGTTTCCCTGCCACGACAGCGGGTGCTGCGCCCGCTGCTAATCAACTCCTGCTTCAATTAGTGGGTAGGGTAGGGGGCTTTTCCACATGATTGATATACTCTGCTATTGAGCTGCTAAAGAGCACAATTATTTCTCCTCAGTCATCGAGAGTGTTTTGCAAACCACTCGGGTCAGATATCATGCTCAACAGTGGCCTGAAGTTTAACTTTTCCTGCCTGTCTGATCACGTTTGAAGTAAGAGCTGCAAGGTCCTCAGCGGCTCTCGGCTAAGCAGGAGAGCTGGGTTTGTTTCCAGACCCTGAGATCGGAGAGGTGGCTTTGAAGATCTCCCTACATCTTCCCCCAGGAAGGGAACATTGTCTTTTCCTGGCTTGGGCTACCTCAGTCCTCACCTGTAGATTCAGTTGTGCTTTGTTTCCCCTGGATTGGCTGGAAAGGTTTTAAGCATTAAGCTAACAAGGCTCCAAGGACCCATCTGTGGAACTTCTGCTGAGCTGCTTCCCTGAATCGACACTCTGACATCCCATAATAGTTACAAACATCTGCACTCAGGGCTCTCACCATCTCACACAACAGGTACTCTCAGAAAGCTGATATCCAGCTCTCTTCATACCAGCAGGTGAACACATGGGGCCCACACAGAATGTGCCAAACCCTTCCAGGAAAGAGATTATTATTTCCCAGAGCACAACACAGTGCAACTGGCACTGAACAGGACAGTATTTGATGCACCTGACTTCTGAATTTTATGTCTTAATTTTATACCTGAGAAAGATGAGAAATAAAGGCAGTAATCACTACCTTAAACTTCAGCTCTGCTTGATGCCAGCAGTTTCTTTCTACCTCTGTCCATGGCTATGAGACTAGAATGAGACTTTGGAGACTTGGTGGAGATTATTAAGACTTCACTGAGATAACTCTGACTGTTCTACAGCAGAGTCACTTCTTCAGCCACACGCTAAAAGCAGGCAGTCATGCAAAGGTGTATTGTCACCATAAATACAAGACGTGTCACTGCTTGGACTGCCACCGAGCAAAGCTTTTGGCTTTCCTGGCATTTCTCTGAGCTGTTGATAATGTAATTTTCTATAACAAGTTCATGCAATGTAAATAGTCTTTTTATTTAAAGTAGCCATCAGCTACCAGTCAGCAACGACCTAAATGGATGATAACCTGGAATACTATTATTTCTGCTTTCACAGAAAGAGAGACAGTGCTGTGAAAAAAAATATTCTGTAAGTCTACAACTGGCTGTAGGTATAGTTATTTATGATTTGTGTAGTCAAATGCATGAACTAGTCTTCACTGCCCCTGAAGCATTGAACCAGATCTGAGGACACAAGACTTGGACAGCAAACTGCCTGTCCCTCAAAACTGCTGCCTGCAGACCTCAGCTGCAGCATGAATTGCCTTCTTTGGCCTTCATTCCCAGAAGGATCAGCTGTCAGAGGAATGTCACAAACCACCCATATCATATTTTACATCCCCACTTGGATGCTTGATTAAATTAATAATTATTATGCTTGGTACTAAGACTTTCTGAAGTACAAATATATCACACTGTTCTTTTAAAACTTTTAAAGTTCTTTTAAAAGTTTTCTATACCTTCTGATGTTTACATATTTCTACTGGAGTTCTCACGCACTGTTAATGTAAATAATGATTGTTTTGCATTCTTTGTGGGAGAAGAGAATTGATGGACTATTGGTTTGACCAGTGTGGTTGGAGAGGTGGCAATTTCACCCTCCAATCCACTGTCACTTTTGGAATTCTATATATTGCAAGGTCAGAAATAAAACTTCCTCTTTTCCTTCTTTTACACCTTGAGTGAATGCCTGAGTTATTTCGTGTCGTAGTGCGACAACAATACTTTGGTTTCTGAGAAGTTTCCTACCTCACACAATGTCCCTGCCATGACCTCCTGTCACAGCCACAATTAATAGCACTGTGGACTTTTGCTCATGGAATTCATTTTCCTGGCCCATGGCTCTGTGACCACATTTTCTCTGCACCCTCTAACTGGTAGGATGGGACACAACGTATCTCACAGATTCAGAGCTCAGGGCCTCACCCAGATGATGGAGGAAAAAAAAAATGCAGCAGAAATAACTTATTCAAGAGGGCATCCCATGACCCCTTGGAGAGAGTTGGCATATTTTATGTGTTAGCATTACATGAGGATGAAATGGACTAACTGTTGGGCTCTTTGTCCCCTTTTCTAGCTGCTAGACTAAATCATTACTTCCTTTTGCTCCCAAAGAAAGACAGATTTTTGCAGGCTTTCTGCAGTTCTAGCATTTTCAGTAATTAAACTTATCTCTGAGGCAATCACATTTAGGATTACTAGGTTTGCTATCTCCAGGCTAATAGGGTCAAAATGCTTAGCTGCCCTCCTGCCTGCCAGTTTATAGCATTTTGCTAATGGATCATTTCCTTCCATGGGGATAACACTGGCTATTAGGCGTTCTCCTGTTGCACAGCAATTTTAGGTGATCAGGCAGTAATAATAAGTGTTCTTGTTAGATGGGAGACTTTATTGCCAGGTTAAAGAGTTACAAAGCAATAAGAATAACTTTTTGCTGGCAAAACAACTTCAGCCAAAGACAAGGGAGACTTCTGCTACTGGTTCTCCAGTTTCCACCTTGTTTTGGCTCAGTTTTGCCACACTTGCACTCCCAGACTGCAAAACTGCTCAGCTGATTACACTTCAATGTTCTCATGTTGGAAGAATCCAAGTCCAGCAGGTTTTTCTGTCTATTTTAACTGCATCCCTGAGAAGCTCTCTACCTGCAGCACCTTGTTTCTTGTTTTTATTCAGCATTATTCCCTTATCTTATGTCCCAGCCTCCCCTGCCCACTGAAGCTCAGTGCAGCACTCAAAGCTCAGAGCAAATGGGCATCCCTGTGTCTTGAAAAGTGGGGGGAGCAAGGAAAAAAAATTGCTGCAATGCAAACTACCCCCTTCTATGAAATGGAGTGTCCGTGCAAAATGGCATCACTCAAGCCAACTTCAGACCCACAGAAATCACTATTTCTTTCCACTCTTCTCACTCCAAAGCGAGTTTATGCTTCTGTGGACAAAAACAACTGCAGTAATATCTAATGCATCCTAGTCTCAGTGTAAAATGGAATGGCAGTGGCTTACCCCCAAAATGTGTTTTTCTGGTAGGATCATTTAATATTACTCATTAGACCCTTCCAAATGAATGACTTAAACTGAAAGGGGTTTGGATTTTCTTTTCCTAAGTTACTTCAAGGCAATTACATTGCACAGAAAGTAATAATCACTTGTCAGGCTCTCCACTTCACACATAGAGCCTTATTTCCATAGAGGTGAACATTTAATAGTTCACTTGAATGCTCTTATTTTAAAAAAAATTTGGTGCAATCAGTGTGAACCTCACATTTTCTCCCTCTTTTTTTTCTTTTTTAAGAAAATAAGACAACCAATCTGGCATGGGTTCCATTCTCGAGAGCTCAAGAAAAGATGCATTAAAACTAATTGGTGGCAAAATAAAGCACCTTAAACTGTATCTCTTGAGTTCACAAAACTGCAATATGCACAGAGAAGACCTATTCAATTATCTGTAGTAGTGAGGTTTGTTTTGAGGAAATCCTTAATACTCAATCCACTTGCTCCTCTCATAGTCGCTGCCTGTGATCCCACCAGAGCTCCCAGGCTGGGCCCACTGGCTGGGTCAGTCTGACAACTGGAGACAGTCAATGAAATTCAGACTTGGACTCAGGTAAAAGAGTTCTGCTGGTTCTCTTCACCAGCACCACTTCACAGCCCACTCCTCTGGTCAGATTGGAAGTGGAAAGGGAGAGAAGAAATAATAGGATTTTAGAGAAAATTCAAGACCACAGCCTTAATCAGTTATTTCCAGGAAGAATCTAACTCTGGAGAATAACTGCTGAGAAATTCTAATTTATCTTTGCTAATGTCTACCAAATCTCAATTTATTTTCCTAAGCAAATATTAATCCTGAGCAGTTTGGTTAAAAGCAAACACATTTTCCCTGGAGATACACTGCCTTTCAGCATTGGGTGGAACAACTGCACCCCAGCATCACAAATCCAGACTTAATTCTCACTGGCACAGACCCACAATTGGATATGGGGGCTCTACACAAGCCCCCAGCCTCAGCTGAAAAGGGGAAGGCCAGCAGCTGTCCTGGGCTCATGGGTTAGCTCAGGCACAGTGCTAAAGTGGGAGCTTGGCAAATTATTATTTTTCATGCCACCTAATGTCACTGTAGTACAAATGAAACACGCCTCAGACTGGCCCAGGCATGCCTTTGACTGCAGAATAGGTTTATCACACTGTGTGCAATGTACAATTTGCTCTGGGATCTCTCTGAATGAAAGACAAGTCATTAACGTCCTCTAAACATCCTCCAGGAGCAGTAAGACAAAGAATAATCATGCACAGCCTCAGCTTTGAATAGGATTTGATTTTGGCATCTTGTTTCCTATCTTCCATCAGCTTTCAGCAGGTGAGCTGATGGGGAGATCTGGCTGCACTGGCCAGCAACCTAAGCTGTGCTTATTTTCTGTGGGGGTGGCTAATGAAAACAGCACAGCAGGTGCCTGGGGAGGGAGAGGCTGCTCTCCTGTCCGAGCTGGGCTCGCTCTGCCTCCTGGAAAACCTCCCCACTGAACTCCCACCCACACTGTGGAGGCACCAGGTGCAGGGATGTCTGGAATATGGAATCAGATCTGAAGCAGAGAGGGTAGGAGGGAGAGCAGAAGGAAGATCTGTGCCCTGCCTTTTTCACACCTTTTGATTCAGCCAGAGCTACAGGCATCGCCTGGCTCTTTGCAGCTGCCTCCCACAGAAGCCCAGGCCATGCCCTAAATGTCAAGCCTGAATTTCCATAGTTATGAAGAGTCTGGATGTCAAGTGGCCCCTCCAGGCCTCACATTCATCTCAGGTTGGCAAGACCAGCACAGAGAGTGCTCACAGTTCAGTTACGGGCATGAGCAGGCACTGACAAACAGACTGTACAGCAAGAAGCCCTTCCTCTTTGAAACAGTCTTCAGCTTGGGCAAGTCTGTACCAGGACATCTTACCAGGTTATATTATGGATAGATAAGGATTGGCAGAGCTAAAATTTTAAATATGGTGGTCACCACCTACGAGGATGTAGAGCCATTTTCCTCTATCATCACCAGTAGTTTCTCAGGGCAAATTCTTCAGTATACAGAATCCTGCAGCTCTAAACTGCAGGCCTACCTGTGGTAGTGAATCATGTTTTGGTTCAAGGAAATCAGCTTAAAAAAGCATACTAATACTGCCCCAAGCTCATGAAGTATTGATGGAAGGTCTTAATGTATTTTTTCCCGTCAAAAAACACTAAACATTCTTTTTTCCCTGCTTCCATTATGCTGTTTCCCTTTGATGAGTAATAAATAAAGAAGCAGTTGAAAACAGAATGTAAGTGCAAAGCCCCAGATCTGAAAGGGACAAAGACTCCATCTGTCACAGAGAAATCCAAAAATCCAAGTACCAGCACAGAGCCCACCTGCCAAAAAGGTTTTATGTTTATGTTAAGTGTGGCTTTAAGGAACAGAAATGTTCTGGCAGATAAAGGCAGCCACGAGAATGACTAACTGAGATGCACAGACAATAATTCCCTCCTTTGATTTCCTCTACTGTCACTGCTATCAGTTAGACATCTGAATGAAAAATCAGCTTAGAAACTTTGATCCCTTTAAAAACAGAAAAACAAACTCTGTAATCCGGAAATCCTTAGAGGAATATGGAACTGTAGCATGCCCCTACGCAGCACATTTGCTGCAAGTGTGGGGAGAAGGGGTCTGGCCTCCACACCTGCCTGGGCAGGACTGTGCCTTGGCCCAGGCAGCCCAGGGTCCATCCCAGATGTCTCTGCTCCCTTCTGGGCCTGATATGCCAGGGAGCACACCAGAATTTGTTCTCCAGAGCTGCTCACAGAGCACACCCACCCTCCCCCATGGCTTGCTCGCCATTTTGCGCATTTTAACAAAAGCAGAATTTAGGACTGATATTTCTCAGGCAGAAATGGAGATGGTTGAGTGGCCAGCTGTACCAAACAGGAGGTCCCCTAAATAGCTCAGATTCCTCTGTACAGGCTTGTTTTTCTGCATGCTCTGTTTTGCTCCTAGTAGACACAGACTCTGAAATATCCATCTGCTTCCCCAGAGCTCAGCCCTTTGCCTTCACCTCGAACACAGGAGATAACAGTACATCTTTACCTTTATGTTGAATTAGAATTAATTTTTTTTTGTTTCTCTGGCCAAAGGCCAAGACCCAAGTGCTGGAGAATGAAAACACAATGAGCAGTACTGAAGAGCAGAAAGAGCAGAGATTCAAAGGGGCAGCTCAGTAGCAGCATAATGAGATGTCCTGAGATAGTTCTTTAAAGGGCTGAAAGACCTCAGCACTAACCCTGCTTGGATATGGGAACAACAGCCCCAGCACTAACGCTTTGCACTGGATGCAATAAACTCCAAATTGCAGAAATATCACCGACTTCATCACAAAGGATCAAAATCTGCCACAAATCCAGGGTGCAACGTGCTCACTTGATCGCTCAGGCACACCAATGCCACTGGAGACTTTCCAAGTCATCCCCTCACCACTCAGCTCCGTGCTGGATGCTGCCCTTCCCCAGCAGGGAGCTGAGCTCACCTCCTCCAGGTGGGATGGGGCAGCAGCCTGGCTGAAGGGGAGCAAGCCAAGCTCCTTTCTGAGGCACAGGGTAGGAGGAGGGCACACAGGTCCCATTCCCAGCTACCTCCTCCACACTGGTGCAAAATCTTTCCACAGAGCTGCCATGAGCTGCTCTGGGCCCCCTCAGCATCTGTGTCACCTTTGTGCATCCCTGTTCCCTCCAGGGACCTCCTGGGCTCTTTGTCTGCCAGCTCTATTAACCCATCTTTGCAGAACACACAAAATACCTGACCTTTCCAAGAAGCCTCTCATATCCGTGGCCACTAAGGCAATATTTTCCTCCTGGAGTTTCCCTGCATCCTGCACATAGAAGGAAGCAAAAGCAGCAGGTTTTAGACCCTCACACCTGAGACAAACTTTACTTTTGTCCTTTCCTAGCACAGCAGTCCTTACTGATGGCTTTTCCCCTCTGCTGCACATTCAGAGCCTCTCCTTCTCGTCAGGAGAGCTTTGAGGTGGAATGTGCACCCCAGAGGATGCCCTTCAGTGGAGTCACTGGGAACAGCCCTCTCCTCCAGTCCCCCTGCCCTGCAAAGGGGCACTGGCCCCAGCGTGCCACAGATGGAGAGCAGATATGAAAAACAACAGCCTTGAACACCCCTGCACCCTGACCATTAACTATAATTGTATTCTACATCAATCACAGGAGTTCTCCCCTTAAAGGTTATTAAGTATAATTTCTACTATGCAAATAGTTCCAGCTTCATTAATGGATTTTTGGTTTCTAGTAGAAGTTATTCTTTGATGAATGTTGCCAGATGTCAGTATCTGAAAAATGTATTGGGGGGGAAAGAAAATTCTCCCTGATGCAATGTAAAAAAGGTCCACTGGAAAGAGGGGGCTGGGGAAGATAGAAATATAATTAAAACAATTAAAATTCCTATCTCATGACCATTTACAGATGCTCCAAAGTGGCTCTAAATTAAAGGGAAATGTCACAGAACATGGATGCTTCTGCCAAAAAGTAGCATTAAAAATGACAAATTCCAAACAGCCTGAACATTCTCGTTAAATCCAAGGCTTTAACAGCTCAACCAAGGCAAGCAGAGTGGGTAGACAAAAAGAAAAAAAAAAAAATTCACATCCAACAGTCAGCTGTGGAAATGAAGGAGAGGTGACCAGGGAAAAGCTATCCAGCAGAACAATGAGCCAACCTGAGACCTATGGATTTTCAGATTTATTCCCACCAGATCAAGTAGTTTTTCTACCATCTCATCTTTAATGGATTCAGACCATCTATTACTATGACCCTGGTTGCTGCCTTTTCCTAACCACAGATTTATTTTTTCATAAGTGTTTAAAAGCTCTGCTGATGAAAGGCTTCATCTGCTATCAAGATTTGCTGGATGAAGGCTCCCATGTACATGCACACCCCAAGTCCCAAGCCAAGGCAGAGAAAAGGCTGGGGAATTGCATTTCCTCCGCTTTTTCTATTGTTGTTTTTCTCCCTCACCTTCTCTTCACTCCTGGGAGAAATTTCTTTTGGAATATTTTCTCATTTATATTGTAAGAAACCTCCGCTGCTGTGCTTGGGTAGGGAATCTTGGTTCGTTTTTTTTCCTTTTTTTTTTTTTTTTTATAAAGGCCATCTGCCTAAACTTCTTACACTTTCTCCCATTTAGGTTTTCAGTGGAGAAACTCAATTATAAGAAATACAATAAATATTTATTGCACTGGTGAAGGCAATAGCATATGCTGAACACGCTCTGTTTTTCTGGATATACTTTTCTTTCCCCCCCCTGCAGCAAGCCCTTGTTCTGTCAGAATTGTTTTCATGTTAGTATTAGTCAGTCACTCCCCATGTGTCAGGAAATGCAAAACATGCCTGCTGTGAGACAGGGAGCTCGGGTGCCACTTTGCAGCTCCTCGGGATGCGAGCTGGCACAAAGACAAAGCACACACAAAGGATGACAGGCACCACAGCCTGCTCCTCCAAACAGCAAACCGGGCAAGTGAGAATGCCTTGGGAACAGGGCTGAGGTGGGGAGGAGGGAGCACGCAGGTTTGGAGAGCCTGAAATGGAACTGGAGCAGGTAGGGAAGGTTTCCTTGGCAGGAGGCAGAACTGCATGGCACAGCTGCTCGAGGAGAGCAACATCTGTGCGTGGGGTCAGGTAGACAACCTGGAAGCAGAGCCTATTAAGTGGCCATCTGTAGATGGTTTGCTTATTTGCAGGCCTTTCAGTAGCACAGCTCATCATTACCTAATAAATGCTAATGAACTTGGCCATATTCTGCAGCTGCAAAGGAGGTGGAGTTTTCATTCCTTCTCCCCCCTACAAAGAGCATTAACTCTGGATGACTTCACTTTCAGGGGCTCAGCACTGGTTTGGTTGGAAGTATCCCTCTCTGGCTAAGGACTAGATTAGACCTAGAGGAGGATTTGGCTCAGGCTCCCCTCTCTGTGATGGCCAAACCACACAGGATCCAACCTCCAGAGCACTTGGGGGCTGCTCAGCACTGCTCAGCAGGCTGCTGGCACACGGAGCTGCGAGGTCTCTGCGAGGCCTGGGAATCAGGTCCAGCCCCAAGCACAGTCAGTGCACATGCTGGAAGAACAAGCAGCTCAAAATCTTCCCAGGGGAGTCAATCCAGGCATCCCAAATGAGGAGTGTGGGCCTTCACGATCTGATCTCATCATACAGAAAGCCCCTTGGTGCAGTCCGGAAATTAGCTCAGCCTTTCAGCATGCAGTGTGGTGCCCCAGCCAGAAAAAATTATAGGACAGGAAATTATTGTTGACTGGATCCATCATTATTCTTTTACCATCTGTTACCTTCAGGTTAGTGTTTCTCATAGCTCATACTGATTTTCAGCATTGCATCCAATTTTAACTGACCAGAAGCTAAAAAAAAAAAAAAGTTCAGATTTTGATCAGTTCACCTTTAATTCCCAGGGAAGATTTCTGTCATGAAAAATGCTACAGAATCATTAATGAGCAGTTGTAGTGAAGACTTCTGTTTAATCTCCCATCCATCAGACAGCACCTTTGGCATTGCAGTGACCCCAGGCTTCCCACAACACCTGGCACTTACATAGTGCTTCACCTTCTCTAAGCATTTAATTGGCATAATAGATTAATGCTTATTGATTAGCTGACTCAGAAGGAGACCACCACACTCCAGGTTCCTGGTGTCCCTTTTTTGCAGTACATAGCCTTTAGCTGGTGGATAGGAAGGAGCTAGTTAACCTCTTAGTGTCTGGGATTTCACAGGTTTGGTGATACAGGGAATTAGAAGGTACCAAGTGACATTCACAGGAGTGATAAAAGGAGACTCACAACTTAAATAACCTCAGTATTATACTGAATTTCTACAAACAATATCAAAGAAACTGTGTCTAGGTGCTTATTTGACCTAGGATTACTAATTTCTTTTCTCTGTTCCTTTGGGAGCACGCTGCTGCTCCCATCCCCTGAGCCTGGCTCAGACCCCCAGGCCCAAACACATCAAAAGGCCAAACTCCCCCAGTTAATAATTACAGAAGTCTTCCAAAGCTCCAAACCACTGAAAAAAAAGGTGTCCCTTGGCACTGGACAGGCAGGAGCACCATCCCCATCACAGGCAGATTTGCACACGAAGAGCAACAAAGCCAGTGAGGTGCAGAGCACACATCCTGTGAGGAGCAGCTGAGGGAGCTGGGGGTGCTCAGCCTGGAAAAGGAGAGGCCCAGGGAGGACCTTATCACTCTCTACAGCTCCCTGAAAGGTGGGGCTCAATGTCCTCTCTCAAGTGACAAGTAACAGGACAAGAGGAGATGGCCGCAAGTTGTGCCAGGGAAGGTTTAGGCTGGAGAACAGGAAAATATCTTCACTGGAAGGGTTGTCAAGCACTGGAATAGGCTTCTCAGGAAAGTGGTGGAGTCACCATCACTGGGGAGATTTAAGAGACATGTAAATGTGGTGCTAGGTTTATGGTTTAGTCAAGGGTGATGGTTTAGTGGTAGACATGGCAGTGCTGAGTTAGCAGTTGGACTTAAAGATCTTTCCCAACCTAACTGATCCTATGATTCTGTGTACCTCTACACAGGCACCTCGAGGAAGCACAGAAAAGCTGTTTTAAATGTCTGGGCTTCCCTTTTTTTTTTTATGCAAAACACACCATTGTCCTCCCTTCAGGCAATGAGCACTGTTCTTAATGCAAAACCACCAGCTTAAGAGAAGGCTTAGCAGGCACAAATGCTGCCTGTAACAAAACACTTTTGGGCAGAAATAATATTCTTTAACACCTTCTTTGGCTAGGATTTAATAAGTGTGAAATCAATGTTATAATCAAACATAATACTCATTTCCTAGAATAATCCTCTGACACAGCACTTGCTATTTCAGCTGATTAGAAGAATTGTTCAAATGATAGAAATTCCTGATCAGTAACCCAATCACAAGTCCAAGGCAAGTTTTTTATTGTAGCCTAAGGCAGTTACTTCTCCTCACACTAAATGTTCACAAGTGGAGAAACACTTGTAGAAATTCTTCTGTTGCCACCAACTTAAACACTGTATTCTCCCAGCAATGGCTAAATAGTGGCTGATTAAGCTGTTGATGCCTAAGCACCAATAAGTTTGTGATTAACAGCCAGACCTGTGCTCTTAAGGCCTGGCTTTTATTTTATTTTTCATACTTTGATAGACAGAAGCAGAGAGGGAATCTCAGGCTGCAAGACTCAATGAGGGAATGCAGGAAAGTCCTCAGGCAACAGGGATGGGATGCTGACAGTCCTAGATGAGTTCTACAGGTGGAAAACATCTATCTTCAAAAGACTCACTGTCAGACACGATAGTTTTCAATAAAGAGATGAAACTGATGGGAGGTTTTCTTTCTGCATTTCTGCCTGCTTTTGGCAGAGCAGACCTGTGTGTGCACGAAGGAGTTATGACTTGACAGCAAGTTGTAAAGCTTTCCCTTCTTATCAAGGCAGAGCAGCTGAGACAGCCTCTTCTATAGTTGGATTTTTAATTGAAAGATTAGAAGTTCTCTTATGCAGTTTGCACGAAACACAGCATTTCAGAGGGGTCACCCAAGGTCTGTGTCCTGATAACTCCAGGGGTGGAACTGGCAGGTGCCAGCAGCAAGGGCAGAGGACAAGCTCAGGGCTGTCCCTAGCAGGCCAACTCCCCCAGTAAGGAGTTTGATCAAGCACTCCCATCTCAATTCAGTGCCCCTCAGGCTCAGGGGTTGTTGGGCTGCACAAAACACCCCAAAACAGTTCTTCCCTTTCATCCCCCAGCACCTCGGGCTCCCCGGGGTCAGTGCAGTGGGACCAGCTCACAAATGTGTGCAGAGAGCACAGATTAAAGCAGCCCAGCCTGGGACTGAGCCCAGACCTGATGCCTCCAGGGAGGCTCTCCAGGGAGGCAGCAGCTGCATCTCCTGCTGAGAGCTGCAGTTCCTGCCCAGGGAGGGGAGAGACTTCCCCTGGGAGACAGTGGAGAGGACAGCTTGGCAGCATCATCCGGGGCATTTTGATCATGCACCTTGAGCTCCTATTTAGGCCATCACATTTCATTCATTTAACTTATCTCTGACTCCTGTAACCCCCCCAGGGGAACAGCAAACACTCCATCACTGCTGCCCAATGGAAAAGAGCCAGGAGACGTCTCCCAGCAGAACAAGAGAGGCAGAGGAGCTGCTGCATCCCCCTGTCAGTCCAGCTGCTCCTGGCACACCACAGCTGGCTGGGAACAACAGGGAAACACCTGGGAGTGGAATGCAGGGACACCCACCCAGCCCAACACAGGTACAACACATCTTCCCAGTCTTCTATGTCATAGAAAACACCCACAGCCCTTCACAGACCGATTTGGAGTCAATTTTCAATCACTTCCAAGATGGGGTATGCAAAAATCCAGGCCATAAAATCCTGGTGTCTACATGCATCACGGATACCAGAGGCATCTGGCAGCACCCTGGGAAACAGGAACCTGCAATAAACACCTTCAAGAGAAATGGTCCCTGTCAAAATAAACAGATACACATTCCCACTTATTATTGCACTGCCATACACAGCCCAGGACTTATTTCCAGAATCAAATGGTTCATTATTGAGGAGAATAAAAAAAGGAAATGAAGACAGAGTCACTAAGGGAGAGAACCTTGAGTGAACATCCTCTGCTTCGTGTTTGAACACCTGGGAGAATAACACAAACCTGGCCCACTAGAGTAGCTCAAGGATCCCTGGCATGCTGTGCATGAAGAGCCATAATCATATTAAATAAAACAAACTTTGTTTTCCTCAACATATTTGAAATTAAACTGCATTAAAATGGGAGAGTGTAGATTTTTTTTTTCAGCTGATAATATATTTCTGTTTTGTTTTAATCAGGCTTAAAAAAAAAAAGTAAAAGGAAACTATCCTCTCTTTAAGCCTTGCACAACTCATCCATCACCCATCTGTCCACCTTGCACCTCATTATTTATTATTCAATACTCAACAAGCTAGCATGCCAGTTAAGATTTTCCCTGAAGAAAGCTGGCATCTAGACAGACAGCAACTGCTATCAAAATGTTTCTTTTTGATTTCTCTGCCCTCCCTCGTTCCATCCTCTGTGGTGGGAATAAATATAAAACCTTTAAAGTAAATAAAACACTTTTTAATGAACCAGCAAAAGCAAGAGGAAAAACAAAACTAAACAGAAGTCTGTTTTCTTTAGTCAGACTTTATCAGTGCTCCATTAAATCACTCTCCTCCTGGTCCCTTTCATCCTCCTGAGTTCTCACCCATAAGAGAAAATCTGCTCTTGGACACATGCGGGTTTCTGGATACAAGGCACATCTGTTGTTCAGACCTCAGGCCCAAAGCAGAACTACAGCCATGATGCTTCTTTTCCAGGCATCCCTCTAATGAGATGATTTAGTTGAGTGGATGCTGGAAAAGCAGCTACTATAACCCAGAAGCCTCATCTCAGCTGTTGGCTGCCCAAGCCAGGGAGCCAGAGGTACTGCCAGGGCTGGGTCCATCCCCTCCAGCACCACCACCACCCCCCACGGGCACAGAGGGAGCCTAAGGGTCACTGGAAATGCAGCTTCTGTTCAGCAGGGACCGCCTGCAGGTGCCCTTAATGTCAGGGGGAATCCCCTAAAGCAGTATTTTGCTTTATGGCTGGACTATGCTGGCAGCCTCTGGTCAGTTTGGCTCTGCAAACAGGTATTCCAGCAAGAGTTCCCCCTGTTCCCACCACACTGCACCCACAGTGCTGTCCAGAGGCACCTGTCCCAGTTGCCTCCAGGTGCCAGGGCCAGGCACACACTCCTGCTGCCCTCGGGTGTCCCAGCATTTGTGCTGCCTGCTTGGCTCTTGGGTCAACAGGCTCTGCCATGCATTCAAACCATGTTCAAGGATATCAGCCCTGGACTTGGATTCTCACCACCCAGTGCACTGAGAGATAAACACACAGCTGCAGCTTCCACCTCCTCCTCTATTTCGGGATTTGCAGAATAATTTAACAGTGGGCACCACTCCCAGCCTCAGGGTTACAGCCCCACAAGGCAGCTCCATTTAGAGCCTTGCACTGTTCCATGTTAAAACACATACCTTAGAAGGAAAATAAAGCCCCAGATACCTCTGAAAATCAGGCCTTTTCCCCCACACTCTTCCAGACAGAGAACAACCTTGTGGCAAAGGCAGAACAGGGTAAACAAAGTGCCTTCCTCTCCACGATAACACCTTCCTATTTTTGCATCTTGTATTAAATAACATCCTCCTTTATAACACTCGCAGCAAGAAAATTTATCAGGAAAAACATAAGACAGAAAAGGTGAGATTTCTTTTTCCCCTCTCTTATCTCAAAGTTTCCTGCCTGTCAGGGTTTCACACGTTGGCTGATGTGTCTTTCATGTAATACATGGATATAATTTATGCAGGAATGTATCTGCAAGTGCATGTGTTAGGGGAATCTCTCTAGTTTGTGCATAGGGGCACCTCTGTGAGTGAACAGCTTACACAGAGCCTGTGTGAATAGCTGGGTTAGGTGATTATGGGGGAAAGCTCAGTTAGTTTTCCAGACTGACACTTCTGCAGAGCCAAGCTCTTTGTCCTCAGGCAGAGCACAGGCACTTTGGGAAGGAACCACAGGACTCTGTGACATGAGCTGGGCTTTGGGACAGGAGCTCACAAGTGGCGACTGCCACCCTCAGCTGCAGCTCAGGAGCTCCAAGCATGAGATAATCCTGGCACCTCCAGGTCAGGCATGTGCCAAAGGGGACACAGACCCGTGGCAAAAACCATAAACACAAATACATTTTTTTTATCCACTCACCAGAAGGAAAAAGGAAAAAAAAGAAGAAAGGGAAAACAAAAAACAAAACAAACAAACAAACAAACAAACAAACAAAAAAAAAAAAAAAAAAAAAAAAAAAAAAAAAAAAAAAAAAAAAAAAGAAGAAAGAAAAGCCTCGAAGTTTGGGGTTGGTTTGTTTATTGTTTTCAATATCCATTTCTCCCCCTCCCAAACACCTAATTTTTCTTTTGAATTCCAGTAACTTAACCAATAATATAATGTCCTCATTCCCAAAATTCATTATGATCATTAAGGTTTTAAGCCCACTCAGCAGTAAACCGAGACAAGGAGTAAATGATTCCTCTCTCTGGTCATGCTGCAAGGGGGAGGGAGTAGCCCTGGACACCCACAGATGCACACACGGCTGTACCAGCCCTGGAAAAGCACAGCTGCATCTTCCTCAGCCTCCCTGGCTGAAGCATCAGGTCACCTCTCTTACCAAGTACCTGATAATGCTTTAAAATGTCCTACAAACAGTGCTTAGCTCCACACACACCCCCAAAGTACAATGTTCTGGTAGGGAAATGGTCTTTTCCAATATCTTGTCTCCAGAAACAGCATAATCTGAAGTGTGAGCTATTTCATAAATACAAACCAGCAAGACCTGCAGTGCTGGCTGGGGTTTTTTTATGAATCTGCTTTACTCCTTTAGCTGCTTACTCATTTGCACTTACCTTTTAGTCTGATCATGTAAGAGGTTTTGGAACAAGTACAGAGGAAGAATAAAAACATAATGGTTTCTCACTGCTCGAGGGCATAACTCTAATTAAAAAGAACATTCTTGCTTTTAGCACCCAGACTCCTCTCTCCAAAACTTGAACTTTGACATTTTCAAACTGAGATTTAAAACAAGAAAATAATTCTCAGTGCCACGAGGAAGGACTGCCTGCATCGTACAGCAGGAAAGGGGAGGGCTGAGGGAGAGAGAGGTTCGAGGCTAATAGACTTATCAGGGAATTGGAGTTAGGAAAATGCAGATTTGCTCATCAGCAACAGCCCGGCCCACGGTGCGACAGCTCTGTGCGGCGCTGAGTCCGCACCTACCTGGAGGATGCGCTGCTCTCTCTGCTTAAACCAGGATGGCACAAATACACCAGCCCTGAACAGGAGAGCTTTTCTGCCACCAGAAGACTTTCCAGGGGCAGGATCAGAGCCAGAACTCGTCGCTGGCAGCGGGGCTCTAAGAATGTCTCAGGTTACAGGGCACGGTCCCAACGTCACAACTCCTCAGCAGCCAAGCCTCGAGTGTTCCTCTTAACAAACTACAGCTTCACACTGGGAAGGAGCGTATAGATAACATTGTATCCCTACTGCAAACACATCCCACGCACCCTAACCGAGCCCTTTACCCTCTTCCTACCCCTCTTTAACCTCCAGCTACAGGTTGAGGTTCACTCAATAGTGAATGGGCAAAGCCGCAGAATGGAAATTGGCAACGCGTGCTGCTGAGTCACAGGTGTGGCAAGGCAGCACCTTCTTTGCAGAATAGTTTTTGCTCACTGCTCCCTTTACTCCTGAGATATATGAATTATAAATCTTAAGAATATTTTAAATGTGTATTTTATAATTAGCTTCTTCTAATCAGATAAAAAACATTCACTTCTGGATTAGGACTGGGGAAAATAAGGAAAAGTGTGGAACTCAGAAGGCAAGACAATAGACACAAGATCAAGAAATGACCAAATGAAATTTTTCAGGTTAGGGATCAAGAGTCATTGGAAAGAGCAATTTGGAAAGGTGCATTACAGTTACAAAACTGATAGCAATATAAAATTAACTCATACTACTCTATTTTAACTTCAACACATTACACACCACAGTTCATTTCCTCTTGTAACAATTCAATCAAGGAGCAATTAAATCATTATCACCTCCATCCAATATTAGTATTAATTTTATTTTAAACATCAATATAGAGGAAACATTTACCAACAGCAAATAAAATCCCACACATACATGGATTTCTGTGCTGCAAATCAGCTCATCAGCTAATATGAACGGATGAGTAAATAATTCCAATGGTTCAAATCCAGCACATATTCCTACAAAATGCACATGTAACTGCTCCTAATGTGGCAGAGATGGAGGGATGTACAAGTGGGAAATTTGCATCTCCATGGGCCAGGCTACCCAGTGCAGTGCCTGGGTAGCACTGCAAGAAAGGAAATTCTCCATAATTCAGCATTAACCTGACAGCAGAAGCTCTGAGTTTGCAGTGCAGAGAGCTAATGAGTGCTATGAGAACAGCACATGTACCCATAGAAACATTTATACGAGGAGCATCCTTGTGATAGGACATGCTGGAGAACTCAGGAGCAGCTGCAGGATAATTTATTTTTGATTTGGAGTCCTCATCCTGTATAATAACATTAACTAGCTTCTTGATGATTGACCAGCTTCGTCCATCAGATGTTTCAAAGGAAAATGAAGCCACTCTGGAAACATCACTATAGGCAGATTTTCTTCCTTTTTTTTTTTTTTTTTTTTTTTTTTTTTGCCTACAGGAAAGGAAAAATATTTTTCAGTCTTCATTTGAAACAGTGAATGCACATGGATGAAACCTTGCAAAGGGCTGGGCATGGACACAAGACATCTGCCCAGCAGCCCTACAGAACCCCAGGTCCCAGACTTTGACACAGCAGTGAAGGAAGAGGGGAGATATGGATCCTCTCCACCAGCATTGGGGGTTTGGCTGGTTTAGAAATATCCTTCAGAGCATTGCAGAATTTTGCAATCACTGTCCTGCTGGGGTTTAGTTTATCTGGGATTTTAATTGTGTCCAGCAGTAATGTGTAATGAGAACAGAGGCTGTGTAACTCGCCCACTGTGCCAGCACACACAGAGGGGTTTCCCAAATCACTTAAGGGTGATTTAGATACTGGGAAAAAAGCCCCAAACCTCAACTAATTGTTAACTAAGGTATGGTCCAATTTCAATTATTCCACTGATTGATCTCTAAGTGATAGATGTTAAAAAAGACCTATTAATGAAAAGTGTCCAGTTCCCATTAAAATGTAATGGGATTGATACCTAATCTATTCAGGCTCCTTGGAAAAATCCAGTTTAAATTAACCGGTGGAGAAGCTTTGTACTTTTGAGCTAGTAGAATTTACTCTTGCACTGCATAAATCTGATGAGTGCTAAATAAGATGCTCCTAAAGCATCTGTCCATATGTCTCTGCCCTGGACAACACCATCCATTCTAATCCAGTTCTGGACTTGGGCAATAGAAATCCCCTAATTTCCACTAACCATATGTCAGCTTTGCCATATGGGAAAGAATACGCAGTGATGAGAGTGGTGACAGAGCCAGATTTTTTCCCATATGTAATCTAGAGTATGACAGTCTCTCCAGAGGAGAAAAAAACCAGGTACAGCCCATGTATGTCCTGCAGAGAGAGCCCAAGTTGCCTAGCAAACACACCGAAAAAACTCTCACAGAGTCTTCAAAAGGATGAATTATCTGCATAATTATTTTATAGTTGTACCCAAATACAAAAACTTGGTTGCCTGCCATGAGCACTAAGACTTCAAACTGCAAGCAAAACCCTGATTATTTGGTATTACTGAGAATGCCACTCTTACAGAAATTCAGCGGTGTCTTGATGGGGTTTCATCAGCATCTCAGAAAAAAAGGAATGTATTATTTAGGTGAAAAAAAACACTTCACGGTTTTGAATTTGTGTCCTTCCAATGTTAAGATGCTGCTAATAGGCACCTTTGGTCTGACAGGAGTGATGCAGGTGGCACAGTGGGGACAGAGTAAATATTTGCCCATCTTTGCCCAACAGAACATGGGTTTAAGTCACAGGCAGGAGTCCAGTCCTCCTGCCCATCTCCTCACAGACTGAAAGCTCTGCCAGCAAGGCAAAAACCCCCAGAAATACAGGGAAGAGATTTGGGAAGTCCCCAGCTGTTCAGCTCAGCTGTTCATCCCCTCTGTCCCACCTCATCAGGCTGTGGAAATGGCTGTTCCAGACCAAGCACAAGCCTGGGGGATGTCACACCCAGAGTGTGTGACCAGGGCTGACATGGATCCTGGTGATCCTGACCTTGGATTAGCAAAGGCAGACTTCAACCACTGTGCTCAGGCAGCTCTCAGGGAAATGAAAGAGGCATAAATTATCTCCTGTGCTGGGCTAATTCCTTCCCTCTGCAAGGAAATCCACATCTCCAAATAAAACACAGCTTCCTCCTTCTTTCCATGGTGCCTCCAAGCAGATGTTCCTATGTTCCCTATTCTGAGTGCTGATACAGCCCAGAAAGGTTATCTAATTACAGAAACAATACTTATTGGATGCACTAATGCTTCTGCAATTTTAATAGCAATATGATAGCTAGGATTTATATTATTTTCCTTTTCTGATTAATTATTTACATAGAGACAAGCATAGATTATTAAGTACGTGTACGCTGTGCCAGGCTGCAAAGAGATTTTTTAAAAAGAAAAGGGAAGAAAGAGACTCTAAACTTTTTTGGAAACAATCATCCAAGTGCTTTGATATCCTGTGATCCAGCAATTTGCATTTAGGCTCCTGGGACATTGGTTCAGAGCACAGATTTGATCCAGGACACTACAGGTAATGTTGTGACTTCCCAGTTTGGTAGCAAGCTGCAGTGGGGAGACAAAACACTGATATCAACACATCCATCCAGGAAAGCTGTGTTCATCCATAAGCCTTACCAAATACCTCAGAGGAATGCATGGCACTGGGAAACACCATGAAATTTTGGTTGTTTTGCAGGGCTGTTCACCTGTTCCCCATGTAACGTGTCCCAATGGTGCTAACTGGAATCAGGAGAAAATTTAGGAACAACCAAGACTTCAGAGACAGACATCTACCATCTACCCAACCCATTTCAAAGCATGGCCATGAGTTCCTCAAGTAGACTGTACTCTGGTGGAAGCACACATTTCCCCTCTTTTTAGTTAAAAATCCTCCTGTCTAAAATGTATCGTATTTTCCTAAGATCAAGTAATTCTTGGAGATTTGCCCCAATATACTTTAACAGACATGTCAGATAATTATTGCTAAATGGCAACATTGAGCCTGGCCAGCTATTCAGGTGGGATGATCTCATTTTCAATATTTCATGGAAAAAAAAGTTCAAATTAGCTTAAGACACTCTTAAGGCTACAGATAAAATTCTGCCCTTTACAGAAAACTGAAAACCACAGCCACTGCACAACCATTCAGCTTGAAACACAAATCTCTGTTTAACACCTGTGCAAATTCCTCCCCATTTGTTTATCATTCTGCCTACCAAAAAGCACTTTGCTAACTTTCTGCAAATCCAGATATTTCTATGAAATGGTGTTGTGGTGCGGTGGTAAAATTAATGAGAGGAATCTCCTAAGGAGGAAAAAGACAAATCTTTATGCTTATGTCATTAAATTAATTCAGCCTGGAAAGAAATTAATCCTATCAAGTTTTAATCAGGTGGTGACTTTCCTTTGATTTGTGAATAACAGTTTTAATAAAAGATATTTCACAGAACGGAAGAATCTCTAGTGCAAAATGCCCCACAGTCTCCTCTTCTGACTGGGAATTTCTGGTCATTAACAAAAGCCAAAGCCAAAGCAGAGCTATCACTACTTACCTCATCTGCAGCTATGAAAATGTGAGTGAGAAGTCAGAGGAGAAGGGAAAAAAAGTGAGTCCTTGGAAAAAAAGGGCTGGAAAAGATAAAATCTAATTAGAGTGACTCTGAAATCCCACCGCCCCTCATAGGAGGGAACAAAAGCTGGAGTCCATGAGCCTTAGCGGGACACGCAGTTCCTTCTCACATCGGGTTTCATGGTATTGCAGGTGGATTAAGTAAATCACTTCAGGCATAAATTTACCATAAAAGATAGAGGGCATTCCTCCTTCCCCCAGCAGGACCAGGCAGCTGAACTAATCCAGCAGCCTGCTGGACCATGGGCTGTGCAGTGGCAGCGCAGGGAAGTGCGCTGGAGGACAGAGAGATACAAGAGACCCCTCCTAATCCCTGCTGCTGGAATACAGATGTGCCATCCTTGCAGCTCCCAGACAGGAACCAGGGGTGACAGCCCATGTCTGCATGGACAGCTCCAGAAGAGGAGGAGATTTGGGAACAGAAATGTACATGTATCACACAGTTCATAAAGGTCACAGCTTAGCAGTGGAGTTATTCCACAGCCACTGAAAGAGCCTAGATCCACATCAAAGGTGGCAGAAACATGGATAAACCTCATCTTCTCCAAGACCTAAAAGGAAATCAGACACTCTGGGAAAGCAGCAAGAATGGGGCAGATTCATGTATCTGGGAACTTCAACAGTCTCAGTACCTCCACAGCCTTGGGTGCTGGGGAAGGTGACACACACCAGAGGGAAAGCAGAAATACTCATGGATGGAAAGCAGAACCACTCTTGAACGGGCCCAAGTGCCCGTGGTGTTTGCAGTCACGCTGCAGCCCCGTGAGCACCGCAGCAGCATCTTCCTGTGCCGGGCAGCCCTGCTCCCTCAGCCTGCTCTCCTGGAGCAGGTTGGGCTGGGAGCAGGTACCTCTCTGCCTGCAAGGAGCAAAGGCAGATCTAGACAGAACTCCTGCCCCCGCTATTTTCTGGTGAGGACTTCACAATAGAGTAAATCTCAGGTAGCAATGAGCCCTGCTGCACAGGGAAAAGCTGAGTGTGACTGAGAAACCCTTCCATCACGCTGTCACAGAAAGCAAGTTCCCTGGGGCTTGAAGGAAGGCTGTGCCTTAAACGATTTGCTCTTTAATGGGCTTTTTCTTTGCAATCAGCATGTGAACTTTGAAAAACTACCGGTTTGGTTTCCAGAGTGTGCAGTCCTGAGCCCACAGAACCCACGCAGCTCGCTGCTCCCCTGCGCTCGAGCCGCCTGATTGGCAACCCTGCCAAAAGAGCCTCCCTGCAATTTCTGCAGCATGTATTGTATTAAAAATAATATGCTTCTGATTTTAAAAAGAGTTTTCAAAAGTATGCCATTGGAACATCACCTTGCTAAAAGCTGAAAAAGATGCATCTTTAGTAGCAGAAATGTGAGAAAAGACCAAAGTCTGGAACAGGGCAGTTTGGCCCAGATAAGCACTGCAGACCCAGAGTCAGACGGGATCCTCAGGAGCCAGAGGGATTCAGGGTGGGAGTAAAGGATCCTTCAGAGCCAGTGAGAGTGGAGGATCAGGCCTGGCTTTGTTCTTACCCCTCTCTAGAGAGAGGATGGGAGGGATGGGAGTTCCTGAGGGAGACCTTGCACAGCTGCTAGCAGGGCAGTGCTGAATGTTCTCCAGTGCAATGCACACACTGCACCAGGAACTGGGGGGCTCTGCAAGACCCAGCTTCAGTCAGAGAAAAGGGCAGCAGCTGGGTGGGATGTGCAGGGAGGAGACTTCTCACTGCCTGCCACGCCTGCCCAAAGCCCCCTCAGAACCTGCTCTCCATGAGCAGTCATGATTTGGGCTCCAGCACACACCTAGGACAGGACAGATGCTGTCCCCCAGGTCACACGTGGAGTCTCCAGTGGACCAGAGTACTGATCCAAGTCACCATCTGTCACCTCGGCAGCCAGACCAACCCTATTCCCCTTGTGCCCTGCATCTCCCACAGTGATTTCTTCCTGGTCTCTTTCTCCAAGGCCCAATTGCCATCAGCATTTCTCATCCTTTAGGAGAGATGCAGAGGACTAAGGCTGAGCAGCATCCTCTAACCCCTTCTCCTGAAACAAGCTTAGTCTTTGTTGCACTGTATTTACTTCTGTTTTCCAAGAGTAGGGAAAAGCAAACAATGTAGAAAACCTTTAATTTCACATTTTTTCCCAGCTGGTAAAAATGATAGCTGGATATGCACACATCAGTATAATCGTCTCCTAAACAAATGGCACAATGACAAACCGAGGGGGCGGGGAGAGGGGGAGCAGAGCACAAGCTGGTGTTTTCAATTTAGAAAGTATGCATTATTTACACTGCCATTATTCCACTCAATTTGAGTTCACGCTTTAGTCCTAATTTCAGTATAATCAAAGTCAATGAATATTTAATCAGCATTGCTTCCAGAAATTGAGTAATGCCATTAACATAATGTCCCCAGGACTTCAATGCCGATTTTCCTCAAAAGCATGAGACTTTCACTCTTCCTGCCCTTCCCCCCATCACTTTAACCAGTTGATGCTCTGATCCCCACCTTTGCTGGGCTTAACAAGGTGGGACCTGCCCAAAATGCAGCGAATGGGAGCAACACTTCCCAAATGCAGACATGTGTCTCCACTGATGCTGATCCAGCCCCAGGATAGGTAATAAAAGTAGAACATTTCCCCTCAGTATGGCTCAGTATGGATAAGCATTGTAATAGCCATAATCCATTTGCACTTCTGGAGCACGTTTCAATGGAGGGGCTCCAATCATTCTGCAGGCATTAATTAATGCCTCCCACTCCCCTGCAAGGAGGACACTTATTTGTGTGATAGCTAATCTACAGATAGGAAGACTGGAGCATGATGAGGTTAAGTGCCTGGTTTACAGCCACCCAGGAATCCAGTGGCATTTGGGCAGAAGTCTGGAGCTCTGACTGCCTCCAAGCTTCCTTCCCTAACCAACAGACTGTGCTGCTTCACTAAAATGAGATCAAGAAAAGCAGCAGTACCTATGAATATTTATGAACAATACAAAATTACAGCATAAAAAATTGTACAGACATTTCAGAGCTGCTAAGTGATGGCTCCAGAGCTGTATCTCTATGTGCACAGAGCATTCAGCAGTCAGTGCACACATGCCCCCTCCAGTGGGGCTGCATCTAATCTATCATCTTTTCTAACATGACTATCACTGCAATATCTCAGCAATGCCTTCAGCTGAAGACCTATCACAGCCTTCCATCTATCTGAGCTGGTTTATAAAGCTTTTCTCCACGGTACAGGAAAATCTGTGGGGCATGTGTTTTAAAATATTGGATAAATTCCTCACTTTCCCTTCTGTAAGTCTAGATAGAGCTTTAATGCACCCTTTATCAGTAATGAACAATCTCTTGTTCTCCCATAAAATTAGAATTAATCCTTTTTTAGGTTAATAAGGAAGGAACAAAGTTCAATTTTGTTCACACAACACGTACAGTTGGGAAGTCTGAGGTTACATATAGAAAGTACTTAGAAAGTTATTCTAACCTGTTTTTTTAGAGGGTTTTGATAGTTTGGGATCATCAGACTTTCATAAACTCTTCCATGAACAATTTCTTATTATATATCAGTTCACTGGTTGCCTGTTTGCAAATCTATCTGTTTTTCTCAGCAGGTTCCAGCATGGCACGGGCTCACCTCAGTGCAGGTGTTCTCTTCAGTAGTGGCATAAAGGATCATTTTTCAGCTGCTGAAGATTTCTGAGTTGCACAGGTGCACGTGGCATATGGAAATTTTTAGTCCCCACCTCTGAGAGTAGTCTTCAAAAATATATTTTCTAAAAGTTTGCAAAGCTCTTCAAGCTCAAAACCAGTAATACCAATATGTACTTATTTTGCTGAGTTACATCATGGTTGTAACCAATTTAAGCATAGTCCTGCTGGCCTGGTCATGCATTTAGGCTGAGGCTGGCAAAGATGAAATAGCACCTGACAAATTTACACTCCAGCTCCATGGAATTACCCTGATGTGGGTGAATATAAAGATCCAATTCGCAATAATTTAAAAAGCCTTATTCTTGGCTCGTGTCAAGAGTTTGCTCTTAGAGATGGAATGGAAGAAATAAATGGTGCAGATGGAACAGGGATGGAGGAGTAAAGCCTGTGCCTGCAGAGGGAACAAGGAAAGACTTTTTGCTGGAATAGGAGTGGGGATGTATTTGTTATGGTCTGGGGAAAGGTAGAGACTTGCTCAGCTCAGCTCAGGAGCTCAAGTCAGCAGCAAAGAATAGCTTGTACATGTCACTGGCATCATAGAATGAAAGCCCCCCTGTAATCTTAAGGAAAGCACTTCTATGAGTCCAGGTAGCATTTTTCCAACTTATCTTGTCTTTAATAACAAATATTTTGAAGCCTGAAGATTAATGGTTTTGTGGAAGTGACATATTCTACTGTCTCTTGAATGAAGTTGACTCAGCCATGCTCCACCAACACCCCCTGCCACCTCCCATTTATCCTAATGTCTTTAAGCACTAACCTTAGCAAACTCCACTGCCACCCTGGCTGAGAGGAAGCAAACCTGGCACCAGCTGCCTTTCAGCAGTAACAGGAATGAAACATGGAGGTTCTGCCCTGGAAAAACCCACCTTCAGCGACTCTGAATGAAGACCAGTGGCTCTGACAACATCTAGGGATACTTTCCTTCGAAGGGGAGCAAAGCAGTCTCATGCAGGGTCTGCAGCTCACTGACATCCACAGAAGGGCAATCAGGTCTCACAGCACTGCTGGGAAGGATTTTCACAGCCCTGTTCCTGACAGGCAGGGTAAGAGTTAAGCTGGAGGGTGGGGGAGAAGCCAGAGGATTGCCATAACATATAATCAGTGGGACTATTAATAGGGTTCAGGTTATAACTTATTCATGAACTTGTGCACTTTTCACTCGTACAGTATGGCAGGCTAACTCAGGAACACTTATGAATGACACTACTAATGCACCAAAGAGAAAGGAAACACAGTTCTGCTGCTGTTGCACATTAAACCCATCTATTGCTCTTTGAGACCACAGCAGATCAGTCAAGCAGACATGGATACTGCTGTTAAAAGATCAGCCCTCAGAGCATCCCCACCTCCGCTGGTTCTGGGATGCCTTTGGCAGATGCACAACGCATTAAATCTTTTTGTCTTGGCAATACTTGCATAATTTGCCGTATGATTCCTGTCTCAGCAAACCCTTACGAGCCTTGTCAGATTCAACAGGCAGCACCTCTCTCCATGGCCATGTGCCAGCCATTTCTCTTGCTCTTTGCAAACCCAGTGGAATTCGGAGCAATGGCCTTCCTTAAAAGTTCCACACTACAACCCACAGCAAACTGATGCTGATAAACTGGGCCAAAGCAAAGAATCCAAAGAGCTTCACATCCTGAAAAATCAGCTCCACTGTTTTTGAAGTTTACCTCCACAGTTCTGAGTGGCCCTGAGGGCAGGTGAGAACAACCACTGGCACCAGGAGGTTATGGCTGACCAGGCAGCACCTACAAACATCAAAACAGAGCTCGCAGAAATGTGAAGGCTCAAATTCCCACTGCTACTTCGGTTCCTGATGGAAATGAAGACTTGTACTATGGCACAAATAATTGAGGACTTAATAGATATGGCAAAGGCAATGGGGTGTGTCAGTAGCAAGGCTGAGGGAAGAACCTAGCTATCCCCAGGGACCAAGTTTATTCCTCTCACCTACACGCCTGGCAAGAGATTTAGCACTTGTCACTGGTCACTGTTTTATCTCCAGTGTCTTAATTGTCTTCCTGCTAGTTAGGGCTCATTGTATGTTCTATTGATTGTTGTTTCCCCACTAATTGACTGTGTGGTTATTGGCTTCTTTAATTGCCATCCTGAAAGGCACTGTAAATTATCCTACATCAACATTAGTGATGGTAAGAAAACCAGAGTGGTGCAAGGAATTTCAGGAATACAGGGGGGAAACAACAAGGTCTTGGATTCCCCTCTCTCAGCCAACTCATCCTAACCTTGTAGACCAAACATGAAACTTTTTACTTCCATGTGCTGGAATCAAGTTCTGGTTTTGACCTATATTCTGGTGCAATATTCACTCACCCAGATGATGGATGTACAGGGCCTGCAGCACATCCTTTCCAGCACACATGTGCTTCCCAGCTCCTCCTCCAGTTACCTAAGTCTGGTCCAAGACACAGAAGTCAATGGCTATTTTCTTTAGACTTCCACAGACCTTTTGGTCCAGATCTTGAAACATTTATTACTTCTCACAGACCTAAGGGTACAGACAAGGGACCAAGGGAGATTTTTTTAAGTCATCTAATTCCTATTAATTAACTCAGCCATGTTAGAGCTTTTGAAAGTTTGACAAAGCCCTCACAAGCATTTTTAGACAGTTGAATTGCTTTACCTGGCTCAGTCCTCCAGCCCCCATATTTTCAAGCATTGTCTGCATATGCCAAACTCTTAATCCAGGTACACAGGACAGGATGAGTCAGTTATGCAATACATTTAACTGTTCTGGAGATGATAGAACACTATGAAAAGAAAGATTAATTAAAGACCTAGACAAGGAAAAAAACCCCTTTTTTTTCAGAAACCATTTAGCAGTGAAAGGCACTGGGCATTATTTAAGGCTTATTGAATTCATGCTGGCTCTCTCTCTTTTCTAGAATAGCATCAATACTGCAATTGATTCCAGGCCTTTTCTTAGAAGAATCCCAGTTCTAATTTAATCCTATTGAGCAGCAGTCAGAAGCCCACCAAGGGAGGAATTCCACTCATTTTAGCAAAACGGCCAAACAGTGGTGGGTTTGACAAAACCAAAAGACATGACTTTTGCCTTTTTTGAAGGCCTTTTGCCTGTTTTTTGGCAGGTAACCGTCTCTGCAGCAGTCCCTGTTGCTGCCACAGCCTTCTCCCAAGAATGCAACATCCAGGGCCTTGCTTGTTTTCCTATTAAGGCAACAAATGTGCTTTGCTAAGTTTTGTGTAAAAAAGAAAATTTATTTCTAAAGATGATAAATGGTCCTTTTGGCTCCTGATGGTTCTTTTTTTTTTTTTTCCTATTCCCTTTTCTTTTTTTCTCCTAGGTAAGAAAAAATCCCTCCCTTCCTGTGCAAATGTTCACAAGGGAACAGTTAAAGGTTCTTTTTCACACAGCTTTTCAACCAGTTAGTACAGGAGGTCACATTTCAGCTGATGAAAATATGCTATGAAAACTTGTGTGTGCTATTCCTACATATCCTGACCTCCCTCTTATTTCTTCTCACCCCTTCTAGATGTAAGAAAAGCAGCAGAAAAAGAGGCATTCCCCCATCAACACTTGAAATCTATCCCCTAGCCTTCTCCAAACTGCTTGACTAGTTGTTACTGTAAGTGAGGAACTATGAGTTATCCTGCCACACTTACAGGTCTCTAATTTCAGAACACTGTTCTTGAGCTTTAATGGAATGATTAGTGATGTGTAGCAGCAGCAGCAAGAGGAGGAACACAAATCAAGCCAGGAAAGCCTAGGGATGCAATCCCATCCATCTTTAGATGCCACATCCCCACCAATATCTGCTGTGAGCACCAATTCATTAGACTGGTGCAATCTCTTCAATAACAGCCCCAGCCTGTCCCCCCTGAGCAGCTTGTTAAAGCCTCACAAGTCAGTGCAGAACCAATTTGCTCAGCCCTCATTGTTTCCCAGCACTAACCTTATTAACCTCTAGGCACAGCAAAAGGGCTGCTCATTTGCTGGAACATCTGCTTTGGATTGAAGCGATGAGGAGTGTGGTGGGAACGTGTGGAAGAGGGAGGGAGTCCCTCAGCAGTGCTGGCCTGGCCTGTGCCAGGCTGCTGGCAGGGCTCAGCTCCATCAGCCCTGGCAGAACAGCCCAAGGGGGCTCTGTCTCATCACCTGAGCAAGTGCCAGGTCTAGCTGGGCTTTTTTCGGAGGAGATGGTTGGAGGAGTTCTATTTTCACGGGTCCTGCTGCTCTGTGCAGATGTTCTGTTTGGCTTCACTTTGCCCTTTTACCTACAAATAAACCAACTCACCTCCCTCTCCTTCAGAGTTCTATATTTATGTGCAACCAGGGTTAACACTGTGGCCAAACCCAGCCCATGTCTTTAATTTCTCCTAAAACTTAGACAAATTCACAATCCTTTGGTTGCAATTTCTGCCACCTCTTTCATGAAGCTGTCTCTGTTTTCCCACACTACCTTGGATCAACTTGTCTCTGAAACCATATTCATACTCAGCAGCTTAAAAAGAAGAATACACATGCACACACACACAAACCAACCTAATCCACATCTAATTCTAAGGAGCTAATGGCTACTTGAGGAATGGCTCTTTATAAATGAGAATATATGAAATACCCTATTGAGAAGAGAGGGCTACTCAGTATTTCTGCAGCTTTGTGCAATGCTCAGGTATTCTGAAGTATTTTTATCTTTTGACAGTTTAAGCAAGACCAGTTTCTCTGAATACCTTTAACTCTCACCTTCCTCCCAAAACAGAGGCCTGTTTTTCCCAAGCCTTCTAGTCCAGTCTCATCACCTATTGCAAACGCCACAGGGAGAAACAAGAAATAAGTCTTCTCCTTTAGCCGTAGTTTTCATGGCCTATATGTGGTACTTGTCAACATTATTTAACTGCAAACTTCTTGCTGGAACCTCACCTGATGGCCCACATTATTTCCTAGCTCTGCCTTATTGTAGGAGCACGAATAGAGAAGGTGGTAGAGGTTCTTAGAACAAGAAAGGGAACAGTGACAATCTCTGAGAGGTTTATATCTGCATTTTGAGGTGCCTGACAAAAGTTTGCAAGCACATTTTGCCTGTGAACAGCACACTACCCACCACGTCTGAAGGTGCCAAAAAAGCAAAACTTGGAACACACACAGGGGAAGGACTGAGTTGAAAAAAAGCCAGTTCAGTATCTATCTGCTCACAACAACCAACAAGCACATAAATGAGTCTTGCACTCTTCTTTCCTCATCTTCACTCTGTGGCCACTCTCCAAAGAGAAGGCAGTGTGATGAGCCAGGGGAAGGCAAAAACACTCCTGTTTCAAGATCTCATTAACTGGGAAGCTAATAAGTGCACTGAAGCTTTCATTCCTCAAGCTGAAACAGGAAAAGTTAGGAGGGGGAAAAAAATACTTTTAAAGTGTCAGAATTTTTTACTTCTCATCTTTAATGGTGCTTCTGTACATTTTTAATAGCTGATCCTCCACATGAAACCCTCGGGAGCAAGGTGAGGGAGCCAGAACTTACTGGAGTGCTTACATCCCCATTTCAAAACCCAAAGCCTTTCCACTGAAAAGAAGATGATTGAAAAACTGCATGAGGTGTCTGTCCCATAAAATGTAGCAGCTTATTAGCTACTTTTTGACTCTTGAGCCATTAAGGTTTGCTGGCTCCATGCCTTCATTTTCATCTCCTCTTCCTCTGGGCCAAAAAATCTTCCTTCGTTTTCCTGCCCCAGCCTTTTCAGAACTTCACCCTTCATCTCTGCAGTGGAGGGGAGGAAGGCAAGGAGTCAAGAAGCTCTTTGATACAGCAGCTAGAGGGGGTCAGAGATTTAAATTTACCCAGAGGACATGATTAAAAAAAAAAAAAAAAAACAAAAAAAACCAAAAAACCAACCACCGAGAAACAACAAGTGAGATTCAAGGCTTTGTCTTTGTTTCAAGAACAAGAACTGAGTCAAATGCCCGTGATCGTGACCACGGGATTCTCCCACCTTCAGAAAAACAAGCATCTGAACACAATGGTAATGTTTTACACAGGTGATAGTTAGCAAAAGGGTCTTTCTTTTATGCAAAAGGGAAAGTAATCCTAAGGAAAGTAGAAGCCTGATTAATTTTTCAAGTCATCCGCTTTATTAAATAAATACAGGACAGAATCAATGGCTTCTGCTGAAATTCAGCAAAACATCCTTGGCATTTTGGAACTTCCCTTTTAATTTCCACTGGGGGTGATTTTTTTCTCTTTCAAACTAAATTTTTTATTCTTTTGAAGAATTGATAATCAAAGACCATAATTCCTCACTTACTACATGTTTACTTGCTTTCAGTTTCTTTAGACCAATGTACTTATGTCTAAAAATAATCACAAGTGCTACTAAAAGTGCAAATAAATTCTAAGCAGCCTAGCAAAGCAGTGCTCCTAAACAATAGTCAGTGTTTATAAGCAATCCCACGACAACAGATGTGATAAAGAATTAACTATTGCTTGTACTGACTGAGGCCTTCAGATCACTTCAGAGAGTTGACCCAAATCCTCTGCACAAGACCCTGGGGTATGCATGATCCCACTTTTCAGAAATTCTCTCCACTCCAGGTTGTGTGGTAGCACTTAGCCAAAGTTAAGAAAAACTTTTCATTTGCCTAAACTGGAACCTAGTAGGCTTTGTTTATTTTTGTCTGTTAAAAGTGCCTCTGTTATTTAGAAATCTGATATTTTACTGGGAGCTCAAGCCAACACCCTTGAAACCTTCTGTTTCAAGGGAACAGAAGGGCTGGGGTACCCTTCAAACTGTGCCCAAGAGATTCCAGGCTGGATCTCTCCTCTCCTCTCCCTCTCCCTCTCCTCCCCTCCCCGGGAAGAAACAGTGAGAGCTCGAGTTCCCATTCCAGAGTTCCCATTCCAAAAGCAACATGTGCCTCTGGCTCAGCTCCCTGCCCTGGAGATCCTCCTCCGCTCTGTCCTGTGGCCACAGAGGTCACTGCTGAAGGGGGAGTCCCAGTCTGTTCCCCTTTAGCCAGACAGGGTCTGAAGCTTAAAAAAAATTTTACTTTCTCTTGTGCTTTTTCTGATTTTCACTTTGGGTCACTTCCCTTTCAGCAGCAGAAGAGGCAAGAGGATTCACCCTGGCAGATGGAGTCAGCTGCTGACAATACATTACACTTAAAATTCCTTTTAATATTCTGCTTAGACACACTGTAAAAGAAGAACGGATATCCCGAATAATTAAAATATGTTTAATTTGCATGGAGCTCAGGGCATTGTTCTGACATCAAACATCACTGTCAACCATATGTGGAATTTCAACTGCCAAGTGCTTCATTTATGTGAAAATTAGCTTAAGTGTACAAAGAATGAAAAATTTATGATTATTTCACATTTTAATAAATGCAGTGCTATGCATTAATTTAGACTTCTAAAACAATTTTGACAGTGACAAGGGAATCCTTCACAGACTAAGTGCTGCAGCGTGCCGTGTTTCACATGTCCTGCGGAATTATGTGGTGGAGTGTTAAGGCAGTTAGATTTTTATGTTTTTAAACAAAGATATTATATGACTATATCACTTAAAATACTGCTTCACTCTTCCCATGAGATGGCACAGAAACCATCAATGGCTTTCAGACAGATCGGCATCTCGCGTTCCACAAAAATGTTTGCAGTGAGAAAAAAAAACTGCATATATCACATTGCTCAATGTAACAGGCACTGGCAACTTTCCCCAGACTTTTGTTGTACAGGAAAATCACTTGGGTGGTGACAGCATCTTCCACAAGGTGCTAAGATCTGGCACCAGTGCATTATTTTTCATGAGCATCTTCTGTTCTTCGTAGTAAAACATGAGGCTGCACCACCTCTCACTCCTTTTATAGGCCAGGGGGTGTTTCTCCGGGCCTAAATGGAAATCCCACAATGTTTTGGGGTCTGGGGTATCCCAGACTAAGAGAGAACATTGGCAACCCCTCACAAACTTCTCCTTCTCTTGGTCCAGCTAGAAGTCCCCTTCAAATGGCACTTTTCATATAATGATCAACTTTGCCTTTAGCTTGACAAAATTAATAAAGCACTTCTGTAAACATGGATTCACAGGATCACAGACTAGTTTGGGTTGGAAGGGACCTTTGAAGGTCATCTGGTCCAGCCCCCTCCAATGAGCATCTTCAACCAACATCTGAAATTCTGTACAAACCCCCTGAACTCAAAATACAATTGACACAAAGAAAGAGGATTTTAGCAATTGTCAGCCCACATAAGTCTGACTTTTGTGCTTTGTAAAATCTGGCATTTACAGGCATGTTAAACACAGTTCACTCTCCTCTCTGCATGTATTGCACGCTCAAAATCTACATTAAAAGAAGGTTATTAACACCATCCTTCCAGAGTTCAGAAAAGAGACCAAAACCAACTTCATTCTGCCATTTCCTAAGGTGGGGCTCTTTGAACAAATCTCTTTGGTGTATTTCCATTTCTTCTTTTCTTTCTTTCTTTTTTTTTTTTTTTTTTTAAGAAAGCAAACTTATAAAAATGGAAATTCTATCACATAGCCTCACCTTGAGCACAGATGAATTATAAACAGGGTTTGATCCTTCAGATCCACCTAGAGCTCTCAGCATGTGAGCTTATCTAGTAACCAAAAGCAGCAAAAAGCCTTCATCCTATCTGAGAATCAGCTCTGAAAGGAGATGAGATCAGACACATGCTTTGCTATTGGCTTTCATGGCTGTTTCCTGACAGCAAAATAGTACTAAGAATAAAGAACCTTAAGACCCATCCAGCTGCTTTAAACAGGTGTGATCTGGCAGGCACAGCTACTTCTGTAAACTCTGAATCGTGAGGCAAAATCTCCCCTTCACGGTCTGGTTGCTTCTGGCCTTTGTTGTCCGAATGCAGATCTTATTCCTTGTTGCAATAACACCAAGAGCAGCACTAGCCTCTACTAGGACAGGAGTAAACTTTTGCTCTCTCTTTGGCATCAGAAAGCTTAGCCTGGCACAGGGAGCGAGTCACTTGGAAAATCTGCTCGCTGGGTATCGAAGAAGCAAGTGCTGTACGTGTTTGTATGGCATTCTGCAGGTCCATGAGCAGTACGTGGCCTTTTGGGTGAGTGTGGGAATGGCCACTCCCTGTGGATGGGAGCAGAGCCCAGGCCACTGCTGGAGTTCCCCGTGTGTCATAGTTAGGTGGTTTGGATCCCACCAGCCAAGCCCAGACTGCCCTTCTGTTGTTCCCAATGTGGCTCCAGTCACCCCAGTATGGTTACACACACTCCCAGTAGACCCCAGTTGCCCCCAGCATGTCTGTAATCATTTCCAGGCACTACCAGTGGCCCCAGTAAGGTGTTAGTTATCCCAGTATGATCCCCCAGTCATGCCCAGAATATCTCAGTTGCCTCCAGCATGCATCCAGTCATTCCCAGATCCTGCAATTGGCTTGCAGCATGATCCCAGTTTCTCTCAGTTGCTCCAAGTAGCCCAAAGTATGAGCCCAGTCACTCCCTTTCAACCCCAATATGATCCCAGTAAGCTCCAGTTTGATCCTAGTCACATGCCAGCACTCCCAGTATGTTCCCAGTATAATCCCAGTTGCTTTCAATATCTCCCACTATGGTCCCAGCTGCCTCCAGAATGGTTCCAGTTGTTTCCTAGATCAACCCAGTCCATCCCAGTATGATGCCATTTGCTCCCAGCATGCTCCCAGTTACCCCCAGTATGGGGGATGATGTACAGAGTGTCTTCCCAGTCGCTCTCAGACACTCCCAGTATGTGTCCAGTCACTCCCAGGATGAGGTGAACCCCTTCCCCTGCAGCTTCTCCTGCAAGAAGTCACTGGAGGCAGAGCTGGTGCTCACACTGCTCCCCCCCAGTGCTCCCTGCCAGCCTGGCACCACACAGGGACCAAGTAAATGCCACCTGCCTTGCTTGGTCCTCCCTGCCACTGCTCAAAGGCCTCTGTAGCCCTCAGGCTAAGAGTTTGCACTCATTCACTTGGTGTCTGTCAAAGAAAATGAAAATGCAAACAAGAAAATCAATGTTTGGGGTTTTTTTTAACAAGTTATTTTACTGGCATTTATGCTGCAAGTGCAAGATGGTGTTTGTTATCACTGGCCTACCACGGCAGGGGAAATACTGGTTCAAAAAAAGTCCCCCTGGAATTAAAACATCTCCATGGGATTTACACTGGACAGTAGATATGTCATAACTTACATAATCACCTCAAGTGGGATTTCAAAGGTATTCTGTCTAGTCTTATTGCATTTCCACCCCAAACTGAAGGCAATTTTAAGCACTGATTTGAATAGAGACATTTACAAGCCTCAATTTTTCTCCAACACTTTCCACTAAGCTTTTGTGCAGTCTGTAAGTCAGATGAAAGTGGTATTTGCATATTGGTAAAATAGCACGTGGATCATTTTTATCTGGAGAATATAACTGAAAACTGCCATCAGAAATTAAGGGAAAATCTAGAAATGTGCATTTAGAAGCAGATTAGGGGCTGGCCCTTTATTTGGCTATCAATTTGTGTAGAATACAACTGTCTGAATTTGTGGGGGGAAAAATTTCTTGAGATTCGAGGACCACAGTGGGATGTTTTCAGCCAGATGAAATCGAGACCATTCTGGTGTTAAATATTTGCTGGAGGAGGTTAGGCCTTCAACCTAATACCAGCAGGCTGCCCCAAGGAATTGTTCCTAACTGCAGAATATTTTGTCAAAAGCACTATCATCACATGCTATTTTCAAACCAGTAACACTAAACCAGAGGACTGAAGCTGGTTTAGTGCAGTGAAAGGGCAGCAAAAAAACAGAAGGAAAAGGGAGCTTGCACCAGCCAGGAGACCAAGGCAGCAGCCAAGAGAGCAGCTTTTGTTTATATCAGGGGTGACCAAACCCCAAACCTGAACTTTCCCTCTCCATTTTGCAGCACCAAGGCAAGCCAGCCACACACACTCTTGCCTCCATGGTTTGAGCAGCTTGAAGGACGTGCATGGGGGTGTCAGCAATGAAACACCCTCTAAAGAGCTTGCAGGGGGAGGAGATGGAGCTGAAGATGGCAATGGGCTGAGGGAGCAGAAGGGACAAAACAGGATCAAGACAGGCTGAAACTTCACAAGTGAGACTCTTACATTAAATGAAAATGAACTGAAAACTTGGCATCACTGTCAGATGCCAAAACAGGAATTATCTCTTTCCCCCATAAAATTATATGGCCCCAAAGCAGTAAAAATATTAGAGGTTTAGTATGCAAACAACGCTGCTGAATTATGATGCTCATATTGTGGGTCAGGTTTTCTGCACTAGCCCAAGGCCATAGTCCAAGAAGACTTGGGAAAACAAAAATCATTAGCTGTAAACTCCTCAGAAGCAATAAAAAGGCAGCCATGGCTCAGGTTGGTCACCACGCTTTTACTGAGCATACACGTGCCTGAATACATATATATTATACATCTACAGCTACAAATCTAGCACAGGCATAACACCTGGAGAAACCCAGAGAGGCTGCAGAACCCAGTGATATAGAACATTCAGCCAAGCCCTACGGAAAATCATTAAGTTTGGAAAAGACCTCCAAGATCATCAACTCCAACCTTTGACTGAGAACCCCCATGAAGAGAGCACTGGTAGGGTTGTCTGGACAGCTCCCACACGCCAATCTCCACAGCAGAGACAAGCAGAGGTACACACAGCACAGCTACACCATGTTCACCACCTGGCAGACCAGCTAAGACCTACTGGAGTTTCCAGCCAGGGCCTGTCCCAGCCCCAGCAGGTCCCCTGTGTGTGCAAGCAGAGCCAGGCTCACCGGGAATCCCCGGTGGGACAATGCCCCCGAGGTCCTGCCGTGGTGACAAAGCTGGGCTTTGTGCCCCTAATCCTCCAAGCAGGAGGCAGAGGATGAACTCAGTCACTGGAAAACGGATGTTGCACACATCCTTCCCACACCTCCTGCCAGCTGCTTGCAGCAGGGCTGGCATGAGACTTGCTGCTAACCTTGGTGGGAGGTGCAGTGCCACAGGAGCAGGTACATGGAACAGGAAAAATCTGTCAAGGACTTCAGAGAAAAAAAAAAAAAAAAAAAAAAAAAAAAAAAGAATGAAATAGAAAAAGGGGTTGGGGGATAATTACAAAACAAGTATTTTTAATGGTTGCTGGCAGAAGCCCCAACCCTTGTATTTAAATGGCTTTTTTAATTAAAAAACAGCAGGCTATGAATGCTAATCTCTCTGAGCAGAAAGCTCCTGATGGTTTGCCTGTTTCCAAAAGACCAAATCAATCAGCAAGAAGGCTAACCCCATCTTGGGAACAGGCATTTCAGAAGGGCCTCAACTTTCAGAGACTACATGTGCTGCACTTCTGAACACACAGGGGAAGGTGTAAACTAACACCAAAACTGCAACATTCACAAAACATGTCCAATAGTGCTTTTACTTTTTTTTTTTTTTTCCCCTAGATCTGATCTGTCTTTCCTTGTTACTTCAGAATGTTTTTTTTTTTTTTTTCCTAGCTAAAAATATCAGTGGAGGCCTGCCAGGCTAAAATGTGCAGTTTGAGTCCCTAAGTGTTTGGGTAGGGAATATTCCAATTGCTCCACATTTTTGCCTATGTAAACTATTTAACTTGCAAATCAGAAAGCAATGTTGTATGACACACTTGGGTTTTTCTTGGAATCTCAGCAGACATGCAGAGAAAAAAACATATTGCCAGCAGAGAGAGTGAGAGGAGAAGAGAAAAAAGAGAGAGAAAGAGAGAAAGAGAGAGAGAAGGATGTCAACCATGTAGTACAAAAATAAATTGTTAGCAATTTTTCATGAACTGAGTTTTCCCAAATGTAAAGCAATTTAACAATTTTACGCCATTGCAATTCACAAGATCTGTGGGTAGAGGGATTTTAAAGGAAAATCCAACCCTATTTCATTCTTTGTCAAGAATTATGTGTCATTTTGTTTCTTTCCCACATTTTATATTTGTATAAAGTGTGAGAGAAAGGAAGCCTCACCAGGGAAGGTCACTAGCAGGGAACACCATAAGAAAATCCTGGTGCTGCAGAGCAGTGGAAGGCTTCCTAACCTGGCACTGCCATGCAATTTACAAAAAAAAAAATCCAAATATTATGCGTATGCATTTAAGTTAACCCAGTTTTCTGGTCTCAGGAAGGACAAAGATGCTCAAGAAACAGTTTGTGCCAAGTTGCTACACAGATAGGGGAGATAAAGTGGTCCATCAGTGATGTGCACATCTTTTCTAGAATCTGCCTGCATCAGGAGCCATGGCTTCTGTGAGGTTCCTTCAAAGGCAGGGGAGTTTACTCTCCACCATGGCTGTCACTGAGACAAGTGAAAAGCCTCAAAGATATCAGCACTCACTCTGTGTGACCACTCTTGGTGCACCTGGATGCTTTGTACAGCTCATGCTATAACTTTGAGGTGCCCTGTAAGACTCAGTGATGAAAGAAGCTTTGCAGAGGTGCTACTCAAATTACTGCCTGGGTGCCCTTTCCTTAAATCAGGCTAAGCTTTCACTAGGAAAACAGCTGTAGGGAGCAGCTCCAAGGAATTTCTCTGCAAATTCATTTTGCAGGATGCTGATTTCTCATTATGAGAGAACACAAATTCATTTGACGAGAAATGTTCTCTTTCCACTCTCATTTTGTTTCACAACCTATGGCCTAAACCTCAGGTGAATTTTCAAATAAGCCAGAGCTCGTCCTTGCAAAGGAAGCCCTGAAGGAAACAAACACAGAGAGCACAAAGTTGGCATCTTTTGTGTTATTGCCCAGTGCAGCAAGAGAGCACAGGAACACCTTGACAAAAGTGATGTGTGTCCCTCATTCTGCACACAAGAAACTAGAACTGCTTTGCAGATTTCTGTGAATTGTGCCACACAACCTTGCCAAGTTGTTCTTTCCCTCCCTTTCTCAGATGGGGGAACCTGAGGGATGGCTGATGGGAAAGAAGGCTATCACTCCCAAGTGATTTGGGAGCTAGATCAAATTAAATCTCTTGTACTTCAAGAATTAGACCACTCTGTGCTCCAAAACCAACAAATTGATGTTTCATGCAGAGATGGCTGACTTTATACATTTAAGTGTCACACTGACACTTGCCATTCTTGACACTGAGGAGCTAAATTTATCACTGTGTTCTTTAATATGCCCTAGGAAAGACAGAATTAGAGATGTCCTCCTGCCCGGGTTGCAGCAGCTCCCCGTTGTTAATCCAGCCACACCAGAAATCTCTTCCAGCTTGATTTCCTCTCTCCACTGAACAGCAGCATGTGGATCAAACAAGCCCGAGCACCTTGCTGTCCACCTGCTTCTCAAGTGCAACCAAGCAGAAGAAAACTACTCTGACAATTTGAAAAGGGACTACAACCAATTTAGAAGGAAATGATTGCACAGAGTCCAACCCAGTGCCTCGAACGGCGTCACGGAGCAATCCTTCATCACTTAATGTGCTGGGCCTGTCACTCTGCTGATTTCAAATGAGTTTAGGTAAACCAGCTCCACAAGCATGATTCACTTTAAAACACTTCCACTCCAGGGCATCACTCTGCATTGCTGGTACTTCTATACTTTCAAAGAGTATTTCTAGCATGCCTTTTATTTCTTGAAACAGACTTATATAGATAAAATGTGGCAAATGCAGCCCCTTTGATGACTAATAATCTTATTTCCTTATGGGAAACAGGAAAACCTCTGGTATGGATGTAACCACCAACTTGTTTATCATATCTAGACCTAGCTCTCCACCTATAAGAGATCTATGCTAGTTAGGTATGGGGTAGACAACACTGGGAGCTATACTTAACTAAGACTTATCCTTAAACCTCTGGATTTTCAGATGAGAGTCACATTTTTGTTTGGTTGAACACTGTTGACCTAAACATCATTTCCTGTCATGTAACTGCATTAAGTATTCATTGACTTTCAGACCCAAACAACAGTTCAGAATTTTCTTAGGTACTTCAGAAAGAAGCTGTGTTGTAGCATTTCATCCTGAAGTCTCTAATGCCACCCACCATTAATTTCTTTGCCAAGAATCAAGTCAGTCCATGTCCCTCTGTGCTCCAGGAGATTGCAGGGACTGTCAGAGCAAACCTCACAGGACGCTGCTGGAGAAACCCCAGGAAGTCAGTGGAAAGCCAAGCTGAGCTCTATTGCTTTTGGGACAGTATAAACACCACAGGATAAAACAGCCACAAAACAACTTAAAAAAAAAAAACCAAAAAACCACACAAGCAAATAAAACATGAACATATACTTCCAGGGAAGCCTTGGGGGAGGGAAACAGCCTGCTGTTGTGGGTACTTTAAGTTAATAATGGTCAAATAACATGACCTAGAAGGGATTAGCAGGAAGGGTAGAGAGATCCTTTCTTTAAAAGCTATATGGCTACAAGCTGTATAGCTACAAGTTACACGGCTAGAAACTTCAAAAACCACTGCAAGGAAACATCACAGACAAAGCACATCCACAGATTATCTTCCACTTTCCATATACCATAAATGGAATTATGCTTGAAACTAAACTGACTGTCTTTTCCCAGGTCTTTTCCATGGCTTTTTAAGGGAAAAGCACAAAAAAGCTGCAGAAATAATGACTAATAGAGGTGGGCTTTTTTCCCCACAGAATTTGAAAAGCAGAAGGAGCCATTAGATTGCATTGTCCAGCTTGTAACAAAGGCCCTTCTTCCCTTTAAGTGGCTACAGACATTTTAGCTTCGCAGTGCTTCTCATGGCATTAGGCTAATTATCCACTCGTTAGGGCCCCAAGTCTTACTTGTGAGGTGGTGAATGAAGTCTAACTCCTTTATGGTCCTGCCCTACTTCCTAATAAAGTCCAGCAAGGTTGGGAACAGGAGTATCTTCAATGTTTTCAGATGAGCATTGCTCCCACACTGAACCAAGTTGCATTTATTATCTTTTAGCCTGGCTTCCAGAATTTTAATTAATAGAATACCATCTTCACCTAACTTTTATCTGCAAATCTGACGGCTGTAATAAAGCAGTACTGTACATTTCCCATGGTTCTGGTGTTATTCAGGCTGGGTGAGAGGAGAGAAGAGCCACTCTGTAGGGCAGAGACCGAGGGCTGCCAGCTGGACAGGACAAGGGGGAGGCAGCTCAGCCCCAGTGCTGCCACAGCTGAGGGCTAACCCAGTGCCATCCTTCCTCACATTCCAGAGCAGATGTTCCAGACACTGTGATGTGGGTTTTGGAGCAAGGGAGTGGGAAATGAGGGGATTGAGGCTGCAGCAAGGCCATGGCACAGAGCCAGCAGGCTGGAGCCATGGTGGAAAGGCTCTGCTGCAGGGCAGTGTGGAGGGGAGCAAGCAGAGCATCCCCATGCTTTGGGCACATCTGGCTGCCACGGCACAACAGGCTCCTGCTCCATGAGCTCCCGAGAAGAGCAGGAGCTGTGCTCATCCTCCTCCTCCCCCTCCATCCCACGGGGTGAGGAATCCAGCCCTGCCCTGACGCCCTGCACGGGGTCAGGCCATGAATTTGACCTCACTGGAACCAGATGTGCTCTGTGGTGCCCCAGTCCCTCCCTGTTTAACGAGGACATGTCCCAGCAGCTCCCCTCTGGTGCCTTTTGGAAGCTCTGGCTGCAGCTGCAGAGCTCAGTCTGTGCTTCACTAGGAGCAAACTGGGCTTTCAATGACATAATTACAGCCCTATATTAAAATGTTATATTTAAATGATCTCATTCTTCATCAGCAGAGGATATCCCTAACCAAAACAAATTATTCTATATCATTTATTGTATTTAAGATAATTTAATTCATGCTGGAAGGCAGCAAATGAATAAATTCCACAGCACTTTATTTAAATATTTTTGAACAAATCTTGAAAGATGTTTTCATTTAGCTGAAAGAAGACTAATAGCAATTTTTTTCCTCTACCACAATAAAAAATATGGGTTTCTTTTTATTGCACTTGTTAAAATAAATGGCATTTTTAATAAAGACTGTCCCCATAACAACATATATGATTTGATCACATTATGAAATAAATGTCATGTGAGATTATACATTTCAAAGCAGACAGTTTATGTTCCTTTAGTTATTAAATTCAATCAGTTTTACTTTTTTTTTTCCTGAAGGCAGGTATGTTTTTGATTAAAATGTGACCCCAAAAGCTGAATAATTTTAGTGAGAGTGCATTTTCATTTTTTGAAGGTTTATCTACCTTCCCATAGGAACTTAGAATAAAAAAAAAAATATGGCTTTCAATGGCAGAAGTAAAATTTGGTTTCCTTTGACTGACATTTTTTATTCCCAAGAAGACCACGTTACAGCACAGTGCTGAGTTGGGAAACTTCAAGCTAACTAACTAGTTACTATGTTTTTAGCCCATAAAATGGGTCTGATGTTACAAATGGTCCCAGTATCCATCTCCCTTGTACAGAAACCCAAAGGCAGCCCTGAGCCACAGCCTGTGCCATCAGACCAGGCTGTGGCAGGAGACTGCCTGTGACAGGGACCCACACTGGCCACTGTCGTAGGACCTGCAGGGAATTTTGATTTCCTCCAGAAACTACCTGAGAACTACTAGACAGGAACATGGGAATGCAGGAAACCAAGCAGTGGCAGAAGTGACCCACGGGACCGCATCCACAGCTCCATGCAGGCTGGCACTTCCTCCACAGGCTTTGGATTGCACTCTAACCAGGAGCAAACCCCCATTCCTGCCTCTGATTCTCTACCTCCTGCCCACCTCACCAGGATCCCCTGTTTGCTGGGGGACATGATTTAAGGCAAAGTCCTTCCTCAGGAGATCCACAGGTCAGAAGCTGGTCCAACTCTTCGATGGAATTTGGGTACTTGAGTGGTCTGGTCTTTTCTCCTCGCACAGGCTGCCCCTAGCACCTATCTCACATCCATGGTCAATACAGTGGAACACCTGTCTGGAAAGCAGTATAGGAAAAACAACCCACTTTTAGCCTGTCCAGAATTCCCATTGCTAATTTCTGGATCATTTCCCTCGTTTAGGAATGCAAAAATCAGAGCACTTTGGAAGGGAAGGCTTCATGGTGCCCTTGAGGTCTCCCTCACAACAGCCAAGACACAGAATCTGGATCTGCCAGCCCCAGGTGCGACTATCACTGCTTGCTCTTCAGACACCGAATTTCTCTTTCGGTGTCTTTCTAAAGCCCTCCATCCTTTTCAGACACTTTAGCTGCACAACAGCCTTGCTTCAACAAATGAAGCTCCTGTTAAAAATCACTGACAACACGGGTGTTTGCTTAATAAAGAAATTACTTTTAATCTAAACATCACCATCTGTCAGGCCCTGAAAAGGAAAAACAAGAAAAAAAAAAAAAAGAAAAAAAAAGTGCAGTGATGCACAGCCATGGAGTAACATTTGAAAGCTCACATCCCAGCTCTCACCGAGCATAAACGCTGAATATTAAACAAACACCTGAAGCTACATGTGCCACCACCTCAAACTATCACTTCATTTTCTGTTACGTGCTGTGACTTACGGGGAACGTCACGGGCGCCGCCATCTGTGTCGCCTTTAATTATCCGTGGGAGCTGCACACACCATATCCCACAGCTCCTTCAGGAGGTGCCACCAGGGCAGGCCATGTGCCCGGGGTCAGGGCCAGGTCCCCAGGAAGCACCGCAGGAGGGGTCGGGCTGCACAGCAGGGACAGGCACGGCCTCTCCTTGGGCAGGGGCGGCTGAGGCTCCGTGCCTGACCTCTGCACCTGCCCCAGGAGCTGCTGGCTGCTGAGGGTGGCTCCTATTAACACCCTGGGTCAGGAGTTGGCTCCTGCTCAGCTGCTGAAGGCAGAGCTATGAGAGGATAAAGAGGGGAGGATGCAGATCAGGAGCAGCTTTCTGCAGTACTGTCAGGAATTCTACTGGAGAAAAGTTTCTGAGCGCTGACTCACGTTGAGGTTGGATGAACTGGTGGGAAGCTGGCTGGGTTAGGAGGAAAGTCAGTGATTGACTTCTCCGTCATTCCCAACAGCTCTGAGCAAAAATAATCCTGGGATTAAATGATTCCACCAGCAGCTGAGCTCTAAGAAAGCTTGGTCTGTGCTTGCTGTACCTCCCTGTGTCTCTCCAGCAATCCCAACTGCTCTGTGACACTTCCATCAAACTTCCACATTATTGCCCAGTCCCTCCACCTGGCAGAGGAGCAGCAGTGTCTGCCCACCCCATCCCACCACCCTGGGGCAGCTGGAGCAGCAGGGAAGGGGCTGGCAAACAGGCAGAAATACCCTGGCAGTCACCACTGGCAACCGAGGACGGCTGTGTGTAAATTCAGAGTGAACAGTCAGATGTTTTACAGACACTTAGCTGATCTCCCAATATCCTGCTAAATCTCTCAGGAAATGCTCAGTAAACCCTACTGCCTGCACACTGGAAGTGACAGTCTTCTGCAATTAAAAGTGCCTGGGAATGGTTCTCCACTCCTCTGCACAAATAATCCAGACTACAAGCAAATAAACAAAATAAAATTGCTTTCTCAGAAGCAGCTGCGGGGCATCTGGAAAAAAGATGTTCAGGAAACCCAAGCAGAAACAGTGACCCAGACTTGCTCCTCTGGCAGTTCCTGCCCCACTGCCTCCTGTTTTCTGGAGCAAACTCTCCTGCTTATCCCTTGTGGAAAATTTATACTGAACCACTCTGAAAAGGTAAAAAAATGCCAAAAAAAAGCAAAAAAAAATTGCATCTTTACAACCAGCATCGCTCTGCTCACATAGGTTGCTTGCTGTGCTGGCGATGGTAGAAATAAAGCCAATTAAAACCAAACTCCAGAAGTCAATCAAATTTTTTGCCCTTCATCCCTTTGTTGTGAGGGAACACTACATGTTCTCCTCAAGTTACCTCCCCAAGCAACAATCCCATTTACTTTTTGACCTCTGTAAATTAAAACAAGTTTGGAGCTCTCTTGGTTCAGAGCTGTGACTCCATTTACTTGTGAAATTGTTTATTCAAGCAATTCCCACTCTGTAGCATCAAAGTTTGTTGTTAATAGTTGCAGACCACTAATCTACACGATGAATATAACAAAGCTTGTGGAAGAATCCCAAATGGACGGGCATGATAAGAGATGGGAGAAAGAGGCTGGCAAAGCTCCAGGTACACGATATTTTTGTGCCTGACCTCTTTAATTACTTCAACACCAAGCTGACTGGCAGATGAGCTTCAGAGCTACTCCAGTGACTACCAAGGACTTTCATTTCTGTTAAAAAGAGGAGGCTTAATTTTTATTCCACAGTACAGAGGTACCTTCATCCAGAACAATTCACCACAGCACAAAGAGGAAATTATTTTAAAACTGAAAAAAAAAAAAAAAAATAGAACTTCACAGCACAGCAAATGTACACATATACACAATATACCCTTCTAAGTGTCACTGCCAGAGAAATGTCTCATTGCTAACAGGAGATTAGGGGTTGTGTTGCCACCTCAAGGTCTCAGATGCAGGAAACTGGGATGGGGATTCTGGAATGATGTTCTGGCTGCTTGTTCCAGCCACTCATCCTAAGGGACCATCATGGGCACCACGTCTGCAGCCACTGTTCCTGGCTCTGGGGATACCAGTGGCAATGAAGTCTGGGTAAAATGTTAGTGCTAAATGAAGGTTCTACCATTTCAAAGGTTAAATTTTTATTCTGTGTTGGTGGGTTGGGTTTTTTCCCCTGTTTTTGTTTCTTTTTTAAAGATCTGCAACACTTCAAAACAAAAGCAGCAAACTACAACATTTTGATTTTTTTCTCATTTTATCTGGTGGCTGCATAAAATTAAATATCTATCTGCAGCTGAAATCAGCATCAAGCTGGAGAGATCCTGACTTCTGAAACTTCTCCCTAAGTAGCTGGGATTTTGCCTTTCCTCTCCCAGCTCATCAGGGTCCTGCCTCCTTTCCCCACATCTTGCTGTAGTTTATCACTGAGGAGGTTTAAAATTCCTCAAAGATTTTCACCAAATATCTGTAACTCCCTTCACCCTGCGATTGGAAATTGGAGAGGGAAAAAATAAAATTTTCAGCTGCAACTTGTCTCAAATAATGAAGCCTAGACAGGATCCTTCACTAGCTTTTGTGCTACATACCCTCTATTATAATTAGCAATACCTGATTTTGGAAGCAAAAAGATTAACAGATCACAATGTAATACTATCTTACACTTCACAATTGAAAAGATCTTGCAAGAGTGAATAAAATTTCATGAAGTACAAGAAGTTATAATTATCGTGTACATTTACTGAAGAAAAACATTCAAATGACTGAACTAATGTTACTCTGTTAAATGCCAAGGAAATCACAGCAGTTTCTAAAGCAGAGCTCGCTCTCAAAATCAGTGAAAACTGCCTGGTTCAACATTACTGATTTGGGTGAGCAAGTTGGGCTTGACTGATGCTCATCATTTTTTTCACTGCAAAGTGGAATTGTTACTGACCCTCCAGGCTGAACTGGAAAAATAATTCTGTTTTGCAGTCTTGTCAGTCCAGAAAGTATCGAGACCTGAGCCTGAAACTTCATTCTTAACCTGAGATATGGAAGAAAACTCTGCTGCTGGTGAGAGATCTGCAAGATGGATTAGGAAGAATTTTGCTTTTGGTTTGATGTTCAAATTAGATTACTAATTCACAGAGTCCTTTTACTGTTTAATAAATTCAGATGAAAAGGAAAGATACAAATTCTCACAGTTCTCTTGCTACTTAATACATTCAGATGAAAAGGATAGATAGAGCATAATCAACACGTGCTAATTTATGCAGATCTTTCCCTAGCTCCATGTTTTAAAATGTCTTTTTTAGATAAAAGGCCAATAATACTCAGCATTTTTCATCTTCAAAGTGCTTTGAAAATATTAACTAGCGAATCAGCACAGCACAACCATCAGGGTCCATAAAGATTAGCATCCCTGTTTAAAGAGCAATTCCAGGCAGAGAGGTTATGGGATTTCCTCACTAACCAGAAGCCTATGCCAAGGAGAGGTGCTGATTAGCAAATTTGTAACTTGAGGTGCAGCATTAGATTACAGCCCTTGCTCTAAGTCATTCAGCACAGGTGGTGTGTGTGCTAAATCTTGGTAAGGCTGCACTACTTGAAGCTTAAAAATGCAAAAAATGGGCATCCTGTAGAAAAAAAATGTGCATTGGGGGGAGCGTTTCAGCAGTGCATCATTTTGCTCAGGAGCAGTGCCATGAGATAAGACAGACTGCCACTAAGTGGGGCCTAAATGCAGCTCTTACACTGGATCCAGCATCTGCACGGGGCTGCTGTCAGCTCCTTGGAGCTGTCCACACCTGGCTGCCACACCTCGTCTGGGAAGGGCACCCTGCACTGCCCTGAGCACGGGGCTCGGGCAGCACACCCAGGTGAAGCTCAGCATACCCAAGTGAAGCTCTGGATGTGCTCAGCACACCCAGGTGAAGCTCTGGATGCACTCAGCACACCCAGGTGAAGCTCTGGATGTGCTCAGCACACCCTGGTGAAGCTTAGCACACCCTGGTGAAGCTCTGGATGTGCTCAGCGAGTGCCTCTCAGCGCACCCAGCTCTGCTCCCTCCCAGCCTTCCCAGAGCACAGCTGATCAGCAGATCCAGATCTTCTGATCAGTGCCAAGGGCTGCGTGGGCAGATGCCTGTCTGTCACAGAGGGCATAAACACACTGCAGCGAGGAGTTTCAGCAGTTTGTTTACAAAGCAAGATCACTTTCTAGCTCTCCCACTGGCAGGCCCTTCCCGTCGCCGTGGCTCAACCTGAGCCATGCCGCTGGAGAAACTTTCTCTGCGAGCAGTTTCAACACTTCTCCTCTCAAGCTCATGATTTCCTTCCTGTTTGTTATTTTCTGTCTATAAAATAAAGGCACTTTCCTGAAGATCATCAGTAAGGACACAGGGAAAGGGGTGCACAAAGATGGGTGTGCATTAGATTCACCTCAGCTGCTAAGGGCAGGGAGTGTGAGAACTGGGAATACCCCACAGAAAGGCAAAATAACAAAGACATGCAAGAGCAGGCCAATGTGAAAATTACAGTGACAGAGGGATTTATGCAAGGATGTAAGCCACAGCTATAGAGAAACCTTCTGTTTATGTCTTTTTATTTTCTTTCTTTTCTTAAAAATGGACAGCACAATGGAAAGCAAGGATCTCTAGGTGAAAAAAAGCAAAGCTGAAAACATTCCCAGGCTGTAAGTGGGTCATGTGCAGCACCAAATCTTGCTGTAACATCAGCACACCAAGGGCTCTGTGAATTCATGCAGTGCCTGGTTTTTTTTAGACACGGGGTGTTGTTGTGAGCTGTTTTGGGGAGTGCCCCCAGCAGCAGATCTGCAATGGCACTTTCTCCAGTCATTCATAACAAGGCTCAGTGATGCAAGGGTAGGCAGCGGCATCGCGATGGGCTGCGGGCCAGGAGGTGAAATGCCACAGCAATGTTCTAGCCCAGGGCCTCTAAGACAAACATCAGAGTGAGAACGATGAGTTCACCAGAGTTCAGGGCTCAGCCAGCACGGTGGGGCCTGCCCTTCCCCACAGCATCCAACACCAGGGTCGTGCCTTCACCTTCAAAGCCTCTCCAAAGCGTCAGGAGACCTCTGAGAACGGTGCCAGGGCTTTAGCTGGCACTGCCACTGAGGGCTTTGATCCCAGATAACCCTGTCCCTTCCTGGTGGAGGAGCTTCCTTCCTCTGCCTCTCGGGCCCTACCTCACAAGCAGATGCAGAACTCTGGCAGGAGGTGTTTTCTCAGCCCCTAGCCCATCAGGATCTGGGATATAGGATGGGGTTCCCTTCTGTCACAGTGCTCCACCCCACAGCCACAGCTTCACCCCTCCCATGCCTCATCTGCCCCCCAACCCTTCTGACAGAAGGAAGCCAGACACCAGACGCAGGCAGTGGGGTTCTGAAAGAGCTCAGGACTGATTCAAAGGCTGAAGGTCATGTGCCAGCACTGTCTGTAATTATAACTGTTTCTCACTACGTTTACTAACTGTTTACTCTTCTGAGAGTAAAATGCTCATCTGTTACAAAAAATCAGACCCACCATCAAACATTTAAATACTTTCTGAATACAGTGCCTGGCTTACAATGCACTTTATCAAAGGTCTGGGCTATCAAAGGTTGCATACTCCATGGGAAAAGTAATATCCGCTTTAGCTTTCAGATATTTTGGATTTTTTTTATTAAAAATTTGTACAACAAAAGCCTTACACTGTTGTCATATACAAAAGAGATACCGAATGGCATATACAAAGCAGATAAAAAATGTGAAGAAGTGAAAATCTGACAGCTATTAATATCAAAAGGCTACACAGAGAATGAAAGGCAAAAAAGTTTTTGTGTACATGTGTAAACCACGTTATTGTGTTTTCCAAGCAGCACATGAGGGCACAGCCATTCCTACAGAGCTGTGCAGGACAGAGGTGTTACCTCAGCTGATGTCTGGGAAAAGTGACACCAGAGCCAGCACCGTGCTGAGGAAAGTCATGTTCAATCCCAGCTGAAAAACAGGGGAGCCCCTGCTCCCCACATCAGGCAAATCTACCCCAACTCACAGCACCAGAGTGAAAAGTCCCACCCTGGAAGATGTGACCAGCAGAGGGGCAAAGCTGGCAGCCACAGAGCAGCCAGAGCCACAGTTCCCTTCCTCCTCCACTCCCAACCTGGCTGCAGCAGAGAGGTGCCAAACCCAGGGAGGGAAAGCTGGGCAGATCTCCCCTCTTTGGGAGACAGAAATCTCTTTTGGCTTTGTAAGCTCTAATGTGGTGCAGCAACTTTGAATAGTTCACTGATTTCGGTGCTGTAAAACCCACACACCCATTGTCAGATGGCATTAGACAGATCAGCTTCCTACTCCTGTCATTTGCTCTTATACATACAAAGGCACAAATGTCTGTCCCTGACAATTCCAAACGTGCAGAAAAACAGAGATCTCCACAAATTGCAGTAACTGAAGGTTCATGGTGATTTTTTTTAGTCTTACAGAAGGGGAAAGCTTTTGGCAGAATGGAAGTTTGTTGGGGAAAAAAACTTTAAATCTGGGGCTAATGCTTTCATTTATAATAATAAAAATAATACTCCTGGAAAAAAAAAAAAAAAAAACCAAACCAAAAACCAAACTGGCAACAAAGAGATATTTGCTTTAACTTAGCATTTCAGGTAGGGTAGAAGAGTGATGTATATAAAAAAACAGATTTTTCCAAAGGACAGAAAACTACATTGGGAGGAATGAGGAATAGGATTCATAGCTCTGGAGGCAACCAAGGCAACGAGTTTAAGAAACCTTTGCCACACAACTTCTCGGCTTCCAGGTCACTGGTGAAAGGAAGACAAGTTCTTCTGGGAAAGAATTTTGTGAGCTGTAAGCACACAAGCACAGAATAAGCATGACTTTTAGATTATTTTACAGAAAGATAATTTCCCCCTTCATTCAGAAAGATAGATATAACTTTTTTTTTTCCTTCATTTCACAGCTAAGCTGGATTTGAAATTGAAATTACCCTTCTTTTCTTATTAAAAAAATATGATGAGGCCACAAATAATCAGACTTCACCAGGCATCTCTGAAAAGTATTTCCTACCTTTTGTTCGTCTCTATTCCTGTGTAAAGTACTTATGTTTTCACACTTCAGGATCCCTTAAAAGGTAAATTACTTTTGACAACCTATGCTTCTTTTTATTAGGGAAAAGATTGATGTCTGCTGGTTTACATCACTATCATAGATGATTTGGAGGCCTATAAACATAGAAAATGAAATTATGTTTGTTGTTTTTTTTTTCCCTAAACTGATGTTAAACTTTCCTTCCTTTGACCTTTTGGACTGGCTTGCACATGACACCATTTCATTTGCATTCCAGCCAAACATAACACTATCAGTGTCATGTCAGGTAGAACAAAGTCAGACAAACTCAAAAAAATAGGTGGTTTGGATTTTCAACCACTGGCAATGACGTCAAGGTTAAGAAGATGTCATTTTTATAGGACAGCACTTGTGTCACAGCTGCCGTGAACAAAACTGCTGAAGGAGCCGGGCATTGGGATCCTCTCAGCAGAACCATCTATTGACAGAGGAGGCTGATCCAAAAGGATGTTTCACCAGTTTCCATCTTTCTGCTGGGAAAGTTTAAAGATGAATTTCTTTGTATTTGGCTAGAGAGTTTGCTCAGCAAGTTTGCTGAACTTGTTAAAGCACTGAGAAGGGAAGTGCACAACAGAACATGCTCCCATGCAGCAATGTGAGTTTTGTGGGCAGAAAAGAGGAAAGGAGGATAACGTTGGAGAAGATTCAAAGTAGAAGCGTGGGCCATTGCATTCAGAGTCCAAATATTTGGCATGTACAGAGCAATAATTGACCTGTGAATAGGACTCTATTTAGAAATTCAGAAGTGCTGTGTACAAAATGTCAGTCACAGAGGAGTCAGCCAGTACCATATTGTGAGAAGTTCATGGCTTTGGGAACCAACATAAAGGGAACATTTAAAAAAAATGTTTTGCTTGCCACTGCTTCCCTGCAACAAAGGTGAATTCTACATGAGGTATTTGTCATGCTTAGTCACCAATGTAAAGTTCAGTTTGTGACACTGCAGCCACACAACTCCAGCAACTAAAGCTTAGGCTGTCCTTTGCTACTACAAGCATCCCACCACCCACCAGTACATCACAGGAAGGTTTGTCTCATCTCCCAGGGCACCTGGGGGGAAACTGAGCACATGCCCACAGTGCTCACACTTGGGCCACTCCTCCCAAACCATTTCCTGCAGTCAGGCCTGCATCACTTTGGTTTCATTGACAGCTAACCCTTTCTCTCTCTCTCTCTGTCTCTCCAGAGAGTGACATTTTAATTGTGTGTACCATTTCTTTGGTCTGTCAGCTCCCAGTCTCAGCTAAACAGCTGGGTAGCTTTGGCTGGAGTCCAGAATTAACATAAGTTGTTTTTAACCTCTCGATGCAAAGGCCTTTCACATGGTTCCCCTGTGTGACCTCTGGGCACAAGGATTTGCTATTAAAACACACCACCACGTGCAAACCACCAACGCCCTGAGACAGCTGTGCAGAGCCTTGGCCATGGCCTGGCCCTGGGTGGCATCTGAGCACTGTCATGGAGCAGAATATTATTCTCACCACTTCTGAGCCAAACATACCCTAGTACAGCACCAGAAACAGCTCCAAAGGATCTGCAAGTATTTAAATACCATTCAAGTGTTAGTGTTTAGCACCCAAACTCCCTTCCACTGCCAGACAATCAGGTTTCCTGTCTAAAGGGGGACTGCACTGCATTCTGTCCACTGTCCAAGGCAGGCAGGGCTGCTGCAGGGCAAGGAGAGGGTTTGGAGCACAGGCATGAACGTCACTATTTAAGAGCTTGGCCATGATTATCAAACACAAGCTGCCAGTGATCAGTGGCTGTTCTGCTCTGCAGCAGCAAATCCCTACTCCAAAGTGCTCAGGCACATCTGTGCCGGAGCCGTGTGGAATTTGCTGATGAAAGGACTTTGAGACTAAAAGTTAGTCTACTTTTTCCAACTTTCCAGCTCTCAAACAGAGATATTACTGCTTTCTACAAACCCTTGAAACATCAGGACATCTCTGCTTCAGAGGTGAGACGAGGACTTGGGCACAGCTCCGCAAACGTTGACTTACATAACTTCCCGAGCGAGAGCACGGAGCGTGGTGTGCAGTGGCTGTCTGAGGGATCCAGGTGCTGTGCCACTGGCAGGGGAGGGATCAGTAAGTGCTCAGCAATGCGGGGTAGGCTGCTCCTCTTTAATTGCAGGGACGCACAAAGCGTGAGCGGTTATTTGCTCGGTCAGCAAATGGTGATCCAGGGAGCAGCAATCCAGCCTGCCCCACACTCACAGCCTGAGCTCCCTGCTTTGGCCATCAAGACACAAAACCTGGGAAAACTACACCCACTTGAGCCCACATGCTTGACAGGGCCCCCAGATATTTGTGTTGACTCAAGAGTTATAATCCCATGGCTAAATATCAGCTGGCCCTCATCACTTCTCATTCGCAGAGGACAGAAGAGAAACCATTCGTTTACTTTTGGCTTCCCTACAAAACAGTGCGTTCTCCCAGGCAGCAGCCACCCATTCCATCAGTGTTAGCTGAGCACTCGCAGCAGCGAGGTCCTGGTCCAGGACAGGGGTTGCTAAGCAATACGGAAATACAAACAATAAAGGAATAACAGCCACCTGCAAAAGATTACACACCGAGCTGTACCTCGCCGTGAAAGCCTGTGTTTCAAACTTCATCTCATTCGGATTCGAATTTGCCAAAATCGAGTTTATAAAGGAGGAATGATTGTTGTACAGAATGTCTTGAGAGATGTAAACACTTCCTTTTCTATTACTGTGATTCACTTTGGGTTGTTCTCTGCTGTTAGGCATTTAAAGCATGCAGCTCTGTGGAACACAATGGCTGGTTTCCTCATTACAGCACGCACTGGAAACTGCTTAAATATATTTTTCTGTCAACACGTATTTGTGATTCCCATATATAAGGAGTGACTGCTACTCTGTGTACACGTGCCATCAGCATGACTGATGTCAGAACGGTGTTTGCACAACTCCACGTCGGCTGCTCCTAAGAAATCCTCTTCACAATGCCCAGCTATGCAAACAGCCCATACTAGGACATCTCACCAAAGAAACTTCCTCTCAAGGCCACCCCGCGCTGGCTGTATCCGCCCTGAGCTTGAGCAATAGGGCTGCTACTGTGCAGAGGGCAGATTCCTTCCCCGTGGGCTTGGTTTGTGACCCATTGGAAAGGTTCCCGTTGCCTCTAATAGCAGCTCAGAGCCGCTCTGCAGCACGTCCCACGCCGAGGGCTGGCCAGGGCTGGCCAGGGCCACAGAGAGCACGCACAGATCAGTGCCTGCAACAAGATCTCAGACTGGGACCTCAGGATTCAATTATGCCTTTGGAGTAAGTGATCCACAGAGTTAAAAAAAACCAAAAGATGCACCCTCTTGATGCCTAGACTTTTGTTGCCCTCAGACTGTGAACCAGCACAGGTATGTGATCCTGTGTATTCCCACAAACAAAGCTAATTTGGGGTTTTTCTGGTTGCAAGTGAAACAATGGGAAATGAGGGGAAAAAACCCACTTTTGACAGCAGAAAACCTGCAAAACGATTCACTCTAAACCTTGGCATCCAGCTCAGCCACAGCAGCACTCAGACTCCTGTTCTGGCCATGTGAGAACCACAGTGACTCCCCTTTTGTGCACTTCCACAGCAAAACACTGAAGCAGTTTGACTTCTTTTGGCTCACAGAGAGAGAGTTTAGGTTTGCAGCCACTGTAGAGCAACTGCTGTCACACACAAACACAAAGCTATGGTTTGCTAAACTGCAGCAACTTAATTGCAAATTTGAACCTTTGTCATCAAAAGATTATCCTATCCTAGCATGGGGCTACATGCTCTTCTCAACCTTTGTACACAGCTGGTATACTCTTACCCTGTACCCAAAACAAACAACAAAAGGTAATTTGCTCAGGTTATTTGATGGGGGTTTTTTTTGCTGGGTTTTTTGGTGGTTTTTTTTTTTTTTTTTTTTTAGGGATTTTTTGGTTGGTTTGGTTTTGTGGGGTTTTTTGCTTTTTTTTTTTTGTTTGTTTGTTTGTTTTTTTTACGTTAAGAAGCTTTCAGCTGGAGTTTCCTCCCTGGCTCGGAGGCAGGAGGGCGGCTGCAGAGGATGGGCAGGTAAAACCATGCAAATCCCAAAGTGGCAACTTCTGTGGGAACGCGTATGGTGTTTGGGATGCCGGGGAAGTGAAGCAAGGCCAGGCGGTGCTGAGGCAGCAGAGGGAATTAGACTAATCCCAGCTCCAAGGGAGGTGCCAGGTTACACAGGCGGATGGGAAGCTTAGTGTTCGCTTTCTCAGGAATGCACTCCCTCGTAACTCGGTTACTGAGGAGATTTCACTCCACATTATTGCTTAAGCTCACAATCACTCCGTGCTTCGAGATTAATCTGCACAATAAACACAACAGCAGCAACTAGAATTGGGGGCATCAGGGAGCAACGTGAACATTCGGGGTGGTTTTTTTCAGAGATATTACGCATGCAGCTCAAGAGTTGGAAAGTTCAAAATTAATCTTGCCACAAGTCCTCAAGGCAAGCAAATACAGATGAGTGTGGCATTACATACCATCAGCTCACCTGAGCTATTCATGTATAATAAATATGTAAAAAAAACAATGGTGAAGCTCAGCCTGATATTGCAACAGGACCAAGGGAAGTGCATGTACAGTACCCCAGAAATCAGATCCATCAAAATATCAAAAAAATGGCTAAAATATCCAAGCGTCACTATTTGAAGCTACTCAAGAACCTTGAAAACGCAGTTCCCATTAAATTTATCTTCCAGATGGCTTTCCAGATCCCAGCCTCAAGTTTGCACTGACATTCCCTATTTTATAAAAGCCTTTGGATGGTTTTCTGATAAAGAGCATACAGTGTTATTTTATGACTTTTAGAACAGAGGACTTGGGATTGTGTCCTCAGTGCTCATTTCTGACTCAAGGTGTGATGCTGAACAAGTCACCAGCTCCCTATTTCTGAGAACTATCAGTCATTTAGTGGAAGGAAAATACTTGCTCTACTGGGACAATTTGAGGCTTCATTAAATGTTTACAAACAGTTTTAGAATGGGTAAAAATCTACAGAAAAGCAAAGCCAGTTCTCATTTGTGCATTGGTTAAGGACAGACTCTAGAGAGACAAACTAATGGCACCATACTGAGAGGTAATATCAGTATGATGCAGCAACAGAGAAATATCAGATGGGAAGTGGAGATCCCTCCAGATGACTTTCAGAAGTGGAATAATGGAGGTGAGATTAAGTTTGACAGCAAGTTCCTACAGTGATAGGAAGTCTGCTATACATTAACTCAAAGGAAGGATAACAACCTCAGCAGAGGCATTGATTGCAGCTGAATTATGAGCCTTCAGCATGACAAAGCCATGAAGATATTTCTAGAGAAAGGCATTTCTGGAAAGATAATGTCTCTGTAAAATGTACTGTTACCACCCAAGATAAAACCCAGCACAAAAGCATCACTGATGGAGAAAGATCAGGCAAGTGCAGGAGACACTGAGTAGGATTACAGCAGATGAATTGGTGAGTCTATCTCCAAGACAAATTTGAGAGACAGGTCAGCCTAGCAAAGGTAAAGTGGATATGATCTCTCATAAACTCTTCAGAGACAGGGGAAAAAAAGCTGCTCAAACTTGGCAGCAACTCAAGAACAAATAAATAGACTGCTGCTCATGAGTAAATTCAAGCTGGAAGCTGGGTAGGGAGAAACAAAATAATCAAGTCCTGGAGAACAATGTTCTCAGCTTATCTGCCATTAGCATAGAAAAAGCAAAACTGGAACAGGTGAACCTGTGGAACACTGGGACTTCAACAGCATAGGACCAGTAACTTCAATCCTGTGTTACAAGTCCACCAGCAGATTCAGACACTTCCAGGGCTACAGAATAGTGGAACAGATATTCTTGGAGAACTTTCCAAAATGAGCAAGAAGACCCTTACATCTTCTAAATTCTTCCCTTCCACAGCAGACTGTAATGTTTCCTTTAACTCACCCGAAATATCATCTTATTCCTCCAGTAGCCCAAGCCTTCAAATTAAACTGATCTGACACATTCATACAGTTTGATGTGACCAGCAGCAAGGCAGTTCAGGCTACAGCTGGAATGATTATTTCACTATTTATTCCCTCTTTCAATAAAAACCACATATATATCATGATGTATGAATTCCTGGCTTGATAAGGTGCTGTGCTCTTTTTAATACATCCTTCCCTGGGTTTCACTGTGGATACACCCAGTATCCAGAATGCTCAAGACACCACCCACATTTTCTACCATCATCTTTAACAGAGAAAATTCATTTGCATCCTTCTGCAGGCAAGATAATGCCAGATGAATTTAGGCAAAGAGACTGTCACATTCCAGACCTGGGAGACAGCGAGGGATTAGCAACAACAGGACTTTCTGTCCTGTGCTCAGGCCCCACTAACCAGTGCCAAGGGATTCGTGGCTCTGCAAGGATGTAGGTCATGCCAGAGGGGACACAGGCAGTCCTGCAGGAGCCTGCAGGCAATTAAAAGCTGTGATGCAGCTGAGCATCACCACAGGCAGTGAAAAGGGACTTCCCCCGAGACTGGAAATCGCAGGCAGGAACGATCTATTCATCTTCCATGTCCCTGACAAGAAGGGATGACTTGGTTATAAAGCCTTTAAAATGCAATGAGTCACTTCTCAAAAGAGGTCACTGAAATTTTGCCATGAGTCACTTCTCAAAAGAGGTCACTGGTTACTGAAATTTTGCTGAAATATTTAATACAGAGAAAACCCTTGAATAACAAATATGAATTCCTTTAATCATACCATATCTGATTCTTCCAGTAATTACATTTGGGGTACCTGACAGTACAAATGGCAGATTCTCACATGCAGAGCAGAGGCAACACTGGCCAACAAACCATCCCTCTGCTAAAAAAGCTCCACTAAAGTTGGTTTCCCAGACCAGAAAAGAGTTTGTTATCCAGCAATAAAAGGTCACAAACTTCTGCAGAACTGTCTGTCTAGTCCTTGCTCAAGGAAGAGAATGCCATGCAGGTTCCCTAAGCAGTGGGCCAGAGGGGCTGCACACAAAGTGCCACCCACCCTGAATGCATTCAGCAAACTCTGCAGCCCGAGCAGCTGCTGCAGCTGAGCTGCCCTCGGGAGTGGAGCCAGTGGGACTCTCTGGATCTCACCACAGGACAGGTATTGATGAGAAGCAAATCTCTCACACACAGAGGATGAAAATCCAGCAACATCTTGCACCACAAAGGTGAAACCTCTCAGGTACAGGTTCTTCCTGAGCTCCCGAACAGGAAATCGGGTTAGTCAGGTAAGCAAGGAGACCTCGAGAGCAACTTCTGCACCACCCATAACCCTGCAAAACATCACCAAGGCCTTGCCCAGAGTGTTTAATAATCCTGCAGCACTGGGGTAAGGGCATCAACTGGTTTCTGATCTTGGTATTACAACATGCAGTTAAAGTGCTCTGATCTAACTCCTCCCAGCATTAAGCCACTAGTTAGTTGAAACCGACCCAACCCCTCCCAAATCACGTGGGAAAGGGCCACCTTCCACCAGCCCCAGAGAAGGAGGAAGCCCAGACTAGGCAGAACTTTGCCAGTTCTTTTTTTCTTGAGGTCATCATTTTTTCTTGAGGTCATCACTTTAACTAGATCAGCTCAGCGATGATGTCCTGTCCATTCTTTGGAAGCTGGACAAACCAGCATGTGAGCTTTAAATTAGCAGAGATATTAATTTTAAATCAATAGGAACCACAAAAATATCAATAGGCATTTAGGAGTGAACCATTAATTACTTTCCAAAGGGTGCAGTACACAAATTTCCTGGTGTCTTTACAAATAGAAGTAAGTCAATAACATGATTTCATAACATTTATAAATGACTACGTTAATTAATAGGGAATCTTCAGAGAGACGATGAAGGAAACTTAGAAGAACCTTGTCTAGCACTATTCAAAATTCTCAAAGGAAGGAAGCAACTTCTTAGAAGAGATCAATTGTAAGTTTTTTTTTACTTTACCTTGATAGAATATGTTTACATATTTAAGCTGGTTTTGACCTTCAAAATTCTGGCAAAGAACAATTTTCATTAAACCATCTCACTGGAGGAACTTGTCAGTTCCTCATCTCACCTCTGAGGTTAGGAGGGGATATTGAGCATTTAGCAGGAATGGTCAAACAAAATGTGTCTAAGTCCTACCCAAAGCAGTCTTTAATTTATCATAGCAGACACAGCAAGGGCTGATGCACAGCAAGCTCTTCTGTCAGGTCTGATTCCTTCTTGGGACTTGGCTGGAGGCTCCAGGGTGAAGTTATTCCACAAAGTTGAAGTTTCTCCCTAAGGATACCCTACCCAGTTCTGAGAACATGTCACAACATAATGGTGATAACTCTTCCCCATCCTTTGGCAATTCAAAGGCATCTTCAACCAAGGAAACCCTGCACCTATCCTGAAGACACCTTCCACAGGAGTAAAATGGCTCTGGCTTCCCTTTCTTCTAAGTTTTACTTCTTCAGTGTCCTATTTTCTGTGAAACTCTGTTCACCTGCTGCCCTTCACAGCCCTGTTGGGCCCTGTCACCCACCTGCCTGGCCCAGCTGTGAGTACAGGAACAAGCAGCTGGAAAGCAGGAAGAATGTGCTCTGTCTCCTCACTGGCATGTGAGTGGCACAGAATCAAAGAGGAAAGTGGAACAGAGATAAAAACTCATTTGAAGAACAACATTTCCAGGACAGAGCTATACTTAGAGTAAAAAGGAAAATACACTGGGACATCAATTGGTTAAGTATCAAATTATATCAGGTTTTTTTATATGAAATTAAATTAAGGTTGGCCCACAAAATGAAATTAGTATTGTATATCACATTCTAATACAAAGCGACGTGCCCTAAACCACCAGATTGTATCACACTAACTAAACCAAACACTCCTACAGAAAGTATTTCCATAAAATACATAAAATGAGTTTGGGTAGGCATAAAGGAAAAGCATTTCAAAAATGAGTCAGTCATGACCTAGAAAATCTGTGGTGGAAGGAAAGTGAAGGCACTCAGTCTATTGAGGTGTTCATGAGCTGCAGAAATACTGGGGGAAGATATTAAGACAGGCAAATCAAGAACTAGGAATAAGATGTTAAGCCAGAAAGACTCACAGAGAAATAAGGCACAGCTTGAGCAGCGAGGGTGGCACTAAGCACCGGAATAAACCACTCAAGGAAAAGATGGATTTCACACTGATGGATTCTCAAGAATGCTTGATTTTCTCAACAGCATTGCTGTGGTCCAGCCAAGGTTTCTTTTCAGAAATCTGTCAAGGTGCCCAATATTTTCCAGCACTCACCTGGGCACTGCCATTTGGTGTGAAACTTCCAGGCCACTGACCCTCTGCAAAAGCAGGGGAACCTCTGAGAAATGAATGTTTTTAAGAGATACTGCTGAAAGATTTACTTATTCCATGTTATCACTTAAAGACCTTCATGCGAGAATGAAATTTTCTTTGCTACAATCTATTGGCAGGGCAAAAAAAAAAAAACAAAAACAAAAACAAAACAAAACAAAAAAAAAAAAAACAAAAAAAAAAAAAAAACAAAAAAAAAAAAAACAAAAAAAAAAACCACCAAAAAACCCCCCCCAAAAAAAAACCAACAACAACAAAAAAAACACAACAAGAAAATGCTGCTGTGTGAAGTCCCTGAATGGCAAAGTCTGCCTTACGGTGACAGCAGCACTACCAGATCTCCCAGGGAAATGCTCTAGTTCTGTGTCAGTAACCCCCAGGAATAACAAGCAGGTATTTCACTTCAGAGCCCTGCTGACAATTTGCAAGGCAGGAATCATGAAACGCTCCCGTCTTGTCCCTCTGAGGCAAGCACAGAGGACAGACTCCCATTTGCAGAAGGAACAGCACGGAAAAAGGAACACCAGGAAAACAGGCAGGGGGCTGGGCACCATCAGGAACATTATCAAGGTGTGCATTTACATGGCACAGACAGATTTGCAGAATAATGGCACATCACACCTGTACACTTACAGCTGTGTATGTGCAATAGATAGAGGCCCCTGGCTGCAGAAGAAAATGCTGATTTTGCCACTTCTTATAGGTTAAATTCTGGGAGCTTTAAGAGTGATTGGATTTTTTTAATTAATAAAACTTTTCACTGATTGAAACCTTAAATGCCAGTTGAACTGCTTGGGATTTTGCTGTTTGGCTACTGACTTCACCTCAATTGCACATACTAACTCTGTGGGAAAGGGGGAAAGGTCTGTGTGACCCTTTTACCAGCTCTTCTTTGCCTTCCTGCACCACCAGACCAAGGATACTCCTCCACATCAGGCTGGGTGAGTGAATCTGTAAGTTCAGGAAAGCCACAGAGTGGAAGATGCCCATATCCACCAGTGTGGCAATAAACAACCTTTCTTGGATGAGCTGCATTAGGGGACAATAGCTAAAGAGAAGCCAACCCTCAAGGGTGTTCTTCCCAATCCCAGCAAGGAGGGTGGCTCCGTGCATGGTCCTACAAAGGAGAGAAGATCCTACAACAGCACCTTCAGCCTTGTTTAACCCCAAAAGGCACACACTTGATTGTTTATTCCTGTAAGCATCTACAGCAAAAAGAAGTTGGTCCTGAAAGATGAAAGTGTCCTTGCAAACGCAAAGAAACCAATGAGTGTCAAAGAATTTTAATACACAGTGCAGGAAAATAAAGCAAAATCCTACTTTACAGAGTTTTAGTTTTTCATAAGCTAAGACTCTTAAAGAAATGAAAACACAGAACATTAACTTGGAGGCAATGCTTTGACCCATCCACCTTCCATCCTACACATTTTGAGAATTATTCTCTAAAGGTACTTCCAGAAATCCTGCAGAGGACTCCGTAAGGAAAGGTAAAATCATAGTTCATCTGGCTCACAAAACCAGAATGTCCAAATGGACTATTTTCAAGTATCAGTGACTTAACACCCCAAATTAAACATGGAGAAAGACATCTCCCAGAACACCAATACTCAGTTAATTACAAGAAAAAAAAAGAGAAACACATAAAAGTACAATTTTTTAAAAAACTAAACTACAATTCAATAAGATTTAAATAAACATTTGGGCTGACATTAAAGATATATTTGAGTATAAAGGATATGAAGCTCCCATAAAAGCTTTTTCATCTGAGTCTCCTGCAGAAGGGGCTGGTACCAGTGTGATATGGCACTATCAAGGACTTTCCCTCTGCTGCTGTCCCAGGACATCACTCACATTCAGCAGGGTGAACACCGAAGGGTGTTCACAGCCCATTCCTCTGATGACCAGCCTATCCCATGAAACCTGCACCCATGTCCACTCCAAAAGCATGAAAGCTCAGGCCAGCTATAAAGGATACACAAGCACCAACACACATCATTTCTTATCTTCTATTTCGCAGAACTTTTAGCAATTGTTATATTACAATAAAAGCTATATCACCCCCAGCCTATGCCTCTCTTGGGTTGTTCAGGAAATTTTCTATGACTCTTTAATTTCAAACCACCAAAGACCAAAATTCAGCATGACAGTAGGTAGCCTGATGCAATAAACATATATATTCATAAAGACTTCAGTTCCATTAAGGCTTTACTATCAATAAACAAGGAACATAAAGTTGATATTCTGCTAAATGTGGAGGAAACAATTTCCTTTGCAGGAAGAAGTTTTCTAGCCAGAAGGCAACACAGAAAAAAAATCCTTTAGGTTCAGCTTCTTCCTCCCTTCCCTCACTTTCGCCTTTGTTCTGATCCAGCCACAATGCAACTTCATCTGATGCTGTAAGTGAGGTATTTTCCTCTTTATGGTAAACAAATGATCTCACAACCACAGGAACATGATTTCACTGCACAACAAGAGGGTATCTGACGCACGGAATGAAAGTTTTCATTCAAACATAAACAGAGAAATAATTGCAAAAGTAAAACAGATGAACAACCACATAAATTAATTCCTTCTTTAATCACTGCTCTTGTTGTCCAAGTCCAAATGATTCTCTTTTCCAATTTAGGAACCCTGAGGGGATGAAAAAATATCCAAGATGGTGAAATTAAAAATTAGCTATTGAGCATGAAACGTGCAATGATTGCACTTCATAACGCTTTTATTGCCTCGGTGTCGTATGAATCACTTCAGAGTTCCACACTGTTATGATGAAAAAAATGACACCAATAAAGTCTGAGCAATTGATGTTATGACTTCATCAATCCGAGACTAAAAGCACGCACAGAATGACAAATATTTTCAAGAGTATGGAGAAAGCTACCACCTCATTCTGAGCAGGCACAAGTTGTGTCTTTGTCTCCTTCAAAAGAGAATTCTCATGTCAGAAAGATGGAATATTGAAATAATCCTCAGAACAGCTCCATGTGACACAACCTTGCTTTCCCTTTCTGAAACCAGCCAGATTTGGTGTTCTCAAGAGCTACGAACACAGCTAATACACAGTGAAGCTACAGCTAATACACAACGTTCCCAATTCACACTGCTTCAAGATTGTATCATTTTAACAATGAACTGCACTTAGCTTTAATTTTTAAAAGTCTATAGATTCTAGAAGTATGAAGTAGAATTATCTTTACAATTTCACTAAATCCCAAAAAGTTCAATTTATTGCTACTTAAACCTTCCAAGAGGATAATAATCTCTGCTTAAGACAACAAAGCAGCCATCACAGTAATCTCTCAGATACAACATCAAAGGTAAGGTGCAAAGAAGTGGCCTCACACAGGGAGAATGCACCTGCTTTTGACAGCCAACAACAGCTAACTAATGCAACCTTGAATTCCTACTTAGAGTTCAACTTTGATGTAAGGATTTTACATTTTTTTAAAAAACCCTCCCATCTCTATAAAGCACCAGTAAATCCAAACCTGTTCTGGAACAGCAGAAACTAACATTTTTTTTCCCCTCTCTAATAAATACTAGCTTTCTTTTTTTAATTGAGTGGCTAGATTTCCTGACTCAGGTATTAAAGTCCCTGGTAGGATTCTCTCCTTTAACACAATAGCTCATATCCCTTATAAAATCACTAATAGAAAATAAAGCCCTTTTTGTTAACTCTGATCTTGCTTCCTTGCAAGTGTGCCAGAGGCACTTTAATATGGATCAGATCATGAATATCACAAATTACTGCAGCAATGTGTGGCAACAGAAGATCAGATTATTCATATAACAACCATACCTCCTTCCTGCTTTGATTAAAAAAAAGAGTAAACTGTCCCTTCCTCTTAAATCCATGTCTTTCTGATCCTTACAAATCCAAGTTTACAGTATGAGGTAATGGCACAGCACAAACCTTAGAATGATGAATGAGGGGTATTACAGGGTGTAATAAAACCTACTTCATTTTCTGTCAAAACCCTCTCCTGTTTCTTGTGATGTACAGGTATGAAGTTACCCTAGAGCAGGAAAAAGTTAGTAGGAACTATTTTCCATAAAGTTTCCTATGGTAGATTCACAGCAGACGCAATATGAACAAAGCAAACTATGTACAGGGAGGCACAATTATGGAAAAATTAATGTACCAACAAGAACAGCCCTGGCCATAAACGCAGTGTAGGAAAATGAAATGAAACTCACAGTTAATTTATACATCAGTTTTGCAATGCAGAAAAGCACACCCCATTAAAGTTCCTATTTTTCTTGGCTATTTCTGGAACATGGAACTGCAGCCTATTTCCCTACTTCAAACCGACACACTGGGAAACAATTGTACAACCTTGATGCTGGCTCATGGGGAGGGAAAGACAAGAGTAATGACCAAATGCAAGTATAAAATGTTATTCACACACCCATTACCTCCTGCAGAGCCCCCAGCATGCTGCCATACAACTGCAGCGTGCAAAAATGGCTTATTATTAGCAAAAAACTTATTTCCAGTATCCAAAAATTTAGTTCAAGTTGTAATATAATGGTGTTCTACCTTTAATATGTCCGATTCCTTTGACAAGACTCACAAAGCTTCCAGTGACACATTAACCACCACTTGCCCAGTCCAATGGACACATTTCTTAGCCCCCACTGACACTATGTTTCAAAGGGAACTGAACTTTTTTGTGCCACCCAAATACCCCTGTTGAACTAAAATGAAAACTAACCTGGGCTGATGAAATCCCCAGGAAAATCTTAATGAAGCCTTCCAAGATACCGTGCCCAAGGAGAACATTTAAATTCTTCAGCAAAACGCAGTATTAACATCTGATGGGATGAGCATGTCAAGGAGAAGCCTTAGAAAGGTGATGCTGGTTTTGCAGAAGGAATTAACACCTCTGATTTTTGAGGCCAGGCTGGAGTCCTAACTCTAATTAAATTCTAAGCTGCTTTTTCCAGGTTTCATAAAATGCTGTCTCAAATAGGCTTATCTTCTAAGAAGTACAGCTTGATCTTCTCATTAAAGAATGTGTTACAATGGAAACACATTAGTACTAAAGCCATAAAAGACTGAGGAAATTATGGACATTTTCCCCAAAATACTGGGTTGCCTTAATTTCAGTCAAACCCCCCCCTCCCGTACATTCCGTACATTCACAACCCTGCTTGCAAAGGGGAAAATTGCTGTTTAAATGTTTTTTTCAGTGCTCTATTTGTTCTTTTTAATTAATAAAAGGATACATGCACTGACATTTTAAACACTAATTTGCTATTTAGCACCCAAATTAGGAAACATAAACATTTATGCACTTCATTAAACACTACCTAAGAACACTTTTGATATTAGCAGGAGACAAGGGAGGCTGTTCAAAGAAACTTCAGGGCACACATAAGACACTGGAAAAACACACTCCTGCTCTTTCCACTCCTCACCACAAAAGCTCCGGCTCCTGAGAAATGAACCCTGGAAATCAGTGGGATCTGACACACCTGTTCAACCACATCTGTGGGGCTAAGGGAAGGGGCAGGAATGCAGGTGCACCACTCTGAAAATTTGGTGCTCCTGTTTGGCAGCACAGCTTGAGGTTGGTGCAAGGCAACCCTGAAAGTGGACTTTAGAAAGCAAAAAGCAAACACTTAGTTACGAGTTAAGACATTAATTACATACAGGTGAAGTACATGGAGAAACAGCCTGTTGTTTGTCTCTTCCAAGAGAGGCAGGACAATTCTAGGACAATTCTAGCACTCCTCCTCTCCCCTCCTCTTTTTCTTCCACCCACCCAGCCCTTTAAAGAATTATGGAATCATTTAGGTTGGACAATACCTTTAAGATCATCAAGTCCAGGCATTCACCCAGCGCTGCCAATCCCACCACTAAACCATGTCCCCAAGTGCCACATCTACACCTTTCATCATTTAAATACTTTCAGGCAAGGCAAATCCAACCCAGCAGCCTGCTCCTTTCCAAATTATCTACTTTTACAGGACACTGAAAAAGGCTTCACCTCAGGGTGAACCAGTGCTACAGGAAGGTGATAAGATATGGGAATTTTTTTAAAACTACAGGAAACAGAACTGCAGTGGTAGTAGAAAAGAAACAAATCCTGACACTCAGGAACAGGCAGGCTGGAAGGCAGATAATCACATCTGTGAGCACAGAATAAATGGAAGGTTAATTGAGATCACAAACCCTCAAAATTCATTAATCCAGACCTCAAGTTATCTCTAAGCCCTTCATGAAAAGAGAATATTTTGTTTCACTTACAGACAATAACATATAGTTCAGATGACAAATTATTTCTAAAAACTTTGCATCTCAAGTCTAACTTCAATGTAGAAAATTATTTTTATTTGTAATTAAAATTTGTGCTAAAAGTGTCCATTGTTAAATTATGGACCCAAACAAAATTGTACTAAATTTTCTACTGTACATACTCTTGCCATAGTGTGGCAATTTTTAAATTGTTTGAAAGTACAAATACACTAAAAAGGTAATATTTCAAGAACAATAGTATGGACACACTGAGGAACTTTATACCACAACCAGAAATCTGAAGTGTCTTGGTCCCTGAAAAAGAACTGGTTTTAGATTTATTTATTAAAATGAATTATCATGATTTTACAACTTACAGCTTTGGGTTCCTTGTTGTTTATTGTTTAGTTTTCGGTTTTTTTAACTGTGATGATAATAGTGATCTACCTACAAGATAATTGAAAAAGAAACGTTCTTTGTGTATTTTTGATCAAATATATTGTTAGAGATCAAAACAAAGATTTATAAAAACAAACGATTGAAACTTCATTTCAGAAAAAAACCACTTTGTAAAATACAGTAAAATCCTTTTCAATAGCAAAGTGAATTTTGTACAGTTCTTCCTTCTAAGCAGATGTTTTACTGCAGCTGAGATCCACTAACTCCAGTAAAACTCAACGCAGGGCAAATGGGTCGGTGTCCGCAGAACCACAACCAACGTACAACCGCAGGTAACAAACTGCAACTCGCTGCAGAAACCTTGGAAACTTCAGTTTTCATTGTGAGTGAACTTACAATATATCTTACATTAGTTAAAAGCAGTTTACACCATGACAGAACCGCTCAAAAAATGAATCAGTTATAGGAAGAGAGCAACGCTTCAATTCAGCTTCTCCCATCAGCAAAAATGCCACACAAATCAAAAACCAACACTTAAGTAAAACACTAAGACTTTATTAAAAATCCAAAATTTATTGCAAATTGTACTTTGCAATTTCCCTCCTTTCTTCATTTTTACATGATTTATTGATATCCATGATTTTTTCACAGATGTACTTGTTGACTTTGGAGAGTCTCTGTGCAATTTCAGTTTCATCCACAGTTTCTTGTGCTATTCTATCATACAAACATTCTGGGGAGAAAAAAAAAAGGAAAGAGTCATTAGGATATTTTTAGAAAACACAATAGCCCTGAGTTGGGCTGACTGATCAAGAGACAGCAGTGAGTAAACATTGTGTATATTTGTTGCAAGACAAGAGAAGCTTTCCTTGATTCACTATCTTGTTAAAGTCAAGATTTGTCACCAAGCTTGAATCAGTGGCATGACCAACTTCCAGTTATGCTGTGACTACATTAACAGGCTTTCCATACAGAAACAAGGCTAAACCCAACCTTTTACAGTGCCAGCCTTGCCTGCCTGACTCCTGCATTTGCCTGAATCTCCACAACAGATTTAGACTCTTCCCAGGTGAAAGTGTCCCACCAGAGCTGTATCCAGGGAGTCACTCCTTCACCCCTTCAGGGGGATATGGAAATGACAACGCTTAGGAAGAGAAGCAGTAACCAGCAGGAGAACACTAACTCATTTATTTCATTTTTTGTATCTCTTCCACATACATTGATGCCCATGTCTTTATCAGCTGCCCTGTCCCTGGGCTTATTTCACATCTACTGGTGGATTATCCAGGACAAGTGCCATCTCCTTACATGTTTGATCAATACACTTTCTGAAATACACATTATCTGCAATACAAAAAGCAAGCAATAGCAATAACTGCAAAAGCAATGTGGGCAGTCAAAGTTGAGACAATTTTTCTTCCCGGATTTGGAAGTTTGGTGCCAGAAGCCTGCAGAAGTTACTGAAATCTGAAGTGGTGCAACACACACAACTCCTTAGTGACAGGCAGGTTTAGGGTTTTTTGGTTTTCATAAGCAGACCAATTTATTTTGTTGTGTAGGCTTCCCAGACTGGTTAAACAAACTGTTCTGCTTTGCCTAGTGATCTATTCCATTAACTGTTTATTGCTTCATATACAGAAAGCCACAGAGATTATTGCTTAATTAATGTGCTTTACAACATTTCTAATGCACCATATTAAAAAGTTATGAAAATTAAGTACTATGCATGCTTTGTAGTTCATTTGGAAACCTCTGAGAAGTTTTATAAAAGGTTATTTTGCATTAACAAGGTTTATAACAGTGCACATCCATCATACTTTTTATCATTTCTTTATTACATACTACACAGTGGGGATTTTTAAGAAGCTATAGAGATATCAGACACATTAAGAGCTAATGTTGTCATTCAAAAATCTATTTTAAATAAGTTTGTCTGTGTCCACAGAATGATGAGAACATCTAAAGCAATGTGAATTTTATGTTGTAAGACGTACTGAATATAAAATAAATGAAATTAACCAGCATGCAGCCTGATAGCTGAAATGCTGATCATCCGTAAACTATGATTGGAAATATGACACCTAAGAAGAGGCACATCACTGGGAGCCTGAAGAAAGGCAGTCTGTTTGCAGGGCATAAGCTGGCCCTACAGGAGTGTCAGGAACACTCCCAGGCAGATACACCCAGTAAGGTGAACTCCCAGTGAAAGTCAGGCTGTGTTGCTCATTTAGCCACAAAGCCAAGCACAGAATCACTTGACAGAACTCATTCAAAAGCTGTAATTTTAAAAGTTGGTGTGAACCAGACAGATCATCGATCACAGTTTTTCCTCTCCATCTCTTCCATTTTTGTGAGGGGGTGCAGAAATAGTAGTTTAGTACTTGCATAAGGATACTGGCTTAGGGCTTCAAAGAGTAATTTGGAGGTTTTGCTCCCTTGTCTTTTGGCTTTACAGGAGCACAGAGACACCCCTTTGTACTGCTGAATACCAAAAATTCAAATAGACCTCAAAGGCTAACCAGGAACTTCACTACTTTTTGTGATGCCTGATCCAAATCACTGGCTACGGAGAACTCCCTCAAATCTCAACTATTTGTCCCCTTGCTGGTCATTTCTTTGTTTTGTTTTGCTTTCTTCTCCATGGTGGGGCAAGACCTGCTAACACTGACGCAAAGGACACGACAACATGGAAAATCATGGTTATGAGCTACCCAGTCCCACTGATACAGGCAGCCTGACACCTGCAACACCGGCCATGCAGTTTAACTGGTTCAAGAGGAGACTGTACAGGCTGGAGTCTAACAAAAGGGAAATCAGAGACAAGGTGAAAGAAACACTAAAAAGAGGAACATGGAAAACCAGGGCATGTAACAGTAGAATTCAAATGAGGGTTGAGGCTTGAAGCAGAAGTATGACAGAAAACACAGAAAAATGAGGAAATAGGGAAGAGCTGAACTGCTGGTGAGTGTAAAGGTATGGAAGAGAAGAAAGGGAAGGGCCCCATCTGCCTCTCATCATGTACCTGTTGCAGCAGACTCCCAAATTCACTGTAGCCAAAACAAGGGGAGTTAGAAGAAAGCTGTCATTTAAATGGCTCAAGCAATATCGAGTAGCCCTGACAAAAGTAGAAGAGGAAATTCTCGAAGAAACAACCTTGCCAGCAGCACTGAGGAGCAAAAGCCTCCAGCAGGGAAACTGGAAACCACATTGCAATGGGCCAGTGGAAAATAACCCCCTTGTGCTGCGTGCTTGTAAACGCACACCAGGGCAACCAATTCTGCTTCCCACCTGGAGCTGCCAAGGGGAGCCACCGCCACAGAGTGGATTCCTTATGTGGCCAGTAGGTCACTGCTCAGCTACAGGTGTGCGGACTGTACCTAAAGACCCCAGACAGAACTAGAAAATCAGCATGGAACAGCTTCCACTTCCACATATAATCTTGAAGCAGATTAGTGAAAAAAAAAAACCCACGTCCTTTACTCTGTTCTTATAAACTAAGAAAGATGACAGCACGGAGATAAGTTTCCAACTTCTCCCCACACAACACAGACGCAGACACACGCACACACTCAGAGAGGAACCGTATTTCTTACTCCAAAACATGGTACTTTCATGGCCAATTACACCACCTCTTAATGAGTTCACAGTTAAGAGCACATAGCAACTAATAACAGGAAATGCGGAATAATGAAGCTCTACCAAATGGGGAGGTTTCTTTCAGCCCTACTGCAATTTAGTACAGACACAAAACCTAAAAATCCAATTTCAGTATGTATTCCATGAGGAAACAACTCAGTTCTGACTTAAAAAGAAGCCTGAAATACCAAGAGAGACAGAAATGATGCAACACAGGCATGATGATACAAAGGGACTGAAATTCACCATTCAGTTTAAATAAAGAAGATTAAATAAATAAATTCCTCCCTCTCAAAGTACTACACACATGGACTCAGGCTTGCAGTTACTGAAAGTGTCATTGCAATTTTCCCTACCAGATGTGGTCAGCGATTTACACTTCCTGTCCAAATTCCAATTCAAGTGCAACAATTAATTTTTACTATTTCCATTTTCTTCACTTAAAAGGGTAGAACTAGTCTTTCTTGCCTTTGAAGGTATGTGTATTTTTATAGTCACAGCTATAATGGTTTCTGTGCCTCATGCCAGAGCTGGTTATGTTCTGGATAAAAGAATGTTGTAAAGCTACTCTCAGTCTTGTTTAAAGGAATATATGCACTTCAAAAAATCAGCATGATACAGATGAATTCTAGAACAACATGTTGTTCTCCAGGCTCAGAGTCCTGCCCTGCAAGTGGTCTAAAGTGATGATCTTTTCAAACCTTACTGAAGTCAATGTACAACTCTTCAGCTGTGGAGGCCTGCACTGTGCACAGCTATTGCAATGTGTTTTATTGTTCCTGGGTACGTATGCACTTCACAATGCAATAGCAATCTGAATTACAGTTTTTAATCAGTTAATTTTAAATGAGCTGAAAAGAAGCATCTTTCAACTCGGTGATTAATGGTTAAACTCCAAAGCAGGAAGCAAAAGTTTTCAAATAACCTACCTCTGACAATGCTTAATTTGTGAGGTGAGAGAGGTGGCTTGGGAACGGCATCTTTCTTTTTTTTGGTTGCAACTCCTGTGACACTTCTGTTCTTGAGAACATCTGTTCCCCAAATCATAACCGCTAGATTTTTTGTATACTTTGAATCTCCTTGTGTTACTTGCAGCTGGTGCCATTTCTCCTCATCTACCCAAATTCCACTGCCAAGATGGACCTAGAAGGTAGTAATAATAACAACTTATCTATGGTATGTTGCACACAACAGTATCCAAGTGCTGTAGGAACATTAATATTAGGAACTAAAATAACAGTAATTAGGGCTGAACAAATCCATTTTGCCTAACTCTGAAACTTTTCCAGCTTTGTGGGTCAGGGAGTTCAAGTCAACTTCAATATATAATATAGCTCCTTTTAGTAATCCCTACTTTTCCCCCCCATATAACCTCTCTCCTGAAAGACTGTGGTCAGGAACAGAGATCAAAGAAGGAAACAGTGAACACATCCAGTATTATATAATTATGCACAGCATATAAACCAAGCAGTTGCACCAGCCTAATTCAGGAGCAAGATGAAACACTTCCCTTTGGCTAAAACAGACTTTACCCAAAGCACATTCCAGAGGCAGTAGAGACAGAATTACTTCCTAAGTTGTATTCTGTACCTGTTGGCAAGACCCAGCCTGATTGTTTGAAGTAACTGGAAGGGGAGAAAGGATTTTAAGAGCTCCAATTTCAATATAAGCCACAAGAGTTTGGAAGCTTTGTAAAGCTTCCAGTTCTAACACAAAGTGTGTCTATCATGTACGATCAATGTGAATGCACCACATGAATACTGTTTTGTGGTTAGGCAATGACCCATTGCAGCAACATCATAAACTTTGTATTATCGAAACAATGGGAAGTCGAGGTATTTCACTGAAGTGCTAAAGCAGGATATTATGGGTACTGGGAAATGCAGTGTGAAGCCACCGGAGAGTGTCCAAAAGGAAGATGCTCAAGTTTGGTGTTGCTTATTAGTCTTGCTCAGCACTGACTGTGCTTGATTGTCTCCCACAGGGCAACCCTGTGTCTCTACCCCAAGATTCCCAGTGCTTCAGTCTTAAGACAAATACCAGACAAGAATCTGAGCACCATCCTTAGGCTGCCACTACGTGTTTGAGCTGACAGCCCTGACGCTCAGGACACCTTCCAGCACCAGCACAGAGGTAATTCCACGAGTAAGCAGCACAAGTCTGACACAAGTGCAATGAGGACACACACGTTGGGCCTGCATGGAACCACGAATACTTTGTACCCTGTATGTCCATGCTGCAGTTCCTGGAGAACAGTGCAGACTCCTGAACTACCTCTGCAGGCAGCAAGCTTTGTTCACATGGTGATGGACTTCACTCGCTGGGACACCCACTTGCTCTCATCATAACAAGCTAAGGTGTGACCTACACCTCCCAGCTGCTGATCAGAGCTCACTGCTCTTACATTTAGACAATCTGGACGAGTGCAACATACCAAACAACTGGATTGCTACATAGCCAAAATCTAGCTTTGATGAGATGTGGTCCAATGGGGGTTCTCTCTGTAACATTAACACTTAGAACTAACTTTCGACCTTCTTATGATTAAATAAATACCATCAACAAAATCCCACAGCAAAACTCCATCAGAAGACTGCTTGCCTTAACTGCTCTGCTGTTAGTTTTCTGCGGTTTTATGCATTTCATCTGGCTTTAAATAAACTGTGCCTGCTACCCATACAAATCTGAGCAGTATCATGGAAGTCCCATTAAATGCAATGAAAATTGGACAAAGCTACTGTAAAATTTTATATACCCAACATTTTACTGCTTGTATTCAACTGAATGCCATTTTTCCTTTAAATGGAAACCTGCTTTAATTATTAATGAGGACTATAACCTCAAGAAATTTTTTATTACAACAGCATCCTTCAAAAGCAACTAGATGTTTAAAAACTTAAATAGAGCAATATGACTGGTTTGACTACAAGCTATGTTATATTAAAAGAAGAAAACTCTACCTTCCTTAAAGCATAAAACCATGCAGCAAGCTGCCTCGCCTGCAGAATCTTTTACACTAAAGGGATTCTAAGAAGCTTTTCATAAGTCTGCATGGACAAAAATTAAACTAGTAATAACCACAACACAAATACTCTTTTTTTTTTCCTTTTTCTCTGTTGTTGAGCCTCTTCATAAATGATTTTTTTAAAGGTACACTCTTTTTGGTGCTCTCTACATGTTTTGTAAGGCAACTTCAATGAGGAGTGAGCAGTCTGTGCTCAGAAAATAATCTCAGTACATTTTTTAATTCAGTTATTTCTGGTTAGATCTTGGAAAAATTCTCTGGGAAAATATCTGAAAGTTACCTAGAAAATAAGTAAGATTAGAAATGTTGTGACATAGCAAATTTTGGGTGTCTGTATTACATTAGTTGTAGAGATCGTTGTATTTCATCAAAAATCCAATTCCTCTTTGCCAAAGATTATTTAGTCTCTAAAGCTACTATATTATTCATTAGCTTGAAGTTACTCAAAATAAAAGAAAAAGATACAGGAAGTATTTTTAATATTTATGCTTCAGACAGATCATCTCTTCTTTTAACATGCTTCATTTATTAAAAAAAACAATTGCTGGTATGAAACACCTATGGCAACAGCAACTATGTGACAGACAGCCACAGCCACAGCAATCTTACATCTCCCTTTTTCTATTTCTAGCACTGTTACGGTGAGGAATTCAATCTGCCTGTGTCTCAGTTTACCTCTCTACAACAGGCCCGGTACTGTTTCCTATCAGTCCCAAAGCTCCGGGAAGTTTACTGTACTTCACACTCACAAGACATTCCCTTGTTGCTGGAAGAGCTGCCCCATGAGCCAGACTCTTGTCTTGATGAAATAATGGGAAATTTACTCCCAATTTCAGCAACTGCGGGATCAACCTTCAAGCACAAGGCAACAGAGACGGCAGCGAATTCAAAGCAACGCTCACCAGCGTGGCTGTGCTAACATCTGCAACAGATCTAAAACGTGTCTCAGAAGATGAACTCTTTTTTTTTTTCTTTCTTTCTTCTTCTTTCTTTTCTCTAAATGAATGCCATAGGCTCTTTTTCAGTGACTTGGTTTTCCCTCTGGAGGGAAGAGATTTATCTGCTCTGAAAGAATCCTACTAAGATCAAATCTGGTGCCACAAAGGGTAAGATTTGTAAAAAAAGTATTTCAACTACTCTAGTGGTGCATATCAATAAAGGAATACTGAAATAAAGCCATAAATAAGGAAAACTGAAGAAAACTACCCTCCAACACTCCAAATACATTATTAGTTCACATTTTCTGGCATCTGAGCTGGCTGTAGACCCAGTAAACAGGCAAACCAAGAACCAAAATTACAGAAGGAAAATTACAGAGATACTAATATGTGTTAAGACAGAAAACTTCAGCAAAAGAAGTGCCAAGAAGCTGACAGATGAAAAAAGGGTGCAGGAAAAGCTGCATAGAAATACTAAAGGATCTGCCCTATCCCATAGACCTTAAGTGGAAGAGAAGGAGATAAAGGAAACTCACACAGTAATACACCCTAAGTACTCATTGCACAGATTTACACAAAATAATCAAGCAAATGACATATATAAATATATTAGGCAAGAACAGCTATCTGAACCAAATACCTGTCAAACTGTCAAGATTCTACTATTCTTCACTACATTCTGTCCTCAATGATTATGTTGAATTCTTCTTCAAGAGGGACAGACATGGTGCAGTCAATCTTTTAACACAAATCTGAAAAAGCAGTTTCATGCTATATTCTATCAGTAATTCCACTGCACAGCAAAGCTGGAATGGATGTTTCCTCCCTTAAGATTCTCAGATTAGGGTACCAAATGCACCTATATACAAGAAACAGGATCTGCACAGTCAATTCTGAAGGAATTACAGTTTTCTATAAGAAACATCACATTTATTTAATGATAATGAAAACAGCTGTAAAAGCAGGCCTAGGTAGATGAGCAGTTAATGTGTTAAACACACTGAAATCTGAAAAGCTCTCAGTCAGGTTCTGGCAAACTAGAGCTAGATGATATTTCAGCAACTTCACAAAGTCTCTGGAAAGTAGCACTACATCAGCTCAATTCGATGGCAATGCTCCTACCAGCAGCAAGGGAGCCCATTTTCCTTCCAGGGTTCATAACTACCTCCTGCACTCCTAGCCAAACATGAGGGCTTCTCTGCAATAGGACTACAGCACATTATAAACATTAAAAACCTTTTAGGAAGAAGTATTTTGGTTAAGTAGACTCATGTAACTTCATAATGCGGGTTACTGACTTTGGTCAATATTCGGTCTATTTATGGATGCCACCAACTGAAGACTATGTCAATTTGCCTGTGCATGAATATGTATTTAATAACTATATTCCTCATGTTGCACAGCACTCAATGCTCTCAGCACTGAGGATATTTTTCTATGCTCTTCATATCTGTGTAACTTCACAATTCTCAGCACAACAGCACACCTTCATGAAAACTGAGGAAGCTTCTACAAGCTGCTACCATGCAAAACCCCCACAATCAATGAAAACTCCACAAGAACACCACCAGATGGACATTTAAAAATGACTCATGCTATATTTAATATAAAATACCTTTCCATTCTCGAGAATATACTTGTCCATTACTGGAACAGGGGCAGGGAAGTACGTTGATGTATTTGCTTCCTCACTGAAGGTCTTCTGTACCTCAGGTTCAGGCTCAATTGATTCAGGTTTTACTTTTTCAACCTCAATGGCAGGTCCTAGACAGTTAAGAAAAGAGAGCTGTCTGCTATCCCAGAGAACATGAAATCAATCCCTTCATCACCCATGATTAGCATAAAATAACATATTAGTCATGTTCATTTTAATGTTAGAAGTAATTGAAACCAAAATCCTATTTCTGAACATCAGTAACTAAAAGCAGGATAAGTATTCCTGCTTTATAAACATTAAAATGCTTAATTTTAATTTAAGTGTTTAATTTTATTCCTAAAGCATAAGGACAATTACAGATATGGGTAAGATTTCCTCAATGCACACTAAGAAAATTATGTTAAAATGACACTGAAATTATAAACCAAAAGCAACAATAGTAATTCTTCAAATAAGAATTGCTATATAGTTGCATAGGAACCTGCATAATTTACTGTGATAATTACATAAATTATCCACACAGAATTACAAATATTATAGAAATCCAAAATCTCTTTAGATAGAAGTGCACAAAAATAGGGAGGGTCTGCAGAAATGCTATGAAGGAAACAGACTTAGGCTCTTTATGCTGAAGTACCATGCAAAGAAAGAATATCAAAGGTTAAAAAACTCCACATAAATTAGAATTTTGATTGTCCAATTCATTCAACATTGATTTTTGTTTTTATCAACAAAAATTATGCACAAAGTAAACAATGGAATACTACTAAGCATATGTTTGAGACTTAAAAGGGGGATAATTATTTTGTTAGTCATCAACTTTTCCAGATCGAAGTTATAAAATGTTCCTAAAATGACAGAAAAACAAACTAAAAATAATTTGTGAACTGGATTTCATGACTCCATTCATTGTAGGGGTTCCACCAGAAGTCAAGGCTATGGCCCCAAGCCTATCAGTGTCCCTTGATGTGTGGCTCTAGGATCCCAAGAAGCTCCAGCAGGCACTGAAGTTCCATGCAGGGCCGGTGGCTCCACAGCACAGCAAGGCTGCCAGCTTGGACAACTCTGGACACCATGGAAATACCCCATGTCCAGAACTCTAAGGATTAACTCTTGTCTAAACCACTTGTCAGTGCTAAATTGTCCCAGGCTGGTGCTGAGAGCACTGCACCACCCTGCAGCCCAACCCTGACATCTTCAGCCCGTGACAACCCAATCATCAGTCAGGTCACCCCTCAGCTGCCTGCTCAGTGTTTGTGCACACAGACCCAGCCCTGAACTGATCCAACTCTGCAAGTCACGCTGGCACCACAACTCAGGTCTTAGTCACTCATCTTAAATAGTTCCTGTGCCTGGAACAAGCACAGCATTCATCCCTCCTACTTTGTGCAGTTTCATTTAGAGATTATTATACAGCAATAGCAGTGCTTCCTCCGTTGTCAGCGTTTGACATTTATCCTATAGCTTATCCTACACCTACATAGCCAGCTAAATGTTCTCAGCTGGCTGCCACTCCATGCTCACCAATGACTAAAAGTTGTCTTGGCAACTCAGACAATCCTACACTGCAGTGCCACCAACAAGAGGGTCTTAAGAGCCAGGCCCAGTGCAAGCATGGCACAAACAGAGAAATCACAAAACATCCCATTTGCATTATAATTTCGTAGTGATCTTAGTAAGCACCTCTAGTACCACGAATATACAACAGTACAGCCAAGACAAACTGAACTTCCTAAACTTGAGACTGTAAAGCTGATTCAGACTGGGGGAAGACCTGGACTGGTTAAAGCACTCAAAGCTTGCCCACAGCAAGGGCACAGCTGAACAAGCAGATGCAGGGATGTAATTGCCAGTGTGACCTTAAGAAGTCATCTCTGAAGCTGTTACTTACATTTTTCAACAAAGGGCTATTTTCTTATACTTTGAAAGTCACTTTGAGGGAGACACCTAAGTATAACCACCTTCTTCCTAGCAGGAAACGTTTATTTCCCTTTAAACACTTTTACTACTCCCTATTTAGAAGTCTTTTACTGTTTTTAGTCATATATTGACACAGCTGGAATGTGGTTTCCAGAGCTTCCCCAAGGAAAAAGCTGATTAAAGTCCACAACAACCACAGCTCTCACAGGTCAGAATACCTCTGCTCCAATTCATGCTTTAACCACTTGCTTAGAAGTCACCAAAAGAAAGCCTTTAAAATCTCTTCTTTATATCCTGATTTTTGATTCCCAAACAGAAACCTGCCTCTAACCAGGTGGTCTCCACAGCCACTTCCACAACCACTAAACTCTGCATTTTCAACCCTGCATGCTACGAATTGCACATGCAACCTGCACTCCTGCCTGCCAACAGAGCGGTGTGCCCCATTCACCACACTCCAAATTCCCCCTCTCTGCATCTTATTTTAAAGATGATGAATGGGACATATAAAAATCTATACCTCCATCTAAAGGCTTAACAATGACAGCACTTATGCAATACAGATCAGGAAAAAAAAAAAAAGACAATTTTCAGAATGTAAGAAGGAAACAAATGTTTTATTGCAAAATCTTTCTCCTTCTGACTGCAGTTTTTTATAATATCCGAGAGGCCAGCAAATTCAGATCAGGATGAAGAGGTAGAAGGCTTCCCTTTACCATCCCTTTTCCTCAAAAATTCATCTTATGCTACATGCTACTCCTAAAATTAGTAAGAAAGTAAAAACAAATTGAGTGATAAAGTGTCAGCATACAGTTGTAAGCAGTAAGTTTTTGCACATGGTCTACCAGAATTTGAAACAAAACAACACAAGTCAGAGAAGTGGTAATATTGTTACTTTCTGTACTTGATAGAAACCTTGGGCCATTTTTTTTTTTAACATCAAAAAGCCAAACAAATGCAGAAAAGCTGAAAACCAGTAATTCCTGAAATGTGGTAAGACAAAAATCCCATTTATTCTCCCTACTCTGGTGTCAGTCCCAAGACACTGTAAACTGGATCACTGAAATTAAACTGGGATTAAAAATAAAACCTTGGGGGTCTGTGTGCACATGCTGATGCATCAATGTTTCTGTATGAATTTGAATATACTTCCTGACTTTGGAGCAACACTAATTCTCAGCAATATAAAATGAAAATGAAGAAATTATCAGGGAGCTAAAAACACCCAAGTATTATCCCTATAGAACTTCAGTACTTCTGACCATATTTCCAGCCACAGGAAATGGCACAGATCTTGCCCAGGAGACAGCTATATTTTTTAAAGAAGTTATTGAAATTCTTCTCTTGCAATCCAAGGGCTATTTAAAGTCCCTACAGGGGAGAGTCAGTTATTTGATTCTTTAAATTATCTTACTCTCTATTGATAAAAAGAGGGCAAATTAGGTGTGTTTTCAGGTACAACAAAACAAACTGCAAAGGCCTACAGCTGCAGGGCTTCCAGTTCCCCCCGTGGGCAAGGCAAGAGGCTGCACACATTATTCCAGGAGCTCAAGAGGGACACCATAACCTTTTCCACAAGTCACCCCATTTTTCCACTGCTCTGGTCCCTAGAGCCCTGGTGAAATGCCCGCCTCCTCCGTGAAGGGATGTGCCAGGAAATAACAGACTAAAATCATAATGTTAAGCATTTCTCCATGGATCAGTACTGATTTCACTACTGTCATCTGCCACAGCTGCCTCCAAGGCTCCTTTGTGACAAAGAGCAATTTGGTGTCACCATGAGGAAGATGAGCCTCCTCACTCCTGCCACAAAAGTGGCTCCAGTTCAGTAGCAGAGCTGAAGGCCTAAGTCTCAAGTACAATACATTGACTTCCAGCTCCTCACTGAATTCAACACGTTGATGGGAAATTAGGAGACTGACTACTTGACTGCATGTTAGCTCAAGAGGCTGTTCTATATTTGATCTGCAAGTTTAAAATGGCAACAGGCAAGCATTTCCCACAGCTGCAATTCATCAGCACAAACCAGCTGTCATCTCATGCAAAGAAATCACAAGTCTCTAAGGTGAAACAGAAATGCAATTAGTTTGCATTAAGTCCAGCCTGCTAGAAGTGCAGTGTAACATAAATTACATGTAATTTGAAACTCTAGGTTTAAGAGATCACTGCAACTGCAGATGAATTCAGGATGTAATTTATTTTCAGAACAATTTTCAGAGATTATTCACATACCCAAACATACCTCATTTATAAGCTGGAAAAGTAAGGAAGACTAAAAGAGTCTTTACATATCTATTCTTGATTAAAAGTAGTACTTTTTCATACTGTCATCAGACTCTCTAATTTAGAACATGCTGAAGATGTCTCCCTTGCTAATTATTCATAAGTTTTGTATTGATCTTTCTAGAACATGGTTGTTTCTCTGCTGTGAATGAGGCTAAAAGGAAAAACAACAGAGTAAGAAACAGTTAATACACTGAGTCTTAGGAAATACAAACCCCGTGGAGGACAAAGCCGGCATGGCCAAATTCCACCTTTACCATCCAATGTTCCTTACAAGTAATAGTAACAAGGATTTTTTTCTGGAAGTGTTGTATAGCTGATATTTTTCCATATATGTGATTAAATTTAAAGAAATTGCCTTCAATGTAATTGGGATTTGTTTTCAGTTGTCACTCTGATACACACAATAGAAATTCATGCCCAATATTTAGAGAAGACTCAGTATTTTTTTTCCCAGGGTTTCTCTTCCTATTTCCTTTTTCCCCCTTTTTTTCCCTTTTTCTCCTAAGGTTTCTTTATTTGGCTGAAGCAAAAAAGTGCATCTTCTTTTTCTTAAAGTGAAAGAGGCAGAATTCAGTAGCTGTCTTCATTTCACTGCTGGTCTCACCACTCCAACTGCTGTCAACTCTACCAACTAAATTGGTACTTTACGCTGTTCAGCCCCATTGCCTACCAACATCTGGCTCGTGCTCCATTCCCATAAATTCCAGCTAACTACTTGCAGATGAAGAAACATCTTTCCATCCAAGGAAAATTTTAGAAAGCTCAGTGGAATTTCCTGCCAACCACATCGTCTTTTTCAGGCTGCGGCAACCTTGCCTATTTGGTTTTATTTAGAAAGTTAACTAGAATGTTTATGGTAAGTAACGACGTTTTAATTGTGCACAATGTAACAATGATGAGCATTCACAATCAGACACCCGGTTTAGGCTGTGGGACACTCCAAGAACCTGGCTCCAAGGGTGTGGGCACACCTGAACACATGCTACAGCACAGGCACATGCTCTCCCAGGTCCAGCTCTGTATGTGAGGGTAACTCAGACCCACATGCAAACTGCATGCACTCGTTCCAGTCCAGGAGAAGAGCCAATATCCAACTGACATGCAAAAATTAAGTTTCCAGATACACAAAGGCAGACGTAAGAATGGCATGCTAAGTTTGGATGCATAGATTTCAACCAAGTTTCAGTCACCGAGCAAATCTTCAGCACAGTACCACATTCTAATCGCAAATAAATGTAATTCGCCAAATTTTTGAAGGTATTCCAAGGGTACCATCTTCAATGAAAAGGATGAACTTTTTATTTTGTCTTTTTTCCCATTTATTCCAACATAATGCTTAAATAATTATTATGAACCCAAACAAAGGAGCAATTGACCCAAGATATTTAAAACTGAAATCCAAATTACAAAAACCTGCATTTTGCAACAAGTGTTGATAAATGGGACACTAATATAAAGTCCTTTTAATTATGCTTTTAACAATCCATTGCTTTTCAAATAGCATGGCTTTTTAAAGCCACTGCTAAAACTTCAGGAATATATCACATTCTAATAAGCTACTAATGGGAAAAGGGGTCAGAAAATGGAAGGTAACATAGTCACATAACAACAAACAAAACCCCTAACTGCAAAGGATAAATTAGTTTAAGCCCAACTATTCATTCCAGCACCTTTTCTTTTCTTTTTTTTTTTTTTTTAACTGGAACATATTGGTATATTTTGCAGATGATGCTTTATTAACTTTTTCAGCATATATTGGAAGGTCAGAGACTCTTTATAATACAGCTGCTTAAAATGGAACTCTGATTCAGCCATACCAGCACAAAGACCTCTAGTTCTTAAAGAAAACCCAGACGTACATAGCATACAAATTCGACACATATTGTACAGCCACAGCAGAAAACCCTTTTAACATTCAATGTCCGGTTTAACAACCACTGCTATTCTTCAAATACATTTCCATTACTATTGATCACACCTGCAAAATTCATTCAAACTAGTCCCACTTAAGTCCGGCACTTACCACTACCTAGTCTTAGGAGCAGTACATCCTGGAGCCTCCTGTTCAAGTCTCTGAGCTCTTTCATTTCTGACACGAGTGCCCCATACTCCTTTAGCTTCTTTGCCTGTTGCACAAGCTGTCTCCGCGTTCTCTCAAGCTCCTGTTGAATGTGTCTCATTTCTTCCTGTTGCTGCTGGTAACTCCTCAGCAATTCCTCATAGAGAATCCGAGGAACTACAGCATCGTCCATATTGTTCATGCCTTCTGTAGCCTCCATAAAAGCCTCCTCAGGGCTGGAAGTATTACTGAGACTCATCCCGTTCTGTTTTTCAAGGCGAGCAACAACTGCTTCAATGCTTTTGTGTGTACCTTCACTTTGTTTCCTCCCATCTTGTCTCTGCACATTACAATAAAAAACAAATAAATTAGGAGAGTCTTGGGAACTGTTAATATTCTTGTCTTCCAAAAGACTAAGACAAAGCCAGTCTGCAAAAATATTTTGCCTAACAGGTTCTTATGGATATAATATGCAGCATAACTAACATGCAGTTGTAACTCAGCTAAATGCACATACAAACTTCTGAGGCAGTTAAAGGCCTTCCTGCATTTGTGCAACACTTACAAAGGCAGTGTATATAGGTCACTTGATTCCGTATCATTAATTTCTTTTTGAAAAAGTTGATTTAGATCTCTTTTTCTTTAAAGTTTACCCTTAACATTCAGATTTCTGACAGCAATTGATTTTCTGATAAGCAAGAGAAAGAACAAACTGTGTGCTCCATTTGTCACCTGTGACGACATCAGAGGTGAAAGCAGCACAGGCACAAAGCTGTTCTGTGAACTGAGGGCTTGTCCTTCCCACACTTTGTGAGACAAAACCTTCACTATCCATCCCTACAGCACGTTCACCCAACTGCCTGATGCAAGTGACTGAGTTAACACTATCAGCAAACACTGAAAGGGATTTGAAAACACTGAAGCTGGAGACAGAATATATCATCCAGTCTCATCTTCCTTATCAACTGATTCCTTCTATATTAGTACTGCATTGCAGAGGCTTCGGGACCTGGGAACTCTCAGTGGAATTTTACCTTCAGTCATCTGCACAAACCCTACAAATTAAATCACACCACTTTCCTGGGGCCTGGATAATGGGATTAATATGTACAGGTAAAGTCACTAAGTTTTACTGGTCAAATAGGAAAAGGCATTTGAATTTCCAAGCAACTGCAAGGAAAGCAAATGCAGCTCATAGAGTAGAGGTGAGAAGCTGACACTATCAAATTCCCATACCACAATATCCATGAGTAATGTGACAGAAAACAAAATTATTTGATGTTACATCTGCTGCATTTGTGCTCTTAAAAAAACCAAAATTAACAATTAAAAAACCAAAGCTGGCCCACCCACCACAACGAAATGAACTAATATCACTCCTGCAGCTGCAAAACACATGAAGCCATAGAGCAGTATCTTATTCTGAAGGTTGGCAGACTTTTAAAGAAATAATTTGATATCAAAAAATAAATATATTTCCATAGTGAGTTTCTGGCATTTGAACCTAAAAAGGCAACTGGGAGTTATAATGGAGGGATACAGTCCTGTCAATTCTTCTTCTCAGTCACAGCTGTAGTTGGGCAGTCTCAGAGCTCCCCTCCTAATTCCAAACAAGCAGTGAGCAATATGTCACAAGTGCCACCAAGAACAGCTGGTACAGTCAGGTACTGGTGACTTTTAAGGCATTCTGAGCCAAAGTGGAAGAGCATTGTTGCATCAGTCTCAGGTGGCAGTTACACTATTTCCAGTATACCCAGGAAAACGTTTGATTGCACTTAAATCAGGTTTTGAAAACCCATACCCCACCCCCACACACAATGTGACCCAATTTCACCAAAGACACTGTTTTAAGGGGATCAAAAGCAAGCCTGGAATTCTTAAGCTAGGATGTTCATACATGCCCCGAGCACTTACAAAAAAGATAAAAAAAGGAGAGGAGGGAAAATATACCAGAAGGACTTCAGTACCTTACTGTGTCTAAGCTCCACATCTTCTTCCCCGTAATCTGTAACTTCCCCAGCTTCTTCTATGTGATTGAGAGAGAGTTTGGGGATTTTAATTTTCTTCTGCATCACACTGTTCTCAAGGTCAGTTTTGTCCTCTAAAATGTATATTAAAAATAAGGTTTTGTTACATTAATCAGTGTTCTTACTTCCAAATACTACATGACTTAGGCAAGACCAGTTACAAAAACCCAACCTCCCATCCTCCAATCCCCTCATAATACCATGATCAAATTAGTCCATGGTGTAAATCCACGGATGCCCACTGGCAATTCTAGAGTTTCAACTGGGGATCAGTCTGGCCCAACACACAAATAAATACAGAAAAATGCCAAGCTAAATTCAAGCTATCAAAAGTGTTGATGAGTGACTTGTGCTATCACCAAAGTAAGAGTTGAAGAGGCTGTAAATAAAACTTCCTGTTCTAAATTATGTTTACCAATGGTATTTTCATATTCATAATCCACTGCTGCAGTTCAAACTATGCTTAGGGTTCAAGTGAAAATAAACTTGGTAATTCATCCCATAATCTAACCATTATCTATCAGCAGCACAGATCTATTTGCACACATGGCAGATTCTGCTGTTCTGCAAAGTGCAGGGCTGGAAAAGGGAATGTTGCTGGAGAGCTTCAAAGTGCATTATACAAACGTTGCATAAGAACCAAATCTGTAACAAAATTACTCCACAACCCTATTTCACTAATTAATGGTATTCATCCTTTTCCTTTAGATACTATTGGCAAAGGCAATAAATATTTATATGAATCTTTGCATCTCATTAAAAATTTGAAATAAAATAATTTCAAGTCTGTAACATTTTGACATATCTCAAAATTAGGTATTTAAAAACATTAATCTGAAAATACATTCAAAATATTTTAATAATCCTGAAAAGGTAGAGAGGGGACAGTGAACCAAGAGTACAGTCTCCCAAATGTGCCTGTGATAGGTAAAATTCTTGCAGAACAGACAAAGTCTGAAAAGATTCATTTGCTCCTGGCAGTGTCAAGGAGAATTGCATTTAAACTGTCAAACATTGCCTTCGTACACTGAGAGCTTATGAACAGGAAAATATTTTGAGTCTTCTTATCCACCTGCAAATTTTATTCTGCAACATGTCCCATGAATATTTTTGAAAGTGCCAAGGAGGATGGCCCCCATGAGTGCTTAGTTGCATTGACTTTTGCTTTCTCAAATTAGCATCTCTCCACAGGACCTCAAAATGGTTCATGTTGACAGTGTAGGAAAGGGAAACAAAGGTAAATCACTGTTTAATGAGGAGCAAGGCATTCATTAGAAATGAATTACACAGATGAATGCAATTCATTTTGTTACAGATAGAAATGGATCTCTTGTAGGCAAATGGTGATATTACAGCCCAAGGCTATGTAAAAAGAATAGGCAAAGAACATGCAGAATGAGACATTAGACAACCTGAAATGAAACGCAGATGGTAGCAATAAATACTAAGACAGATGCAAAAAGAAACAGATAAACAACAAAAAACAGCTAGGCTTATTTTAGATCATTCTCCATTCCCCAGAGCATCGTGGATGCTTATCCCAGTAAAACAAAAAGGCAATCCAACTGTTTCAGTTTTGAAAAATAAACCCCTATGTTTTCATTTATCTGGAAAATGTAGGTTCATCAGAAAAGTGAGATAAGCCAATTCAAATGCCAGAGAGATGAGAAGAAAATATGGGAGCCCTTCCCAAAAAAAACAAATAATACAAACTTCTAGACTAAAGGGTTCTGGACTGATGCGTATTGGTATTTTCTTGGAATTTAAGAATAAATGAATCCATATTGAAAAGGGCAAAAAAAGAAAACCACCAACAATTTCTGTGTTTATGTATTTTGGGGTATTGGATAGATTGAGGAATCCTTTACTAAAATATGTTCTCTCAATTCCGTGGAGGAAGAACAGCACATGGATACTGCAGAGCCAGCTTCTCCAGACTGCTTTGCCAAACCATCTTCCATAGGACATGCAGATGACCTCCTTCTCCATTTAAAGAATTCAGATCAGTTTCTGTCCTCTGAAATAACCCTTGGCCTCACAACCAAATGGACACAATCCCTTACTTGACACAGTTAACAAATTTGTCTGCTGACAACTCATTGAGGTCACCAGAAGCCAGAACCACACACCAACTGGACAGGGACACAAGCCATCCTCCCCATGGCAGGGAAAAGTGACTCTTGAAACAATCAAGGACAGGGGTCACAGAGGAGTAAGCGCCTGTGCAGACTACAGAAGTCAGCAAATTCTCTCCAGTGAATAAACCAACATTAAAACAAAAACAATTTGGAAGAAAAGTAATAAGAACAGTAATATTTCTCTTTGATTTTGGCTTTTTAAGTCAATTCATAATGGTTAATAACACATTCTATGCACTTAACAATGAAAATGAAAGAAAATACTTAGTTTAGGGTCAAAGAGAACAAATGCAAATTATCAGAATTTTTCATTCTCTTCACTCCCCACTCAATTTCAGTTTGCCTATGAAATTTATGTTTGCAAAACTTCACTGGTTTTGAAGTTTGTTTATACATCTCCTTACGAATGCTTACTTTGTACATTACTGTCATGTAACTGTCAACACAGTTCTCTTTCTGTTCATTTGACTTTTTGGTTTTACTGCTTATCTGTACATGAACCAGTAAGATGAAAAAAGGAACTGTTTTGTCCACGCACAAAATTTGAAGAAACGATGAGTTTATATAAGTTAAAGCTCAGGAACTTTCAATGCATTCAGTAAGCAAATAAATGTTCCTCTGCCTTCCAACAACAATACATATAATATTTTTTTACATATGCTCTGGTCTTTGAAAGCTTATTTAAACCTAACACAATCCATCCAGTGTGTTGAATATGAAAAGGCCTTTTGTTCTTTTTCTTTTTTTTTTAAGTGCATTTCTAACCTCTGTTGTCTTCTGCATTAGCCGCAGATAGAGCCAGAAAAATCTCATTCTGAATTTGAGATTAATGTTGGAGTTCTGTCTCTTGTTCTGTAAATATTAATGGAATTTGGGAAGGGGTGGGAGGGAGAGAGTGGAGACTGGGGGAAGGGTAGGAGAAACACAAACATGCATTTATAGCAGTTCTCCTTAGGATTGATTCTCTGTCTGTTGTTGTGGCAGCAAACAAAAGACAGGTACAAAAGCAGAATCCAGCCAAAACCAACACACCTGTGATTTTGAGCCAGAAGAAAACCAGGATAGGAACCAAATATATGTACAAGCTGCAATTCAGTGCCTGAGGCTACAGAAGAGAGAGAAGGGCAGACTAAAAGCATTGTAGCTCAGAGCCTCATTTTGTAACGACCTAAATCATTTGTCTGGACTTTGTTCCCAGTCATTTAAACCTGGCTAGCAGTTAAAAATTACACCTTCCCCTAGGTGGCTATGATCAGCTTGTTATAAAGTTCTGTCTATTGTTTTCCCTAGATATGCATTGAGTGGTTCAGTGATATCAATTACTGAGAACTAGCACTTAACATACTTAATTAGGAACTCATAACAAAATACGCAGGGTGGAATGCACGCTGTAAGAATGGATTCCCTCTGTTCTTTAGGAAGGGACATTCTGAAAGACACATGTAAATTAGGAAAAATTGCTTTTGTTCACAGAGAACCTGGTACTCTGTGATTCAAGATAAAGAGTAAAGTATGCTGAAATAACCATACTCCAAGAAAAGGTCAGACTTGGAGAGATCTTGGCAGTCAACTCCTCGCGGTACTGAGGCACAGGGCTCAAGAGCCAGGGCACATGACAGTGTCTCTCCCCATCCAGGTTTCTCCCGAAGCCGAACGGGCAGTCAGGAAAAAGTCAACTGCTGAGAAATTCCAGAGTGCCTGGTAACATATTTGGCCTCAGCAGTGCTCAAAGAAAGCAAAGCCAAAAAAGCAACCCTGCATTAGAAAAATCTCTAGCAAATCAAGAAAAATCAACTAGCAAAGGATAAATTGTTCCTGGAATGCTTTCTTCAATGAGGCCCTCATTTCAGTGTCAGGATGGGTGGATCCAGGTCTAAAGGTAACAGCTTCAAGTCTAGAGGGGAAGGGAACTGAGGCAGAGAAAACAAGTTTTAACAGGGCAGGGAGTTGGTTAAATCCAAGGAGAAATATGCTAGTGCTCTAAAACTGAAAATCCTGCTGTGGGATGTAAAATAAAACTATGAAAATCTCAAAGTCCCCTTAAAGGGTTCTTTACTTTCCAATTTAGAAATAAGGACTGAACAAACTAATCCCTTCAAAAAAGAGTTCAAATGCTGATTTTTTTCCATCTTTGGAATGAAAGCTGAAAAAATAAAGGAAGAGAGTTCTGCACTCCAAATGGATGAGGGATGGCAGGTCTGGTATCAGTCCAAAGAAGGGGCTTGGCAATGCCATAAATCTTACAGTAATAAAATGAAAGAACCTTGAAGAGAATTCATCCTTCCCCTAAGCCTTCAAAAAATTCCACTCCTTGTGAAAAATGATATGCTGACAGATGAAAAAACTTACCATCAGCCTTCCCACTTCCAGGCATGTACCCAGCACATATGGACAACACCTGTGTAAGATTCCCCACACACTGCTGCACTGAACTGCTTTGGTACTGACTCAGCCAGGTCACTTCTACAGAGAAGGTAAGATCACCTGCCTGGGCAGCCTGTGCACTGGTTACAGATCATGGATTCCTAAGTGCCACTTACACACAAATAAACAATATTCACTACTGCTGTGACTGAGAAGGAAAACAGCATGATAATAATAATAATTATAAAAAAGCCACCTAGCTTATTTAAAGCTGGAAAAAAAAAAAAGAACTGTAAATTACTTTCTTAGCTAATTTAATGCAAACATTAAAGGAGGACTTGAAGAGGAAGAAGAGATGAGATTTCAGGAAATGTAATGGTCCTGCAGGCTCAGAAGATATTCAGGATACAAAGTAAAAAGAAATGTGCCTCATATAAAACATCTCTGAGCTAGGAGTACACAGAGATTACAAGCACTACCAAAGAAGACACTGAGAATGACAGTAACAAACACAGGCCAACAGACAGCAGCAGAAATGCAGAAGTTATTTGAAGAGGACAGGTGCCATCAAAATGAATGCAGCTAAAAAAGGGAGGAGTGTGCAAAAGTGGGGTGAGGTGCTGGCACAGTCAATTCAGGATTTGGATAGTAAAATTTACTGTACCATTTTCCTCCTTTTTTTTGCAGACTAGAAGAGAGTTTTGTTGGATGGACAGAGAAAAAGATTTTAGACATAAACACTGGGCACAGTGAAAGCACTTCAGAAGTATATTTAGTTGGACATAAAGGTAGAGCTAAGTGTAAGCAACAAAGCAGATGAGAAGTACGTAAGAGACAGCAAGATTTTGGGTAGGGAATGACAAACAAGATTATTCCTCCTCTTGACTCCAAATTCAAGACAAATGGACAAAACTTGTAGGAAAATACATTGGGACATCCTAAGCATAAGCTGAAAAAGATTTCTGCTAAGGGTGTCAGAAAGGGAAGCTGACAGAAAATGTGAGAAAAGTTAGCAATAAAAAGGCAGAGCTGAGAGATGCCATCATCTGGGCTTGTATCACTCCCAAAATTTTAAGAACTGAGTAGTTCTGCAGCACTTCATCAGAAAGAGAAAATGACAGCAACACACAAATGAGTGACTGGAAGGTTGTCTTCAGAGTACAAAGAAGAGTGAGCAAAGAAGTCAGGGAAGAACAACACATCAAGCAGCACTGTGACAGGCAGGGCTGATAAGCACAGTAAGGTGAAGACATGCACTTGAGGAACTGGCCCAAAAGGCTGCTAAATCTTGTGAAGTGAATTTCAATAAAGTCTGAAGAATAGGAAACAGGGTGAAAATAATTCTTAATCAAACTGGGGGAAGGCAAGATAGAAAGGTCTTAAACCACTGCTTGACAGGTTTAGAGATGATGGGTAAGAAGGATGATGTGCCAGGAGCCTGAACCAGGACTGCTCACTGATGATGGAGAGAAAGCCACACCTGCTTTGTACAAAGGCACCAAAGAAGGGAGAGAAAGATTAAGAAGCCAAAATTCTACAGAAGCAGAGCACAGATTATATAAACCTCTTAAGTCCTCTCTGAAGTCCTACATCAAGACTGGCTCTTGCTCATTAATATTTAATACAGTAACACAAGTAAATGCACAGAGCATGGACCTGCTGCAGCTCTCACAAAACCCAAAACAAACTAAAAGAACAACCTACCATGCCAGCTACTGAAGCAAATAATGTCGAGGTCTCAATGCAATTTTTCTTCCAGTGGAACAACTGAGATACCCAGTCTAATTCTGGTAGGAGTGACAGTTATTGATATGGCCACCTATCTGTAGTCAAATTTCTAATGCACATGAGGACACTCAAGTATTTTGTAACATTCTCCTTTTGCAAGTGCTCACTTATCAGCAGATTGTTCAGATCTACAGTCTTGAGTATCAGCCCAGATACTTTGCTGTAAGAAAAACCTACGTGTATTTTCTTCCTCAATTTCCATTATAAATATAAAATCTATTTTTCAGTTCAGGTGACTACAAAGTATCATCAAAAATAATTAACCAAAGGCAACATGGCTCAAACTAATACAACTAAAAACAGTCATTACTCTTTGTCAGAAGAACTCTCCCTTTCATTTAACTTTCAGTGATACTAGAACTTGGCTGCAGCACAAACACATGGAGCTGGACAATTAAGTTATGAAAAGACTATGCTGGGAAACAGGAAATCATGCTCTCTACAACACTGAGGATGGTTTTAATCCTGGATCCAATATTTACTTAAATACTGACTTGAATAATTCAAACTTTTCATCTTACTGTCCCCATCTAGCCCACTGAAGTGTTGTACAGATTTGTTAATATTTGTACAATACTCTGCACATGTCAAACACAAAGGATTACAGCTATTATGGAACAACTCTCTTAATCCTTTCTGAAACAACTACACAAATACAGCATTACCACTACATTTAAAAGAAACCCTGAAAAGAAGCAGGATGTGAAAATTTCATCCTTTAAATCTTTCCTCTGCACCTACACATGAAACTCAACTATGAGTATTACTTTTCAAAAATTGGAACATGATAAATATTTTACAAAAAATATTTATAACAAAGGCTATGTATTTCTTTAGAAGTTCAGAACCTCATTTAAAGAGATCATCAATCCCAATGACAGCTATAATTTGTCAATCTGGCTGCCCACACCAGTCCATCTGTATTAGACTGTACAACTACATTGGGACCAAACTTTGTGATGGTTTGATGATCACACAAAGCCATGGAGATGCTGCCCACGAGCTGTCCAGCAGGTAAAGCAGCAGCCTACAGAGAACACTCCAGGAAGCCTCCACAACATCTCTGCCCAAGGAATAAGCTCACTATGGAAATAGAGGGTGGATTCATGCATTTGTTCAGTTTCCATACAAAAATGACAATGTGGTTAAGCCTCTACTATTTTTAAAGAAATTATTTAAAAAACACAAATAATTGACTGACTAGCACTTAGGCAATACACTGGAAAAAATGTTTTACTGTTAAATTATGAAAACAAAAACATTAAGTTACATTTTCTCCCTTTTCGCTCCCCTGCAAATTTTAGCATATTTTAATTAGTTTTAGTTACCATAGCTACCATAAGCATACTATCTTTGAAGTCAATTTTATTAAAATCCTGAATTTCATGTTTTTACTGTATGCTAGCTGAGCTTATAAAACATTTACAAGCATAACTGATGTTAAGTGGTGCAACGTAAGTACTAAGACCACGAAAAACAACAATAGTGTAGGTCACCTGTATGTCTTTATGTTACAAAAATAAATTAGATTATTTCTGACTGTTCAGGTAAAGCAAAAAGAAAATGTGACTGAGGAACAAGCTGGTCAGCTGAGAAGGGTTATAGACAAACAAACAAAAAATGTATATTCAGAATAAGCAGGGTAACACAGGAAATGAGGAAATTAAATATAAATGCAAAATCTGGTTGCACAGATAAATCCCAGATTTTTAATTAATCTTTACTGGCAATTTATCCTGCTGATGACATCACCACTGTCATTAGGGTTACTCCAAACCACTACTTAGCAATTACAATTTTAAAAGTTCCAAGATTTTTTTGCTGCTGCCATTTAGTTTTGTGTCAATGTGCCATAATAAGGCTTCAACACTGAACAAACAGAAGTGACACCAAAAAGACCCCACAAAATTGTGGCTTTGTGGAAGTCCTTCATATCTCAGATATGGTCCTTCACTAAAATTTAGAAGAAGGGAAAAAAATCCTCCACTCTTCATCTTACATGAGTTAAAAATAAGCCAGAAATGGATCAAATACAAAATGAGTGTGAAATTTAGCTTTAAATATTTTTCATGGATACTGCCACACTTGCGTTCAGGACTATATTTAGGAGTGTGAAGTAGTTGGTTACTCTGTTATAGAAAATGATTTGCTGAACCTCTGTGTACAGCCAGCTTTTACCTGCTGAAAAGGCAAAACCACAGCAGTAGCACGTCAGCTAAGGGTGACAATGTAGGCTATGCACGTCAAATATCACAGAAAAAATTAAAAAAATTAAAAATAAAAATGCTCTTCTGAACAAATGCTGTTACTTTAGCACTGCCTGAACTGCTGGGCTCAGTTTCCCTCAATGACTGGAATGGGCCCTTGGCATGGCAAGACCTGCAGAGGCACAGGAGGTGACACCACCGTTACGGACAGCTGGACTCGCTGCTCAAGGGCAGTGACACAAAAGCTCATCCCAAGTACTCCCAAACCAGCCCAGGAAAAATCAAACAAAATAAAAAGAGCCTGTGAGGAACCACTACCAGTACTGGGAGGTTTCTTACAACCTCTTCCTGACACTTCTTTACTCGGGACAACCTTTGGGATCATCCAAGAAGCACCTGCAGGTGCTTTGATGTTTTTCCTGGTGCCCTTTCTCCCCAGGTCTCTGTCACACACCATCCAAGCAATGCATCCCAGCAGGGGACAGGCCCAGAGATTCCTGGGAACAAAGAGTCAGTTGTCCCTACCACAATGGTTCATTCACCCAGGAACATGGGATGGAGCATGGGGACAGTGGCCACAGCCAGCACCTGCTTTAGGTACTCCCTAAGCTGTCAGAATGATGCAAGGGGGAAAACCCACGGAGAAGTCCAAGACTACAGACATACCAATAAAGCTTGGATGTAAATACTACACATCAAGACAACTTCCTGACCTAAATTTTGTATATTCTTAATATAATCTAAAATCTCTTATTGCAAATTTTTCACATATTCCAGAATTTGACAAAGGGTCTTTCCTCCATGCGCTTTCCACAGCAAAGAAGCTTGGATACACACTATGAAATTGAAACACTCTCAACCTTACTCAAAACTCAGTTGTAGAATCATTTAATGTAAAATCTTTCTATGAACAGAGATTTTACATCCCTCTAAAATACATAGTAAGATCTCACCATGAGCTGCACAGGCTCAAACAAACAAAAAAAACCCCACATAACCTACTTCAATAAAAAGTGGAGCATAACATTTTATAAAGGGGCAAGAAAGCATAGGGATGCACCAGGTATTAACACACTTGCTGGGGCAGCTAAGGAATTGCTGTGAGAATCTGATGGAGATATGTTTGCTATGAAAATGTGGGTGGGAAATGTTGAGGGCAGCAGCTAGAGAGCACAATTATTTACTGTAGTCAGGAAAGAACACCTCCTAGGAGAAGACAGTCATTATTAACTTGTTAACAAACACAGCCTGAAGTAGGGAACTTCTAGAAGTCCCTGAAACTCAATTCATTTCACCTAATATTCATCACCTAGAAAAGAAAGAAAAAGCTCCAATTGAGTCATCTAAAGATCACGCTGCTATAAGATGCACATGCTCATAAATAACATTCTGCTAGTGAGCTATTAGACAAGTGTGGAAAAGCTGCAAGTGGCGTATGTGTGTCAAGGAGAGGGACCAGAAAAAACCAGCTTTGGAGCATTTTGAGGAGAGGACAGAAAAGAAGAAAAAGGAAGGGTGTGGATGATCAGGAAGACAGACTCAAGCTCTTCCTGAAAAGCTGTCTGCTATTTTTCTTTTCTCAACAAGACAGACCAGCTAACATCACCTCAAGACTGCTCTGTAGTCAAACTCCATTCTGCTGAACTCCATTTTCCATTCAAAAGGCAAGGAAAATTATTCCTTTATTAGTACATAGCATCAGCTGCTGGTAGCCAAATGGTGAACTTGTTAAGGCAAGGGACATGGACTTTAATATGCCTTTTATGGCTGGAAAGCCTAGAACTATCTGAGTCAGGTCAACCTTTCCAGTTTGAGCCCTAGTCTTTGGCTAATTTTTGATAAAGTGGAAGGTTCCCAGGCCAACACAGCCCCGCAGCTCCCAGCCATGCAGACAGGGACACAAGGGAAGGCACAGCTGCTCAGAGCTCTTCTACAGCTCTTCTCCAACACTATCACACTACTCACCACAGAATAAAAGACAACAGCATTTATCTCCACAACATACCAAGTCTCTCACAATTACCTGATGATCTCTTTTCTTTTTCATTTTTAAACTTATGATGCCTTTACAGCAGCGCTCTCTGCTCTGCAGAAACAATATCCCTCACAGCTGCATTGGCTTCCAACCATCCAATCTCAGCACAAAGGATCAAAGAATTGCTTCTAGACCCTCTCAAAAGAGGACAATTGTTTTATAAACTCTTCACACAACCAGTGCTTCAATAAAGTTTTGTATTATGGGCATAAACCTGTATTTAGGCCTGTGTGAACTCCCACATTACAAGGGTAGAAGTTTGAAAGGTATCTAAATTACTTTAGACATAATAGGAAAGGAAAACTCTTTTCAAAAGAAAACAAACATTAATATATGTTTTGTATCTGTGTTCTTTCTTTCCTTCTTTTCTTCAAGTTGCTAGAAAGGAAAAACAAATGGATCTGTTTATCAAACTATGACTAATTTCCACTGCATGGACAGTGTTTGATCAGGAAAACATATATAAAAAGATAGAACTTTGCTTATTTGAGCAGCTTTACATGCAAGAAAATTGGTTACCATTCAAATTGTAAAAGAACACTTTGCAGACTCAAAAAAAACCCCATTTTCCCCTCTTATTCTTTTTTGTTGTCTGTTTAATTTAATATCTGAAGCATAACTTTGATCCTGAAACCTCTTCCTAATGGGGAATTCTTGGGCCAAAGAAGTAAACCCTTAAAGTCATTGATGTATGGTTTGAGCAGTTAAGGGTTCCTTCCAAAAATTTCAAAATCAAATATGTATATTTTAAATATAAAAGCAACTTCATACACATTATTTACCTTATTACTAAGATAGGCTGGAAACCTTTGGAATTAAAAGTTCTGTACTGGTATGTGGAAGATTACTGTAGACTTGCAAACTTATTTTTAACTAAATAAGCAGTTTGTATAACATTACACTTGTAATGTTTGCCATCCATAAAAACGTGCCATAATCTGAGCTGGTCACTATAAATCAAGAATGTGCTACGATGTCTTCATGGAAGACCAAGTTTTCTCTACAAGGTTTTTAACTACAATAAAAACAAACATGAATACTAACATTCTGGGGAGAAATGACAACTTTAGAAGTGACCCTTGGTATAGGACCACTCTTGAATTCACCTAAGGTATTTTTACATGGTACAGGGTGGAAAGAAGTAAAGACTCGTTTGGTGTTCAGGTGAAAGTTTCCCAAGAATGCAGAACATAGATCTAGTCAGAATATATTGAGATGTGAGAGCTGTAATAAAGATACCTGTGTGTTTCCTAGTGTACCTGGCTCAACAGGAGAATTTCCTGTAGAAATAAGAATCTCTGGAAAGCAATTAGTGCAAATCACTAATACAGGTAACAAGTCCTATTCTCTGGAGGAAACAGCATATATTGGTTTGTTCTGGTTCAAGATACATGAAACAAAGAGAAACTGTACAGAAAAATTCAGGAGAGCGCATCTTGGGCTGACACCAGCCTCTGCCTGCAACAAGGGTACTGGCAAAAAATAATCACTTGCTGCTGGAAAACTGAGGCAACCTGGTGGGCTCAACATGTGAGCAAAGGTCTAATACATCTAAATATCATTTCTAAGTATTTCTCTCTGTGCTGAGACAGAGAGGAGGAACTGAAAGTGCACTGCTGCTGCAGGTCCCCAGCAGGACAGAGGAAGGTGAAGTGCAGTGGGATGCTGCCTGTGGGAAGAGGCCATGCAAACCCTGGACACTGAGATTGCTGTTTTCCATGGATCTGACAAGGAACCTGCAAGAAACACTTCACACACACTCCTCAGCCACAGACAGGGCAGCCAAAGCATGGGCTGGCACAGGACAACAAAAACTTAGCAGGAGAATCCACTCTTCTGCTAGATGGCCTAACTAGTTCTCCTGAACTTCTGGAGCTGCAAATACTCAGAAACTGGAAAAGCTTTGCAGGAAACTCATGTTTGGCTGTTCCTGGTTCTTTTGAGGTATTTGTTTATGGCCAATACTAGAATAGTATTGGCCATAAACAAATGCCAGGATAATGGCAAAAGTCACTGGTTGAGCCAGGGACAAACTGGGTCACTACCAGTCTAAACTGGCTTAGGAACTGTTAACTTTCAAAAATAAAATTAGAAAATTACCAGTTTTAGGTGGCTTTAACACCAAGTCTCTCTGTTTAGACATCAGAGCTCAGCTTTGCCTTCTAAGAGCTCAAGACTAAACAAAAGAGTTTTTTTAAGCCCATTCCATATTTGGGGAAATAGACATAACCAATACTTTGCCCAAACTGAAAAAGTCAGGATAAGAACCCAGTGTCCTCTTTGCTGCCCAGACTGGCATTTCAAATGGTCATTGAAGTCTTTGAAAAGCCTATTGGGCAAGCCCACACTAACCAGCAATTTGCTACAACCACCAAACTTCCTTTCCATGTCAACTATGACTATGGCAGCGAGGAAACTTACACAAAGTCTTCAAGGAAATACTGCCAGAGTCACTATCTGGGGTCACTATCAATGTACTAACAGCATTATCTCACCAGGGCTGAACACCTTCAAATAGCCAAAACACGGGGTTATTTCCTGGTATGCGCTTTAATTGGACCTCTTAGCTTGGAGACATTTGTTATCTTCAAACATGAAACAAACCAAACGCAGCAAGCCCACGCTTAACAAGAGCAGTACCTGGAGGTCTGGCTCCACTATTGCCTTCCAATTGGTGAAGTCACTTAAACTAACAAAGCGGACATAAAACAGCACCCCTCAAAACTGGCAACAACTGCAAACGTACACAAATGACTCAATGCACTATAAATAAGCCGTAGACAAAAACATAAACTTTTTTTTCCTTTTTTTTTTTTCCCTTTTTTTTTTTTTTTTTTTTTTTTTTGTAAGTTTCCACCGCCCCCCTCCCGGGGTACCGCGGGGGTCGCGGCTATTCTGGAAACCGACCCTTGGGCCCCCTCCCCGGGCCCGGGGCCGCTCGGAGCTGCCCCTCCCCAGCCCCGGCCCGCGCCCCCCGCCCTCCCTCAGCGGGGAGGGGGCGGCATCGCCCCCCCCGCCCGCGGCCCGGCCCGCCCTCACCTGCCAGCGCCAGGATCTGGGCCTTGTGCAGCAGCAGGCGGTCGCCCCACTCGCCGGGGCTCTCGTCGTCCTCGTCCGCCGCCTCCTCGGGGTTGCGGTACACGGTGTAGACCTTCTGGTTGTCGAAGTCCTGCTGGGAGGTGGGGCTGAAGTCCCGCACGCGGGACACGGGCAGCGCGTAGCACACGTTGTCCTCCAGGAACCGCACGAACGCGTACATGGTGCGGGGCGGCCGCGCGGCTCCGCGCCCGCCGCCGTATTGTTCCTGCGGCCGCCTCTGCGCTCGGCTGAGCGGGCCTGGCCGCGCCGCCCGCCGGGCCCCAGACGGCGCCGGCCAGGCGCGAGCAATCCAGCGCGGAGCGACGCGAGCGGGGCGGGCCCGGGCGGGGGCAGCGGGAGCGGCCCCGGCCCCGCTCGGTGCCCGCCGCACGCAGCGCCCCGCCCGCGGCCCCGCACGGCTCCGCACGGCCCCCCGTCCTGCCTGCCGCTGCCCTGCCGGGCACACGGCCCGCGCTGCCCCGGCACCTGCGCCGGGGGCACGGACCCCGCCTCCAACGTCCCGACCGTCGGCCGCGGCCCGAACCCGAACCCGGCGGGCGCCCGCGCACGGGCTCGGCCCCAGGAGGGGCCTCGGGAAGGTCTGTTTGCCCCCAGGTTGAGAACTCCGTGCACGTGTGCCGCAGAAACGGGCTTTGTTCCAGAGAATCATGGAGTGGTTTGTGCTGGAAGAGACCTTAAAGATCATCTCCTTCCAGCCCTGCTGCCCCGGGCAGGGACAGCTTCCACTGGGCCGGGTTGCTCCAAGCCCCATCCAACCTGGCCTTAACACTTCCAGGGATTGGGCATCCGTGACTTCCCTGGACAGCCTGTACCAGGGCCTCACCACCCTGACCACCCTAAAGAATTTTTTCCTGATAGCCAGTGTAAACCTGCACTCTTCCAGTTTGAAGCTGTTCCCCCTTGGCCTGTCACTGCACGCTCTTGTAATGACTCTCTCCTCCTCTTTCCTCTTAAGTCCCTTTCAGGTGCTGCATGGCCATAGTAAGGTCACTGTGAAGCCTTCTCCAGGCTGAACAATCCCGATTCTATCAGTCTTTCCTCCTTGGAGAGAGGTTCCATGGCTCTGATCACCTTTGGAGGGGAAACAGAGGGGTGACACAGCGGGATTTGTTTTGAGGGCCAGGGCAGAGCCAGCGAGTGCGGGGAAAAGGGACAGGAGGGACCTGTGCAAGGAGAGTGGATCTTTCCTGGCCAGACAACACGACACGGAACCCCACACTCATCTGCCACTTGGCAACAGCACTGGAGCATCAGCTTTTACATGAAGGTCCTCATGGTAATGCAGAGCTGCCTGCACTCCATCATTCCGTGCCCCGGGGGCTGCTGGAGGAGCACAATGCTCCCCTGTCCTCTCCCAAAAGAGCACAGAGAGCTGAGAAATGCTGTGCAGGCGTGCCAGAACAAGGGTTAGAGACGGCACAAGTTTTATCATGAATTCCCAAACTTTTGGAGACTCTTAGATACAAAGTGGATGTTTTGAGGTTCACGTATGAAGAGGGTTATGTGGCAAAATTGCTTATGGTTCAGAGCAAACTCATACTGCTGTTTCTAGCCCTGAGGTCTGTTTTACCCAACCAGACTTAGGAACAGAACAATCACATGGGGAGAACTATGTAATGTAAAAATAGAAAAAAAAAATAAAAAATCACAGAATGAGTACGAGAGAGGGGCATCACTAGTTCTTTTGTTTGCAAAACACTTACACAAAATGAAACCAAAATATTTTGTCTTTGTGGGTTTTCATATCCCTGGGCATTTGCAGTACTATCTGTGCCCATTGCACTGAGTAAACCACACTGAACTTGTTTTTCCTGGTTATCTTTTATAGACTTCCTCCTACATGGGGTCAGACCACAAGCTGGAAAACATGGAGTTCAGCTTTGACTGAGCACTGGCACAGGTTCCCAGAGAGCTGGTGGAGTTTCCATCACTGGAGGTAACTCAAAAGCATCTGGGCAACCCTTTGAGCAGGGGCTGGATTAAGTGAGCTCCTGAGGCCTCTTCCAACCTCAGCCATTCTGTGGCAGTGCCAGGAACTTTTGGTTGTGCCCAGCAGAAATCTGTCTGTCTTAAACAGCACATGAAAACATAAGGAATCTATACAGGTGTAGTTAAGCCAATGTAAGTATTTCACCAAGCTGTAAACTTCCCATACAGTAATGGCAGCTTTATTATTTTAGCAATTACAGAGTTTTGCAAATACTCCAGTTTAAGATTGGGGATTTAAATGGCAGTACTTTAACAATAAAGTTTTGCCAGACTCCTGTGTACTTAGAGGCAAATATAACTCTGCTACAAAGTATGGATGACAAATGTATTCTAGTAGTGAGTCTGCAAGGGAAATGAAGTTCCAGCAAGGGTTGTGTTGCTGATCAAACAATACCAGCTGCTGCATCACTGCTGTCTCCTCTACCTCGTGTTACAGTAGGGTACAGGGAGCTGCAGAGAGATGACAGGACAGGCTGATTGCTGGAATTACTCCATGAACACTGCTAAAACTACGTGAAGGACAATTTTGTTCTACTAAGTTCAGTGGCCAGTGAGGGATTGGGTAGAGTGTCTCCTGCCAGGATTGTATTCCCTCCACAGCTGAATTCTATTAGGGGTGTGTAAGGCTGCTGTCGAGGGAAAGGAACTCAGAGCAATGGTAAAATTGGAAATAAAAGGAAACAAGGAGACGGTCAGGATTCAAAAATTAGTTTGAGTTGGAAGGGGAGAGATCTCTTTGGGTACCAAGGACACCTGGGTAATTCATCCCAATGAAAGGAAACCAAAAGGCTTCATGTGAAGGCAGCTAGCACCATAGTGGATTTGTTGGTTGGTTGGGTGGGGCTTTTGGGGAAAAGGAACACTCTAAACTGGTTTTTGCAATATTTTACATTTGAATGTTCAATTCAAATCTTTACAGCAAAGACTGTAAAGATCTTTGCATCAGCAGCAAAAGAAAAAAAGGTCTCAAATCCTTTAGGCAGGCTGTTTCACAGTTCTCCACTGAAGGACGTTTTTGGGAACAGATAAGGGTCGGGATGATAAATGCATGTTTACTCTTGGTCCCTTGCACACATATTGAGCCAGAAGGCATTATAATGCTAAAGAATTAATAATGATCACATACATTTTTTCTTCTGCCTACAAGGAACAGTGTTAATTTCTGGCTTTAAAATCTATAAATAATGTGCACTGTGAAGCTGAGGAAATATCCATTAAAGCAGTGAATGAAACACAAGTCACTTGTCACGCCTGTCTTTTGGACCTTTCCCATTTCTCCTAATGGCTAGCCAGCTGCTTTAACACGGAGTTGAGCTTGAAGTTTAAAGGTGCAGAGCTATTTTAAAGGTGTAGATTTTAAAACTCATTGTAAAGGGAATTACTGGAACCTTACTTGATTTAAATCCTCGAACCAGTCCAGCCTTTTAGAAACAGCACAGCCCTGCTGAGAAGTAAATTGTTGTACTTTCAAAATGCAAATGAAGCCTTAGCTTAGAAAGTAATACTGTCACTCCAAGAGTGGAGAAACCACAAAGCACAGTCCCAGCCCTTGTGGGACTCCTGAGTGGCTCTTTCTTGGAACACTACTTATATTTTGCTGGTGTTATTTTTCTTGAAAAGTAAAAAAAGCGTTCAAGCAAAAGCGGACGTCCACAGCTTTCGTGTGCACTCTGTGTTTTCACTTAAAGATACAAAATGAAAAGCTAATAGTTCCAGTAAAAGTTATGCAGGTGCCAAATCTCTTCTCACAGCAAAACATTTAAATTAGGCTCATCATTCACATTATTCCATATTTAGTACCAAATTCTCAAAGGACATATTGACTTTAAATCTGCTAAAGAAGAAATTCCCATTTTCTTTTACTGTTCCAGTGGAGGTGCTTCACTGCTACCTGACTCTTCAGCAGTAACCATACATTGGACTACTACTAGGAATCCCTACACATTGAATATGTGGTTTAGAAAACTATTGTTTTCTTATGGATTTATTTGTTCTACAAGTAGTGCATTTCTTACACAATTGTTTTCTAGCTCAAATACACCTTGAAGGAAAGATATATTCACAATTTTTTGGGTAACACTGTATTGGAACAATGGCATTAAAAGTCATACAGGTTAAAGAAGGACTCAGCTAACAGGGACAAGAACTGAAGACTGTTCAAAGGTTTATATATGTTCAGACACACAATATACTCACAATCTGGCTAATTTTTATGAAGAATATGATCGGTAGAGTGGTCAGAAGATACCTCCATTCCATGGTTTGCATTTTTTATCATACAATGAAGTGCAAGACAAAGTCATTTCCATGTATAAATGAATTTTCTTCCATAAAAAGTCTCACGTACAGTTTCTAGGTGTTTTGAGAGAGAGGGTGGTTGGAAGGAAGGAATCTACTATCCAGATGGACCAGGGTAAGCATTCCAGAGGGTTGTTCCCCTTTATATTTTAAATAAATTGTAACTCATGAGACACTGTTGCCGCTCTGTGCTTTCAGCATCACAGTGATTACATATAAAAATACAAACAAATAAAAAAAAAAAAAAAAAAACAGGTCCTATTCTGCCGTGATACTAGAAGATGGATAAGAAAACATTTGTGTCCATATATAATTCCAAAGCACTCCATTACCAAGAGTAAAGGAACCTAGATTACACAGATAAATTCTGAAGATTTAATCTTTTCAGATCTATGGCCTTAAACCATCCTCAGTCCCAATTCCTCAGAGTGATCTAACTTTTCTCAGGGCTGTGGATACTAGTCAATCATCTTTTACAGTAAATTCTCACACCCTCACAGAATATTCTTTCAAAGAAATGAAACCCAAGGCACATTTCATGGATCCATTCACATAGGAGACACTTATTTCCCAGCTGGTGCATTCTGTAGCATGAAAAGGTAACAATTAAGCCAAAGTGTCCACAGGAGAAGGCACTTTTCTCACTGTTAATGACTGGCTGGAAAAACCAAGGACCAAGGAAAAAGCCAGACAGTCATTAACTGCTGAAAATTCCTGACCTAAAGGTCATTATTACTATTATAAAATTGGAAAATGAAAAAGTAATTATTTTCTTTGGGTTTTTATATGTATTTAAAAAATAAAATTCCGGTGTCTGTTGCTGTGGATACTGGTCTGTAAGGTACTTATCTTTCCCATTCTGGCAGGCTATGCAATGGATAGATCTGGGACTGGCAACCCTTCAGGAATGTGTGCCAGACTGTATTTTCCTCTTCCAAATTACAGGTTAAATATGCCCACAGAAAGACAACAGGAACCAGGAGACGCTGCCAGTCGGCACCATCTCTCCTTGGTGAGAGCAGCAATTCCCCCACCCTCACCCAGCCCTGCCTGGGAGCTACAAATGACTCTCAAACTTCGTGGCTTTCAGCTCCTACCCTCATGTGCACCATTCCAAATCTTGCTAAATTGCCATCTTTCACACTCAGGTAAAATGCTGTTTTCCATGTGATAAAGTCCTTTCCTGTGAGGAAGGCAGGGAGGGCTCTGTGTGAGCTGACTCGTGCACGGACTCACCTGTAAAACGCGTCCTTCAGGTGCCATTGCCACCGTCTGCAGAAACTGCTCTGGAGACGATACTGCTCTTGCAGCCCAAATGATCTTTATTGCTACTACCATCCACTGATGGCTTCAGCCTATATATTTTCACTCTAACTGGAGATTTTATTTGAGATTTGCCCTTTCCTATTATCAACCAGACTTTCCCCTGACTTTTGACAGGCGTTTTACTAATATGACTCTAAAGATAGCTTTACATACATAGATTTTGCACCACTGCAAGAATTTGATTCCTTCTGTACTTCTGATGAAAAAGTGACTTTCTTTTGGCAAAGACTAAACTCTTTTTGTAACCTTTGGGCTTCAGTGTAAAATATCATTACTAGACACTGTCTGTGATTATGTTATGGTTTAGACAGATCCTCTAAGATGATATTAATGACCCTTTTTCATAATATTTTCATTTTGGTTTCCTATTTTCATGTCTCTACAGCACTGCTCTGTCTTGAACAAACATTTATGTCTCATTCTGACAGGGAAAATGTTTCTGCAGAGACCTGTTCTGCTTCAGAGGTTCATACAAGTAGTGTAGGATAGACACAGAAGGAAAGGAGGTCAGCTACTAAAAATGCAGAATCTCATTTTTTTTCCAAAAAGGTACCTCCACATGCTCCCACTTTCCTTTAGAAATCTAATTTTAGCAAAAGTGTGGACAGGCTCCAGAGATGGTTCTTGCTGTTTTGGAAGGTTCTGGACAATCAGCAGCTGCAGGAATTGGATTGAGTGAAGGCAGAGTCAAAACTGCTTAAATAGATGTTTTCACAACGCAGTGCTTTTTAATTTATACTCCTGTCATATTCCTTCTAATCCCTTTCAAGACTGGTTTTATATTTCATTATAAAGTGAGTTTTTAGAAAATGTTCCCAGGACTTAGTGCTCACATCTCACTACTTCAGAAGGTAGAGTTTTCTACTTCTAATGAAAGTCACAATCAGAGATGGACCAGCTGCTCTTCTGAAGAACATCAACTAATGTGAGCACATAAAATCCTGTTGTGGAAGGCGAAAGGGAGATAACAGAGCAAGAATAATCCTTGGAATATTTCAGAAAAGTGCCTTCCTCAGCTGTGCATTGTTAATAATCATGTTTAAATTAAAAGAGCAGAAAATGAAAGCTGAAACTTCTGGCAAATGAAAGTACTCCCCGATCTAAAATCCTTCACTATGCTCTCTGAACCTCTCCACTTTAAATAAAACCAGACATCTTTATCATTTATGAGTTACAAGTGAAGCTGCACCTGGTCTGCTCAAGTAGGTGAATTAAAAAATAAAAAACAACAACACACAACAAGCCAATGTGATTTGGAAGGAATTGCTGAGACCCAGCTCCCAAAAATTCATACAAGGGGGTAACTGTGATAGACCCCTCCAAGAACTGTTGCAGTTTTTCAAAGCAGAGTAATTCCTTTTATCTCACATGATGTAGATGATTGGCATTCATCTTTGTCCCACTTACAAGGAAGGTGTTCCCTCAAAATAGAAAATGGCATAGGAAACTGATAATCCAAGAGGTGTTTGAAACCTCAAGGGTCTTCTTGCTTTGCTGGTATTTTCCACAAAAGCCTGAGCAACATCTATTCTTCAATAATATTTAACATTCAGGGGAATCTGGATCTTTTTTAAAGTGGGATCAGAAAAAAGGGCCCTTCCTAGGCTGTCCCAGAATTCCTCATAACAAAGAAAGCTTTGTTTCATAAAAAAATACCTTGCACTGAAATACCCTAGGGAAACCAGGGTTTGGGGTTTTTTTAAACAAAGACGGGAATGTTCGGATTCGAGGTTCCCTTTAAGTACTCTTCTAACATGAATATTTTTAAGGATGCTCTATCAAGTTCATGCATGAAATGTCACCCAGCCGTTAGTATATTTCTATGCAAATACAGCTGTGAAAGCTAATAACTGAAATCTGCATTTTTTCCACATTTCCAGTGTATTAAGCAACTTCTCATTCTTTCCTGTTTTGTAACTCACATTAGCCTCTTGTATCAATAGAACAAAGCTCATGTTATACTGCTTCCTGCTTGAATTCTCTGCAAACATCAAAGGTGGACATTTGAATAGTAATTTAATGTATATATTTTTATTCAGTTCAGTATACTGATTTTGTCCTGATAGGAATAAGAATTCTGCAAGATGACTGCAGAGAAACACACCATTCAGAATATGAATTGGAATATTCTTACAATGCTTTTCAGTGAGGATGGTGTGATATTAAGATTAGAATCCTGCATATAATCAGATTTTGATGCTTGTACACATAGTGTGGTATTTCTTTTCCTTTACCAGGTTTGTGTGCAAAAACACAGCAATCCAATATTTGGAACATGCACTGTCTGCAGATACTACACCATCCAAAATGATGAAAAAATAATGTCAAGGAAAATAAGAAAGTGTCTGGGGCACTCCTGCATACAAACTTTGCTAAATTCATCAGAAGTAGTTTTACTGTTCTGAAGACAGAAAATATTGCAATCCCAGTTCTTCCAGAACAGCAAGAGCAAACAGGGCTTGTGTCCATCCCTTTATTAAATCTTGGATTGACTCTTTGGGAGCTGTAAATATTTCTCTAATCTTTCAAATTCTCTGATATGATACACACAGAATTTCTTCTAAATGGCCTATATTTTCCAAATTCCCTGTCTTATTATTTACCAGTACATGTAAGAGGTAATAAAATAGAAAAGATAAGATAGGTGGGGATTTAATTAGAAGTAAAAGGAGGCACTACTGAGAATATATTACAGTATTTAGGGAACATAAATATAAGTCATACCTTCAGGTTTTATCCAAAAATGCAAGAGAAAAGACCACAAAGCAAAGGAAGTCTGAATTTTGTTTAAGGGCTAAAAGGAATCAGCCCAGTGCAGTAGCTCAGGATTCTGCTTCAATAGTTAACTGATTGGGAAGTAAGCTAATAATGCTTTAGATAAATTTTCAGTGATGAGAAGTGATGAACTGACACATTTCTTAAGAAGTAATGACAGTTCAGTAGACACCCTTATCTGTCCTGCCTCTGACATGGAGGCACTATCTAGAATCACAGAATCATGGAATCATTTAGGTTGGAAAAGGCCTTTAAGGTCATCAGTTCCAGCCATTAACCCATCACTGCCAAGCCCACCACTAAACCATGTCCCTGAGCACCAATCTACACCCTTTTAAATATCTCTAGGGATGGCAACTCTACCACTTCCCTTGGCAGCCAGTTCCAGGGCTTGACAACCCTTTCAGGGCAGAAATTTTTCCTAGTATCCAATCCAAGCCTTCCCTGGTGCAGCTTGAGACTGTTTTGTGTTGTCCTATTGCTTGTTACTTGGGAGGAGTGACCAACCCGGCTACAAGCTCCCTTATGGTAGTTTTAGAGATTGTCAAGGTGACCCCTGAGCCTCTTTCTCTCCAGGCTGAGCCCCCCCAGCTCCCCCAGCTGCTCCTTACCAGACTTGTGCTCCAGACCCTGCCCCAGCTCCGCTGCCCTTCCCTGGACTCGCTCCAGCCCCTCGATGTCACTCTTGTCATGAGGGGCCCAGAACTGGACACAGCACTCGAGGTGTGGCCTCCCAGTGCCCAGTGCAGATGGACAGTCACTGCCCTGGTCCTGCTGCCACACCATTGCTGGCACAGGCCAGGTGCCACTGGGCACACTGCCCACCTGGGCACAGCTGGCTCATGTTCAGCTCCTGTTGACCAGAACCCCAAGGGCATTTTCGCAGTGTCTCCCAAACTCACTAAAATCACTCCTGACAGCTCTCACAGGTTTCATTTGTTTTGTTTTTTTTTTTTTTTGACTCTGTTAACCATAAGAACAAGGATAGTAGCTGTTCTTGCCCTCACACCATGTAGCAAAATGAACTCAGAGGTTGGATGTAGCAAGGACTCCGGTGGACCTCAGATATCTATATGCAGCTTTACAATCCAGGAAAACTGACAGAGTTATTGCTTACCCTGCAGGGCTGTCTGAGTACAAGATCTCAAATACCATCTGTGCTCAGTGTGGAAGCTGCCAAAACCCCATCCACAGAAACCATGGAGCACACAGTGTTGTAACTCTCATCTTGCTCTGGTGCAAAGATTGAAAAAAGACACCTCCATCCTCTTACTTAAACAGCCTGAAATTCTTACCCCTGGCAGGTGCAGATACAAAGTTCTTTTCAAAACTAGGCTAAGGGAGATTTGTTTCAAAATCTACCAACAAGACCAGGAGATGTCTCCCATTTTTAATTGATAAGCTCCTTGCTGGGACCCTTGCCTGGCAAGTGAGGTGCCTGGCTTTGGTGCCCCCATCTGACTGAAGGGGTTCAGCCCTCCCACTCTGCACCTCCACTTGTAAAATCCTTTTCATCACCTAGACACACATAATTTCCTCTAGTCAAAACCCCCAGGAGAGGGATGCATCTGTCTCCCTGTCTCCTGCTCAATGCATTACACTCCAGATGAGTTCTTACTGATCACTTGTAAAGGTAAAAGCACAGCAAGTGACTAAGCTACTGCAGGGTCATGTGTTTCTTCCACTGAGAGCAAACTGCTTTGAATTTACTCACATTCATAGAATCATAAAATGGTTTGGGTTTGAAGGGACCTTAAAGATTATCTAAAATCACCTCCCTTGACCTGCTAACTGCACTGCTTTTGGTAGGTTTGGCTTTCTGGGCTGCAGGCACACATGGCTAGGTCATGTTGAGCTTCTCCTTAACCAGCATCCTCAAGTCCTTCTCCTCAGGGCTGCTCTTAATCCATTCTCTGCCCAGCCTGTATTTGTGCCTTGTATTGCCCCAATCCATGTGCAGAACCTTATTTTAAGAGCTCATATATAAGAACAGTCACTGTAAATCAGCAAATTTGCAGAACACTTGTTATTCCCAGTAATTTCTTTAGGGGTCTGTATTCTAGAGAGAAAAGTATTGCTGAAGTGGGAAGTAAAAAATGTAAGTAGCAATTAGATTTTCTCTTAAATACTCAAATAGCTCCAAGGTTTTGTTTTCTCTAAAAAATATTCTCAGTGAGTGTATTTGGTGCTCTTGCAGCACATGGCATGTTTCAGCTTCTTTGGGGATTTAGGATTTAGTTTTTTGTACCTTCAGATTTTAAGGCAAATGGAAGTGGGAAAAAAAAGTTTACATATGAATGTCTTGCTTTAATTGTTTTACATTTGATTGTGGTCCTTTCTCAAATAGCAAGACCAATATAAATGCCATGCTCAGGAAGATTAAGAAGAAAACTAGAATTCTCTCTGTCTTAAAATTTTGCCTAAAATGGCAGCTATGTCTTTGAGATGCTATTTAATTAACATCAGAGGAAGACTGTCAGTAATCAGTACTGCTGAGTGGTTTATTTACTTGGAAAAAAATATGGGTTGCAGTGCTTAACTTTCATCTTTTAAGTTTAGAAGTTTTGGTACCAGCGATATAATTTGCAAAGTTATCTCTAGGCAATTAAAATATATTCTATCATTTAACCTTTGGATGATGTATAAATATGCATAGACACTCCTACAAGGCAATTTGTCTGCCAATCTGGAAAATGCTAACGCTGTAGTCAATAAGTCAACAGTCTGCAATGTTAAATTATGAAATCAGAAAGAAGTGCAGTTGGCATTCAATCCAGATATAAAGATCCTAAGGATTTCCAATTTTCTGTGTGGGACAATAAATTTCAAAGACGACTGTATTCTGCCCCAATAATCACGATCTGCACAGCGTGTTCAGGTATTGTTGGAGAGATTAAAACCACAAAAACAGAGCAGAACAGCTCAGCATCAGATAATCACAAGCAATTCCGTGTCAGCAACAGACAGCTGGAGACATATGCCAACAATATTGTAAAAGTGGGAAAATGGAGATTTCGTGACAGCAAGGACGTGGGTTTCATACATTAAGCTAAGTTTCAACCCAAAACATTAAAATTGGTGTTCACAAGGAACAGCTCTCTGTCACAGTGTTCAGAAAGTCTACTATTTAGCATAAAAACTATGAAAAGCAAAATTAGGCAGAAGAAGATATTTGTTTCTCTAATATTTTGCATGTTGAGCACATTTGATTTCAGTGTTATCATGGACAAAGAGATCAGACTATTTTTTGCCTGAACAGCTGAAAGAGCTGTCCAGTTATGGACCAGACAAATGATTTGTGAGAATCTTGTGTGGAGAAGCATTTAGATGGAATTTTATCTACAAATATTTGTCTAAAGATTTTTTCTTCCAAGTACAGTTTAAAAGAAAATGAACGCGTCTTGACCTAACTTGAGTTATTCTGTTTTTCACTTTCCCTTGAGTGTCAAGTGTCCCTGTTCTTCCCTGATACTCATTCCCATCTATCCCTGCTTTTGTCTTTCACTTTTTAAAATTAAACATCTACTAAGAAGTAAGTCCAAGAATAAAGCCTGAAAAAATCCTATTATATTTATTGCTGTGAAGCAGAAGAGAGTGCAGGGAAAATACTTAGACTTGTGAAGCAAAAAATAATCTATCTTTCCACTGGTTTCTCTCAGAGCTTCCCTTATAGACCCATAAAATCCTTTTCTTTCTTTTTACTGTAGAAGACCATGTAAAATCAAGATAAAAAAATTCAAGGCTCTGAACCCAAAAAAACCCAAGTTTCCTATTTTCACAAAGAGTTCTCAGAAAATCCTTTGTATGTTGGATTTCTTGTAAAAATGGGAAATAGCTTGAAAATATTAATGAGGAAGTAAAAATTGTTCTGATGAGTTCACTTCCCCTGCGTCTGAAGAGCAGTTTCAAAGTGATGTTTTATGGAGGTGGCTGGGCCTGAATGTTTTCTGATTTTACTGTTCAAGCCTTGCCTTTGTATCTCAAGTGTTTTGTCCTGGGTTCTCACCGTAATTCCTGAAGCTGTGACTCTCAGAGAGGGTAATGGAGACAAGTGGCTTGTGAGGAAACTCAGGCCCAGGTCCCCGAGGTGTTTGTATTTTAGGACTCGGAGCCTGGTGCAGATTGAAGAGTGATGTAATGCTTCAGGCACCGCTGAAAGTTTGAAAAACCAATGCAATAAGAGGCGTCAGCGGGGAATGGCAGATTGATTGCAACATCTAATGCCAAAAAGTTCTGGAAAGAAGAAAAATGTAGTCTGAGTAAAAGAAATAAAGAAGAAAGGAGGGAAAGGATAGTAAGAGCTTGCACGCCTCCGGCAACTTGCCTGCAGATCGATGTGCATCGGGGACAATTAATCAAGCAATTCTTATGACTGGCTTTTTACATTGGTGTGTAAACTTTGATGATGCTGTTCAGTCCAGATCAGCAGGTTGGATTGACAGGATCTACCCTAAAAATCAACTTTACTAAAATTTGAGTGGCTTGATGAAGCTCATCTTTTGGATCAATGGAAGGCCAGCACCTCCAGATGAGAGATCGCCCGTCAATTTAGGGTAGGAAGGACCATTCGCTCCTGAAGTGATTATTGGTTCCTCAGATATGGAAAACAGACTGGACACATGGTGTTGGTGTGGCTGAAGCAATATAGGGTAAGTTTTAAACTACACCTTCTCCTTTCCCCACAGATTAATACCTCAGTTTGTGTGGTAGCTTTTTTAAACAGACAAGAACAGAAACGCCTGATTTTGGGATATAGTGAACCACACTCTGAACCACAAACCTGTGTGAACAGAGGCCCAAAGCCTCAGCATATCTAATCCTGAGAAGTTCACAGAGATACAAAGATGATATTCCAGCCCCACAGAGCCCATGCACAGCACCCATCTGCTGTCACAGCATGATGTGGCTGCAACAATCTGATGATTAAAACCTGTTTTAACTTGTGTTTGGGGTCGCTACCATGCAAAATGCATTACAGCAGCCTCCATGCTCCTCTCCAGCTGGAGAACAGCCCATCAGATCAGCACTGCTGGAGGAAAACTAAAGCCACCTCACAGTCTCACCTTACCCAGGCCAGAACACTGACTGCTGCAAAAAACATGAATCAGGAGTAAAACAGAGGGCTGAATACATTAATCAAAATGATCACTGTTGCAAGATCTGCAAAGAACAAAGAAAACAAATCCAAGGAAAGTTAACATTAGAAACCATTTGCAAGGCTGCACAAGTCAGCTAATGAAATAACTGTCAATTGTAGACACAAACCTTTTGTGCTTTCACACAATTTAAATATAAAGTAATTTGCATTCAGGTATCCAAGTCTCCCTGAAAAAAAAGATTAACAATAGGATTCGCTTTCTTTCTACAACCTTTTTTTCTCCCCCCCTTCCCCCCAGGGGTGGCTCTGATAAGGTCACCTTATTAATGCAGATCTCTGTTTTTCAGAAAGCAGCCAGGAGTTTAACTGTTTCACTGTGAAATGATCTATGAGATGAGAACAGTCCATTTTTTATCCTTGATTGATCATTTCAGCATATATAACAGCAAATCCTAAGGGACACCACTCAAATCCCTGCCTCAGAATGACCTAGAGACTCAGCTCTAAAAAGTGTTGCGCTCCACTACACAATCCTTCAGCGTTTTTTCTCAACTTTGCATTTTCCACTGAACATAATAAAGTTGCCTTGCATCATTACAGTTCTCTACAGAAAAAAAAAAAATCTCATAAATAAGTAAAAAGTTTTTAACGGCTGAGAACTGGGTGCCACTACAGCCTGCTGAGGAGCTGAGCCATCAAGCAGTTAATGCCTTTTCCCTAGACACAAAGGCAGGAGCAGGTCTATGATCTCAATTCAGGTGTCACGGCTTCTCATTTCCTTCCCTGGCCACCAGACACCTGTTTCCCTGCTCTTAATAGCCTGTGATGGGAACTGCCTGGTGCCAAAATCACAGGCTCTGGCTCCTGTATGATGAGTTGAAAATAAAGCGCTTGCCCTTTATTTTTTTTTTAGTTATTTACTGTGTCTAAGCTTTATCTCAATTCCATTGTTGGGTTATTCTTCTCCATTCTGTGTGCTTCCAGCCAACTAATCTTCATTTTGCTTTTTTTGATGACTTTATGCTGACATGTACAGAGACCTTAAATAAATCATTACGATTATAAATAGCAATGGCTGGATTACAAAGGATTCTGGAACACTTGTGATAGTAAATTAGCAGGCAGGCAAACCTACAGCTGCCAGCAGCTGATGTAATATTTTAGAGAATTGTTTTCTAGATTGCGTAAGGGAGAATTGTTGTCCTTTGAGCTTCGTTCTCGGTTTCTTTCAATCTGTCAAACAGTTCAACAATGTGATGCTCACACAAAGTTCACAGAGAAACAGCTTATAAATCCCAAATATCATACACACAGACTGGGGAAAATGCAAGCCTGTCTAAGGCTTCACAAGCTGGAATTTAGGGAAAAAAAAAACTCCACAGAGATACCTGTCTATTGCTAACAGCACCCCTGAACAGATAGATATTATATCCACAGAAACAGCTACCACATCAAGGAACATTTGCACAAATTTCCCCCTTTTTTCCTTCTATCCTTTCTTCATAAACATCAAACTCCAACAGGCTATTGTATTATAATAGTGCAGCCTGTAAATTCCTGTAATCAACTGATGGAGCAACATTAATTATGGAGACTTTGTACAGGCCACATGCATCTTTACATCCCTTTATAAAATGCTGACACATTCCCCATCTAAAAGGGATTACAATCACAGAGGATGATCCTGCAAATGCCTACTATTGAATGGAGCATTTGCTATCATGAGTAAGCCCACTGAAGCTACCAGAAACTCACATGGCCAGACAAAAAGCTCTGATTCACACATATGACTAACAGAGGTGTTTAGACCACAACATTTTCTATCTGACTATGCTTTTGCAGACTGAGATTTAGGGGGCTGATGCTTTCAGACTTGAGAATCAGTCTAGGACAGCAGGTTGTCTGTGAGATGACGCAGGTAAGAGGTGCAAGAAGAGGTAGTGGGTGCCCCCAGAAATAAGCTTAGAGAAGGAAGACAAAATTTGAGAAGCTGTGTCAGGAAGGCATCAGGTATTTATGTTGTAATGATTATGAAGTTGAGATGGGAGGGGTACACAACGTGGAAGGGATACAGGAGATAATAGCAGAGATGTACTAAAGACAAGATTTGGATTAGGTGGGATTTAGCAAGCAGGGACAGAAGGCTCAGCGCTAATATCAAGAAGATGGGAAGCAATAAAAGGATTCAAAGAGCAAGAGGCTTAGTTGTGAGCAGCAGGAGAAGTGATTCTTAGCCAATCCATTGCACTTTGGTAGTAGCTGTTGCTCAAAGGCAGCATACAGAAGGTGACGTCCACACAAAAGTCTCATAAAATCCCTGATTACAGCACAGAGTCGGGTTCCTGATCCTGTGCCGGTCTGGCAGGCGAGTCTGTGGGGTGAGTCATGCAATGGAGCAACCTTACAAATACCATGTGAAAGTAGCTCATCTAGAGAGCACCCTGAGATGGAATGCCCTTGAATTGAAAGGAATATGTTGTTCCTTGGCACAACATGTAACTGCCTTTCACTTGTCTCATTTGTAGAGAGTGATTTTAGTCTTTGGCAGCGAGAGTGGCACATGTTGGAGGTGTTTTGCCTAAGGTGTGCTATTTCATTAGCTGAATGTTGCTTAACAAAGCCTCATTATTTCAGAAGGCACACTGTAATGAATTATTTGCAGGTTATCACTGATGGATACATAAAATCCACTGAAGGCATCAACTGTCACTCAGCAATAGCATGGCCTGAATATTTATTACCTTTTATTTACTTTATGTGTATTCTATATCATGGACAGGTAAGAATTCTAAGACACGTTAAAAATCGCTTTCACTGATAAACATCCACAATGTTAAAATCAATCTCTTTTCATCCCCACCCAAAACAAAGCAATTCTCTCTCCTCCTATGCCCCTGTATTAGTAAAGGCCTGAGTTTAGGGAGAGTTCTTGCTACAGTGCCTCGTCTTGGGCAACTCATATTCTCCCAAAAATGCCCCTAAAAAATCACCATTAGCATGCAATGATCCAAGGACAGAATGAAGCAAGAAAGCAAGATTAGTGTAACAATGATTAGCTTTAGTGTAGAGCATTATAAGGTCAAATTTCTGGTTGCTGGTCTATTTTTACAGCACAGTGTAACTGAGAAAGGGGCTGCTGACTATTCTCAGGTTTGTGTTAAGGCTCTTGGTATGCCCAGTGGGGATGAGAGCTTTCCCAACAGCGTGACACCACACAGGGCTGGCTTTACCTTAGTTTTCCATGATAAATTCCTTCCTGTTGAATATTAAAGATATAACTTCAATCACAGACTATGCAAATATTGATGACATTATTCTGAAAATCTTATACTTCCCAAAGTGATTTTTAAAGGTTATTAGTACTTGAAAGTTGAGGGTCTTTGGGATTACATTATCTATGTACAGCAACTTTGGGATGACATGCCAAAGAGAAGTATGCCTGGCAAAGATGCAAAAAAAACAAAGAGAAGATTTTAAAATTACTTTAAAATACAACTTGAAGCCACAAACATGTCCCTTTTAAGAGAAGGAATGAACACTTGTCTTCTATTTCGCTTTTTAAAGAATAAACCAAATGAGAAAGGGATTGAGATCTCAAGGTAGTTCAGAATAATGGTAACACTGCAGCTAAAGGGTTATTACTCTTCACTTTGCAGCAACATGGACTTCCATAAACATGGGATGACAGGTACAAACCCAGGACTGGCAATAGGTCAGAACACAACAAGGCTACAATGGGGAGTGCTCAAAGCAAGTCTGGATCATGAAATATAGAGCTCTCTTGCAGAGACAAGGCAGTTGGAATAGCTGCACGTTTTGTAATAAAACACATCATCTGATTCACATTTCTATCATCGGGTTTTTTTTTGGTTTCATTTGTAATTTGCATTAAATATCCTGAGTTGAGTCTGGATTTCACTGAAGTAAATAGACTAATTTTTTTTAATGACCTTCACCTGCTGCTTATATACTGGTCTCGTAGGTCCAAAAGGGATTTGAGGATAAAGGAAAATATAAAACCAAACCAAATCAAAAGAACAAGCCTAACTGGATTAAAAGAAATAAGCCTATATATCCTGTCCTCAATTATTGACAACTCTTTGGATTATTACTTCTGAATTGAAGTTGACATGCCCCCATGTGATGCCATAAAGCAGTTTAAATCTGATACAGAAATTTAAGGGCTCAACTCCTTTCTTAACATAAAACTAGAGTGTTTTGATTTGTTGGAACTCGGGCAATTAGTAATGATACATTTGCTGACAGGTCTTGAGCAGGAACAATCACAAACACTGTGCACTCGGTACAAGATTTATTTGTCAGAGTGCATGCTTTTTAAATCTGAGTAAAAATGGATTTTGTAAACTGATTGAGATTAATTAAAGGTATAACTCAGGGAAGGAAAAAAAATGACTCACTGCACATTTATTTTCAGATCATTTTTCACTGGAAAGTTTGCAGGTCTAACGAGCAGAAGCTACTGACACAGTGTGCAAATGGTTCTGCTTTCACATCACAGGAGAGGGATTTTTTTCTCATTTTTCTTTCCTTGGCTTGTCTGAAAGCCAGGTGTCCAGTCTGTGAGGTTCCTGCCAAGACACCAGGGAAAAATGTGTGTTTCTGAGCAGGAGCTGACCTTACCTACTTCAGGAAAGAGTAAGAGTATGATTCTGGGAAAATACTCTCTGTATGAAATTTCTCAGCAGTCAGGAGGCAAATATAGAAGAGCTTAAAATATAAATTTGCTCATGTATTTTTTTAATGCTTGAGTCTATAAACACCAAAGAAGAAAAAGAAAGTGATGTAAATTATAAAGGCTTCAGCAAGTGGTTGCAGGCTGCAGTGTCCCAGTGTAAGCCTATGGATTTAGCCACTTCCCCAAAAGGCTTTTTGTACAACTGCAGCTTTCATTGTAATTTAAAACAAAACAAGAAAACAACCCCAATATATTTGTATTTCAGATGATTCAGGTGCTGTAAATTGACACCCCAGGAAGGACCTGAAGTGACACCCATGCAGTTGTGTCCCATATCACTGTTCCAGCACAGCCTGGTGCAGCTGGCGAGCAGGGCCCAGCCCTTGAATCCCTTACCCAAACCCCTGCTTTTTCCCTGGAGAAGCTGGGGAACAGCTCTCCTTCAGCACACATCTTTCACACAGGTGGGCAGGACCCCTAAGCCCCAGAAGCAATAGTGCCATAGAACCTTATAGCAGCAGCAACCTGATTTTTTTATTGCAAGCAAGAGCAGACATTCCACCACCTTCCTGGAAGGAATATTTTCTGTGGGACAGCACAGGGAAGTTCAGCGAAGTGACTTGGAGGGGTGAAAGGCAGGGACGTGGTCCCTGGGAGAGATGCAGTGGGAAGTGAGTACCAAACCAGACAAAACATGCAGTGTGAAACCAAGCAGAAATTTCAGGACTTAACATGATACTGTGAAACATCAAAATTATCAGTTGTGCCCAGACCTAACAACAAAATATTATTTGTCAAAATATTGAGCAGAACTTCAATGTAAGAATGGGCATCCAGAAACAAAATGACATCTTTTAAAATGTGATGTTACTCCAGAAGTTCCTTCAGGTATTTTTACTCTGTGTTTCAAAGAGCTTGTTAACAGAAAGACTTCTCAAAGTCTACACCATTTCCATCCATGCCACTGCCCCTGCTCAAAGGGGCAAGTCCTCAAAGCAACACGTTTGAACAACAGAAATAAATGAAAAGTGAAAAGAAAGTTCAGTAGCCAGAGCTGCTGCCCATGCTTGGTCATTCTGGTACTGCTCTCTGGGGAACACTGCTCCCAGCCAGCATCTGCTTGTTACCTTCCAGCCAGGCCAGAAAGGATAATCTATCTGAGTGCCTGTGAAAATCACATAATCCTTTTCCATCAGGATTAATATCCAATGTCACGCTAGTCTGATACATACAGGATGAAGTCTGACACTTCTTGTTATAAAGGTCACGCAAGGAAACAATCTCTGCCGTCCCCAAAGCAGAACCCATAAGTGACAAATTTCCATTCCCCCTCTGTGTGTGTTAAAGAGGCAATCTTCATCATCACCATTTTTATTTATTCTTGGGAACAATTTCCACCTAGTGAGCCTGGAGCCTGCATCTGGGTAGTTTTGTTCCAGCTGCAGCAATAGTTTAATCGGAGTGAAGCTAACGGCAGCATCCCTCCTTCCCTGTGTGGTTCAGCTGCTGCCTGTCCCCCTGCAGAGATACCTGTTGTGATTCTTGCAGGAGAAAAATGACCCATTTTCAGGTACACACAAAGAAGCATTACAAAATAAACCAAACTGCTGCCTGCACTTCATCACAAGTTACAGCAACCTCATCACCTGCAGAAAATGTGTTATTACATATATGAGACAGATCATAACTGGAAGTTGGAGGCTCAATAGTCATAAATTCAGGCACAAGCAGTAAGGAAATGTATTTTTCCTCATTCATTTTTAGCCAACAGTATGTGAACAGCAGTTTGAAAAGCTGGTGAAGCAAGGAAGCTTGGAACAACTACAGCACATTCAATCGACATAAGGACGGGATCAGGTCTGGTTATGTATTCATCTTATTCTACCTTGTTAAAATCTAATCCAACTTGCACCATCTTCAAGACCTGGAGCAGGCCCAGAAGAGCAAATCAAGCTTTCCTCGATGACATAGAGCAGGCAGGTCCTGCCTTTTGGGATTATTAAAAGATCCCATTTTACATCTTAACCCTGCAGGCAGAAACAAGTCTGCAAGTCACCTTACATGAAGAAATGAAGGAAGGTGTTACATCATTAAAAGCCAGGCTAGTATTTCTAAGTGGAGGCACACGCATTAACTAATTGAATCACTATCTTCTTATCTTGGGGAGCCAAGCTGCTGTTACTCCAGATTAAAATGCAAATGTTCACCATCTTTCAATCAGTAATGTGAATTTGAAGTTGGGGACTGGCCTTTCTGTAAGCTTCAACTGCTCTCTCTTCTCTCCAGCCTTGCAAACAGACAGTGTTATTCTGATTGCTCACACTGCTGAACCCTGAATGTCTATCCATACTGGTATTTTGCCAACTTTTGCCATCTTCAGCCTCAATGTTTTGTAATTTTTCATAACAGTTCAATACTTCATAAACAATGTTCCTTAGGAAATAATAGGTATACATACATCTTACTGATAGTATAGGCATCAGCTTGCTAACAGCCTTTCATAGAGACCAAACAATTCATAATAAATTACAGAATTAGGAAATAAGTTATCCAGACTGAGTGTCCTGTTCCTCCCCCTTCATCATTTTCAGGGATTCTTTCACTGGTATTGATTTGAAAATACCACAAAAAATATTATAGGACAGGATTAAAATTCAGAATGAGCATGACAAATTGAAGAAAGGACCTGATGAAAAAATGGTGACAGATCAATAAGGACAAGGTTATACATAAGGAATACATAACTGAACAAATACAAGCTAGAAGACGACCTGAGAGAGAGATTTTGCAAGAAACTGTGACATATCTTAAATCAGAAACTCAACCCAAGTCAACAGCATCAGACTTTACAAATGAGGCATATATGAAATATAGGATTTGATCTGCCTGCTCTGTTCAGCTTTTATACAGCCTGAGCTGGAGCAGTGGAGCAGTTGTTGTGCAGGGAGTCCTGGGCAGAGCAAGGACTTGAACAGAAACGACACACGGGAAATGGCTGGAAGGAGTGAGGTTGTTTGGTCTTAAAAAAAACAAATTTGAGGTATTTGAAAGTCTGTTGTGGAAAAGGAAAGGAATGATTTAGTCTGTACTGTGGAAGGGGTAGAAGCAATGGACTTTTTAGTTCAGCAGGGTCCGTTTAGTTCAGACATCAGCAGAGTGTTCTGACCTGAGACTGCGGGATGGGGATGGGGAGTCTCTGTCCCTCGAGGTGACAGAAACATCCCCCAGGCATGGTCTGTGTTTCCTTGGCTTGGGTTGGGCCAGATTACACCCCAGGAATCTCCTGGGACAACTGTCCAAGACTTTGTGGCATGATCTCTGGTTAGGTGCTAACCCAAAGGAAACAACTTCCAGCTCCACTCTTGCAAAATTCCAGAATTACACTGTGTATTCCTGAGCCCAGACACCTGGCATTTCAGGGGAGACCAAAAGCATGACAGAGAGATGTTTGCTCCTGCCTTCTGCCTGCAGCAAACCCAAATACATGGCAGTGCCACGTGGCCCTGCACATCCTGCAGCAGGGGAGGGAATTGTCACACAACCATTGGGCAGAGGGGTTAAACAGGCTCCTCTGGACTGCAGGCAGTGCAGTTAAAGACTACTCAGCAATGTGGTCACACCAGTCACAGCCTGGAAATGCATCCCAGGCTTGCTCCCCTGGGAAGTGCAGGTGCACCTCATGAAAGAGAGGCTACTTCAGCAGGGACAAACTGCGGCGTGGGTAAACCCAAACTCCGGGATGCAACACAAACAGGAGGAATTTAACCATGTGGACTGAAACAATGAATTGCTGTCACATATGTCAACTATTCCTTTTATTTAGTCAACAACTATCCAACTCAGTATATTTGCTCTGAAGGAAGGAGAGAAAAGCTGGCAAAACCAAAATGAAATCTGAAGGGGGAAGAAAAAATAACCCTTTTAATGTTTTTTTTTTTTTTTTTTGTGACCCATATTTTTAAGTATTTATTCACATTGACTTTTTAAGGGAGAGAAATACACATAATTTGCATTTTGGGATAAGTTGAAGGTGTCCATGCAATTTCATGGATGGCAGAATACCAATTTTTCTTAAATGATAGAGTCCCACCACATGTCTCTTATTTAAATGACCTGAAAATAAGAGATATGAAGGAATAAGCAAGAACAGAAAATGAACCTAAATATATAAAACTAATGCATTGTGTGATATTTCTTGGTGTGTATTTCACTGTGAATACCAAGCCCACTCTTGGACATTGTTATCCCTGGCATTAGCCCTCTTTGGAGTGGTCATCCTCATCACAGGCAACCCAGAGCTCTGCTGGGTGTGTACACAACAGCCAAACACTTAGGGGAAACTCCTGACTCACTAACAAAGCCAGGAGATGGAATTTTTGTTCATAAAACCCATACTGTGTTGGAAGAGCAATATAGCCCTTCTGTGGGACCCATGGTATAATAAAAGCAGCAAAAGCTGGAGGCCATCCAGGATTCCCATAGCATTTGAAACATTGGCATTGCAGAAATTTTATTTCTGATTTGCAACAAACAAAGGAAGGAAAAAAAATAAAAAGATAAAAGCGAGGTGTCCTGAAGACAATAATACCAGATTTTGTTTTGAAAAACTGAAATATTTAGGTCTTATATAATAAAAAAAAATCAAACTCAGCATCATTCCATATTTTCTCTCAACTTCATCCAGTCAACTTCAGCTTCATGTGCTTTAACTCCTCTTCCCCTATTTATTTGCTTATTTATACAGTTTCCTGAGATCCTGCTGTGTCCTCTCTCACTTTTCCCATTTCTCAGAGGAACAGATGGTAGAAAGTTTTAATACATTTTTCTCTCTGTCTTTCCTAGTAACTACTCTGAAATCAACTGTCCATCTGAAATGCCAGAAAGCCTTCAACATCAATGTTCTTTGCCTTGAGGTTACCCAGGTATTGCCTTCTCTGAGCTTGTAGTCTCACACCTCCATGAAAATAAAAAGCCTTTCCTGGATTTTAGGTAACACCTGACTTCTGAATGAAGTTCCTTGACATCCAAATCAAACAGGGATGTTTGACTCCCAGCAGCAGCAGCAGCACCCAATGTGCTGCTCTAATCCAGGAAGTCACTCTCTTCTTGGTCTTCCCAGGCACATCTGTCCCTCAGATCCTTGCCAGGCCTTAATCTGAGCATAACTCCACCCACACATCCTTCATGCAAATAACTTCATAGAAATACTTTTCCAAGAAAGCACATCAGTGTAAGTCCAGAGACATAAATGACGGAGGCAAACATGTTTTGAAAATTCAGAGTGAGTGAAGTGTAACCTCCTCTGCTAGGAAATTTAATCACCATGAAATTCTCTGGCATTGTGTATCTTTATTTATTATTTCCATGTAGGATCTATTCCTGTTTCCCCTCATCTCAGTGGCATTTGGGTGGGTTATGAGATCTTAACTTGCACTGAGAAGAAAGCAAATGTTCATTTACATCAGCCAAAGTGGCAGAGCACGTGTGTCATCCATAACACTGTCAGTAGGTAACTTGTTCTACCTGTGCAGGGGGTCATTCTGTTTTGTGACAAGTGGAATCCCACTTTCAGATTGGATCATTTCATACACAACACCTTTGTGAATGCCCAGGGGGCCAAACCTGTGTGAGTTCTGACTCAGGGATAGGAAAGACATGAAAGATGGTACCTTACTCCCCAGCCAGGAGGCTGCAGTCAGCAGCTCTCAGAAATGAATCAGTGGCTCATTTTTTCCTGCACATTCTTCATGCACTGTATAAGTGTTTAATAAAAGCTTTACAGTAGTGCTTTTCTTTTGCCTAATTCTTTTTAATTTTCCTACGCTTTAATTAGCTGCATTTAATTCACACAAAATAAAGTATTAGGTTTGTGCTTTCCTCTGGGCCAAGTCATTGTACTTCCAGGAATCATTAAAGTACACATGAGCCCAGCAATGTAAACTTACTTGTAATATTAAAAGGACTATTTAACAAGAGCAGTAAGTGTTGATTTCCTTTCCAGATTTGTCACAGTTCAAATGCTGAAAGCGAGTAAATAGTATATTTCATTACACACATTATTCTGACATTTGTTCAAATAATATGCTTTGTTTTGTATGACCTTAAGAAAAATAAGTGCCTTACTTCAGAGCAGGATACATCCCTTTGACTTGTAAAGAGCAGCAGATTTCAACATGGTTCAGCACTAAGACTACAATTCCACTGTAATTAATTCTGAGTTTGGGGGGCTTTTTGAGGCTTCTTATTTTATTTTAACTATGTCATCTCTGGGAGCTAAGAAGTAGCTGCTCTGGTCATATTGGGAGGGAAAGTGTGTTAAGCAGTGAACAGCAGTGATTTCAAGTGTTCATTCCACACGCTGAAATAAAGGAATGCATAACAGCGGCACCCAGCATTTCTGCAGCACTGAAACACCCACCCATTCCTGGGATGGGGAAAGGTGTAAAATCTAGAGGATTTATACAAATATAGATGTGCAATTCAGAGCAAACTAGGACAATAGAAACATCCTGTTAGGCAGTGCACAATGAACTCAGAAGAAATTTCATATGCACATTCTTTAATTGCTCTGAGAGGGGAGAAGAATAATAACCTAACACTGAATAGTTACGTTATAACTGAGGAATCATTTCTTTTCCTGAATTTCTGGTGGAAAAGGGTGGTGTCCCTTGACTTTGCTGCTGTTGTACATGAACTGTGGTCCTTGCACAAAGCCCTGCAGCAGCACTCCCTGTCCCCTGTTTGACAGAAACCAGAGGGAGCAGCCCAGAGCCCGGGCCAATCGCTCAGTCACACCGGAGCCCTGCAAACCCACCCAACAGGAACATCCATCACGTTATAAATATCCCATTCCCATTCTCTAGCAGATGGAGCACAGCGCTTGCCTCGCTAATCAGCAGAATATAATTCACCTAAACTCTCAAACCGAATACATTCTCGCAAGGGGAAATTACTCAAATTCACCTACTGTTTTTCTGAAGGAGTACAAACCGCAGAGGGGAGCGTGTGCCTTTGCTGACAAAAGCTCAAAGAAAAATACTGAAAATTAGGGAAAGATAATAAACAGAAAGCCCCATATGTTGTGGGGAAAAAAGAAAAAAAGAATAAGCTGAGGTACTTACTGGCTTACCAAAATACAGACTTAATTTACTTCAAGAATTGAGATGTTTTCTTTATTTTACCTTAAACAGAACAGAGAAGGTACTGTGAGGCAGATTTTTTGAGCTATTTAAACATAAAACTTCTAAAAAATTTTAGGTTCACCATTCTGAGTTCCATTTGCATTTTCTGGCTGTTCACATACCCTTACAATATGCAGCAACTAAAGGTGGGGAGCAAGAATGGAAAGTGGGGAAAGGGAAATGTAAATAAATGTTTAAAAATCCAACACATCAATATTGTTGATCTGGAAACAAAATGAAAGGCAAACCCAGAAAGGCCCAGACTCTGAAAACTGACTGCTAACCACAAGAAAATAAAGGTTGCATGCGGAAGCTTCTTTCCCATTTCAATCCAGTTTTCAGCTTTCCAATGCTACCAGTTCATTCCATGGGGTACCACTGTTCTCTCTTCCCTAGATTCTCATATTTCTGTACCAGGTAACAGCAACAGGCAACTCTCAGATGTTCAAGAGAGTAACCGAGCACCTCAGTTCTTCTGCCCGTAATCAGCAGCTGATATTTTAAAATCTCCTGACTCAGACTTCAGGACCCTTGTGCAGAGGGAAGTCAGTCATAATTAAAGCAGAAGTTTCTACCCTGCTTTACACAAAATGAGACAGATCAGGAAGGCAGCTCCCTGTGGGTATTGCTCAGCATCATCTGATCACCCCCTATCTGCTGAGACAAATGAATTTCTAGTAAAATTCATGAACTGTAGGAACATCAAAAATCCCTGCAAGTAGAACATTCCTAGAAATGTAGAAATTGCTTTTGACCTTGAAAGGGAACTATTGAGAGCAAAATTGTATGAAATTCAGAAGCCAGGAAAGAGCCTGATTTGAGGAATCCATACATCTGAGTAACTGGCAACTTTACAAAATCAGCATTGTAATATGTGTGCCCACACGAAGGCTGGGTGGCAGCCTGCAGTGTGTGATCCTTGGGAAGAGGGGGAAATTCCACCTGGAGCTGTGCTCAAGGCCAGTTTACAGCCCTGTGTAAGGGACATATTTGACTTAACTGAAAATATGGCACTAAAAGCATTACATTGCCTTATCCAAGGAACTTCTGTGCAATGATTTGTCTGATTATCCTGTAGTTTTTAAGTGAAAATGCCATTCTGCCTATTGGCTTATTATCTTACCAGGACTGAGAAATTAAAATGACACATAGGTCTTGTGCATGTGCCTGTAAACTCTTACCTGAATTTAAACCTTTTTGTAAAACTAACACGAAATTTGCCTGTTTCACAACAACTCCTATAACAATAGAGTTCTGTTATCCTGTTTATCTAATCTTGATGCAAAGAATTAAAAAAAAAAACCTGATGCTTCAAAAGAGCCAATTATTCACAGACAGACAATCAGGCAAATGTGAACTGTGGGAAACCTTTAAACTTTTGAAATGAGAGCAAGCTGAATCCTCCTTTAGGCAGGCTGCAGCTTTCAACCACACTTAAAATACTGATGGGATAAACTGCCACCAGACTGGAAGTGGCTCAGAAAGAGCTGGAAAGTGAGATGCCAAGAGAAAAAAGGGACTGCACAAGGTGGGAAAGAAAGGTCATGCTAGTGTTGGGGAAAGACCAGGAGAAATTTTTGAGAATGTTTCTCTTTGCACATGAGCCATAATGAGCTGGGTGTAAAACTAAACGGCCAAATTATGTATTATGAAAGAGTTCTAAATGACGGAACATATGCGTTAACATATTTCAAGTGATATGTTTTAAAAACATTATCAAGCTTTTATGCACATGTTGCATCGTTCAGCTCCTAAATTCTGCTGCGAGATCTGTGGGAGGAGATAGCCTGCTTGCTTTGATTCCCAGCCTTCACTTTGTGTGCTGCCTGAACACACTCCCAAATGTGCTTGGAGAACAAAATTAACCCCTGACGTGCAAGCACACAGCACAGGCGTGCGGTAGCTGCTTGTTCAGTGAAACAAGGAAATCCATGCACACTCTTCATCACCAGGTGACTCAGAAATACCTGCACTGCACTTATGGGAGACCCAAAGAGGGCTGGACAGGTGCCCTTTTTGCCTCAGGTGCCCATACTATACCTCTAGAGGTATAGTAAGAAATAACATATGTGCACGGTAATGTTTTAAGGTGTTTCATATTTATTTTCAACCTCTTTATATGCTCATAAAGGAAATACCCCAGACATCTGAAAGTACAAAGGGCAGTGAATGTTAACCCAGTCGTGATGTGCAGCTCCTTTTTTGGCCAGTGCACCCTTGACCAGACTGCACAAGGGCGGGAGCACTACCCTACAAAAACACTGCTCCAGATGATCCTAAAATACACTGACACACACAACTGCTATTCATATTGAGCATTTCAGCATCAATTATGGAGATCAAGGGGTTTGTTTGATGAAACAGCTTCAGGGGTCTGACAGGTATTTACTGTACAAGTCAAATAAAAGAGATCTGAGAGATGCAAGAGCCCAAAACCCGCAGTGACAGTGGGGCAGGACACAGGAATTGGCAACAAAACTTTACAACTATTTGAAACCCCAGAAATGGTCATTAGGGATTTTAGGATAGAAATAACTGTGCAAGGAAGCCATGAATGCCAGCCTTGCTTTGTCTTTAAATAGGTATTCAAAATATAAAGTCTAATTTACTTGAAGGAAGCTGCAAGAAACTTGAAGCTTATGTGTAGTGAATAGGTTCAAAGAGAGAAGTTGTGGTTACAGCAACAGACAGTGGATATTTCATGTTAGCAGTTGCTGCAACGCCACAAAATTATCAGTGCTGGGGAAGAGTGATCTGACAACTGAAAATGGGAAGAGAAGTGCAGCAAGGTTAAGGCATGGACAATACTATGGAGAAAAGGGCTCTGGCTCCTGTATCAGTTATTTCTTTGCTAGCATTGGTGGAAGTAGAATAAGGATCTTTTCTGTCATCTTCATTTTCCTAAGATTTTGTTTCTCTTATGAATAGGAAATTTAAGCTGGTACGTGGGTGAAAGCAAGAACTCATGAAAATAAACATGAAACAAACTCAACACCCCACATGTCTGTGGTTTGATGCTGTGCAGCACATGCTGCTAGAGCCCACAAGGAGACGTGACACTGCTCAGCCCTGCTCTCCCATGCCTCTCCCTGAGCAGTGCCACTCAGCATTGCCAGGGGCAGGATTTCTCCTTGGCACAGGAATAACTTCCCTTCTCTGTGCAGCTCCATTTTTACCACAATCCCAAAGAAGTCCAGAAAACCTTTCCCACTGGGCTGCCAGTAAGAGGCAGAGATTATTAAACACACACAGAAACTCTTTCGAGGGAAATTTTAGCAGTTCAAGACCATATGGTTCTTCATCAGACACTGGACATCAGCTACTGCTTTTTAGCTGCAGTGACACCAACAGAGAGCCCACGTCCAGCCTGCTCTCACCAATATCTACAACATCACTCACTAAAAAATCAGCTCTTCATTGTACCACTCCACTGGCTCCCTCCCCAGCACAGAGCAGCCACCCACCTTAGAAGAGATGATAAACTTTGCTCTTCACCACAAAACTTCAAAAGGGTTTGGCATTCAGGTGACTGAATAGTTCATAGCAGCTAAAATTGCTCCTGTGACAGCATTACCTGTTAATCGTCTACCCACTGATAGAATCTCTCCTTACAGTTATATATGCCCTGCTTTAGGAAGCAGCCAGTTTCAGTAAAACACCATTAATATAATTAATATATTTCATTACCTTTGTTCTGCTTCAGTTATTTTTCAGCAGAAAAGCTGAAGAATTTCAATAGCTAGGAGAAGAAATAATGTCACCTTGAATACAGAATTTCTTCATTATGATTCCTGAATTTGATTTCCAGCATGGAAGTGGAATGTATTTGTCAGGATAATGGCCAAAAAGGGAAACAATAGGAAGCCTTTGTTATTTTAAATAGTTAAGTTGTTACACAATATGATGGACTTCTTCTGTTGTACCTTAATGGATAGTAACACAATCAATAAATGGCTGTAACAATTTCATTCTGCTTCACCTGCTGTAATTGAAAAATAAGTCAAGCAGAACTTTGGAGTAGTTTGTGATGTATATTTTTTATTCTGCCCTCCCCTGTCCTTTTCTTTTTCCTTTTTTTTTTCCTTTTTTTTTTTTTTTTGATTAAGATAAAGATTACACTTTAGTGTAGGTGTAGGTGTAATTGTTATTATAAACACCTTTCAACAAGCTGCTGTACCCTGAGAACAATCCTGCAAGGCTACAATAGAATGAATGAAATCAAGGAGAAAAAACATGGATCTGAGTGGCACGAGCAAGGATGTCATTGGTAGAGAGAGAAAATAGGAAGGAATGAGGTTCTGCCATTCACTGCCTAAGACTGTTCAATCTAGAGTGGTCACCACTGCCTCTGCTAGAAGCTGACTAACAGCAAACTATTGAACTAAAGTCCATCTGTTCTGCTTGTGACAAATCTGAAGGAACTCTAGGAATTCCAGGCAGAGGATTTTTGTGTTATAAATGCATGGGGGAGAAACTGTTTCAGCTGCATTTTTACCCAGCTGCAGTACAAAGACACATGTACTGCAATCATGTCCAAAAGAATTGTTTATAAGAATTTCTGTGTGAGAATTCCAAATGGTGATGCAGTAATCACAAAAAGACTACAAACTATGGAAACTTGGAATGGAAGCTATGTTTAAAAGCAGATATAGAAACAGTCAAACAGCCCTCAGCCCGCCATGCATGCTTCAAGTGCACAGGAAAGATTGGTAAAATACATGGTAAAAATATTTTTTGCTTTTTAAGAAGTGAAATGTAACAAGCACATCCCATTTTCAAAGTAGGAGATCCTAACTCTCCTCCCTAGTACAAGAGACAATGCAAAATGATACAAAAGCTGATTTTCCATGGGTTCAATAGGTTGCTAATCATAGAATCTTAAGAGTGGAAGGGACCTAACTGAACATTTAGTTCTAACTCCCACAATATTAGTGATAAGAAAGAAGAAGTTCCATTTACTCCCTTTTTTACAGAGTGATTGGTTTGGGGGTTTTAGATTTTTGTTATTTGTTTTGTTTTTGTTTTTAATCAAAATCTCTGCCACTCTATATTATGTACTACAGAAATTAGGGCTATAGAAATGTGACCTAAGAAGTGATCATCTTGCATTCCTGTGGATTTGCTTCACCACCAGCCTGAGAAAGTTCTGTCCTCCACAAATGAGTTTTCCTATTACTACAAAGAGTGAGTTTCATTGTGTGGAGTGACTGTCACTGTTACAAAGTAAGGGGCAGCCTGATCAGGGAAGTGTTTAAATTTAAAGTTTCCGGATATGATCTTCCATCTGATGTCTGGAAGCTTTGTTTGGAAGAAACAATAGTGACAGTTATTATATTTTAGTCTTTCACAGGGCAGCCATCAGTCATGGAAGGTCTTCAAAGATAGAATGATTTGCTGCATTGTGACCTAAATGCTGCTAATGAGCAAGTCTGATCTGAAGCAGTCAGTGAAGAGACTTTGGTGATATCATAATGGACAGTAAGACTAAAAAAAATTACAAAGTTGTCAGCTGTTAACTGACATAGTTAACTCCTATAGTAAACTTAAAGATTTGAATTCCAAAGAAAACACAAATGTTTTCTGTCATATTTGTCAAGCATCAAAGCTGATTTTTTATACGTTCTCCCCTCCTATTTAAAGAATACTTGGGGGAAAATAATCCACTTAATAAACCCTTCCAACTTAAACTCTTCTCTTTGGGCACTTCAGTCCACAGCAGTCTCATTTTCTGAGTTCCCTTACTGCTCACTTCTCTCTAATTAGAGCCAAGAGAATAGATCACAGCAAGTAACTTACTCAACAAATTTAGCTTCTTTTCTGCTCTCCAAATGTCTGCAAGCAGATTGCAATTTCCTCAAAACTGTTCATTATTCAAATTTACTGTATATATTTTTTCTCCCTCTGAGTATTTCTCTATGGATTGATCAAGAACAGTTTGCTTTAAGTATTCTGTATTCAAAATCCCAGCTGCCTTCAGTAGTTGTGATTAAATATAGAAGTCATGTGATATCATCCCTGCTTCTCAGATGCAAAAGCATAACTCTTTTTTAGACCCCAATTTGGCAAAGAATTTAAGCATGTGCCTAGAATTAAGCCTAAACGTTCTGCACCACAGAAATGAGACTATTTACCTCATTAAAGTTTAACATGCTTTTAAACACTTTCTTGGATCCAAGCCAAACAATATCTCCTCTCCTCTTCCCCCCCCCCCCACCAAGCAGCACACGGAATTTTACTCATTTCGTTGGATTATTTGTTCCCCTAGCTCCAATCTTTTACAAAACATTTAATATATAGGACACTGCTAAGTCCATGATTTGCCTTCTCTGAGTCTCTCTCCTGGCCACAGAAGTGCTAGCTCAAATGATCGTCCCAGTCTGGGAATTATTTTAACTGAATTCCATTCTTGGTTATATGACAAGGCAAAGAACACATTATATTTAACATTATTATGCATAAATGCACAGTCCACATAGGAAACCAATACCCACCTGATGTTTCCAGGCAAATTCAGGTGGAACCATCACAGGGCCCTACTGCTTAAATCCCACTGCAGCAACCACTTGAAAATTCAGATGGAAAATATTTTCTGTAATGATTATTTCTGTCTCCAGGAGGTTACAGGAGAGTCCATTTGATAACACTTCACGTGACAGGAGTTCACACATTTCCTCCTGTACCTCTGCATCAGAGATCAGTGTGTTCCTGGTGGCCTCAGGTGTGAAGCTGTCTCCTATCCCATGGCAACAATATTTTCAGATGCTTAATAGCTAGTAAGACTTATGTAGAAGAAGGCAACAAACAATAGAAAAATCCCAACAAAACCCCCACCTTCCAGAAAGAGAATTAACAACTGTGAAGACAATGTTTTTATTATTATCTTGGCTTGTCAATGAGGAGTTTTAGGAGTGATTTACCCAAGCTGTTCATCAGCAGTCTCAGGACTGTGCCCTGACAAGCTTCCTAAAGGTTTCTTCTGAAATTCTTTAGCAGTTTGTACTAAAAGGCTGCAGGAACATTAAGTCAAGACTATATCCAGATTATGATGCATCAAATCAAAATATCCCCCACAAAGAAGTCATTGCTCATGTGGAGTAAATATAGGAATCCATGCTTACAGGTAAGAGAATCATTTGGGGATAGCAGATGAGGTATAGCTCTGATGTGTTGCACTCAACCCAAGGAAGAGCAGCCCAGAGAAGCCCAGTGGTGCAGCCATCCTTATGTCCAGGACCAGGAGTATGACAAGGAGGAGGAAACAGCAGTTTGCAGAGGGCAGGTCTGAGCCACAAGGAACTCTCCAAATCCTGGCCTAATTCTGGCAAAAAGCAATCAAACTTTTCATCCCAAGTCACCTACTGATCTAGAAGCTCAACCCATTCTCCCTAAAGAAACCTCTAACTGGAAAGTTAGATTAAACCCAGAAGCTGTTAATCTAACAATGGCTCTGGTATAGCACATACACTGGAAGACTGAAAGGAAGACTTGGAAGGGGAGGATGGATGCAGAAGAGACAGATTTTCCTGTTAAACTTTTTTTTTCATGACTTTCAATAGCAAAGAATACCATAAGGAGTCAGACCAGCTCAATGCTTTCAAGACATAGAGAGATTATATCTAAACCCAAGTGGTCCAAACTATAATCATCAATGCCCAACACTTTGTACATTTATTTTTAAATAATGTATATATTCTCTGAGAGGTTTTGTAATACCTAATGAACCTATGCTCTGTGTGACAGATGCACAGATTCTTCCTGATTTCATGTTGATTTTATATATTTATTTTGAAACAAGACCACATCCTGGCCAGTGCATACCTTGCCAAAATAGCAGTTGATTCTCTTTGACTCAAGTTATACACACAAGGGGAATTCTGAGGGTTTATGCTGGATATTATATGTGAAGGAGCTGACTGTATGTTTTGAAATGGGCTGTATAGTTCATAGCAGGCAATTTCCCTCAAAAGTGCAAGGTTCCACAAAGTAGAAGATGTGAAGCAAAGTGTAAAGATATCTCTGATTTTTTCTCATGCTTCCTGCTGGAACTGAGTCATGCCTGTCGTTCAACATATCTCACATCTGGTCTTTCAGGTGCTGTCACTGTGAGTAGGACAAGCAGTGGCTGCAGGATTTACTTGAAGGGGAGATTGCAAAGTGATTCAGAACAAAAACTCACTGATAGACTGGTTGACAAAAAATCCCAACCCAAAACAAAGCTTTAAGTACAGACAGACCCTGGAGTCATTCAGCTTTTGATCTTGGTGGCAATGTGCAAAGCCTGTTATACAAGATGTTTCTCACTGCATGGACCAATGTGTCCAAACTTATCATACCCAGCACAACTTACCTGGACCTGGCATCTGATGCACATGCTGAGATAATTTGAAAGAGATGTCTCAGATCACTGTCTCGGACTCTAACTTCAAATGAGCACTAATTTCCAAATGTATCCTTAAATAAGCACACACATAACACAAATAGGACTTGCAAGCTCATTTAAAAATAAATTAGTGCATTCAGTGGATGACCAGGAGAGGGTGTCTTCAATGCCTTTCAGCAGTTCTATGAGCTACCCAGACATCTAGCAAGAATTGCAGTGCGGAAACAGAAATTCTCATCTGGTGGGAGTTTGAATCAGTAGGTAAACAATTTCAAGGTAATCATTCAATGGGAAAAAAAAAAAAAAGAAAAGCTATTTTTTAGCACATATGAAAGAACAGGAACACACAGACTAACAAACCTCACATCTCATGGTTCCTTTGAAGATCTGGAAGGGTACAGTGGTGCTGGGGAGTGCTAAGCAGACTGTGTCACACAGGCGCCGTCGCTGGGGTGTGAAATGCAGATTCTGATTACGCTGTCAGTTCTGAGCTGAGCTTTTTCTGTAGCCTGTATTTCTAGAACTCAAAAATATTTATATAGCATCCATTTCTGTAGCACCTTCCGTCCCACAGAATCCCGGAGTGCGAGCCAAACAGAGATCAACTCCATGCGGGGATGGCTTCACCCAGCGCCGAAATGCAGCAGCTGTGGAGCTGCAGATGGCAATGCCCCAGACCTTTGTGTGACAGGGAATGGCACCATGCAAGCTGTGTGCAATGGGAATGCAGGGAGACCAGCCCAAATGCCATTGCTGAGGCTGAGATCTGGTGCCAGCACCCCAGGGAAAGGGCTGAGCAGCATTGCTGTGTTAACATGCTCCAGGCTGGCTTAAAATTCTGCAGGTAACTTGCAGATTTTGAGGATAGTACCCTAATTTATCTTCCAGTGCCTTTTCAATTCCTATATATTTTGGAGCAGTTGTAATCAAGTGCACATGTCACTTTAAAGCAAGGACTAATGATAAAGCAGATTTCATTGCTCTGTAAGGCACAGTTTCCATTATGTATTTTGGTGAAACCTTTGGCAGCTAGAGGTCAGACTGCTTTAATTGTACAACAGCAAAGAATGGAAGGACTAGTAAATGCATTCACACCTGAAAAGGCCACAAAAAAAAAAAAAAAAAGGGGGGGGGGGATGAGAAAATGCAAGTGTGAAGCAGTAAATTTTTTAATGCTTATCAGCTGCAGAAATGTATCCACATAATAGACTTCACAGGACAAATTTATGATTCTGCAAATGTTCCCTTCATTTAAATCAGCATCCCAGTGACTTTATATCTGCAAATCACCCTAAAATCCTGATGGCCTGAAATTCTAAATGCCACCATGGACCATCTCCTGTTCATTCTTCCTGGTAAACAGGGAGGAGGATCTATCATAATGACACTGGGGCCTTTTTGAAGAGCCCAAGGTCTGGCAATTATGCATATTAGGCTGAGTGTTTAAGTCCAATAATGGGGTTTTAGTGATGAATGGATCATCCTTTCCTGTACTTCTAAGATGCTTGTGATAGCTGAATTGTCCCCAAGTGGCACCCATAAATTTTGGCCTTTCAGAAAGGCCCACATATTGTGTAGGTATCACCCAAAGCCCTCATTAGTTAGACTGTGACCTTTGGTGCGTGACTATCAGGCAAAAGCCTACAAAAGGCCTGTGTTCGATTAGCACTGCAATTTGTTCATTATCTCCTGACAGGAATTTGCAAGTGTCAAAGACAATTCTGTTATGAAAAGGTCAAGATCTGAACGGTGGGGAGAGGGAACATCACTCTCAGAAATTCTGCCCCAGCAGTAGAAACCACTACCTGATTCTCACCCACTTCATTCTGGGTACCAGGAGCCAGGAGCAGGTAAATTGCAATTTCACATAATTCATCATCACAGGAGTTAAATCACTTCAGGATAAAAACGGGTTTTCTGCTTTTTTACTTAAAATTATGGAAATTGTTTCTGACAGCAAATTGCTCCTAATTAATTTACGGTCTCTGCTGGGAAAATGCACTGTACTGTTGATTTCTACCTTCTACAGACTTAATTATTAAAAAAGCAAAATTTTCCTAAACTATTAACTTCTGTGCTGCCAGAATTAAGAGTTATAAGAACTGGAAGAGAGGCTGGGTCTGGCGTGCAACCAGTCTGAGGTTACACTGCACACCTGCAGACAAATGATCCCTCCAGTATCACCCTGGTAATGTAAGGAGGATTATCGCCATTTTAGAAGACTCGATTTTGTTTCATTTTGGAAAAAAGTCAAGCTTCTACAATTGCAACATTGGCTGCCACACCATTGAGCTGCCCTGTAGCTCTGGCATCACTTGACCATTGCCTTGGATGAACTGAGACCTGCAGTGGGTGATGGACACCCAGCAGTGGTCTGTCCTTAGCACTTGGTTTTCCTGTCCCTTATCTGAGGCTGTGAAGCAGTTCACAACCCTATAAATACTTCTCTGATGACAAGCTGTCATGCCACTAATGTGGGAAGGGGGGAAAAGTGACTGTGCTGAGAACTCCAGGTTCTCAAACTTGTGGAACCTCTGAGACAAAGCAGAGTGGACAAGATGGAGAAGATGGAAAGATGCAGGCTCATAGTCAGGCTCATAGTCTGCAGCCAGACTACAGCAATACAAATTTCATCAGCTGTGCCTCACTAGAGGGGCTGAGGAGAAGAGAACCATTATTCCTTTGAGAAAAATGGGCATTGGATCTTTAGGGCTGGGGACTGCAACCAACCAACAAAAAGGAAAGAAACAGAAGGATCGCAAAATCTCTGTAATTAAAATTAGGGGAGTAAGGGTGAGAAGTGAATGGCCAAGATCAGGACCAGGCTACTAATTCTTGAGAGGAGAAAAGAGAGAAGAAAAGCTCCATTTTGAGTCACATCCCATGTTTTCAGTGCAGCCCACCTGCACCTCCTGGACAAAACAGCATGGCCTCAGACTAGTGGTACAGAGGTCTGAGAGGGCACTGAAATGTCTCCTAATCCACAAGGATAAAATTCTTGTCTTGGATGTTTTCACCTTTTCCATCTGGATTCCAGCCGAGTCTCAGCGCCAAACTTCCTCGTGGCAGCACAGAGGTGTAACATGCACTGTGATCCATTCCCCTGTTATTTTCTTGAGGTGCAGGGCATCCAATTACACTCTTTATTGGAATTCAAAACTTGTAGTTATCTCTTTGGCAACTGATGATAAAACCTTTGATAGTGCATACTGGCATTGGTAAAATGTCAAAAGACCTACTGTACAAGCACAGAAAATTTGACCCACTTTTGTAATACTACAGGGGTCAGAGTCTTACAGTAAATCCAGTGGGAAAGTTTGGCACAAGCCCATTTGATCCATGATATTTAGTTCTACGAGTCAGATTTACTCAGCTGCTTTCATTTTCTAAGCTGTCCCTGCTGAATGATTCCCATCACTTGCTGCGTGAGAGAAAGTAGCAGCAGATCACAGAAGAATCTAGAAAATGTTGTTCTAATATTTTTTTACATCACTCCTTTGCTGACAGCTGTGACATTTAAGAGGAGAGAAGGATTGGTGAATGAGGATTCACGGCACTCTTGGTTGCCATCAGGGAAACAGCAGCACTGCCACAGAGGGGATGTGCATATTATTAAAGTACAAACAAATACACTCAAGCCTGATACACTTTAAACCTGAGACTACACGAAAAGGGGCATTGTTGCCATCAGAGAAAACACTTCATATTATCACAGAGAAAAAAAAAAAAGTAGAGTTTGAGAGTTTGAGGGCAAATAAACCCTGCAACAATTTGCACATCTATTAAAAGAAAAAAACAAAACAAACCTCCAAACAATTAAAGGAAACAAACAAAAACCAAACAAAACCAAACTTCACTGCAAAAATCAAGCACTAAAAGGCCAGAAAAACACAAATTAAGGCAGGGAGCTGGTAGAGAATTACACAGCACACAAGGCAACCTTAACTCTACCCTTTCAGCAACAATTTGAAATAGAGTCAAAATAAAAGAGGAAAATTGTTAGAAATCAGGATATTTGGGATTACTGCGAAAAATACTGCAAAAACCATAAAATATTAATACAAAATTGGTCACTCAAGAGTCTCCATTCTTTCCTTTGTTTCTTATAAACAGACATTATTCCAATTTGCTTGGTGTAAGAAGAGTGGCCAATTTCAACTTGCAGTAATAGTTTTTCTTAAAAGGTCAACCAGTGATCAATACTGCTTCCTGCCTACAAAACATTTAAACATGTACCTCATTTAGAATTGTAAATAAACATTTATGATGTCTATGAAGACATGTTTGATGTTCTTCACCATTTCCTGAAGCAGGCAAACATCTGAGGTCATCTCAGGAAGCTATAACCTGTGAATACAGGCAGCTGGGGCTGGAATGTTACCTGAGCTTACTGCTGCCATTAGGGAAAACACCTGAGCTGAATGACAACAGAGTGTCACACTGCGAGTTCTGCCAATTCAGCTGGGAAGGGAGCACTGCTGGGCTTGGTGGTTGAGACAAACAGAAGAAGTTAATAATTACAGAATGTAACATATAATTTTGAAGGGACTTAAGGGAAATTCCCTTCTTGATAAAGGGAAGTTTACTGTTCCTATGGATAAAATGCAGGAATGAGCAAATGATTCACTAAAGAGAATAATCTAAAAAGACACTGATGATAGTTAATGTACTATCTCATCAGATGGAGAAAAAGAAAAATTTAACATGCAATAGGAGACTTCAACCTCAAAACAAGTCCCCTTTATCCTGAGGGCATTCCCTAGGAGGCACGAGGAATTATACAGGGAGTTTTTTACTGACAGGCTCAGGTAGTGACCCTGGCAGGAACAGTCAACAAAAGCAAGCAGCAAGTAAAACTCTTGACTGCTGCAATGTGTGTGATGTGGGACTGACCCCAAGGACATCTGGCACCTTCAGCTGCTGCAGGAGGTGGCTGCCTGCCACAGAGGATGAATAAATGGACAAGAGAATGTTGCACCTGCTCTTGGGCTCCTGCTGGCTGCCAGTCTCATTCCAGGTGCAAGCTGAAGTGCTGGTTATTAACTATGAAGTCCTTGGTGATGTAGCAACTCAGCGACCCTAGAACGTCAAACACCATGGCTCGATTCTCCTGTGATCTTTATGAGTAGTAAAAGTACTGTCCTAAGTGAAATGGTTCTTGATCACCCTCCAATCCAACTGCCTGGCATTCCCTGTGGCAACCTTCTGATGCAACTGGAAAAGGTGTCTGGACACTCTGGATGCTCTGTTGTACCTAATGGTCCCCCAGATCATCTTTATGGCCAGCATTCTCGGGTGAGGCATCCTGGATCTGACCTTTTTGTGACAGCAGTTTTGATCCCATCAGGAATCTTCTTGATAAAAACCGAATAGTTTTTCATAAAAACTTCAGCATGAACAACAATTCTAACTGTAAAGCAGATGGTGATGAGTATGCACTATTTATTTAGAGTTAAGGTTTTGCCTTTCATTTAATGCTGTGACACTTGAATGCTTCTGTGATGGGCTTATAAATGTCTCCAACTCCAAAAACAAAGCAGGTAAGGTGAAGCAAAAATCTTTACAAAAATGGAAGTGGAAAGAGCAGAAATGTACTCCTGTGACACAGTTTGCTGGGTAGAGGTGTGGGACAGAGCCATGACTCCCACCGCCTGTTCCTGAACGTGACACTGAGTGACATCATGGGATCTGTGCATCTCTGCCAGGTAATCATAAGAGAGGAAAAATCCCCAATTCTTACATAAAGACTGAGATAATGAAGTGACAAGCTACAAACTATACTGCTAATATCACCACCATTAGCATTTGTGAATAACCAACTTAAACATGAAAATATTTCCAACAACCCAAATCCCAAGTGTCAAAACAAGAAGTCATTTTACAGACAGAAAAGAACAACCATAAAGTCTTTCTTATGCTCAAGAGAGAAACAACCATCAGGTCGCCGAAAATTCCCCACTTTTCCAAATGCTCTCCCCATGCAAGGATAGGGGACCTGCTGGCCAGCTACATCTCCTTTGCCACTACTGTATGGCTTTATATAACTGAACTTTTGAGTCCTGAATTCCAGTGGGAACATGAAGTTTCACAGGTACAGTAAGGGAAGACAGCACTTTTCATGGTTATTTAAGTAAAATATCCTAAAATAAAGTGTTAGGCTGCCAAATTCAATAACTTTGTCAAAATCTTCTGAAGGTGGATCTTTACTATTTGTTAACAAGAGTTACATTTAGCAATAACTAGCATTGGAGAGAAGTCATGAAGGGTATTGCTCTTTGCTAGCACAAATGCTCCAGGACAGTGTCAGCTTGGCAGAGGTCAGAAATAGCATTCCTGTTTGAATCTTTCCTGACTATTTTGACAGATTAAAGAAAACTGTATTTCTTAATAGATTTTTGAGGGTTTTTTTTTGCCCAGAGTATGCATGCTTACAGTAACTCTTGTACCTGTTGAACAATTTCAAGCTCTTAGACAAAGGGTAGTAGCCTGCAAAATCAGAGGCTCCTTCACTTTTAATGAAAACAGGCAGACCATTCAAGGAGAAAGAGACTATTAAAGTGTCTTCATCAGGGGAAAATTTGTAGTATGAACTCACTGCTTATTAAAGACCAGGAAACCCATACTTGCAAGCAGGCATTATTAATCTTTCTGCTAAGAGAACTGCTTATTCTAAGGAAGTGCATGGTGCTGCTGTGCTTCCAAGATATAAGATGACAAATTCATTAAATGTCAAAGTAACTGTTTATACATCAGAAATGGAGCAGACACGGGCACTAACAGGGCTCTTTGTGTGCCTTAGGTGAGCTGCTTTCTCTCCAAGCCCCAGCCCATGCAGTTGAATTCCTCACACTTTGTGGATCAGAAGATGGTACACGAGGAGAGGGTGAGGAGCAAATCTTGGGGAAGCAAAGCAGAGCCAGGCAAAATGCAGAGCCTCTGCCAGAAAGCTTTTTACACAGACCTCACATGCCTCTGCTGGAAAAGAGGCGAGAGCTTTGCATCTGGCCCGTGCAGCTGCCAAAGCCACCCCAAGAGTGATAGAGAAAAACAGGGCTGAGGAATGCCAAGGGCAGCACAAACCTCCCCGCCAGCACGGGGACATGATGCCAAGTGAGGAGCAGGATTGCATGCCTCCACCTTGAAATGGCATGCCTTTTTAATAAAGGAAATTTGGATGGAGGAACAACTTGCCTGGGTACATTTTTTACATGTTTTTAGACTATGTAAAAGGAATAAATGACCAAAACACTTGTGTCTGCACCTATAGCAAGCCCAGTGGTAGTGTGAAAGCTGCCAGCATAACTAAATGAAATCTGCATTGATGCCAACCACAATCCTCAACTGAGCAGAATATTGCAGAGTTTGGCAGCTGGGGTCTCTGATTGCCATTCAAACAGGTGGAGAGGAGTACAAATGAGACCTCAGTATCTGGTGATCCCAAAGAATCAATGGATTGAAATGATAGTGCCCGAGATTGCAGAAAACAGTAAAGAGAAAAAAATGGACAAGAGTGAAGCTAAACTAGGACATGAAAATCCAGGATAGGCCAGAAAACCTTGCTTCTCTCAATAACAAAATAGCAAAATCATACTGTATTTTCTATTTGTATTTAGGTCATGGACTTTTTTAAGGCGTAAAAGCACATTAGTATTAGAATAGCTTCTGAAGCAGATGAAGCACATTAACTCTGCAATTCACTGATGATATGACATCAATGTTGTCATGTATCCATTTGCAAAAATCCAGATTATTGCTTCCTTTGATCCCTGAAAAGAGAAGCCTCAGATGCCTTTGAGAAAATATCCTCATCAATACTGAAGCACTTACAGAGCAATCTGCCACAGGGAGAGAAAGGACTGAGACCAGAAAATTAAACATTTGAACTTCAGCCTTCCTGTATTTCTTCTAAAACAAAGGAATATAGGAGGGGTGCACATTCCATGGGGAATAGCCATAAATTAGACAACTTTTTCAGGTCTGCCATGACTTCAGAGCCCAGGCTGGTGGTGAATGAAAGTCATGTCCATCTGTGGGCTGTTTGCTGGCAGAGTAGTTTAGCAAATGTTTTTGTGGCACAGGTCCTATTCCTGGCTGTCACAATTGACACTAATTAACACCCTTGCTGACAGCCTTGGGGGAAAAGGCCAGGGGCTGAATGGGCACAAAGGCTGGATTGGCCTCTTCCTCCTCCAGCTTGTCTCCTTGAGGGGAGGAGTGGAGGCACACTGGGACATGCTTGGCCTGCCAGGACCTCGTAGTGTCTGCTCTGGGCATGAACACACCAAACTCCACTGCTGGAAATTTCTGGACTGCCTGGCTTTCTGCAAATCCATTCAATAATAAGAGAAGAACCAGAGGGCATATTTTACAAACAGAGCTTAGAAGAGACATTACGAAGGTAGCCATAATTTAATTGTTTGTCAGCATTCAGTATAGTCTCCATTAAAATTCTAATAACCCAGACCCCACAAGAATTAGTGATAAGAAGTATGTTTTTTGTAATGTTATTTCTATTTCATATGCACAGGAGCATCTTTCTTCTAACACCATGCTGGAAGTGTTAGGTTACCCTGTCAAATTTTTCAAGTCTGCCACTGAGAAGAAGAGACCAATGCTGTGATAAAACTGAAGAAATGTTCTCAGAGATTTTTAATGTACCAGCTTTTCCAGAAGACAGTGACTTTGGTGTGTCATTGAATGAAGTCTTCACACTCTAAAAGCTGATATCCAGTGTGTAAAAGTCTAGAGCCCTTATACAAACACAGAGTAACCCTGGAAGTTGGACCTTGTTTATATCAACTAGCAAAAGACTGCTACCAAGTGAAAAGTCATACAAACAAATCTGCTAAACAGAGCAGTATTTCTGGGGTAAATCCATCTCAAATTTGGCTTCACTTCAGGCTTCTGTCAACTAGATGCTCTCCTTACAGACCATTTAGGGAATCAAAACTAAACAGACAAATGAATATCACAGAGTAAAACCCCCCACTTTTCATTATATGCAATCCACTCCCTGGTCAAATTTTTGACCATTTCCCCCATTGCAGGCAAAACAAAAAATACCTTCCCACTGTTCAGTAAGAATTCCTGCAAGTTTAAGGGGAGAAGAAAGTGCTTCATAAAAGGGAAACCTCTAAAAGTAATTCACAGAGAAGAAGCCAAGATAGTATCAATGATACTTATCAAATCGTTCTTGAAGTGAGATCAGTTGATTACTGTGAGTTCCACAAAACCAAAGCATTAATATTTGGGAACAGACTCCACCTCCTGACTCCTTTCCAGCACCAAACCATGTCAATCCTTTCCCAAGAGGAAAAACGCATTTGGCAAAGAGGAGTTGTAATATCTTGAGCCACTGTGTATCAAGCCCTGGTGGATGAAATATGACAATTCTTCAAGGTTTTCATACCAGGCTATAGCAAATACAGAATTAAAAAGTGTGATATTAATTCAAAACAGAAAACTGAAAAAACCCCAACAACTTAGAATCTTGTTTTGCCAGTTTTAAGAGGAGAGACTGCTTCTGGATGATCAAGGATCCACCCACAACAAGCTTTTACCTGCTCAAGGATCCACCCACCACAGGCTTTTTTTTCTCACAGCAGGCTGAAGCCTTAAATATTGCATGCAACTTTCAAGGCTTGAAGCCAAATTGCAGGGTAGCAACATGTAAATTCTTAGAAGACTAGTGAGCCTGTTATTCTCATTTGTCCATTCTGATTATTATTGGTCTTTTTAAAATGGTAAAACAGTAAAATATACTTCCAGGCAAAAGAACTCAGGAAATGAGCACATATTTAATTCAGAGAAGTATTAATTAGCATTTCTGAATGGTTTCACATTCAATGGCAACATCATTTTGCTTATCGAATGCAGAAGTCCAACCTTCCAGCAGTAAAGATAACAACTACTAAATATTGTTGGAAACATAAACCAGCAAATACTTAGATGCTTGCCTTGCCTTTCCACATGATGCATTACAATAACAGCTGCTATTTTACTTTGTTAACAGCGATTTTTCTCTCACTAAATTAAACAATACCCAAACCAATTTGAGTGCATTTTGGTGGTACCCTGAGTTAAAAATAATTTGGGATAAGCATGTTTGACAACTAGTAAGTTAATGAAACATTTATTTCCTCCATATTATGTCCTAAGCATTTTAAGTTTTGAAGCCTGCATATCTGTGCGTCTCATGCTTTGGTTCACATCACAGAGCAATCCTGAAGCACACAAAATGGATTCCCCTTGGATGAAATTTAATTAGAAGATGTGCTTCAATCACCAACAGGCATTCTAGCCACAGGAGCAGACTAGAGCTGATCCAATGGGAAAACCTCAGGGATGCACACTAGGTATGGTCATGTGCTCAGTGCCAAATGTTCTGCTCCAAAAATCCAGTTCTGTCAGTCCATGCAATTGGTTAATCTAAACACAGCCTGAGCAACAAGAGTTGGGATTAACTCTGAGTATTTATGTCAATTGTCTCCACTCCAGAGTTTTTGCATTTTGTAATGTTCAATGTAAATGTTTTCAGCTATTTCAGTTGCATGGGGCAAAGAGGAATGAACATTTTGGTGCTTTTCACTTCTTGTTGCGGTGACATAAGTAGTGGCTGATAGGAAATAAAACAAATACTGCAGATTGTTTTGATTCCTGTCAAGGCTGTTATTACACTGTTCACATATGACTTTTTTTTTTTTTTTTAAACCACTTTGCAAAATAACATGTCTGCTGCTTCACATTGCTGTTGTCAAATAGTCCAGACTATCTCAACATTCTTCCTGTCATGTTCCAGAGTATGGCAGAGGAATGATCAAAATTATTTTCTGGGTTTCTGAGCTGAGAAAAAACGTGGAATCCCACAATGAATGCTTTTGTTCTTTGGGAGCATCCCCAATTTTTTAATTCCAGTTGCTCTTCATAACAACGTTATGAACGTAAAGATGTGCAGGAAAAAAAGCAGCTTTTTTATTGCATTTGGAATTGAAAAGGGCTGTATGTGTAACTTTTAAAATAAATCTCTCAGGCACAGTGATGTTCAGTACATTGCTTTAATTGTTTGGAATCTGAAAGTTAAATTCTATTATCTCCACCACAACTTGAATATGAACTCTAAAGAAATGCTCTTATTTGTCAAGTTGGCTGAGCGAGGAGAGCACTATCCTTACAGGGATTTCAAATCAATCCTACTCCAGGAGGTAACTGCCACTACTAATAAGGATTTTGTTTGCAATTTGCTGTACGTTTCCTCAGGATGTCACTTTGCTCATCAAGCAAGCCTGCAGGCACTCACTCCACTCCAAACAATATAAAGCCATTAAATTCTTTTGCCTTGTTAAGGGGAAACACAAACTTCCAACCACCCAAATAGAAAGGTAAGTGGAAAAGTAATGTTCAACCCCATGCAAGTGGTTCTCTTCCGTATTATTATTTTAGCAATGTGAGCTCCCCACTTCCAGTTTGATCTTTAACTTTTGTGAGACTGTCAGAGTTTCACATACGAAATAAGAGTAATATGGGGGTTTTTTTTGAAGCAGAACTCCTCTGTTCACTCCTTATTCTCCATGCTTCCAACAGCTTTTGCTTTTCTGGGACATTGCAAATTAGCCCAAAGATTTCCAGGGGTAGTTCATCACACTGGACACTCAAAGTGGAAGAGGAGGGAAGTACAGCAGAAATGTCATTTTTGGTAGACTGCTCAATGCTGTGTCTGATCCAGCCATTTTGGAGGGGGGGGGGTTTAAGCATTGTCTCATTTGTCCATGTAGCTCTATTAATTTCAGAGTACTTCAGCAGATGAATTATTGTGCTTTACTCCCTTGTTCTCTTGTCTCTGTTTCTTGCTTAGCACAGCATGAAATATTTTAACTGGTTTGCATGGTGTAATTGGTCACCTTGAAGTCAGGAGAAAATGCACCGAGTGTTTGAGAGCTGATCTGTGAGCTCTGCTCTTGTGTTGGAACTACATAGACTCTATTCTAAAACTTTACATTTTCTATTAAACTCTGACTGTTACCACTTCTCCTTGGTAGCTTTTCTAACTCTAGTGCTCTCCACTGGCATAACTCTTGGCTGTGATCACACCCTGGTAGCACTTGGATATGTTTATTTCCTCTGACTAAAGGGCAGATCTTCCCAGAAATCCATCTCTGATGCTCTGCCCATTTCGACACTGTCTGAGCAGCACAGAGAGATTCTGAGCAAAACAAAGCTGTAAATTATTTACCTACTTGATTCTAAACCCAGGCAAGAAATGATTTCATCCCTCCACAGCAAGTCCATATAAATTCAGGCAGCCTTGGAGAACACCAGTCCAGCTCATGCCCCACCCAGTTCAGTTAATGTTACTGTAAATATTCTGCTTTAAATTTCATACCAGGCTGCACAAAAGACCTTTGCCTGTTGCCATGGGATTCTGGTCCTGATTGTAAGAGATAGACAAAATACCTTTTGACAGTTCTTTGCTGTAAATATGTTCTTATTGTAAATTGACCTCTTATTTTGTGTGTGCCCAGGGATGTAATTCCCATTTAAACTTTGGATTATAGCTCTCCCATTTGTGTAGCACAAACAGGCACGTGCACAAAAGACTGCTCTACAAAAGGCAAATTACAGTTGTGATTTGGAATTTTTTTTTTTTTTAAAAGCAAGTAGGCTCAGAGCCTACCTTCAAATGTGTATTACAGCATCTCCCCGTCTCACTTTTATGACCTAAACTGAGTTTAAAGTATTATAATTTAAACTGGTTCCTCAAATTCTGATAATTCAGTGCCTTTTCTTTGTAAGTGGAAACCAGAATAACATGTGTTGAGGTATAAAATATTTCAAGAAACAGTTTTGACATTCCGATCCATTCTGTGTACCTGTGTATATAATGTAAAAAAAGAAAAAAATGGTTTGAATATATATATTTTTTCAGGCTTCATCCAACTTAATTATTAGACAAACATAATCCCAAATTCTTTTGGTCAATACTGCTCCATCAAAGAGGCTTTGGCTGCATCCCTGGCTTTAAGAAGCAGAAATCTAGGGGTTTTTATTTCTATGCTGAAATGCATTATATTGTGTGAAGGATCCAGCCAGTTAGGAGATCAAGGCTGCACTGTGTGACAAACCTTTCTACATCTTTCTTTACCACTCAACAGTGATGTTTTAATCACTGACAAATCATCATTAGAGGTCTCATTGGGCCCACTACCGTGAAAGGAACCCATTAAAGAGAGCCCCATTCAAGTGAGGCTCCCCCATGATGAGTGATGTGTGAGATGTGTCAGTTGACTGAACTTTAACCTGTTTGATGCATTCTATATTTTAAAAAGGTTGTAAGGCACTAAATCAAACACCTTAATAAGTTTATGCAGCTTCATCAACCATATATGTGATATACTCAAAGGCCAAAAAGAATTGTTCGACAAATCCTTTTTCTCTCGAAACACTGACTGCCTTTCATTAGTATTTAACTTTTGCTAACTAAACCTTCATCAGCCTTTTAATTAGTTTCCTGGGGGTTGTTGTCAAAATACCAGTCTGTGCTTACCTGAGTCACACGAGCTGCCTTTCTGAGTATTTGCACAATAAAATGGCAACCCCCCATCTCCAAGACATGCTCATTCAGCAGAGCATTGGGTCTGAGGTGATCCCAGCTCCTCTAGGACTCCTCTACTCCTCATTTAAGTGTGTTTATCCCCAACAAAATCCCTCTCTGTTATTGCTGGACTTGAAAGCATTTTACTCCAAGGTGACAGAAACTAAAAGAAACTCTTACCAGGCACATCGGCCTTTTGAAAATAATAATTTTGAAATAAAAGTTTCAGTTTATTTAGAATTAAAGAAATCCCAGAAAATAAACTAAACTAGAATTTTTTGTTTTGCCCACATGGATTTTTCCTTCATGACTTTTATTTTCTTTTTTTCCCCCTTCTTTTCTTACCCTTCTCCTATTTATACTTGAAAGCTATTTATATCCCCTATTCCCACTAAGGCTAAACATTCGCTATTAATTTTAAATGCTTTCTTCATTGTATCACTGAACCATAACGGATTTTTTAGCTAAATTTGTTTTCTTTCATGTCAAGGGATGTGGCTTTGGAGATATATAATTAGTGTATTTTCCTACAAAAAAAAAAAAAAAAAACAAAAAAAAACCAAAACAAAACAAAAAAAAAACCACGCAGAAAAGGAACAGAAAAGTATTTTCTGTTCAAATATTTGCTAAGAAATTTCTACAGCTCTGGGAATTTAGTCCTTCTCAAACACACCATAGTAGAGCCTTCTCCCTTAATGGATATAAACTTGCTGTGATGATTGGGCCAGTAGTAACTTGTATTTATTGTATTTACTGTGGTATTTATCCACAATCATGTGGCTCAAAATACAGGATGCCGCATCTTTAACTATTAAAAAAAAACCCCATAAACTTTAGAAGCTCAGTTCAAGCCCCATTCCATAGTGGCAGATCCTACAGGAAAAAAAAAAATCACAGTTCTACTTGATTTCTTTCCAGATGAAGTCATTTTGCTGATCATCTTCATTGTCTTTCAGAGTACCTCTGCTGGCTCTGCCACCTATTTTGTGAGCCGTGCATTGTTACATCCAATTTATTCTTTAGTTTTGCTGATATCAAACACTCTGCATTTTTGACTGCTTTTGTGCTCTGAGCAGATGTTTGCAGAGGCTCTGGGATGTCACTCCTGAGGAGTAAGAACTCCTCAGGTCAAGACAACTGCACAGAAATTTGGGGCACAGCATCCATTTTATCTTAAGGAGCTTTCAGCTTCTGTGTCATGAAATGCAATCCCGTGAGCAGGGAGTGCCTTTCTGGATTTCCTTGTCCAAGGTAAGTCCATCACAGCTGAATGTTACTCTTGGCAGCCACATTTGAAGGAAATCAGGAATATGCCAGTATTCTGGCTCTGGATCCTAAATGGACCATCTGCTTGAGCTGCCTGCCCAAGTTCTGGACAGAACAAAAGTTCACTTGTGTCTGTCTCCTTGTGTCACAAAAGCACACGACAGCTTCAGTTACAATAAAATAAAAAAAAGGTAAAAGCCGTATTATTGTCAGTGCCACAAACATATTTGTAACTCCACAGCATCTGCACGTGCATCTGAGCTGGGCTGTGTGTCTGTGCTCCAGTGGGGCAACTTTTTGAAGGTAATACCAGCATGGACAGGGTGTTTATTTCTGGAGCTGATCGTCTATGAACAATGGATACAGATAAAACACGGGAGAAAATGTTCTGGCTTTCCCAGGCACTGATCTGTGACCCACAGAGCTGCCTCAGGTAACACAATGGTGTCGTTTAAAGTTTCAGGAACACGCTGCACGTTTCCAAAGTCCCTCAGCTGTTTGCTGGGAAGGCTTTGAAGCTACACTGATGAGCTGTGCAATCTAGGGCCCAGCTTTTCAACTGTTCCTATAGATAAGTCCATATAGATACTGGTCATATAAACAAGGGCTCTGTTTTGCATTTAACTTGGCAAATAAAGACCTAAACACACAAATATACAAAATTTAATCCAAAGCGTTTCCTTTTCTGTTGATATAAAGTCTGCAATAAATAAGAGATAAAATATGTAAATATTTGAACAAGAATATAACTAAAAGAAATGAGAGAAACTCCTGTTTTCACAGCTGGTCATTGGTGCCAATTGCCAGCCTCACATTCCATCTTCAGGACTCAGTTGATTAAGGTAGCCATGACATATTTTCTGTCAAGAAACCATTCATGTCTATAAAGATATATGTCCCAACTTCACTCTCCTAAAATAGCAAAATCATTCAGATTTTGTAAGACATACAAATGCTGCAGCTTCACTGATGCTCATGGAAGGGATGTGCCTCACTTGGGATATATGCAAAAGAGTTATTATATTACTTGTTGGAATTTTTTTTCTTTTTTTTATCACCTGCTATTGTTTTTCCAGCTCCTCACTTCCCAATACAATTTAAAAACACTCAACCTCCCACTAAGTCCATTCCCCAGCAACAGTAACTCTGTTAGAATGAATGTTATAGGAATGATGGTCCCTCACTACCAATAACTGAATTATAAAATCCATCTTGGTACCCTCACTTTCTGTATCCAGCTCCAAGTGGACACGGCTGGGAGGCTCCTCCCCTCCCTGGTACATCTCAACCTTGGTGTTGAGGAACTGTCTTCTCCTGGGATAAGAGCCTAATTTATCATCTCCATAATGATGCATGTTTCTTGTTTCATCCAGCTGCCTTCTTTGGAAGAAATGGACAGCTAAATAGATTTAAATAGATTATATCCTAATTAATAATTAACATTTAAAGCAGATATACAAAATGGCTCACAGCCAAGTGGGAAACAGACCCTTTTCTTCAAGCTACAATTAATTTCTTCCAGAGATGAAATTATAAGTAATATTATAAGAAAATATTTAGCAACATTTATCTGCACATTGAAATAGAAGTATTATGACCTGAAAAATGTATGGAAAGGTTCCTGACATCTGGTCTTCCTTGATAATATTCTTCCATGGTGCTCAAACAAAATGCTGAATAACAAATACACCACAAAGCTCTGCCTCCTATTCCATAAAGTCTGTTTTTCCTTACTCTTTTTTTTCCTCCCCTTTGTCTAAAAATTAAATAAAATATATGAAATTAATCCAGTGAAGAAAAAATATCCCAGGATTCAGAGGAAAATCCTTACATTTCTACTTATTCTCAGCAAAGTCTGAAAAAAAGTGAGATTGAACACTGACCAGCTTTACAGACCCTCTTACAGCAAACATTGCAGGAGCACTTTGCTGCCACTTTTAAGCTCCAGGCTGCTGTGCTGTGAATATAGGAAGGGATATTCCATGGCATTTGAAGACAAGCCTGAAAACATGCATTACATATATTTGTATATAAAACATGTATTTGTTGTAGTAAATAAAGCATAACCCATACCTCCAGCAATGCAATCCAGTACTATTAAACTCAGTGCTTACATTTGCATTTACTCAATCCCTTTCTACCCAGAGAACATTTCCTCTTCCCTCCAAACACAGCTGCTTTAATCCCAAGGCCCAGAGTACAGACACATTTCAGCACTGGCAGCAGGAGCAGAGGCCAAGGAGCCAAAGCCAGACCTGCTTAGTCTCAAGGCTGCTGTCACTCCCTCTGCCCCAGGTCTCCACAGGTGATATTTCCCTCCAGCCTGCATATTTTGGAAACAGCAGGCAGAGGTGGGGTGGTACCATGTGCTCCACCCTGCCTTTTGACACATATGGGGCCCTGAGGAACCTGATTTAGGGGAGGGGAATCCTCCCTGCACATGGCAAGGGGTGGAACATGATGATTTTTACTGTCCTTTCCAGTGCAAGCCATTCTATGAGTCTATGATGTATTTCAGGTGGAAAAAACATGAAGGATTCAGGATTTCCAGATGGAGACTGCGCCCAGCAAAGGATTTACCTGCTGATGGATCCTTTGGCACCACTGCAATAACCCAGATAATTACAAATTGTTATCTTGAGCCAAAGCCTACAGGTCAAACTGGCCCAGAGGCTTCAAATGGAAGCTCGCATCATCTTTGAGTGAGTGAACATTAAAAGAAAGGAAACAGGTTTTATCTTTAAGGCTGTGCTAGGCAAACATCTCTTGCAGAAAGTGAATAATAAATATGCTGTGTGCCATAGTAATGTCTGTGGGGGGAGGTAAGGAATTGCTATAAAACATGGTATTCTAACTACTACAGATGTTGCTGCTAGAATTTACAGTTTTCCCTGCGTGCTTATCTCTCCTCACCAGTTTCTGCTCATTGAATCACATTCAAACATGGGCCATTTGAAGCCATCTTTTTATTATTTTAACCTTTTTTTTTTTTTTTTTTGGAGTTACTATTAATTTCCTCTGTGCTATTCTGTAATGTTAAATAAATTCAAGAACTGTATTTACAAACCACATGCAATCCTATTTTGGCACATGTAAATTACATGCAAATACATTCTAAATTAGTTTGTTTATCACTCCAGAATTCCAATCCAAAGGTTTTGTTTTTTAAATTTGGTTTTTATTCTGACATGTTTACAAATGAGTTTGACTCTGGAAAATAACTTAATAAACTCAGGGTTAGCTATGCAATTAGAGGAGGCATCGGGGAACCATAAAGCCTGGAAAACAATATTTACATCTTTTGTACATCCAAGATTCCACCGGGTTTTTTTTCCTCTCTTAAATTCATCATTTCAAAATATTGCTGTTATTTTCGTATGAGGACGAACAGCAAGAAGTCATTTTTATAACCAATGACCCCTCTCTCGAACAAGCAATTCATAGGGTAGCACTGGATAAAATGCATAAAGTAGAAGATTTCATTATAAAAAAAGAGAAAATGAAAAATAACTGAATTAACATTGATCATGACTTTTCAACAGCATTTCTTATTATTACGGCCAGGCAAAGTCTCCTGTGGGCAGTAAAGCTTTCCCATGTATTATTAGCCCTCTACAGAAAGCTATGAAAAGACACAAATCTGTTTTGTCAAAGGACAGAAGAGCATTTAGTTATAGGAGAAAGTATGGCCATAATCCATTGTGGGGTTGAAGGTGAAGAAAACAGAACTATAACGCGAAGCCTTAAGAGAGTAATACCCCGCAGTCAGCTCCTGAGCTCCACGGCCGAGCTGCCCGGGCTGCAGGGAGAGCTCACTCCCAGGCCAGCCTGACATCCCAGGGTTTTTTTTTTATTTATGAGCAGCAGCACTGCTGCCTGCCAGCTCTGCTCATGCTGGGTGCTTCCAGAGGCATTTTTGGGATGCCACAAGTGGCCACGCAGCCAGTGTGAAAACCAGCGCCCTGGCAGAGGTGTCCCCCAGGGCTGGGAACGCCTTGCTTGGCTGTGCTGCTGCTGGTGATCCAGCCCAGAGCCCAAACGAGGCCATTTAGGAAAATTTCCCATTACATGGAAAGAGATTTGAGTGCTTGGATAACAAAACTCGAGCCCATCTCCCGGAGTGAGGGGGCTCAGCTCGGGATCAGCGTGAAGTCGCTCTCGCTGCTGAGTTTGTCCAACCTTTGACAAGAATTAGGGGTTTGGTCCAAGTCAGCTGCAATTTAAGTGCTCTGGATCAGATCCCAGAGCAAATGTGCAGCAGGTCTAAGTGAGGGTTCCTTTTGCATCCAGCCCTACACCCTCACACCCTGGAAGGAAGGTGGGTTCAGCACAGGGGATAGGCAGCAGCACAACAGAATTTTGCTCCTTCCTTCCTTCCTTCCTTCCTTCCTTCCTTCCTTCCTTCCTTCCTTCCTTCCTTCCTTCCTTCCTTCCTTCCTTCCTTCCTTCCTTCCTTCCTTCCTTCCTTCCTTCCTTCCTTCCTTCCTCCCTCCCTCCCTCCCTCCCTCCCTCCCTCCCTCCCTCCCTCCCTCCCTCCCTCCAGTAGTCCCCAGAGGATAAGGACAAGGGGTGCAGCTGTGCAACAGGGCAGGTAATAAAATCAAGCATCATGAATAACACAATCTCCTGCTATCTCCTAGGTATTTTGAGAACAGTTATTTTCATTTTGATTCATATGGCCCAGAAATGTGACTCTGGTTTATGTTGCCTCCCCGCTTATCCCCTCTTGTGCCCCTTCTCCTCTGCCTGGCTCCTCTGGCAGCACTCTCTGTCCTGGCACACACAGCAGGGTCTTGTGCAATGTCAGGAGCAGAGCATGGTGTTCAAACAGTATTTCACCTTCCTTTAACTGCTTCCTAAAGACACTGCAGTGCTGCTACTGCCTAACAGTCCTCACGTTATTTCATTTAGCAGCAGCTCAAATGACTCCCTCCAAAACTGCACTGAGCTGTGTGATGAACAAGTCTCTTTTCCACCATGGCTTATGCTGCACCTACAGTCTGAATTCACAGAACCAGCACACCTTCCCCATTCAAATCTCCACTAAAAATTCCTTTGTTACAAGCTCAAAATAATAATAAGGGCTCTGGGTTATCCTTTCTTGTGGGTTTCCCTGTGACCTTGGCTGACTGCTTTAACAGAAGTGTTCTGCATACAAAAGAAATGAGCCCACTGGCAATCCTGAGAAACAAATGAGCTTAGGAAAAGTGCTTTGTGCAGTTCGTGCTCCCCTCTTCCTCAGTCCCACTCCTTGTTGCTGTATAATCACCACTGTTTTTGCCATTTTCTTCTCTGTTACATCAGAGATTGGAGGAAAGGGGGAGGAAAGGGGGAGCAAAGAGACACAGTTCTGTGAAAAGAACGTTTTATTTTTGACATTCTCTTTCCATGTTTCCCATCCACTGCCCTGAGCTTTGTCTACTTAAGTTCCAATTATTCAGGAGCAGCCTGGTGTCACTGCATCCAGCAGGATGACACCCCTGTGGACTGGGGTACATGGATGCTGCTAAACTAGAAATGAAACACGGTTACTGCATGTGCCTGGCTAGGTTAAAAAAAAAAAAAAAAAAAAAAAAAAAAAAGACACAAGCTAAGATTCAGGCCCAGGTGCAATTCAGCAGCACTGGAATAACAGCACCCTATACCAGTGAAAAAAGGACTTAGGGCTTATCTGTCTCTGGCACAGCACCCATGTAACGGGGCTTGGAGACAGCTGTCCCCAAACTGGTGAGGCTGCAGCACAGCTCTGCTCTTCAGGGCTCTGCTGGCTCATGCATTTCTGCACTGTGTTCTATTTTGTAGTGTCAATATAATCCTCTGCTGCCTTCTAGATGTTTAATACAATGATTTCCACTTAGTCTTGTTCAGGTCACTCAGCGAGGAGAAATGTGCCTAAGTGAAGAGTGACAGGTGACCTTGAGAATTAAAATTTCATTAAAAAGGAAGAATGTTTTTCACCCTTTCCATCTGATACTGAAGAAATAAGGGGTTTTTGAGAAAAAAAGTTTCTATTTTAAGTTTTCCCCGAGCTTACACAAGAGGATCACAATACACCTGTGCACAGACTTGATGATTTTCAGTCCCTCTAAATGAGTGAGATGCTCATTCTGCACATTGTGAAGTAAAACAGAAAGCATTATGTGCAAACATTTACAGCATAAAAAGCCTCATCACCTGGGATACTTGCTGCTTCTGAAATTCTGATCAAAGATAAGAACCAAGACAACTTACTGTAATCAATTATGCAAAGATAGTCCTCAGCCTATGTGCAATTCATAAAAATAATACTAAAAACATAATGTGGATTTACATGCAGAAATGAAATATGAACATGGTCAGAACACTAATCTTCTGATTGCTATCTTAAATTGGCAATCCTGGCACTTTGAACTAGTCTTTGGCTAGATACTGTTCCCTTGAAGAGATTTCCAGCAGTCCTTCAGCAGCTCCTGCTTACAAAAGAGGAGCTGCAGCTCCACAGCCCAGGACTGGAGGAGACAGGAGGCAGCACCCAGGGAGTCAGAGCTGCAGCAACCTGGACATGGGCTTTATGTCCGTGCAGGCAGAGATGATGAACCCCCACACACATCCCCAAAGCCCTCATGGTGCATGGAAAGCCTTCATTTGACGATCTGACTGAATTTAACAGAGGAACAATGCCTGGCCACATCCCATGTGTAGCACAGGGCCCCCATATGTGCACCCCCTATACATGGACTGACCAGAGGCAGTGGTCACCCTCCCACATTGGCCACTAAATCCAAAAGGCAAGTTGAAGATGTGTCCAGGTTTCAGGCAGGTATGAACATGCTCCAGTTGTTGTCCTCACAAATACCAAATTCACACTTTGAGGTTTTTTCTACGTCTTTTCCGCTCACCCTTATAACAGTAAAATCAAGGAACTCATGTTGCAATATCAATCCTCTCATCAGCTTTACATCCCTCAAAACCTGTAAAATATTTATATTTCCATGTGAGCATTTGTTCCTGTTTTACTGTAGCCGACATCCTTTCGTCACAGGTCTTACACATTTTTGCCCAGGTGAGCCCCAAAGAGTACCCAGTGACTTAATGAGCAGATCAATTACTGTTCATAAGAAAAGGTACTGTCTCTTTAAAGGTTATTTGAAGGTTGATTGCTATCTTATTGCTTATATCCTGCAAATCTATTCAGCCTTATGAATGAATTTGACCTTTTTATACTTACTGGGGGAAAAAAACAGAACAGAAGTTAATTTGGAGCTCTATAATACAACACTTTTTCCCAGAGAAATGAAAGGGCATTCAAATCGATACCTGCACAATAACACTCTGATGAATGTTTGCACCCAATTTTCTCATTTTGCTAACTTGAGATTGGGCATTTTGAATAGTTCTCAAAGAACATATTCTTTATGTGCTGTGAAGTATGTGGTATTGTGTCCAAACAATGCTAGAGGATAATCATTATAGGAGTGTCACTGGGCCTGAAAAGGTCAGTTAGTTAGAAATGTCAGCTTTCAATGCAACTGTGCCGGACCTTCCCATGTAAGGAACCAATTAAAGGGACATGCCAAGGTGCATGGAAACACCATGGTGACCCAGAATAATAATAAGGAATTGTGGTAAAGCTTGATATTTTTCTTCAAAAGTAATGGATTAGCCTTTAGAATATCTTCTCTGCAGTCTTATTTTGACTTTGCAAATATCACTTCTTCTACATGTATCCAAAAAAAGGTCACTTTTTTAAATGAAAAGGTGGGGATGAAACAGCCTTACTAAAAGTAAACATGCTACAACCAAATGGGGATAAAGTTCTGGTTTCATTATTGAATCAAAAAAGTGTCATTTCAGTAGAACTCAAAATTGGGATATTTGAGATGGATGTGCGTGAAGTTTGGGGACACAGGTGGAAATAGGTCAGGGGACAGGCAGAAAGATCAGGGAGGACTTGTTCTCTTGGGACATGGTGTGAGGGAAGGGAAGAGACAGTGGAGTAGGAGGCATCTCTGCAATTATTATTCTGGCAAATGCAGAGGTATAACTGAGAATTAGGAAGGTACTGATCTGCATGAATGAGTAATTACAAGCAACAATATTATTTCTCCTTATCACAGCAAATGGAAATTCTTACAGCTCTTCAGATACTGTAAAGATGAGAAATTGGATATAGTAAAATTTCCTAATTAGCCTCAGGACAGCTGAAGCCAACCTAATGCCACCAAAAAAAAAAAAAAAAAAAGAAAAAGAGTCCACGTCTTCCATCTGCTCTCTGTTAGTACCATTATCTTGCTAAAGTTTCATCAAGTCTGGAACAAACTTCTTCCTGTAGCTTTATGGTTCAGCTAAGACAGACAACATGAGACTTTCACTTTGAGCAGAGATTTTAGCATTTATATTTTATTTTTATGGTAGGGAAATTCTTGTACTGTGGGTTCAGAGAAACCATTTGGGGTCTATTGTCTTGCTGAGCAGTGAGATTCTGACTCCCTCAGTTATCTCATATTATTGTGGGCAAATGGGTGGATTAATACCCAGTGATATGGGAAATAATTCAGTGAGCATTAAAAGACTCAATTATTACTGGAATTCTAATTTCTTTTCTCCACCAGCTTTGCACTAAAAGAGCGTGTGAAGCTTCACTAACAAACATAAGCAGTGGTTATGTTAGGCTGTTTAAAATCTTCAATGCCATCCTTTGACACATACTTAGACCAAAATCAATGTGCTATTAATTAATAAGGACTTGCAAAAAAGAAATGTCCCTGAGTTTTAGCAGCAAACAACTTTCTGTCACATTTTATTAGTTGGTATCATTTTTACTAATACCTGTCTTATAGCTTCATGACTTTGAGTTCATATTATTTTCATGCTTCAATTAGAAAGAAGTTGATAGCCAGACTATCCAGGAAGGTAATGGAAAAGTCTTGTAGCAGGGCTTGGTGGTGGAATTTATAGTTAAATGAAACTTTGAAATATACTATAAAACTTCTCCTTCCTTTACGCACTTTTACTTGAGGTCTCATAAACAGTAATATGTAGAAATGCAAAACTTAATCAGCTAAAAAATATAGCAAATCCCACATATCACTTTATGCAATGCCAGGAGAGCAGAAATATATTTTCCTAACCAGAGGAAATTAACTAGGCAACAGTCCTATATCTATAATTTAAAGCTGTAAAATATGTATGGCAGAAGCTAAAGCCACCTTAAAAGAATTCAGGGTAGCAGTATATCACAAATTAATGAAATGGAGACATTTTTAGAGCATGCAGCATTGATGATATTAAAGGGGGGAGAATATTTCACCACATAGATCAGACTGATAAATACTTTTAAAATCAAGCTTTTTTTCCCTGTTTAAAAGTGTAAGATCTTGAATGTTAGGAGGAAGCATGTACAAACCATTAACATTTCTGATCAAATCTCAATAGAGATTAGGATTATCTTACTCTGTCCCTGCCTGTAAAGCTCTGATGTCGTTTACACATGAGGAAAATCTGAGTAAATCAAAAGCCAGGAATTACTGAGTCAGCACTTACATTTTTTCATCTAAAAGAGAGCTGAAAGAAACTTAAAAAAATTACTTTATATTCCGTGCTGTAGCCAAGCTGGACACTACAGAATATTCAACTACCCCAGGTTTTTTAAATGCAATCAATTTACTGCTGCCAAATGTAGTAGGTTTATATACATCTGGGAAACATGCACCTACGGTGCTGATGAATTTCTCCTGACATTGCACTGATTTCAAGAGAATGTTATTTTAAATTGGCAGTAGAGAGACTGGTAGAGAAGGATAAAGCCCTGAGGATGACTGAATCAAAGAGAATTTCAAAAGAATTTTCCTGATGGTTCTTGGATAATATCACATGTTAGCTATTTTCAAAGCCAATAGTTTCCAACACACTTCCATTTATGGTATCAATAATTAAAAAATACTTCAGTGTGAGAGGAACTTACCTTACTGAGAAGAGAAATTGGAAAACTGTGTTATTATCATAAACACAGGAGATGCAAAAAGCTGTGTCTCCATGGAAAAGCTATGGAAACAGGGGTATCTTATTTGCAGCTATTGAGTGGTTACCACAAAATGTGATGTGATTGCATGTGCGTGTTCAAAGTGCTACTAGAACATGATCACAGAGAAATAAAGGGCAGATCCTCATCTCCTTTGTGTAACAAGGCCAAATTAAACTACCTCAAGCTTTGGTCCTAAACCTCAAAGACAACTAGAATAGCGTTAAGAAAATATTTTGGATCCAATTCAGAGGTAAAGCTGGATTTAAAGAAAATTTAAATTACCAAAACTTAAATCTCATTATGTCCCACTCCCTGCCAGCATGTCCCTGCCAGCTCCTAATGAATTTTTAACATCCTTCCCCCACCCCACTGCGCACACCAGCTCTGACTCGGGCACCCTGAACTGTACAGCAGCACTCTAATTGTACCTCACATGTCAAGGGGCAAGAAGAAAGGAGTGTGGTGAGAGCATTGATAAATTTAACTTAACATTCCTCCAGCTACTCAGCAGCAAGGCAGAGCAGTGAACTCCCCTCCACATTTTACAGGGGTGCCAGTTACTTCAAAGGAATATATTTGAGCACGAGGGAGTCTGGCTTGCTTCCAGCTTATGCATCATTTGTGTCTGGCTGTTTCTGGAGATCCACAGCAAAGCAAAGACTTCCTCCAGTTTGGGGCACAGTGTGAAGCTTTCCATACCTGCTTTATTAGGGTGCTGGAAGAGGTGAGCCCTGCATGTTGCATACAAACGGTGTAGTTGGAGCTGCAGCTCCAGCCATCTGTATTCCTGTTTCTTTAATTTTTTTTCACTTTTGCCCAGACTTCTCTCAGTCCAGGGTATAGATTAATGGTCTATACCTGTTCAGTTTAACATACAGATGTGCTTTTAAGCCCAGACAGAACCTGTTCAGGCAGGTTTCAGGAAGGCAAGCTCACATTGCTTGGGGGTTGGAAGCCCTGTGGAGCAGGGCAAGAGGCAGCGCTGGGTCACTCTCAGTGTGGGTTCAACCCAGCACGGGCAGGAGTGAGGTTCAGGGAACAAGAAGCAGGCACAGATTCTGACCCTTTTGGGGGTGATTTCTGGGGCATCATGCAACAGCTGTGTCCATGGGGAGCAGTGTGACTGCCATGAGATAACATTAAGGTTTCTGTGATCCCACAAACTCTCTTTAAATGTTTTGGTGCTTGAGTCTCAATAACACTTAACTTCCATTAATGGCATTTTTAACCTTGCAATTAATCTCATTAATTGGATGATCAGTTTTTTGAAATTGTTTTAGCAGCACATGGAGAAGAGCTGTTGTACTATCTGCAAGTGATCACCATCAGTTCTTGACTAAAGGTAGAAAAGCTGGTTCAAGAGCTTCACACACACACACAAGAAAGAGAGATGATATTCATTGTGACAGAAGTGCAAATCTCAGAGGTCACCTTTTCTTTTGAAGCCCTTTGTCTATTCTTACAATTAAGCAATAGAGTTTTGGTGGCCGACACCCCTTGTGGGACACAGAGGACTTTCACAACTCGAACTAAAGCTGCGTGACCTCTGCCAAAAGCAAAGGCTGCCTGCCTGCGGCAAGGTGGAGAACAGAAACAAGTCCCAGAGGATTGGCAGGTGCAACTAAACAGCTCAGCCTCTCATTTGAATCAATAAATTAAGGGTTGACAGTGATTATGGCTGATCTCAGCCATCATAACTGATATCACGACTTTGTAAGAGCAGACTGTCAATGTCAGATCTTAGAACTAGGACTCAAAGAATTAAATATTTTAAAGTAGCAGTCTCCAAAGACAGATAAAAGCCCCAAGGCTATGATTTATTTTATTTTACTTTTGTATTTGTAGGGCTGAAACTAGACCCTTTAATCCACAGGCTGACATTTTCCAATCCTACTAGGAATTGAGTGCCTAACTGTTTCAACCCCTTTGAAAAATCTCAGCTTTAGGCTCTTTGGTAAGTTTGGCCTGATCCAGCACCAAGCTTCTTTTGAAAATGCCTCTACTGAAGGCAAAACAACAGGCACTTTATTATGTAATCATGAACAAGTATTATTTTTTTCCCCTGTGTATCCAGTTATGGTAGATTTCTGGTTAAATATCAAAGAGTAAAACTTGCATTTCAGAAAAGGTATGTGTTATAGGAAGCTTCCCCCCCACTTTTAGTGTGGTATGCCTACCTACACAGTTATTGAACATCCTTCTAAGTAATTGCTGTGTTCATTTAGTAGATTGCTTTATTAAACAGAGCTCTGATCAACTACTTACTGATCACATCTATGCACAAACTCAACCCAATCAACCCTTTTACAGTGAATACTATATCAGAAATTATGAGAAAGGTATCATAAGTTAGTTTTACAGAAAAGTCTCACATTAAGTCATTCTGGTCCCCAACCCTCTTTTCTCTTATTGAAAAAGCACCCGTGGACTTCGGTGCCCTTATCCAAGATCTGAGTGTGTGCTATGATTAAGACCTTCAGAGATCTTTTTTTGTTTTTTTCTTTTTCCTCTAGAAACAGGGAATGCTGAAGATATGGAAAATGAAAAATGTGCCATGTTTGTCCTTGAAGTTACAGTTAGAATAGTGACAATAGCTGTATCACACTGTATTGTTGCTTTTATCAGCAAGTGCCCTGAGCATACATTAACATAATTGCACACTGCGTGAAAAGTGAACATGCAAAAATGTGATGCAATTGCCAATAGCCTCAAACATCTGTCCCAACAAAGTGTTCCTCCTCCTTATTTTAATTCTTATTATTTTAACAAGGTTAGTGAAGGAGAAACCATGTCACAGATTATATCTACATTTAGAGTGTCAGAACAATTATTGATGCAAAATTGTTATCCAAGCAAATGTGTGTCACATTTTGTTCACTTCCCATAACACCTGTTCACTCTGTTAGCACATTATTACCAGTTAAGGCCAGAATTCATTAGTCTCAGCTAAAGCCCACCTGAAAGCATAATTCATACATACATCTGAAAAATGAACAAAGTTAACCAAAATGTGGCACTATTTGAGCAGGGCTTCATCTGAAGCTGGTGGGCAGCAAACTTCTGTAGCAGCTAATGGAAAGAAAGTGAGCCTGGCAAATAGGAATGAATTAAAAGCCACCCATCCTTAAGGACTGAGCTCACAGAGGAGCACAACTGAGCCAACCTGCATTTCCACCACGGTGCTGAGACCTTCAAAACTCACTCTTGCCAGAGCCCCACACTTTCCCAATAAGTAAAAATTTTGGTGTATCTCCTTGACAGGCAAACGACAAAAGCCATCATGAAGCAGATAGTTCCAGGCATTTTGATTCCACCTGAATATTTCCTGACCCACTTTGGGGTTCTCAGCCCTGAGCCTGGACCTTGTGTCTCCTTCCACACACGCAGAGTGCCACCATCTCCTGACTCCCCAAACTGCTCCCATTTGCCAACAAGGAAAGTCAAGCTTGCATTTCTGTGATACTTGAACACACTTAGTGAATTTGAGGGCATCTGCCCTGCAGATATACCACTAACTGTAACCCCAGGAGGCTAAAAGAAATATCAGCACTCCAATTCATAGAGTAAAGGTCTGAAGAGGCAGCTCTGTGAACGGATAACTGCCCGGGGCTTTGCCGAGCACAATATAGCTGTCACTTGTTATTAGGTGAAAGATTTTCTGGGGAACAGTGTTTTTCATTTTGCATGTCAGAGACGGGGGAAAAAACACATTTAGACAACCATCTCTTTAAGAAAAGAGAAGAGAGCGGCGCGGCAGAGCTCACTTACCCGGGCTGGTTATTGTCAGGAGGTCAAGCCGCCGTTTCTGCTGAAAAACAAATTATAAAGGAACTGTTAAAAGGGGACTAATTTTAGTGGGTCAGCTTAGACCTGCAAAGTAAGTGTTCTGACATTTACAGCAGGATTAATTACAAGTTACATGGCTCACGGTAACTCTTTTGGAAGGGATCCACATGTACTTTATGAGGGAGAAAAAACCCCTTCCTCAGTCCTTTTAATGTGTTTTTATTTGCACTTATAAAGTGTCACTATTTCTTTTTTGGAACATATACTTGAAATGAATAGCTGGAAGCACAGATGGACCGATATATTTATAAAAGTGATTTCTGATTCCACAGGGAAGAAGACATGGAACCAGGACAAGCAACTGTAAATTCTTTATTCATATCAATCATTGACTCAATGCCTGTATGTGATCAAACACAATTATATTGCCTTGGGGTGAACCTTTCAAAGACATGCAAGAGGATCTAGACAAACTCAGGACTGATAAAAGGAAAGCTCCTTTACATGCTGAGCACAGTCAGCCCATGGATCTTGTTGCCACCAGATATCCCTCATCCCAAAAGCTTGCCAGATTTGATCATCACTGTATGTGTGTACAGACAGAAAAATGCAGGCAATTATTATGGCAAATAATCAAGTTTACACAGAGGACTGGTTTCTGGAATGGGTGCAAACCTTCACAGGGTGAACAAACCCATACTATGAGAAAGTTAGGAAAATATTTGGCCTGGAACAAGCCAAAAATCCCACCAAAGCCTTTGTGATGGTGGGGTGCATCTGAGGTTCCCTTTTCCCATAACATGTAGCCAGCACTGTTGCCTACTCCATGTTCCCAGTCTTAGGTGATCTCTCCACCACTGTCTCTCTGTAGCTTGCCACTTAAATCCAGGTGCTCTTAGACCATTATAATCTTTTTCCACTTTTCTGTGGGCTGAGAGCTTTCTGTCACAAGCAGGGCTTTCCCCATCTCACGGACAGACTGTTACTGCCCCTTCATCATAGCACTTTCCAACTTACTGTCTTCTTCCTAACTTTGCCCAACATCAGTGTGTCTAGCAGGTATTGAAGATTATACTGTCCACTTTAATTTCTCTCTCCTAATTTGCTCAATAATGTCTGTGTTACTTTCATTTATTGTCAGCCCTATTGATCTTCCAATCTAATTCTCATCACTGCACTCACTGTATTCCCTATGTGACAGCTGAAAGTCCTTGAGGAGGAAACATTGACTTGGTATTCCCTACCCTGAGTGCTCTTCCTTGGAAATCACGACTGATGAAACTCCTTTCCAAACCCATCATTTCTCTGTGGTAAAGCTTCACTGGCTGAAGTGCATGGACACAGTTGGTCATCCACTGAATACACTTGAGCTGTGTTGGGCACAACAGCAAATTTGGCCTGCTGGAAAGCCAAGTGGGGTGTCAGTCTGGAAAAAAACATATTTTCTGAAACCTTCTTGGCCTTCAGTTCCTTACCTCTGGCACAACACAAAATATATTTGAGAGAAAACTCCTATCTGTCTTTTTCCAGAAGTACTCCTTGTTCTCTTAACTCTGCTAAGTCATTCCGAGCATGACCTTAGCAGTTTGCTTGAGCATATTTGTTTTCATTTAAAATACTGGGGCCAGCGTATGCCAAACCTTTTTCCAGGTGTGCCAGGGTAAAAGGGAACAGAAAACCCTGCTGCTGCCTCCTTGTGTCACCTGCTCACCCCCTCCTTTTCTGGGAGCAGTAAAGCAGAGTAAGAAATTCTGTGTGTGAGCACAGGACCCACCTTCCCAATGGGAACTGTGAGACAAAACATCTCCTAATGAGCTAAATTTTATATAGATCCTGCACCTTAATCCTGATTCATATGTACAAAGCTGTGAAATGCCAGAGCTTAGCCCCCACTGGGCCAAAAGCTTTGCTTACATTTCTCAGCACAACTGGAACTCTAAATGCTGTATATCTAACGAACAGCTAGAGCAGAAAATATATATCTGAAGCCTATACTCCGTGAAACCCTCTCTACCAGGAAAAAAGGTGGAATATAAATATCCTGCATCAAAGAAAGTTGGAAAATGTAAAGATATGGAATAGAGAGAAAGGCATGCAGCCCAACTGGCCCCCAGTCCTGACTTGAGTCTGTTAGATAGGGTAAAAATAAACATTAAATGAAAAACCAAAATAGCTTAGCTTGATGTGCCAGGAAAACAAAAGCATATAGGACAGGTCAAACAAATGGGAAATAAAATGAAATTATTACAAGTCAAATATTCAGTTTGTATTTTTTTCCAGTTTGAATACTGCCTTCAAGCTGATCTTGGAAAAAACAAATTAACTCCAGATCGAGGAAATCTTTCAGTATATGTTGAACTTTAAGCTGAAGTTATTTCTCTGACTTCAAGTGGAGCAGCACTGATCTTTGCATCTAACACCTAACTGCTGCAAGGGATTTGAAATGCCACCAGGTTCTTGGCACTGGCTCCACCCAAGTGCTCCAGGCTGGAACTCGGTGGTTCCTGCCTGCCTGGTGACAGAGGGAGAAAAAAATTCTCAGCTCTGACCTTCACTGGACCTTGAAGAGGTTTCTCTGATTTAGCTCGTCAAGGGAAGTTTGTGTACACTCACCCCAGCCCTGGAGAGAAGCAAACAGCAAAGTGCATTCCAAAATCGTGCATTCAAACATGCAAAAATGCCCTAATTATGGACACAATCACTTTCCAGAAATTCCTGCCTGCTCTCAGATCTCAGGGCTAGCTCTGCTGTTTCCAGGGCTCAGCTGGATGCAAGCAGCCTAGTAACTAGATGGATTAAAAAAAAAAAAAAGAAAAAACCCAGACAGACTCACTTATGAGCAGCTATAAAAACAGCAGTATTTGAATTTAAAGAGAGAGACATTACAAATGTCACACCCATTAATAAAATAATTTCATCAGAAGAATTGTGGCTGTGGGGCTTTATGTATTTGCTTCTTTCTTTAGTGTTGAAAGATGCAAATTGCAGCTGTGGCCCCCCTCCAGCATGATCACCCTCTCCCTGTTTTGACAGATTTCTTGAAAGACTCAGCTCACAAGATGTCTGGCTTTTTTTGTTCTGCCTTTAGGAATTTTCCACTTCTCAAACACCTGCCCCTGCTGAGATGCCTGGGACCATCCCAATCTTCAGGCAACCCACTGTCCCAAGAATTTCTTACAATCTGAGCACTGAAATGTGATGAGCGTCGTCCCTGGTCGGGAAAGTGGTGACAGCTTCCCATGGCTTTAAGGCTGGATTTCACCCACGTTGACAAAAGGGCATTCCACAAGAGACACAAAAACGATCCCCACAGCATCAGCCATAATTTATAAGAGGCAAACAGAAATATTCCCTGCATCATTGCTGTATCACTGCTGCTGTAATCCTGTCCTGCCCTTAAAGGGCAGCATCCTCTTTTCCACTCTGCTGGCTGTTTGGGATCCCAAGGGCAGGAAGAGGCCTCTGGTGATTCATTCTCTTCCCACCTGGAGCAGTTTCCATCGCTGGCACTACCCAGAGGCACAGTGCACCAGGGCCCAGAGCAAACCTGCAGCAGATCGTGTTCACTTCCACAAAATTAACACAATCCTTAATTAATGCAATAAGCACTGATGAGTAATAAATCATATTAAAATACAAGGAAGGCAATTTTTTAATAAATTAAGCATTGATTCACTCAATAAATATTAATCTACTAAGCATCAAGTATTCATTACGTTTTAGGAAACCAGTTGAAGAGCGTTGTTGGTGAGCTGGTCTGCAGTGTGCAGAATGGTCCCGGTTCACCCATAATATACACTTACTTTTAACTAATTCCTGAATTAATCAAGTCAAACAACTTGCCTGAAAGTGAGTCTGGATTATTATTCCATTGCAAGATGCAATTTTCTCAACACAGATTCTAACTCACCCCTCAGATTTTTTCCTGTTTCTTAGTAACTCCTTTTCCAAGAACCTCCTTTCTCTTCCTTGGTTTTAGAGGTCTTTAAAATATTTGCTGACTGGTGTAATTTAATTTTCACCTCAATTAACTTAGCAAGAGTTGCAAAACTAGGAAAAAAAATTGCAGGGGGAGTGTAAATTAACTCATTCATTTAAGTTTAGCTTATCTATGAGATGTTCTTTCACACTTTGCTCTCTGCAGAGTTCCTCCAACCTTTTATATAGATGTGGGATGTGCTGCACTTGCTTTGACTCTTATCTACAGATTAGCAAAAGAGAAGGGAAAAAAAGCCAGATGCAAAGATGCCCCACGAGACTGATATGGAGCTGTTTCTGTAGCAACCGATGATTTTCTTCTCATGTAAGAATGAGCCTCGTCATATCTAATTCTGAATGTATCTGGGCCTTACTTGCCAGCCAAAGCTGTGTCAAGTATCAAGTCAATATAGTCAGAAAGAGTGATAAAAAAGCAATTATAAAGTCATCTTCCTACTCCTCCTCCAGCCATGATCCAAAAAATATCCTTATCCCTGCCTTCTGTCCCAGCATATCATCTCCAGGGCCCCTACACCCAGCAGTGCAGGTAAGTGGGGATGGAGCTGGCAGCAGCTACTCAGGGATCTATTCCACACATGATGGTGGAAGCTCCTTCAGCTTCCCAGCCACCCACATCCCAGGAACCAGCAGAGGTTTTTCTAAACAGCAAGGCCATCTATTCCTGCCTTGCTCTGAGTCTCCCGATAAAATTCCTAAGCCCAGAGCTGGGGCTTCAGCCCAGAAACTTCAACTTCAGCTCTAGAAAGCTCCTGTTAGCTTTGTGCCTTTCTCTGCCTTCACTCTGTGGGCAGTTTTTGCTGCAGCTGTGAACCCAAAACCAGGCTGCCCATTCACTAACAGCTCCTGCCACCACCCCCTGACAGGAAGCTGGAATTGACTCTCTGGGACATCACTTTGTCTTCCAAAGGACAAAGGGCTTTGTCTTCCAAAATGTATTTTACCCAGCCTGGTCTAAGCTATTGATTTCTTCCCCCTAATTTGAGTGTGTTTTGAACATGTGTCTGTCCCTCACCACCTTCAATTTACTGTGCAGAGGATTTAAGATTGAAATGAATTGCACAATGTTATTTTTTTTTCCTGGAAACTTTGCCACAAGTTGTCACTAATAGCACCTTTTCTTTTTGACTTCAAAACTAGTGTTTCTTTTCTGTAAACTGTGTTGACACAAGAGTAATTGAAACCAGTGTATCTTATCACAAATAAAGCTGAGGATGTACTGAAGGGTGCATTTCACATTTCTGTGGTCTTTATGATTGCCACACTCTGTAACATCAATGCTTTGGAAATCTGTCCTTTCACATTATGGCATGAAGGAACCCAGGAGTTCAGAAAAGGATCAAAGAGATCCCAAATGTGCAGCTTGGCACAGTTGGGTGGCACAACATGACTGCCCACAGGCACCACCATGGTTTCCACTGGAGGGAAAATGTGCAGGAGGGGACATTAAAGGCTGTATCCCATTCTTCCTTGATGCCACCTGCTGTTGGGCAGGTTAAGAAATATTCAGGGTTGATCAACATCTGGATAAATATTTTAAGGAAGGCTTAGATGAACAAAGGTGTTGGGAAAAAAGTGAGCATTCGTATCTGCCTGGTTCCTAGTTCCTCAAATGCAAGTTTCACTACTTGCACCTCCTTCCCTTCGGAGTGCAAGAGTTACCTCCAAAGAGAAACTCTCTATTTAAGTAATGATACTAAAAAAGTACTAATTCAGATCCTATAAAAATTGATAATTCAATGATTTAAAGCTGTCTTTTTTTTCCCCCCACATGATTCTGAGCGATAATCTTTTCTTTCCATCCAAAAATCACAGACTTTTGTTCACATAATGAAACAAGATCTCACATTTTGTACTTCGTTTATGACTAGCTGCTAAAGTTTCCTGGTAAAATGATAAAATGAACCAGTCAGCTTGTTGACACTTGACTGGGATTTTAGCAAATTGCATCTGCTGTAGCCTACCCTGTGGAATCAATTATTGATAATATAGGTGTGGAAGAACATTTATATAGTGGTTTGGGATATGTTATTGCTCATTCTAAGAGCTATAATGAGCATTTTAAACCATTTTGACAGTGACCTCTGCAGGTATTTGATCGCTGCAATATGTGGTAACTCGATTCTGGTTTAGAATCAAAACCAAGCCCAAATAATGAAAGACAGTGCCAAACCTTTGAGCTACTTCAGTCATTCTTTCAGTGCACATACTCTCCTACTTAATGTCTGACACTTGCCTATTTCTTTCCCAAAACAAGTAATACATGGTGCCTTCCTACTTTCCCAAAGCACTGCCAAACAAGTAGCTGAGACTTCTCCTTCTTCCCCCTTGAACAGAAGAGCCACACATAATGTTCTTACAGCTCTGCTGTGCTCCAAAGCTGTACAGAATGAACATTAATACAACAAAGGTTAAGAAAAGGTGGAAAAGCCATTTTTTAGCACACAGTCAGTAAAACCTATGGCAGTAGGAGAAGGTTGCAGCCCCTTGGTGAGCAGGTTCCTACCAAAAGCTGTAGATCATTGCCCAAGCCATGGGAGCCACTCTCAGCTTTATGGCCCCCACAAATTCATGGTCTCTTCCACTTACTCTTGAGCGACATCTACTCGTGCTTCATCTGTATGTTGTTTTATTTACATATGCAGCTCTCATAAAGTAGTAACCAGATTCATAGTGAGCCACTAGGAATCCAAAAAAAGGCAGCTTTGTTCACTTTAATATTAGCAATCACAACAAAAAGTTGTTCGGGCCATCTCATCTCTAGGAAGCAAGGCAGGAGGAAGGAACTGCTTTGGCATGAACTGGTCCTTAACTTTGCCAATAAAAGCTATGACAGCAGAAAGCCTCTTGACTGAGGGAAAAGAAAGGATGATATAGCCAATACCTTTGTTCTGCTTTTTTACAAAAGCTCTGGGCCTGCAAGAAATAAAGGAAGAGAAGAGAAGAGACCCATTCTCCATGGTCTGGCCCCACATCCAGATTGGCATCAAGATTTTTTTAGCTGCACTAAAAAAAAAGGTGGCTTGTGCATGTTTTAAATGTACTTACATAGCAAGGGTTCAGGATCTACTCATTCCACAGTTGAACTCAGCACTCTAAGGGGTTTGTTTTGGTGAAACACTGCCATGCAGGTTTTTCATAGTTTCTTGTATTACTATGTAAATTGCAGAGCTGTGGTTATAATCCTGTGCTTGTGACATCAATTACTTAATGCCTATAGAGATTATTGTTATGCCACAAACAACAGATTATGTTTTAAAGTACATAGTAAGCAGCAGGAGCTAATAAACTCTTCTATTTAAGATGTATTTATTTTGAAAAATAGAGTAAACAGGGGCAGGAAAAACTGCACAGACCCCACACAGTGCCATTAACAAGCAAAATCTATCCATGACACACATCCCTCTAGGCACTGCCTTGCCATTCTTTAGCTGTGATTCCTGTCTTAAAGTTTCACCAAGGAAAGTGGCAGCATTTCTGAAAGCAATTATGAACTTTGAAAGTTCACCATTTGTTGGGGGGCAGGGGGAGAGAAGCAACAGTGTTCAATGAATGTTTAATTAGAAACAAAGCATATCTACCTATACCAGTAATGGGATATTGACTGACCAGCCAGTGTTTATGGGCTGGTTTAGATAACAGGACAGATTAATCCCCAACATAGGCAATCTTTAAACTAAACATGCAATTGTAGGAGCCTGTGATTACATCATAAGGGAGACACAAATTCAGGGGTTCTTGTCCCTGCTCTGGTCCCCATCTGGACATAGAAATTGAGCTCTGAATCCACAGATCATTTCTCCCAAACATTCTTTTGCTATACCTAAATAAATATTTATTCAAATTGGGACTTTAAGTTCCAAAATTCATGTCTGACCTAAGCAGCTTAGCTACCAGCTAGTAGCAGTTTTCTATTCTCTCCATGTCAACTAATACTAAGTTCAGTAAGCTGTCATCATGCAACAATAGCCAGGATACTGGTGGGGAGAAGACTGGCTTGGGTTCAAAGGCATTACTGGTTTGAAAAAAAAAGGAACTATAGGAGAAGAGGAAAAAAAAAAAAAAAACAACGATCCACCTAGGATTCTGAAGATGTTGGGAACATTTCTGAAACATGAGAATTTTTCACTGGAAGAGTGACTGACTCCAGCCCTCCAAGCTCTGCTCAGGCTGTCACAGCACCACTACAGCCACAGACTTTTCTGCAATAGGAACAGGCAGGAAGGAAGTGGGGATAACTCTGTGTTTTCATATTCAAACTAGGAGGATTGTTGAAAATCCCACCCCAACCCCCACATATTGTGTAATGTCTCTTAATAACTGTATAGAAGTCAAGGCAACATGATAAAAATTGCATCCAAAAGTTAAATTAGAATCTGTTATGTATGGACAAATATATAAATTAATATGCCCAACTATTTTGGTCTCATCTAATTTCAAGCTTTTCATCTAATTTCAGTTTGAGTCTGTTTCTTTTCACAATCCATGGCAGTGAGTTTTTTTTCCTATTGCTCAAAATTATTTTTTTTTCCAAACCAGACGGCTGCTTGTCGTATTCACTTCAACAAATGATTCAGAGCATCCCAATCTTTATTCTTCCAAAACCTGCCTATTTAATTACAGCCCATGACAGCACTGTCTGGAGAAGTCAAATGGCACAAATGAGCGTGGGCTTTTCTGAAGGTAAAAGGAATAATCTGACTTTCCCATCATGTTCTCATTTGTTTCTGAAGTAACGTCGTTGTGCTTTCCCATGAAATGTGCTAAAATCATCACTAATTCCTGCAGCTGAGTATCTTGAGACACCAAACATGTGGAACAAGGTACAGTCAGGCCACAACTGCTATCAAAATTCCTAAGGACTACCAGGGCAGCTCTGGGACTACCTACAGCCACTCCCAGGGTCACTCTGCCTTTGTACACTATCTACTGTAATTCATGCTTAATCAATGGGTGGTGTCTCTAGAATTGTTAATAAAAAAGCCAAATGGAGGCTACTGGAGCCAAGGCAGCATTTCACTCTATACATCTCAATTGGGACAATTTTATTTTAGTTTTTATATTTGGCATTTTAAACCCAAATCCTTCAACCAGGTGCTTTAAACTGTGAAAGCCATTCCAGGGGAATTTTTATTCACAGCAGTTGAAGAGAGTTATATGTGTTGTAAATAATATGTTATGCTATATTAAAGGAGAAAATAAAAGTTTGGTTCATCAAAATCACTGAGCTGAGTTAGTTTCCCTGAGAGCAGTCTTGAATGGAGACCTGTGTAGGAAAATGACAGATATTACAAGTTTGCTCCTCTCCTCAGTCCATGTCAGGTAATTCTGACTAATAAAATAGGGGACAACATTTGTCCTGTCAGCTGAAGAGAGATAAGAGGTCTGAAACCCTCATTTCATTAGCCTCATTGCTAACTGGTTCAAATTATCTCTCTTTTACAGTTGTTCTATAAGCAATTCACTGGGGACCTGCTACCTGATGTACATCTAATGGTGCTTAAAAACTCAGAGCACACACTTGTGAAAAATCTGGTGGCTGGCAAACTGGGCACTGCATTGAACATGAGGACCTACTGGGAGAGAGAAGAGGACCAAATGCCCTATTAACCAATCTTAACATGAAACAGCTCATTTTTTACATCACAAATGTGCAGATGCTTTGGGGTCCAGCCCAGCCAAAGGCTGAATTTCCCCAGCTCCCCCTGGTGAGAAGGTCACTGGGGGCAGATTGTGCCCCTCAGAACCAGATCCCCACAAGAAAGGAGCTGAGATTTGCTCACATGTAACAAACATTTAACCAAGGACATGGTAATTCTGTCATGAGACAAAGCAGTTGTCCTTTGGGCTGCACAAAAGATATGTTTCTCTGGGTAATTTGAAATGTGGATGTTAGTTATGATTTGTGAGTCACTCTGAAGTTTCCATTTTTTTTTTAGAAATAGATAATTCTGTATTTTAATTGCTACTATTGCCCTTATTTACATTCTTCATTTTTTAGAAGAAATCCAAGAGGTTTCCAAACATCCATTGAGCATTAACCTTAAAAATTAATTATCTAGATGTTTGCAACAACATTTACATACTGTGTTAGGAAAAGCAATTTGCTTCCCCAAAGAGTACCTATTTTTCAGTTAGCAAAAAAGCTGTGGTATGTCAAGAATAACTCAGGAGGAAGCATCAGTCCATCATTTCAAATCAATTTCACAGTTGCAGGAAAGGTGAACAGAGTTTCCACAGGTGAAAATGCCAGGAAAATTTATCCTTGTTCTTAGCCTGAACACCATTGTGTCAGACAGCAATATTTCAGGGGTTTTAAAAAAATATTTTTTTGAAAGACCAACACAAATGTAAATGTTCTAATTTATAGTGGCAAAATTAGGTGTCAGATTCATTCTTGTTTTCAATGGGCTTAGATTTTTCTTTTGGGCACTGAAGACAGAGAACATTTCTCCTTCTGAAATGTGGCTCCCCTCGCCATGGTCCTGTGGTTTGGATTATGGAGGAGATGCAGGAGCCCAGCTCAGCTTTGCCCTCTCCACTGCCAGCCTCCCCAGAGAAAAGTTTATTCCCCACAGACCACTGCAGAAGAAAGTCTCTCTGCTATTTCAGCCACCAGAAATATATCTGTGCTAATTTACAGCTGGAAAAAAATATGAGAGTTCACGTCTTTTATATCCCCAAACAAATAAACTAAATTGTTCAGACAATACAATAGAATTAGTATTTTCAAATGAGCTTTTTAATGAAGCCTGAATAGATTTCCAGCCCACATGAGCAGAAAACTAAGTAAAATCATTGGAGATTACTGTTAAAAAGCTCCTTGAAAAAAAAAAAAAAAAAAAAAAAAAAAAAGAAAAAGGAAAAAAGAAAAAGAAAGAGAAATTGATCTTAGGGCAGAAAAGGCACTTTGCATACAAGGAACTGGCAAAGCAAGGGGCAGGAGAGAAGAAAATGTTAAGAGAACTGAAGATAAAAAGGTGCCATTAGCAAGATGGCTTTGGAGCAAATTACATAGAAATAAGATGAAATTTTTCTTAAAAACAAATAAGCAAAGAAAACCAGCTCCCCCAGCACTCTGATCAGCAAAGAAATCAGAACTGTCAGCTTTCATCTGCCTTGTACAATAAACCTAAACTCAAAAGAATGGTTAAGTTTTGATTCAAGCCACACAAAGCTAATTTTTGCTGCCATGGCTTTCCCTAACTAGGTGTTTTGGACTCTGAGGAACATGAGCTTTTCTAGGTTGGAGAGTGTTTTAGTATTGCTACTGTGTCAACTTTGAATTATGCACAGATTTTTAAATATGGATCTGTTCCTCTACTTATGATGACAGGCACATTCACATCATATAAAATTGGGAATGAGGAGAGCTAAACAAAGCCAGTGAGTTCTGAATTGATCACCTAAAACATCTGCTGTATTGCTTAGGAATTGCAGCCCATATGGTATTTCAGAGCATCCAATATTTGGAGGCACACTACCTATGCAGAACATCCATAAAATGTCAGAAACGCCCATTTTGGCTATCTCAATCTTAACTCTGAATGTTCTTTTTTTAAAATAAAACACATTAAATTATTTCTGGGTTTATTTTTCTGTTTTATCATGTAATTTGATTGCAATCAACTTATCTCCTCCCCTAAGTCTCCCCTGTGTTTCTGTACACTGGGAATGTTAATAGTGTTCAAAACATCAGCAAGAGCATAACGGAAAAGAGAAAAAGAAGTGATCATCTAAATGTTATCCTTCCTATCTCAACCAATCTACTCCTTGCACTTATTCTGAATCTCACCACCATTAGGCTACAATAATCTCACAGCAACCCTAACACGGTATTGATTAACAACAAATCAGAAATATGCATTTAAAATGGGATTTTGCTCTGATTTAGCAATCCTGCTATATCACACTCAGGTCTTGCCAAGAGAAAGATTGTGACATTTTTCAACAACTAACCTCAGAGTGAATTAGACACCCAAATAATTTTTAGGCAGTAATGTATTTTTTGAGAATGATTCTAAGCATCAAAATCTCACTAAAACAGGTCAGATTGGAGCCTCTGATTTTGCATTAAAAAAAGAAATAAATAGCAAGTCAAAACATCTCAAATCATCAAATAAAAGTATTTTTTAAAATTCTACTGGCCAATTATTCGCTTTGCTTTGCAAGTTAGGCTTTGATCTGGGGGAAGATAAGAAAAGCTGGACTGTCACAACCACTCAGACCACATCCCAAAGGAAGAGAGAGCTGCTGTGCAAAACAGAAAATACCAAATGGGGCATTGGAGCCACAGAGCCAGAGGAACCATTGCATTGAAAATAAATTCTTCAAATGGGAACTAGTCTAGGGAACAGTACAGGTTCAGAAAAGATGGCAGAGATCAGCTAAAATACTTGCAATTTCTCATGCCAGAGTTTCCTTTAACCAGTTCAAGCTCAGAAAGAGGTAAGGGTGAACCATGAATCAACACTCACCGAGTCTCTCTGGTAAACTTATTATTTGTTGTTGCAGTCTCTTGCAGAACTCAAGACAAAGGCTTTCCCTCTGCAGATAAACACTAATAAAAGTGCCTGTATTTTCTCTTTCTGCCTCAAACCTAATCTATGCGTAAAAATCAGCAACAAGTTGCATATTTCTTAAAACCCCTCCAAAATTTATTGGATTATGTTCTACAAGTGATTACAAAAAATACCCAGCACTAATTTACCCTTTATATCTTCAGGCAACCGGAGATATCCGATTCACCCGCCTCAAGTATTCAGAATTTCAGAGTTAATTCAGTATTTCAGAATAAAAATATCATTCTGTGGTGGTCAAGAGGTGAACCAGGTACCAGTTTTGGCAATTCCAGCTCACATAAACAAAAGGCAACATGGAACCCAAATTGCAACACACAAAATCAGGTACCATTTAAAACAAGTTCTGTGCCTAGCAAGCATTGTCCAGTTTAGCAGGATTACTGTTTCTTACACTGGAATACTAAAATATGGTATTTCATGAAGCTGCATTGTGTACTTAATGATAGCCAGCTGAATAATTCTGAAAATTAAAAGCTTATTTTCTCTCTTTGTACCCTGAAGTCATTGAAACCTAAGAGGGCAAAGCTCACAGCTCACATTATCTGTGCCATAAACTTATTCTAAACATAAAAGGCCTCAAACTTTGTAAGTAAAACAAAATTCAGAGCTTTTTTAAAGAGCAGATCCCAAAAGCAAAACTATTGCTAGAGCAGAGAGAATTCTGTCAGGGCTCCCTCTTTTGGCAACAAAAAAAAAGCTTCACAGATCATCATGAAAAGCTTTTCACAAGGGGTCCTTTGCTTCCAGGAGTACAAAGCTCACATCATACATGGCCTGGCCTGACTGTATTTTATCTTCCAGGGAAGACCTCAGCTGCCCAAAAGTCTTCATTTAGCCATACAAAAAATGCTGCTGTTCTTGAATTTTGGAGTTACTTACACTGTCCCTTGATTCTGAAGTTTACTTGCAGCAAGAGGAACCACTCAAAATTCCACATTTTGCTGGGAGCAAAAACTTGCTGGGAGCTAAGAGTTATAGGACTGGCCAGGACCAGGCAGAAACAAAAGCAATTTGGCATTGGCTGGGATAAAAATCACAGGATTAGTCAAGAAAATAGGTCACAGAGGACAGGCCAAAGAACAAGTGTGAAAAATGGCTTTTTCTGATTAGTCCTTTCCTGGGAAGTGTGCCAAAAAGTACAGAAGGTCCCCAAGAAATTTCCTCAGGCTAAGTTTCACTGTGAAGCTTTTCCACAGAAGCTGTCAAATGGAAAAATGTCTAGAAATTTTTTATCACTATTGGGATTTCTGGTGTAGAAGAGTTTTACCTGGACACAGGGTTTCTAAGAGCTGCTGATGGCTTGGGAAGGGGCCCTGCCCTGAGTGTGGGCTGCACTGGCAAGGTGCTACACCTGAATTTGTAGTTACCTGTGGGCTGGGATGTCCCAGGAATGAAAATCTGTTCACCTGAGTTGTTACCACATTCCTCAGTAAAATGGAGTTTGGGGTCAGTATGCACAACATACAGGCAATTTAAGGCAAGTTCTTTAGTATTGTAGTAAAAACCCAGACCCGTTCATATTAATTTGGCTTATAGGCACATATACATATATATAAAAAGATAGAAAAGGCTTTGGATAACTTTTTCCTTTTGCTTCTCTATAATCTACATCACCTGATATTCTGAAACTACGATTTTTTACAATGGGAGCTTTTTAGCAACTTTTAGTAAGGGTTATTGAAATTTAAAAGTTCATTATGTTATAATTGTCTCATCTAGGCCTCAAAGGCTTTTGTGTTACTCCTGTCCTGTGGGGAATTGAGCAACAGGGTGCTGGTTATGTGAACTCAGGGAGAGCTCCTTATAAACATGACAGATATTATGGGGTCTTTCAATTTAAATACCCTGTCTGCAAAAGGCAGATTATTCTGGATTTATACACATAAAGAGAATATCATGCTAACTTTTTATTAAAAATTAAAATCTTTTGAGTCACAACAGAAATCAATATACCACAATTTGAGTGAAGTAGAATGATGATCCTGTGGTTAAGTAATTGAAAAGGGAATTGAGTAATCTGTCATTCTCCCTGCTCTGGGCAACTTAGCTCTGGATGTCTTAAGCACAGTATTGTAGGCTCTTAAAAGAGTTAGACATCATGTTTCCAAAAGCAATTTCAACAAGCAAGGAAGCATTTGGGTACATTTCTAAATAAAAGTTGTGTTTTACATTTTGCACACCCTGGAATTGTGGCCTTTTCTAACATCCTGCACTAAGAGGTTCAAGGAGCTCAACAAGTAAGGATGGAAGGCATGGCCACATGATCCAAGACAATCAAGCGTTGTCCATCTCTAACCTGGCAGGTGAGAAATGACCGTGGCTGTAAAATGTGAGGCTGGGAAGGAGCTGCTGAGAGCTCTGAGATGTGCAGGACCCAGCACTAGACCTGCCTGCAACTGGCTTTGAAAAGCATCCTAAGAAGTCTGACACCTCAAATCACTTCTAAAAATGAGACTAAACCACCTAAAGTACCTATGCATTACTCTACATGGTGTTGTGGAGGTCAAACTCTAAATTCAAGAACTCTTTGGGAAACCGAAGTGCTCAGCTAAGCAAAAAGGCTCCTGTATTTCCTTTCTTTTGTTCCTTCCCTCTTTTACCAGCATCAGTTTGCCCTGTCTGGGAGAACATCACGCAGTGTTGAGGTGTTAGACTCAGTTTTTTGTGCAGATTGTCCTTTGCTGTATGTATACACACAATTACATACATCACTGCCTGGTTATGGTGTGGTGTGAACCATAGGTGGCCATGGATGGGTAACCACAAGGATTTACAGAATAAAGGCAACACAAATGCAAAAAGGTGGATGGTGAAGACCGCTAAATGCTGATGCAATTCTGTATGAAAATATATCTGTGCAAACAGTATAGGCAAAATCTGTCCAGGCTACCTGAATAACCTCCAGAATCTGGAGTGATGCTGCTTTTCATTATAAGCCATCAGTGCCTTTCTTGCACCCAATGCAGCAGCTCAGGAAGAGAAGTGTTTGCCTTCATTTTGAATTTGCCTGCCTTTTGTCACAACCTTAATTTCACTGAGTTGCTGAGTTTTGTATCTTTATAAGATGCACCATTCAAGCTTCCAGCAGACATGCAGATTAGCCTTATCCTAAAGCACCTCATCTCTATTTATCCCGGGATAATTAGTCACATAAATTAGAAGTCATTACCAAAGGCTACAAAAACCTTTAGCAAAGGCTTGTTGACAGGCTAAACATGTTTAAAATACTTTTAGGTCTGAGGGTGGGAAGAGAGGGGTATGTATGTGGGGGGAGGTGTGGGGAAGAGAAATATCATCATCAGAGGAAGGAAATTCTGGCAGAGAAAATGGGGCTGTGTTAATCTGTATTCATTCCTAAAGAAAGACTTATGCCATTGTGTGCTGCCACGGTGATATATAACAGAGGACATTTAAAATGCCAAGCCATAAAAGTGTATTTTCTTCATTACATTTTCGTTGAATGCTTTGATCTTCCCATTTTACACTTTAAGTTTGATTCATCATTACTTTCCAGTAAGAAACTGCCACATTTGATTGTGGAAAGAAGAATTCTTATCTAATTGCAATTTGTAAGCACAGGATTTAGTGTATTGTTGCCTAAAAAATGGAACTGTCTAAATTATTTTCCCTGAAACGAACATCCTCAACAAATAAAAGCAACATATGATAGCTGGGCATAATTAAAGAAAAAATGACACCTACTGTTACATGAATAAAGAAAATATGTTGATGACAAGAAAGGGAAAAAAAAAAAGTGATTTCCCTGCAGTTTTGGTAAAACACAAAAGCATCACATTTTAGTTCTTTTAACGCATTTGTTCAATGAATTGGAAAAAAAGCAATCCCATCCTCCAAAGCAGGCTGTAATGTACAGTTATTTCCCTGCAGCCTGAGCAGTGCACGTCAGACATTTTGGATTTACTGTGCAGGCACAGCAGCCCTGTCTGAGTGTCCCGACACCCAGCAGCCTTTTCCTGAGCAATGGCACAGCAATGAGAAAGCAGCCATGAGAATCTGGGCATGTAGGAAAAGCTCCCTGAAAGGTTCCTGTTTGCAGCTTCACTTTCAACAGCCATTTTGATCTCTTAAGGTTTCAAGCAACTTTCTGCTTTTTCAAACCTTTTTTATTTTCTGCTTTATTGCTCGTCATCCTAGCTCCCTCACATGTGCTTATCTATTCCCTTCCCCAATATTAAGCAACTCATAGAAAACCTCTGGTAACAAAACATGTAATATTCTGTTATCATTTGGCATTTTACCATCCAAAGCTTAGAGTATTTGTCTTTTTTCCCCTTTGTTTTCAGCACTGTCCTGTCTCACCCCTCCCCACAGCATTCACATATTCATTACAGATGCCTTGATAAACTCGTTTCCACTCCATGGGGTATGAATAGGGTTATGGAAATCACCTATCTATAGCAATACATGATAACAAATATGCAGTGATAGCTCTGAGAGATGAATTATTCCCCATTCTCAACAGCATCAGAACAGTATAATTTGTAACCTGTTGGAGGAAATGCTATCCTGGTATTAGCGAGTTTTCCAGCCCATTCTGCTCCAGCTACTCCCTCGATGTACTCAAGAAAGTTTGAAGCCAGACTGGATATTTCTACTCAAGTTGGCAATGCAGCTTTGGCTGCAGAGAAGAAATATTCAGACAATAATGTGTAATGTACTTATAGAAATATACCTAGAATATGACTAAGTACTACAGGAGCACTGTTACAATCTACTATAATAATTACTTGTAAGCAAATATAAACACAGTCAAAAGAAACACTATGAATCCCTAAAAACAACAACAACAAAAAATCTAATTATGTATCTTCATTGTTTACAAATGGTCTCAAGTATTGTCTCAAAATACAGAACATTACTCCAAGTAGAAGCACGGTAATAATGACTGGGTTTGCAAGACCAAAAAAAAAAAAAAAAAAAGTTACTCTGGAATTTGGGTCATACTGCAGCAGCAATGGGGTTGAGCAGCTGTGTGAGGGATGCAGCCAATACCTGGTTAGAAGCCACTGGCCTTTTCTAGAGATAGAAGAAACACTCTACATGAGTCACCTTCTGAGCCACCTGCAAACTGCCTATCAGCAAGCTCTCAAAATAGCAAAATCGTGGTGGGGGGTGGGCATATGCATCTCTTTCTTGGAGCAGGATCTCCAGTTGGTAATAATAAATAAATAATGAAAAGAGGGGTTTATGCAAGAGTAAAATATGTTTTTCAAATGCCCAGGTACTGAACTGGGTGCTTGTAAGCTGTGAAATTTGACAACAGCTGCACAAGAATTCCAGAGCTGGAGAGAGGCCTGACTAAGGTAATGTGATAATAACCACCTTGAAGATGAGTGCCCATTTTACCAGGGTTTAACTCATCATGGCTGCAATGACATGTTTCACCTTGATTATGGAATTGTTCTCTGCATTGCCAATCATTAGGACAAACCCCAGTATTGGAGCAGAAGAATTTTGCTGTGCACCTCACATGAATATCATGTAAAATCCAGGAAACTGAGCTCTAAACCCAGTTCCAGTGGCAGTGTGGGTGCTGGGCTTGCCAACCAGTGCTTGTCTCCCAGCAGCACTGGGAGCAGCTGTCACAGGCTGCTCAGCAGCCCTGCACTGCCTGCAGCCACAGTTACCCTCCCTGTCTATGGAGAAGGACCAATCCGATTAGAAAACACTTATTGACATTAAGCATCCATTAGATGATCTCCCAAGGTCCCTTCCAACCTCAATGATTCCATGAAATATTCTTTTATGTCAATAAACACAAGCAGATCTGATCAAATATTGATTTCCAGCACTGCTCTTCCCGAGGCAGCTTCTCTGGAACATTGTGAGGAGTCAAGTGATGGGGAGGATGAGGGATGTTTTCCCCTACCCTGCCTCTCTTTTGAAGCCTCAGGGAGTTCTCTACACATTCAAGAGAAACAAAACACATGTGGCTTTGAAGAGAGACAGCTCCTTCTTAGGATTGTCAATACTGCTTTGGGTCTGAGGGGTTTTTCTTGGACCATTCAAAGGAGAAGTTTTGGACCAGGCTCTGGATGTCCCCTTCACCATGTGGACTCCACAAGCTTCTCCAAATCTAAGATATTAACAAAAATAAAAGGAACAAACAAACAAGACCATTCCCCGGAATCTTAGCCCAGGCAGAATTCTTGTTGCTTAAAAGGGAAAATTTCCATTTCTATCAAATAAGTTATGGCTATTGCTGCAGACATTTACTTCACATGAAAGATTTCTGGATACTGAAATGTTAGATAAAAGCCCTGAAATATCTGGGATAAAGGACTGTCCCTGGCCCACATGATTTCAAAATATTTGCCAGGCAAAATCAAAATGTGACCTTCTTCAGTTATAAAAAGAGCATTATTTATTTATTTTTCAATTTCCCCTGAAAGTTCCCCAATGTACAAAGGAAGTGGCATTACTGCAGGGCATATCACAAGCATTTGGGAGAGTAGGAAAGAAAAAGGAAAACTCTCCCACTGAGCTCCTCTTTTTCAGAAGCATCATTCTGTGATCAGGAGTGAGCTGTTTTGATTTCTTTCTTTGTTTTTTTTTTTTTTAATTGCTTTCCTATATTGTACCAGATTTTTTTTTTTTTTTTTTTTTTTTTTTTTGTGGATTGCAGAAAACATTTTCAGTCTGGAAAACATTTTAACTACTTCATTAAGTTTTCCTAAAATACAAAGAATTTCAAAACAGTGTGCTTTTATGATGTGAAAATCCATTCTAGAGCTTTATGGAGCTACTGCTGTGAAATCATAAATCAGCATGGGCAAAACAATGAACCACAATATTTTGCATGGATGTGGCAGGAACAGTTTCTGGTCTTTTATATAACTTCTAATCTATGTAAAGCAAGAAGTATTAAGACTAACTTAGAGACACTGTCAGAGTTTGAAAACAGGTATGATAAAGCAAAAAAAAAATCACTATTGCCTATCAAACTATGTAAACTCAGGCCCTTTCAAAAATTATCTGAACATCCTCAAATCTAAAATTAAGTTGGTGGAGTCCTGCAGTAGCTCTGTGCTTCTGATACTCAGTTGCCCATTTTTAATGGAGAATGGCAAAATACCTTGTGGGGATACACAGCAATTTAAAGCATTATGAAGACAAAACACTAAGTAGCACTTCTTACTGTACACACCATTTCATCAGGGCATTTTTAATCAGCATGCCTCTGAGAGAGCCGAGCTCAGCTCCACAATATTTAATGTCAATGGCTGCTGGTTAGCAGGGGTGGCAATTCTGCTTAGTGGGGACATCTTCCAGTGATTTAGCAGTGATTAGTGCTGCTCAGTCTCCTGCTGGCTGTCGCTGCTCCTTTCTCTAACAATAGCTGCTTGCTTTCCTCAGCCCTTCTGCCTGCTAGAAATTGCTGTCAGTGACTTTCCAGCACCCCCTTCTTCCTGCCACCCTCCTCATTTCCTAGAAAGAGCTTTGGTCCCGAGGGCCTGGGAAGACTCTACTGCACAAGCAGAGATGCTGCGACTGGCCCAGCTGGCAGCATTGCACTGCTCTGGGAGCATCCAGTCCCTTTCTCAATGCATTCAACATTTAATTCCCCCTTCATGGATCTGTTCAGTGGCAACAAAACACTTTAACACAAGTTTTCAGATCCCTGGGTATGAGCACTATTGCAGGAAGGGAATTTTTTATGACCTTCATCCATTCAACCGGGAGCTCAGCACACACTGGCCCTTTAAGAAATTCAACAACTTTTTGATAATTTCTGTTTAGTCATTTTCCCTGGGACAGAATTCTTATTTTGTACCTTCTGTCTCTAGTGTGCCCACACATTAAATCCCAGTAAATGTATTAGTGATGCTGAAGTCTGCTACAATTCCAGACCTGCACTTTCAATCCTTTAAATTTAAATCTGAAATATCATTTGACTGCCCCCTTCCCAATGAAAACAGTGGTTGTTCTTTTGTGGGTTGGGTTGGTTAAGTGATGATTCATTAAATTCCAAGAAAAAAATATCTTGCAGTTTTTAATAATTAGTTTCATTCAAATTTAATAACAATGCAGCTTGAATAGAATCCTGATTTAGTGACAGAAAATAACAGAAACAGTCCTTGCTTTTTCTTTCTTCTCACTGTAGAACAATACCCTTCTTCTCTCACAGGACACTTCGGGCTCATTATATCAGTAGTAGATGATACCATGTCTAAAATATCAGTTATCTTTTATTGGGTTTGCCATAAACTTCTTGTGTAATCTTCAGCAAGTTACTAGTTTACCATCTAAAGGAATTAACTTCACACTGTGCTCTACCTGTTCTAGACATTATATGGTTTCCTTAATAAATGTAATAGCAAGAAAAGATAGGAGCATATTTTTAAATGTTTTAAAGGAGAGACAATTCTAAAATACTAGGGGTTTGTTTGTTTGTTTTGGGTTTTTTTCATTTGTTTGTTTGTGTGTTTTTTTCTTTGCTAACAACCCAGGAACCTTAAAGGAAGTCTTTGAGCAATAGCTGTATTCCTGGTATCTGCTGCTGTTAGAAGAATTTGCACATTTTTTGGTATTCAAATGGCATCAATAAACTGATGGTTTATGAACGCTCTTTAAAATGCAGAGAGGGAAAGAGAACACAGAAAGCTGTACAGTAATACAATATTCCAAAGACTGCAGCCTATGAACCCAAGACAATAAGGACTCTATAACAATGGAACTCTACAGTGCATATAGAGTTTTGATATCAGACTATTTTTTAATCAGAGAATGAATTTTATCAATGTTGGTCTAAAGTAACCTTGGGCACCGTTAAGATTGCTAAAGGGGGAAGTAGGCTGGATAAAATAATTACATATAAATCTCCAAGAAAAAATTGCATTTGATCCCAAGTACACATAGAATATATTACAACCAGGCTATTTTTAAAATACTTACTCAAAGAGATTGAACAATAAGAATTTTCTTGGGCATGAAAAGAAAAAAAAACACCTACTTTTAATAAACATTTTATAAATTGTCCTTATAGTTTAAAGACTGCAGGAGAAATACTCACTTGATGTAAATGGTTCTAGACCTGCATCTTCAGAAAGTGTCTTGGAGCAAGACCCACAAAGTCTCAAAATTTGTACCCCTACATTGTAAACTACAAGCAAGTTTAAGTGCCAAGATTTTTCAGCATTGTTCAGGAATCAATACATTTTTTTTGTGTTCATCTTTACAGTGATTTCTACACAAGTGGAAAAACATGCTCAGCAAATGATAAACGTCCACTGGAGACAAAGCTCCTGAGATTGGGATAAGGGTACATCTTGGACTTCTCCCTCAAAAGTTGCTGCCATGCCAAAGCCACTGCAACTCGCTGTGATTGAGGCAGCCCAAGTGAAGCTGAGCTGTATTTCTTGCTCAGAAATAATTTGGTGCACTGATTTGCATAATGGTGCACACATTTGCATTGTGAGCAACTTTTGTATTATTGTATGGGGATGTTCCATGTGTCACAGACTTGGATATTTAGAAGCCAATCATTGAATGTACGTTAGTTATCTTGTCTCTCTTTAATATCAATGGATAGATAAAATCCCTTCTATAGGATGAATCTTTTTACCTCTCTTGGATAAATGTCTTAGGGGAGAGTGAATCATCTTTTAGACTTTCCTTGCAAACACCAGCGATTTAGAAAGAGCCCAAATTGGCAGCTCAAACAAGGTCTTAACTAAGGTTTCTCATCAGATGAAATTAATTTCACCCTAAAGTTTGTAAAGCCTGGAAGGCACATGAGGACAGCTACTTCCCTGAGCCATCCAGCTGCTGATGCTTCTTTCTGGATTAGGTTTTTTAAACTTAATCTTTGTAGGAAGATTCTCAACACAGTTGTAAAGAAAGGAGGCAGAAACTTCCATTTCTAGTTTAAGTCCCTTTAGCAAGAGATGCTATAGAACAAGAAAAATCTAAAAATAGGGAAAGGAGTTTTGAAATACTTAAACCACATTACATAAGCAGAACTAACAAGCCAAACAAGTCAGATGAATTTCAAATGGTACTAAATATAACCTTGTAAATAATACCATTCTAGAAGGCTGATTTCTGAATCAGAAAGCCAGTTAGCATTAATGGATGTAACTTCTGTGCAAGATAACAAAACGAAAGGAGGTTAAGGGTTGAACATTTTGTTCTGTTTATTCTCTGAAATCCAATTAACTTCAGGTATTTGAGAAGACAAAGCTTGAAGAACACATCTGAAGAAATGTAAGGGATTGAGACTCCTGAAGGAACAGGAAGAACTCTTGATACAAACATTGCCACACATCCAACAGGGTAAATTCTTTGAATTAGGCATGAAAGAAACAAGAGCTCTTCCCAACAATCCGGAATGGAGGTATTTTTGTAATTTCTGATCTTCTGTCTGTGCCTCTAAAGTCATCACCTCCAGCAGCTTGAAATCCAGCACTGCTGCCTGTGCCAGATACCTGTATTCATTAGCACCAGCATCTAACAATTGCTGTGTGGCACCTGCTCAGCACTGGGGTTAGGGGCTCATTTGTGCTCCTTGGATGCACAGGCAAGAAGAAGAGTTGAGATGCATAAGCAGATTTTGCACAAACAATTTGTTAGTGATTAAAAAAAAAAGAAAAATTTCCCCCTAAAAGAAAGGAAAACCCAAGCTACTGTTCTGGAATATCAGTGCGCTACAAACACAGCATAAGTTTGTGAGCTCAGTAACCAGCAAAACTTTTGACAAAGATGTATGAAGGTGGATCTGTCATGGTGCTTCTGCAGCTTTGAGGGAAAAACACTCAGTCACAGTGGAGAACAAGAGAGAGGAGTAAACTCTGACAGGATGAGCTGTAACCTTCCAGTCATCAGGTCCATGCTGCTCAACACGAGCCTCACAAGTTGCTCTGCTTTCACAAGAACAAGTACAAAGGAGGTAAAAGAAAACTCCATCACACTGAGCAATCAGGATTGACCCAGGAGAGAGGTACACCATGAAACCAAACAAATGCATATACACAGGTATATATCCAGCTTCCAGCAACTGATAAAACCCAGACCATGACTCAGCCAGTAGAATCAGGTGTGCCTGATGTCAGTCATGCTTGCACTCATATATGAAGAAAACGACCTGCTTGGAAGCAGCTCGTGAGCAATGACAATGTTATTTTTTTTTTTTTTTCCATATAATGGCTGGGGTGGGAAAGCTTCTTTGCAAATTGAGCCCCTGCAAGAAATCCAGGGATGAAATGACTTTGTTGTACTGAAGAGGAGCTTCAGCTAATTTCGGGCAAAAGCATTCGCTCATTTTCACCCAAAAGTTCTGTACTTCCATCATGGAGTTCTAGTGCAGAAACTGATATTAACTTCTGCTGTGTTATTAAACCAAAAAGAAGAAATTTTAGGAAAATAAGCTTGGAGATACTAGATATCAGTAAAACACAAATGCTAGCACAAAACTAATTGTAACTTGTGTAGCTGGAAGTGAAGGTAGATAAACATCTGAAGGGAAAACATAAAAATTGACGATTTTGGTCTCCTAAAGTCAGTAGGATTTTCGTATTTCTGGACCATCTATATTCTCTCAAACATCAAGTTTGCAGAAGAACTTTTTCTGTATAGACATGTTTTGAAAATGGCAGTCTGTCAAGTCACACTGTGTGGGATCCATCTCACTTATCTTTACAGGATATTCATCAAAGCTGAACAAGTCAACTGGGATTTTCTTAAAATAAGAGAAACGGGCCCCTCCAAAGGGCTGTTAGTCTTACCTATTGTAAACAACAAGCTCAGGATGGAGTACAGTGCCCTGTAGATGTGGGGTTTTTTTTGTCTTCTTCTCTTCCATGAAGAAATCCAACTCTAATTGATAAGGTCAGACAAGAATAATTCTCCCCAGTAAGACAAGACATTAGCATGTTCTCCTGGAGTCACAGATATGTTTCAGAAATAAAGAGCAGCCTTGGCTGAGAGAGGGAATGCAGAATTGGATCCCTACAGCGTTAGACAGAGTGTCAACAAAATTGGCTGTAGCTGAAAGCTATGAAATCAGCTCTCCATCTCAGTGCTGTCCATGCAACTCTGGATTCCCTGTAGTGCTGCTTCTCCTCTTTCACCCTACTATAGTTGATTTGGGATTAAAATATGAAAGCAACTAGAGCAGAGTAGTTTTATTAAACAGCTGCTCTAGAGGAAGGCTTTGAGCTACCTCCTGTTACTTTGAAAGATACAATGCCAATAAATCTACTTCTGAGTGATGGTAACAACATGCTCAGTGTTAGGACTGGTCTTGCCCTGTTTGCTTGTCCTGTGAGAAAGATGAATGGCTGTCATGCCTCACATGAGGATCATAAATAGCCTGGTATGAGAAAATGAATTCAGTGTTTATGGGGCACCAGTGCCAGTGAAAGCATTTGTTGGGAACGTGCCAGCTCTGGCTTGCTTGTGAAAACCACTGAGTTTTCTTTTCTCACATCAGTCCTTCTAGTAAAGAGGCCTTTGGAGTTTATGCCCACATCAGTATGAGCACTGTGAGGGAAGCAGTGCCTGCTTTTAGTTGGAGAGAGGGTTACCAATGCTTCCATAAATTCTGTGTTAAGCCTGTGGCTGTAGCAGTAAAAAAACTCAAAAAAACCTCAAAAAAACTCTAAAAAAAAAACCAAAAAATTAAACCACTAAAAAAATCTTTTGCTTCTATGAAAACTGAGCTCAGAGATTTCATAGAAATGGTAGATAGAACTGAAAAGCTGGACAGCACTGAAGCCAGAAAAGGAATCAGGATTTCTCTGAAAGGTCTGGGACAAGGTTATCAATCTAGATAGGCAACATTCTTTAGTGAGGAACTTGTAGGTAGAATAAAATAAACAATATGGGTGGCAAGTTGCAGTCTCAATTATCTGGAAACAACTGTATTTGTTGAGAATAATTTTGAAATCAGAATGTCTCTCCAAGTAAATACCTAATGTCAGTAATATTGGAGGACTTGTTTATTCTACATTAAGGAGGTTCACATCCATTTGTATCCAGCAAAATAAAGCAGGCACTGCCAGCCAATTAAACTGGTTTCAGTTACTGTCTATAAATCTGTAAATGGCCATTTTTAATATATTTGTCAATTCTTATTTTAATTATGTAAGAAGTACATTTTATGATCATCAAATTAAAATAGACACTAACCCATCTCATTAAACCTATCTGAAAGGAAACAAAATGCACACTGAAGTGACAAATACCAATTGTTGACTCATCTATCAGTATTGAGAGCCAACAAGCATTTTCCTTAAAAACCCTGAAAAAAGTGAAGCAGTATTTCTGAAATAAATGAGTCTGGCAATATAGCCTGAAATGGAAAAGGCACTCCTACATATTGCCCACCCTGCCACAGCTCTCAGTGTGCCTTGGTTTTGACTAACTGGGAATGTCATGTGAGGAGACTTCCACAGTGCAATAAGGATCTCCTGGGACTGGGATTTTCTGGGTTCTGTTTTAAGGGAATAGAAATAGCATTTGGCTACTAAACTCCTGACTCCATAGCTCCTACAAATTTGGGCCAAGTTCTCCAACAGGGAATGGCTACTAACACAGATAAATGTGTTTCTACTCCATACCCTGCAGCATCTCTAATCTTGATTATACAATGAAAACCACAGCCCATACTCAATTCTAGCTAACCTGAGTTAAACCATGCTGAAAATTTCTGGGCTTCTTGGAGTCTATGGACAGACCAGTTGATCAGACAGCATTTGGAGCCAGATTTTCTGCTGGCTTAACACCATTAGTGTTGGTGGAGTTGTGCCAACAGAGAATTTGGCCCTTGAGCTTGGAGTCAGTTTTCTGAAAACCTGTCCATTTCCAAGCAACCACAGAATGTGCTGTGGAGGGCACACAGAGACCAAAGCAAGTAAGAGGCTTTTTTTTTTTTTTTTTAATCCATGTGAGTACTTTTGGTCTGCCACCAAAAAATAAATAGTGCCTTCAGCTTTCCACCATCTGCAGCACCTGTAATTGCACAGTCCAGGCTCCAAAGGGGCCTGCAGGCTGAAACTGGTTTTGGTTTACAAATGCTCCATCTCCTGTGAGGTAATGCTGGTTTTGTAAGACTTTTTCGAGGTTTAATTGTCTCACAGTACATGTGCAATTCACTCAGGTCCCTTGCATGCAAGCACTGTCTCTAATATGTCCTGCCTATATTTTCATACCATTTTTTAGTGATCAGGAAAGATTTTTTCACTGTTTTCTTTTACCCTACTGTTCCTTTTTTTTTTTTTTTTTTTTTTGCCTGCTGGCAATAATTATAAGTTGTGCAGACACAAAAAAGCGGATATTAAATACTCTGTATTTTATTAAAAATACTGTCATAGGCTTCAGTCCTGAACCAGCAGTCTGACTAATACATATTTGCCTTCCTATGGGACATAAACATAGTCATTATTCCTGACAAAACAAAAAAAAAAGGGGGGAAAGAATTGTAGCTATTTAGTAACAATTTAAGGTTTTCATTTACTGCCTTGCAATGCAATAATGTACATGCATCTGTGTAATTGTTTTTCCTATGCATTCTAGTTGAAATGCATCCTACTTCTTAGATTCATGGCAATGAAACATTGATAGCCTATATTCTGGGATAAATTTATATTTATTGTATTATATTACATTATTAATATTAACATGCCACTCCTCCCCTTTCATTGTCCTTTTCTTTCCATAATAATAGCCTCTGTGAGGAAATCCAGTTTGCTAGAAATTCTGCACAAAAAATTTTTATCCTATCCTAGTCCAAGGATGTTTGGCCAACTCTTCAGGTGTTTTATACTCTTCAGCTGATTTATACCAGCTGAAGGTCTCATATCTCATTTCAAACTGTGTTTCACTTCAGTTCTCAGACTGTTGTGATAATTCTTCAATGTGATCGGCTCTGTTTGTGCAGTTGTCATACCCTTTTTTTCACTCCTTCTTTGCTGAAGAAAGGGGTATGTAAAGAAAGTTGTAGGTGAAGAACCTAGCCACAAAGTTAAATTCTGTAAAAGTCTCTGACCCAATGCACAGGGAAAACATCCTCTTTATTGGCTTCATGCTGTGTTTGCTGCTTACTGCTTGGTTTTTAGAAATGTTTGCTGACCACTGTTCAATACAATTCTGACTGGAATCAAACTAATTGGACTGGGCTTGAATTCCTGGGATAAAATGCTGTTTTACAGCTCAGCTCTATTTTCTACATAATGCGAGAAAGGAAAGACCCTCTGCTGAAGTTCTGTTGGAACAGCAGGATTAAAGTAAATGAAATTGGGCAAAAGCTCTAACTGCTGAGCTTTGGAGTCCAGAGATAGTCTTAGATAAAATATCTTTAATCAACTTAATACCACAACAGTTAAGGAAAGATCTTGTGTCATGTTCTTAGGGTGAGAGATCAGAGCATTCTGAATTTGTATATAGATAATACAGTGGCTTGGATATTGGTTTCATTTCTGTCTGATCCAGGAAATGGAATTCGCTTCTTGGACATACAAAGCACCAGATAATACTCTCACAGTCCTTTACTCCTGGGTAGTATCTATCCTCAAATGATCTGAAAATGTATTACATGGAGTGAACTGCACAGCAGTTCAGTAAAGCATAAAGATTGGAGTTGATTATCAGACAGCATTAGTACTACAGACCTTAAAAATATTTCTTTACCTGCTGCATTAAATCCTGGTCACTGCATCTCAAAGAGTGTTAACTCTTGGAAACAGATGAAATAAGTGTTGTGGGCATACAGATCAGAGCACACAGCAAAGGCTGGGGCCTCCTCATTTAGGGGGAAAAAAGGACACAGACAGCAAGTAATGGTGCAAAAGAATTAATCTGACTGACACTTGCCACTATTAAGTGGCAGGAGACAAGGACAGTTTAATGAAACAGAAGGGCTGAACATCTGAAACATTATATGAATAATTCTTAAAATATGCATAGCTAATCTCTGAATCACTCTAGCACAAACCAGTAAAGAAAGATTTAGTATGATTTAAGAATTATTTGATTTCGGTACATCTAATGAGAATATTCAGGGGTACTTTTGGGTAGAAAGAAGTAAAGGAATTAGTTATTTGCTTAGAGTAAGACTTTAACCATTTTCTGGTATCTTAAGAAGAAATCAAGCCATAATATGTAATTCCATGGCTGCCCACTTTAGGAACTCTCACTGATGTGTTTGTTACAGCTCATTGCTGGTTACAGGATGAAGTTGCTCTTTGATCTGATTTGGTGTGGTTACTCTTTTACAAATGCTTGGGGTGAGGTAAGAGTGATTTACCTGAGGTGACAGAGAGAATCAGTGACACAACTGGGAGCAGATCCCAGGAGGCTGTACCTCAGCTCCAATAGCTATGAAGTTGATACTGCTCACCTCTCAGTTTTGTAAATAAAGGAACAAAGACCTCTTCAACAGAGAAAAAAGGCACATTAACTTTGGAAGGATGAGGCATTGATTATCAGCATACACATACCTAAATTTATCATATTTTAAACCCTGAGACAAAGTAATATTCTATTCATTTTGCATATGGAGCAGTGCTGGAATTGGTTTAGGCTCATTCAGTGCACATCTGGTTCCTGCAGTGGCTACTGAAATATGCACACTGAAATGTGTTAAGGCACACTGAAATTTGCCTTCTGCAACCTCTGCACTGCTGCTGCTGCTCCTGTCCTGGGAAATGCATCACCCTTGGCTGTCTGGTGACTCCATCTGCACCTCGTTTGACCCCTAAAACATCTTGCCCAAGTCCATGATGGGCAGAGAGGAAGAGGAACCACAGAATCACAGAATGGTTTGGGTTGGAAGGGACCATAAACGATGCTGTAGTTGCAAGCAGCTTGCCAAGGCCTCTAAAGTAACTCCCCAATGCCACTCAGTCTCTAAATCTATAGCTGAAGATGCAAGTCATACCAATTTCTTTGTAAATCTGTAGGATTTCAGAAGTGTTAGCAAATAATAATTTTTCTATAACACTAGTTAATACCCCTATAGAAATAATGATTTCTATTGCCTGTTCATACACTGGTAACTAGCCACAAAATAATTAGCAACTTGAATTTCTGCCCTGGGTGAAAAGATTCAGTTCAAATCCATCATTTCTAGATACCAGTGGTTTCTCAAGTAACTGAAGTTTCTGCCAGGAAGTAACGAGAAAAGAAATACATAGAGATATGTCACAAATTAATTTTCTATGTGAACTCTGTTAAGCCTAAAGCAGGACACACTTCACTCATCTCAGACTTTTTGGGATGTATTGATGTACTTCAGTACCTTCATGTCACTTCCACTACTGCCAGCAATCCTCCCCAAATCTAAAGCATCTGGTTTTATTTCTGATCAACATCAGGAAGGAATGCATCCCCTGTGAAGAGCTGAGTTTGACTTGAGCATAAAATTAAATATCAGCCTCAGACCATATAATTCACTTGGTAAACTCTATCCTGCCTTAGGCCTGCTGAGGTCACTGCCAGGGATCAAAAAAGAGTGAAAGTTGGATGAAAGTCCAATACTTCAAGTGCAGACTAGTGAGATGTTACAAAGGGATGTGCATTCTGAATTTAACAGAGGGAGTTCTAAAACATTCAAAAAATTACCATTCATTGTCATGGCTTTCATGGTCCAAAGGTTACTGGTATCTTGTTTCTGAGAAAGCAAGTAGAGTTCTCTTTCTAAGCACTGCTCTGTGTATGCATCAAAATTTACTTTGTTTTGACCATCTTTATGCAAAACCCTGTTTTCTCTTTAATTATCACCACTAAAACTTGTGTTTAAATAAGTAATCCAATCTCTGTGTGGAAATCCACTGCATGTCTGTTTGATCTGAAGACAAACTGATGTGTTCAATCTACTGAAAGTAAATCTGTGACATGAATATTCACAGTCCATTTAAACAAAGCTTCACAAAATAATTTGAGTGGTGACTGAGAAACACTGCAGAAGGTACTGTGTCTGATGAATTCTCTCTTCTCAGATGTTTGAAAAGATAATTGCTGCCCACACCTTCTATATGGAGAGATTTAAAAAAGGCTTTGGACAATAAAATGCAAAGAACACGCCACTCTTCCCAGTGGGCTGAAATATCTCATCCATGTGTACAGTTGACATAAATCCAAATTAAGGCTGATGTGGAGAGCCTTATGCTCTGATTGCCAGTTCCATACTTGCCTTTACAAAGTCTTTAGCCTCTGAAAGACTGTCAAGTTTATTTTCCTTAGCTCAGCATTCATGCATGCAGATACCTGCATAAGCATTCACCCTCTTATCCATCCTTCCATTTCTTGTATACACTGAGAAGACTCAGAAAGCAAAATATGCTGGTATAACTTCATTTAGTTTTCTTCTAAGATGATTTTAGTCATCAGGGTGTAGGCTGCTGTTTACACTAGATGACTATCCCCTGGGTAAAGAGCTACCTGAAGGAATGGGGCTTTGGGGAGAACTGCTTTTTCTCTGTGAATTCACATCCTACTTATGAATTCCCAGCTCATACACCACTGAAGGGGAGAAGAAAAAATGCAATTAGAAGATAAAGTATGTATCAGTGTGAGAGCTGAACAGGGAAGTGCTGGCACATCTCTGTTAACCTCATGCTTTTGTAGCTGCTTCCTCGTGGCCAGGCGTGTCTGGTGTCAGCCCAGGTCATAGAGTAAAGCCAGAGTCAGGTGTTTGCACATCCAGGGGCAGCTCAGGGAGATGCCAACAGAAACACCAGTCCTGCCCCTCTCTTTAGTTTCCTTGGAACATTTATCACTCTCTTTTTTCCTAGTTTTTTGGGAGGTTTTTTTGTTGTTTTTGTTTGTTTGTTTGTTTGTTTGTTTTTTAATGTTCTGACTATTTATAGCTCCTACAGCAGCCCACAGAGTCCCTGTGGGGGCCCACTGGAACAGTGGTCAGTGGTGGAAGATCAGGCAGATCAGGGATCCCCTCTGGCAACTTCCCTCTGAGTATTGCCCACTGGGCACTGCTGGAGCAAGAAACTGGACTGCACAGGCCTGTGGTGTCCCCCAGAATTAATGTTATTTCATTATTTACTATTATTCCTGATATTTGCCCAGTCACATGGATGAAAAGCACCATGCTAGAAGCTTCTCACAGAACCTGTGAGCTGACCACGCTGTCCTCATGCACAGCCCTGTAAAAATAATCCTAAAAACTTCACCATTTGTATATGTGCTCAGGAAGAGTTAAAAATACCTACAAACTGAGGTGTCCATTCATTCATGCACCTGCATCTGTCTGTTTTTCAAGTATGTGTTCCATATGTGGTGACATCAGCATTAGTGACCCAAGGGAGCATCCCTGATGCCCACAAAACTAGTTTTATTTAGAGAAAGCAAGCCTTTAAATAACCATACTGAAATGTTCCTATTTAGTTGCATCTGTAAGGTTTTACTCACGCATTGCTTGGTATTAACATGCTGTGTTTATCTCTAAGTACCAAACTCCTTTCTGTCCAAAAAAATGATACTGAAAATGCATAAAAGCAACATACTGTGAATAAACAGCTTATCTTGGGGGAGAAAGATAAAATTCACAAAACTAAAAATGGGGGAAACCTCCTTCACTGTTCAATTTACCATTTATAGATTAATCTGTCCATTGTGTTTCTATGAAAAGCTTTTCTGGCATTCTACTCAGAAAAACAAAATCTACATTTAAATGAGTGTAAGAGTGTACTACAGCAGGAGCCTGTCAGACTGTTTTATACCTCATTGCTATAATTTAATGTTATTGATGCAACCTAGATTATGTTTGAGAAATGAGATCGTGCAAATTCTCTCTCATAAATCAACTGATGTGGCACAAAATATTAGGCTACAGCATTATGTAGTTCTGAAACTATTATATGACCTCAAAGTTCCCTAAAAGGCTTCAAATTGGCATAGACTAAGAATTTGCTAAGGGTGTGTTTTCAAAGGGAATAGCTGTTGCTTGTTCATGGCTTAAACATTATACTATGCCAGTAATAAAATACCAGTGATGCATGCAAATGGAAAATCGTGCTGCTTTTTTGTGGTAAAAAGGTTAATTCCTTTGGAAGAAACCAAGTCTCTGGATAAAAAGCGTATCTCAGCCACCTGACTAACACACAGACATTTCAGTACAGTTTTATTGTATATAAGGGCTAGGAAAATCTAATAATATCCTGCTTTTTTCCCTAAGATTCAGCAGGTAAAAGCTCTGATTGAATTTCATCTTGATTTCATTAAATATTCATAAAGGCCAATTAGAAGGGCAGCTAAGTAGGCCACAAGGCTCCCTTCCATCATCCTGTCAAAGGCAGTCCATCAGACAGTCCTGTTTGCATTAGGGCCTGTAGTCAATATCTTCATTCAATCTTTATGTAGTATCCCTCTAAATCACTGCTCCATCCCACTTTACGGCTTTTATGGACAGACAAGGGGGGGAAAATCTAATAATTCTGAAGGCAAGATGCTTACTCGGTAGAAAGCAAAATGCAAATGAGAAAAAACATCCTCAATCAAATGTTGGAATGAAAATCTTTTCTTTAATGAGCAATGACATTGGTAGAGCACTGATTACATTGAAGAAAAACTGTTTAAAATTCATAATCAATCAAGCAAGTTTATTTTAACCTTTCATGACTAAACCGCTGGGTTACAGTTTAATTTATTGATGGTGCTTATCTCTCCCTTCAACCACTAATTTTAAAATTACAACCCATATAGAATATGCTGAGTTGAGTCACGAAAATATATACTGATGTTTATATTCAAAGAAACCTATTAGCTCTGCCTGTTTCCCTTTAAAGATTCAGTGGCCTTTCTATACATGCCATGTTATATATATTTGCAGTTTATGCAGCTGAAATGCATTAACTCCACTGATGCCTCACTGGACTGAAGTGTTGTGGCAATTTTCATATTCTGGTCCGTTTGTCAGATAGAGCTGAGCAATTATTGTTTTTTGTAGCTGAGCATAGGGTAGTGCTTCATCCTGCCACTAACCACCCACTCCTGGCTCAGAGGGCATTGCCTTCCTTGAAACTTCATGAAATTTGAGGATTTTGCACATAGGCTTTTACTGTGAGCTTTCTAAATTTGTCTATATCAGGTATCATAAAAAGAAAATTATTTCCTTTACTATTGGCTCTCTTTCCAGAAGGACTTAAGGAATGCTGTGGGTTATAGCAAGGTAAGATTGGTTTGTATCTCGTTTGAATCAGTTGCCTTTGCTTGAATTGCTGTTTTATACAACACCAAAATGTTGCCCCAATATGGTTTTAAAAGACTTTCAAGCTCTCTCTCCCATTTTCTGAAAATAATGACACATCTTTCCAACCTGACACAGGGCATGGAAATGTAAATTTCACCATTCTGTGTTTAAAAAGATACTACTACAAATTCCAGAGACCTAATGGGAACAAGCCCCACCAGTTTCAAAAGGCTGCATTCATTTCTTTCATGAGGATTCCTTGTGAATCTTTAGCAGAACAAACTCTGTAGGTCGTTTTCTGTATAGCAGCTCCATGTTTCCTTCCTACAGTATTTGCACTGTTCAGTTAAGCAAGCTGTACCTAATCCTTAATTAATATTTTCTGTTAATTTTCTTTTTTCAATGTGTTTAATTACCAACTACCTAGTTCTCTTGGTGACAAAGAAATTGAAGGATGGATATCACTGGGAGTCGTTAGCAAATAGGGGAAACAATTGTATGTCTTTGTTATACAGCTTCACTTGAGGACACTTGACAGTCTCAAAGGGGTTGTCATGAGAATAAATATGTTTTTGACTAGTCCTCTTTTATTTTCTCAGCAACATATTAGATTATTAAAACGTACTTTCAGCATTCTTTATATTAAAAAATTTGTCATAAAATTTATTTTACTCAATTTTGAACAGAGATTGGAGTATTCTTTTCAACCCAACTCCCTGTCCTCCTTAGTATATGTACAGCTCCATTAGGGTAGAATGTGGTTCTCTGGGCAACTCTGATTTTGGTCATCTGAGAGGCAGAAAAATATGTTCATCCCATTTAACATGCCCAGTAAACTACTGAGAGACAACATTTAGTCTTTTTGGTCTGTGTTTGTTCTGCACTTAGTCCTGCTTGCTTAGGTCAGGCAAGAACCATGAGCAAATTATTCAGGGCTCCCAGTAGGGTGAAGCAAAACATGATTTTCAATTGCTGTGGGAAGGCCAGCTCCCTGCAAAGGAGCTCAGATCTCTTCTTGCCTCTCCAGGCAAGTCTCAGGGGCACATCCTGGACACTTTGGCTCTGGGGAGGGGCTGGTGCAGGGTCCCCTTTGCTCCACCCACATCTCTGGTTAATCCTACAATCCTTACTCTGTCTCTCTGCCCTAACAAAATGCCTTGTGTTGTAAGTAAATCACACCAAAAGGCTGCAACAGCTTCAAGCAGATCAGGCAAAGGGAAGATATTTATCTTTTTATTTGGCCTGCAAAGAGTTTGATATGCCTTCCATAGGCCACTAGAATGACAGAGCCTTTAAAATATTTGAGTATCATTTTAATGGAGTAGACATTTTCTATCTGTTCTCTGTTCGCTTTCTTAAATCTTGGTCCCATTTCAGTACCAGTTAATTTGAAAAACAACAAGAATAAACCACACAGAAGCTGCTTAAGGCAGACTAAAGATAACCTACTGTATTAGACATTCCTACCCATAAACCTCTGGCATTAACCATAAACCATCCCAAATCACCATTGGAACTACATTTCTGTAGCTTTCCTAAACTGCAAGCAGAGATAATCCCTGACCTGTAAAAAAACTAGAAAAATGTCAAATGGCTCAGTTTGTAGCTTGTGTTCAAATTATTATTTAAAGACTCCATCCTGAAAAATTTAAAGCTTAAGTAAACTACTTCTTTCCGTTCCTTCCCCTCTGTGTTAAGAAAAAACATGTCAAATATTCTTTGCCCACTTGTATTTGCTACAATGGCAGCCAAAAAATCCCCGACAGGATGTTGGGAACCACCAGGAAAGCTGTTGCATACAAGCCAGCACGATTTTACTGCTGTTCACACCCTTGTGAACATGAATGTTTTGAACCTTTTGTTTGGCTCCTGCATTCTAGGAAGGACATGTGGAGTACTGCATCCAGCTCTGGGACATGAGGAGGACATGGACCAGTCTGAGAAGAACACAAAGATGATCAGGAGAGTGGATTCATCTCTCCTGTGAAGAAAGGCTGAGAGAGTTGATGTTGGTCAGCCTGGAGAAGTGAAAGCTCTTGTCCTTTCATTATTTACTGGGGGCCTGTAAGGAAGATGGGGACAGACTTTTTGGCAGGGCCTGTAACAGTAGGACAAGGGGGAAACCAAAAGGGAAAAGATTGTAACTAAAAAAGAATCAATTCAAACTAGATATAAGGATGGCTTTTTTTACAGTGAGGGTGGTAAAACACCGGCACAAGTTGCCTACAGAGGTGATGGATGCCCCATCCCTGGAATCATCAGGGTGAGGTTGGACAGGGCTCTAAACAGCCTGATCTAGTTGACAATCCCCCTGTTCATTGCAGGGGTTTGGACTAGATGGCCTTTAAAGGTCCCTTCCAACCCAAATCATTCTGTGATTCTAGATTTCTATGAATCTATGACATAGCAGAAGGAGGGAGGGTGCAGAGAAGGATTACAAATGAGTGAGATGATGAAGAAGCTGCCTAATGAGGAAATTTTGAAAATGCTGGGTTTTTTCAGCTTGTAGAGAAGTCTGTAAGATGAGATAGAGCGTTACAAAATCCTGGAGCTTGTGGATAATATGAAATCAGAAAACAGAGTTGTTACTCATCAAATCTCCCAATTACAAGCAGGTGCCATTATTCTTACTGAAACTAGTGAAACACAGGGTTAAACCAGACAAAATTATAGCATTTAAATAGCAGGGACTGAACTTCTGGAATTTGTAGCCATAGGAGGCCACGGAGACAGATAGCATGGCAAGTTTAAAAAGAACTCCGGGGACATCAGGTCCACAAACAGATCCTAAAGTGAATAGGTGAGGATGTATTTTTAATATCCCTAATCCAATGCTGGTGGCTGCTGAGAGGTTGAGAAGGGAAGGTACTGCAAGCAGTGGCCAGCCTGATCCACCCTCTTTATTGAGCATCTCTTGCTGCCGCTGTGGGAAACAGTGCCCTGAGTTAGACAGACCCCTGCCTGCCTCAGCAGGGCCTTTCTGATGTTCCTATATTGCTCTGCAAAAGCGAATGTTCTCTGAAAGATGTGCAGATTGCACCTTTACATGGTAGGTTTGAAAATAAAAAGAGATAAGTTGAGCAAAAAATGTAATATGACATGTTTTTAGGGGGTTACAGAGGAAGGATACTGGAGTCTATTATAGTGCAAAAGAATCTGAAGTGTCAGAGACCAGTGATGAGAAGAATGGAAACCAGAAATACAATGGAAAAATTGTTTTCTTAGGGCTGAAAGGGTGGTGGATACCCAAGTGCAGATGGGAGAGCATGAATCATTTGTGACCTTAGTTCTGCTTGTCTGTTAAATGAGGTTTATGCTATTTATCCTGACAGAAAACACAGAAGCTTAATTTGTTATGTTTCAAAGAATTTTGTAGAAGCTCAAATGCAAATTGCCTGGAGATGGATCCAAAATGTGCATAATTCAATAAGGCAATTTTCAATAATTTCCAAGATGCCCTGTGGAAGCCAGCTCTTAGCACTGCACACCAGGTTTAGCAGCAAACTGCTCAATGAGGGCATTTGTTTTGCAAACCATGCTCTCGTCATCTTCTGGAGAAAAACAGGGATGGATGAACTTTTAAGTTTCTAACACCAAATGAAACTAGAAGTAATTTCCCCTTCCAGAGCACACCATGTTGTAGTTACCATCTTAGACCATCAAGAAAACAAAAAGGTGACTTCTTTTTAGGATAAAGAGAGCTATTTAAACTGAAAAACTATTCTTAGTCCTGTACAAATAAAATCTGTTCAGGAGCAGCCCTTAATGATTTTGGTAGCTTTTAGAAATGTTTGCTGATGTACACATCAAGAAGAACCAGAAGAATTTGTGGGGGTTTTTCTGCTTCTTTTTAGGAGCACATTTCTTTCTCCATATTTTTGCAGTTTTTCACATTCTTGTTCTGGATACACACAATTACTTCCATTAGGCAGCCTAGATACACCAAGAGAGAAATAGGAATGTTTCCCTTTATCCTCCAAAAGCAAATGTAATCATGTTCCCTTGCTGATTTGTGTTTTGAAATTACCATTCTAATCCAATAGTTTAATTTTATTATACCCTTCAGTCTAACAGACCAGGCAGAGAATGTGCAATCACAAACAAAGGGCCAAATCCTGCTTGCCATACTAATGGGAGTAGTCCCACTGATTATAATGGGACTACATCAAGCCTTTACCCTTAACTAATGTGAAATGAGATAAACACACTCAGACTCGACTGCAGGGTTTTTCTTGGAGCATTTCTCAAGGCTTGTTACTGAGATTTTACAACACAGTCTAATGTAGTGGCTAAAGTACCACCAAAGTGGAAAAAACCATCTTCTTCATTGCAAAGTGGAAGCATTCTGATATTTAGCTTATGTTGAGATAAAAAGCCTCAAACATAGTATTTATATATAGGCATTTGAGGTGTTTAAATAGAATATATTTTAGAATCCTTTTGCAAAAGAAGCCATGTGATCTTTCAGGTCTAAACCCACAAATTTAACTTCTTTCTGCTCCTGAACAGAATTAGTTGTAAATCAGAGTGGTGATGGGGAAAAGGACACTTCCTCAGTTCCCCCATTAGTTCTTCTGGTGCTCATCCCACACGCAGGTCCCTTTGCCCTGCATCCCTGCCAGGTCACACAGCATCTGCAGAATTGGGGGGGGGAAATCACTCACACTTTTGTTTTCTCTCAGCTCCCAAAGCCATTCTTACGTGATATTCTCAAACCTTCTCAGAAGAGGCTTCAAGGTAAAGAAAATGTAAGTTGTAAAGGGTAGCTGACTTATAAAAGAAATCAGGTGAGAGACTTGTAGAGAGAAGTGTTAAATAGTTGCATTATGGGCAAAGAAAGAGCTATAAAGTGAAAAATAAATCCTGGGAAAAACTACAGCAAACCTATGCTGCTGCCTAAGCAGTATAACCATTGCTAGGCTATTAAAACCTACTTTAAAATAATATAATTGATTCCCAATCTCTCCACCCCAACCTTCTCTACAACCGGGGTAGAAATATTTGGAAAACAATTCAGGACAGAAAAGAAACAAAGAAGGGGAAAAGAGAGCTTTAGTACTTGGGTTTGGGCTTTTTTGGTGAGCTTTTTAATGCTTTTTTCTCCTGAAATGGTCTGCCCTCAGCTGTTTCAGAACCTAGGTGGTTCTGTGTAATATTCAAACTTTTCAATCCTTTAACATAATGTTTATTTCTGTCAGCTGAGCAACCTCTTTATCTAGTTCTCTGATTTAGTATACTACAAACAAAATACAGCTTTAAAGCCTTCATACTTTCCCATTATCAGGTCCTATGTGCACATTTGGCTTTTTACTCTTGACTATGTGTTATTTACACAGAACATCTTTCCTTGGACTCATAAAAGTGTCTAACTGACCATGTTTCTGATATACAAGAGTCAGTCAATATAAAAGATGTAGAATGAATTGATGACCAAAACTTGACTTTTCCAAGCCATCATCAGCAGTGCAATAAAAATGATTCAAACACCCAGCATGAGTCATACTGGCAATCTGATGGGATCATTGTTTCCAGAAAGGAAGCTTATACAGAAACCTTTGTGCTATTCACTTCACCAGCCTTCTTTTAAAATAATAAATCAATACAAGGCTTGTCAGAAATCAGGTCTTACCCAGACAGGACCACTCCTCAAACACCCCTGCCATTCTCCTCTTCCTAAGAAAGCCCGGGCGCACACTACAGCCTTAGAGCACACATCAAAAATGGGGAAAAAAAAAAAAATCCAGAGTACTTCAGAAGTATTTCCCAAAATCAGGGTTCCTTTCCAGGAAAGAAAACCTGGTGCCCTCTCTTTTACACTGCTTTAGATCCATTCATCCCTGGATTAGGTTAAGGAGGTCACACTCCTTGTAACCAAATTGATACACCTTATTTAGGAGCTAAGTCACCCTAAGCAACCTAAACAGCTAAGGGAGAGAGACAGACACCTCCAGAAAGCACTTGAGCCAACCTAAGATCAAATTCACTATGGAAGTGCCTTTTTCTTCACTGATTACCAAGAAAGCCCCAGATCAAGCTCCTAGCTTAGAGCAAATCTCAGCAAAATGCTAAAATAGGATCAGTTAGGTCTGTAGACATCTGCAGAGGCAGGCAAATACCTTAATCCAAACCAGACAGCCAGGAGCTATCACAGCTCACTAAAAACATCTACTCCCATTTTACACCAGTGTTCTCTAAAGAAAAGTGCTTGTTCTGTAAAGAAAGCCAAAGCATGCAAAGAACTTTGGATCATCAGTAAAAATGAGGGATAAAACTGACCTAAACTCACTTGCCTTCTTCCATTGCCCAATGGCACAAGGGGAAAGGTCCCCTTTAGCCATTTCTATTCATATATATTCTATTAATATATATACTTATATATATTTCACATTTTATGTGAAATATTCACATATTTCACATGTATATTTTCTATTCATATATGTAAATAGGGAAATATATTATACAGTGTTCTGGCCTCACTGTAGTGTTGGTGAAGGGGACAAGATGAGCCTGATCCAAGGCCATGATGATGAGGATGGTGCTCCTCATCCACCACTTATGTTAGGGAAGTTAATCTCCTAACATGTGCCAGCTGTTCACACACATAACAGCAAATAGTGTCAATTCTCTTCAGGAGAAAATAATACAAAAGTGGCCATCACTTCTTCAGTTCTCAAACTGAGATACCAAGATTAATGAAATTTTCACTCACCCAGAAATGATATGTGGCATCCCAAAATACACACTTTAAAAAAAAAAAAAGTTAAATAATAATTACTGACCTTTCCTGGCTTTCTGGGTAACAAGATAGAGTCCAGCAAGCTCCTTTTGAGTTTTGCTAAGGAAAGGAAAGAATTTTAAATGCAACAGAAGGCACTCCACAGCCTTTTCCCCACATGTGTGTCATTCTTCTAAGAGCCCATGTGAAGGGTTCTCTTGACACAGAATTTTAGAAGCTGAAATACAAACTAAAGGAGAGGAAGAACCATCCGGACAAAAACATCTGAATCTTCTACCCCTTTAGAAGGAAAATATGAAGTCCATCAAAGTCCTTGAAAAGGTGACTTGGAAAAACAACCAGGCTATTATACATGATAAAGACTGGGCCAAAAAGACACCAAATGGGGACAAACGTGCCTGAGCCTTTACCCACTGAGGCAAGGGGCCAAGCTGCAGATGCACAGCAGCAGGGAAGCAGCAATGAGAGCAGGCCCAGGGACTGAGAGCCTGGCAGCTGGAAGGGCAAATGGGAAGCCTGGGAGAGAAGAAAGGAGAGAGACATCCAAAGAGTTCACGGGGGTAATGCTCTTCCAGCTTGGAGCAGCACACTGAGCCACTCTGCAGGGGAGAAAGTGGCACGAAAACCTTTAATGGCTCTGATTTTACACTCTTCTACCCTCCTCTGGTGGTTTATGTGGACAAGCAATCTCCTTGCATGGTAACACAGAATAGTCAAAGCAGAATTGTCCAAACACTCTTCAAGCAAATTGGGAGATCAAGAGGGAGACAAAACTCACAGACTGAAACTGGAGGTGCCACAGAACTGTAATATGATAAATAACAGCTGCAGCAAATTCAGAGGATATTTTGTTTATTCTTTGCCAGAGGTAGAACAAATGTTGAGTGGCCAGCAATGGATTGATTTTTCTCTGTCAGGTAATGCTGTTCAGAGTCTGAATTGTAATTATTATGCTACTGTTACCTGAGATCCAAAAATCTACTCAAGGGTATCCTTCATCATGCACAGAACAGGAAACACAGAAATAAAAACTCAGCAAAGAATTAATACAACTATAAATATAAATGGTTAACAAACATTGGTGTGGAGGCGTACATTTTCCTCTGACTGGAGCTGCTCACACTTCCAGTAACTAATATCTCATTCAGAAGAGCTGAATTTCAGCCATCCCATAAAGCAAGGACAAGGACTCACGGTCAGCTACAATGTGGTGCACCAAGGCAGGCATGCCAGCTTTCTATTATCATGGTGAGATTCCATCACTGCATTAAGCCAAGTTGCTTGACAGCTATGAAAAAGACAGCTTCATCCACTTTTATCAGAACACTGACCTTCTCAGGAAATAATAGGATATATCCTGCTATCATTTCTCACATGAAACTCCTGTTGGGGTCAATAGGAATTTGGCATAAAAATGTGAAATCAGTACTTGGCCCATAATGTTTAGTGCCACATAAAAGGCTATTGGGAAAGGATCCAGCCTTAAGCATCAGCTCTCATTAACTACACTGCAAATTCCATTTCAAAAGACTTTCTGAAATTTTCTGTTCACATTAAGTACCAAGAGCCAGATCCTGAGATGATGTAAATCAGAATATCCACAATGAAGTCAAAGAAATAAGGTCAATAAAAATCAGTCAATGAACTCAATACAGCTAAGGAAAATTACACAACAGAGAATCTGGCCCAATGAATAATTCTTTAGTCCAAGCAACACTGCAGAATTTTTTTATCTGCAGTGACTGATCTTCTTTGCATATTCTGTGGTTCTTCACCTGTGGAAGGTCATTAGATGAAACTGCTGGAAAGCCCAATACAACAAAGGCTGTACCATGAATAAATTCAGTTCTGGACTGTAAAACAGCATTTTGCCCTACTATAATAAATAACATTCTTTTCTGAATTTTGTGATGGTCTGACTTTTCTTGAGATAGAACAATAGCATAATTTACTATCCAACAAATCCCTGCCTACAGGAAAGGGGGGAAGTTCTCTTTTGCCTGCTTACTGTGCTGGTTTTTATAGACCTCTGGGTTATGTAAAAAAGGAAATAGGTTCAAATGTTTATTGTAAAATGAAGCCTCTGCTAAATATGTAGTTTTCTCTCCTCTTGTCTGAATATGACTTACACAGTCTAGAGCCCTGGCCAATATTTTTGGATCCACATTCCTAAGAAAATATATTTGAACTACCTTACAGGTTACAAGTCTGTAACATAAGTGTTTGTAGAGATCAAAAGCCTCCACGCATGCATTCAGTCAACCAGATACAAACATTTGGACAATAATTTTAATCAAGTCAATACAACTCACTTCACCAAGCTAAAATATTACCCTTTTTAACAATAATAATTTATAGTACCATAAATGTCCTAACAAGAAAACAGGACTATTTTAAGCTAAGCCCTGCACGAATGCCAGCCAAGGTAAGAGTTACAAAAATAATAATACAGAAGTCCTGTCACAACCTCTCCTGCACTCCAGGGAGCAAAAGATGGAGCAGTAAAAGCAAATACACTTTATGATACTGTACTGCAACAAGTCATCTTCTCTCTGTGCACAATTTGGGTTTGCAGGAAGTCTGCACTTTGGTATTTATTTGGTAAAACTAAAAGATAAATCTGGCTTGTGTCTTAGACTGTGCAGCATTCTGGCAGGATCAGCAAAGCCCTAAATGGGACCCACATAAAAACAAATTCCATTACTCCTCCTCCCTCTTTGCAATATTCCTTCAGCTTGTGTTTGAAGGCCATCAAAATATGAAATTTGCCTTAAATATGGAAGCTGCATGACAACATTTCAATTAAAAAGCTTTTAGGAAAGGTCATGAAGAGCATCTATTACATATTTCCAAAGGTCTTGGGAAGGAGAAGGGTACAATATGGGTCACATCACAATTATGGTAAATTGGGTAAAAGACAGTTTCCTGAGACTACTCCAAGCAGAATAAAAGTGATTGAGAAAGTCACAATATGACAGGTATTAATAAGTACTACCTATCATAATGTCTGATATAATATCTTTTATCAGAAGGATCCCAGAGTACATTAACTAATTTCTTTTATCACTAACACATTCCCATATTTCTGAGAAAGCAGTGCACTGATGAACTCTACACAGCAGCACAGCATGAAATTTTTCATAATCCCAGAAAGTGAAGAATACCATTTCTGTTTGAAATTTGGGCAGGGAAATCTGCATTTAGGGGTAAGTTCTCACTAGCACAGTACATTTTCAATAGCAAACATCCTGAAGTGCTGCTTCCTTCTGTCCAAAGCCAACAACATCCAGCACCAGCTGTGCACTTTGTAACAACTTTTTTAGAGTAAGTTCAGAAGAGGAGCATTAGTTACTGAATCACCAGGGATGTGCCCTTCAAAATCCATGTCCAATACCAAGGTTTCCTATCAAAGCACTACCTCAGATCAAGATAATCTGAATTATCATAACTGAAGAGATTCCAGTCCATGTGACACAGCAAATCCCACACTCCTATGCTATTTAACAGTCAGTAAAATATCCAAAACCTTCCTGGAATCTTACCTGAGTATCTAGGAAAGATGGCCTGTGTTAATACCCATAATATGTTTCAACAATTAAAAAAAAAAAAATAAACAAATAGATAGATTGCTGAAGAGGAAATCTTCAAGGGCCTGGATTTGACAGGCTTGTCAATATTAAGCAAAAATATGTGCCTAAAGTAAGGAGAGGATGAAAACAAAGGCCTATTACCAAGTATAAAATATTTTCTTTTGGTTCAGACTGCCATCTTCTAACCTTGTCTTCCTTCAAACCTGTGTCCATTCTTAAAATATCTATCTATCTATCTATCTATCTATCTATCTATCTATCTATCTGTCTATCTATCTATCTATCTATCTATCTATCTATCTATCTGCCTACCTTCAGTGAAACAATGCAAAAATGTGATTTTTTTCCTATGCCCACAAGGCTGGGAGGAAGCATGCTGATGTCATAAGGATGCAAAATTACAGAGAAAGAGCTCTCAAAAAAACAAATCTGTCTTTTGTGTCTTGGGAGGAGTTTGATTTCTGTGACTATGGATTTTTTCTGGGTATTATTATTTTTCCACTTGCCTGTGAAGGCTAAATGAATAATTATATTGCAACAAATCAGCCTAAGAAAAATATTTATTTGCAAAGAAAGGTATATACAGCTTCATTTGTTAATCTCAAAATCTCTCCTTTTCCAGATCATATAATTGAAAATGCACTGGGCTTTTAAATATGGTTTCCATAATTTTGATGATGGCAAAACAAATATTCACATGGTTTTTCAAAGTAAGGATAGTTCAAAGTCTTTAAAAATCTGTGAAACTCTTTTATTGAACGTGATATGTCGCAAATGAGGACTCGATTTTCTGAAATATGAAACCCTTCCATATTCATGCATTTGTCCAGGTCGTATCTCTCCTTTGCCTTGGATTTTTCCCTACCTTCAAAATGTCCCAGCAGGGCTGTGTAGGTAAGAGGACTTTGCAATCCTATGGATCCTATGGATCACCATTCCCGTCGCTTCTATTATTTCCTAGAAATCATCTGAGATCTGCACACGGGGATTCCTGCCTCCCCAGCCCACCACATGTGCACACACACACAAGCACACACACAAAAGATTATTTTATGCTGACATTCAGCTGCCAGCTCATTTTATCCTGGTCTTTATAAAATAATATCCTAAGTAGCCTATTAGCTTTAAGGTCAAAGTCTTTGTCTATTTTCTAAATCTGTTCTCTCCTCTCCCCCCGCCTCCCACTTCCTTTCCTTTCATTACCCTTTCCTATCAATTATCTCATCCCTGCCTGCTGCCCATCTGAGCAAGCCAGCAGGACCCCCTCAGTGCCCGCCAGATTGTCTCATTCAGCGAGCTCTCAGGTTGCTGCTGATTGCCGTCTTTATTCATTACCAAAACACTTGCTACGCGGTGCTTGGGCCCTGGCAACCGAACCCGACGCGCTGCCAGCGAGAACGTAATTACTGCTGCACCCCAAACAGAGGGTGGAGGCTGCTGTGAGTTGTTAGAAGCAGGAGTGAGATGGACCTGGGCTATTTTCATGCGGCTGGAGCTGGCTCCTTGTTCGCCAGGCGGTGTGCGCGCTAATGATTGGCCTGAGTCGCGGTTTTGACAGGCTTTATCTGAGACAAAACGCATCTCTAAACAAACACAGCTCCGTCAAGGGTAGCAATTTACAGGTGTGGAATATGGTATGAGAGGAGCTCTGCCTGAGCTTTCATCTACGGATTTATGAAGTGTCTGCAGCCATGGGCACTGCTTGGATGTGGAAGGTGTGCTGGGAGCTTTCTCTGATCTGTGGGAGGCTACGCATAAGGGCAGAGTTCGTTTTCCTTATTTCTTCGCTGAACTAAAACAGTTATTAGACACTGTTAGGCAGCCTAAAGTCTCCCAAGTGATGATTGCCCTCCCAAAGGAGCTGAATGTTACTTTTAAATTATCTCAGGCACAGATTATCCTTTTCTCTCCTTGTGTGCAAATTGCACAAGTTCTTATTTCGTCCTCTGTATTTATTGCCCTTCCCTGTAAAAAATCTTAAAATTTCACTCTTTCATTGGGGAAGTAAAGCTGAGCAATGTTGCTGTTTCTTAAAAATATTTATTAGGGGAAAGATCATTCTAACATCAGCTGAAAGCTTCTGTGTGTCTTTTGTATCTGCTCTTCAAATCCTTAATCTTTAAAGTGCTCACAACGAGGAAAATGCCTTAATGCTAAGCAGTCTCTAGCAGATTTGAAAGTTAAATTCAAGCAGCATTTATCTCACCATCAATGGGAAGGATTTATCCTATTACCTATTACTGCCATTGACAAGAATAGGTCCTGTGTATCTCCAACATACAATGGGAAGCAGACCCATCTAAAACTTCTCATATAAGAAAAATCACCTTTGATCCAAGCAGTATCAAACTGTATGACAACAGTTATAGTGATAATACTGTATATCACATGGAGAATAATTGATGAACTGAAAGGAAGCCAAAGAGATAATTAAAAAAAAAAAAAAAGAAAAAGAAAAAAAAAGGAGAAACCTTTCATACCACAGAGTTACAAAGACCTTGCCCCTGGATTTGTTTGCAGTGCTTTGCTTAAGGTTTAATTCTATTGATTACACATTCCATTTTCCAAAGTGCCATTTGCCTGAAGGAGCAGGTGGTGTTTGCTGTTTCCATTTAACTGATATATTAGCCATGTGGTGCACTGCATCAGTGGGCAGTATTAATCAATTTACGGCAAGATGACAGAGAGAATCACTCACGGCAAAATTGCAAGGGGGAAAAAAAGGACAAAAGCAGGAAAGTAATGACCATTAATGGGGAACTTGAAAACAGAAAAAAACAAAATCTGGGCTTTTAATACTTCTCTTTCATAACAAATGGAATTGGAAAAATTTAGGAACAGCCAGTGTTTGAAAGGAGACAAATATTGCTATGTTCAGTGCAGCTTACTTTTTGTAAGCACTTTGCTGTTTGGCATTGTGTGATAAATACACAGTCACAGACCTCAATACTTGCTGAGAAACTTAGATTTCCCTCCCTTAACTAAAAGCAAAATGCATTATACAAGATCGAAGCAGTACAGCTCTTTCCTTGGAAGATCCATTAAGTTTATATATGTGAAAATTATATTTGTTCTACTTTATATATTATTTTAATAAATATTTTAAATTTCTGAAATTAGTATGAAGATTTCTATGACTCTGAGGTGTTCAGGTTCAAATCAGTTGGTTCCTTCTATCTGTAAGATTTTCATTTTCACAAAAAAAAAAAAAAAAGACCAAATTGCATATTGTTCTGTAATTGTGTTTCTTCAAAAATATATCTTGATTTAAATTCAGTGAGAAAATAGAGAAAGACACATGCAGAGGAGGGCAAGTGACTTCCTCTCTATTTGCAGTCAGGAAATTCATACCTTTCTTCAGGAATCACAGGGAAGGCACCAAACTTTAACTAAATAGTTTTGCACTCCAAATTGCTTCCTCATCCACAGAATAAAGAATTGGCAGAGGAGATTTAGGCTCCCCAAGAGTAACTCCAGGAGGAGCTTGGAGGGCCTTGCCTTTCTCAGGCAGGTCAGTCCCACCAGAGGAGGAGCAGCACATTCCTCTGCCGCAAATCTCACTGCTCTTTCTCTCCCCACGCAGCATTTTCACCCTTCCAAACTGGGTCCAGGCCCACCCTGCACTGCTGTGTCCCCATTCTGCGAACAGAGAAATGCCCTGGCCACGTCCACACTTGGTTAATTTGGATGGTCCAGCACAGATTCTCTAGGGAGCAGATGCTGAGTTCAGGCTTCAGGGCCAGGCTGGATCAGACCCTAAAAACCTGATCCAGTGAGTGCCACCCCTGCCCATGGCAGGGGGCTTGGGGCCAGCTGAGCTTTAAGGGCTTTTCTACCCAAACCATTCCATTATTCTATGATTCTATAAACCATAGAAAAGACCCAGGATGGCTGAAGACTTCTTGAAGTTTGCAGAATCAAAGGATTCTGCAAGAAATGCAAACCCTCACATTGAATACCTAGCAACACACTGACAAAGAGCTGAAAGGAATGTGAGCCTGTGTAAAAGGAGAGGCTCCATTTAGGAACTGTCAGATGTTCCTGAACAGCATGTAATCCATCTCCTTTGTCTCCTTACACATGCTGTCTCCTATAAACTGACTTATCCCTAAGTATCTGATGCATTTTGTTGTTTAATATTCTATCCTTCCTCATTGTTATAAAATATGATGATGCAGTGAAACTATGCTTCATAAATTAACAAATAATAATAAAACACTGCTTCAGAAACTTGTCTAAATGATGTAATGTTATCATGAATCATAGCCTTAATAAGGATAAAGGAAATATTTGACAATGGAGTATCATACTGCAAAATTCAATGCAGTGAAGTTATAACAGCTCTGAGTAGCACCCCATCATTAAATAAATTTAGCAAGCTTTTCAATTAGATGCCACGTCCTGGATGTAATAAACTTGTGGAGAGTTTGCTTTTGTATCTTTTCTGGTTTTTCTTTTTTGCACTTCTGGACAGAGAGGGAATTTGAACATCTGAGCAAGTTTACAGGGTCTAAGTGAAGATGACAATAATGTGAAAAGCAGAACTGGGAAAATCACTTTAAAACATTAAGTGAATTGTACATGGGCTAATTTACAGACTAGGGACTCTTAAGGGAAATTTCTTTTATCCTCCTGAGCTACTTCATAGCAAAACATTATCAGGAAACCATTTCAAAAAATCATGCCAGCTTAGGAATTGCCACAATTAATGAATCTCATGGACCAGTCTTCCACATTGTTCTTTCCTTAACAATGTCTAATAGCTTGTATTTTGGAAGAAAATGTGAAAAAGCCCCACAGCCTTGCTGCACGCAGCTGTAAGGTTACTCCCTTTGGTCTCTTCACAATTGCTAAAATGAAATAATTTAATGCCGAAGCATATGCTTTAATATTATGGGAAACTTGTTAGGCAATTAGAGCTCCAGCTTTTCTTTATAAGCATTCAAGGAGCTGATCTTAGGGGAATGTTTCTGTATTTTTGGTTTCTGTTACACCTGGTGTCTAACAGTTTCACAGTGGATTTTTTCATGGTACTACTCCAGTAGCAGGCACTATTCTTGCCGCCCTGTGGATAACCATTGTTTTTCATAGATTTTTGTCTGTTTGCTGTGATTTTTGTTGCAATACACTATGTAAAGACACAATATAGCAGCTGCAGAGTGTTCCATCACCTTTGCCAAGCTTTGCAGCTCTCACTCATACAGGCACACTCAGGATATGAGATGCTAATTACTTCAGGAGATGCAGTAGGAAGGACTACTCACATCTCTAGCCACCAAAACAGAGGACATGGAAATAGAGCTGTGAATTTCTATTTGCAATTTCTGCCTTAGTATTCTCACTCAGTGCTTTCTGCTCAAACATGAAAATGTTCTCAGTGATGCTGTAAGTAACTGCAATAGATTACCAGAAGTCATGATGCTGGAGCAGGGGCCTTAACATCTCTACCTTAATATTTTCATGGTATTTTTGGGGGGTTTTTTTGGTTGTTTTGTGGTTTGGTTTTGTTGTTGTTGTTGGTTTTTTGGGGGTTTTTTTTTTTTTTGGTTTTCTGGGGTTTTTTGGGGGTTTTTTTGTTTGTTTGTTTGTTTTGGTTTTTGGGTTTTTTTGGTTTTTTTTTGTTTTACACACCCAAACACATAGTTCTGGTGTCAGGTTGCTTATCTGCTGTTGTGAAGGGACTTATAGAAAAATGCTGCTCACGCTTCCTAAGAGGAGGGACAGATGTCTTAGGACTGCAAGTGCCTTCATCTCTCTAAAAGGAGTCGTGGGACAGCAGAGTGACCTTCCCTGGCAATAGGAATGATGCCATTCACAACTGTGATCCTGGAGCACATTCCCTGTGCTCTGCAGAGCACCTTACAGCACTGCTCTCTACCTCCATCAGCACCACAACCTTCCAAGAGCGGCGAGATTACAGCCCTGAGCCCATTCCTCTCCTTGTCTGCTAAGGAAGACAAGCAATTTATTTTCTCCTCTGTAGCAGTGCCCTCCTTCCTGGCCTGGCACATCACTCCAAGTCTCTTGGTGTGATGTAAGGGCGGGCAGAGACTGGTCCTCATCAGCAATTCTGCATAGTTATGCCCATGTAGAATAAAAGCAGCCTTCTCCACACCAGGCTGCTTATTAAACAGCTCTTAATGGTCTGTGAGACCTTCCCTCTTCCCTCTGCCTCCAAAAATGTACGTTGCTTTATGGGACTTGTGGGAGCTACAGGCTGACTACGTAGAACTAGAAAAGGATGAATTCTAATTAAGAGATAATGTCAGTGGAATAGAACTTTGTCACAGGATAATGATCCCCTGCTGTTAGATAAATATGGAAGCAAAACTTAGGCAGTTTTTGAAAATAAACAGTGAGGTGATGCCAAGATGTTTATTTTCAGGAAGGGAAACATTTATCCCTCTGCAGTATTTGTATTTCATGGGGTTTTTTAATTAAACAAAACCAATCCTTCCCTCCCACACAACAGAAAACATCTTCATTAATGACCTTGGCCTTGCAAACCATCAGCAGTGTACAATCCTAACTGAAATCCAAGAGAGGTGGAAGGCAGCACTGACAGGTTCACCTTAGGGAGGTAATAGACTTTTGAGAATGTCATCAATAAAGCTTAGCAACGATTAGTAATATTTTTCCACTTATTAATACTCAAATTACTAGCTATAATGAGCCAAACTACCTTCTGGCAAAACTCCTTTTTGTCAATGGATGTACGCCAGCAGGCAATTTGGTTCAGTGTTTTACATTTACTGTATATGTATTCAGTGGGCAAGTTTTGATCTGTTACCTGTTTATATTTGGAACACATCAACAAAAGTCAGTGGAATTACAAAGTGAAAACTATGCAAAATCTGCTTATTAATGCTTTCACACTGTATTTCTTTAATTTGCAGTTTCTTGAGAACTGGGGAGAAAATAGAGCATGCAAAATACAGTGACTTATCGAAATCTGAAGGAAAAAAGCTGCAGAAGTCAAACTGTATGGCAGTGACTTTGTTTGCTTTGTCTGCCAAAAATAGTTCTCTTCTTCCAATGCAACTGGAAGTCGCATGAAAATCAGTGAGTTACAAAAGTGTGGGGAGGAAACCTGGCTGCTGCTGCAGGCTGCAGAAAAGGGCATCAGAAACACCAAGCTTGGAAGTTCCAGGTAACAAACTGCAGGCTCTGGCTTTCACCCTCTGTTTAAGGGAAAAGCCTTGTTCTCACCCTATTTTCTGGTTTCTAGTGAATCTGGGAAGACATACAATCAAGGTGCACTTGTTGGTCCCAAGCCCTTGGATATCTTTGGGGTTAATCCCAGAAATTATTGTCAGCCCTGCACCAGTGCCAATGCAGCTCTGGAGTGGCTTCTCTACTACCCCCAGCAAGAAGGAAGGAGGAAATTTTTAAAGGATGCCACGGAGGCATTGATGTGCCAGCAAGAAGGAAGCAGCACTGACATGCCATCAGTTGGAACTTGTCTCACACGACAGAACCTATGCCACAAAGACTCAGCTGCTTCCCTATGCAATTTAGGCTCCATCCTATCCCAAATTGCAGATTTTGTCAACTGACAAAAAAGCATCACACAGATATTTCAGCAAGAATGAGCATAGTTTTAGTTAATTGATTAAATGAATCTGGTACACTTCTACATTGTTTTGCTGTTCTGTTATTTTCATAATATGGTATTTAGCTGCCAGGAATTATGATCAAGAAAATTCAGTGCCTTGTGTTTGTTTTGGGTCCTTTTTTCTAGATGAGCAAGTATAAAATAAAATCAATTAAAAAGCGGGATTGCAATTTCTAGTGGCACTTTGCAATGACTGATTAATATCTTCTGAATATTTTTCCACCATAAATCTGCTCAGCTTGATTCTCTTCCCTAGGAAACTATTTAAAAATGAATCAACTTGTCAACATTTTGTTTGTTCTTAAATAGCATCATTGTTGTTGTTGTTGTTATTAGTGGAGGGTAACTTTGTTTTTTGCCATCCAGAGGATTCCAGGAGCTCTGGCTCCGTGCATGGCCCAGCTATTTGATATTCAGGATGCTTTGCCCCTTCTTCCATTGCTATGGCAAGGTTACACAAAGTCTGCAGCTCTGTGAAAACAGGTTCCTCTGGAAGCTGCAACTCTGACAGACTTCGTGCACAGCAAGGCACCTGTGACATCCTGGTGTCTGCCAGCTCCATTCTTGCTTGATTAGGTCTTGGTTACCTCAGTGATAATGTCTGGAGGCACTGATTAATGCACAATAATGGTACATCTCACTGGAAAGATAAGCTTATAGAAGATCAATTAAACAGTGGCAATTTCATAGGCTACAAGCTGGAAGAATGGTACCCAGCCTTTTCTGGGAGCTATTTTTTAACCAGTCTCTTTTGCTTGCTCTAGAATTTTCATTTTAAACACTGACTATCATGGTGGGGGGGGGGGAAGAAACACCCTGAAAACAAAAGGTGATGGTACCCATTAAAATTACAAGGGAAAATGAATATGAATCAAGGCCCCTGAACATTCCTTCAGCTGTCAGAAGGCTACAAATTCTGCTCAGATGGTAAGACAAGAAGTTTTTTCAAATGCAAACTTGCCATAAATGGTACATAGGAGAATGCCATTGTTTCATGCAATTACATTGTTGCCTGGGCAACCATGTACAAAAGTTAATGTAAGTACAGGTTTAAAGATGAAGTGTCTTCTGAATTGGAATAAAACCCCATTTAATAGTATAGATGATCCACAGGAAAAAAAAATGACCTGAATGTAACTATAAAAAGACCTCTTCTTGAGAAGGAGTATAAATTAAAGGTTATCTTACTCCTTCAGTTTTTAGTCAGTCATTTTAATAATAACAATAATAAAAGCAGAAATCTTCAGGTAGTATATCTTAATAGATATAACAATGAAAATTTAAAGAACATGAATATCATCTTCATATCAGAAGATTTTAGAGAGATTCATCCTCTAAATAGAAAATTCACAGGACAATTTTTCTCATAAGGGCATTTAGCAGAGACAACAAATTATTTTGCCCTAGAAAACAGTAGTATGAGAAAGTATTTTATTGAAATGCATCCAGAGATTGTTCTTCCAATAATTATATTTAATGCTGATGGGGAGGGAGAAAGCCCATATTGTACTGGGCAATCAGTTTTATTACTGGAATGACTACACTTCTTCCTATCATCAGGCTGGATTTAATGGCAGAATTATGGCCCATTATGTCTGTTGCAATGACTTCTCCAGAAAAGGGCGACCAAAGATATATATTTGAATGTGGAACTAAAACACATTGTTGAATGTATTCTTTGGGGTATTTTGCCTCCCTGGTCACAAGCCAAAGTGGAGAAACATCCAGAAATCATGACAGACAGAGGCCATGAAACAGCAAAAGAGCAGAAATTAAGAAAGACAAGATCTCCCTTGTTATGCAGTCATGGGTTTGGGGTTTTTTTTAATCAAAATATAATCTGCAAGGCATCCTGAATTAACACCCCTATTTATAATGACAGCAACTGCCTCTGCCTGTCAAATCAAAATAAATACCTTTCTCAATTTGCAGGGAAGATTAAAAATACTCTTCTTTCTTTTCTTTACAAATAAAGGTATTATTTTTGAAAGGAAAAGAAACTCTTGTGCAGCCTTTGTCACTGTAAAAAAACCCCAAAGATGTGTCCTGTATTTAGAAGGGACAAAACACAAGAAAACTTATTGAAAGGAACAATGCTGTACTACTGCAGACATGGAGCAGCTGACCTAGCAGGTCTTTTCCATCTCTTACATCTTTGACTCTGTGAGAAATGGTACAAATGCATAATAGAGTCTAACACATATTCACTAAGGCACCGAGGAACTGAAATACATAACAAAATAACACAATTTTGCCTGCTAGGAAATGGTAACTGTGTTTTGCTGAAAACGTCAGTTAGAAAGAAAAGAGATTTCTGGCCTATGTTGAAAGAAAAAACCTCTTTGTGCTAATCCAGTTGGGCATGATTTTCACAAGTGCAGAACACTTAAAACTCCACTTGAAGTCAATAGAAGCTGCAAGTGCTCAGCACTACTCAAAATCAAGCCCCTTGGGAACTGATGAAGAACAAAGAGCAAGGAACTTGTGCCTCAGATAAACTGACTGTCAAAATTTGTAGAGCTGCCATCATCTTCTCATTTAAACATGTTCTTAACACCTTCCTCTGCCTCTGAGTGATAGCTATAAGTCACTCCAATCTGGCACTGGTTAGGCAAGCAGCAAGCTAAGATTTCTGCATGTATGCTAATGCATTTGATTTGGAATGATCATCTTGCGTGTGGAGCTCCGCATCTGTACTTTTTAATGCATTTAACACACTCGTGTAGTTTCCTACCCAGGTTGAAGTTATTAGAACAGATACCTTCATAAAACATCAATTAGATGCAATCAATTCTCTCTCCTTTTTTTTTCCTTTTTTTTTTTTTTTTTGTTTTGTTTTGTTTTGTTGTTTTTTTTTTTTTTTTTTTTTTTTTCCCATTATTATGGATCTCTCCAAAGCTGGAAGACCAAAAAAAAATCAATAAATTATCCAGCTTCAGCATGGTGGTTATCAACCTGAGCTTGTAGGAATTCCATTATTAAGTTGACATTACAAACCACAGGTAATTGGAATGTATCAATCTTTGGGTGTCTGTCAGATTAGGGTTATAAATCAACACAGTTAAGAACAAAGAAGGAATTGGACATTGAGCCATTTTCTTCAAAATGTACTGACAATTCCAGCAACTGTAGTTTGTTTCTGAGGAAATAGGAGAACTTAAAACATTGTCTCAGTTCGATAAAGAAAGGTGATCTTATTGGAATTCTTATGAAGAGGAAAAAACGTCTTGTTATGACTCATAAAATAATAATAGTATGAATAATACTTTGCATTGTTTTAGAGCCATCTATCTCAGAAGCTGAAAGTAACTTTATAAAAATTAATGGATTAATCTTGACACTTCAGCTTTGAGGTGAACCATTATCTTTGTTTTACAGCTATTAAACTAAAGGCAAACAGATTCTACACATCTTGCTAGGTTAACACTTGGAGCAGGCATTAAATACAGTCTTTGCAGGAAATGCTGGCCTTCTCTGGAAGCAAGGCAGAATTATCAGTTCATCTGGTGGTATAATCCAGATCATATGAAATTGCTTTTGAACCTGATGGTCAGTGACATTTGAAAGAACTGAAGTCTCAATAATTGGTAATTTCCTCCTGAAGTCTGGAGGCGAGCAAAGGCAATGATCCAACATAGTGTCCCTCTGGCATCAAGGTCTACATTTTCCAGACCTTTTATTTGGCAACAATACCTGATAGCCAACGTGAACATAAAATTCAAGACAAGCCATGGTTTGTTTCCTTCCACCCAGAGGATCTCCTGGAGCTCATCTTGTGAAAAGGGGAAGAGGTAGGGTTATGTTGGGACTAGGGTAAATGGATCTGTGGGACACCAGGGTTAAACAGTTCTGCTAAAAGAATACCTATGTGTGCTTAGTTAAAAAATAAAATTTATTTCAGAAATCAGTCCCTTTAGAAAAAAAAAACATCAAACATCTGAGTGATAAAACACATCCTTCAATATCTATCCTTCATTTTTGCCTAATGACATATGCCTGGATAGCCACCAATCCAGAGTACTTTGGAAAAGATCTTAATCTGTCTGAAATGGAAGAGCTGTCACACTGAGATAAGCTCAAGGACTAAAAATTTGTTTTACTAAAAATTCCTATCTGGAAATTCTTTCTGTAGCAAGGTAAACAGTTCCAGCTAACCTACTTTCTACAGAGTTAAAGGAAATATTTTCAAAGGATACCAGAGGTTCACATACCAATACGCATACGAATTTTCTCTGTGCTTGTTATATACTTGTGTTTATCGTGACTGGGCACCTCTCACAGTGTCAGCTTAACAGAAGTGAAAGTCAAAAAACATCTAAGTATGTGCTCCCATGCACAAGTGTAATAATACTTCTCTGGATGACAGAAGGCATAAATGCATTGGCACAGCAATGCAAATAGGTGAGGTTCAAACTGATAAAAACTGGTTTTGAGATGCATATCCTGAGGATGGGCCAGAATTACATGGTTTATTATTAAGACCCTTGGGTTCAGCCAGGACAGATCTGACTGACCACAGCAAATTTTGGGAGTGTACTGTTGATGGTGTATTATTCATGTAGCACTACATAAAATTAACACAACGGTGAGGAAATATTGGCTACAGTCCCAGCAATAAAGCTCTCACCTAATACGAGGGCCATTATTAATGAGAAGAAATAAATTATGTGCTTCACCTCTTCCTTCAAGTTCCCCAATGTAACATGGGCTCTTTTACACCTTGTATAGATTTTGAAGACTGGTGTAAGACTCATATGGATCTCTTTTCAAGATAAAAGGTTTTTATGTATGAGGTATGGAAGACCACGTAGTTCAGTTCACCTCAGCTGCAGAGCTCTAGTGATAATATATAAATTATCGTGCCACCAGGGCTAGGTATCTTTGAAGGATGTCTACTTTTGAAGCTCTCCTAATCTCAGATCTGATTCTCTTTATCTCTTCAATCAGAAGATGAGGCAATATATTAGAGAGCAAGGTGGAAGCATAGCTGATGAGTTCCCCATTTAACAACGACTCAGGCTTAAAAAGAAGACATTTCCAGGACTTCAGAACTGTCCCAAGGTCAGCTGCCTTCACTCACGCTCGTTTCGGAAGGGGAAGATTGTTTTATAGACATGGCTTTGGAGGATGCCTCCAGTAGAGGAAGTTTACAGAGAACCACAAGTTAGGCTCACTGCAGGATGTGATGCCATGGGGAGGAAGAGCATTTTCCCTGAGCTCTGGATCCTCCCAGTTAGTGAGCAGACCAGCTCAGCACACCGGGGGAGAGCAGCGCAGTTGACAGGCCCATCCGATTTCAATTAGCATTTCAGCTTCAGCTGACAAGTCAGAAAGACAGAGTAGGGGAAAGCTGAACGCGAGACAGCGAAACACGGCACAGAAACTCAGCAGACAGGGAAATAATGTAAAGGCTGCTTGATTTGCAAATTGACTCATGCAGCAAAATCAGTTTCCTTATTATTATTTTACAAGACAGAAAATTAAGGGCGGGGGGAGATATATAACTACATGAAATTATTTAAACCTCGAAGAAAATATCTGGAAAATGTGAATAGTTCATCCACTTAAAAATTCTGTAGAAGTAACAGGCAGGGGGAGCTCCTCTACTGGTCACAGGTGAGATTAAAACCAGAAGGTCCAGGAGCTGCTGCCATCACTGAGCTGGGGCAATACTGGCCACCTGCTAATTAAAGGGTCTGACATAGCTACCAAAAACTATGGGATTTCCCACCAGTTACAAGACGAGTGGACACAAAAGTCAGGATCTATTACAACTGGCATTTTTGGCGAAAATGAGCTACACTTCAGATCTATTTTCCCTCAGGGTTTTGAAGAAGGGGGACAGATGGTTGGATAATTTATACCATTTGGCATGAGGTTACATTTGAAAAAAAAGGGAAGGGAAAATAAAGGAAACCGAGAGAGACAGAGAGGCATGAGCTATACATAACTGAGCAGAGAGGCAATCACTAGACACAGATTTGCTCAGGCAACACCACCAGTATGTGTCGCTAAATATTATAATGGCAATTTTAAATGAAAGATAGGGATTGGTGACTCCACCGAGGAGAAATTAGAGTGGACAATATGAACATTTATTTTCTAAACATCCCCATCTGAAGATCTCAGAAAGCTCTTGCATCTGTTTGTTTACATTAATACATGATCATGCTTTTCACTTCATATTCTTACTCATCACAAGGTATCTGGGTTCAGTGGTTCACTTCTTCCAGACTTCATCTTGCAGCAAATACCACCATTTTTCTTGTACAGCAACGAATAGGTAAAGCTCTAGCTAAAACTAGATCAATTTTAGGAGTGATCATATTAAAAAAAATTCAAATATGATGGTCAATTGCAGTGTAATGAACTTCAGAGCACATAAAAGTGGAGATGAACTCAATGGAGTAGTAAATGCTACACATTCCCATACTGAGAAATAACAAATCATCTACAGGGCACTGCAAAGGGAAGCACAGCAAATTGAAGGTCTTTTTCAGCCTGGCTTCCTGAAGAATTAAGTTTATGTAAAAATCTCTATTAATTTTTCAGTCTTCTCTACCATCACTGCACCCACTAGCCAATTTTCACTAAATCTCTCAAAGACATCAGATTGATATATGGATATTGGGTGGTTTAGGCACAGGAATGGGTTGCCCAGTGAAACTGGGGATGCTGCATCCCTGGAAATGTCCAAGACCAGGCTGGATGGGGCTTTGAGGAAACTGCTCTAGTGGAAGGTGCCCCTGCCCATGAAAGGGTGTGGGACGAGCTGATCTCTAAGATCCCTTCCAATCCAAACCACTCTGTGACTTTGATTCTATGATATTGCAGTTAGACAGGTTATACAAGGGTAAATAAAGGTGAGACACTCAAACTAGATCCACAACTGAGGAAAAACTCGCAGCCTAAACTTCATGGTGTGTTACAGAGCGCAGCTGCCATACAAAGCAGAGCCTGTGCGCGCTGTCCACTGCTTCCATGTTGATCTGCAAAATAAATCCAAACCAACAAATTTTCCTGAGCCCCTCTGGCTGGTGGAGGTGTGACACTTACCTCAGCAGCCTCAGTTCCCAACCCCAGCTCTGCTCAGTGGCTAACATTTACTCTCTTAAATGTGTTTCTCAAACAGCCACCTCGGGAAGGTCTTGGAAAAAGCCAAAGCAATCAAAATACGTAGAGAGAACTGTGTCAAATCTAAAGCTGTAAATATTAAAAAGCCATTGCATGAATATTGCAAAGCTAAATGCTAATGTTGGCAGAAAGCCCACAGTTGCCAGTGACCTTCTTTGGGAAGGGAAGGCCGACCTCCAAACAGCCGTATGGGGGTTGCCTGTGTTTGTGTTTATTGTGCATATAAATACACACTGGTCTGTTGACCAAGTTTGTGGGACATTTACAGTAGTTATTAAACTCAGCCTGTATTGTTTCAGCCTTTCCAGAGCTCTGACATTGTTTGTACAACAAATGCTGTCATCTACAAAAGAAACTGGGGGAAAAAAACTGAAAGGAAAGCATGATAATATGGGACAGAGAGGCTGTCACAGCTTTGGTGGCTTCCCAGGTGGTGACAGGAGAGGCTGAGACCAACATGGGTAGCCAGTGCTGCAGGCTCAGGAGACTCCACTTCCTCAAAGCTGAAGCAGAAAGCAGCAGCTCTGTCCTGGCCACACACCACTGTTATGGAGGCAGCTGTAAGTGGCTGTACAGAATCTGCTGCATTTGCACCAAAAATCTGTCTTGTACTTGGTGCAGACTGGGAGAGGCACAGCAAGAGCCAAGGTGATGAACCTTTGGAAATGCTTAAATGTTTGACATTTACACCTTGACCAGACAGCCTTGCTGTGTTCCTTGGACTTGGCATTTTGGTGTGAAACCATCTCTGTCAGAATTAAAAATCCAGATAAACCCTGTCACAATGAATCTGAACTTGCTCCAGTGGAAAAAAAATCAGACCAAGTTTTGAAAATCGCCATCATCTTCATAGGGTGAAAGAAACCACAGAAGGTGATCTTTTAGCAGAGGAAGGGTTGGTGAACACCTTAGACACATCTCTGGCACTAAGGTTTTTATTCACTGGGCTTTTAATTTGTTTTCACAGCGGTTTGAACAAATTGAATTTGTTAATTAAAGCGGTAAAATGAAATGCTGAACATTATTGACTAGATGCTAATTACATTAGAAGAGATATCGGGGGAGGGAGGAGTCCTTGTTTTCAATAGCCAGGACAAATCATATTAAGAGAGACAAGTGATCAGTCTGAGCCTAAATTCTGCAGGGAAAAAACTGTTTACATGTTGTGGTTTAATGTTTATCATTCATGATCTTCAATTGGCAATACCAATAGAAACATGATTACTGCAGCTTGCTATTGTACCTCTTTTCAAATTTCACTCTAGTTTATAACATTCACTAAGCAGAGGTCATTACCCAATTAAATGCAATGATGCTCACTGTGCTAATCAGGAAGGACATTATTTTAAAGTTGGCCTCATGAAAATGAAAGCAGCTCACATTCCATGTCTGAAAAGCACTTTGAGTGTTCAAGCTGTAACTTTTAGTATTAAAAAAATTATTATCAAGTTGATTGTTTTGTTTCTTCATACTCCCTTTCATTTAATGACCTTAATTTCCATATTAGCATATTATTTTCAGCAAAATTTTAATTTCACCCTTCATCTATTTGTATGGGAATGGCTGGAATTTGGTATTACTTTCTTCAGTGTAATTTAACACAAGTATAATCATAGTCCTTCCTGTTAATGACTACTACACAATTTCTGTTATGGGGGTATCCAGCCCCAACCCTCTGAGTTATTTGTAAACAAAATGCTTTCGCCACATGACTGCAATCACTACCTTCAAAAAAATCTCTGTAAAATCCCACTGCTGTGGAATTGCCAAGAGATTTTGATTCCCAAGGTACCTAAATAATGTCTGAAAATAGAACTGAGCCCCTAGATTACTTAACTGATAATTAATATTGTACTCTACATGCAGCAGTTCCTTTCCAGATTGGAGCTATAGATACTAACACGTGTGATCAAAGTGCAATTCAGCCTAAGCCCTCAGAGTTATATTGACTTTGCAGTGTGAACAGGGACAATAAAGATTACTAGAAGCGTTCTGTGTTACTACCATCCAACAGCTCAGAATCCAGAGAGAGGGGATTTGCTGAGTAAGAGGAACCATTTTTTGAACACCACCAGGATACTTAGTGCTTTACAGAAACACAAGGAGACTTTTAGAAAGAATGAAGGCATATCGTTCTAAAAGGCATCAAGTCTCTGCTGCTCATAAATACACTGTAAACAATAGATGAAGCCTCATTATAAAGAAACAAAGAACAATTGTAGCACAGAGAATCAGTATTAAACCTTGCTGGGCAGAGGGAATAAACATTGTTCTTCCTTTAGAGTCACAGCAGAGAAGTGGCAGTAAAATGATAAAAGACTGATTAATGTAAATGGAATAGACTGAAGCATCAATTTCTGTCTAAGAAACAGGAGCAGAGCAAAAAAACCTGAACTGCAACCACCAGGAACAGCAAAAGCAGCTGCAAAGCAGGGCACGGCCACCTGCATTAGCTGAAGCAATGAGTGCAATAAAGCCCCGAGCACAGGAAGGTGATAAATTAAAGGTTCTCAGCTCTGGCATGTTGAGAGTGCCTTAACAGGGACAAAAAGAAAACAAACAAATACTCTTCCTGTTAGGTGTTAAGAGCATGTACTTTGTTCTCCTTTCCAGTATGGACAAACAATGCACAGAATGGCCTAAATGACACATTTCCATTTACTTTCTTTTGGGAAGTTAATTGCCTGACAGCAACACAGCCTGGTTGGGCTCAGTGGGGTCCCGAAAGCTCGCCCCATGTGTAACTTTGTCCATTCAGGCAGGCTCATTGAATCTGTGGGTTTGCACAATGGAGCCTTTGAGCCTGGTCAGTGCTAAGGAGAGTGGTGGCCCTGGGAATGGTGGTGCTCCAAAGGCTCTTCAGCCTGGAAACAAAGCCAGTCAAACCACTGCACATACATTGGGAATGACCCCATGTATGGCCAGTAGTCTGACGGACTCGGTATAATTTCATGATGCATGAGAAAGGACCTATGATGTATAAATGAGGCATAAATTGAAGCTGATTTTCACAATGGTTCTGTCTATTTAGAAAAATAGATTCTTCCAATAATAATTCAGGATTTTTTTCTCACACATCTTTTATAAAGAACATAGAATGTGACCTTAGAATATGTAAAAATCAGGTATAATACAGAGACCTGACAGGTACAGCACTGGCTGATGGGTCTGCACAGACTCCTTCAAGGTACAGATGTGCAGCCTGCACCTCTGGGAACCCACCTCTTCAGATGACACCAACTTCAAATAGAAGCAGGCCCTTATTCCCTGCTTATTCCTTTTTGAAGTTCTTAAAGAGAGCAGAATAACAGTCAAGAGCCTGCTCCTTCCTGCCTAACCTCATTATGGTCTTTCCCTGAGCATGTTTGAGGTTTTTGGTATCCGAAACAAACAAAATCTGGTTCTGTGTCTAATGTCTGTTATCTAATAATGAATCTGTTGAAAAACTACTCCCCAATAAACCAGACTTAATCCAACTAAGTCTGCCCTTTGCTAGTTCAAACCTTTTATTGATATATACTTTATTTACACTCTAAACTGTGAGTAGCTTGGGTGTTGAGTTTTTGGAGGAGTCTCCTGAACAAGTTTCCTTGAACATTTTTGAATGGAGTGCATATAACACAAAGTTTAAGCTTGAGCCAAATTCTTGGCCAAAGAAATGGAAGAGAGAAAAAACCCAAAAAGCTGGAATAAAATACATGGAAATGCCACAGAAGAAGTTATTACAACTAATGCTTCCGAGCTCCTGCTGCATTGATGTGGTTTTACACGTACTCAGTGTAGGTCTGTTGTTCAACAAAAGAATTTTGCTTTATGTTTGCATGGAAGAAGCAATAAATTTATTACAATCAGTGAGCAAAATCCAAAAAGATTGGACATCTGCCTTGGAATCTGCTCACTATACAGAAAACTGTTTAATATTGGCAAAGAAACAAATCTGAGAAGAGCACAGGACCTAATTAAAGGAGACGTGCTTAGAAAACAGATACCACAATGACAGACGACTACTTTTGGACTAGAGATGAACCATGAAGACAGAGTATGAATTTCAGGGTGTTTATTTTTTGAGGTCATCAGGCAGGCTACTTGTTAGAACTCTGTGGGTACCAGGGCTGGTAAGGCTGCTGGTCTCTGACAGTGCCCTCGATTGCTCTGTGTGTTTCAGAAAGTTTCTCTGTACAAACTCTTCATGGAGGACTGAGCAGACCCTGCTCCACCAGAAATATTCACTACAGACAGGAGAGGTTTTAATTGATTGCCTTCATTACAGCTGAGGAAAAATGCACAGAACAGACTTACCTTGAATTTACTATTTAGATGTTTTATTGATTAAAAATAAATGGCCAATATGGCAAGTCTCTGTCTGCACATTTGTTACCTTTTGATTTCAACTAATGCTCAAACAGAAAAGTAGCTTTGCTGCAGGTTCCCTTCATTTCATTTATGTTCTGGCCTGAAGAAGTTTATATCTGACATCAGAGGGATATTCCTTTTTTTTTATTATTATTATTCATATGGGCATTTTATTATCCTTTCTTTGGCTTAAGCAGTTTAATTCATGTTCTGACATCATGGGAGGAAGAATTTCACTTTTTCCAAGTGACAGAATATCAGTTCTTAAAACTTCAAATACAGTGTCACCATTGCCTTTACCAAACCACTGGAGCTCAGGACTGAGTTCTGCAGGACACAGCCGTGGACAGCCAGAAAATTCTAGGCAACATTACCCTCTGGAGCTGTTTGTGTTTTGAGAATTGTCTCTGGATTGCAAAGATCAAAACTTTGCTTTCTGCTTGCCTTCCACCTGCATTTCTGAAAAAAAAAAAAAAAAAAAAAAAAGAATTCTAACTTCACAAGGATTGCTTGTTAGATGGTGCTCCTGGCTCTTGGGAAACTTTCAGAAACTTCAGCTGGCTCAGAGGAATCTAAAATTAAAGGATGACCTTAGTGACCTTCATCATGAAAGTCTGTGCCAGCTAGCAATAATCTGGTTCATATTTTGGGAAGTCAGTAAAACACCACCAAGGAGAAGAGTTTTAAAAATGAATGTAAAAAGCCACGGGTATTGAAATTAGCACCAAATTTGGACTGCCATTTAAGTTTCCATTTCCAGTAATTCCTAATTGTGGTCAAAGAACATGAAGAATTTCAGTCCATTTCCTCCAGAACAGATTAATGCTGCAATCAAAAGCAATAAACTAAAACACAAAATATAATTGAAAAAATGGAACTAGAAGTCCTTGGTAAGGCTAATAGATATAAGAAGTGAAGCAATTTGTGAGCTCTTGTTCCTCCCTCTGAGCTGTTCCCTACCACTCTGGTAATGAGACAGTATGGCAAAGTTTGTCACTGGAGTGTTAGAACAAACCAACAAAGAGTCAAAATGTATCTCACCTCTCAAGAAATTGTCTCCAGATTTGTCTTAGAAGCAGAAGGAATTCATATTGCAGTGGTTTGAAGAAAGCCTATTGTGTGTTTGGACTTACTTAGATCTGCATCTGTACTGAAAGTGTTACCAAACCTCTAACTCTGCTACAGAGCCACATCACAGTCTTGTGACAAAAATGCACCCATGTACACAAAACCTAAATGTGGGGGCCATCCCAGCACCACAGGAGGTGACACAGTGAACTGAACCCTACAGGAGGTGATCATGGCACACTCCATTACCAGCAGCACTGCACAACTGCTACCACTAATGATGCCCATCACACAACACTGGAGCTGGGTGATTAAAGAAGAGGACTCTGGACCTTAAATTTCTTTGTTTTGCCATTCACATGCTATGGAGTCTGAGATTCTTTTCAGAGCTGATATGTCAATGCACTCATTATGGTTTAGCTGAGGTCTGTGTATTGTTCTTCATATATATTCACAGCATAGAGTAAACTCTAATAGCTCCTTTGGAGCTTTAACACTGTGTGCTGTAAATGGTTATTAACAATAGTATTCATTCATTTACATGTAATGGATTCATAATAGCAAAAGTAGAGTGAAAATCTTATGCTGTAATATAAAAAGTAGATACTGCATAAAGGCAGCATTTTAATACTCAATACTCTGACTGCTTTAATTATTTTTTAAATATCAATAGGTCCTGCTTCAGTAGCTTGTAAAATTACACAAACCAAAGCAGCCCTTGTGTCAAAGGAGCAAAATGAATAGGGTGCACAAAGTCAGAGATCTCCACAGGCTCAGTCTTCCCACAGACCTGCCCTTGGTGGGGATGGGAATCCATTCACATAAGGATCTCTGCCTGTGAATGGGCACCAGGATGGAAACGATCCCATCCCTGCAGTGCCCAACATGGAATGCCTGTCCTCCAGGCATTCACAGGTGCTCCAGGAAGTTGCAACCCATGTGCTGGAAGGCAGAGGAGGCAAAAGAAGAAAACCACCAGGGAGAAATTTATAACACTTTCTAAAATCTACAGGCAGGTCATATAACCTCCACCTGATCACCTTTAATAGGACATTCTTTAACCACTAAAACTTCTCTAGAAGGGAAATTGAAGCTGAAATAAAAGACCAAAATGGCTTCATGGAACTGAGAAATGAAGTCCTACATTTCTGAGGAGAGCTGCCATAGAGGCACAAATCCTCACTGAAAACTGTCCATCTCAGCCCTTTTCAGTGTACATTACCAGAACCTTGTTTTTTCTACTACATCAAATAAAAATACCAGCAAATAAGTCAAATTGATGCAATTTAGGACAAAGACACTCCACAGAAAATGTCTGAGGCATTCATTCCCCACAGCCATGGTGGCAAACATCTAATGGAACCTTACAGATGCAGCTCACCACTGGCGCAGAGAAAGGGGCAGAGAGAAAGCAGCAGCTCTGGGGCCCTTCCTAATAAAGTGAAGAAAAAATATTCTTTCTTTGTGAGTTGTTTTAGGGTTTCTTTAAGTTCAAACACAGCTAAAGCTAAGCAAAGGAACAGATTTGAAAATGGAGTCACTAGCAAACCATGAACACACTAAGACTGACACCGCTGTGAGAAAGCAGTTGAGCTTCCAGTACAGGTTTGCTCAAGTCATGTTTTATTTATCTAAGAGTTTAGTACAGTTGGGAGTGTATTTTCTGTGTATATTTTTTTTTCAGAACTTGAGATGGCTTCTCTCAGCACAATCCTAGATGGTAGAATAACATAAGGATATCAGGTCTGATTATATCAGCTTAATAATTGGTTTCTTTAGTCATCAAGAAATCTAATGGAAACTGTAAACATCAATACAAATTTAGCTTTAGTTGGTATCCTCTGAATACCACTACTTTAGCCATTAGTTAGATTGCCTCGTAACACAAATGCAATGCCTTTCTTCTCAAGCAATAGGATGAAATAGAGGAGAAAAAAATACATGGATTCGTGATAGTGAGTACCAGATATGCCATTAAAGGGATTTTTTGGAATCTGAGAAGGTTTATATATAGCATAAAGGATATTGAAGCTTTTGTCTAGCACAGACACAGGAAAAGAAATAGATTTTTAAGGGATTCACTGCATAAACTGTTTTTGGAAGCCAAGTCCAACACTCAGTAAAATCCACCGGCAGTTATTTATCACACAAGAATAATTTGCTCCAATACTTGAATACTTCATGGTGAACAGTAAAGAGCAAATGTTGCTCTTTGTTTTATTGTTTCTTATTTTTGTTTGGCTAATCAAAGGTACTGAAATCACACTGACATGAGCCATGTTCTAATTTACCTGTGGTTTACAGCTGTTGTTTTCAAGCTTACGCTAAAGGTCAGCAGGGCTGCTTGTATCCCTGTCAAGGACGTTCAAAACATCTTATAAATCAGTAATATTTGGGAAAAATAGAATCAAGGAAATTATAGCTGCAATGCCATTTATTTTTGTCTACTTATTAAACTACTATTCCAATGTATTTTATATCTGTAACTATTTAATATAATTAGCTGCAAGGCAATGACATTTTTTATAGCACTGGAGATAAAAAGCTAATATGTTAACCCCCAGGACCTAATTTTTGTGAGGTGAGAGTTTGCTCATTATATTCAAATTAGTAGAGATACAAGAGCACAGGCAGTTATATAGCTTATCTTTTCTGCAAATATATGTAGACCACTCTAAAATGATTTGCCTCTTTTTTTCCCTGGCTATAAATAACTGGAAAGATAGGTTTCTGGTTTGTGCTAAAACTGTGTCTTAAGCTATGAATACCACAGGAAAAAAAAAATGTTCTTTTACATCTGAATGTAAATGTTTACTTCTATATCATAACTATCTCTTTGTTCATAGGAATGAAAAATAAAGCTTAATATATTCAGAGTTTCATCACTATTAGCAACACAAAACCTAGCTTTGTCTCAGATCACAACTGATTAAAAATAATATTCAATTGTAATTATCAAAATTATACCCAATCAAAAGAGCTGCTGTATTGCAGGCATATTCAGAACTTCATGGACAGAGGGCAAAAAGGAGGTTAGAAAATATTAATGTGAAAGCAATTAGTATGATCTGCATAGTAACTTAATCAACAGCAAAAACAAAGTCATTTCTTCTGCGCTCCTAGTTTGTATTTTTATATTTAACTGTGTTCTGAGTGGTGCCAATTACCAATGTGAGAGTTACAGACTTGATTATCTCCCTGATTCTAGAGAGTCCTGTTCCATTGATAAGAATATCTGGTATACAGCCTGTATCACACAATGCTGCTCCATCGCCTGATATTGAGTTAAAAGGACCATAAATCCTGCTTGGCAACCTGGTCTGCTGGAATAATGGAAAGTACTTGGCAGCAGTGGCTGAGCTGTAATTCAAGCTCATCTCCTCAGACAACTGGAGAGGGACACACATGGCCGCAGAACTCATTTCAGAGTCTGAAAACCATTAAACATCTTTTGCTGGCTTCTACACGAAGGACTTTGATGCCAGAACCTCAGTGCCAAGGGATACCCAAAGGGAAGGCATATGGTCTGCTTTCACTTGTGCTAAAGAGTTCATTCTTGTTATTTAAAGAAATAATGGAATGTATGCTTCTTTCTTTATCAACACCCTGCCTATTTTAAAGGAAGTATAATGATATATAATTAAATCAAATACTGTATTTAAGCCTCCTTCACACTGTGCACTGTTGTATCTGCAAAATGGTGGATGTGCAAAGAAGGGAAAAGTCCCAGGAGGGAGCCCAGCTCACCTCTGTGCTCCTCCAAAGAGTGCCTTGAAAAGAGTGAGAGGCATCACTCATCCATGCTCTTCCAGTCCCACAATAAACCATGCTGTGGACATTTTCTATCAACAGGGCAAGGAATGCTACTTCTGATGTATAGCAGGCACCAAAAACTCACTTCTGGCAGAAATGAATGCTTGTAAAAGCAATCAGTGTTTCCCCTTGTGTAACCTTCCCTTACACGATCTAGTCTCACATCAAACCCCTCATCTTAGCATGCAACTGAAATCTGCAAAATTAATGTAAATATTAATAAAGTTGTCAGTGTAACTGTGTTAGAACTGTCTACAAAAAACCTAGAATTGGTTTAGAGCAACTGGTACAGCATAAGCTTATTGTGAGTCTTTATTTCATTCCATGTAGGAAAGGAAATTTTCATTCCTGTAGGATTCACAGACTGCCTGTGACACCAACACTAAATATAACCAGGCAGAAATAAGGAACAGAAAGAGCAGGTACAAAGAAATGGAAGAAATCTGTGAGAAGCTGGAATGAGGTTAGAATTCTTTGCATCTTTTCATCATGCATACTTATAGGGAAAAAGGAGTGGAGCTGGTGCTGCTGGATAAGCAGACCAATGCTCCAGCCTTTTAGATCTGCTGTTCTTACAGCTCATTTAAAGCCTTGCCTCTGTTCCTTGAATCAATACTCAGGCAGCTGTTTTGACAATCTCACTCTTATGGTTTTTCTCCTGGAAGGATGGACAAAGGGGAGAGGGCAATCATCTCAACAAGGTCCCAGCCCTCAAAGGTTTCCAAGGCAGAAGGAGACTGAAACATCAGATATCAGTTGCTGAGATTGACACCATGCAACCCAGCACCTGGCCAAGGAACACTGGGTGACTGAATCAGTGAAAGAATGCATGTGGCAAGACAAACAAGCTAGTGTTTATAACAAAATGTAGGCCAATTGAAATATATAGTTTCCCTATTATAAATTAAAATTTTACCCTTAAGTACCCACATTGGCAACACTACAAAAATCTGAATCCTGAACAGATCAAATAAAAACTGGATACAAATATAATCTGAAGTACCTATTCCTTCTTCCCCTCACCTTTTATTCATCTAGGAAATGCAAATTTCACAATCAAATGATTTCATAAAAAGCAAGTTTCATAAAAGAGTTAAAAAACAAGTCAGATAAATGAAAGCAGGTACTACTCCACCTCCCAGAGTAAACACACTAATGGAGGGATAATTATTCCATTAAGACACAGGCTACAACAAGACAATGAAACTGAACATAGAAACATCAATTTTATAACTCACTGTGCTATAATTATTCTCTGGCTCAGTGAATGCATATACCCTTTCAGAAACCTACCGTGCCTTTCATCTTACATAAAGGATTAAATCTTTAACCCGCACACAGGAAATACAGCCTTCTGTAACATTCCATATTACTCCCTGCACACTGCTAGATACTGCTCATTTATAGTAAAATCTGACTCTTTGCAACATCTGAGGAATGTTGTCCAAATGGCTTTTTCTCACATATGTGTATGTATCTCTGACCTGATTACATCTTCCTCAACTACACACCCAAGAGTATAATACATTCCTAAGCAGCAAACTATGGGGAAAGCTGGGAAGAATTCAAAGATCTTCAGTGTGAATGCTAATTATGATGTATAATTGGAGGACAAAGATATTTCCTTTTAAAATCCAGGAACAAGGATGACCCCTTGTCAATAACACAGCACAGTTTCTAGTACAAGATATCTAAGCACATTTTCCAAGCAACCCAATTAATATCACACAAAAAAACCCCAACAGAAATGAATGTGATTTAAGAGTTTCATTCATATCTACTACAGCTCCTGAACATAAACCAATGTGCCATTTACCCAGCAAATACTCTTAGTAATATTCTGTTCTCTCTCCATTCATAGGACACCCAATGCTATGAAGAGGAGTTTATATGTATAGGGAGATGGAATACAAATTAATCTAGTAGAAATTTGAACAAAATTCATCCTGGAAATTATTTGTGAGGCCTGCTTGGTAAACCATTAACCATTTTTGTCGTACAGTTCTTTCAAACACAGCCAGTACTTTGTGTAGAACGTACTGCTGATTGTGCTTCATGTATATACGAAAATACTGCTTTACAACACTTTTCTCTGCCCAAGCAATACCACATGAACACACACATCTGGTAAACTTGCTGATAACACTCACACAGAGAACCCTGTGAGTTCATTCTGAATTATAATATCTCTGTAAATCTGAGTAACAACAGCAAGCAGAAAATCATTCAAAGGTTTTCCTGTAAAACATGAGGTTAGTAAGTAATGGTCAGCTTCACTGGGTTCCTTTATCCCTATCAAAAGTAAATCGTTGCCATGCAATTTGTTTGCCCTGAAGCTACAGAAACTAGGCACTGACTCCCTCTGCTCTGTCATTCCTGATCCCATCCTTTCAGCTGGTAAAAGTGCCAGTTTATAGTGCTATCAAATGTGAAGAATCAATATGCTGGCAGACACCAGTAGCGCGTTGAGCCATCAGACCATAACAGTCTGAGATCAGTTTTATTTTTTTCCCTTTTGTTTTTGTGCTGCTTTTTCCCGACTGTCTTATCTGGAGTCACTGGATAGAAGCCATCTATCAATCAAGCAAAGTCTCAACAAGGTTTATTACTCAGCTGCTCAAAACAGGGAATATAGATCAGGCCTCATTATTATCACAGAATATGTTAGAATCTACTTTATTTTTGCAGTGTTTATTTCTCTTTGCCACATTAACCTAATGGCATAATTTTAATTGACCCACAGGCTACTGACTTACTGAGAAATGTAGCTGAGACTTCCTATAAATAAAAGATCCCTGAACAAATTGGAAAAAATAATTTGCGATGTCAGTAATATCTGTGGTCAGTATTTTATTTACCTTACTCAATTGCGTTTGCACATGTGCCCGAAGGAACTGATGGCCACAGACCATTTTTTTGAATTCTTGGAAATGTCTCCTCTCCAGCAATCAAAATTTATTATTCCTCCATTATAATGCAAAGCAGGTTATTTTCCAAAACTGTTCTTCAGTGTGTGCTTCTTACAGCAGAGAAAACGGAATGCTTTGTGTTTCCCAGCTTCAGTAGAACTAATCCTGGAATAAGAGTTACCCATCTATTTATGTACATCAGTGTATGTAGGCCACAGAGAGAAGATTTGCAGAGGTGTGGAACTCTTATGTGAGCCAAACACCACCTCCACATTGGATTCATCTGTCCTCATCTGTAATGAAGCTGATCATCTGAATGATGAGTCAGCCTGGTACAAGGCTGGCACACAACAGTAGTTTTCCTTACTGCTACATAAGGGACAGGAACTGGGTCTAATTTCTTCCCCCTTAAAATCAGAACTTTCAAAATTAGGCAATCCCATTGTAATTTTACCATAATTAAAGACTGAGGCGTACAGTGACAGCACTGCTCTCTGAATTCACAGAGATTCATTCTGGGATTTCTTGCTATCCTGTAATTAGCACAATGAAGAACCTTGAAATTCACTTAGCAATTAGCAGTGATGAACAAAAATGAGTTGCCTTAAAGGCACTTAGGCCATATTCACACATCTTATTTTAAGAACCAAGCTGCCTAATTTCCACACCTGCAAACTATGCTCCTGGATCTGGAAGGATGATTCAGACAGCTTAAGTAAGGAATGAAAGGTTTTTTTGTATCCAGAACCACACTGACACAGTTTGGATCCAAGTGCAGGCACTGCTTTCCTCCCTGTTGCCAGTCACACTGAGTCCTACCCTGGTCTCTTATTCTAAATCTGAGATGTGCCACGTCTCAAGGCTTTAAATCCCAGGTCAAATAGCAAGAGAAACCAGCTAAAGGCCAGCTTTGCATGTCATGGCTGATGCTGTCCGGAAGGATTTCCAGGATGTGTCAGTATTATACGTGTCAAAGAACCGAGGAGAAATGCCCTGCATGTCAGGAGGCTTGTCAATAACTCTAAACCTGAGAGCAGGAGAAGCAGATAACCATAAAATGACGCTTTGCATATTCAACTGTTTGATAAGCTCTGAAAATGCAATTTAATGGCTCTGTACAAATGCCAGGATTGTTGCTCTTTTAGAAATGAAAAGATTAAAAAGCAATATATATTGCATTATCCCTCTCCTGTGCCACCAAGGAATGTGCCAACCAATATTCGTCATAGAAAAGCCCTCATTCTTCACCTCACCTTTTGCAGTTTACACCTACTCTTGACAGCAAATATCTCTATGATTAAGCATATAATCCCATTTCTTTGTTGTGATGGATTGCTGACCAAATAATTAAACTATTTCTATTTTTTATTTTGGATCTGTACTTAAATAGGTGAAATCAATAAGAGGCATTACTTTAATCCCATTGTGGTTTTAATTTGCTTTACTTTGTGCATGCTGAGAAGGTCTTTTTTCCACATGCTTCCAGAAACAAGGAACAATGAGGTCAAAGCCTGGTTCTTTGCTTGGATTGAGACCCAGGATTCCTGCTGAGTGCAGCTGCAACCACCCCAGTGCAAGTGATGGGAAATAAAAAGCCACTGGAATGTCTTCAACTTTGTAAAACTCAAATGGTTCTAGATGCTTGATTGATTGATACATAAATTTATTATGTGTTATCTCAATATTAGTAGATAAAAGTACATTAATGACAACCTCCTCCTTTTGTTTTGTTTTTTTTTTTCACTTGAGAAATGCTTATAATATGGAAGCATTTTTTTAAGTATTTTTAGATAAATCAGTCTTCTATAAGGAACTTAGCTACACTTTTTATTTTTCCATGTACTTAACTCTGATTTGTGAGAAAGAAGTTCTTCTGTTTTAGACTTTTCAAAAGTAAAGAAAGCTTTCTATCGAACCTATTTTACATATACTTTTATAAACCACTAAAAATATAAGGAAACTCTAATGTTCACCCAGAGAAGTTCACAGGACAAATAAGTTTGGTTCACATTGGTAATTGTGAGCAGCGGTGGGCAAAGGCTGACAGGAGAGTTCCATGGTGGCCTGAGAAGGGAGGCCACCATAGCATCCTGCTGATACCTTATTTAAAACACATCCTACTCAATCATACACACTTTATCACCCTGGCATAACCCACACTGGAAAGTTTTACAAAAACTGCAACTGATCTGTGTCATTTATTTCCACTTGAGCCAATTAAAGAACAGTGATTGGAAAAGCATCCTCAGTAAATTATTTCCATTTGGACTACAAAGCTGGGCAAATCTGGAGTTTTGTGATAACCTTGTTTCAGTATTTTTAAGCAACTGATAGATAGAAGTGAAACAATGCCAAACAGATTAGGGCATTATCTATCCAATTAAGAAAGAGAAAGGAACACTCCAGCCTTGGATGATTTGGCAAGTAATGCATTTGTGTGCACTTTTTTTCCTTTATTATTACAAAGCAATGACTTGGACCCACAATGCTTTATTGTTGTAAATATTAAGCACTTTACTCAGAGATGGTTCAGCTTCATTTCACTAAACCAGCTTCTATTCACCTCCTTAAAGGTGTGCAGGGGTCGGAAGGAGGAACTTTATGATGAAGGTAAATATATTCATACATTTTTGGCCTGGACCCAGGGGTCAGGTCTTGCTGCTTCTCAGTACAATGGAATTTTTTCACTGACTTCAGTGGGAACAGGAGTGGACCACTGGGCTATAAACCACCCCACCCCAGCACTGAGATGAAACAGGGACACAAGACTCTCAGTGTGCTCCTGCACTGACTAGTGGAAGAGCTGCCAGCTGTCATTCAAAAAGAAATTTCACAGTAGAAATTTAAGCCACAATACTAAGTAGATGGTTATAAAAGTTTAGGTGTTATCAGTGGATTTCAAGTTAACTGATACAGATGCAATGAGTTACAGCACAACAAGAAATCACCTATTGCACCTGGATATGCCAAAGTACCTTAGAGCATATTTCAGCTTTAACCAAGAAACTAATGAAGACTTTGTGGATGAGGAATGGATCTGAGAAACAACTTACTCTTTATATTATCTTCCTTTGTGACCATGGGAAAAGCATTCATCTTGTTTACCCCCTCTTTAAAATCTGGCTAAATACATATTATTCATCTTTAGGCAGGGCTGAGTTATTGATGGCAATGGCTGTGTAACTGTTCACCATTATTTATTATTATCAGAACTGAAAGCTTTGCAATGGATCAGACAATAAAATCTAATAATTTCTGTTTATCAGTGAGCTGAGCTAAACAGAACTTGATTTTCTTGTAACAAAACTAACATATCTGTGCTTTCCTTCTCTTCCTCTGGTAATCCAATGATTGCATCCTCCTACATGTAGAAAAGCTATTGAGAAAGCAAATGTGCAGAAAGTTTGCCATGGAAACCAATTGGACTGTAAACCTGGACTTCCAGGGTCTTTTGACTTTAATTTTTTCTCATATACTACAAAAGAGATTTTGAAATCTGACATAAGTAGTTAATCACAGTGGCATCTTCTAAGCATCATTTTTTTATTCCAAGAACAGGAACTTTACTGTGTTAAACCCCATATAACCCATCTGCAACCCATTCCCAGTGAATCAGAGATTAATCCCTCTGACACCAGCAAAGCCTTCACTCCGTGCTTTGCAATTTGCAGGGGCAGCTGAGGCAAGTCCTGGAAGGACCTGAGGAATTAGCAGTTAGAAGGAAACAAAGAAAACTTGTGCCCAGTTGCCAGTCAGAGAGTCAGATATCTCCAGGCTAGAGTTATTTCACCTTGAGCACCAGAAAATTGAGATAAGGGTTGAAATTGCACATTTCATAATTTTTTTTTAATAAAGTGCAGTTCATTTTCAGAGGTAGATAGCTCATTTAAGACGGTGCATTGCTGCAGAATTCATGAGCACACATATTTCTGAGCTAACCTGTTCTTGTTTAATGGAGAATGGATTGGTGTAATGCAATCATGTGCTATCCTTTATCCATGGATCCATGGATATGGATCCTTTATACTTTATCCATGGATCCCATGGAAACTCCCTTCTCATTTCCCTCTAAGACAATGCCTCCAGAGGAAACAGAATGTTGAAGCAAGACTGTTAAAGATCTCTTGACTCTGTTTGTTACAATTTCTTATACAGACTGATGGCAGTGTGAAGCATTAATGTCCACATAAAATTAGTGCTTAGCGCTTCTAAAATCTTATTGTTTTCCAACACAGTTTATATTTTTTGACTTGTAGAAGCTATAATCAAGATAACCTATGGATCTTCAGTAATCAGTGAGATGCAGAAATCAGAGGCTACTGAAACACCACAATTTGGTGTATTACATTATTTATGCAAGCTAAGAAAAAATAAATAAATTTGCTCTTGTTGGATGAGTGTCACTAGTGGACACGTAACCAGCATTTTGGTTACCTCCACGAATGATTAATTAAAAGAAAAAATAGTTAATCAAGATAAACTTCTACACCTAGCTAACAGAGGACTGAAAGTTTATCATGTCTAAATATGTTTCTCATACATTTACTGCAAATTAGTTTTTGAAAGTGAATTTCAAGGTCTACTGGCTCCGAGGTTCACTAACTCAGTTTTCATTAAGTTTTCACAAATGATCTACTGTAGCATTATTCTTTTATAGTAGTGGAGATTTAAGGCCCGGTATGAAAAGCAATTATACTGTCAGAAAAATGTATTTTGACTTATTAAAATATTGAAAGGTTTCGTGAAACTATTTATTTTGGTGTTCATTTGGAGTGTATGTTGACAGTGTTATGAAGAAAGTCTTTTTTTGGGTTGTATCTCTCATTGTACCTTGTTGAAAACTTGAGATAATCTTACTTAGAAGATATGTTAAATACTTGTGTAGGTAATAAATACAAGGTGATTGTGATTCTGCCCTGCAATTGGTCCACTGAATTTATTGTGCTAGATCTGTTTGATATTAATGATGCTTATGTGTTAGTTAAAAGTATATTAATTTTATTTCTGTAAATACTGAAGATGCTTAAAAGAAAATCTGGATATTTAGCAGTCTGATGAGTTACACAAGTCATATCAAGAAACAATTTTGTCCAATTTTCTTGGATCACTTGTTTCAACTGCATTGCATTAACTTTTTCCGATTACCTCATTATCTCGCAGAGAGTTATTTTTATATCCTGTTTGAGCACTATTCATCTCAAATAACTATGACTAGAGAACAAGCACAATGCTCTCCTCTGGTAGAGCTTAAAATATGAGGAAAGGATTTACCCTCCAATTGTTTCATGGCACCTAGGAATAAATTCAGCTGTTTGCCTCTTGACTTCCTTTTCAGAGCAAGCGACTAAGAAGTATTCAAGGAAAGGACAAAAAATGGGTGATAATTGATTCAACTTAACCCTTGATCTTGTTACACAAAAGCCATTGTTCAAGACACAAGAGGAAGAAGGAATAACATTACTACTTAGTTACTTCTAAAAGTCAATTCCTACACAGGCACCAGCAACTAAGATCTTTTTTTTCTGCCTCCAGAAAAAATAGCACCATGTAATTTGTTTTTTATCCATCTCAATTAGATTACTCCAATTATTGTGTATATTAGTCATGAAAAATAATAACTTCCAAGTCTATCCTTTTTGCCTGGCCTTCTCCAATTGTGTAATCATGTAGATTGACATGAAATTCTAGGAACTACCAGAAAGGAGCGGAGCACTCGGTGGTTTTCTTTGCAGGACTCTCATGTCCAAGTCAAAAAACAGCAGGTGTGAGATGAATGCGTCTGCTAATGCAAGGCTTGTAGGAAATAAGCAGGAGGAATAGGAAGTGTTAAACAACTAATAAAAACCTCACCACAGATTTTTTAAGCAGCAAGACTTGGAGAAATTATGTACAGAAAAGTGTTTGGGTTCTGATTAAACCCTACAGAAAGGAATAGGGCAGCGAAAGGAGGCATTGATCAGATGACATCTTTTGAGAAGGGAAAGGCAGAGAAGAGTAAAATAAAGACAAATAAAGGCCTGCTTTCAAGCCCAATAACCTCAGTGAGCTGCAGGGTTAGATAGCACAGGTAGCAAGTGTTAATGACACAAGTACAATTTATGGCAGTGTGCAAGAAGTGTGCCCATGTTAGCGAGAGACAAACTTGGGGAAATCCCAAGCTCTTCAGTGACCTAAAACACAGTAAGAAACGGCACAGAACATGAAAACAATGCATTACAAAAGTTAAGAAGTAGACTTTGGAGAATGAAAAGAAACAAAAAGGCCAGGACACGAAGTGAGATGCAGCAAGGAGGTCCAGAAAATTCCCTACAGGAACATTTTCTAAATTCAATAACAGGAGAACTATATCCACAACAAATTGCTCACTATTACATACAGAAGAAAAACTAGCAGCAAACATTAAGATTGCTGAAGTATTTAAAACCATATTGTTCCAGCCTTCCTTAAAATGATAAATTATTATAAGAAAGTTGTGTTCAGAATGCAAGCTACATAGACCTTTGACTTCCCTCAGCAGAGATCTTTGGCTCTTGCACAGTTTTAATACAATAAATGCAGTATGGAAAGTCATAATGTTATTTCTACCAAATAAATACATTTACAGTACCATAGCATGGTTTTCATTTTACCTTACAGCCACTTGCAAAACAATGGCCACCGCACCACAAGCACAGAAAAAAATCCAATTTGAAGACATGTTGCATGGTACTGGCCCTACCAACTCCTGGTTAAATGCTGACACATTGAGATTTTGCTATTTTATTGATTTCCCTTAATTACATTGATTCTAGAGGTTATGCACTGTTATTGTTTAAGCTGTAAATACTCATTACATCCATTAGGATCTTTACTTGAGAAGTGAAGAGGAAGCTCTGTAATAACTACAGAACAAAGTTCTAGTTATAACTTACAGTACTAGAAACAAATTGTCAATAGGATCCAATTCTTAGGTGTTAGTAATGAGTCTTTTCATCAACAGAGTTAGCTACTAATTAAGCCTCCATGCTCATGCTCTATTAGCATACTCTCTAAATGCATTGATACTCTAGCACATAAGATAAGGGATTTATTTTCCTAATTCTAAAAGCTAAGGGGCTGTTCCCCTTTTGACAGGTTTACAAAACTCCTCATATTTTTAATAGTTCTACATGTAAGATCTTGCACTGCAAATAACCTAATTAGGGCTAAAGGAACAGATATAGATTTAAATAAGTTAGTGTGGATTCTTTATAATTAACTTTCCATGAGTTCTCCTGGTGTTTTCCCAGCATGATGTGGCTTTCTCTTGGCTCTTCTCTTCTACATTGTCTGCTCCTCCAAAGGCCATAGATCATTTCCTGTTCTGCAGCTGAAATAGCACAGCTTCAAAGGCTGTGACTAACATCATTTAAACCATTATCATTTTTTACCCAACTGTTATTAAACAAATTGATTTCCCCCCAGTCTTCACGATAAAGAAAATCATTCATTCATTTTGTGTGTTCTTGGAAATCTATGTTTCTTCTTTAAATCACATAATAGCAAGAATTAGGAAAAATGATCATTTATCTGATGTCAGTAAGTTGGGCAAAGCTATTACATTTGTCATCATGTAGGAAACTGCCATTACATTAGGCAAATTTTTGCAACTAATATTTTTTGATTCATTCAGTACTCAAAAATTATAATTGTCTTTGAACCTTTTTAATTGTCCCACTGGAAAGAAGAATACTTTGGACTGTATCTGATGTGACTTAAAAGAAAATTTTGGTTTAAAACAACCTCTTCATGTTCTTCATAGCAAAAAACTTTTCTAGACAAAACAAACAGGTTTTGAAGATGGAAAATGTTAGCAAGACATTAAAATACTTTTTCTTTTTTAATTCACCTTAAAATCTAAAGCACTTGCCCCATAGGTGTGGCATAGAGACTGGATTATTTGCCATGTGTCATGTTTCATCATCCCACAGTCCTTTTCATCCCCTCATTGCATATTTTGCTTATGCAGTAGGACTCAAGTAAAAAGGATGATGGTGTTTTTGCCAGCCATAAAGTCTGCACATCTCCACAAAAATCTTTTGTAAAAGGATATAGAAAGCAATACAATGACATCTGTGATGAATCTGGGTAGTCATGTGAAAAATACCAAGCTCAGCACACATTCTGGTAAGAAACAGCTGATATCTGTTCCCGTTTAATAGAACTACTCTTGCTAGTAGAATAAACAAAGTTTTTATTTATTCTGCAGTTAGTTATATAAAATCATTTCATATGAGTGCCTGCTAGCAGAATCTGAAGAAAGCAGCCAATCCTGTTCATTTTCATGACAGATGGTGTAAAGTAGTGTTTAAGGCACTGGTGGGAAAATGGTGAGAGAGATTTTCATCTTGAATTCCCCATGGTGCTGCAGTACAGCCTGTGATGCCAGCTCACCGTTCTGTGCCTCTGTTTACCTTTTCCCTTTCTACATTTCCGAGGGGAGCTTTTCTCCCTGGGTGCATTCATCCAGTGCCTGCATGAAAAGGCCACAGTACCAGTGAGAGCACTGAGCAGTGTCCCAGGACCAGCAGTGCTACCAGTTTTATGCAAACTTCTTATTTACTCCATAAAAGCACTGCAGTGTGCAAACAGTATGCACTGAGAAAGGCTCCCTGGTAGAGACTTTCTCTCTGAACTGTTGTTTTGCCACATAATGTGCAAGAGCTTTAAGATCACTGAAAGGGTTATCTGAATTCCATGGCTAGTAAATGAGCGAGTTTTTTGGCAATAAATTCATGCAAAGCCAGGGCTGCTGAACTTCAACAGCTGACACTGGCTTCTGCAGGTGTGAAATCACAGATGGTTACATGTCATTACTGCCACAGAAGTGCTACTGAATTCACTAACATTTGCCAGGCTGTGCAGAATACTGTACACACAATATGCTATAGAATTCAGGCAGCCCTGGACGCCATATATTCAGGATTCTCTGCTGTGCTCAGTAATAAACAAATGATTCAATGTGTAGGTCCCACATTAACATCCATATCTTTGTTCTTCAGACAAGGTGATCCTTGTCCTTTTAAAGAGGATTACAATTCACACCCAAGAGGACCTGGTTCTGTGCACAACACATGGCAAGGTCAAATTAGACATATATAAAGCTTTAGTCTCCAACATGGTGTCCCTGACACTATGTTGTTAGGGATGAGAGTTTGGCCAACCATCAATAACAATTTTGTCCTTGCTGTCCCTCTTCCTGCTGCAGGAAACAAGCCCCAGGCTACTGCAGGCAGTTCATACACTGAACAGAGCGGGCTCAGTAATTCAGGACCTATTATTTAGCAAGAGAATGGGCTGTGATCCTTCTTATCCTCCACAGAAAATAACATAGAAACCAACAAGACCTTATGTTTGTAACAGTCAGCACACACCTTCTCATTGATTTAAATTCTCATTTTTCTGTCTCCCTTTAAGAGAAAATTTTTTATATTGAAATTGCACCCAGGGTAATAACCAATTTACAACTTTTTTCACATTCCTATTGCAGACAAATAGATTGTGATCAGAAGTGTTTTAAAACTACAATTCTACTAATGTTATCTACTTGACAAATTGCCCATAATACGTGAGGAAACCAAACAAAGTTATACTAATCCAGACTTAGAGAACAAAAGTATCAGCTATGGCTCATTTTATAGTTCATTTTGCTTCTACTCAGATACTTAGATCCTTATCCTTGAAATGGAACAGAGATGAAGGACAAAAAAATACTGAGAACTCTCTGTTACTTAAGAGGAGCTTTACAGATTGACCACTAAGTTGCAGGTGTCCAGAGGGCAAAATCTGGTCTTTATATATTTTCTGAGATAGAGAACACTTGCTGTAATGGGAGATTATAAAAGTGGAAAGTGGTATTAGTTTTTTTTTTTTCTTTCCCCTAAAAGATACTGGAGAGTAAGTAACTACAGGCTAAGAATTCTCCTTTGCTAACCTGTCTAAAATACAATAATTACACGATAGAGTAAAAGTGATCCTGTGCCAACAGAAATCCATGGCAGCTAATCACACTGCTGTATGGCTGACCACGTACTTAGTGATATAAACAAATTAATTCCCAAAAGATAGCTAATCCAGCTTTTCTAGCCCCCTAGTAACATTGTGGAGCCTGTGCACTAATACCTAACAGCATGTACTTTATATCATTTGGTGGCAACTTTTCCATTAACTGGCAACAAAGGACTTTTTTATTTGGATTTAGAAATTCCCAAAGCAAATTTCTGAAGGGCAAACTTACATAATGCCATTTAATTTGCAATGATTCCAGATCCCAACAGTGTGAGAGCTCCTACTGAAGCCTGTTCTGTTTCCTTTAACCAGAAATGTGATGGTTATAGCAAAAGACTAAATCAGCAATGTCCCTGCAATGTAAAAAAATGTGTCACCCCCTCAGACAAAAGATGAATGGAAAAACACATATTTATCACACATTTTGGTTAGACTAGCATGGGGCTGAATGGAAGGACACACAGTTGTCTAATCAGCTCTTGGAGCTGCTCTAAACAAAAACCCAACCAACCGAAAAAAGGGGTCAAAATCTCATTGCCTCACTTGCAAACCCCTGCCCTTGGTTCAGCAGAGGAAGGATCTGAGTCCACCCAAGTTTCACCATCTACTTCCGAGGGGCACAAAAAATAACTGTCGTGTCACATTCCTATAATGATGCAGAAATTATTAGCTGTCATAAATTCAAATTAATAAAATAAAACAATCTCATATGATCTTCTCTCTCCCCTCCAAAATAAATACATCAAATTTATCTCAAAAGCTACTTTCCCTAAGTGTCCTATTTTCCTTTTACATTATGTGGCAGCATTAGAATATCATTATTCTCTGGAAATGGATGTTTAAGAACACTTTGATAGTGTTTAAATTTTTTTTCCTTTTTCTACTGATTTATTGTACATTCCAAAAATACCCTGGAGCAAAACATTTGTTTTGGTTTGGGAAAGGAAAAGTCAAAAATATATTTGCTATATTTATCTCAGTCAAACCCAAATTTGAACTCAGTCTTCCAAGGTACAAAAAACTCCCAAGAAATGAAACAAAAACATATATACCCCTTACTTCTGTCCTTCTCCTTCATTGTCTATATTGATACAGAACTTATGTCTCTAGAGGCATAACCCTTTATTCTTTGAGTTAATTTTTTTCCTCCAAGTGGTTTTATTGATAAAAATTTAATATCATATTCTGAAGTCTTTGACTTTTCCTTGCATATCTTCATTCTTTGCCATTTCTGTTGTGGCCCCATATCTAACCTCCACATTCTTTTACTGTAGGAATGTAGGAAATAATGAATATTTGCATAGTTAGTGATAAGTGATGAAAACCAGGACAGGACAGCTGCATAAATAATTCTAATTGTTAAGGAAAATCTAATGACCCACCTGTAATTCACCCTGCACCCTGGTAAAGACAGAGAGGTTTACACAGGGGCTGAAGTCAGATAAAGCTGGTCTGGGGATCCAAGTTAGAGCAATAAATATTTAAAACATAATTATTAGTGATTGCTAAAATGTCCTTTTTACTTTAATAACTGCTTCTAATAGAAGGTTGCCTGTATCTTCAGTCCAGAGTGGCTGACAAATGTTGCTTAAGAAAAGTAATGAATTCTTCTGATACACCAGTAACTGAACAAAACAAACTTTGCAATGAAAGTTTTCCAATAGAACTTTCTGATACAAGTCCATATATTTTGTATACTACTTAGTGTCACTTCAAGAGCCTCCCTCTGCCATTTTGGAATGGTGTTGTCTCCTGGGGATCTCTGCCCTATTTGCTATGCCAGTGTGAATGCCTCAGCTACTCAAGGGTATCTAAAGCAGTCCTAGAAAGATTTCTGAACAGCTGAGTCTTATCTCAAACAACGCCAGCAAACTGGAATTAAACCACTGGAAGGAAGATCAAATAAAAGGGCTCGATCTCAAAGATGTTACACACTTTCTACTCTCCAAAACCGATAACCATGCTGGGAAAATTCTCTCATTTAATTCATGATGAATGGTATTCTACATCCAATAAGGAAATATTTTTCTCACGCTTCCGACTCCATTTTCTATCTTTGATTATCTTCTACATTGTCAGTAGCAGCACTCTCTCATGATCAGCTCTCTGAAAATACCCTCTGAGGGAAAAAGACAAGTCATTCTGAAAAAGAGTTGTTCTCTTTGGACTAACTTTAACTTGTGTAAGTTGACAGCATCTTCCATTTATCACCAGGTCAGAACACACATATAAGCAGTTACAATGGAGCAGCTTATGCATTGCAAATTAACACCTCTGTTTAAATATCACTAATTTATTCACATGCTCACTCCCTTAATCTTAGCCAGAGAATTGCATTAGACTGCAACAGCCACAGAAAGACAAAAAATTATTTATAAATAAGCCACATTCATATATATGATTTTACAATATTTTTAAATACTCTTTTGACTCTCAAGTCCTCAGTATTTACAAAACAAAAATCATACATTTCTAAAGAGATTAAGAGTAAATTCCACTAGTATTTGAACCATTCAACTCCCACTCAGCTTTCTACACACAAAATACATATTGGGAAATGGTGCATATGGAAAAAATATGGACTGTGGCTAAAATGGAGCAAAGCCACCTTTTTGGTAAGAATTCAGTGTAAAGTGCTCACATCTGCAGACTAACAGTGATGGCCCTTTCACACATGCAAGTTATTCTCCCCTCTGAATTCAGCCAGTGGTTCTTTAACCAACAGACACCAGCATGAAGCCATGGCTTCATTCCCAGTAAATTCATCTGTCTCAGGGAGCAAAGGAGAACATAACATTGGAATTATGCATGAGAACCAACCATGGAACCTTATCTGGATTGACCAAGAAAGGAAAAATAGTCCAGACATATGGGGTGGTGTAGGAAAAGGCACAGATTCTCCTATAGGAGCATGGGAGTGCCAGAACAGCTAAGCATAAACAGCCAGCTGAGAGCAAGGAATGTCTGTGAATGAAGGGCAAAATGAGCTGGGTAGGAGGAAGAAGAGACATTGAGTTGAAAATTAAGGGATTTGGTTTGGTTTAGAAGGAAACTATAATCCAGCTCTTGGACTTGAAAGAAGAGGGTAGTAGAGGGTATCAGGCTAGGAAGGCTAAGTTAAGGGTGTGTTTCATGAATTTCAAGGTTGTTCACCCTCCTTCAAAGAATCCAGAGAGGTTTATAGTGCAAGATGCTAAAAATATTTCTAGATACTAGCACAGCAATGCAGATCACATTAACATACAGCTTTGTAAGGAATATATATAAATTATAACCATTTGCAAAGGAATGGAAATAATAAGCTCATATAGAATGATAAATGTGTGTTATTAATACACCGTTGTCTTAATTGCCAGGCTTTTGTTCTCTAATACAGAATGAGAATATTCCCTGCAATACAATTATTCTCTTGATTGTTGGTTAGATTAGGATTTGCCACAGGGCTTTATGCTTCACAAAATATTTTACTTGCATGAAGAAACTGTGAAAGGCAGGCAGATAGCAAACAGTGAAGTCAAAGAAAACAGATCATGTTTGCTCTGTCATTCTTCCTTAACCATCTAAGTGGTCATTTATGGATGTGAGGGCCTCCCACATGAGGAAGAAGTTAACAGAGCTCACATGCTCAGTTCAGAATTTAATGGGTGAGTATTTTGTGTGCTATTCCAGAAAAAAAAAAAAAAAAAAAAAAAGAAAAATTGTATGGAGGCACTTTATTTGAGCTATTTCCAACATCCTCTTTGGCCAAACCTGAAATTTTCTTATTTGTTCACACACTGCCTACTGATAGAGTAATATGAGCATCATGGAACTGAAAATACAAGTAAACAAACCTTTCTTTTAAGACATTTATGACTCAGCAGGTCACGATTTTCCAATCACTAGGTGAGTCAGAACTAAGCCTGTGAAATGGTGTTAGGAACTACAAGACTTGATCCTTCATCTGCAGTGCAAAAATCACTGTCCTGACATTCTTGTAATTAAGTAATCCAGGGCTGTTGTAATGGAATGTGTCCCCACCAAATTCCCAGTCTGGTACTTTCTCCCTGTCTCAACTTGCTCCTGCAATTTCATTTGGATACAGAACTCAGTCTGTTCTGCCCTGACCAGGGAGCTGAGGCTGTGTGTGACTAAATGGCTGCTGTCTTGGTTAATGTTTATAACACCACTTAGAGATACTTCTGTGAAAAGCACAACAGAAATACAAAGGACAAGTTCCTGACTCCAGCCTGGAGGAACCAGATCAGAATATGCATGGCACTCAAGGAGATTTAGAGACAGATTGAGGGAACCACCCCGTGAGGTTTCTACCCAAGCAAATGGAATCTTGCAGCATTTTTGACAGTAGCAGCAAGGATACAGGATGTGTGCACATCATGGCTTATTGCTAATGGAGATTATTGTCCGTGTTTATTCAATCAATATCACATGTCTGAGGGGACTGGAAAGGCACTAATAAGGACACACATTGTTTAGGGTAAACACAGAGCTGATTACAGCCATATCCACTTGATTTGGCAACTAAGATGTAAATGGATATTTTCAAGATGCTGATAGTGGCATGTACAATTCACCTGGCAATGAGAGAAGAAGACAGCACCTTCTGGGTTCTCTGTTACTCTTAGAACAACAATCCTGGGACTCACCATTGGTCTGGCCCAGCTCCTGGCAGACTCTCAAGCCACTGCACTGAGAATATTTAGTGCAGCAGGGAATGCAGACACAAGCCTGGTAATTCACCCAGGTATTCCTCTCCTACCGTGTATACCCAGGCTGCCAAATTGTGCAGCCTAAGAGACTGCAAGCCAACAAAGTATTTGTCACAAAGAGTGTGTGCCATGGGACAATGAAGCACAGAGATGCTCAGAAGTTGGCTCTAAGATCACAGTTGGATACTGAATGTAAATTACTTTATGGAAGTCTATTGTACATCTACTTCAGATTTGATCAGAAAACAGAACTGTGTGATTGCTGTACAGTGAAGAAATCCTTTGAGAATAAATATGCACACTGTTATTGTTTAAAAGATGAATGATCATATTGGCCCTCAAGAATGCCCTCACAGAAATAATCTGTTCAGACTTTTCAGTCAGATATGTGTATGCCATTTTAAGTGAGGAAAGAAACAATCTTGCCTCTGTAGAGCTTATATTCTGACAGGAATGTCAGCTACATCGCTGGGGACTCTGTCTAAAAAAAGGACTTGAAGGCATAAAAATGAAATCAGGAGGAATTTTGGTAGAGAAACCCAGAGCTGCTATCCTGAGTTGTGAACCTCAGCTGCCACTTGTATCCCATTCATTCAGCATTTTGTGGCTGTAAAGCTGACTAGAGACTAGCAAGTTCTGCTTTGGCACCCACTCAGGATTGCCTGAGTTTTGACAGAGCTGAGTAGTTTGGCTCTTAACCCAGTCAGGCGAAAGGAGACTTGGCATTGCTGATGACAAAGAAAATAGTTTTTGGAGAATTAAATACATTTTTTCAATTTGGTGAAATAGAGTAATTCTAATCATTAGCAGAAGTACAGAATGGCCTGACCATTGCATTTAAGACCTTGGTTTTTCTATGCACACAATGGTACAGCACATTAACTCTTCTGCTAAAGTAGCCCTGGATGACATTCCATCTGTACTATGATGGATCTCCAGTCACTTCCTGGAACACACTGGTGCAATGCACAAAATCTAACTTTGTGCCTACATAGATTTTTTCAGATATAGGAACTTAGAAACCAAGACCAAAACTGTAATCACAAAGTACTCAAACTTTATCACTATTTTCTCATCTTTCAGGAGCTTACTGGTGACAATTGTCTCCAGGTCTGGTGGTGCTAAATACCTGCAGTTCCTGGGAAAGTTCAGTAGAACTGAGAATGCCTGATAATTTAACACTCACAGCAATTTTATACTTGATGCTAACAGAATAATATGTAAAAAAATAACATTTGGTATTTCCTTAGAACTTTGTCACAGAGCAGTATCTGTAAAGAAAAATAAATCTCATAGTCATCACCCATAGGCAAGTCTGGAAGCTGACACCTGGAAATGCTTTTGAAATCAATGACAAAATTTATTCACTTTAACAGTGCAGGAGAGCGCACACAAAAGGGTCTTTAACTGTTTCTCTCTGAGCTGTAGCATTCAGATAGACACGATTCTGGAAGTGTGCACACAGTCAAAACCTGAAAAGCAGCCACTGAGATCTTTGACAAGGTGCAGAAATACCTCGAAATAAGCAAGTCCTATCACCATAAAGGAAAATTGCACATGGTACAGCATCACCTCCTCTCAACCTCCACCTCCCTGGAAATCCACCAAGCCTTCTGAGGGAGAGGCATGAGGAAAAAGGGCTGACAAGGCAGGTAGGAGCAACACAGTTTGTGCAAGAGCTGTTAGATTTCTTTCTCCTTTAAGCTTTTGCACGTAGATCCCTCACAGAGCAGGGAATGTTAAACACTGCTATAGACTAAATGTCATTCCTTGGCTAACCACACAAGCTGAATAAAGCCAGGAGGAATTGCTCTCCCAAAAGTTCCAAAGAGGAGGGAGTAAACAGAAGTTCTTCCACACCCAGGTAAGAAACTGAGGTGGCAGCAGACTCAGGTGATCCTTGCTCCACCTGGTCATGGGGACTTTGCGGGTTCTAAGCAGGGAATTGTTCATTCCCAAGTTTTTGGTTTCATACATACAAGTACATATGAACATAAAATACACCATCTTCAAAGAGTTCCTTGATAAACTACCAACATTTCAATGAAACATTTCAATACATTTACTACAACATTTCAATGAAAGTTGTAGTAAAAGAATGAACTACAGTATTGCAAACTGAACAATAAAACAAAACAGAACAAAACCACAAACAAACAAAAAACCCCACAAAACAAACAAACAAAAACCCCAGAGACAAACCTTAACATATGGCAGTAGAATTCAAATACTTATTTTCTCTTTATTCACAGCAAAATACTTATACAGACATACAAGCTACAAATGTCACTGTCTAATGTACCTAATATGCAATATATAGTGTTATACTGTAATAGCTAAAACTTTCATCTTCTTCATGTAAAGATGAATGTACTCTTTAACAGGAAGAAGCAATCATAAGGAATGCATCACTAGGGCTATTCACTATTTGTTATTGGCAGTCCAACATTTCCAAGCATGTTTGGAAGAAATATTTGGGCAGCGTATTCAGCAATTTTAAAGATTGTCCTGGTATTATTTACAGACCCCAAGCAGAAGTGTTATTTCTAATAATTTAGGGCACTGTTCTCAAAATTCTCCTATCTAACAGTTGTGCCTTGTCTCTCTCACAACGCACACATGTACCCAATTTTACCCCTCTGAAACCTGGTTATTCCAATCCTTATCCCACCACCCACTCCACGTTTACTAGTTTCAAAAATGCCTCTGGCACCCCAAATGCCAACAGCAGCACTCTGCTATTCACCCCTCCTCCTCTTCTGTCCCTTGTCTACAGGTAAATATCACATTACTCCCAGGATTACTGGTGTGCTGGCTTGGGCTGGGGCAGAGTTAATTTTTCTTCATAGCAGCTGTTTTGGGGCTATGTTTAGGATTTGTGCTGGAAACACTGTTGATAATACAGAGATGTTTTACCTATTGCTGGACAGAGCTTACAGAGCCAAGGCCTTTTCTACTGCTCACCCCCCATCACCAGTGAGCGGGCTGGGGATGCACAAGGAGTTAGGATGGGACACCAGGATATTCCAGATAATATGGCATCATGCTCAGCATATAAAGTTGGGCAAAGAAGGAAGAAGGGGGGGGAAAATTTCAGAGTGATAGGGTTTCTTTTGCCCAGTAACCATGAGATGTGATGGAGCCCTGCTTCTCTGTGCATGGCTGAACTTCCATTCAGTTCAGAACTGCCGATGGGCAGTGAGGAATAACTCCTTGTTTTGCTTTGCTTGTGTGTGTGGTTTTTGATTTACCTGTTAAACTATCTTTATGTCTTTATTTTCTCATTCTGTTCTCTTTCCTCATCCCACTGTTGGGGAGAGAGAGAGAGAGTAAACATGTGGTGCCTACCTACTGGTTGGGGTTAAACCATGAAAACAGGCAATGAAATACCTTCCTTAGGAGAAGAGGATGTAAAAGAGTGCATGGAAGGGAGGGGATACACAGCAGTGGGGTGACATTTCCCTTGGTGCCTCCATTCCATGTCTTACACCTCACAAGGCACCCTGTGCAAATGACTGATTTCTGGTAAAGCTGTAAATCATGCTACATACCAAAGGCAGAGCTGCCTTCTCATGCTATTTATGCCAAAGGGTGTCAGAGTTTATGGGATTCCTCCTTGTTCTTTTCTTCTGCTTAGAAAACCAACTGCTTAAGAGAAGTCATTTAAAAAGTACTCTAAGAAAATACCTAAACTGCCTGATTTGTATCTGCAGAAGTAGTTTGCTATAGGCCAGACAGCGTGGTGTTCTTAGAAAAATATCAAACGGGCCTTCAGGATTTTGCAAATGAAGGAAATACATTTGTGGGGAAAAAATAACCCAATCCTTAATCTTCTCCCATATGAAAGGAAACCACAGCTTAACTTGAGACTGGAATAATTTTCTTAAATCTCTGCACCTTCAGACTAGCAGTCATGCTCAGGAAGGCCAGCTCATCCAAACCACCCCTGCCTTTTTGATGTGATAAGTTCAAAACAACACGTCAAACCTGAAATACAATGTAAATATTCTATCATTTAACTGCTTTGCAGCAGCTCACACAAAAGAAGCTCTTCCCAATTTGTCACACCAATGGCAGGCTCAGTTTAAGGTATGACGATGAGCACTGAAAATTGCACCATTTTGGCCAATATAAAGACAAAGGTATTTTGAACTGACATGATTACCTGTTGAATTAATGTTTGCCTGTACATATAGGCTTATATGTGTGTGCCTATATGTAATTACATTTCACCCTCCCCAGCCTTTTCCTCTCTCACATTCCCACACATGCATTCTTGGAAAGGAGAAAAACCTTCTGTGTATTTTTATTGGCCTGTCAATCTGCTAACTTTTTTTTTTTTTTCTTCCATAACTGGAATGTCATGTAGCATGTCAGTCTTCCTGCTTTCCCTTTCACCAGAATTAAGCACCCTGCATGACTGCAGAGAAAGCTGCTGGGGGAAAAGGCAATTTCTTTTCAACATTTAGGTTTGATTCAAGAGGTGCCATACATTGTGTAACCAGGAAAAGAGACATCACAATCAAATCCAACAAAGTTTAAATCCAAAGTATTCTATTTCCTGTCCTCTATTAAAATACATATTGAGAAAAAGAGACAGTTTTACTTTGTGGAGTAAAACCAAGCAGAATTCTTATCAACCTGGGAATCAAACCCAAAGCATCCATGAACAGGCTTAGAAATGAGTCTTTGAAGTCTCACTTTAAAACTGACCCCTGAGGTTTTGGTGACCGCCAAATTGTTACAGCATGAAATTTAGGAGACAGGGTTTATCAGTAGTTCTTTAAAGAAACCAGCAGGTGATGCTTGCAATGATGCTGGCACAAGGATACTCACTCACCATTCAAAATTTTCCTCTTCCACGCTGATATTCCATCCATCCCCCTCCCTCCTTTCCCTGAACACCCCCAAAAATATAACGCTTAAACTGGATGAAAAAATACAGTAACTAAAAATGGTTCCTATAATAAGCTGGGAACTGGCATGACTATCTGTCTTTAAGTGTGAGCATTCATAGCTCTGTTTCAAAACCTATTCAAACCTGGATAGCCTTTTGTGGGGACAAATGGGGCTGCTGCCAGTTTTCACCAAGTTATAAAATTTTCAGCGTCACAATAAATTGTGAGACAAGGAGAAGAGAAATTCAATTTAACAAGGAACTCGTAACTTTTCATTGAAGGAGTGCTCAATTGTGGGACAAGGAAGAAAGAGTGAGAGGTACAGTGCGCATCAATATCTTATCCCTTTCTTTCTGGGTTGTCCTTGGAGGCTTGTCCATAATTTACTTTCCCAGGGGAAATTTAACACAAGTGTAGCAATTTTTCCTTTCATCCTACTGATGGACTAAGCTAGCCTCAGAAAAAAAGAGGGGCATAAAAAAGAAGGAGAATGGGAAAATCCACAGATATTGTTTACCCTGCAGATCATGTATTATTTTTACCTTCAGATGTACATATTTTGATAGTAGTGCTAACTGTGCACACACACACGCACACACCGGGGCAGCGTGATCAATGGCAGGGGTCAATAATCCCATTTCAGAAGCAGTTCTGCTGCAGACTGAAATGAAACAGAGTAAAGTCTAAAGTAATGAAATGTGACAGAGCCACATTCACCGCCGTCCTCCAAATACAGGGAGAAATACATTTCTACACAAGGAAATCCAAACTGTCAAATTAGCTCTACTCATATAATAAACAGGGCTACACATGGCATCATCCTTAGAATTTGCCTTCTTCAATTAACTATAATATGAGCTCACAAAGTCTGATTTTTGTTGGAGTATGAATGACTAACCTTCAGGTTTCCTTGTGAGCAAATAGCCTATCTCATTAGTTTGCAATATTAATCAAATCTTTTATTCCCTCTTTATATTTGCTGTATCACAGTGATACTATAGCTTCTTCAATTGGTTAAATCAAAAAATGATCTATAAACAATCACAGTGCATTTAGTATCATAATTGTCAATGCATCTCATTACACTGGGCAGGGCTGGTGACATCTGGCAAATCTGTCTTTGATCTATGAGCAGTCCCAGACCTGGGTGAAGCTGCCCCTCAGTCAATATAAACGTCAGAAGCAATAGCACTGTGTTATAAAGTGTGATCACCAAAACAATGGAGCTTCCTTCCAAAGCACTGAGCAGATCCAAGGCTAGGAACAAGCCCAGGGATCTCCCTGTGGCAAACTGTGGGTATAAGTGCAGCAATATTAATTTGGTGGAACTTTGCACCCCTGTATCGGAGCAGCTTAGAGGCACAGGAAAACCAGCAGAGCAGACATTAAGGACTTCTACTGCTGGAAGGAAGCTGCACAGAGATGGGCATTTTCTTGTCCTGCTTTGGGTTTCCCCCATGTCACAGACAAAGTTCTGTAACCTGTTCGTTATGGATAAGATGTATGGTTTTTTGTATCTCAATATCAGCCATTTACTCATCCTAATCCACCCTTTCCAACCTACTTTTCCTTTTCCCAACTTCCACTTCTGGAAAGGTGACTTCCATTTCTATAAAATTAAAAATCTCAGTACAGACAAGAAATGTAACTGATGTCTGCAGCAATAATTTCATTAAGCTTTTGACTTACTTCCAATTGTCAGAGGATTTAAAAATGGAGAATTCCATGAATTCAATAAAGTATATTTTCTGTGCATGAAGTGCTAATTGAAGAAAATTCCCTAGAAGTAGTAATTAAAGAATTAACGTGTGATGCAGATGTTTTTGATGGAAATCCCCAAAAAATAGGTATTACCTAACACTGTCTAATCTCTGAATTGAGGATCTAAAAGAAAATGTGGATGTACTACAGCTGTCATCTGTGGCCAACAGACAGCTGGAGAGGTGACAGATGATGAGGAGCAGGTTAATAATAGAAAAATGGTCGCTGTGTGTTATTCGGACCACTTCAAACTAGATGCAAGGAAATATGGAAGTATGCATTTATGAATAAAAATACCTACAGAACAGAGGAACGACTCTTCTGGTAGGGATAAAAGTAAAAAATCAAGTAAGTGCGTAGATGAGACACATGCATGAAGAGACATCAAGGGTAACAAAAACCAGTTTATAGATACTCCAGTAAGAGGGATATCAAGGAAAAGGCTACTCTGCTCCTTAAGGAAGAAGTGAAACATGATGGATGATGCCAAAAGACTAATGAATATCTATTTTTTTCACCTTAGTCTTTACTATAAGGTCAATCACAATCATGTATCTATCACAGTTAATTTCACTGACAAAGGGCCAGACTTGAGCCTCAAACAGGGAAGGTAAAATATTCAGAGTGCTTAGATAAGGTGGATGTTTTTAAACAGGGTGAGTCTAATGAACTTCATCCACCAGTACTTACAGAGCTAAATGGGAATCTCAAAGTCATCAGGTCTTATTTTTGAGAACTTAAAAAGAACAGTGGATAAACTGGAAGTCCTAGAAAAGGGCCAGCGTAATGTCTACCTTTAAAAAGTATTTTAAAGAAAAAGGCAAGCCTGACAATTGTAAGCCAATCAGCTTATCTTCAATTCATGGAAAAATACTGAAACAAACAGCCCAACTCTTTGTAAGTGCCTGGAAGGTAATGAGAACATGTATAACATCCAACATGGATTTGTCAAGAACAATCATGTCAGAGCAATCTAATTTTCTTCCCTGATAAGGTAACAGGCCTTGTGGACAGAGGAAAAGCATCAGATGTCATTTGTACTTTGGACTCTTTTTGATCCCCTTCCACGTATCAATCTTCTAAGCAAACCATGGGAGCATGTTTCAGATGAAAATAGTACAAAGTGGCTGCAACACTGATTCGGAAAAAAACATTCTTGGGGTGTGATTAGCAATGTGATTAGCTATTGACATGAAAAGTTACCTTAAGTGACAGTCTGGATGAGGCCCTCCTAAGTAACATTTTGGTAACATTTTGGATTTTGATTAATGACCTGGAAAATAGCATCACATACATACTTGCTGTGGCAATATCCTTCTCAGAGGATGTTGATACATGGATTTAAAATGGCCAGAATTCAGAGCAAACTTGACGAATTTAAAGGTCTGATTTGGAAGCCACGGTGCTTGTTTAGCAGGGACAAATGCAAAGTACTTCACCGAGCCAAGAAAAATTAACTACTTGGGATGGAGAACCACTGACATTGGTAGCCATTCTGTAGAAAATTAAAACTTACTGTGGATCACAAGCTGGATAATCCATCAACAATATCATGCTGCTCCGGTAAAGATGAATGTCCTACTGCAATGGATAAATTAGTTCTACTTTGCTTGACACAGAAGAATCTTTCTACTCAGCACCAGGAAAGCTGCAGCTGCATTTTATTTGATCCAGTCTGAAGAACTGCACCTCCAAAAAGTGAGGACCAACTTGTGATAACCCAGAAGAAATGTATGATTTAGAAAACATAAGAATTGAAGTTGTTAAAAAAAAAAAGAAAAACAAGCACAGATATAAGTAAAATGCTGCTAAAAATCTAAAAAAAAAAATAAATAAAAGAAGAAAAAAAAAAAAAAAAAAAAAAAAAAAAAAAAAAAAAAAAAAAAGGAAAAAAAAAGGAAAAAAGCCCCAAACCACAAAACTGGTAAATGGCTCTTTGAGCTGATGTTAGATAGGCCAAGGCATAAATGACTTAAAGAGCAGTCAGGGAGACTGAGGCTAGATTTTAGGAAAAAAACTGTCAGGCAATAAGAAGCAATAAGCAGTACAGAAGACAGATTGCCTGTGGAAGTTCTGGAATACTCCTGGAAAAAGCTGTCAAAAATCAGATCCTTGCACATGATTTTTGGGAGCAGTGAGCAGAATTAAATATCTACATTTTTCCAAATAAAGTATTTTATAAAGCTGAACGAAATGATGGAAATTTAGAATCTATATTTAAAAAAAAAAGATGTTGAGAAACTGAAACAGACACAGCAAGAAGCCACAGAAAATACTTAAGGGCTGAATATATCTTGATATGAGACTCAAGTACTACAATGTGTTGCATTACCATTGCCATTAATTTCCCATCTCTATCCCCCCATCAAAGCAAATGATTTCTTAATCTTGTAGCAAAAAAAATTAGCTACCAGAGGAAAAAAATTATATAATCTAAGATTAATTCAAGTCAAAAATTAGATTTATGTTTTTAACAGTGAAAGTAATCAGACACTGGAACAAATTACCAAAGGAAGCAGTAGATACTCTGCTTCCTGATGCCTTGAAATCAAGACTGGATGCTTTCCCAAAAGACAGACTTCAGTCATACGTAGGTTAAAAGTTCAACCCAAGGCAATATAGGTTTAATTTAACAGTCTGTGATGTCCTGGAGGGATCCCACAATTGTTCAAAGTCCAGGCATTAATTTAAAGTGAGCCTGAACTTATTTTCATCTGATCAGGAGGGTCCCTAAACCCAGAGACTGGTATTGCAACCTGAAATGGCATTGTCCCCACTGCCATATGATATTTTCATAGACTGGGCTTCTTTTCCATAGCCCTATGAACTCAGAAATATCCTTTCCCAACACAAAGTTGGGAAATGAAAAAATTATATTTAAAAAACACATCCCCCACCTTCCCTCAAACCCTCAAACCATGTTTTGCTCAAACAGAAAATAAAAAGTTCTAGAAATCTGAATGGGTAATTTGAGATATGTTTCTCCTTTTCAGAACTTTAAGAATCTACTATTTAATGCCTTATTTAGTCTGTAAAATTTCTTTCTGCTTTAAGAGCAAAAGGATTAATGGTTTCAAATTCCAGTGTGTTGACCTTTATTCAACATTAAAATGCTTATTTGAGCATTCTGCCATGGTACCAGTAAGCCTCTGCCTAATGAAAATTGTAAGGAAAAGAAAGTTTAACTCCCATATGCCCACAAATAGAATTATTTTGCATTAGGAGGTTTAGGGGATCTTTTCTGCACACACACAGAGATAACATTGGTGCAAAGTGCACTAAAACCACAGAGTATACGTGCTATTGCTCTGGCTGCAGGCTGAATGTTAGAGCAATATTAATGATGATGAAGAATAAAAATGGTTAAGAGCTCCTACTCTCAAGTTATTGCCCTGAATTATTTGTGACATCCAATAATTTTAGGCAAAGTCAAACAAAAGCAAATCATACTAGTTATGTCTGAAATAAATTAGAGAATTTTGCTTCCAAACAGCAAAAAGCCTGATGAAAACTGAAGAAGCAATTTGCATACCAGGGTACAGGGTGTGCTAAGACAGCAAATCAAAGAGGGAAAGGGGAAGCCAAGATTGATTTTGGGTGATGCTGAACAGTAGAGAGGGTAAGTTGTAAATGCTTGGGCTGACACAGCAGGAAGGGCTGGGGGAGAAGCTGGAAGCAATAAAGACACAGTGCTGCTGCAGACCTTCAGGGCACCTGCTGAACTTAGGTAATTGTCTTTAGAGGCTTTGATGCAAAGAGAGAAAGCCTTAATCACACTGAACTTTTACTGCTCTGATATTGATTAAAATAACAGCTATGCAAAAAAGCAAGGCAGGGGAACATTTTTGTCAAGGCAGGTTCCCACTCACCCCTCCTCAGCCGAGGAGGAAACAGGATCAAGTTTCCAGTGCAGTCCAGAGCATCAGCCCCACATAGATGGCACATGCAAGGAATTAATTGCCAGATAAGGTTTTGTGGTCACAGTCTTACCATACTTCAGTAAATCATTTTCCTGTATAAAAGATTACAGGTCAGTCTTGTAAGTACTGAAAGGTTTCTTGGGCAAAGCCACAGTTGTTACAACAGTTTGTTGAATTAAAAAAAAAAAAAATTGCTCAGAACCTAAAGAGCTAAAATAACTTCCCAATGATAAAAAGCAATCAACAGCTTATCTAAGAAGGGGCATTAAGCACATTTTAAAATGTTACAATAATTTTGTAAGAATTACAAAATGTGTCATAACTGAAGTTAGTCGTGACAAAGAAATTATGCATAGGACAAGTAAGGAACAGCAGAATCAACACTGCAGGAATGTGCAGGTTTAAGGAGATGAGAATAGTAGACAGGAAAATCAATTTATTGCATGATAAATGTTCATATGCAAAATAGCATGAGCAAAAAAACCCAGCTGTGAAGAATGTGGCAGTGAAGGGGATCAAATCATTATGCATCAGAGTGAATATTTCATCATTCTAATTCAAACTTCCTGTGCAAATATTAACAGAACCACAGGAAAAGAAAAATCCTATAAAGCATGCCAGCATTTTGCTAAAAATACATACAACCACTCCAGAACTGCAAATATAATTCAAAATTCCCAACTCTCTTAGAAGTCTGACTTCACTGAACACAGAATAAATTCAGGCACAGAAGAAACCAGAATGGAGAAGGTAGGGGTGGATTTATTTCTGCCTCTTAAACAACTTTAAATAAACTTAAGGCAAGGCAAGACATGCTCAGAGTGAATAAAAGGAATAAAGTTGGAGAGGGGAGGACAGAAAAAAAGTGTTCCATAAAAATTCTTTTTAAGTTATGTTCTTTTATTACATATTTAAATTCAAAGTAATTGTTTTTTAACCTAACACTAAAAGGAACACAAAAGCTTTATTTAAAAAATCCAATCAGTGAGTGACTGCAAAAATAATGGTGTCTGCCAGGAGCACTGATGCCTCTAAAGAAATATATATTTCGTTTGGCTTACTCAGCAGTGCTCCAAAAAACTCTAGGAATCATTCCAGGTAGAATATGCATTTTTAATAAATACCAACAAAAAGGGGAAAAAAAATCAATTCAACACAGGGAAAAAATGCCATAAAGTTTTTTCCATCTCTAAAATGCAAGCATTGTCTTAGCCCAGCTCCTTTTTCAGTCATATATGGACAGCACAACAATGAAACCCAGCAAGCTTGAACTGAGCTCTGAATTTCTGTAGGTAATGATGACACTGTATACATCATTCCTACTGCAAGGAATTGGCTGCCAGGACAAGGACCAGGGGACACCCCCAGTGTGCCATCCTACACCACAAGGAACAGAGGGATTGGGGTCAATCTGTACAGTAATTGATCCTTACTTCTGCCATAAATCTCAAATACAAACACTCTTGTATTGTGAATCAAAACATCGTTTGCCATAGCTCATTGTTCATCTCATTCCAAATTTAATGCCATGCAATTAACAAAACTACTCTAAATTTATCTCCAAAGCTTATGTGCAGCATGTTGGACTTGTGAAATGAAATAGGCATGTGGTAAAACATGTTCCTGTTTTTGCTGATTCTCAGCATAAATGTTTCCTCCCCTCTTATCAGTTGCCTGAGCACCAGCATGCTACAATCAACTTCCTGCTAGTTAGTTAAGATTCCTGCTTGCTTGCCTTTCTTCTCTAAATACGGCTCTCTCGTGCTGCTATTGATCAGTGACTGAAGAAGAAAAGGCAAGATGAAACTCCTTTTTCCTTCCTTTCTTTTTTTGTTATTGATATTTTTTTAAAAGGTCCTTTCATCTCCTCCTCTACCAGGAAAGCATTACTTGATGGAAATACAAGAATAATGAATCTAAAGCTGTTCAACACCAAACTACCTAGAAATGGAAAACATCCCCCTAGAATTGAGCCTCCTGCTTTCCAGTGAAGCAGCACACATGCACTCCAATTATTTTCTCAGTTACAACATCAGTAACTCAAGAAATTCTGTTCCAGTCCATAATGCTTCCAGAGATTACATGCCATTGGGAAAAAGGGCAGAATTTGACCCACTTCTTTTTGGCCATAAAAACCCATCAAGGATGATAGGTAGCACATCAAAATATTTAATATGATTTTATAGTTTAAGATTTATAGCTTCACACTGCTCGAGAAGCCTCTACTCCCAAGCAGTTTATGCTATTAGCAGGAGGGGATAATTCCAGCAGAACTTTTGAAAGCCACTTCCCACTTCTCTGGTCATCCCTCTGAACACAGGAGTACCAGAGGTAGCTGAAAACAGAGCAATGTATATTTAGCCTGCAGTGTTATATAACCTGTCTGTTAACAAATGCAAGACACAAAGTAAAGTCATGTAACCCAATTGAAACAGTTCGTTCTGGAGGTTGATTTCCCTTGGGAAACTGAAACATCAAGTAAGAAACTGAACCAGTTAAATATAACCTTTTTAAAGGGCAAAAGAATTCAAAGGTAATCAAGGATTTTTTTTCCTCGGAAGGGCATTTATAATTATATTCCACTCTTATTTATAACAACCCTTTTAATGTTGGTACTACAAAGAACTCCACAGAAAGCCAGCTTTGCTTTATATAACAGGATTCAATCTCCACGTGGTTTTTATATGCAAAACATCTTCCTCACAAGGTATACACTGACAAAAGCACATTTCCCTGAAGAAACAAGGAATGTGTTTTCAAAGTGGTTCATGAGCCTTCAGCCATGTGCCTTTTGCTAATATTATGGGATACTCAAGAAGAAATCCTTAACTCCTGTTTTGAGAAAATAATGGCAAGTGACTCCATGTGCAAATACAGTGAGCTCAGAACCTAGTGGTTAGTTTTCTTTATTATCTTAGGATACGTTCAATAGTTTGCTTTAATCTACTGATTACTGAGGAGAAGGAAACAGAACAATTACCAAATTGCTTGTTTCAGTTTCTTTCCACTGGTTAAGCACGTAAAAGTTAAGAAGCAGAAATGATGGGCACAAGGTAAAACCTCCTGAACCAGAAGCACATTTCAAAATTCAGCACCAGAGTGACCAGGTGGTCTGTGATTAATCATTTAAGATCCCAAGTTTCATGTTCATGTTGTGTTAGGACACAACATCTTGTGTTATGAAAACAACAGTGGGAATTTCAGAGTGGGAGCTGGAGGTGCACAAAGCCAATGAGAAGGAAATCTACAACAAAGGGTAAGGATGGATTTGGGTGGGACAAGCTCTTGCACAGAAGGTCTGCTGGATGCAGTAGAAATGAATTATATAGAAATCTGCTGCTGTGCTTGCTTCCATCTTCTACAGACCCAGCAGATACTCACACAGTCTCACTCTGCAGTCTGTTACCCTTCAACAGTAAAAACAATGTAAAGGGCAGAGCCTTCACACAGCCAGAGATGCTCTCAAATTATGCTGCACAGATTAAAAACGTGCAGGAGTTTCCCAGGATGATATAAATTATTGATCTATCCCATTCCTCATGTTGCCCAAATGCTTGTAAATGTTACTATACAAAAACATCTGTACAAAACTGCCCTAATAAATTTATTCCACAAAGAAAAAAAAAAAGTTAATTTAATCTCAGAATTACATGAGAGACATTCTGTTTGAGTAGCAGCAAGCATGCAGAATCCCAGCGTGGATTCCATTGTGCATACCTGCTCAAACTCTCAGCAGACACACTGAACACCTGCAAGAGCCTGACAGAGGCAATCGGGCTGGTGATTTCTTACCCACAACAGGCAATCTGTTGATACACTATGAAACCAGTATTAGGAGATGCTTTAGTCAAAATGCTGCAGGTTATTAATCACAGCTCTGGGGTTTCTGACAGGATGTTTTGATAAAATAAATCTATTTTAAGTGACTGTAATGAAATACTAACCGGTTTTTGAAGGGCTTTTAAGATGTTTTTAAGAAGTTTCAGATCAAAGACTCAGTTAATGTAACCTCCATGCATTAAATATTTAGTACTTATTCAGTCACTTGAGCACTCAGGCATCTTGACATTGTAAAAGGAGGAGAGGGAAATTGAGTTTAAGTCAGTTTTACACAGTGGGATTTTTTCAGTTTTTATGTTAAAATCCCAGGCATGTACTTTTAATACAAAGGGGTCTATTCTTCTACAACAGTATATGCACCACCCATTAAAAGAATTCTTTGTTCACCTGCATAGATGGGAGAATAAATCCTCTATAGAGTCACTTCAGTAGAAACTGTTGTGCTGGGATTAACATCATGATTGAACATTATTCTGTCTCTGAGCTCTCTGATGGACAAAACCAAATGCACACACTTCTCTTTCCTGAACAAGTAGGCACTTAGAAGGAACACAGAATTTTAACAATGGCAGATAGATTTAAGCAAGTTCTTTTTAGATATTTGGATTGTGTGACTATAAGATTTATCCCCTTTCTAGCATCACCGAATTCCAACAGCTGCTCTTTACCATTTCATTTCTTCCAAGAAATGCTCAGAGGTCTCCAAAACAGATGAGGGAAATAATCCTATTTAGGGACTTATTAAAATAGATGTCTTCAATTAATAAACTGCAGATAAGTAGGGGCTGGATATCCCTTCTGAAAATGCAACACTATATATAAATTTTACAATTTCTGAAGCACCACCTTTCTTGTGAAAGCTCGCTGAGTGTAGTAAGAACTTGAGGATGACTTCCAGCAGAATGATCACACTCCTGAGTGCATTTCTTGGCTCACTTGCAGAGGATTATAGACACTAAAATATTAAAAATTGCCTTTGTAACTATTGCCATGACCCACATTAGCATCTATTCTCAGAATCAAGGAAAGTATTGTGCATTTCTATCCCGTTTAACACAAACATGGACACATCCAAGTCCTTTGATTTGCAGTTGCTCCAAGGCTCTTGCATTTCACATTAATTTGTAATAGACAAAGAAAAGAAACCTTACCTCCCAGCGTGGATTCCATTGTGCATACCTGCTCAAACTCTCAGCAGACACACTGAACACTTACCTCAAACACTACCAATATATGGAAAAAAAACCCAGCAAATGGTTCTGCACATTTTTCACAATTTCCCAAATTTTATCACAAACATTTTCCCAAAATTTACAGTGTGATTGAACATGACTGCACCCTAATTAGAAAAAAGCTAAAATTGACCTCTGAAGTAATGACAGCAATACATATTCCCAAATCTGGTAAGGCATCATCATTACATGACCCTATTTGTCATAAGTGTCTTCTGAAAGTTAAACAAGCACAAAGGCTGTGTGTCACCATGGGCTCAGCCGTGACACAAAGACAAACAGCCACTGAAAACATCCACATGGATCTCATGGTAACTGCATGATCTCATCTGTTTTTCTCTAAGAATTGTCTCGTTTTTCCCTGCTTTCACTGCTGGCCATGGTTCTGGAGATCCTGTCTTCTCTGCCATCTTAAATTATATAAACACGTGGTGCAGGAAGGCACAAGGTGATTTTACAGGAAAAAGACATTTCTTTGTACACAACTTGAGTATTTCTTATGCATGGTTACCTCTGTGTGCATGCCACTGTGAGAAACACCCAAACAGTAAATTAAACAAATTAATCCTTGCTCTGCTGAAGAAGAAACTATGTCAGAACTGTTCTATGCAAAGAAATTCAAACCACAAGACAATCCTCATCACATAAAGGATGTTAAATACTCCAATAGGTCCCTCACTGATTTACCCAATAGTCAGAATGTATCTACAAGGTACTAGTGAGTAACTTCATGTCTGTGTTTCTTTTGTGGCTTCTTTGATTGTGTTGAGAGTGGAGACCTGTGTTAAAACCACCTAAACAGCCAATGAATCAAGATGATTCCTGAATAATTTAGGTGTGTGAAAGTAGATCTCTAAAGATCTCCTGGAATCTTAGAAATTAATTATATCTTCAAAGCAGGAAACTTGGGAAAAGGCAGAGATAATAATTTGGTTAATTCTGAAACAACAAACAAACCATCTAGATGTAATCTAGAAGAACCTTTACTGTAATGAGGCACAGCTCAGGAGAAGTCAGATTTCAGATCTTCTCCTGCTGCCTCTGTCACTGACATTGCTCTCCAAAGGAAGGCAGCTTGGACAGGGGAAGGGTAAGGAGGTTGTGACCAATGCTCCAGTGCACGTGTCATGAAAAATGAGAGGAACAATGGAAGTGGTTTTGATAATAGTAAAAAAAAAAAAAAAAAAGGCCTTTACCCAATTATATAGAAACTGAATGGAGCATTATGAAATACTCAGCTTGACTGTGGCACTTTCAGATGCTCTGTTGATTAAAAATGAAAAAGGAAAAAAAAAAGGAAAAATTGGAAAGGAGAGGCTGTCCAAAATTAGCAATATTAAAACATTAAATATTTCAAATTGTATTGATCAGAAGACAGGAAATGTGAGAATTATCATGTTTCCTTATAGAAATTAATGCCATTCAGATAGATTCCAGTTTATTGTTAGTTATGATGTTTCTACTTGTAATGAATATGACCTTTTGAAATCAGGATATATCCACACGTAATGCTTTGAGATGCAATGGACTTCTGAAAACAGCCATTCTTGGCTATATGTTAGCTATTAACAGAATTGTTCCAGGCTTTCAGAATTTGGGATAATTTGAGCAACAATCAGTTTACACAACTCCAATAGGGTGAAGGTGTGTCCCAGAGAGAATAAACGTGGACTATCCCTGGAACATAAACTGTAAAATGTGCTCATGTTGGCTGCAGCCAGGGGTGCAGATGGGTATTCCCAGCACACAGAATGTGGTATGAAGCTGCTGTAAGGAATTCTATCCATGATCATTTCTGAAATACATCTGCCACCAGCACTAAGTGCAGCCAGGGAGATCTGATCATGTGTGATCAGCTCCAGAGGTTTACTATCATGACACATTACTGCTATGCAGTGAGCTGTTATCCTTGCCTTATCATCATTTTGGGGTTTTTTGAATCAAAGAAATAATATGTTGAAACACCTTAGTGATTTCTAATAAATTTCTGTGCAATACAATTCCCAGAAAAGCCCAATATTCTGAACTGTCTGTGCACACGGGCTCCCTATTGAGTTAAAGACACATCTCCTGTTGACGTTTTTCAATAAATCATGTAGTGTGTGCTGCTGCCAGAGTACAGGCTATCCTACTTTCTACCACATGGAGCAATTTCTGAAGCTAATCAAAGAAGGTGTCTTTTGTGAATGAGTATTTTAGGGATGCTAATCATCATCAGTCCAAGGTCTTTCTAAACCTCTTGTTGTGATCGAGCACTATTGCATGTAAAGATAATAATTTGTGACTCTATGAAAGAAAAGAGAGCTTATCTGCATTTCAAAAAAATACATAGACATAAAAAAGGGTCACACCCCTCAGTTATCTTAAAAAAGGGATTAAGGAGCAATTACTCTGTGGTTCCCATTTGCAGGAGAGAACTTCTTTCTTTCCAAGTTTTCAGATTGAGCATGTCAGGAAATTTGTGCTATTATATGTAAACACATGAAACTGGTGTGGAAATAATTTCTAGAATCCAGTTCGTCAAAAAAATGAACACAGGTGCAGTTCTTATCAAACAAGTAAAGACAGATGAGAACAAGAAAGGTTTTGGCATGCAGCTCTCATTCACTTCTACCAAAAATTTGCTTGGCTAGTACAGGAGATTCTGTAGATGGCTGCGACAGGAACCATCAGTTTACTTTCCTTGGTACTACCTGATGGTTCATACTGACTTTGCAGTACATAGAAGGGGAAATGGTTGTTGTCCAGGAGCTTTGCAATAAATTGATTTTCCTTTTTTTTTTCTCTGATTTGACTTTCTAATAAGCAGAGAGAGAACGGCATACATAAATTCATTGTACTGTAATATACATAAATTCATTGTAGTTCTATAGGAAGTCCAGATTTCTAAGAGTTTGTATTTGCCTATATTTCTCTGGGAAGATGAAAAATCTGAGATTTCAGAGACCACAGTCATTTTGCTCCATTATTGTCATAGCAACAAATGATCTTGAAGCACTGTATGCAACATCTATAGCCATTTGCAGTATAGCTCTAGCTACTAACTTGTTTCTGTTAATGGCTGGCATGAACCAGCCTCTGTAATCTCTCCAATTTAATTGATGAACCACAAAACAAATGGTCATAGTTAATAAAATTATATTTTGCCATCTGTGTCCAGTAATGAGAAAATCTGAATTATAGGAATGAAAAAGAATGAAGTTTTCTTCCAAACAGATCAATGCATCCCACCTCTTTGTCAGCATTAAATTAGATGTTATCTGTTGCTGTGTATTTCCCTCCTTGGTTGCCATGGCTAATGGGAGTTTCAGCCACGATGGACAAGAATTCTGTTTGACCATGGGGAATATAATACCTTTTCCTCTGTTTTCCTATGAGTCTGTGTAGTATGAGTCCACAATCTTATTTGGTCTGAGTGCATCCAAGTCTCACTTATAGGAGGACAATTTTGTTCAGCTCTACAGTGTTATTTGCTGTTACAAAACCTTATCTATTTCGATAAAAGAAATCTAGAGGATATGTGCAGTTTTATTCCTAAAGCTCTGAAGGATTTCAAAATCAGCTGGAGCTGAAGGCAAATCTGGTGCTGCCACAGTATCTTGTAAGGATGATTACAACAGCAGTAAGGTACACCTTTGGAACACAGATTCTCTTTTCCTGAGTTCACATTCTGAGCAGTTTGTTCCCTTGAGAGCAAGGACATAAATTGTCTGGACTCTCCATTAAGAGGCCACTAAAATTAAAAGGAAAAACCAAAACAAGAAACAACCCACCCCAAAACCTTTTATAAATTCTGCAGGAACCTCTATATCAATAATTCCCATAAGAGATAGATGGTCCCCACACAGGAGATAGCAAAGTAATTTATGGTGATAACTTGATTACCTAGACCTTGCCAAAGATTTGGACCATTTCCTTAAGCTTTAAAGAGAAAGACAGACTAAGGCAAGAAGGAGAGTATATTATATCCACTCACAGGAGACAAAGAAGATGCAATGCTGCTGAGCACCCTGTTGTGTGCAGCAACACTATTCTTGTTCTACATAGTATCTTTCAGATTTTGAAATATTCATTGTTTGGATTAATATCTGTGTCTAGGTCTCAGACAAGTCTTGATGGATCTCACTGTATTGCCAAAATATCTCCTCTTTTTTTTCACCAGAGTACCATCAACCTCTGTTTTAGTCATCATCTGTTAATCTACAAAGTGCCCTTAATCAGTCATCTCTGACATTCCTATAAATTTCCCATCAGACATAACACATTACAGGCTATTTTTCATTCTCAGAAGGAAAATAAGAAAAACAGACTTGAGGTTTTGAATCACATAAACTGTGCAAAATAGCAGACTGCACTTCTAGCTCTTTTCCTGAAAACCACGGCCATAATTTGAGGAGCTCAGCAGCTACAAAAATAGGACCTGGTTTCCAAACCGCTAAACTTATTTTTGGGGTGTAAATGCCAGGAGCTGGGGCTCAGTTTTGTGCATCAGGAGCTCTGAAAAGAGAAGTTTGTGTGCTCAGCTTCTCCGGAAGTGAACGTGAAAAGGCGCTGGGAGCGCCTCGGAAAGCCCGATGGGCTGCGCTGTCCAGGGTCCTGACAAGGATTGGAGGACTCGGTCCTGCCCTGAGCTCCATCTAAATTATCTGGGTGCTGTGGCTGACCTCTCCAAATGAACACCAAAGGCTTTCCCACAGGCTGCTCCCAAGCAGTCCAGGTTTCTGCAATAGTCTCCTTTCCCATAAAAGGACACTGCAGTCAGAGGAATGCTATGAACCTTAACTCACTGATATTTATGCAATATTTTGGAGGTTGTCAGAGCAAAAATTTAAAAAAAAAAAGTGGGTTTTCTTTAAAGACAGGCATGAGATTTTCCCTTATTCCATGCTGAGAACAGCGCAGCATTCATAAATATGGAAAGACTAGTTAATATTTTAATTCTAAGCAACATAGATGTTTTTAAAAAGGGGGGGGGGGAGGGAAAACAAACATTTAACAATATGCAGCTGTTACTAATGAATTAAGAAGCTGATTAAAAATAGAATTATGGATATTAATGCATTATTATAAACCACCATAATGCAGGAGGAAAAAAAGTATGTATTATAAAATCCTGAAGTTGTCAGATTTGGAGAAAGTAATAGTCATCTTAAACTTTAACTAATTAGGACTAAGTGCAAAATTAGATGCAATTAATGAGAAATTAAAAATAAATGGGAGGAAAATTATTTCTAAAACAGATTTTTCTTTCATGTATACTCATGAAAACTCCTGAAATGGATGGTACCTCTCCTTTGTCTTCCTCCATGTCACATATTTATTAGAACATCAGAAAAGGTGGTTCAGAAAAAACACACTTTCTGTGGAAAGGTATGTCCACAATTCTAGGGAATTCTGAGTGAAAATATTTGACTGTGGGCCTAAGATTGGCTCTTTTTTTTTCCACTGGAAATGTCATGTAACTGGGGCCTTTTCAATCCGTGTTCATTTTCTCAGATTGTTCTCTGCTGCCACAGTATGGTGCTCAGCTGCTGTTTGAAAACATGAAAAAGAGGATCTTTATCAGAGACTGCAGTTCTTTTCATGTACCAATATGACTGGTTGCCATGTAAGATCTCTTTTAAAGAGTATTAAAAAGGCTTTAAGCTGTATCTTATATTTCCTAAGAAGTGAAAATAACAGTTTTCAATTAAGTACCTACTGCTTTACATTAAAAAGCTTCTGTCTCCTCATGTTATTTGTATGTAATTTTGTCTTTAAAAAAAAGATAAATATTGCTTTCAGTATTTGTGGATAATAACAGCACTTCAACAGCAGCAACATTTTCTAGAAAACACTCTTTTTTTTGTCTTTTCCAGGAATATCATAGTCTTCTAAAATAAAATATGGTTGAATGCAACATGATGTCTTAAAATAAGGATGGTACTAGCCTCCCTTACATGTAAGTTTGATGTGCTTCATCATTGCACTATTCTTTGATTCAAAAATACTTTGCTAACAGTGCAGAAAAGTGAGGGTCATTAAAATCACACTGAAATCAACCACAGATCACAGGCTACACATAATATCTCTCAGCTGTGCTTCCTTGTATGTATTATATTTTCATGAGCCTTACTTCCTCTCTTCAAGTACGTATCTTCAAATACTTGGGTCAACAGTAAGGATGCACTCAGCCAGCTGGGGCCACATGAGCTACACTGCCTTTGTCTCTACTATTTTATAATCTGCATCAAAATATGTTCTTATGTCTTTATTTTCTCATTTCTATATGATACCTCCCCAAATCCCTTCTGACATACAGGCAGAAGTCTTCTTAGAGCCAGCTTTTAGCTTTCAAGGCTTAAGACAAAAGAGATAAAGTCTTACTGAACATGTGCCTGGCAAGGACAAAGAACTCCAGGATTAGCACAAATCTCTTATGCAGAAGGCCTCGAATGCACACCTTCCTGCTAAAAAAAAAAAAAAAAGATTGCTGAGCAATGGTGGGATTCACTTTACACACAGACATTTCGCATATTTATAGGGAAGTGCAAAAAGGGGGATTTTATTATTATTTTTTGCCTGTAGGCATGTTGTTATAGTGGTAGTACAAGTTCATGACAAAACATTAGGGCACCTGGCCTAAGTGCTGATTGTTTTGATCTTGGAGCTTAAGGACATTTTACACACATTAAACTTGATGTCATGAACTGTGCCAGTGACTTCAACATGTCTATTTAACATGCTTAAGTTTAAATCTACACTTAAGTGTTTTGCTGGATCAGAGCCACAATGCTCAGTTCACATAAATTATGTGAACAAGATTTTGCCTGAGGTATTTAGAGATTTTAATATATTATACTTACATTCTAGAGCTGGTGTAAAGTTTAATCAATAAATAGTTCTTTTTTTGGTTAAATTAAAAGGCATAAATCCAAATCATTAGGACTGAGAAGACTTTGAAATTGTTAAATAAGCCTTCAATCCCAAGGTTTCAGCCCTACAGGTAATGTGAGCCAGGCTAATCATCTTCTGGGTCTACAGTAAAAGAATAAAGATTAAAATATTACTCCAACCCCACAGATGCATTACACAGTCACCACTCAGGAGATCTAAACAGAAACCAGCTCAAACACAGCCAAAATCCCAGCAGAGTCAGTGCAGTGAAGTGCTACGGGGCAAATGTAGTTAATAGCTCCACATAGCACGATTTCCCCTCCGTGTGAGTACATCCAGCATCACTATCAACATGGTAATTATTGCTTAGTGCTCTGCTACAAAGCAGGGAAAACAAATTTCTGGAAATGGAAGTGCAAGAAGACTGAAGGCATTCTAGGGTTTTCTCAGGGCCCTACATACACCCTCAAAGTACGCTCGTGGCCTGCAGGGCAACTAAATAGATTTTAAAACCATGAAAAAGCTTTATGTTGGTGTACACACAGGACCTCAGACTGAGGGTTTTTTATGGGATTATATTAATTGCTTGTGCCATGTTATTTCCCAAGCACCAACTAAAAAACAGGAATTCTAGTCAGCACTGAACATGGAAAGTAAAAATAGGTTCTTCATATCCCCAGAAGCTTAGGGTGCAGTAACTAAAGGCAACTGCCTAGATCTGAGGTTGAACTCTCTGTGTAGACAAAACCAGTAGGTTTCCCACTGGGATTAAAGTTACCCCATGGAGCTCTGTGGCGTTCAACCAAGTAGGAGAAAGTGCTGAGGATGGGAATGAGTAAAACCTGCCTTTTACTTGAAATTTGCCATTGCCACGAGAAAAGGAGCCAGACCCTGAAATGCCTTCCTGCTCCTGGCTGTGAGTTCAGCCATTTCAGGCATCTGACTGGATCATTAGTGTTCCCTTGGACAAGCAACATATTATTCCAGCATTTCTGGAAATGCAGGAGTACATACTAAAGGATGGAGCAAATAGGGAACACAAAAGACAGAAGGACAAGGAAGACAAGTCCTAGAACAGGATATTAAGTCATGTGAAATGGCACTGAGGTGGGGATATCGAGCGCATAGAGGAGAACATGACTACCTTGTGCAGTCCTGGTATTTAAAAGACCTCACAGCTATTTTGGATTTGCCCTTCACAACTCAAAGAGATGAGGGGAATGAATAGGAAAGAACAAAGCAGGATAAGTAACAGAAGAGCAGAAAACAAATATCACAGCTTCTTTCTTTTAGCTAGCTTAGGAGAGTATAAACTAAATGGAAAGAAAAGGGAAGGTTAGATTTGAGGCAGAGAAAGGGCAAGCCAGATGAAGGACAAGTGTGGAGTAAAGGTGAGATGAAGAGTCTGATTTGGAAATGGGAAGAGCCATGAAGCAAAAGGCCAACCTGAACAGCTACAAAAAGTCCAGTGAAAACTTCAGAAAAGTCACTGATTTTCCAAAGGTTTCCCTGAGTGGCTACAAGATGAAAGGGTGGGACCTGTGCATGAAAAGAGTTTGCTTAGACTAACTTTGCCACATAATTCATTTACTGTCATTTCTTTCAGGAAGTTTTTTCTTAATAAAATAGATCATAACTTTTTTTTTTTTCCTTCAGATGATTTCTTACCTCAGTGGGACTTTTGTGCTCAAAGCTTCTTTTTTTGGTGAAGTGCTTTTTCCAAGAGTTTTTTTGTTTGTTTTTTTTTTAATGGAGAATGGTAGTTATAAAATGGGACCTGCAAAAAGGACTTAAGATTTGAATCCTTCTTCACAATTTAAACATTTTTACTCATAATTAAATAAAGAGCAGTTAATGCAAATCCTTCTAGAAAATATTTTACTTTATCTAACAGTGTTCTTTCTGTAATTTAAGAAATGACCACTTTATGCATTTAGTAACCTTGCATGATATTAACTGCAAATGATGATTTTATGGTTTGTTTTTTTTCAAAAACTATATATTGCTGCCAACTTGGTTTTACCATGAACCCTTGTATATATCCTACAGACAGATGGCAACATTCAGTAGTAACATCATTTCACCTATCCTTCCTACTCTGGTCCCACAGGCCAGGTTATCTCCCAGAACTCCCTTTAAATTGTAACAAAGAAATTTTCCTTAAAACTGATGCTATAGAATAGTCCCCTGTAATTTTTCATGTTATTTATATAATTTCCCCGGTAACACACTGTGCTATTATATGCTATAAATCATATTTTATTTTGGAAAGAACTGCTGGTGGTGTTATTTTTAGGTCTAACTCTACTTCTGCTGATATCCAATCCAGCTAAGAAAATAGCTGTAGGAACATTTAAAATCTCACATACAGTGTTGGGATGACATCCATATTACGAATGTTTTGGGAACAGCAGCACTATAGGAGTAAAAAATACACGACTGCATAAAGATAATGTGTCCTGAACATATACATAGCTGCACTTTTAAACTACTGAGAAATGAGAAAGGGGATTTACTTTTCCTAAGCACTATTTCTGTGGCCTTTTTCAGGCCAAGTAAATTGCCACAAATTACATTTACATGACATTTCAACCTAGTTACATTCAAATCCATTGGAAAATACAGTATCTGACACCAACAGGATTTCAGAGGTACATTACATTACACAGAAGCCTGCAACTTCTATTTTTTTCCAAAGACCAAGAGTATACTTTTCTTCTACAGAGCTGTTATTACATAACCCAGAGTTGAATGCAGAAATGGGTATTTCAACCTTAGAAAAACTGCCTATTTTCTTTGCTTCATGCTTTAAAACATTCATAACTGAGCAGTTAAAAATGGACCAGTAGAAAATGGTAGAACCGATCAAGTATTTTTACTGGGGTACAAAGCCATTTAGTCAGTAAATAAAGGAAATTTGGGCAATGAAGCGGCAATGTGACATCTGGTGTGCAGTTTCACAGTCTTAGGGCATCATCCTGCTTCTCTCTGGTACCAGCATGAATCAGGAGTAACTCATGTAAATTAAAAGCACACCCCAAAGTGGTGTGGAGTCAGGAGGAAGCACTCTGTGTTGCAGCCTGTGTCTTTCAGTGTTCCATACCTGACTTAAGAGATCGGCTCATTTACAGAGCCCTACATTAGACATATTGCCTTCTTGTTTTAAAATACGTGTGTTTAATATTTAATTTAACAGAATTCCATATTCCAGTCTCTGTGTACTCTGCGAGTCCCTTTGAGGCTCGTGGTTTGTATGTGCAGTCACAATTCTCCTCAAGTGTAATTTGGAAGCACCATTGCCTAATGGAGTGAAAGGAAGTATCTGGCTCTGATTAATCCTGGTTCTCTTTGGAGTGAGTAATGAAAATAATGCCCAGACAGTGTCAATTTGTAAAGTGGGCTGTAGGAGTTGAGCCAGGCTGTCCAAAACTCATTTAATTTATTATGCATGTCCATGGAATACTGGTGGAGGTACAGGTCTCATCAATTGTCCACAAAGTTCAATCACACACAGGCAATTTGAATTACCAGCTTCAAATGACAACACACTCCAAAATTTTGCCAACTCTTAAGAATTGGCTGTAATGCTACACACATAGCTAGTGCATGTGAGACTGAATAAATATCATAAAATAGGTACTGTAATGTAAAATGTGCCTGGGCTTATTATATTTTCACAGAAATATAAAAATAGTTTTAAATTATGTTGTGCTGTGAAATATTGCATAGTATTTGCTGAGAGGAGAAACACATCAATAATATACAAAAAAATAATTCCACAATTTGAAAAAGTGCTCACAGATTTGGACTTGTGATCTGTTGGGGCAAACCAAAGAAAATCTGAAGTTATCCAAGGCCAATAACAGCAGAATGAAAATAGCAGTTTAAATGGTACCTGGGTGACCATCTCAGCTCACTTGCAGGAGAGACTGTTTTCAAGAACATTTGGCACATCTAGAATGTGCCAAATGGGATAGCTCTCTGAAGTAAAGAATATAAACATTAAAAGGTCAGAAATAGTACTGCTAAGTTATCAATTTAAATAGGAATAGGAAACTTTGCCATTTGGCTCTGAACCATTTTGTCATTCTCCATCCTAATGACAATTACATGTCCCATACCGATATTTCACTTTCAATTTTCATAGAATTACTGATAGTATTTCAGGAGTTAACGGAGGCAGAGGACTTTCTTTAGAGAAGATATGAAATTAGATTAGAAATTAGATTGCCTTGAAAACATTATATGCAGCAAAATGTGCACTCAGAAAGCCTCCAGGAGTAATCCTCTAGGCATGGCTTCTTGTGACTTGAGTTTTACTTTTCCACAACAAAGAAAAAAAAAAAAAAAAAAAAAAAAAAAAAAAACCCAAACCAAAACAGTTCCAAAGATCTGTGGTGAGATTCTGCCATCTCCAAGAGACACAGCTTAAAACCACATAATCCAACAGAAGTGAAATTGTTTCAAACACTTCCCCAGCCTCCTAACCACAGACTGCAGCAGGGGGCTGTGCAATTCCCCTGGAATGAACCCGAGGGGACCAGCAGCTGCGTGGCAGCTCGACAGATGTGCTGCAGCCTTTCCTTTCCATGCTCTCCCTCCTCAGCCCCGTGCCCTGCATGAGGACTCCAGAGTTTGTCCTCAGACGGCATCTTTAAAATACCTTTCACCATGTGCTGCCAGGGGTATCGTCCCTTGGCCAGGAATAGAGCTTCTGAGGGCCTCTTTATGCCAATCTGATTCCTCTTATCTTACATAAGGGGCCAGGGCAGGGACAGAGCTCTCTTTCTCAGCTCTAAATCTATCCTATATGGCACGCAATTCTCCAAAGTACAGCCAGCTTCTGCTTTTATGGAGCACTGTGCAGTGAAGAATGAAGGATCCTGTTTTTCACCATTTAAAGATGTATGATAGCAACAAAGCTCTATGTTAAAATATTTAACTTGCAGAGAACTTATGGAAATTGTCTATTCAAGCTCAGCAAAGACATTAAATTACCAAGCTGTTCTAGGACAGTTGTGTGTGGAGAAAAGCCAGAAATGCTCTGAGATTGTAATGTTGCTCACAAAGATTACAGCATGAGCCTGATTCAGAAGCTTTTTTATATAGCTTGGTGAGCTGAAAAATGTTACCATATCAATTTCTGCAAAACATACTGTGTGTGTACATATAGATATAAAAGCAGGACTTATACACAGCACATTTCCTGCCACATTTTGAGTGGCATCTGTTTGTTTAGTGTGCTGAAATATGAAAAATAATATTTAGCAACTACTGGTAACACAATGTTAACAAGATTTAAGAGTATAGCTCTGTCTGTCAAAATGCAGATAAAAGACAAATCCTTCAATCTCTGTGTTTTAATCAGTCAGATCAGAGGTTTGATGAATATGCAAATGAGACTGTTTATACACTAGTTTCAGAGTGAAAGGAAACAAATTCTGTTTCATTATAGAATTAATGACAGCTCTGTCCTCTAAGATTAATAATTAAAGCCCTACACACATTAAGATGATAGTGCTCTTTCCGCCCAGCCTTTGCAGATTTTACTTTTCTATTTTTTAATACCCCTTTCCCTTATAATTGTTTGTCCCCCTAATTGGAATGATTAATAATTAACGCCAGTTCATGGATATGCAATAGTCATCTTTAGAACAAGAACTGTACTTAACCTACAAAAAGGGTTACAAAACTACTTCTTTTGTTAATTCTGTTTTTACTCTTGCCTGTAAGTAAATTTTTTCCTCCAAGCTTTATGCCACCTAGGAATCTCAATGGCCTGCTTTAATGGTGGAAGCCTTTCATTTGTTTCAGTGCAGGGTATACATATGATTTCATTTTGATGTTCACAATATATTCTGGGTTTCTTTTCAAAGCCCCTGCTGCTGGGATCAGCAGCCTTCACAGCTTTCTGATTCTGAAACACACACTACAAGTTTAGACCAAATCAAATCTCAGAGAAAAGATTAAGTGTGGTACAAGTGCATTATAATGTCTGAGAAAGCAAAAGTTTAAAAAAAAAAAAAAAAAGAGAAAAGAGATTTGAGCTATTATTTTTTAATCTGATGATTTCTGAGTTGACATGGGAGTGGCTGAGTCATGCTTTCCTAATCCCCTGGACAGGGAACATTTCAGAGGAAGATTATAGCAAAGTGAACAGAAGTTCAGCCTTACCATTAACTCTCCTTCCTGCTCCAGAAGAACTATGACACTTCATTTTATGTGGCCATTAGGATCTACACAGAGACCACTAAATCCCTTCTAATTGCAAATGACCAAAGCACGAATTTTTAAGAGAAGAGAAAAGAGCTGTTTTGTGCATGTTTTGCATTATTTTATCAAGAAAAGTTATCTTCTGGGTCAAAAACCCCATATTTCTTTCTGAACAGAAAAGCACTTCCAGAGAGACAAATGGTCAGAGTACTCTAAAAATCACATTTCTTCAATAAAGCTGTTTCAGTTTCATCTTTTAATGTCTTTAGAGGCGAACTGATCCTACACAGGAATCTAGCATTGCCTTGACTATTGCAAAGGAAATATTTTATGTGAAATTAAATTAGCATTTGCCTATATTTCACCATGCAGGTACGCTTCTTCCTGTGTCATTGATAACAAGAAAACAAATATGTGTATGTGGGTGCTTTAGCAAGGATGATGAATGATTCTCTGGAAGCATTTAAGGGTAGATAGACATCCATAATGAAGTTTGCTGGTACTTACCACGCTGAGCCCCAGCAATTCCCTGCAGAAGTAGTCCATGTTCCTCCTCTGGAGGTTGTCCAGGTAGTGCTGAAGGCGAGTGTAGGTGTAGGGGTAGCAGTAGGCAAACTGGTAAGTGTCGTCCTCTCGGTCGAAGCAAAAAGCAAAGGACATGACATAGTTCTTCCTGTGGTCTGGGCAGCGGTAGTAATACACGTTTTTGGAGGGGATTCTTTGCCTGAAAAACAAAAACAAACAAAAATACATCTGTAAGTAAATTTTTTCCTCCAAGTTTTATGCCACCATAGGAATCTCAATATGCATTAATTGATGTGTATCGACATGGATGTAAGAGATCTGATCTGTGTGAGATTCAGATTCCCTCCAAAGTAAAGGAAGTGGAGCAGCTTGAACAGCTCAGGAGTTGGCCAGGAGATCCCAGAGCTTGTGTTTGGGAGCTTGTGTTTGGGAGCTGTGACAGCTCCAGTGCCACTGTCACCACAGGGACTGCAGCTCTGCCCGGGTGCCCAGGCTGGCAGAGTCACCACAGCAGGGAGAGCATCATACAACCAGGGAAATCCATTCCCACAAAGTGAAAAGGATGCACAGGCTGTCCAAGTGACCTCTACTTCACTACCAGGCTGCTGCAACCTCACACCACTCTTAACTCATAGACAGGCTTCAGCCAAACCTACACCCTTTCTTACAGGTTCAATTCACCAGCATGGAGAGGAGGCACAGCTAATGCAGGAATGTCAGCATAAGGCAACATTGACAAAAGTATTACTGAAATTCAGAACATCTTTACATATATATATCTCTCCTTAATAGTCAGGATACATATCAACATCTAGCCAATGAATGGAACAAAAGATAAATTCTTGAGGTTAAAAAATAAACAAACAATCTAAAAATCATACAAATGAAACTTCAGGTATAGAAAATGGCCAGGCCTTAAAATAGAAAATACAGGAGAAAAGAGTGTTTGTTCCCATTCCAAATTGGACTGCTGCTCTCCTTTCTGGTTTATCTGGCAGGATAGAAATGAATATACATTATGGTAAATAATTATAATAAAGACATTTATGTCATTGTTATCAAGGTGCTATCTCTTTGAGGAATAACAAATATCTGCCTGCAATCTCTCACACAACTCCAATTATTCTCTTACTTTTCAAGAGAAATAAGTAATGTTTGAGAGGTGAGGCAAAAACTCATTCTATGGATGAGAGATGTTCACTGTTTCCATTCGTATGCTTTGTTCATTTCTTAGGTGGAATTTCCAGCTTTATTCAGACAGGAATAGTGTCCAATCATGCCATGCACTTGTAATTTGATGTAAGTAACTTACCAGTCATGTTTGGCAACAAAATGCTGTGGTCCTGCAGACTTTACCTGATTCAATTACACAACCTTAAAAACAGGTCTCATCTAATGATTGAAGCAGATCTCAGCTAAACTGGGATCATGGTGAGGGAAAAGCATAACAAGATTTACAGACATAGCACCAGTAATGTGTGTCTTTGTAATCATTCCGGGAAGCTGGTCTGCTGCAGAGCCTCAGTTTTGGCCTCTCATTGCTAATATGAATTAGAGGACAAAACCCTCTCATTATACACAGGTACATGTTTGTCAATTACCAGCAGTTAACGAGTCTGACCAGCAAGACTCAGGATCTACAAAGAGAAACAGAAAGGAATTGAGATCTTCTTGAGAAAGCAAAAGAAAGAACAAGTGACGCAGTTAATTACACTCAGAAAAAGAATTTATCTGCCCTTTTTAATGCCCTCCTTCTTGAACATTCAGGACCTCAATAATTTACTTCACCATCATGAGTGAACATGAGCCAGCTGTGCCCAGGTGGGCAGGAAGGCCAGTGGCACCTGGCCTGTGCCAGCAATGGTGTGGCCAGCAGGGCCAGGGCAGTGACTGTCCATCTGCACTGGGCATTGTGAGGCCACACCTCGAATTTAGATTGGTTATTAGGAAATATTTCTTCAATGGCAGGATTGTCAAACATTGGAAGAGGCTGTCTGGGCACGTGGTGGAGTCACCATTCCTGGAGGTGTTTAAAGGATGTGTAGATGTGGCACCTGGGGACGTGTTTTAGGGGCAGCATTGGCAGTGCCAGGATAAAAGTTGGACTCAATGATATTAAAGGACTTTTCGAAACCTAATGAAATCTATGATTTAAAGATTTTTTTTTCTTAAATAAGACATTTTCTCACCACTAAGATCTGGAAATTCTATTTAACACATGAATATAAAAGACAGAAAACCAAAACTTTTATTCTTTTTAAAAAAGTATCAGTAGGGAAAAAATGCCACCAGCCATCTGCATGCAGCCCTCTTACCTAATGGTTTTCTTCAGTATCTTAACATATTTCTATCATTTGCCCTTACTCTGGAGTGCTATAGGACATCCCTCATTTGATCTCAAATCAAGCAGATGATATGGCAGTGGGTAAATGCATTCCAGCTCCCAGTCCTCAAACCATAATGCAAGTTTAAACAGTGTGTTGCTGAGTTGTTGAACTTTATTTGTTTCCAAATTAGCATGGGGAAAATAATAAAGGACAAGACTCACTTTGTGCTATAAAAATTTCATGTAAAATGAGACCAATAGGAGGAAATTCAGGATTTTAGAAAGGCTAATGCTAATTGAAATTCATCTGCTGATAGTTAATGTTTAAATGACACATAGATCTCCTTGGTTCAATAACTTTCTACTTTTAAGCAAGTTGAAGACAACTTTGTTAATGTATTAAAGGCACTTTTGATATTTCATTCCCTTTCCCCTTCATTATAAAAGCTAAGCATCTGTTTTATTATCCACTTTGACACATCACTTTATGGCTGCATTTGGCTATTATGGCTAATCTTGATGTCTAGGACATCTGGTATTGACATTTCACTATCTGGTGTCTGACACAACAGCAGAAACCATCCTCAGTTCCTAGGTTTAAATTCACCCTCTCAGGGCAAAAAGTGCCCAAACTCTTAATTCAAACCATATCTTCCAAAAATAATTATAATAGTACTCCTGTCACTGCTAATCTATTTTTATCTCTCCTAGCACTTTGTCACTGCTAATCTATTTGTGAGTCATACAGAGAAAGAGAGTTAGCATTTAGATACCAACAACACATCTTTACACACAGGAGCTTAATCAGATTGAGATCTTATCAGGGAATTAAAGAAGAAAAGAAAAAAAGGGAAAGAAAAGGAAAGAAAAGAGACAAAGTGCTAGATATCACCAACTGAGTTTTTGATAAGGAAAAGACATTGCTCAGTTCTTGAATTAACCTTTGTGTCCTAGACACACTATTGTTTACTCTTTCCCTTTTTTGTTCTATGCCTTCTGGAAAAGGACACCCACACACTGTGGCAGCAGCTGCTCCTATTAATTTAAAGCTATTACAAAAATTAAAATTAAACCCAATTACTTTGGCTGGTTTATAGCTGGGGAACGGCTTAGTCTGATTGTTCCCTCTGGTTATGGACAAAAACAATATTCCTACCTACAGGCAGCTGCCAGTGGAATACTAATGCATCTAAGGCCTGGCAGGAACAGATTCAGAATGCAGAGTCTAACTGCATTTCTTACTAAAGAAAAATATCTTATCATGGATCTGCAGAAATGCACCAACTTCTTATGCCGTGAGTCACAATGAAGCTGATTTGTAGTTAGAGGCAGGAAGGCAAAACGATGGTGGAAACCTCAATGCTCTGACTTGTCCCTTTGCATTTCCAGGCAGCTCACACTCAGCAATGCATCCTGCTAATTGATACACAACTGCCCGGATCTCTGAGCTCCTGAGTGGTTATTTAAAGGAGAACCACCTCCATTCCAAGCACAGTCTCAGAGAATAATGTGCACACAACTCCTTCCTAGCCTGTTTTCTAGATGTGTTTAAAGAAATGAAGCTTGAGATCACACATCAGTTTGGCACAAATTCAGAATGCCTAGTCTTAAAGATAAACACAAAACTCTTTCTGTCCAAGGAAGAAAGAGGCACAGAAGTGGAGAGTTTTTTTCTATTTTGATGCTAACAATCCAGTGCCAAAAGGTTGAGCCTTTGCGTGTCTTCTCCTGTCTGACTCCCAACCCAGTGGATTTGTTGCTCCAAATGTGAGTGTGCACGCGCTTTCCTGTTCCTGTGTTTGCAGCAGCATCGTCTGCAGTCAGAACATTTGCTCTGTTTTGGTAGTGTGCATTAGGATCAAATTTGTCAGTGTACAAAAAATAAAAATTAAAATTGCTGTCCTTACCCAGAATCAAAAACCTGATGATTTTAGAGGCCCCAAGATTTTACTCCTTGCTACTACAAGAGGCAGTAAGTGGTATAATTCAGAACTTCAAAAACTTCATCCTAACTATACTTCTAATTTGAACACAATTTTAACTTCAGCTCTAAGAATTTTGACTTTTAAATCAAACTTGTCCTGCTTTTTTTTTTCTTTTTTTTTTTTCCTGCTACATTCTGCTTATTTCCATTTGAAAATTGGCAGTTAATCAATGCTTTGGAGGACAAACACTGGGGGTACTGATCGTACTGCTTTGTGGTATCTAAGTTTTAAACATAGAAGGGTGATAATCAAATCCTCTTGTGGCACCACAGCACAAGTAATTACAAAATAACGATTTTTGGAACGCTTTCCTCTCCCTATCGCATGACCAAAGCAGGGAGCTCTGGCCCAGCCAAATTCCCAATGACTTTAATGAGCAGCATAAATAGTCTTTGGACAGCTTTTAATATGGCACTCATAAAGTGATTATTCAGTCCCTTGCCTCCACAGGATCGGGTTAGACATAACCCAGTCAGGAGACTTCAAAGTGAGATGATGATCTTTGGAGCAAAAACAAAAAACTGCAGGTGCTGTAAAAAATCAATGGCCAAAAGAAAAATTACTGGATCTGACTTGTAGAGAAATGCTCAAGTTGTGGTGCAGCGTTAGCTGTGGTGACACACTGTGGTGAGCATTTTCAATTGCCATCGTTTTGCATGGGGAGGGACACTAATCAACAAATTCACAAATTTCCAAGCCTGCCTATAGAACTCAAAGGGGTGGGCCTGAGTCACAATCTCAGACAAAATTAAGCCTACTGACCCAAAACTTGATTCTGATTCAATTTTGAAAAATGATCTCTGGGTATTTACAGACATTGTCCTAAATACTAGATTTGGCTACTCTTTCTGAGAGTTTAAATTTTAGTCCTAGAGCTGGATGTCCCCAGTTATTCACTGCAAGAAATCCAACAAACTCTGTACAAAATCTAAGGATGTAAATCTTGTGCTGCAAACTCCTCTTCTGGAAGGCAGCCCTTTTCTTCCTGACTTCTTTCTCTGTTAGTATAAGCCATTATTTTTCTTCTTGCTTATTCTTGTTGACAAGTGGAGCTGACCATCTTCAAAATTCTTAGCTTACTTGTGACAAAATAAGTTTGTAGGGTTTTTTTCTTGCACATAATTTTAGATTTGATTCACAGAGCATGGAGTGACAGTGAATATGTCAGATGGTGTTAAATATTTTTTGCAGACAACTGAATGGGTTTTGGCACAGCTAACTCAGTTTCAGACACTGCAAAACAAGTCCTGCTTTTTTTCTTCCTACTGTGTATTACAATGTTCCCCAAATATTTTCATAATTTAAGACCTCAAGGTTTTCCACCTCTAACAGTACCTGGTTTCTTCTTCTTAAGTACAAAAATCAAAATATTGTGTAATTCAATTTAATAAAAATCAGAAACTCTACACGTTAAGCATGCCGCTTTCATTTTAATTGAAATAATTAAGCAACATCTATCAAAACTGTTAGGGAATTCAAATAATAATGATCTGCAAAAAGATTGCTTGTAAAGTCTCTTCATTCTTTACAACTTCAAGGAGAAAACACGGCATTTTTAACTATTAAACATAAAGAAACCTTTTCTGCCTAAAACCAGAGGGAATCAGTGGAAGTCATTACTCTTAAGAGTGACCAGAAATAGGGAGGAAAGAGTGTACCATGTGGGAAGCACGGGAAGAAGCAGGGAAGGGTCATGATTATGAGATATGAAGCAATGCTGAAAACCTTTCCCCAGGTTCTGCAGAAATGAAGTTTCCTTCAGTTTGCCAGAACTAGGAGAATGAAAGGGAGGGCTGATAAAGTGTAAACTGGCAAGAAATAATTTTTGAAATGACTGAATTAATTTTAAGCAATTAAAATCTCTGTGGCATCTTCGAGGGATCTTTGAAGGATTGAGTGTTGCCCTAGCTCCTCATATGAGGTAGGGCAACACTCCATCCCTCAAATGGAGAAAAGTGGTGCTTCAGCTTCTCCAAACCTCAATCTGGTTTTGTGGAAGGAGGTTTCATTCAATGCCTTCTATTACTTCTCACTTGTCTATGTCTCCTAAACATGAAATTTGTCCACAAATGTCAAAATTTATCACTCTTTCGACAAAACACTTCAGTATGTCTGAGAGCAGCTGTCAGCTGATAGCAAAATCTAAAATCTTCTGCCAGCAGCAGGTACAAGTGGGATTTCCAGTGGACAAGCAGCCAATTCCCCTTTTTCCTCCCCCCTGCCTACCTCCAGAGCCAAAGCCATACTCCCCCCTCCATCTTTTGTTTATTCTGTCCAGTTGCTAAATCTCAAACTGCAGTGATTTTTCTCTGAAGCAGCAGTTCCAACACAGCAATTATTCTACAGAAACTCTCTTTTAAACTGCAGGGATAATGAATGGTGCTGATTTTTTCTTCAGTCAAAATATTATTTGCCTACTGGCCACAGGTATTCCAGCCATGGATTGTCTAAATAGAAATATCTCTATGCAGTGTTTGTAAATGACAAAAAAGAAAGAGAAGGAGAAAAGCCAACTTTCCACTAGTTAGCCATGCATGTGTTGTGATTCTCTGAAGATATCATGAGTGCAAGAATAGGATGCAGGGGCCAGCATTTATGTCCTGAAATGCAGAATAAACAAACAAAAAAAAAAAAAACCAAAACAGATTAAAAATAAAATTTAGAAATGCTTTAATTGGCACATGAGAATTTGTGATAAGAATCACTGAGTAAGGTAAGGAACAAGGGAAATAAAGGAGTGACACGCCACTGTAGTTCCAAAGTTTGCAGTGTAGAAAAGAAAAACAAAAGGATTTTGGAGAAACTGAGAAAGAGCAGCCACAAATGCTGTAAATAAGTGGAAAAATTTAAAAGAATAAACTCAGCATAAATAATGTTGCACCAGAAAAAGGTGAGGACAAGAAATGTTCCACCTCAGCACAATTCCTGTCCTGTCTTTGACCTGTACCAGATTCTCTGGCCACAAAAGAGCAAAGCTCCTGACAGCTTCAGAAGACAGTTTGCATATACTGACATCAGGGAGCAAATAAGCAAATAAAATCCAGAAGAATGTGCATCATTGACTGCATTGGAAAATAAGGTAGGTCAGGAGACAGAGAGAAGGGAACAAGACTGGCACACCACAACCACACCAGCTACAAACTGGCAGGAACAAGATAATGGAATGACTTAAAATAAATGCCTTTTTAGGTCATTGCTTTGTCTATGATCTCTGGAAAGAAAAGCCATGCTTGAGGATAAATTTTAGGAAAGGCTGCTTGGTGAGAAATAGTTAATTCTTACTGAGAATCTCTTCAAAACACACTTATTTCGATTTTTTTTTTCAATAGAAAATTCAGATGAATTCCAAAGAATTTCACCAAACCATTTATCCATTAGCATAATAATTTAACATCTTCATGACCAAATTCAGCATTTTACTCAGTAATTCTTTCCTGTCTCCACTATAATCTGACATATAATCCCTCCAGATTATGTTGACTGGAAAACACATTCTTACAGGATGATACGGGCTGTGAAACTGAGTCCTTATGATGTTTGGAGCATGTGTTGGCCTGGGAATGAGGGACCAACCTCAATCCCAAATTCAAGTCCCTGAACTGCATTACCAGTAGACCACTGGGTCAGCTCTAATAGCCTCTTAGCCTCAATTACCTAATTAGCCTTTTCTTCAGTCTCCTCTTCTCCCTTTCCCATCTGTTCATATATTCCCACCACTCCCTGTTCTTCTGCAAGAATAATTTTTAAAATCTATGTTAACTTCATTTAGGTTAGTCTCAGGTGACTTCTCTATGCAAGAATAATTTATAAGTCTCATAAGAGCCCCAACTTGAAGAAGCTTTTCAGTAACATATGAATTCTGAAATCCATGTTTAAAATGTTGATGATCTCAACAGTCTAAATACAAAGTTGAGATTTTTAATTTATGTCATTTAGATGTGAATTTTAAGAAACTACCAAAGGAAGGAAGAACAGATAGGAAAGAGGTTTTTGCCAATTGTAGCTTGGTTGATCCTGAACTGTCCTTAGCAAGATCTCAAATGTTCTGGAAGCCTTTGCCTTCCCAAAGTATATTGTTCCTGATAAAGATCAGTGCATCTCTGATAGCAGATGATGTATGAGCAGGATAAAGACAAAAGAAAACAGGAAATTGTCATCATGGATCAGACTTTGTTAGCTGGGGAAACTTCTCCATAATATTTTGCTTTATCCTCTCATCTGTCTGCACACAATGAAGACCGAGTTCAGTAATTCATTTTTAATGCCCCATTTCATACGCCTTCCAGCACCTTGTTCACTTTTTCTACCATAACAGCATCTCAAATGATTCTGCTGTGGAACTGCCAACAGCAGTGTTCAGGGCTTTTCCCTTTAGTCAGAGGATAACATTTTTGTGTGGTTTCCTCCACAGACTAACTTCTCATTTGTCAGGAATGAACCTTCTTGCTAGATCAGCCAGAAGTTTGCAACAGTGTGCTACAGGCTTAAATTACTTAAGTAATTACACATCATTTGTAAATGTTACCACCTAATCCTTCACCTCTCTCTCCCAGGATCATTAATAAAGATATTTAGCATGTGACTTGATAGTTAACTTTAAGAAACACAGCTGCTGGCCTTTTAGCGGGATGAAAACTGACCACTTAGCCCTCTGCCTTTTTGTTTCCTTGTCGGGTTTTGATCTATGGGGATACTTGCCCTGTCACCATATGTGACTACTTAGCCTTTGCAGCAGTGTCTTGTGACAGACTTTGTCACATGCTTTTAAAAAGTCAAAATACATTATGTCAGGCAGCTCATCTCACTAAGACTGGGAGCTGAAACCCAAAGGTGAGGAAACATTCCCAGGAATTCCCAGGGGGAAAGTGTACCTTGGTATCCAATGCAATTGAAGGGAGATAAATTGGAAAGGTTGGTGAGGAAGCCAGAAGCACCTTTCTTTGGCACATATTGCAACTATACATGTAGGTATAATTGTATTTTTCTGTTACAAAGGGACTTACTTCATCACAAGAAGAAAATGTGAAAAAGACCTTGTCAACCAATTGTCCAAGTGAGTCAATCTAGGAAGAGTATAAAGCAGCAAAATACAAAGGTTACATTTAAAAAAAAATCTTTAAAAAATGTGGGGGGGGGGGTATGGGTATAAAGGAGACTTGTCTTAAAGCCTTCTGCAAGTCATGGTAGTCTGAGAAGCTCTTTAAGCCTCTCTTAAGAACTGGGAGCCTGTGCCTGGTTCTCAGCACTGTGCTTACTTTTCCAAGGGTTGAAATTGAAACAACGAAAGTCAGCAGAGTGATGGGAGCTAATAGGAACAGTGGGTGAGAGCACCGTGGACTGTAGAGTATCCAGAGCTGTGGCCAGCAGAAGCTCTAGGTGTGGCCTGCCAGGAAATGTTTGGCTGGGGGAGTGAAGAGCCAACAAAACAACACAGTAGCCTCACTAGATGAAAACACTACTGGTACAGTTATACCTCAGGAGCTGGTTATTGCTACTCTGAACATCCAACCTGTCAGAGTCCCTTTTCAGGAAAACTGAAAGTGGTCTAACATTGTTTATTTTGCCACCCAATTCCTTTTTGTGAGTGGGGGAAATTCTGTCTCTGAGCACCCATGAGTTCAGGACTGGTTTCTGGGAAAGGGATGATGTCAGCATATCAGCAGATGACCCCCTTAAATTCAGACATGGCCTTTGTTGCTGTCAATCAAGTCCAGGGGAAAAAGGGTTATCTAACTCTTTTTATTCCTCTCTCTTTTCTGTGGGGCACTGACAGAGGCAGGATTCTGGGCTAGAGGGAATTTTGGTCTGATCCAGGATGATCATTCTAATTCCTTTTTATGGGCACATTCACAGAGTTCTAAGCAATGTAGTGAGACATGGTTTTCCTTTGCTGAAGCTGTTCTCATTAAAGTCTCTCACATCACGATCTTCCAGGTGTTTTATTATTCCCTTTTAAATTCCTGTTTCGACCATTTGCAATGTGCAGATGCAATGCTTACTGGTCTAAATATAGGATAAACCCCAGATACTTGCCAACCCTCTGGAAAAGAGCTTGGTTTTAATGAGAGTGCATATCTTTGTTAGCAGTTCAGCTAATTCATTCCTAATCTTCCTCAGAATTCTTTTATACATAAATCATGTGGGACTGATGATTTACTACTTTTTAATTAATCAATTTGCTCCATCTTCTCAATCTCTGATAGTGCCTCATCTTTATTCCCAGAAAAGAGCAGGTCTAAGATAGGTACCTCCTTGTTTGCTATAAAGACTGACTGATGCTGTAGAACCTCCTGATTTCTTTGCGTGAAAGCACATAATTTTAAAACATGTACAAGACATGGCAATGTGAGAGCAAAATAATTTAAATTCAGTATCGAAAAAATTTTATTTCTTCCCCAGGCTACACATCTTGCACATACACAAATTTTATTCTCCATGCTCCTCTGTAAGTTCCTTCAAATTGCCTCCTTTCACCTCTCTCCATTGAAAAACTACTTTATAACATCCTCCTACTCTTGAGAGTGTTGCAGAGGACCCATCTCCAAGGGTGCTTGCATTTCTCTACTACAAGGAGAGGCTGTAGGTCTCCCATTTATCCCCTGTGCCAGCATGTGGCCTGTTAGCAATGGCAATACTGCATTTTCAGGGCTAAATGTGCATTGTTTAGGGGAAGCCCTGCCTTTTGTGTCCTTTATTTATCCCTTCTGGAGACAGCACTCAGAGCTATCGCATTAAACACACAGCAGTGAAAGAAAAAAGAAGCCTGGAAGGAAAAGCCTCAGTTTTCCCAGTCAGAAGGGAGCAACAAACATGGCAAGCCTTTTCCTTGAAAGATGAAAGTGAATGAAACAGGATTCAATACTCTGGCTCACAGACCAGGGGCTACTGCTTTGCAAACACCCTGGGCCTCCCAACTCCAACACATGCTGACCTCGTTCCCTCTCCCCACTGAGCCCAGCTCTAAGAAAAAACACCATCTAGATGGCCATCTAGAGAACAAAATCTTTATTTTACTGAGGGGAAAAAAGTTCTAATATTTTCTTGCAACTCAAATCCTTTGCCATCTTATTCACATTGGTCTTTTTGCCCACTGATGCTGGTTCAGAAATAACCTAAGCAGGCTTTCCTCCCCAGGTAACAGAGATGAACCCAATGCAAGGGTGCTGGCCTCAGCCTGCAGGGGAAATAAAAGACAATTCCCTCCTTCCCTCTTTTCCAACATTCCTAGCTGCTGACCCCCAGAGTAGTATTGAGTCCTGTAAGTATCCTGCTCTCTCGGTCTCTCCTTATTTACAGTACACACAGAAACAGAGGGAAAAAGCTGGGAGCGGCGGGCAGTCAGAAACCATTGTACACACATGGGGTTTCTCATCCCAGACACAAAGTTAAAAAAATGAGATGCTGCAGTGGTTGGAGCTGTTGAAGACAGGAGAAATTGAAAAATGGTGTGTTACACTAATCTTGTTTTTCCAAACTGTATGTGTGATATCACCCAGGCCACTCCAATTTTTCACAATAATAGTTACAGCATCATTTTTCTTGATAGCCCTTTAAAAAATATTAATTTTGGGAAAACTCTATGGTTTGTTGCTTTGCTTTTTTTTTTGCCTCTACCTGAACAGTCAGTGTCACAAAATGGAGCAACTGCAATCCTTATGCATATTTAAAAGTACTGCCCCATTTCACCATGCTGAGTTTGTTTAGACTACAGGAGCATTACCTCCTTTACCCTCTTCTGCAATATAACTAGACATGATGGTGAAGGGAAAGGAAATGTAAGATAGATTTTGTTAAATTACACCAAGTTTTATTTAGCCTTGAAAGACTCTTCACATTCTCCTGCAGCTGACAAAGTTCTAGACACTTTTCCTTCCTCTTTAGACTGTTATAAAACAGAGAACACACACTCTGCTCCCAGGTCAGCAGGGAGGCTGATACCCTGTGAGAGGATGGGATGAGTTGTATATCAGGTAGTTGTCTACAAGCCAGTGATCACCAACACAGTGCAGAACTTGATATCTGGTCAACAGAAGCATTTTTTTTCTGTGCTTTCAGGAAATGCAATCAAAAGAGAGGAGACCCTCCTCGCTCTTCACCCCTCAAAGATTCTCTGAGCTAAATCTTTAGGAAGCTCTGGGAAGAGGTATGGAGGTTTATAAGAGACAGTTTGAGTTCCAGATGACAGATATGTACCTGTAAAAACTATGCCTCCCATGATTTCTAGGCACACACTGTGAGGCTCCAGAGAGGTTTCTCTTAAAGTCATTGTTCAAATGTTTGTACTTCCAGGGCCTAATCAGTGAGATAATAGAAGCAGATGTTGCACTAGTTGCTAGTCCAGACCAATCACCACATATTCCTAGTGAAATATATGTGGTGCCTGTAGATTCCAGATGAGGAAAAAGTGGACAGAGAAAACTCTAAAAGAAGGTCTTAGGTCACAGACTCCAATGATAAAATTAAAAAAGGGAAAACAGAAAAGAACTAAAGATGATGGGGTTGCTTTCTATGTTTCTCAGTATTTCCTGAGCTGATCAGCAGCAACAACTGTAAAATACAATTTAAACATGAAGTCATGCATGGAAGGATGTGAAAACTTTATGTAAAGCGAAATACAATCAATTCCATCCGCTTTGTCTTTCTGTTTTCCTAATGCAATATTAGCAAGTAGAGTAATGCTCCTCAGTGTCTTTCAGGTCTTTACCCTGCATCACCATGATGAGTTACCCTTACCTTCACCATGTTAGACCACCCTGCATAAAAACATTAGCACCTACAGAAAAGCCAGTAGGACTGTCACTGCATTTTATTTATATTTGGTGTAAGGTTTTCTGGGGATTATTTTACATTTCTCCCAGGAACGCATCTGTTTCACATTTCTAAAGGCTTGATCCAAGTATTAACTTCCATTTTGGACAAGTAAGGCTTTATAGGACCGGCACTTTTGTTAAAAACAGCAGTCTTTACTGCAATATGGATGAGGTATTGAAACAAAGCATCTAAAAATCTCCCAAACAGTGTCAAGAAGCTGTAATATTTATGCTTAAATAAGAGAAAACAAGAGAAAGCAACATATGGAATACAAAAACTTTTATAAGCAAAACATCTTCAAAATGCTCCATATATATTGTGTATTTCCAGGAGAATGACAGGACATTTGTCAAAATACTTGTAGGAAATTTTTGTAAGAGGTCTTGAAAAATAACACACAGCTCTCAGTTTAAACACACAAATGGTGAAAATTTAGCTTGTAATAACCTTAAATACTTAAAGGCTTTCAAGCAGGAGTCACAATTTTCTTATCTGTTGCTTTTCCAGGCAATACCATGTATTAAACATTGTCCCTTTGGTCTTTAAATGGGACCAGAAGGCACAGAGGTGTTGTTTATCCAAACACAGGTGTCTGTTAACTATTATGGCCAGCATCTTAGGAAATTTAGCCATGTAATACTAAAGATAAAATGTATGGTGCTTTCACTGAAATAGTGGGGAAAATTCAATACACATACAATTAATTTTTTTAAAAATACATCAAGCTATTCTGTAGGTCACTGGTTTGAAATCTTTGCAGAAGACTTTGCATCAGTCTCATTTTCTCACAGTTGTACATTAGCTTAGCTTTGAGCAGATGCACAGTCCTGCTGAACATGAACCACAGTTTTAAGTAGGATTCATAAATTAGGGTTTAGCATTAAGAGGCAGGAAGGTAGATGCCATTTCCTATTCCATTAATGACTATAAAAATTCAAGCACGGGAAAAATATATGCTGAAAGGTCTTAAAAGTTAACAGCTGACTTTAAAAAAGGAAGCCCATATACTACATTAAAACATGAAAACAGAAGAACAAAAACTACTTCCGTGTAGTTTTGTTCACTATTTGTATATTTAAAAACATAGGTATGTATTATTTTAAGTTCCACAGCACTAAAAATGAAAATATAAAACCTCTAAAAGTTCTTTAGCTTTAATTACCTGGATTGGAACTGGGAGAAAAAAGATATCATGGCTTATAGCATTTTCAACTGGATGTGATCATGCTCATATTCCTTTATGAATCTGTCTCAGAATCATTAAACTTGATGTCCATTAGCCGTGAGGGCCTGGCTGCTTAAAGCACTTACCCCAGACATAATCCATGTCCCACACAGCAGTGCTGATGCAGATCATGTGGGCCTGCAGCGCTCCTGCTGCACGGATCGCTGGGGTCTCCCTTCGGGAGATGCCTGGCTTGTGTTTGTCCCATGCTGCTGCAGCGTGTGACACATCAAACTCCCAGGGGAACAGGCTAAAAGGCCGAGGCATTTTCATAACTCAAACAAACCAAATCTGAGCCCAACTCTCCATGACAGATCAGCTTGCACTGTTGCTGCTCTCAGCCAGTTCCTAGCACTCGATGGTTAGAATGCAGTGTGGATTTAAGTGACAAGACACAGCAACTGCAGATAACCAGCAGAAAAAATTCCTATCACTGTTATTATTTTAAAATTGCTGCTATTAAATTCAAAACAGACAATATAAATGGAAACATTAAAAAAAATAGAAGCATTGTCTTAAGTTGAAATTACAAATATCAGAAGGGAAATTAAATGACCTCAAGAATAAATAGGAACAGCACACACCAACTATTATATAACTCAGTGCTTTTGTTTCACAACTGTCTCTCCAGTGCCTGACTGGCTGAAGCCTCTACTCTGCCATATAAACATGCTGTAACTCATCATTTACCCCCCAAAACCCCCTGAACAGCCACACAGTGCCCCAGGATTTGCACAGTCAGGAAAAGCTCTTCAAAACTGTGCAAGGGAAATGCTGCAAATCCAAAAATGAAGACCTAAAGGAAGGATTGTAAATGCAACATTTCATACCTCCTGAATGATGACACAAGATCTCTCTGACAGTTGTCTGAGAGAGAGCTAATGGAGCTGGCAAATCCAAGAGAGATAAGAAAGGCACAGCAGCATTGCCTATTAAAACAACAGATTGAACCAAGAAAAGCAAACACATCCAGCCAGAAGAGTTCATGGGCCTTAAAGCTTTCTCCTTTTCTCAACTCAGCCAGTTCATTTCATAAAATATTCTACCTTTAGCTCCTATCCACTTCATGACTGAGCATACTTGGTACAGGTTAGTTGTGCCTTTGATTCCTTTTCGGTCTCTCCCAAACAAACACTCTAAGTGACTCATCCTACATCTCCACTTTTCCTGGAATCGTGTCTCATGATTTCCTCCCACCTCCTTCCACCACTGTAACACATTTCATCAGCAAAAAAATGCAAAAACCCACTACAGACTTCCTTTGGGAAGCCATGGTCATAAGAGAAGTACAATGATTTATAGCAGTATTCAAAAATCAGAATTGTTATCTGTCAGCCGAACCTGATCATCGGAGTAAAGACTTTATGTGTAGCTTAAAACCTGGACTATCCCCTAAATAGCTAGGCCACATTCGAGCTGACCAGGGAAACATTAACATTAAACTTACAAATGACACCTTCACTGACAGAGATGAGCGACTGGCATATCTGACTTCAGCACTTGCAGGCATTACCATGTAATACATTAAGCCCATCTAAATAAACAAAAGTTTATATTACAGTAGTTAAATTTAAGTCCCGTCTTCTATTTTCCGTTGTGTCTTGCAGGCTTTTACCCTGCAAAATCCCATATATTAGCATTAAAACATTTTATTCCATCTCAGAGGATGATCCTGTCTCTATCAATATCTCACTGTATCTCACCAGCCTTTTAAGACCAGTTTTAGGCATGTAAAGAATAATGAAAAGTTCAGAAATTTATTTTGATTTCCTGCAATATGCTACCCAACAGTTTTCTGTTGTGTTATATGACCTTTCTGCCTAGCTAGTGTTTTGCTATTGATTTTAATTACTCAGTTTAATTTACTGCATGCCAACACAAAGCTGTTTACTCCTACTTGCCAAAATGTTGTCGTAGTCTCCCAGAGGAGGGCAAAATGAGAAAACTGTACATGTTTTACAGTTACATGCTATTCATTATAAAGAATTTAATAGATTCACTTCACATAAATGTCATCGTGCTCACATGTAGCCACTGAACACACCAAAACATCACACAGGAAGGCAAATTCTGAGCCATTCAGAGAAGAGGTAGAATATAAAAGCCTTAATTTATGAAAGACTTTGACTTGAAGCAGTTTAGATTTTCTGCTTTGCCATTCTCCTCAGAACAAGTGAGGGAGTTAGGACCATATGTTCCCCTTCTGCATAAAAAAATAATGGACAGAAATGAATGAGTCCTAGAACCACACAGTGACTATAAATTCAGGTAAATTCTACCTTGTCCCATAATCAACTGCAGGGTGAGAGAGAGGGAATGCTAATTTCTGACCACTCTTCCTCTTCTTGCCACACATCACAGAAATGACGAGGACAAACCTCTTTGTGAGAGGATCCAACAAGCAGAATGTTCTTCCAAGAGAAATTATGTCGGCATAATAGAAGTTGGCAACACTGATAGATGAAGGAAGATCATTTCTGAGGTAATAACTGAGCCCTTAAACTGAGCAGTGCTTATCAGTCCAGTTCCTCTGTGAGGACACAGATAGGAAGGGATAGTAGGGCTGGAGAAACTCTGGACAAAAATCTCTGTCTCTTACTACACCTTGGAAAACCTGTAAGTGAATTAAACCTTTTATTTCTTTGGAGACAAAACATTAAAAAAAAAAAAAAAAAGGCAATTTTAAAACCCTCATACCAGCTCGACATTTCTGCTAGACATGAAAATTCACAAAAGGTAATTTAGCTCCCATATAATTATTTTGAAACCTACTGATCCATGATTATGGAATCCTATTGTGCTGGGATTCTAGAGACCCAAAAAAAAATGCCCAAACTTGCTCCAGTGATGAATGAAAATAGCTTTTGGTGCATTTGATCATCTTTGAAAGTATGCATTATACTGACTAAGATTCATGTTTTTTAAACACCAGGTCATCTACCAGCTCTTTGATTTCAATTGTGTTTAAAAATAGGATCATCTGATGATAGTACTGTGTTATAAAAGCTTCACCAACTTAGCTCAGTTGTAGAGTGCTCTTGAGGAATGATAAGATCTTTGGACAAAGTTGAATATCAAGATGATACATGCTAAGAATATGAAAATTCTCTATTTGAGTACCTTGTTTACAGAGTGAGAGTCAATCTCCTGCAGAACCTTTGAAAATTGTATTTTAAATTAGGGGTGAAAATGATCAAAAATACGAAACCCATTAATTTTTCATACTGCTTTGTATTTGTTTATTGCGGTTTTATGTTTGCCATAATATTCTTCCGAAATTAGAGATTTTATCCTGAGACTCTCACCACTACAAAGCATTTGTAAAACTATAAAGTCAAGCTCTTAAAACAACACTTGTTCAAAACCATGATGATTCACTATGAAAATATGCATAGCCTAAAAATTTCTTATGACCTTGATGTAAATCATAAACTGAACAAGACTTCCTTATAATCCAGGCCTATGTTGGCTCAGTGCAGGGACAGATTTACTTGAAAGCTTCCATAAGAGTGGAAACGAGGCAGGAAATCCAACCATTGCTTCATCTTCCACTGTGCTTTGTACAGCTGAAAGACCAAAGGGTTTTTGGAGGGGAGACTCTGCCTTAGAACGCTGACTGGTAGTTTAGAGCTAAATCTTCAACAGGTTCTCAACTCTAAATAAAGTCTAGCTGCTGCCTGTCCAATACCAGCAGAGTCAGACACCTCTGAATGTGAGGCAGCAGGAAATGCCCAGGACAGGGACAATTTCATCTGCTCTGTGATCACAGGATAATTCAGGTTGGAAGGGACCTCAAGAGGTCGTCAAATCCAACTTTCTTCTCAAGTCAGGGTCAGCTATGAGATCAGACCAGGTTTTTCAAGAGGTTTATCCAGTCAGGTCATGCAGACCCTGGTGACAGTGGCAGTGCCATTTGCTAGACACCATATCAGCAGTTAACAGTGCTCAGGACACCTACCCAGCTTGAAGGAGACCTGCCATGACTCTCACCTCTGCCTAAGAGTTGTCCCCTGAGGGCAGGGACTAACCAGTCTGCTGCTGGCTTGGCTTGGACAGGAAATACCTCTGTTCTTACACACATGGTCCATTTTAGATGCAGGGAATTTGAAGATTTGTTGGAAAGAAAATTTTCAGCAGCCCAGCAAAGATACTTTCTCCACCTACCTTATATATACTTGTTGATGCAAAACCTGGAAAGTTCTCTGTGTCTTGATCCCACTCATCAGATCAAGCCCAAAACAGGCTGAAGAGGTCCCAATTTACAAGTCTTGGCAGAAGCCAAAGATTAGGACATGGCTCCTGACATTATTACAGCAGACAAATGTATGGATGCATCCAGAGATAGTTCTTTAAGCATCCAAGAAATTCAGAAGTCAAAACATAGGAACTCAGAGACCAAAAATATTTGTGAACTTACAAAGCTAGACAGCAGCTCTGAAGGGGCTTTAACAACTTCACATCTATACTTGGGTTTCAATAACTGGAATCAGGCTCAATTCTAGCCAAGTTCTTGTGAAGATCCATCTTCTAGACTAGGCAACTGGCAGAATGTTACAATACCAAATAGTAACAGTACCAAAACACAGCAGACCTCATGAAAGCCCATTAATAGTCCCACGGAGCTAAAATAAATATGATGCAAAACTAAAGAAAAAAAAAAATCAATATTCAAAACCTTATTCCCAAATTCTCCAGGTGGCACTGTGTACAAAATTATACATCTAAACTCAACATCTAGTCTTCCAACACCCAGTATTAAAAATGCCAAATCTGAAATCATTTACCGGCAGGCATAATGCTTGCTATCATTAGCAGCACTGCCCTAAATCAGTGGTAAATAGTAAATCAGAGAGACTACTCATGGCAGTAAGCATTATGCCCACAAGTAAGAGTTTATAGTTGCCAGCCCAACAAATGTCATTCTGTGATTTTTCTAGCTGTAGCAGTAATAAGATGCCAAACTATACAGTGAAAAATTACGTAGATGCTGAAAACATATTTGGCTTTTCTTTTTTCTACACATGGTCTATACAGATTCAAAGAGGAAATGGAAGTCTGTTACTCCAATGCTGTAAGAAATAAATTATCTGTACTGCAGTTTATTGTTCCATCCTGCAGATTTTTTTGACTACTAGTAAATGATTTTTAAGCAGCATGCAGACATGTAGCCTACTCGTCTACATACTTTCTAGGGCTTACAATCCTTTGTCAAAAAGAAAACATCTTCACACAAGGCTCTACACCCAACAGGACAAGCAAAGTACAAGTTGTTTCTTAATAGCCCACAAGGGTTTGCACGGGGGCTCTTGCAGATCAGTGTCTGCCCTTGTGAACATACCTGTCACCAGCTGATCCTGCTGGAAACACAGGGCACTTCCACAGCTCAAGTATGGAATGATGGAATGGGCTGTAGAAGACCTGCTTTCTGCCATGAATCTACTCATCTGCTGCTTTATGACATTTTAGAAGTAACTGCATTAAAAAAAAAAAACCAAAACTAAAACAAGCAAAAAAAAAAACCAACCTCAAAAAACAAAACCAAATACCCCACCAAAAAAAATTTGAAACATTCAGGTGCCTTTTTTTTTCTTTTTTCTATTTTTTTTTAAAGATAACAGCCTTTTTCACAGGTTCTGTAATTTATTGTAAACCTAGTGTGAATCTTTAGGACAAAAAATCCTTGATCCTAGGAGACCAGTGAAAGTTGTCATAAACCTGTCTGACAGTTCCTTACATATCCTGACTATGAAGGTTTTAATGGATCATGGACTGAATTATGAAATTCTACTATGCTATGGCTTTTTTTCTTTACCCTAAAATTAGGATTTTTTTCCTTGAAAGATGATTAAAACTTTCCCCCATTATTTGTTATGAGAAATCAGCCTTTACCCATAACCAGCTTGGAGACCTTTACAACTTCTGAGCCCAGAATTTCCATTTGAATGAGTCATGTTTTTTTCTCACAATAACCCCAATTCCCTCTCCTTGTTAATATGGTTGCCCCTGGTGCTGCATTAGCTAATCCCTTCAAGAAGCCAGCTAGCAGGACCAGGAATTGGAAGTTCAAAGGTCACCCCCAATATCTCCCCAGTGGCAGCATGAGGTGAGCAATGACACAGAGAATTTCTTTTTTCTTTTTTTTTTTTAATAGATCTAGCACCCTTTGCTGCTGACAAAATTACTCCCTATGACCTTGTAGCATGTAAACATTTCCTATTTTATACAGTACGTAGAGTTTTTCTGCTAAAGGAACATGACTCTTAAGATTTATAGTCCTGGTCATATTGCATTTGAAAATATTTTGGGCTACTCTTTTTATTTATTCCTCTTCTCTTCCTTACTCATAATAATACCCTAGATACCTAAAAATGGTATCACTTCTTATATGAAAATGGGCTGTCTGCCAATTTCTGGAATTTAGCTCTCTAGCTAGACCTAGTCTTCTTTAATATTCAGAAGATACAGATCTGTTATTTAACCAGAATACATTTCACTATGTACAGATTCTTGGAGTATCTCCATTAGAAGTGCAATTATATACAACACAGGGCTTAACTTAATTTAAAGAGTTAGTTATGCACTGCCCAAAAAATATAGATCTGCTTTTAGAAACCTTTGAAATCAAAACAAGCCAAAGGTATATAAAACTTACTGAGTCCACCAAGGACTGTCAGGCTTTCTCCCAAGAAATCAAAGACACTTAAAAATACCAGATAACTTTTTTTTTTTTTAAATGCTCAATCCCTCACAGAGAACTACAGGGCAAAATGCTTCATGGGCACACCGAAAAATGCTCATGTTCAGAGGCTCTTGTTATGACTTATCTCTCTGGAGGCTGTATAAGACTGTCTTATCCCACTGTAAAACCTTTTTATATGTTCTGCTCTGTCTGATTTTGGAAAGAAAAAAAGGACATTTCGTCTCTAACAGTCCGATTCAGAACAAGGCATTTATCTAAAAGGAAGATGCAAACTGGGCATATGCAGATGCATGCCTTAATTTACTGTTTGCTGTGACATCACCTAAAACATCCCTTGAAAGTGACTACTCTGTTTTCTGCTTTTGCTGTATTGTCTGTGAAAAAAATCTTCATACCAATACACGTGTACATACTTCTGCTAGAAGTTTTTCAAAGATGGTCTTGTGAGATTTTGACATTTGTACTACAAAGTCCAGTTTAGCTTGGAAAAAAATGGGTAAATAACAGAGGTTTAACTTTAAAAAGATACACCTATGTAAGAAAAATTTTAACAGATGTTCTTCACAGGGTTATTTTTCCATTCATAATTCCACTTCTTAGAATGCAACAGCTGCCTTGCTGGTACAAAATAACCTTGCATTATACTATTTCTGCAAAGAAATAAAAAGGGAAAGGTAAGTTATAATATATTTCAGAGGTGAAGAAATACTTATGTTACTGTTTCCATTGCAATATCATAGCTTTGCTAATGGCAGCCTGCTGCGCAGGTAAAAAGGAAAAAAAAAAGGAAGAAAGGAAAAAAAGGGAAGAAAGGGAACCTGGTTAATTAGAGTACAGTTGCTGCTTTATTGCAGCATTACTGCTAAGTGCACTGAGATGCCTTCCCATAGGCAGGTGCCGGTGGTTGTACAGCTCATTTAGCCTGGGTGAGTAATGTCAGATCAGGAGGAGAGAAAGGCTTGTGTCTTCAAACTTTCAATCTGCCTCCATTATCTGTGATCAAGGTGGAACCACAGGGGAGTGGAATTACTGGCAGGTCTAGGACAAGTGAAGAGACAGTGAATCTATAAGACATATTAATCATCTTTCCCTTCTCTTGGCTGGCGCCAGCCTGCGCCTCCGACTCCCCGGCGCCAGGCAAATGGATTCTCTGTCCCCACAGGTACAAGCGAGTGCCTTTCAGGGGCAAGTCATCAGAATAATAATTACTGACACTGCTGAGATCAGCCCTAACCAGTCCAAAAGAGAAGAGAAAGTAGGAGAGAAACACATTTCCTGAACTTTCATACCGGTATTTATGGCATTGAGATATTTTTCAATTACAATAAGGACTTTCTAATTATATAATTCTGAATCTAGGTTTCTCAGTATTGTAGTAGCATCACCAACGTAGTATGACTATTTAAAATCTTTACAGTTTCTCTTTAAAACATAATTTAAATCTGTTGCTGAGGTCTGAGCACAGAAAAGTGGATATTGCATCAGCTATATTATGACAAGTGTTAAAACTCAGTTGATATTAAAAAGAACATAATCCTTACATGTGTTCCTTTGCTCAGCTCTCAAACAGAGGCTAGGTATATCTACTCAGTAATAAATATGAAAGAAGCATTAATATAAGAATAATTAAAAATACCATGCAGGAATAGCCACATATATACATATATAGATATATAAACCCAGAAATATTTTAAAGGCATAAGTATAATTGAAAACCAGCTAATTTAACACAGTATGACTATTCTGTATTTTATTATAACATGGAGAATTTTTAGTGCCTTCCCTCTCCAAAGCATTATTTATAAACACAAACAATATAGTACAGAGCATTATCAAACTTAAATAAAAGAATAAACTCCAGAAAAAATCTAGTTCTGTTTCAATTCAGTAATTGTACCAATATCTAAAGAGTTCAGAATAAGAAATAAGGCAATTTTTTACATTTTACACTATAGACAAAATCTTACATTGTAACATATTGTACATTACAGCACAGAATACAAAATATTTTCTTGGTCCTGATTACAATCAGTTCAATATCTGACTGTCAATGATACTGAGCTCAATATAAGAGTATTACAGCAAAATGTCAAATTACTTGCCAGAATAACATGACAAAACTGGCTCATTAACATATGCTGCTTGATGAACCCTCCATGTAAATACAAATCTTAACTTCAAGAGTTTACATCATAAAGTATCTGACCTTGAGTTCAGCTTGGAGCTCGCCACACACCTGCAGCCATGTAAGCAACAATAATGCTAATATTTGTGTTTGCCATTTTGTGTTAAGGACCAAAAAAAGAAAAGTAAAAGAAATGGATTCAAACAGTAACATGTGTTCATTTATTTTCAAATCAGCAATTTTGAAGTTTACTGACAGACAGCACAGAGCAAGAGAATGACTAGAAAATGCAAAATCAAAACAAATCCCTGCTTTCTTGGTGATCAGCTGCAGCAGCAGCCCCAAGTCAGCCAATCCACACTCAGTATTGATTTTTCTGTTGGTCTTAAGTGACTTTGGACACTGATCAATGTTCCAAAAGAGAAATATTAAATCTCATAAAGAAAAATGCACATCTGACTAAAGAGCAGCAATGAAAGCAAAAGTTTGCCAAAAGATAAAAGGATATGCATATTTAATGGTAGTCAGGCTCTCAGAACACAGACAGCCACTCTAAGAGCAAAATTAAGCTATATCCTTTTTTAATTTTTTTTGTGAGAGTTGTAGAATAAAAATTTCTTTGACATGCTCTCAAAACTATTTAGAATTTTATTTGACAAAATAAACAATCCCTGTGCCTGCAGTGTTTACTGCTGTTATAAATATATAGACCCCTAGAAGATCAAAAATAGCAGTGGAAAGCTGTTGTTAGATTTTTAAAGTAAAAGATGCTTTAAAAAAAACATTAGAAGTTCATAACTATTCCATTAGTTCCATATCCCACTGTTTATTGTAATTTGACTTTTTTTTTTTAAATAAAGACCACAAAATTTTCAGGAAATTTCTCATTAATTTAATGAGCTATAACTATATTTTTTTTTTACTCAGCTATGTACAAAGGGGAACCTTGATGTACCAGAAAGCCCAGCTAAGACCCCGTGGATAGATACAGTGTATTCAGATATCAGCTGGCGTGACAGTGCCTAATCCTGAGTAACGTGACCAAGAGCCAGGGGAATGCTATTTCTCTCCGTTGTTCCAAACAACAGATGCTGTCAATTAACTTTAAGCAGCGTCCAAGAAAACCCTTTTGTTATATTTTGCAGTATTATGCAGAAAGTGTCACCTCTGGAAATGAGGGAACAAGCTGTTTTTCATTATCATTCAATTGTCCCAATCAATCTGACAATTACAAAGAGAAAAAGTCTTAATCACTAGACACATGCTAGTTGCTGCTAGTTTTACCAGCTGCAAAGAAAAAAAAAAAAAAAAGAAAAGTAAAAGAACTACAGTCCCCCCACAAACAACAGAAACAACAAGAAAAAAAATCCAACGAAAGAAAAACCAAACAGAAAAATTCAAAAACTGTTTTGCTATTTAGAGATGTAACCCAAAAGCATACCTGCATTAGGGTGAAAGATAATTGAATACACAGTGTTATGATAGGTATGGGAATAGCCATTGCAACAAATTAGTAATTAAATCAGCTTATGCTGTTGATTTACTGTGGCTTTTATAGAAGTACCATTTGCTGTGTACAAAGAAACAGCCATCAGCATCTTATTCATTTGAATACAAGAAAAGTTGTTCATTAAAGTTGTGACTAGTGAATTTCCATATCATTAAAGTACTGTATACATAAGCAATAAAGGAGCTTTCTGGGAGCTGGTGAGACAATGAGTGTAAATACAGATGGCCAGATTCATTTATTTGGCTGGAAGGACTGAGGCTGCACAAAGGTGGCATTGCCAGCAGGGACATGGGCAGGGCTGGAATTACTGCTTTGGTGACTCTCCTCAAGAGCCTCAGACAATAAATGCAGTTTTTCCAGTGGAAAAACTCCTTTTTATCTTCTGATCTGTGCTTGCCTGCACTGATGAGGAGCACGTGTAACGTTTTTATGCAGAAAATTCAAGCAATAGCATATACTCTGTCTGTGAGGAAGGATACTCACACTCTCAGTTTCTGCTCTTTGAGTCCAAGCTGTTTGGTAAACTGACTCACCATGATACCTTCATCATCTGGCCTGTTCATCCCACCAGAGTTCATGAGAAAACAAAGGATAACTTGGTGGCCTCAGGGAGCATAAAGTTCCTACATAACCTATATCTGAACAGTAGACAAGCAACAGATTTGGCCAGCCATCAGGATTTTGAAGGATTTGATCTACCTGGAATTTCCATAGCAATAAATACCATCCCATGGAAAATATAATTGTACTTTTCAGTAGCATTAAAATGTTCTCTCTCCTATCATCACCCAGAATAGAGCAGCAGGCAGCAGCTTTTGGAACAGAACTGGCATCAAGAGTCACGGTGATGCACCAGCATGCACTGGCTGGTGAGTGACATCCATTAGAATAGGTATTCCAGGAAATGCCAGATATGTGACACTGAAAGTATCTGTCTGATGCAAGTCTTTCAGTATGCACCAGTTCTGTTTTGTCATCTCTTCTCAAACAGCTTCACTGTCACTAAAAACACAGAGAACATTCTGTATTCCCCACCACGCTGCTCCGGCCATCAACATCTGGCCACTAAAGAAGGGCCACAGATGGAAATTATTCCAGAACTATTGGCAACTTTGTTGAATCATTCTGCCTGATGCCATTCTTGAAGGAAACAAGGGAGAAAATAAAATGCCTTGGTTTGCTGACATTCTCACTCAAGAAGCTACCGGCGGGTTTTTTGTACATTTATCAAAAAGGGCCCACTCTCCTTCATCTGACTGTGTAGGGTCTTTCAAAAGTTGCATTACAGTGAGATCCCTGGGCCCTGATGCAGTTCACATTAAAGTGTGCTTACACTCTGGAGGCCAAGACTATGATGCTGCTACATAAACCTGGATTTCAGTTTTTGTCCTCGGGAAATTTGCTAGTCACAATAATTCCAAACCATACACATAAAGATATAAAGATCAATGCACAAAAGAGATTCACAATAGGTATTAAAACAAAACACATATCTTACAGCAATCCATAAGACTTAGATGAGAAGGAAATTTTATACCTGAGGCACGAAGAAGAAAGAACAGGTAAGCCTTTTTGATAAAAACAGAGAATTCTCAGATGCTGGATTTGGCAATCATATACAGTTTTCTACACTCTGACCAATAAATCTATGAAACTGCAGTCCTGGCCTATGAGGCAATGAACATCAAAGTGGGGCAACTCAGAGAAAAACAAATCATTTTGATTTCTAATCTCTTTAGAGACGAGGCTTGTGGACATCATGGGCCTTGCAAAGGCCACCTGCCCAAGATGGAAAAAAAGTCTTTGACCCGAAGCCTGTCTAAAACCAGGAGATGACAGGGATACAAGGGGCAGCTGGCTCTGAGAGTTTTCTCAAGTGGTGGCAAATTTGTGACTGGTTGTAAAACTACTCATTTTTCTTGGCAGCATTTTCTGATTTCTAAACTATTCAAGCTAGTTCAGGTTTCACTAAAGGCACACCACATAAAAATAGAAAGAGGTTTTTGTCTTAGCTAGGCCCTTTCAATGGGAATTTTCTGACCTCCATCCCCAATTAACCTGTAAAATTGATACAAGTCACTGAGAGGGGGAATCTCAGTTACTATGGGATTGCTGATCCATTAAAGACATTTTTTGCTGTAGAAAATCTTTATTCCATAACATAAGATTTCCTTTACTATCTACAGTGACAGCATAGATCCCACACAGTCCTGCATTACGTGTGTAGGGAAAGTCTAGCTCTTTCTATAAAGTATAGAAGACAATACTTGAATTCTTATTTTTGAAAGACTAATATCCCTTTGAAAAATAATTTTAAAAGAGATAATGCCTTTCTTGAGATGTGCATTTTTATTTGCATAAAAGAGAGGAAAATCAAGCTAATTAGTCTTTTAATAGATCCTTTTGTTTTGGTGGGCTTTTTTGTCCAAAGCTGGGAAAGAAGAAGGTTGCTTGATCCATTTTTCTTTGCAGAGCTCAACTGTCCTTGCCACAAAATTAAACACTTCAGTGAGATAAAATCAACACCGGGATAGAGTTAGCATATCCTTTTGCATTTTATATTGATAGTGGGGAAAATAAGTAGTACTTTTTATTGTAATTATACTGATCTGCATGTGTCTGCTCAGTCTTTCAAGATTACTCTTTTAAATAAACTCTTGAGTCTGTGCTGCTTCCTTCTTGAATGTTATTTTTCATTCTACTGTGTAGAAGAACTTACAGAATAGAGAGAACAGGTGTGTTTATTAACAGTTAATAATCTAGTTGAGGCACTCAACTAGAATCTTACAATTTTTATTTACAGTTGGACTGCAAGAGTGCATATGTAAAAGTGCAACTTCAGAATGACTGCAATTATTCAAAGCATATTTGATCCAGAAGGAAAAAAAAAAAAAAAAAGACAAATTACCACAGAAGAAACACCTTGTCTTGACTTAGTCAGAATAAAATTTCCTAAAAAAAACCCAAACTCGTTTTGAAATGCACTGAGATTTAATTTGCAAAAGATATCGGTACATAAAAAGAAAACATAAGAATTTTAAAAGTAAGCAACATGAATGAAATTAAGCACAAAGCTCTATTTCCAAGCACAGCACTGGGCAGCCTTAGAGGACACTAAAGACCAGTGGCCCTCTGAGAAGACCCAGCTTGGCACTGTCAGAGATCACAAAAATTGCATGTGAACCCTCAGCACCTCCAGAGGAAGGTTCAAAAGGAAGAATGAAGCCAGTTCAGGTTTATAAAGTGTGTAGAGGGGGAAAAGCAAACTTTAAAGGAAAAACATTCTGTTTGGTGTATTTAAATAGCATAAAGAAGTTTCTGCAAGGAGCACAGGCAGTGATCGAGGGTAGCTCCAGCATTCCATGGGAACTCAGAGCCATCTCAGGAAATCAACAGCAGCCAAACCTCACCCTGTGCCAGCCCCCACAGGCAGTGGGGTTCAATAAGGAGGAAGTTCTCCTCTGCTGCTTTGGGCTGCGTGTCTGGAGCCTGTCTCACTCGGAGCCAGAGGAGCAGGAAGTAATTCCTCGTCTCACACTGCTGCTTCTTGGCCTTCACCAAAATATCCCTGCTGTCACTAAGGAAGAGATGCTGCTAGAGTACCTCAGAAAGATGTATAAAAAAAATAACCTTCCAGAAGCCAATTAAAATGTAGGCCAAATGCTCAGGGAAAATTTCTGTAAACACAGGTGGAGTGTGCCAGCTCTTTGGAAAGTGGGTGTTTTTAATAAAAATGATGGAGAAGGGCTGCATGGCAGACTGCTGAGGGGAGTCAGAAAGCTGCAGCTGCTTTCTGGGGATGGAGGGGGAAGATCCAGCCATGGTAGGATCAGAGTCAACAGGCTAGGCCTGGCTTTTGTTATCAGGGCAGCAACTAGAGAAAACACGGAGTATGATAAGGAATGATTAGAGAAACTGGCTATCAGAATGCAGAAATAATTTAAAATAGTAATAAATGGAAGGAGTAAGAGGAAAAATGGCACTTTGGACAGAATGCCAAAGTGCACTTCAGGGGACCTGGGACGGTTGGCTTAACCTACCAGAGATGAAAGGGCAGAGTGGAATACATTTAAAAACCCCCACACTTTATGTAATACATTAAAGTAGGGATGAATTTGGGAGGAGTTATGGAACAATTCTTAATGGTATTGAGAAATCTACACAACATTCCCTAATCATACAAGAGTCAGGCAGGAAAGGATATTCCTCAGTATTTTCAGCAATATATTTTGGATAATCTCCTCATCTTGGCCCATTCCAGGGGAAATCTTACTGCTCTTAGTCCATTTACCACAATGGATGTACCTCTAGTAGAGACAAAATAAAGATGGGAAAGAGAGCCCAGCCCTCCTGCAGCTAATGGCACTAATCAGCTATTGATGAGTCTTCAATGTCAGTAATAGACCAAGCATTAATGAGGAATGCTTACTGTTGATTTATTAGTAAGATATTCCTATGACAGGGAAGAACTGTTGTTGGAGAAAATGCCTATTCAGTGGGAGAATAATAACAGGTAATAGGAGCACTTCACAAAGGTTCAAGCCCTTCTGTCCTGCCCATCTCTGGCCGGCTCTGTGAGCTATTGTGAAGATGACCTTACTGGGAAGCATGCAAAATACAGGATACATCTCTGCCTCAGGAAGCTAATTAAAAAGAAAAAGCAAGATAAAATATGTGGAAATACCTTTAGCTAATTCAGATCTTTGGCTGATAACAAAGCAAGACAAATTGCAAAGATCTGATACAAGTTCTGTGTGGGTTTTTAACTATGTGAAGTATTTTCTTTGCAAAATTGGATGGAGTATTTTTATTCTAAATAACTGAAAGTGTAATGTACTGTATTTTATGCTATTATAGAATTGTGTAAAGGTTATTTTGCTGCTAGTTCAATGCATATTTTCATATGCAAATGACACAAATTAAATTATCTCAAATAGTAGCAGAAATTCCAGGAGAATACTATTTTAAATATAAATCCTCATCCCCTCAAGTCATATTATAGATAGAAAATTGCTTCTGTATTTGTATTTTTTCATTAAAAATAAAATTATTAATTTTACAAGTTAATTTACCTTCCCCATCACAACACCAAAATTGAAATTATATATTCTAATGCTTAGAGATATTAAAGACTTGTTTATTGAAAGCAACTTATTGTTTTAGGAATATCTTTTTGGTAAGTGCATGTTGCTGCTACACTACTACAGTATTTGTAATGATTTTATTGAACAGACTGTGCATTGCTGCTTGGGTTTTGCTAAGCTTTATAGAATTCGAATTTGCTCAGGAACATACAAGAGATTTTATGCACAACTTTACACTGAGCGTTTTTCCAATCCTGGATATTTGAAGAGAGCTCTGCAGCAACCTTGGTCATGGATTTTAGGGAAAGGCCCGACTGCAGTGCAGTGGCTGTCTCAGGATGGTCTCAGAAGGGTTAATGGGAGCAACCTGCTCCCCCCACACAGCATGTGCAAACTCACTTTTATTTCCACACAGCTTTCTTTCTATTATAACCTGATCATAACCTTCAAAGATGAATCTTGGTGAACCATAGTAATGGGTTTATAAGAATAAGACATGAAAACACGTCCAGCATTTTCACAGCCTCATCTTTTCCCTCAAAAGAAGTCTTCCTTTCATTTAATAATAGGGCTTATTCTTTCTTCTATTAATAAAATGATAGCTTTGCTCTCTTTTAGATTTTTGTATTGTGCCTAACTAAGGTCAAAGAAGTCTCAGGTTGGGCATCTCTTTGCAATAATTTCATGTTGGAGGAGCAAGAAATATATGTAGCAGGGAAATTATCCCACCAGCTAGACAAGAACCTGTGTTTAGTCACTGAGCCACTTGAAGGTTAATCAGATCTCCAACCAATCCCATCAACATGGATGTGATGAATATTTGATTCAGACTAATTAGTAGGCAAATCCAGACATTCTGAAGGTATTTGGAATAGCTTAGACAGTGACCTGGAAAAAGAATAGAGGTAGCAATACTCCCCATTATTACGCTCCGAAAATTACTACACTCCCCCTTAGGTCACCTTCACAACCCCAGAAGACTTGCAGGTGTGAATAACAATAATCAGAAATAATGGTAGACATTATAATTTCTCTTTTGTCAGTAATTTCCCTGGAAATGGGGATTATGGACCTCATGGTTGTGCTGGAGGAGAATGTCACTCCAAGGAGTTAGGATACACTTATATCAAAGACGTAATATTTGTTACTTTATGCATTTCCAAAAGCCTGAGACAAGATGATAAAACAGTCTAGACAATACATTCAGAAATCCCATCTTCACACCAACACTATTCTGTTACAGAACAAAATGCTACACGGACTAAGGCAGAAAACAAGTCCTCCCCCTAGCTGGATCTCTCCCTCTCCAAGGATTTCTTCCCTGGTACAGTTTTGTGTGCTGCAGACACATATGGCACGCAGTGCTTCAGAGCAAGATAAGCAATTACTGCATTATAAGCAAAAGAAACTTAAAACACTGTGATTGGTAAATTGGTATCATCAGTCTTGCCAAAGATGCATTTTTCCCCCCACCAAAGTGCTGCAAACCTTGATACAGCAAGTTTATAAACCAAATCCACCAAATCCTAAAGCTGGCCTGCAAGCAGTGCCATTTAGAATTTCTAAATGGATGAATACAAAAAGAGGAAAAAAAATGCCCTGGCCTTTCTTCTTCACGAGACAAAAGGCTTTACAAGGGGAACTCTTTGTTGGTCAGGTCATATTTCTTGTCAGGTTTTGACACTGTTTCGATTATACAGTCAGTAATAACTCTGTGAGAACATCACTATTAACTAAAAAGGTTAATATCTTGACTTGGATTCCTCTTCTTTTTTAGAAAGAAGTTGAAACAAAATTTCAGATTAAGATATAAAAAAAAAAAAAGGCCCACACAAATTCTAAATCAGAAATGTCAAAAGTAAAACAAGTAGTATGTTCCCTCAAATATGATGATGTAGGAAAAGAAAATTTTATCTTGAGTGGATACCAAACTATGAGCATACCTTGCTTTACATGTTTCCCAGTCAGCAAGTGTGCAAATTTTTCATTTCGACTGCAGAAAAAATATCCAATTTTTACTGAAGCAAAAAAGAACTGTGCTACAGAAGGAATTTCAAGTAGTTTTACTACCACTGACAGACAGAAACAAGAATATAGAAATAAATGGGAAAAGCCATTCACTGAATAAAGGGTGCTAAACTTCTTCCCTTTAATGAGGCTTGACCATGTCCTAGCACTTTCCATGGTCACTTGGACTCAACATGCCTAACAAATTGCAGACTTGAACATGAATGATGGATTTCTGCACATTAATAGAAAATGAATAATTGGAATACATTTTTTTCTTCTTCAGATCAGATTACTGAGAGATCTGTACAGGCTCACATGTACACAGAGCCACACAGTTTAGAGGGAAATAGAAAAAAATTACACAGAAGTGTGATCCATGACTTAAGTTATCAGCCTACATGATCAAATTAGGTGTTCCAAGGACACCTTTACTCCATGGGTTTGTAGGATTGGATACTAAACTAACCAGTCAAATCTAAAGGCTTAAAAAAAAAAAGACTTAAAAATACCCCACAGCCTTAAAACCACCTCACTTGTCAGTTTATAACTTGAGCTGTAAAACAGATGCAGAAATAGAAATAGATGCAAGAAGGAAACAGGAAGATGGGAAATGGCTAAAAGAACCCCTCACAAACAGAAATCCAGTGTCAAACTATACCTGTGCCTATCCAGCAATTGACCACAAAAAAATTTCCAGGCAAAATTATACAGGTTTTGGAATAACCTGCAGAAATTCTTATTATAAATCCCTACTACCTTTATGCCAAAAGTGTGCCTAAAAAAAGTCTCAATTTTTTATATTACTACATTAATTAAGTTGAATTTTTAAAAATCCTGTAAAGCCCAGCATTCACATTTAACAAATGTATAAAAAGAAAATTAAACCCTGAGATAAATTATGAGAGAAACATTTTATAGGTATCTGACTGTTTTACTCAGAAAAAAATAACTTATTGATAGGTATTTCTTTATAAGATAATTAGATTTCTTTCATAGTGTAAAGAAATATAAAAGATATTTAGAAATGGCACAGGCAAATTTTCTCTTTCATGTTTTCATTACACATCCTAGAAATATAACAAAAAGACACATTTTTGAAACAAAAAAATTGTCTCTGAATGAGCCAATATTTCAAAATGATAATACATGACAAAATATATCAAAATAATTATAAAAGTGATTCAGACAAAAGTGACTCTACATATTTTAAGTTAAATAGCAAGCTGTTAGTCTAACCAAGAAAATCTTATGCTTCTCATTCATTTTTCTTCACAGATTTTAAAGAAACACAGAATCCTTGAGGTTGGAAGGGACCTCTGGAGGTTGTTTAGTCCAAGCCATGCCTTGGAGCAGGGTCAGCTCCTGCAGGTTCTTCAGGAATGTTCGCAGTGGGACTTAAATAACTCCATGAATGGACTCTACAACCTCCCTGAGCAACCTGTTTCAGTGTTTGAATACCCTTATCATTAAAAAAGCTTTTTTTCTACACTTAAATGGAATTTCCTGCATTTCATTTTGCGTCCTTTGTCTCATCCTGTCACTGGGCACCAGTGGGAATAGAACTGGCTCTGCCTTGTCTGTTCTGGGACATCAGATATTTACAGACATTGATAATATTCCCCCTGAGCCTTCTCTCCTCCATGCTAAAGTCAGCTGTGTCAGCATCTTCCCATGGGAGAGATGCTCCAGTCCTTGAATCCCCTTTGTGAGAATGAGCTCTCCATGACTGTCTGCTACTGGAGAGCCCAGAACTGGGCACAGCATTCCAGTTGTGTCCCACCAGCGCTGAAGGGAAAAGGAGGATCCTGTCCCTCATCCTTCCACTAAAGCTTCCCCACTTCCACTTCTGGCATCTCATCAGTGTTCTCAGATTAATGAAAACACATTAAACTACTGGAAGCTGTTAACAAAAAATATTAAGATCTAAGACAACAGCTTAAAAAATTAGATGAGGCCTCAGTATGGAAATATGGCCCCAAAGTTCTCAGAGTCTATGTCACAGCTTCTATATAAAGCAGAGTAGTTCTGAGAACAGTGTTGTAAGAAATCCACATGCTTTGCTTCTAGGAAAAAGGATGTTTTGACATTAGTTTTAGGTAGGTCAAGCTTTTACTTTCAGATTTTATTTGTAAAGCAAAAAACTGTTATCAGAGAGAGAAAAAAGAAGGTATGATAGCTAGCAACAGGGAGTTGATTAATGCACAGCTGAAGACCTAAAAATGCCATGAATTTCCTGGCAAAGTATGTTAACGAGCAACAGGGAGCTGATGCAGCTGAGGACAAAAAAAATTCCATGAATTTGTTGGCAAACCCATAGAAACTGCACATGTTCCAGCAGGACACTAAATGCATAGTCCTGCAAGATGCTGGGTCTCACCCCAGCAATTAAATCCTCCCCAAACTCAAGTCCTGTTCTGGGCTCATGATGGATCAGTTTAAGGACCCTATTTTTGTTATCTTCAGCACATTGTTTACACTTCTCAGAATTAGTCTATTTCCTTTTAATTACAGTTTGGCAAATCATTGCTCCCAACTGTTTGTTCAAAGACACTTTGAAAAACAAGCCTTTAAGTTTAAGAAGAAAATTATTACAACTGCACACAGTTACGCTCAAAATCCAAACAGGAGCATGGATTTCTCACTGAGGAACTCATCACACTTCTTTCTAGAATCTGGATGAACTTTCAAGTTGTAACACCTTTGCAAATATTTAGTCTTCCAGAAGAGGATTCATGCCCAATGGCATGAATTACCAGGGGGAAAAAAAGCCACACAGAGTAGGTGTGTTTGTGTAAAAACTGCTGCATTAGGACACATCAAAGATTCATCCAAACTGATGTCCAATGACTAATAAGGAACACAAATAGGTTCTGAGGATAAATATAACAACACCAGTGTAGGTATTATGAAAAGAATTAAAGCACCAGATGATAATTACTAGCAAACAATAGGATTTGCAGAGTATAGGTAATTTCAAAGAAATAAGATTACAGTTTCATAAAGATAACAGGGTATCTACACAATACAAAGTTTTCCCATCTAAGAGATTGCTAAGGAAATAATAAGGCTACAGAGATCCTAACTTGGGTCCTGGAAATGTGCCTTATCACACTACTGACACCTCCAACAGAATATTTCCCACTTCTCAGGAAGGCTAGAGGTGAGGGAGAGGATCACAGGGAAGCAACTGTACTGTTCTCACTTCTGTGGCAAGCTGAGTACACCCTGGGGTGAGGATCTCTCCTTTGCAGGGCAATGACAGGCACTCTATCAACATCCCCTGCTTCAGGCTTCACAAAGTATTTGGCTTCCTCTCTCATAATATTTGGAATGAAAACAGCACTATCCAAATGTCATGAACCTCCATTTTCTTTAATTAAATTGACTACATTGATGGAGCCAGAAAAGCTTCTGAACATGAGGAATCACTCCATGAAATATTTCTAGTGTGGGCCCCTTGTAAATTTACCCTTTTCTGGCAGCTTTATGAATACAAAAAAAACATGGTGATATGGTGGGTGACATATGCAGAATACACTTTGAGACTAATGACATGGAGAAATCATTGGGGTGATATATTTTAATATAAGGAATGTCATTTTGGGTTAGGTCAGTGGTCCATCTAACTCAAAACTGTCTCTGCATTTGGCAAATACAAGTTCTGCAGGACACAACCTAAAAAGAGACAGCAAATCACTCAGCAACGATTTTACTTTAGAATAAGGAGACACTGGGTAGGATGAAACACCGTGGTTATTAGACATTCAATGGACAAACATGGAACAGCAAAAACAAATACAGACCACACACATTCAAGGAGTTCAGGTCTGCACCATCAGACAGAATAAAGTTTTGACAGCAACACTGCAAGAAAAAAAAAGTTTTAATAATGGAAAAGTTTGGAAGAGAATCATATTTCATCTGTGGCTCACTGAAAGGGCATGTCTGCAGCAGAGTCTCTGCTGATGCTGCAGAGTGTAGTTACACTCAAACGGGCAGTGCAGGCTGGGACATGGCACAGTCATGCTCGGGCAGCTGCAACAGCCCAAAAAGCTGCCCAGGTTTGTGGGTGACATTTAGAAGGCAGAAACATTTGTAACCTCAGCTGAATAAGGGCCAGTGAAGGCCTGAGACTGAAAGCTGAGGCTAAAGTAATTCAAAGAACAGCATGCGCATTTTCAAAAATGAGGATTATCGATCACCAAAAAGAAAAAAAAAAAAATCTTAAAAGAGTCTGTTAATCACCCTCTATTACTGACACCCATAAATCAAAAGTAGAAGACTTTCTGGGAGATACACTGTAACTCAGAATAACATTTTGAACTCACTGCAGAATTTTTGAGTATTACTCTCAAATCTGTTCTCTGTGAGAAGCAGCACCAGATCACCATGGTGGTACACAATCTTCTTAGCAGCCAGGAGAGTAGTGCTCTCTGCCTTCTTATGAGTGCAGATATTGGTTTATTCCCCTGGGCTGTTTCAGTGTTCCTAGAAGCAGGTATTCTAGCAAGGGAGAGGAAAGAGGCCCTTGGACTCTTCCTAGTGCACAGCCAATGGAATTGGCAAAGTGATAAGTGCAGGGTGCTGAACTTTCATGAAAGACAAACTCAATCCATGCAACTCAGAATTTGTGGTAGGGATAATTTGGGTAAAGGGAGGCCAAGCAGAGCTGACACAGACATATCAGCAGTAAAATGTTTACATCTGGGTTCTGTTTACTGGCCACATCTTTCCCAGACCTCTTAGCTTCTATTTACAACATATCTTCTTCAAAAATTATAAATTGTTTTAGCTGGAACTGTCAGCACTATGCTGACAATGCTTAGTTGTATTGATTTTATGATGGAATATTATTTGCTTTGTTGAAGGTTTTGCAGAGCTGTTTCTAATCTAGTGATAGATGTTGGCAAACTATCCTTAGGAATTTTAACATTCTGACGGTTCTTGCAGTCTGAATATAATTAATAAAAAAAAGCTGTAGCAAACTGCTTAGTGGAACAAGACTACAGTTTCAGTCATTTCATTACAGTCTTTGACTAACAAATTGGAATCAATTTGTAAGGACAGAACAGAAGATTATTTTGGCATTTGAAGTATATTTAGAATGAGGGAAACATAAGATACCTCTTTTTGTTCCAACATTTAACCCATTGTCTCCAAGATACACATTTTATTACTTTGGGGATTAATAATTTAAGTTTCACATTTTTGTTTTTCCTGTCTGTTCACCTGTATTTACCTACTTTCATCTCTCTTCAGACTCATTTTGAATCAGGCCAGTAATTTGGGATGCAGTGAGTAATACTAAGAATTACTAGAGAATTTTTTGCTTTGTGCATAGCAAAAGAAAAACAGGGGGGGGAGAAAATAAAAACGAAGCAATATTATAGAACAGAGCTAAGCTGGTTTGATATGGTTTCTGATATGGTTTCCCATACAGTTTCTCCAAGACAGGCAAAAGAAATGAGCCCATTTGAGCAAATTAAAAGTTGTCTGGGAGGAGCACTAGGGAGCACAGCACAAGAAACAAGAGCAGGGCTCTGAACAATGAAAGCAGGGACATGTTAGATTTTGTTGCTTGCTTTTCAAACCATCTGCTCCTCAGGCGTGAAGGAGTTTAAAAAGTGACCCGGATACGTGACTGGACCATACAAAACACAATAGTAGGCACGTGCTTTTTAATTAAAATCAGTGATTAAACAGCAAAACATCTGCTGAAGAAAAGGTCTTTATTTGGCTTTACAAATTTATAATATGTTTTCAGTTAAAGGAAAATCTTAATAGTACTATTTGTGATGCTGCAAGACTAAAATAGGGATAACTGTGGTGTATTTTTATGTGGGAAATGACCTTCTATATTGTCTTTATCTGAGAAGTCATCTCTCTTTCATCATCAAGTAAGACATAATGCTACATAAAGAACATACAGTATGGATGTTCTTTTATATTAGATTTTAACCGTGATTAAAATAGGGTTCTATAAAGCCAGAGCTGCTGAAGTCTCTGGGATTTGCAATTATACTTGGCAGCAAACAAATGGGAGCTATAGGGGAGAAGTGTATGCTACAGCATATAAACAAAAGGCAGGAAGATAACTATGAAACATTTTATCAATGCTCAGCAAGAAAGAACATCCATATCTTGAGGTGAGAGATGAGTCCATCCCTCATGGCTTAAACAGAAAAAAATGGTTTCTTGGATCCATGCAGACAGACTGAAAATGACTGTGGGAACATTAGATTCTTTAAATTCCAAGCTAAGAAAATTTCTATGGTATGATTGGTTATATCTTAATTTCATAACACATAAGAATTCAAGGTAAGAATTTCTCTACTTTTCAAGTGATTAGAGGCAATCTGTTAGCCGTAGCTGCTAAACAAGGTATTATTATTTTTAAACGCTTCAGAAATCCTGTAGATGTTAAAAACCACCCTGCTTCAGCTTTATTTCCATACAAGGGCACAAAGCTAGCTGCCAATAAAAATAAATTATCTGGGAAGCAATCAGAAAACCTCACAAACATTAAATAAAATGCCATAAGGTACTGTACCAGGAGTACCATACCATAAGGTACCATAAGCATTGAAATATATTGTATGTCAAACCGTGTTAGCAAATATGCTTCACTAACACTCATCAAGGAGCAGAAAAATCCCAGTTTCTATTCCCCTAATCCTTAGAGCAGAAAGCATTCTATAAATAGATGTTTTAAAAAAAACACAGTACATTGCTGTTGTTCCAATATTTTACCGTTACTGCTCACTTACAGTATCTGACTTGCTTTGTAAATACATGTAAGGAAATTAATATTTAGAGCTGCCTTGGAGGGCAAAATTTCAATCTTATATTGAAATTAAAGTTGAACACTGCCTGGGCTCAGTCAGAGCTTTCTTAAATGCTGCCCAGGTCTTCAATACTCAATGAAAACCACTTCCAAGTCCTTTCTCTGCAAACCTTATCAGAATCCTATTGATAACATAACCTGAATTTGAGTTTCATTTACTGAGATAAGCATCTGAGATAGATGGTGGGGGCACACAAATGAAGGTTTAAGCTGAGCCAGGGGTGTCAGGATGGGAGAGGAAGAAATGAGAGGACATTGCTGTCACTCCTCGTGCCCCACTCTGGCAATGCCAGTGTGATGTGCAGGGGTCTGGCCGCACAGCCCCACTTTCACAAAGGTGTGGTTTGGTGCCTACACGGAAAACCCTGAGAGGGGGAGGAGCTGGATACACCATTTGCACCTTCAAAGAGCAAACACAAACGTAGATTTGGGTAAACCACCCTGCATTAGTGTAAACCTAGCAGATGATTCTATATCCCCTCCAGTGTTAAACATATTGCCACAGGTGTCTCCTCAACAATGCTTCATATTTTGATGTCTAAAAAATTAAATACAACAGCTCTGTTCTACAGGATAATTAAAACTATTCGTTCATCACCACTTCCCCCCCTTGCACTTTCAAAAAGGCAGAAAAAAATCAGAAGCCTAAAGTAAAATTATAGCTGTGTTCAGCTATTCTTTCTCTCTGGGAACTGTCTGAACTGCAAAAAAACGAAGGCAAATATGGTGGGCACTGGACAGCAGATGAGACTGGACACCTTCCAGAGCACTCCTGAGGCAACTTCTGTATCTTTTGGAATAGATCCATCCTTTTTAAAGAATACAGCCCTAAGAAAGAGTTCAGGCACCTGAGCTGCAAACTTTTGACCTGTGTGTCCTCAATTCCCAGTGACCCACAAATTACCAAATAGACTTTCATTTACAATACTCCTTTCCCCCCTTTTTTTGTAGAAACAGCTGCCCTAAGAAGAACGTTAAAACGACATGTTGCTTTAAAAAATATCACCTGCTAACATCTTCATTAAACAATTGCATTTGAATCCCTAATGCCAATTGTAAAGTTTCTGTTGGATTTCTAGGATTCTGTTTAAAGCAAGAGTTACTTTGCTTCTTTAATGTTGGTGGGTCCCTGACAGCTTACATCATTACTCCAAAGGATACAAAGGACTTAAAAGTACCTTTCAGGCATTGATTTAAATCAAACAGCAGTGGAGGAAAATGAACTTGTGTGTGAAAGGTTTGAATCTTCTGACATACATTTCCTCACATTTGCAAGTAGGTTTTACACTGCAATTGAATAATTGCATCAAAAGAAATGAAAGATATGAATACTTGCACTATTTTTTTTTTTATCTCCCAGTGATGATAATCTAACAAGGATACATTTTGCAATCACATCTCATTACTAAATGAAAGTAAGCTTTTATACTTCTTTAAATGGAGATCGGGAAAACAGTAAAGTCAGCATTGGAATTCAGCAGTGCTGAAATTTGCCACCACTACAAGACAAAGTAGGCTTTGTTGTCATTTCAGCATGATTATTTTTCCCATAAGATTCTGACTCACTCCCACAATAATTTTCAACAAAAAAAAAGTAAGAGACAAAATTGACTTTTTAAAGAAAAAAACGTAGCTTCTAAAATAAACTTCCCTGAACAAAACATTTCTTGTTTTTCAGATTTCATGTCCTTGATTAAATATTAAAGATGAAACATTGCAGAGCATCAGCATATTTCTTCATTAAACCAAAGGGACATCCTGAAGATATCCTTGTGCTTTATTTCTGCCTGGCTATACCACAGGATCAGCAAAATATGCAACTAATATAACCTTGACCATTGCCTTACAATCAACAGGGACTTGGGTTTTACATAGCATTATCCCTGGAGTTATCTATTTTAGTTTTTCTAATTTTATGTGTTTAGACACAAATTATTTACAAACTGCTGGTTTGCAGTGACTAATTTTCATCATAAAAAAAAAAAAAAAAAAAAAGAAAATCAGCAAAAAGATCTTTCCAAAAACTCAGTACAGTCTTGAGTAAGCAGGAGATGGGGAACAACCAACCAAAAGGAGCAAGAGAATAGGACAACAGCTGAAGCCAGAGGGTTTCTGTTCAAGAGCAGCTTACGATGGAAGGTACAAAACAGAGATATATCCCAGGCAATTCCTGGATCAGAAGAATATTGATTATCAAGAATATATTCCTGTCCACAAATCAAGCTCAATGTAATATAAAAATAGTAGGAAAAAAAAAAATTCACTGCAGAGGAGAGCTATGAATCACTAAGGAGTAAAAGGCAGGGAGTTTGACATAAAGACAAACATCTTAAGAGGTTGTTTCCTATGATGAATTATGAAAAACTGTTTCTTTGACTTGAAATGCTGCACTTTCCATTAAATCTATGCATGGGTCAAAGTATTTCAAAACTACTTTTTTACAGAAAATAAAGGTGTAATCAACAAACCCACAAGAGAAGATCATTGATCAATGGCTAGAAAATGCAGAGACTAAAGTGACACTTTCACCAAATTAATACTTATGTAATTAAATCCAGTCCAGAAAATGAGCACAAGGCATTCTCATAGGAGCCAAGAACCTGGCACTGGGTGCTCCTGCATGTGTAAAACAGGCTCTGGATCAAGGTTTTATCTGTGGTAAAGCCAAAAAACTACTTGAGCCAGGGTCTTACACATCTTCAATAATTTCATGAATCTCATCAAAACTCTACCCTGAACCTAGGAAATTTTTAGCCAGTGAAACCTGAAAAAATACTAAAGAAAAAACATCCATTCTTTTCTCTTCCATTTTTCACACACTTCATTTAGTTAAAACACTTCATGATAGTTCTTTTCTCTTCAAGACACACTCTGACCAGAGACAAACACAGTGAAGTGCTGCACAGAGAGAAAGAAAACTCCAGCCCAGAAGAGCTTACATTTAAATCTTTGTATCTGAGAATCCAAGAAGAATGAGACAAAAAAACACAAGAAAAGTCTCTTCTCATTTGGAAGGCTAAATGATCATAACTTTTCTTTTGTTAATATGTACATTTTTCTTTATTAGCATTGAAGATTAAATGAATAGAAATTGACAAAAGACAGAATTCTGATTCCAGAAAAGTCAGTTTGTAAAACGACCCTTTAGAAATGAAACTCTTCCTGTACAACTTCTTCTAACAGTAATGGAGCGTGTAGGACTAGCAGCATAACAAGCTAAAAATAAGCTCTCACAGATATTAAAAGTAGATGCCAAGAAGGAGATCTGGACATTTGTTTGAATTCACATTCTCACTTGGCAATGTTCTGAAGGCAAACCTAATTAAAGGTTACAGTTGGCTACATTGCATTACCCAGACATTACAGACTGTAATTGTTCTAGGACCATGTGAGTGTTTAATTTCTACAAAAAAAAAATACCTCACAGTTAAATTAAACATTTATCTATTTGAGATAGTGAGCTAAACACCCACTCAAAAGAAAAAAAAAAAGTCAGAAAGGGTAACTGAATGAATAGCAACATAACAGAAAACTTTTGCTAGTTCCACTTCCATTACAATACTCAGTGTGAAGCTCACAGCACTACCACACGCAGAAGGATGTTGCGCAGAGAAAATTGGCTTATTGTCTGAGAAATACAGGAAATCTCTCTCTCCTCTTTTGTTTCTGAACAATTAATGCAGCGCTGGTTAGGCACAGTCTGGAATTGGCACCTAACACAAGAATAGTCAAGACTGAAATGAAATTAAAGTGAAGAACCAAGTCCCACCTTCCCTGGAGCATAGGGCTGAGCACTACTGTGGAGTGCCAAACACTTGTTCAATTAGCTCCTTTACCCAAGTGCATCTCAGTTAAAATTGTCTACCTTTCAAGATGCAGACTATCTTTTTTTTGGGTGAGCTGCTCTCATTCCCTGCTGCAATGAATGCTAAGAGCTCTGCCCAAATGGAGCAGGAAGAAATTGGCCCATGAAACTTGAACCTGGTCCCTTGATGCATCTGAAGCCCACCAACCCACTGATTTTCTTGGGCAACCTAACCTTGAAGACACAAAAAACTGTGTAAGAACTCAAAAGCTCTGGAGTCAGGCCTTAATTTCCTGAGCTGAGCCCCCACGATCTGATTTTAGCATACAACAACCTCCCTAAAGCCTCCCAGAGGCACTTGAACAGTCAAATTTGGTCAGGACTCTTTGGTGCTGATGCCTCACTTTTTTTGTAGCAGCGTGATGGTTGGATTACTCACACTGGGAGTAGGAGGCAGTAGATTTAAATCTCTGAACAGTCTGATGGAACCAAATTTGTATTTTCCATGTCCTGGGAGAATGACTAAATCCCTGCCTCCAGCTTGATGATGCTAAGCGAGTTTCCACACTCTACTCCCTGCAATGTACATATATTTTTACAAGAGATCTTCACTGGATAAAAAGAAATATTGTGGGTCACCTGATGAAAATGATACTATGAATCTTTAAGTATTTGATGAAAAGTTGAACAGTTTTAAAAATATATTACTGTCTTGGACTTCAAAGATCTATGAAGGACCCTGCATTCCAAGTGAAAGCTTTAATTCCTGAGAATAAGAGGGAGAAAAATAGTGCTAGAAGTGGTTTGAGGATATCTGCCAAATTTGATCTGCAAGTGGCACAGATCTGGCTCAGTGTTCATGCACGTACATCAACAGCTTGGGCTGCCAGGGAATGTCGCTGTTGAACTGGATTAGTGCCCCCACCATACCTGGGAGTTTCAACAATCTCAGCTGCAAAGACCGTCCTTAGATTTGCATCTTGGTAGACCCAAATGCAGACAGGTACTCATCACCTCATTGCTGTTTCCCCAAGGTCAGCCTCAAGTTTCACATTGATCAGCTACATCCCAGTAAAAAAACACGGCCAAAGCCTGGTTTCAACTAACAGCTTGTGCTGAGGCAGCTATTTAATTTCGCTGTCTTAGAACAAAACTTTCAGAGATGTTCTGTTTGCCTAAAGACAAAAGGCTTATTTATACTCTGATTTTATATCCCTACCAGATACTTGCATTTCCAGAGGATGACTATGTTTAGAAATTCATCAATGTAAATAAAGTGACTTACACAGCTCTGGATCCCTGAATAGTGCATTTACAGATAAATCAATGAGTTTGCTCTGTTCTAGCTGGAAATATTTCACCTGAAGCCATGCAAAGTGGATCCTATCTTACTTTGTACATCACCAGCAAAAACTCTCAGCTTGAATTTTGGCAGCATCACATTTGCTATGAGTGACAAAGAGGAAGAGGCAAAAGAATTGCTCTGTTTTCAAGAGGAGGTGGAATCTGCAGAATCTGGCTGCAACAATCTACATTTTTCAAATGTTTTCCATGTCTCATGGGGTCCTTTGCACTCGTGAGAAGGAAGTGCAAGTGTGAAAGAGAAGAAAGCTATGAACACATGTGCTGCCCTCTTTATCATGAAGTCAGTGTTGGCTTCAACATTTTAAGTCATTTTATGTTAAAATATGAAATTCACAAAAAAAAATCACAAAAAACCATTAGTTAGGTTGGCAGATTTAGACCTCTGTGCTGAAATGGAGACTTCCAACACAAGTGAAGCATACAGTAATGCATAGAAAATACAGTATATTAAATACAAAGGACAAGGTTATGATTGAAAACAATAAGAACTTAAAAATTCATGGTTACTCATGCTACACCATATGTCTTCCACCACCTAGCCACAACAGGGTGCCCTTTAATTACTCTGCTAATGTGCTCTTTGTGTCTAAGTGCTGGAGGACATATGGTACATTTCAGCTGTAGCCATGAATTTCATGTCTTTAATGCTTTCTGTCAAAATTGAGATGTCCTTTTAAATGTATACATGTGTATACATTTGAATTCATATGCTGATATTGTCACCTCTTTGAATCCCTATACTGTTCTGCACCTCATGGTGCCATTCATTTATACTCCATTTTGGGAGCAAATGGATAAAAAAATTGAAATCTATTATATTTTTATTGCACAGACATATTAAAACCAAACAAAAACACAGCACCACCTACTTAATGACCTGAAAGAGGGAGGGACAGGCAGCTAAATCACCAGTTATATAAAAATGGCTTTTTAGTTTCAAACTTTCTGACTGAGCTTACACACAGACATACTAAGTGAATCGACTGCACTTCTGCCTTATTCTTTGAGATTGTATCAGAGAGCAGTGTTGCAATTTATTGTCATGTGCTGCTGTCCATTAACAGACAATATTTTTAATATATTTTTTCATTTCATGTTGAAGAGGAAGAAGGTTTTGTCAGTCTCCTCAATTTTTCTGCAAGTGACAGTTCAGATAGGAGCTGATGAATGAAAATGCCATTCTGATGTGCCTAATGTATTGTAGGCAGCAATCAGATCTTTGGTATAAACAAGGTGCAACACGGACTTCAGAACATGGTATTCCTCATCTTAAAAGGTGTCAATGTCTAGACAAAGAGGATGACATCCTTTAAAGTGCCTTTGGAAATTAGACAGCGATTCAATGCACCCTGGACTCAGATGGTGGTGATGTGCTTGATGTATGTACAGTCAAGACAATTAAGTTACATTAATCACATTCTGAGTCAATTACAGTTCCAGAGAGATTTGGGATTTGCCCTGTGTAGGAAGAAAGCTCATTTTATGTTCCGGTTACAATAAAGAATTTCTCAAGCATCTCTTGTGTCATTTAGGGGTTTAAATCAGAGACAGCTCTTGCATCAGCTACTGAATACTACAATGCTTCCTCCAGTCCTCCAAACTGCAACCTACAAAGGCTTTAAATGCTGCTGCTCAGACTGAACAGATCAAGGTCAAATATTGTGCCAGAAAACATGGGCTTAAAGTACTCCATGCCATTTTACAGGTTAGGAAATTTACAGACTGTTCCACTTTACAGTAAATAGCCAGTGAGAAAAGCAGAAATGTAGCTCTATGATTGAGTTTACTCTTTCAGGCTTGATGATGCTGCTGCTACTTTAAAATTAACCAACATTCTGATGCTTGTCTTTGATCTGTAAACTCACATGAAGTGCAGTTTCTTACCTGGAGGAATGTTGGGTACAGACTGGAAGTCCAGCATTTGGCTGTTCTTACTCTGGAAAGCATAAATAAATCCCCAATCTAAACGAGTTTCTGAATATGACCAAAACACAATAATCTCAGAACTAATCACAGGAAAATAATTGTCAAACTGAAAGACACAGAGAACTTCCCCTCTACCATGATTGCCTAGAGCTGCTGTCTTTTTTTGTTGCCTTATATCAGCATATGAGCTCCATTTGGGACAAGGGAGAAGGAGAACCATGGCACACGAGACATAAAACTAATTTGCATGCTGTCTTGCTTTGAGGTTGCAGCAACAGATACCATTTTCAGAGACAGGGACACACTTGTCACCATGATGACTACAACTGAATTCTCGTTATCTCTGTAACACAACAGAATTTGCTCAAGATGAGGGAACAAAACAAGGAGAGTTAAAACATTTTGCTTTCCCATTTGTGGGAAAATAATTTTTAAAAAGTGGAGGAAGAAATATGCACCAAAAGACACAGAGAACTTCCCCTCTACTATGATTGCCTAGAGTTGCTGTCCTTTTTTGTTGCCTTATATCAGCATATGAGCTCCATTTGAGACAAGGGAGCAGGAGAACCATGGCACAAGGAGATGAGGTTATTGGGGATTATGTGGACAAATTCCACACATCCTTACATAAAATGAAAACTCTCTGTAGCCATTTACGATTCAGTTTTCTTGAAAATGTGCCAACTGAATTATAGCTGTTTGAGACCAATCTGCCAAAATTCACAGGATAAAGCAAAATGTTTACAAGGTAACGCAACTCAGTGCACAAGATGGCTAACAGCACATACAGCTAAAGATTCACAGCTATTCAGGGGAAAAGAGACAAAGTGCTGTAAACAATTTTCTATGAAATAGCTTTCAAAACACTGCCCAAACCAGATAAAACACTAGCGGCTATAAAAAATTGCCAGAAATTGCAAGTTCATGCTTTCAATAACCCTCCAACTTGGCAGTGTCTTTCTACAATTGCATTAAAAGAAAATAAATTCTATTTACATGGGCAATGAGCTTGGTTTCCATATTTGCAACTTCCAAAGACATTTCGAGTGCAAGGCCAACCTGGGAGGTCAAATTAATTACAACTGTCTCTTGTAAAGGTTTGCATATTGGAAAATTGCAGCTAATCTAAATTCATATCCAGCACAATAAAATGTCATTTGAAGTAAAAGAACAGAATAAACTATTTCGTGGAGGATTAGTTAATTGCGAACAAAGTATAATAGATTACTCTGAATCAAAGTCTCCTTATGGGAGATCATGGATTATGCTTATTTTAGCACTGGGACAATGACTCAGATTTCTTCACACAAATTTAAGCAGCAAAAATAAAACTGAAAGGTAAAATTCAGCCATACTCATTATTTACTATTATTGTGCCTAGAAATAGCAAAATAATAAAGCATTTTGCCTCAGAAATATGACATTAATGTTTTTTTTAATGATTTTATAGTAATGAATGCCTGAGTGCATCCAGAGGAGGGCAACGAGGCTGGTGAGGGGCTGGGAACACAAGCCCTGTGAGGAACCACTGAGGGAGCTGGGGGTGTTTAACCTGGAGAAAAGGAGACTCAGGGGTGACCTCACCACTCTCTACAGCTCCTGAAAGGTGCCTGTGCTCAGGTGGGGTTGGGCTCTTTCTCCAGGCAGCACTGACAGAACCAGAGGACACAGCCTCAAGCTGCACCAAGGGAAATATAGGTTGAATATTAGGAAAAAGTTTTTCACTGAAAGAGTGATAAAGTACTGGAATGGTCTGCCCCGGGAGGTGGTGGAGTCACCATCCCTGGATGTGTTTAGGAGAAGACTGGATGTGGCACTGGGTGCCAGGGTTTAGTTCAGGTCTTCGGCTGGGTTGGACTCGATGATCTTGAAGGTCTCTTCCAACCTTGTGATTCTGTGAAAGCATTAAACTATAGAACTATATAGCACTGATAATCTAAAGTTAGAGAAAGTTTTAAATCCAACAGGCTTTTCCATTAACATTTGACAAACACTTTTTTCTTAAAAAATATGCTTCTGTGGTTCAGGCTTGACTTTATATCTATGACTGTATTGAAATAAACTGAGCAAAGACCTGAGGGATCCCATATGTGTAGACAGAAAAAAAAGCAAAATTATATTTAGATAGGAGGATAGCTTCAACTATCAGTGTCAGAAGTTTAGATGGCCTATTATAGTGAAAGAAATAAATAAAAGTCCCTTTTTTCTTTTAAGTTGGAAGGTCTGAGGGTCTTTTTATTTTTTAATTTTTGTTAACTGCTAAACATGAGAATATTTTTTTCTCTCTTTTGTCCAGAAAATAAAAAAGTTCCCTTGTGGTTGATTTTCATCCAGTTTCTTCATGAAAGAACTATCAAAGAAAGTTACAGTGTATATTACTTTTCATTTCAGAAGGATTTCAGCAATCCCTAAACCTCCAATAGAATCTTCTTGACAACCTAATCTCTTTGTAGTAGTAGCTAAATTAAACCAAACTGTCATCAGTGAAAGCTCTCAGGAGTAGCTCAAGGATATTCAGTATATATGATCTATAAGGGTACAATAACGCATCTTTAAAAAAACTGTTTAGGGTAGAAATTTTTATTAAAGACCAAAGTCTTCACAGGACATTCGTATTTAACAATTACTTTTGTCTATTCTCATATTCCAAATGACCTCAATCTTTCTTATTTGAAGTTAGCTTCGTTGGCCAAAAAAAAAAAAAAACAAAAATAAACCCAAACCACAAAATAATATAAACTTATTATTGTTGTTGAGTCAAACATAAAAACAAATATAAAATACCATAGATTGCATTTCCATATATTGTAATGCCCAGACACTTATATGTTTTCATATATTTCTATGAGGGCAATAAAAACACATTGCACAAATGATGCATGAATGCTACATTTGAGTAAGGAATAAAGGCATCCAATCCTTAACACAAAACCACCGTTATGAAGGAAGGGAAGAAACTGATTTTTATTCCCATAAATTGAAACAGAGGAAGAAAACAGATGTGAAAGAAATTTTACTTGAGCTGCCTATCACACTTAACAAGCTTTTATACTTGGATGGAACCTGAAATGTTCAATGATGGGAGCAGGATACAGATCTGGTCAAGACAGAATATCTGACCACAAAATCCACACACTCCACAATCTGCCACCCCATAATTCAGATACTGCCACTTTCATTTATTTGAGAGAATATGTGAATCATGCTGCTAAACATAGAAAAAAGAAAGCCCTGAATTCCAGATTTCGCCAGCATTTTTCATTCCATGAAAGAAAGTAGGGCTGTTTTAAAATATCAGGAACATTTGTCTTTGTGAAGTGTATCTATGGTATTTTTCTTACTCTGAGTGGAGAATGGGATATGCACCATGATAAACTTCACTACTAAATGTGATAAACATTAACTTCCATATTGAGAATCCCTAAAACCACCGATATCAATTACACATCCTGAAAAATGTCAAAGCTCCAAATGACTATCGTGATTTTCACTCCAAGTTGTCTAAGGCCAGAGGGATAAATCCATTATAGAGCACCTACAGGTTTTTGAATACTGATTTTGCTGCAGGTAGTGCAGCTCTGCGATTGAAAATCAAACTCCTTGCTACTGGCTGTACATGTAGATTAAAAGTAACAGTTTAGAAACCCAAGTTTGGAGACAAGTTATCTATATTCTTAATTAAGAAGTGGTTAAGAAGATGACACAGACCCAGGAGCCCCTGGGACACATTGCTATGTAAAACAAAGTGGGGACGAATGTTATTGTGAGCAACAGTAGATATCACTGCTTTATGCATCTGGTTTTCTTCAGTTTTGGGGATTTTTGTAAAATTAACATATGAGAAGATGATAAATAAAATCTCTCAGACATTTTTTATGAGACATAAAACTAATTTGCATGCTGTCTTGCTTTGAGGTTGCAGCAACAGATACCATTTTCAGAGACAGGGACACACTTGTCACCATGATGACTACAACTGAATTCTCGTTATCTCTGTAACACAACAGAATATGCTCAAGATGAGGGAACAAAACAAAGAGAGTTAAAACATTTCGTTTTCCCATTTGTGGGAAAATAATTCAAAAAAATGGGAGGAAGGAATATGCACAATCCACCACTTTGCAACTCCTGCCACAACCTGAGGAGTCAGGTGAGTCCAGCACCCTGAACCTCCAGCTTTACTCAGCTGAGTAGGTGGCAGCTATTTAATGAAACAGCATTTTAAGAGCAGCAAGTGAAAACTCCATACTGGGTGTTATTAGTGCATTGTGTCCTCCATGAGAGTGATGGAAAGCAGGAGCTGCTAAATGGTATCAGTCAAATATAACGATTTGTTACTGACGCTGTCACCTGCACTCGAGCGTTCGCTGCTCTCCCCGTGCTCTGCTATTCACAGCCAGGGAGCACTCAGCCCATGGCTGTCAGCCCGAGGTTATCTCTGAACTTTTGTCACCTGAAGGCATATTTAGACATGGCAACACGCAAACCACCTTTTTCTCACTCATCAACACTTTGTATTACAGTGTCAGAGAGAGGATATTGCACAAAGGACCCTGACTACCTAAATTGGTGGGTGAGATGTCAAAGCCATTTTGTGGCAATCAAATGAACATATTTATTCACAGATGAAATAACTGAACATAGATTTATCGTAGTTTTGATTCAGTCCTCGTCTTTCCTGCAGGAACAAACAAAAGCTTTCATCTTGGACAGCAATGCAGATGGTAAAAGCAAAAGAACATTACAGAAAAAGATCTGTCTTAAAATTCAGACTTTATATAACAAATTACTTGAAAGGGCAAACAGAATGCTGTCATATTCCTTTCCATGTTAGAAGGAGCCCCACAGCACAACTTCTATTTTAAATAAAAAGAAATACTGTAAAAGTTAAATAATTAAGAAAAATCTTCAAGCCCTAGTAATTGGAAGGGTCCCAAAATCCCTTTGTGTTTCATGCTGAGATGCATGGAGAGTTGTTCCTATTTAATTGAAAATGTATTAACATTACAATTTCAAAGGATCAAAAATAAAAGGAGTTTCCTGAAAATTTAAACCAGGCTTCCAGTGTTTCCTGTTGTGCAGAAGAAAGATCTATTTTTAATGGTATAAACTGTAGAAAAGGACCTAAAGAGGGCAATTTCTTCATTCTTCAGTGAAACTGGTGGGAAGTAAAATGGTGTATAATTAGTTTTGGTGGGTTTTCTTTTCAAATATATTTAAAACTTTGTGAAGGTTAATGCTCCCACACATCTGTATTCAAGCACAAACTTTATCTGAATGGTGTTTTCAATAATTTTAGATCCCACTAATTTAAATTTACAAATACTAAAGACCACTTTGAAACCCTTAAAAAGGTTTGTACTTTCTTTTTTATGTTTTAAAACTCTCCCTTATTATAATATTGCATTTTCTCTTAATATTAATTATTTTTCCTTCTTGATATTTTATGGATATCCATATAGACTCAAGAAAAGATCTTCATTATATTTACAAAAACATATGTATGAACTAAAAGATTAAAAAAAACAAGGAAATTAACTGACTCGGAGTAATAGAATTGTTAAGTTTGGAGAAGGCCTTTAAGATCATCAGGTCCAACAGTCACCATGTTCACCATTAAACCACGTCCTCAAGTTCCATATCCACACATTTTTTTAACACTTACAGGGATTGCAACTCCACCATTTTTCTGGGTAACCTGTTCTAATGTTTGGCAGCCCTTTCTGAGATTTTTTTTTTCCTAATGTCTGATCCACACTTCCCCTGGTGCAACTTGAGGCCATTTCCTCCCGTCCTGTCACTTCTTAACTGGGAGAAGAGACCAACCCTCACCTCACTACAACCTCCTTTGGGGGAGCTGTGGAGGGTGGTGAGGTCCCTCCTGAGCCTCCTTTCCTCCAGGATAAACATCCCCAGCTCCCTCAGCTGCTCCTCACAGGGCTTGTGCCCCAGACCCTTCCCCGGCTTTGCTGCTCTAAGATCCTATTTCTGAACATTAATCTTCCGAGGTGGATATTTGCAACTAAAGTGAAAGCAAGCACAACCAATTTAAAAGAATTGTCAGGAAGAACCATACTCAAAAACCCTGGTATTACATTATATATATATATATTAAAAACTGCTCTCTTGCACCTTGTGATGCCTCTTAAAAACTGTAATTTCATAACAAGTAGTCACTCACTGCTCATGCCATTTTATGGGAAAGTGCAATCAATGGCACAACAGTAATTGGGAAACATCATGCTTATCAAACTGTACTTTTACTTCGGTCTCCAATTATCCAAAACTTTGAAAGGCCTGATGCATAAGCCAGTCAGAACGCCTTAAATCAATACTGGTGGAGTGAGCAACTGACACTTTTTAGCACCATAAATTAAATGATTACATCAATCATTTTTCCTTTTTTATGTAAACAATATTAAGGCAACAGAACACTGCCACACGATCGATGTCTCCTGCTTGGAAAATAAATTCTTCAACACTTATGCAGCAGCAGGAGATTGCTATTGTATAACAACAGTCTATACCACTTTCTTAATTACAGCAACAATCATTAGTGTTTGTGCTGGGTTTGGGTGGGATGGAGTTAATTTTATTCCTAGTAGCTGCTATAGTGCTGTGGTTTGGATTTAGGATGAGAACAATACTGCTAACACTGATGTTTCAGTTGTTGCTGAGCAGTATTTGTCAAGGACTTTTAAGCTTCTCTGCTTTTTGTATTTTATTTTTGGTACATCAATGATATCATTATTATTTAAATTATTAAACTGTTCTTGCCTCAACCCACAAGTTTTCTTACTTCATCTTTCCCCATCCCACTGAGGAATATGAACAAGCAGCTGGAGGGTTCTTAGTTGTTGGGGCTAAACCATGACACTAAAGTGGAAGAAATCCTGAGTTTCTTTTACAACAAAGATTCTTGCAGGGCATACTTTTACTGTTTCAGAAGGGGTAGGGAGCTGGTGCTTTAATGTTTTGTTTTAACAAAACATAAAATGACCCGAAAATAGGAAAGGAAGCCCACCCAGGATGCCTAACCAGTGCTCAAACCCCTGCACTGGAGCTGGTCAGCAAACAGCAAGGGTGAGGTCAAACTAATTTGTTGCACAGGGGCATCCACATCTTCTTCCTGGGGTATGTCTCCACTTCAGTGACTCCTCACACACCTGACATGCACACGAGCTGCAGGATGCCACAGGAGCTGCTGGCTGTGCTTCCCTCTACAACCTACACGTGAACCCCTGCCCATGTACCCATGTTCTTCTGAGAGCTGTGCCAGCACTCTTGGCTGAGCACCTACAGACAGCATATGGTGCACCTTGAGTGTGTGGTAACAACTCGAGAATGTGTTCTCACACCTGTGCGACCCATCCACACTGACTTCTCCCGTGCATCCCCACAGCCATTTCAGCCACGTGTCCAGCCCTAGTAGCTGCTGATTTTCCCAATCACTCCTTATTCAAAAGTCACCCCTGCAAATGGAGATACAGCTGGTCAGGAGTTCATCTTTTGCCAAGATATAGGTAGTCCTGGTTTTCTCCACTGCTTGCTGTGAGCAAACTACAAATGATGATGCTGAAGCCCAATATAATTTCAAGTATCCAACTCTATGGGTGCCAATTTTTATTTCAGGCATGAATTTGCGTCCTGAAAATGCAGCTCATCAGTGATGCTGACTGCTCACACACTTCTATCAGCACAGCAATGACAATTCACTTAATACCACAATACCAAAATCATGGGCAATAAATCTGGGATACATCAGGTTCCAGTTGCCTCCTTTTAGAGACTGATATGTTGTCCATCACCCATGGCCACTGTTAATTCTTTGTGTTAAGCAGAGGGTATGCTCCTTTTCCAGTTCAGCACTCTGGAACCACAATAGATCACCTCAAGCCATTCCCAGTAAAACCCATCTCACTGTATTGAGTCAGGCTTTGTAAGGCCCAGTCTCCTGGGGGGTTGTTCCCTGCACTGGCATTCTGCTTTGCCTAAACCAGGGGACACTTCACTGCTGCTCCCTGAGCCTGGGAGGGGGATAACAGGGTATTAAAATATTTCATCTTTTCCCCTTATAGTTCTTATTTAAATATATTCGTCATGTAATCTACAACAGAAAATTAATAATTAAATTCTTAATTTATCTTAATTTTTTTTTTCATATACAAGTACCAGATAAGGCATATAGATTTGGAAATCACAAATCTCTGGCCTTTATTACATGTGAAAATTTGCAGGGACATTTGAGAATGTCCAAATACCTCTGCATTTCTCTATGGGTTAAGGAGTAGTTTAACATGGTAAAAACACAATGCTGGCTTGCCAAGCATATAATTCAAACAAAATTTTCAAGAACATGTTAAACTAGATATTTATCTCTCTAATCAATAAAAGTGGAGTCATAAGTTCTTTGTGCTTTTTGTGAAATAACTGGTAGTTTCTATTCAGACAGATTATGCCAATTTGGATGTGATATTCCACAAAAAGGGATCACGTTACATTTCAAGAATTAGATTACTAGAGTAAGAGAAACAAAATATTTTGATCACATCTCATCCAGCAAGAAAATCTGATCTCCTCCTGAAAAAGCTCAAAGCTTCAGCAGAATCATATTACTCTGCTCAGGGATATTGGAGAGGCAGCTTCCATTAAAAGCGTCTGCCACTGCCTAATTAGCCAGTGGGCTTTGGGGCACAGTTGTCTCAGAATACCCACTTTTGTCTTTGGCACTTCGAAATGAAGCTTTGTAAGAGAACACTGGGCCCTTGGGAATAAGCATGCAATTTGCAGAAGACAGCTGAGACCTCCTGCTCGCTTGGTAATGGAGCAGGCAGACAGGGCAGGGCTGAATTTGGGAGAAGTTTCTTAGAGGGTGACAAAGTGGAGAGAGAGGCTCCTTTCCACTCTTCTCCGAGTTGAGAAAGATGTCTCTGTTACCAAAATTGCAGACTTCATTATTACTTCTAAGAAGGAGCTGGTGGAGGTGACTAATGACAAGTGTGACAGATGTGATTGGGAACATCAGATGTGACCCAGGCTGCACTGCCCTCCTCTCAACAACAATGCTGTCAGAGGAGAATTTTACTCTGAGCCTTTGCTAATGCTTCATAATAAAAAGAAATTCCATGCTGAAAAAAGGAATCAAAAGCTCAGCCTTAACCTTGAGGTGGTTTCATCATCTGAAGCAGCTGACATATTGCCTCACTGGATCACACACACACACACACTCACATCCCCCAAAAAAGATATGGCAACAGTAATAGATGTCCTAAAGCAAGAGTTTCAGTTTATAATGACTCATGTAGCAACTGCATTCTCAGAAATTAAGTATAGTGTAAATGATATGACTGCTTTGCCAGAATGGGGTGTAAGCTCAGATGAAACATCCAAGAGAATAATCCTATTATGGCCTGGCAGCTGGGTAACTGCGAGAAAAGAAACAAGTTGTTTATGCATCTGAGTCATCATCTACTGAGCTAAATTATTTGAATATGAAGGCTCTGAGACCTTTCATTAATGAACATGTGGGAAAAACATGCCTAATGTTAGTCCATAAAGAAAGGTGGGGCAAAAAATTGGCTGCAGAAAAAATTCAAATCATATGTAATAATATTAAATAACAAGAAAGAAGTTTTTGGTATTAAATACAAATCTGGAGGGAAAAAAGTTCCAAAGAGAGTAAAACATTTGTTCAGGCAGTGCATTTACCCCCTGTCTAGTTCATCTTCATATATTGAAAGAATGAAAGGTTGCAACTGAGAACTACCAAAATGAGATATTTTACTGGATGCATTTACCCATTAGACAAAACCTGAATCTTTGCCATAAATAAGAGTTCTGATTGTTCCATTAAAGCTAGAAAATTTTAGGCCAGGCTGTTTTGTCATCAGTCCAGTCTGGTCTCATTGGTATCTGAAGTTTGTATCAAATGCTAGAGGCTGGAATGTCCCAAATCATTAATTTTGGGCAGCTGTTATAAAGTGCAAGCACAGGCCAGGCACTTGCTCTTTGCCACATGTGGGTGTTTGGCTACATTGAGCCTTCATAACCAAAGACACAACCCCATTCAATCCAACTCTGAACAACAGAACACACAAGCCCCTAAATCACATTGAAATTGATAAAGTTAACCATATTCCTACAGGTTTTGCTGAACAGGAGCTTCAAGGAAATATTCTGAAACGTATAATTTATTCGTAGTTGTGGCTATAAAATTAGGAGATGTCAACACTTATGTCACACTTCTAACTCTTGCTTTATTAAGTTATTTACTTTTACCTTTCCAAGCAGTAGGAAAGCATTTGGAGTAGGTGCCAAGTTGGGCCAGCACCAATGATAATCAGTTAAAAAGCAAAATATTTTTGGCACCAGATACCAACAAGGTTCACTACCACCACACTTAATGAATAACACTATTTGTTTCTTGCGTGCAGGCAGCTGTCATTTTGAAGTAGATAAGACAAACCTTGCTTTTCATGTTCTTCTGGAGATTACATACATATTACTACTCAATTCAACTGCTGCAGACAAACTTTTGGGGATTACCCTGCTGGTAGGTCTCACAGTTATGCTCTGTCACAGGGCCCAGGCACACTGTGACAGGATCATGGAGGCACCAAAGATGCAAAAGACCTCCAAGATCATCAAGTCCAGCCTTCAATAAAATACCACTGTGCCCACTAAACCATATTGCAAAGTGCCACATCTGCTCATTTTTTGAACACTTCAGTGACTCCATCACTTCCTTGGGGAGCCTGTTCCATCTCCCCCCCACAACTGGTTTGAGCTCTTCAGACCTGCCACAGCTAAATTAGTGTGTGAGAAAAGGGTCAATAACAGGAAATGGTCAGAAGGACATAAGACATTAAAAAAAAGAACAGAAGGATGTGGTAATAGGTGCCTTCCCAGAGTTGACAGATTTGCTCATGATCAGGGTTTCTCCCTGCTGACCTACTTCACCTTGAAGCAGCCAACATTTCTGGGCTGTGTAATTCATTTCTCACGCAGAAACACACTATTCTTCAATAAAAAAAAAAAAAATCCAAGCTTTATACATTTGTGTCTCAGCTTCATCACTCACATTCCAACTTGCCTTCCCTCTGTGATAAATAACAAATCTCTGTGCATTTACAGACTAGTAGCTGGTAGCTGTGAATTTTAGCAGTTTACCTTTCTGTCTTTTAAGGTGTTTGGTCTGTTACAGGGGACAACTACCAGGGGGAATATTTGTGGTGAAACTGGTGCACATACATCACTTGGGTCAACTCTCTGCCATAATGAGCTCCGTTGTTTCACCCCATGCAGGTATCATCACACAAAGGTGATAAAACCATGGTTAATTTTTCATCTTCTTTCCAACAATCCCACTTACCCAACGCTTTTATTAATCAGTCTATTCCACACTGATGCTGAAGCTATTAAATGCACACATTTCAGTCTTAGAGGAAAGCTCTAGTACTATGCTTGAGCATGTTTTGAGACAAGTGACACTGGGCCAGCAGTTTTAATTGCCTTGACTTGGTGAGAATCAGATACAGCCAAACACTGTCACACTATAAATGGAAGTGTAATGGGTATCTGAGATAAACAGAAGCACAAACAACTCAGCTGCAAATGAGCAAAATCTGTTCACAAGGCAATCTTATGAAATAATTGAGCGCTTCTGTGCATTATGTTTTTGCTTGGACTATTACCAGTTAGGTGCATCAGCCATTATTGCAAATTACAAACCTGATTTCTCATGAACTGTGGTAAAATTTGCCCTGAAAACAAAAGGCCATCTAAACCAGATTCCAGCTCTTGTTCTCAGATTGCTCCAGCTTTTCTAGAACTCCCTTCCCTGCATTTCACCCCTGCTTTCAGCCCTTGGCTTTGACAAGAGTTTAATGTTTGTTAATAATAATGCTCCTTGTCCATAATGCTGACCACAGTGAGGAGTTCTGGGCTCTGCACAACCACTCCAGTGTCCCTGCTGCTGCAGTGCTCCAGAATTGGCCTGCCTCCATAGGGACCATGTCTTTCCTCTCAAATGATTTTCCCATAAAGTCATGGCTCTTGCTGATCACTCCTGACCAATAACTTCCAGCACTCTAAGCTTCTTACTTCCCATTCTTAGCAAAAATTGGAAAATATACATTTCTGCCTGTTGACATGCCAACAAACATCCCAAGTGTGCGTCATTGACTCAAACATTGTCCCCCTTTCCTGTAACCACACTGCTCTGAACCAGCTGTGGCTCCCAGCCACCCTCCCCTCCAAACACCAATTAAACCAGAGGAAATTATTAATCTCAAAGTTAACCCCTTCACTGATTCAATCCTACATCAATGTAAACTTGAAAAATACATAGTAGCTCTCTAGCAACTTTAAACATCTTATTGCCAGGATAACACTCTCCCATGACAGCAGCAAGTTTGTCCTGTGGTTCAGTAAAGCATAGATTCTTATTCTCATAATAAGAAATTTCACTGTGAAGAAGATTGTTCATTTGTTACAAAATTATCTTCATAATATAATAATTTAATATCTCCCTACTGGCAACAGATCCAAATATTCAGGTTATTCTTAGAATCAACATTTTTTAAGTAATGTTTTTTTATTATAGCTATTTATGTGGCTGCCACAGCATAGTATTAGACTATTTGGTCCCTGAAGAACTAATTCTAAAACATGGTTTTTGGCACAGCAGGCTATGCTTTATGGATTGGAAATTTAGGTAGATACTGAAGATTAAACAAGGAATGAGCACAAGACCTGGCAATCATACTTTCCACCCCAGTTCAAGTCCAGAATCTGCTATTTAGATGCCAAAACAACCCAAAAAACCAACCCACACTCCAGTGGGCGCTATGTCCACCCTCACAGGATGCTCTCACAAGCCAAGCAGGCCACTGCTCAAATTTCTGGTGTGGGTGAGCTATCCAAAGCATTATCACAGCATATGAGTACCACACACTATCATATGCTTGGAAGTGCACGACATCTGCTTAAAAATGAGGCATTACTCTCCTACCAGGAGGTGTGTTCAGCCAAAAAGGAGCCCCATCACATAACCTGACACACACATACAACCTTGATATAGGAGACATTCACAAGATGCTCACATCCAGAGGAGATGCTGACATTTCAGTCCCTAGAGATGACCTGCAGACACTTGAGGAATCTCCAAGCAACCCCTTGGAAAGGAGTAGCAGAGAACAAGACAGCCAGGTCAGTTTAATGACAGAGAAGGTCAGCAGCCCTGATTTAAGCTACATTTAATAAAAATGCATTGCAGTAAAGACCTGATAAGCTAAGAAAATGAATAGAACATAGCTTCAATTCATTAGTTATTTATCATTTTTATCATTCCTCTCATTTTAAATGAATAAGTTATTATACAGTTTGAACAAAACTGCTTAATAAAACCGCACATCAACTGCGGAGCCTAAGATGGCCACCTGCTTAACTAAAATTATAGCATCAATACATTAAATAATTATTCCTCTGTAGATGCATATATATCTACACCTTTTTCAGCTTTGATATTTTGGATGAAATTTTCAACCACTACTTGTAACTACAGGATGTGATCAAGAGGTGGCAGCAGAATTGTCAAGTATTCCTCTCTAGACATAATTTTTGTGTACTTCATTCTAGAAGCAGACCATTTTCTTGACATCCCCTACAGAGGAACAGTTCTCAAGTCTCCTTATAAACTTGGATTTTTAATCACTTCTTCTTACAAGTTTCATGCGTGTAAGAACACATGTTCATATATATACTGCACTATATTGCCAAGTAGGCAACGTAAGAAATGTTCTTAAACTTGACTGTGTTTATACTTTCGGTTTTTCTGGGATCAGCTGACTGTGCAGTCACTACTACCAGCTAATTTAAACAACTTAAACTGACAGAACATCTTACAGCAATTTCATGTTGCACCATGACACGTGTACAAGCATTAGCATCATAGCTGGAGTGTTACAGCTGAAACATAAAAAGGAACACAGGAATAAATCACTAATTTTCAGGATGTTCTTGTTTGTGACTACAGATACATAATTCTAGGAGGACAGTTCTGTTCCAGTCAACAAAACCTCAGCATTTAAAGACAAATTTTTAATGCACAAATGTGTGAATCAACACAAGATTGCATGAGGTGCTTTGCCTCCTACTGTCATTCTCTGCATGTGACCAGTAAGAGAAGTTGGAAAAACTCCAGCAGCTGTGTTTAAGTGTCTGCAGTTTTGCACAGATGCCCAGTAACATTCTGGTCAGCTCTTGTACCATACATAGCACATAGGAAAGCATGGACAAGCACAATGGGTAGAAAAATAAAGGCCATGTCAAAATAGTAGCAAGTCTGCCAAATTAAATAGATTAATTTTTAAATCTTGACCTATACCCTTTCTGCATATGCAAAATAATGAATTTTTCATTGCACAGTGAAATCTTCATTGCTTGTATTTCCCATGGAATCCAAGCAACATTGAGGCAACAAAAAGCATATTGATGTGCTCTGTACTTTGCTTTCTCTTTAGTGCTCAATACATGGCCTCCTGACTTACTGCACACTCTGCAGAAGGGGCAACCAGCAAATCAGTGCATGGGCTCATCAAAGGCAGTCATTTGGGTTGTATTCCCGGGTTCCCATGCTTTTCCAGTATTACATTCAGAGCAGCCTCACTGAATTCTGTGAGGAGAAGCAGAGGTAAAACAGAGCTGTTCCTCCTGCCTGGAGAAGGGCAACTTCCCTCCCTTGGGCTAGGAGGGCAAAGCTGAGTGTTCCCTGAATCCATAGCTCCAGAGCAGGTGGAACCACAGCTCATAGTTAGTCCTTTAAAAGAACCACTGTTCCCAGTTGGTCCTTTGTCACACCCACCAAGAGTGGTGGAGGACGTTCCTTGATCTCAGTGCAGTGATGGCGAACATTCCCCCAGGGGTAGGAGGCAAACAAGACAGTGTCACTGTCTGGGACATGTAGAAAATGCAGAACCACCAGGTTTTTGAAGTAAAATAAATAAGTAAATTGTCCCTTTCTCTCAAAATGGCAAAACACAAATCCTATGCATTCTGTGGGGAATTTACACCAAAAAATCTGAAGTGCTAGGAGACTCATAGGTCACTTATATTTTTCAATGCTGTTCAAATAAAAGCCTTGTTTTAAGGGAAAAATAATAGCACTTATGTTGAGGTTTTCCATAGTTAAAACCAGTGGCACTGCTGGAAGATATATAAAATATAAAGCATATTGCACAACTCCTTTTCAGTTAATTATATTGTAATTTGATGCATCATTCCGGGGTTATTTCCACCCTCTTACTGAGTCTTCAGCCAACTCTGAAAATGCTTTTGTAGAGTAAATTGAAACCAATACTGGAAGCTGTTTCACACTTAGGAATTAGGTCCTTTATGATGAAATGATACACCTGATGATAAAACCTGAAATCACACTGATGCTGCTGGAACAGAACCCCCTAAATTGCCAAACAGACACATCAATCCCTTCAATTTTGGAACAGCAGTTTTGTATCTCATTTACGACCTCATATATCTGAAGTAGGGAAAAAAAAATCACAAACTACAGCGTAGCAAACTATTAAAGAAAACACCAATATTTTGTGGTTTAAAACTGAAGTACAAAAATAGTTAAAATGATAATGCAGCTTACATATCCCACTTTTTTGCTAATAATTTTGCCATTATAGCCAGTCATAGCAAAAGCACACGAGCTCCTGGTGATCACTGGCATAAATGTAGAAACAAAACCCTTGCATTCTGCACAAATCCCCATCACCCAGGGCTTTTACTACTGGCAGCCTTGGCATTCATCACCATCCCACTGCTACTGCGATCCTTTGCACACAGTTATCGCCATAGGACCCACCGTAATTTAGATGAAGAACATGAATTTGCATCAGAACAGAAAAAGGCCATTTGGCCCCAAATCCTCACTTTCCAAGTACTTATCTCAGCATAGAAACTGACAAAAAAAAATAAAAATAAAAAAAAACAACCCTCCTTTTTGAACTGGATCCCAAGCTGCTGAAGGGACACAAAACAAGACAAAATAACAAACCAGATGCCACAGGGAAGCCAGGTAAAAGGGGAAATAGGGCCTCTCACAGACTGCTGACTTTGAGGTAGACAAAACCATCTATAAAACAATTCAATTAAAATTATTCAGCAGGCCAACTTGAGCTCTCCTTACCAACAGAGTAATGCCACTGAAATTAAGATAATTATTTTGCCTTATTATTTTCCATGAGTGCCAGGGGCAGGAGGATTTGCCTGGTAAATCACTTACAAGTCTTTAAATCACCATACAATAAAAATAGCTCCCTAAAAATTACTCATTCAGTGGTTAAGTTCCATATATTAAAGTATATCTTGTGTCTTTATCTATATTCAATGTAAACTCATTTGTAGAATAAGAAAAACTAGCAATGAATTGTGGAGGGCCTGGTAAGGATTGAAAGAAAATAACGAATTCAGATGGCTCCCCCTATTTTAATAGCAGAATTAGAATGTGCAGATCAGGGAGAAGAAGTCCGTTCAAATAGGAAAAGCATACAAGCCAGAACTGAAGTGGCAATCCTAAACCAGTTGTTTCAGTGTCTGCAGTGAAGGGTGATGGGACAGACAAATCTGATTCACAGCAAGGAACAGGATTTAGTTGTACAGTAGCAGATAAGAGGGGAGATGAGGGATGGCAAGCTTTCGTAGAGTTGTGGTGACTAAGAAAAAATATGTACCAGGGACTGGACAGATAAAATATAGCTGGTGATATAAACCAGAACAGTATGTCAGTATTACCACTGGTAAACTCAAATATTACACAGCCTCCACGCCTGCATTACAGTCTGGAAAGAATTTATCAGTATTTATGTTAATCAAATATTTTAATTCAAATATATTAAAAATTATTATATATTAAAAATAACGAGTCACTGTTCTCTCATTCTTTGTTTATGCTGTAACACAACAGCTGTGATAACATATTTTCAGTTATCTGATGCATCCACAAACCACAGTCTCTAGGAACACAACAAATTAAAAATGAAAATAAATAAATAACTGGATTAAATTAACAAATTAGAGAAGTCATGCTCAATAGAAGAAAAACCTCTGAAGTGATGAACCAATGATAAAGTGCCCAATCCAAACCAGGTACCTTTGTACAGTGAACAGACCTTGGCAGGTCACCAAAAGGTGAGAGGTGTACAGGTTTTACCAAAAATACTCAACCTTCTCGGGCACCTACATCTGGTGCTCTCTGCAGGTAGGCCAAACTCCATCCCAGCCACCGCACCTGGAATTTTATCTTGGCTGGTTCCAGCTGCCAAGGAGGGTAAGTCAAATGGAAACACAAGATCCAGAGGCTGAAGCAGAATTTACCCATCTAAATAGAGCACCAAGGTAACCCTTGCACTGATGTCCATCTTTTCAAAGACAGAGGAAGGAAGCCTTGGTTTCTGGCACACCAATGTCCCAAAACATCAATGCCATTCCCATCCTGTGCCCAGACAGCATCTGAATTACCCCTCCTCCCACTGTCCCTTCAAGTCACATTGACTATAAGAAAGCCTGGAGTTCAGTAAATCTAAAATCAGCAAATTGTGAACCCAATCCTACACAGCCTACAAGGAAAAGAACACATAAATAGTGTCTCTGAAATTTCACATAGAGTTTACTCAAGACTGAAACACATCTACCCTACAGCAGGAAGCTGGTCCTGCTGCTCCCTGCACATGCTGCAGATCCAAGTAACTCTCCAAAGGTAATCTTAAACAGAACCCATTACAGTAAACCCCAGCAAGAGGTGAAAATCTATAATTAATGATCACTGTCAATTTAGCATCTCCCATGAGCAATTCCAGAAAGCTGAAGTCTTGACATTTTGAGAGTTATCATAATCAATTTAATTAGTTGAAAAATGGTTATTCTCAGTATAATGACTACTCTAACTGCTCCCAAAGTCCCGAGGACACAAGGATTTAAGAGCATTCAGAAGGACTTACCTGTTGAGAGACTGATGCACTCCATGAAGTGGAGGATATGACAGATATGGTGCAGGGAATAAAAGACTATCAGAAGGATTACAAACAGACATACAATCCTAATGTTTCATAATAATTAAGCACCCTGAAACAGTTATCCCAGCTGCTACTACACATGCGCGATTGATGCAGATTTTCCAGATTTTAAAATTATAGTGTAAATGATTATGCAATAGAAATTTCAGAAAAGGACGGGTCTTCTCTTCCCATTAAATTAAGATTCAAAGAGAATGTACTGGGGAAAAAGCCATCCCACAGCTCAATCAGTTCTTTAAATAGATAACACAGGACACAGGAATTATTCAGGGTTTTAATGAGACTTAGTGCAGAAAGCAACAACAAAAATCCTGAGGCAAAACCTCACCAATTAGGAGACTTTTTATCTTGCTTTATGTTTAGCTTAGAAACCTTTGCATCCCTGCAGTCTACAAGCAAAGAAATTCTTTACATAGCAGGTTTCAAAGATTGCCTAACAATCAATATTTGGGAAGAGCTACATGAGAAATTTCCCCTGTGATTTGGCAATGACTCCGATTCCCCAAGGTCTGTGTTACTGACATTGCTGCAAATGTAGTGCAAGCAATGAAAAATGGAAGCTGCACATACTGTGCTTTCCCTGTTGCCTTTACTCAAGTCATAACTCACTCTTGCATATACTGTAATTTAACCTGTGGAGATCCCAGAGGGGGCTGTACAAACACCGTGTGGAAACTTAACCCCATCATTAAAACAGTATCACAGATTTTGCAGATTATTGAGCGTTTTCCAGTAGATCACTCAGCTGAACTTTCTTGAGTTAAGTAGGGCTTCGTCCAGTTCATAAATTAATTTTTCATATTAAGCAAATCCCCACAGTACTTTGGCACCTAAAATCAGCCAGGAGCTGAGAAATGAAAGCTATGTATGTCAAATTTTTTCATGTTTTCTGACAGACCTTAATCTCTCCCTTAGCATGTCCCTTAAGGTGTCATAAGTCACTGTATAAAAAAATAAAATACACTACTACTGGTTTTAAATTTGGAGCTGGGCAGCTGCTAAAGTTACCCTTGGAGGAAAAGCTCGATCTTTGGGCAAAGACTGCGCTCTGTCTCACAAACACCCAGCTGAAGTCTGGCACCCACTCAGACCTGATACCCACCACTCAAATTGTTAGCAGGTATTAGCTGTCACGTTCCATTAGCCCCTCATCATGCTATCTTGCATCATGCCAGCATATAATGTGATTTAATGGGACATGACGTGACATATGTGATGTGACGTGATGTGATGTGACAGCTACCATTTAAAGGGGAACACACCTATTTTTGAATTAGATGTCCATTATCAATTAAAGCTGCTCTGGTGATGGTCAGAAATTTATATGTCAAGCCCAAGCAAAACTAACCAGCATGTGTTGCCTGAGTTACTGAACTGATGAGCTGGGAATCCGCCAGCCACCCAAATTATCCTTGGGTAATTTGACAGATCTGTAATATAAGCCCTGTGTATCAGTTCCGTGTCATATTTGCCCAGTACTACTGAAAGCATGTTTTTGCCATTTTTCTCCTTCATCCATCATAATTAAAATCACCTAAAATGGTGATTTCCAAGCTGTAACTTTGGTTCTGTTATTATCAGCTGCTGTGCTCAGTACGTGAGAGAAAAAGAGGACAAAGAATATTGTGCTGTAGCTGCAATGAACAAAGTGCTGAGAGCATGGCAAAAATGGTCATTTAACTGACCAGATACAATGTGGAACTAATACGAAAGTTAGGAAGAGCAGCACACAGTGTGAGCAATAAAAACCTTTTTGCATCCACTCCTGCGCAATGATTTTTTCTCCCTCGGTAAAGACATTAAGTGCTTGATGCTTAAAACCAAAAAAGATTTGCATAGGTGCAACGAGATTGTCATAAATCTGTTGTAGGCAACAGGCTATGGAATGTATGCATAATTCAGAAGGAGAGAGAGCTTGCAGATGAGTTCAGCGTACAAGTGAAATTCAGACACTGTAGTGCAGCAGCTTTACAATGCATAAGGAACGCACATTATCCTTATGCAGATTAAAGTATTGATTCTTCATCATTCCATAGCTCAGCCATTAATATTCATGCAAACCCTCCGGGCTGGTCACCTTGCGGGAAGGCACAGAGCGGCGGAGGATCAGCCCCGTTTCCCAGCGGTGCCTCAGCTCTGGAGAGAGCTCTCTGTGCCTCACCATAACATGGCTTCCCGGGAGTGATATCCCTGCACTTGCTGCTCAGTTGACTGTTTCTGATGATCTTGCTGCTGCTGCAAAAAAGGGTAAAGCTGCTGCCTCTAGATTTCCCGATGCAAAAATTGCACTTCAAGGCCGGATGGCAGCTTGAAGGTCACACACGCTGACGCCTCGCATGCCAGAGACAGGAAGCCTAATTTTAGCCCACAAGAAACTAGAGTGCTGATTAGAAAAAATGAGATTCTATAATGCTTCAAAAGCTTTACAGGGGAAAATTATTCTTAGCACAAGATATCCCATCATACCTATGGGATGCAATGCTTCAAGGATGTAGAAAGAAAAGGTTTCCATAATAAGTGGTGGAAATGAATGAAAAGTAATTACACAATTGTCTAAAGCAGTGCATGTTGAAAGAGAGTGTGGATATAATAGGATTATATAGTGATTCTTTACCTTATGATCATCCAGCATCATAGGATAATAGAGAAATAAGTAGCAGGCTATGGATTAAAGGCGCTGGAAATATTTATAGTTGTATTTCCTGGCATAGCGGTTTCTACAAAAACCTGCAACATGAACTGTAGACTGTGCCACCTTTTCCTCCACAAAACACTCCCAGATTTAGTATGAAGGCTCCCACACAGGTCTGTCTTATCAGAGAACCTGGTCTCACCCGAGTGGCCAAGCAGGAGCAGACAGCCTGTGTGGTATCTGCCCCGATGTTCTGCCAAGTGCCAGTGGTTGTTCCATGAATTGAAGCCTGGTGCCTTAAGAAAGGGAAGTTAGGTTGCTAGGAGAGGTTGTTTCACAGCCAGTTCCATTCATGAACACATATTTTCCCTTTCTCCTCTTTGTAGCCCATATCATTCTTGCAGAATATGCTGCAGTATCTTTCAGAGAAAAACAGCTCTCTCCCTGCACTTTTTTAAAACTTAAGCACGTTTTTAAAACTGTGCTTAAGAGCATTTAGTGGCCAGAAGAGATGGGCAGATAGAGAAGGGCCATGACCAGCTCCCTAAACACCTCTTGCAGCTACTGCTGAGAATCACACCAGGAATCTCCAGCTGGGCACACTCCTGGAAGAGCTCAGCAGGAGTTCCGTGGCTGCACGACCAGCTCTGCTCTCACACACTGGTTACAGCCAGTGTACCACTAACGCACTGCACATGGTGACAATGAAAGAGAAATGCTGTGCCTTCCACATCCTTGGTTTCAGTAGTAAAGCAGCTTTTGGAAAGAAGATTTATTTGGAATTTTCACTTTCCTGTTCACAGTTACATATGTTACTTAACATTCACACGGTCCTCACTGTAATTTTCAAGTTCTCAAATAGTTATAAGAATCATTTCTGAACTTCATACAACGCAATTACAAAATAAGCATAATCAGTTCATAAAACATGCCACAAAGATTATTACCAATATTTCTGCTCCCACAGACTTTTTGTCTGTATCAAATCATAAGGTTGAGTTCTGGATTTACTTTTTTAAGCATTTCTGAATGCATTTCTCCTAAAGCTTTTTAATAGAAAAATGAAAATAAATGTGCCAGAGCAGGAAGCAATAAAGTTAAAGGGAGCAGTGCCCCATTCAAAAGTTTCAATCAAATTTTCCTATGGGCACCTGGCCCATCTGATATGGTGAAATTTGTTTACTTACATGTACCTACTGATGGAGACTTGGCAGATTATTGGCATAAATTGATGCATATATGCTCATTAATCTACAGTGCATTTTTCTTACTTCTTTGCACAATAATTTTGAACTAAATGCTTGTCCCTTTACTTCATTCTATATAGAGTTCTTGAAAAAGCATTGCAAACAAGCAGGAACTGCAAAGGGAAATCAGGGTTGAGCTGTTTGGGGTTATATTCTTGTATTTTGCACCTTCAGGCACAGTGTTCATTTAATTATAATTATATATTTACCACTGGGGAATTTCTGTTCCCATCCAGATTTAAAAGTTCAAATCAAGGTCAGAAATTGCATTTTAGACTCAAACTTCAAATTCCAAATCTGACCTGTTTTTTTTAAGGACACACAGAGTACACAATTCCTCAAATTCAGGTAAATTTGAAAAGCAGTTGAGAACATTAAAATAGCCATACTTAGCCCAGAAACCCCTCTTGCACTATATCCTGTCTCCAGCAATGGCCATAAGTGGATAAGTAGGGAAAAGTATAAATCATTATTTCCCCTAATATTCACCCAGGTTCCACTTATTCTCAACTTAGGGACTCCCTGAACCAGACACGATAACCATGTGTTCAGCTAAACCTCAGTGAATTTCTCCTCCATGAACTTGACCATTCTCCCCTTAGACCAATAGAGAATTTTAGCACCCATCAATCTTTTGGCAAGATCACCTACCCAACACATGAGATCTCTGTCTTTTTATTTCTTTTAAATCTGGCTCCTGCTACCTTCATTTGATTTCCCCTGGCTCTTGGACAAGATACTGTGAAGAGAATGTGAACAACTGAGCTTTATCAGCACTTTATGATTTTGCAGACTGCTATCACAGTCTCCATCAGCCCTCTCTTTTCCAGACTGAAAGATCCTCATTTACTTAATCATTCCTAATACAGAAGCTCTTCCATTCTTTGCTTATCTTTTAGACCTTTCATGGAGCCCTCCTCAGTTCTACTGCAGCCTTCTGGAGACTGGGGAGGAGGGAGGTCTGGAGGGGTGGCAAAAACTTCTCAGTGTGTAGTTGGAGGCAGATCATGGATTTTCATACAACACAATAATGATATTCTCCATTTCTTTTTTTTTTTTTTATTTTCTAATGATTTCTAATGTTTGATTTGTTATCTAACCATTACTGAGCACTGAACTGACACCCTCAGGGACTTACCTACTGCCAGTGGAATCTCTTGCCCCAAAATACAGAAGATAACATCACAAGACATCATCATAGATCTAGACAGTAAGGAATTTTTTTTTCTCATGTGCATCATCCGACATTTACCTACACTGAATTTATCTGCTATTTTATTCTGCAGACACTCACACTATCTGCTTTTCATTTGTCAAGCAAAACAAGGCAGATTATCTGTGTGTCCATCACCATCCTCTAGACACATTTTTAGAGTGGGCTATTTGTCCCATCAGCTTTGAATGATACAAATTGCTCCTGCATTTGTTAAGGTATTTGCCCCATCTGTCCAAAGGGGTCACAGCATGGATTAATTCCAGTTTACTTCATAAAAATAATATCTTCATGGAGGGTTCACTGTGCTACATCCCCTCTTCTTAGATCTCTGAATACATCTACGCAAAGCTGCTCAGAAAATCTCAGACATGTTTTTAGCTGAATATTGAAATAAAGACATTTTGTAGAAATAGTTCTATTTCTAAACATTCAGCAAAAGTCAGGCATAATCCTGGAGGACTCTTGCCTGTGCCTCCCAGCTCAAAGACCAGTCTGGTTTTAAGCTCCTGGTTGCTCCCAGGTCAACAGGACTGTGGTATTCCCTAGACTTCCCAGCTCCCAGTCTCTCTGGAGCTAGTTTCTAGATAAAGGTCTTGTGGCAGCCTCTTTGGGTCTTGGAAACCCTGGCAGCCGAACAAAAAAGCTGCCAAATGTTTCCAGCTATTTTTATAATTTAAGGAATTGTTTTAACAGGCTGATCACTTGCCCTGGTGTTATTTATTATTGGGCAAACACAACCAATGGGAATTGTGTTACCTTCTGCCCACAGTTACAAGGAATTTCCAAGGCTTTGCTGCATATTACCTATTTCCCCTTGGAAAAAAATCTGGATTGTCTTTGATAAGGAAAACAATGTAGGATTCTTACAAGAAAATATTTGCATAATTATACAGTGGTTTGGGTCTTGTTTTCATATTTTCTGATTTTGCACCCATTTGAGAAGAACTTTTTCACAGATAATTTTTTCAAAACATCAACCAAGAACAGTTTGCTCATTGGAAGTGAAAAAAGAATACATTTGTTTAGATTTCTGCCATCTTCCGATGACTTTTTTGTTTAATTTTACAGAAGTTAAAGATGTATATCTTTATTTAATATATCACATCATTAGGAGGATATCTAAAATCAAATCTATTAAATTATCAATAGACAGAATTAAGACTTCAGATTTATTTCAGCAGGGAAATAATTTATTTGTATGTTCATACTGGTAACTGTTTCTCCAGAAGAAAATAATTGCTATCCATATACACCTTCCAATTCCCTAATGAATTCTTCCATTGCCATATGAAAACTTTTACACTTCAACAATCAGCTGTTTGATGGCTTACCATTAAAAAATAAATAAATCAACAAATCAAGCATGGTTTAAATTCCCATGCAGGGGGGTGGCAGAAAAATGAAACAAACAAAAAAAAAATCCCAAATGTAAAGATTTCTAGAACATATTTTCATTTAAAACCAAGTACATTTATTGATGAAAAAGCTTCAGCTATATTGGAAATTCAAAACATCTGTTTTCAGAGCAGAAAACCCCAAACTACTAAACTTTTCAATTTTTATCGATACCTTTTCTCACAGATCTATGTCTTGTACTCTAATTCATGGAGATGATCTTTACTCTCACTGATCTAAAAGGGCAACTTGAATGATGGAGCATTGCAGTAGAGGTCTATTGCATTTCAAATTTTAGATCCCCAAAAAAAGCGAAAAAATTTTTGGCAGCATCATGAAAGTATCTGCTCCTCCTAAAATAGAAATAACAGAATACGCTTCAGTGACTCTTTGACTACACAAATCAGTAATTGCAAAGATCAGATGATTGTTCTTTTAGTACAGGAAAGAATCTCAATAGTTTTATAACAGAACAATTCCCGTGCGATTTTTTTTTTTTTTTTTAGAAGACAAAATATAATCATTTTAACCCAAGGATTAAAGTGCCTTTCTCCTTCAATTATATAAATCCTATACCAGATTAGAAGACAAAATCATATCTCTGTCTACATTATGACCTGAAATGAAACAGATTTTTTGCAATATTGACAGAAATATTTATCTGCAGGGGCCTGCATTTGCTCTTACTGAAGTTAATGCAAAAAATCTAATTGGTTTCAATGGCAGCAGGAAACGTTCTGAGGCTCCATTCATGTGCCTTTCTGAAGGAAACACAAGGAGCACATTTGTGACCATTATCCCCTCCCTCTTTTATCATTTATCCTTTCTTTTCCTTTTGCCACACACTTCAAAATTTTAATAGTCAGACATAATTGCTGGGGCTAGAAAGAAACTGCCGTGTGGGAAATGTATTTCTTGGGCACCTTTGAATTATTTTAAACTGTCACCTCTCAGAGACTGCTGGCTGGCAAGACTCCTGCTCTGTTCCACAGTGTCAAATTCTATGTTGGATATTGTCCATTTTTTGGAAAGATGAACAGAATTATACTTGTGCTTTGCATTAAAAATATAGCTAATTTTTTTATACATGAGCCTGAAGATGCAAAGTGTTAGATTAACTGGGTCATATTTTCATGAATATGAAACAAGGGTAGGAAAAATATGGAAAAGGCAAAAATGTTTTAGGTACAAGTGAAAAACATAAAAATATCCTGCTTCCATCTATTTTTTTTTTCCTATAGGGATACTTTTCATTGTTGATTGGGTGGGGTTTTTTACAGTATAATTGAAATAAAGCAGACAAGGGCCCATGGCCAGACAGGAATGGAAAAGCTAAGACACTATTCCTGGAATGGGCTGGGTTGGAAGAGACCTTAAACACCATCTATTCCCAACCCCCTGCCATGGGCAGGGACACCACCCTCTATCCCAGATTGCTCAGAGCCCCATCCAACCTGGCCTGGAACATTTCCAGGGATGGGGCAGCCACAGCTTTTCTGGGAAACCTGTGTCAACATCTCTCCACTCCCACAGTAAAGAATTTCTCCCTAATATCTCATTCCTAAACACAGCGACAGAAAAGGTCAGAATTCACACTGCTCACATTAATATTGCAAATCCACCTCTACAGAAATGGGAAACAAATTGAAATTAATTCATTGTTTGCTGGTTTCCATATCCTCGAATCTTCTGAGCAATCAAATCTCAAACTAGTACAAGGTGACTACTCAAGTGTCTTTCTAAAAGAAGCCAACCGCAGAAGAGTTTTTCCTGATTACTTTGTTCACTCAAACCAAGTGTTTCCACACTGCTAGAAAAAGTATTTCCATAAGTAAAGCCCAGGTGCAATCTAGTCACACACACACACTAATAACACACATCTCTTTTCCCAGGCATATTATTCACATTATGGATTTATTATTGTCCCTGTTATGTTGACACGAAATAATCTTCCATCTCCTTCTATGTTAAAAGAGTGCAAGCGTCCTTTGCTCAGTAAATAATTCAAAGACATATAAATATTTTAAGAACAATAAGCAGTATATTTTGGAGCAGTGGAAGAGAACTGAAATTAGTTATTTGTAGCTGAGATCTTGATTGCAGCAACATAATTGTTTTTCAGTTTTCATTATCCCACAGTGAACCAAATTTCTCCCTTTACTTTCAGACACTGAATATTTACTTTCATCTGCAAAAGTAATTTTTGTGAAAAAATACAAAAGCAGTCAAGCATGAACTTCCAATGCTTCCAAAATCTCTGCGCTAAACAAAAGGAAATGTGCTTATAATAATTTGTTTGTCCTGCATACAAAATTTTAAATCATGATATATTAATCTTTTTTCTCAAATACTGTGTTTATGGGTTAGTAGATACAACCTCACAGAATATTTGAATATAATTAACTTGTGAAAAAGTTTCAGTTAAAAGGAGCTTTTCTTGATCACACTGAAATAAGAAAGAGGAAAATTTCTTATTCTTTTTATATTCATATAGTAACTATAGTTTAAATGATAAATCAAAACTGACCTACAGTCAAAAGTAATAGAAGTTTAGAAAGCTGAATAATGTGCAGACACAGCAAAAATTCATTTGGGAATCACTTATTGCTAGCTATTTTTTCTATGATCTGAGGCTGGCCCTTAGATCTGCAATGCAGATCTCCAAAATCTGGAAGGAGGCAGGCTACAAGGCCTGGCAGGAGATCTACATTAATATTGTCAATGCATTCACATGTCATCTTGTTTCCCTTAAAAGATCAGCACAGAATTTGTGTCTCCCATTCTCTTTTCAGTGTGGGATAGGCCTGCCCTAAAACATGTGTAAGAAGCAAATATTTAAACTCTGTGTAGTAGTGGAGTTTTAGGCACAGTTGACTTGATATTAATTTTAAAATATGAAGCATGAAAAGTTTCAGGAAAAAGAAAGAAAAAATATGTAAAGCTATAGGTTGCTTGCAGAACAAACAGTCCCTGAGCAGCCAACCCCTGTCACTACTTCTCTCTTGTAAGGGAGAATTTGGCTGCAGTTCTTCAACATGGCTTTGACAGATGCAAACTTCAGTGCTACAGAAAACTCTTTAAACCCCCAGAAATGTACAACTTCAATTTAAATCATGCTTCTGAAATGCATGACAGTGCAAAATCCAGAGAAAAATACCTGTTTGATCAGATATTTTCTATGAAGGTGATTAAAAGCATACTGGGGCGGGGGGGGTTGGCTATCTGTGAAGATGGGTAAAAGTAAGCATGTCCCATGCCTCAGTAAATTTTAAGTGGGGACCACATTCCAACTCCACCACACAGCGCTGCATGACAAATACAGGGCTTAGAGAAAGTTTGTTAGACGAAAAAGGAATATTTTGAGGAGAGATGACCAGCAGTATGAAAGCTAGGGGTTCACCTCACCCAGTTTCTTTTACAAAGTAACACATCCTTTTCAAAATCCTTGTCCATTTAAAACAAGGAGATTTTATAACTTTTGGATTAAGTCCCTTTTTCTTCATCCTATTGTGCCTTTCCTTAGCTTTCTCCTGAATAGGGCTTGTTATCCTTTGGTTTTTTCCCCCTCTTCCTGTTTGTTTTAGAAGCCTGAGGGTTACATAAAAAAACTCTCTGAAGTCCAACAGAAATTTAGTAGCTGCCCTTGTGACCTTGATAAAGATCAAGGATAGACTTGACTTAACACTGCTAAAAGGCAGTAGCAAAAAAAAAAAAAAAAAAAAAAAGGAAATATACCATTAGAAAATACAAGATAAATAACTCCTTCAGTCCTCAGAAATATCAGAGATAAAGCTGACGCATTTGCATACTCCCAAACATGGAAAACAACAGTTTGAGTACTGTAACTACCTTTTCAAACATATTTCTAATCTTTCAAGAGAGCAGGTTGTAAATGCAAGTGCTTAGTTAATTATCTAATGCACCTTTGTCATAGGCATTTTGGTGTGCTTTATTTTCAAATCCAGATGAAGGTATTGGAAAATACCTAACCAGAATTCTTCCAGCTCAAACTGAAGGCAATACCAATATTTTCCCTTCATACAGGAACTTTACAGACCTTGTACCTGGAGACCTGCAGGACCAGGTGGTTTTTCTTTCAGATTTTGACCAAGTTTCCAACCAAAATCTCTTGCAATCTCTACCTTGGCATTTTGGGAGAGACACAATGTTTCAGATGAGTTTCATTATGACCAGAGTGACCAGTGAGGGCTATTACACACCACAGTGAAGTATTCGAGAAAAGGTCAACCTAAGAACTTTAAGAAATTATTAGTATAACCGTGGATTTTGTTTAGAGTATTTTATGAGTAAAAAACATGATAACAAGACATCCTAATTGACTATATCCCATGGACTTTAAAAGTGTCAGAGCAATTTAGCCTTTAAAGCACTACATAAAATATTTTATCACATCTCTGCCTCAGTAACTTTAATAAACTACACAGCCTTTAGGGACCAGGCTCCTTATAAATTAACTGCCTTCAGCTTGCTGCACAAGGGTCTTTATCTGTTGTCAGCTTAATTATGTGTTTAATTTTATTTTTAACATTTTTTTAAATGACCCACACCAAGAGAAGCCTAGATTGTTTAATTAAATAAATGAATATGGTTATATCTAGCACGATCAAAGCACTAATTTGTTATACTAATGTTTTATACAAAGCTGATAGTTCCATTGTAGTGCTGATACACTAGTTTAGTCTTAACTTTATCAACTCACCTTTCCAGCAGTAATTTAAAGTTTAACTTTGTTCCACCGCCCACTTACAACTAATTGGCTGTAGCTTTTCCCTGGTGTCTCAACAGAAGCCAGGCTCTAATAAGTTATTAAGCAATAGTTAATGCATTATTGCTTGTGCATGTGTTCCAAACTCACACTCTGCTCCAGAAGGGCTCCGATGAGTGTCTGGGTAGCAGAACACAGCTGCACAAGTTGTTCACTTCAGCTGCAAAGCCCTCAAAGCACTTTAGCCACTTATGCTAAAGGGTAACAGAACTGGGAAAAGAGACAAGAGGCTTTCAGCTCTCTCTGTTGATTTGGCTACAAGAGGGAGGAAAGGAAAGAGAACCAAAATTTGTCAGCCCAAATCCTCAGAAAACATTCACCTGTGGCAGGAGTCTTCATCTCCCTATATGCTCCCAAAAAGTAGCTTATTTACTTGTCATACTGCAGTATGATTAAATTAGAACAAAATCATTGGGAACCAAGCTATTCGGTGCCCTGTGACAGCACAAAGCAACAAGGTTACCATCAGACATTCAGTCTCACTGTGTGAGAAGCTCTGATAGGTGAGATTATTCCCCCTTCCCTTCCCTTCCCTTCCCTTCCAAGCAACCTCTAGATTGGACACCCAATTAAGGAATGAGACACTGATTTTGATCACATAAAAATGGGAGCTGAAGCCAGGTCTCCCACACTTCAGAAAGGCTCTAACGCTACATGACTGCATAAGAGCTGTGCAGAAGGAAGGACAACAGTAGTTTTTGGGGGTGGAAACAAGTATTCAGAACCCAAATTCAGCACAGCTTCTCATTGCAAGGTTACAATGAAAGGACATGCTCCCAGGGCACTGAGGCAGGTACTAAGCGTGTTAAGCTGATTTTAAATTACCCATTGCCCTCATTTTGCAAAGAGTAAGAAAAAAGGGAGCTGATGGGGTTTTGAGAAGAGACCCACAGAACTTGAGTTGTTCTCAACTTCTTGAGTGTTTGGGATCCAGTGGGAAGGCATGGTGGTGATGGCACCCTGTCTTTCTGGAAGTTGTATCTCCCTTCGAGGCTCTCCATATTCCCACTTTCCCCTAAGAGCGAGTCTTTTTCTTCATAGAATTATTAGTGTGTTTCAATCTCATGACTTTTCAGTTGATATTGTGATTTTTTGGATGGACTGACTCCTGACCCATGCACACCAGGACTGGCAATAAGGGCAGAGCACATTTGCCTGCTTTAATATTAATATCTCTTATGTTGCCCTTTTAGGAAACTGCTTAGAAGACATAGTCATGTAACACAGTAAAGGGAATCAATTGTTTCACATTTACTGAAGGCCCCCAACAACCCTCCTTCCCCAGCCATGTGACAGAGTTCACAGAAGTGACAAGGCAGCAGATGTGGGAACATGATGAAGCACTAAGCACTGGCTGTTTCCCCACTAGGCTGTAGGGTCCATTTGGTCAAGAGGCTCATCACTTCCCAAAAGCAGAGACGGGGGAGTGGCTAGGGGTGACAAAGTCCATCCTGTCACAGAGATGCCAACTATCACAATGGCTAATTTATACCAGGAGGTCACTTTTCTAAGTGTGGGTTTAAAACTCAGGTCAGTAGAAGTCAAATATGTATTTTTTGAAATCTTCAGTGCCAGGATGACGCCAGGCAGTAGATGGGAACAGTGCAGGGTGACACAATTTGATCGATGATGGCTGCACAGTTCATATGCAGAGCAACTTCAGAAAGTGATAGAAAGCACCTGGTAAAAGTCCACGGTGAAGGTCAAAGCTGCCAGAACCTTTATATATGTGGGAAGATGCCAGGGAAAGAGCAATAACTTTTAGGCATGCTAAAAGAAGTAAAAAAGCTGAAAAGTACAATTGCAAGATCTTGTGGAATTTATGGCTTGCTTGGTTAATGTGTCTGGCTGGCTGACTGATAGTTCCATTGTGGCAATAATACAATAGCAGAAAGTGAAGTTCAACTGCCCATCTTTCTAGACAAAATGTAGAACTTTCACTTTGTTCACAGTGCCCTCAGACCAACAAGGACTGACTTGTTTTCTCAAATGCATTGCAGATGCTCATAAGTTATTACCCAATTACTTTTTTGCCACATGCATCCGGGCAGTTAGTACATGAAATTTAAGACTCACACTTAATGGAAAACTTTGAGAAGGATTTTAGTTAGAACGCTTCTCTATATAAACCCCAGATTTTTCTATTTTCTTGGGTAAATTTTCTGCAAGTCCTTTGATTTTAGGAATTTCATTTGTTCCTCTGTTTTTGTGTTCATCTGAAACCATTATGTTTTACTCATTTTTGTCCATAGAAATTATGTCACCAATGAAGCATAATGACTTCAAGGCAGAAACAGAAAATAAACATTTAATGTTTTCAAAATTAAAATATAAAATTATTGGTTTAACATAAGCAAAATGTGAAAGCTACATGTGCAGAGGTAAAAGCAATGAGCTGCCAATGGGGCCAAATCATCAAATGAAAGCAATAATTGATTTAAAAGGTACTGTGCTAATTTTCCCCTAGATGCAAAACTAGCTGAATTAAAAATATGATTGACAGCTTCTTCTTTTCAAGCTTCCTGAATCATAACTCAATAAGAATGGTTTTCAGTTGTTAAAATTATGATGAAGCTCATGATTTAAGCCAAAGCTTCCCACACTGAATGTTTGGACTTAGATGTTCCTTTGACTGTTGTATGAACTCTGTCATCACAATTTGCTCCACTCTGTACAAATTTGTAAAATCTCAACTAAATCCCCCCAAGATTCGTCTTCTGATTTGTAGCAGTCACCATGTTTTCCTCTTAGGTTCAGTTGCTGGTCTGGAAAATAAGCCAGAAGGTTTTCCTCCCAAACTCCTCATTTCTGTCTTACCCATGATGAAGCTCTGCAGAGGAAGTCTTTTGAAAGTAGAAGATCTAGACCAAAGAAATTAAAGAAAGAAGAAGAAAACCAGACCAAGCGTCCAAGAAACTTTTTGAAGATGGGATTTGTTCCTAGCGGCTTATCCACTCCACTGGAAATACCACAGCTGGGTTTGCAGCCAGATACCAGAATGGCTCTGCAATTTCAGCCCCTGCACACCCTTGTCTCAAGGAGGGTATTCCCAGACCCCACAAACCCTGCCCCAGGAGCACTGTGCTGCAGCCAGCTCAAAGTGCCTCCGATCTACCCATGAGCCATGCACAAATACAAACTCTGGAGTTTTGCCTGTGTGCAAATCAAGGCTGTACAACATCCACACCTCTGTGTCTACATGGAGGTAACTGGGCTGGCCTAATAATTCCTCTGGTTTTATAGATTGGTGTGTAGTTATATTTTTACATATAGTCCATTAGATTAAATAATTATTCCATGTCTGTCAGGTAGGGGTGAAGGGATCCTCGGCTACTGCAGCTGATAAGAAATGGTACATGATAAATTACATTTGCTTTTGTAAATCAGAATAATCAGATTCCCAGCCCAGTCCTCTTGCAAACATCATTACTTCCGGTAATGTGGTACATTACATGACTCACCTAACTTCTGCAAACTTCTAGTTGTTGCTAAGAAATCCATTCCTTCACTGAAGTCATCAGATATTTCACTTACATTGAGAACTCTATTCTATGACAGTACCAGTTAAACATCCATTTATTTTTTTTCTATGCCTTTCTCATTTGCTGAAAGCCTGGGCAACTGTACACCTTAGGTTAATCCTAACATTTTAATTAGTTCCAAGCTGACAGCTATTTGTACTTTCAGTAATAAATTTTAAAGTCACTGAAAAGTAGATTAGTGTGTAATTTAGGAAAGCTTGCTCATGTGTTTCACTTCTCTGTGAAAGAGACACGCTCATGAGATTAAGCTCTGGCCTGGCAGAGAACCTGTTTTTCCTAGCACATATTTGCTTCTGATGTCATAAATTATGTTTAAATCCTGACTTATCCAGCCTGTTGGTGGCAAGTAGTTCACAGAAGGTGGCTCATTTGCAGGTAGCATAATCAGGGAAGTTGTCCCATTCTTGGAGATACTGCCTGGTTCAGGAACTAATTTGACCTTCCTCAGTTCTTATTGTTCTACATGTGCTGCTTCAGTATAGCTGCTCAGGGAGGTCACTGCATTTGCAAGCAAATTAAGTTGGCCTTGCCATCATTCACACCTCTGGATGGTCTCTCTCTCTCCATAAATACTTCTTGAAGACCTGTATTACCAGTGCTCCTGTTCATCTGAGACTACTGTATGTCATTTATGACAGAAAGAAAACTACTGTGCTCAAAGGTAAGGTCTTATTGGAAGGTTTGTGTGCTGTTTTATTTATTTGTGAGGAAACTGGTTCTTCAAGTGGAGAAAGTGACCCTGACAGTTTGACAGGGTCATGTCAGACTTAGCCAGTGACATAAAATTATGCACCAGTCATCATTTTTCAATATATACTTCAGAGAATGAAAGAGAAATGAAAACCTGTTCCAGAGTACAAATCTTTCTTTGCAACTCTAGACACTACACAAATACACCTGATTTTCAAATCCCTTACAATATTGTCGTCATAATATCAAATTTTACAAATTCATTCACTGCTGTACCATCAGATTTGAACCTTCCTTGTGCTTCCACAAATAAAACAGGAATGTGCTTTCTGTTACAGATGCTGAAATGACTAGATAATGCATTTCACAACCATGCCAATGGTTATTTTCTTTCACTCATCATCTTTTGTTCACTGCCAGTTATTTCAGTTGGCAGATGTGGTTTCACAATCCTCTATAATTGTATCTGCTAACATTGCATAGCTGAAAGTTCCTCCCAAGAGCCTCTTTAGATATTTCTTATGTCCTCTGCAGGTCTGTTTCCCATTAGTTATTTCCTTACAGAATAACTTCTTCAGTAAATGTCTCTTACCCAACTGTGGAAGGCATTATCCTTATCCAACTGTGATAGGAAATGGTACCACACATTCCCTTTTCAGTTTCTGGCTAGCCTAGCACAAAATAAAGCAACTGTGCTCCTCAGTAGGAGCTCAGCTAACCCCACTGTAAGAGTTTCTCTATTTCTTCTTTCTGTATTATTTGTTCACATTCCTGCAGGGGATGGCTAGAGGGGCAGAGGGTTTTCCCAGCAAAAGGGGCAGAATTATGTAGGATATGCTAGGTCTGATCTGTTTAGTGGTCAGTAAATGTAGTCCACAACAAAAACTGATTTAAAATGTTAAGAAATTCTCCAGATGTTTTAACAGTAGGCATAAACAAGTGACATGATTGATATTAGAACAGATACAGTAATTAATTCAAAATAATTTTCACACTTTGACTCTTCCCCCCACCATCCCAATCTTATAAAGAATCAAACACTATCTAATCAACACTTAATATTTTCCCCATCGCTTCATAAAGATATTTTTATTCCCTTCAGGCAGTCATATTAATAACAAAAAGTTCAGTTTCTGTTCTAGAAATATTTTGAAACCCTATACATACATACACACAGGAAGTGAGAGTAAATAGTTGCTATAAACATAATGAAAAACTGCTAAAATTTAGACTTTGCTAAAAACTAATTTGAGTTCTCAGTTATGTTAGAATCATCACAAACACTAATCTACAGCTGGTAGTCTCAACTGTTCCTTCACTCATAGTGATTAAAGATGGGTATAAAAGTCTAAAACAAATGGGAAAATTAAAATTGAAATTTCAAAAATACACTGCTGAAAATAGGACAAGAATTTTTTTTTCCTTCCTTAAATATGTCTGAATTGCAGCTTATTTCTTACATCACAGAATGTTTTATGTTGGAAAAGACCTTAAAGATCATCACCAAACACCTTGCCATGGGCAGTGACTCCTTGCACTAAACCAGGTTGCTCAGAGCCTGCCCTCTGAAGAATTTCTTCCTACTATGTAGTCTAAATCTACCATCTGTCAGTTTAAAGTCATTAAAAAAAAACCCAGAAAACCACCAACAAACTCAAACAAACAAAAAAACAACAAAAAACCCACAAAAACCAAAACAACAAAAAAAATCACAAAAACAACAAATCCCCCCAAAAACCAAAACAAACAAACAAACAAAAAACCACACACACACAAAAAAAGCCCCAACCAACCAACAAATCCCAACAACAAAAAAAGCAACAAACCCCCTCCCCCCAAAAAAACCAAACCCCAACCAAAACAAAAAAAGGAAAATCACCTGCAGAGATTCTGCCCTGGATGAATGGCAATAACTAGACCAGAGAAAGGGATTTTTCTAATTTTAAAGGTATTTAAACATTCCCTTAAGGAGATTTAAATATACTGTGCTCGTTTTGAGTAGGTTTTTTCATAGCAGCCAGTATGGAGCTATATTTTGGATTTTGCTGAAAACAGTTTTGATAGCACAGGTATGTTTTAGCTATTGCCAAGCAGTGCTTACACAGAAACATCAACTAACAATAAACCATCCCTGTGATTTGCACCCTTTCTCTGAGAGAAGAAAATTTACATTATAATAAAACTAGTTGCCCACCCTGGGGGAGCAGCTGTGCTGAACTCTCCACAGCAAATAATATTGGGATGTCTCCTGTCAAGCAAATGGGAAGGATAGCTGGGGTGCAATCTCACAGCATCCAGTCTGGGAAGCACAGATATGCCCTGACATTCAGAAAAGCTATCCAGCAGTGATGCTACAACAGAGATGAGCAATATAACCCACTTCTCAATCCTCTAGTCAATTGGAGCTGTCAAGTGGCACCTTGTACTTGGCTAATGTGAAACTCTCAGGAATGTCCAACAGTTGGGTGCTGTCAAGTATTTTGCTGAAATCTACAGTCCTTAAAAGCAAGAAAGTCTAATAGGATATGTATGTAAATCATGCAAAGTACTACTAAGGATGTGACAAATCATACAATAGGAATAGCTTCAAAGCCCAGCAGCATGTGCCAATCTGTGCCCTGATTACTGATTAACATTCAGAAACATTTCAGAGAGAAGCCAGGCTCAAGACAGGATTGGAAGTGATATGTGTTATGTGAGAGGTACATTCATTTTCATAAGTGACTCTTCAGAGACTTTTGATAATTCCCAGAGGGACCTCTCTCTAATGATTTAACAAAGTGATCAAGGATCAAGGCACCTAGAATTCATGAACAGCATGACACTGCCTCCCTTTCATGTCTGACATCCTAAGGACAAAGAAACTATGAAAGGTTCACAGCTGTAACAAAAGTGAGAATTGTTAAAATACAGCACTGTAGTGGCAGTGATGGCAGTTCCAAAGGAATTAGTCTGCACTCAGCAAAACTTTCCAACAAACAAATAATTCCAGAAAAATTTCCCTCTAACGTATTTCAGTATAAATCAATGATACCTTTTCACATATGTCCCACACCCTTCTACTATGACTCCACAAATGTAGCAGCATATTAGGTGGACTATTCTTAGATCAGTAGGGCAGCCTTTACATCAGTTCTTTGTGATTTGCCTTGCCTGCATGCCCACCTAGCTATTCTCAGCTGTTGCTTGTATCTACTCTCTCCAGGGCACATTCATACCCAGCATAAACTGATGCAGCGCTATGCCAAAGAGAAGAGGGTGCTCTATTTTGCCATATTCAATATCCCAGGATGCTGTAAGAGAGGAGTAACATGCTTTACCAGGTGTGGTTTGCTATGAAGATCCTGTACATTTTTGCTAGAACCTTTCCAACTACTAAAAAACTCTCCATATATTCATAAACAGCAATGTAAACAAAGCATGGATGGGTACACATAAAACAAGACAAAAACAGGACAGGAAGCCACTGAGAAAATAACATTAGTACTGTCTCAGCTCCTTGTGGAGAAGTAGCGAGACACAGAAAGGAGCAAGTAAAGCACACAGGGATGCTAAAGTCCATATGTTACCTCGAGGAAAAAAAATCCTCCCAGTGATCGGCATCTGGGGCCGGCAGATGCCAGGTTTGCCTAATGAGGGGCCACGGCAGCTCCCAGCTCTGTGACAGGATGAAGGGCAGTGGAAAGATACTCACTCCCTACTACAACCCACAGCAGCAAAATGCAGATCTGCATGGCAATGCTGCTGCCACAGCAAAGAACACTGTGATCACTAAAAGGGTGAAAGGGAAGCAATTTTAAAAAGACAGGTGTTTACCACTCCCATACACTGCAATCTAGATTTGAATGCAGCATTGCAAATATAGCAATGCAATATTTGAATATTGAACAAACTTTTCTGTCACATATGGAATTGACTCCTAGGCTCCTTTGCCCACACCCTTGTTATTTAGAAGTTACTAAAATAAAGTTCACTGACTTCAGTATGAATTTTGCCCAAATTCTGTTTCAACTCCTTTTGTCCTGCTCTTGAAAGGAGTTTTGCTCATTTGTCTGATTAAACTGCTTTGGTTGCTGAGAATCCAGGAATATCTCAAGTCAGGATGCATTTTCCTGAGAACAGGAATTCTGGGAAGTTGTATTCAATTAATTGATCCATTTCTGTGAGTGCAGATAAATGTGCATGGAGCAGTATATAATTTGTTTGCAAAATAGGTACACATAGCTTAAGCTATCTCAGCTGAAGTCTATGGAAATCACTGAGTGACCTCTATTAGAGGGCCTTAGGATTTTACACTGAAGCTGTAAGATCCAAAGGGCAATTACTAAGGAAGGAAACTAATAAATTAAGTGAACTGAAATGTGTGTGGTCTGTCTGCTGCTATGGATACTTTCTAAAATAGTATTTGAAATATTGCCTTAAGGGAACACTGACCAGTTCAATGCATTTCATATAACCCTAAGAAGAAAGTTCCAAGCCAAACACCAAATATTTTTTAAGTAAATAAATAAATAAATAAATAACCTGCTTAACATTAAGTGTTAAAATGAGGTTCAGGTAAGAATTACAAAATTTGACCCTGAATCAATATAGTATAAAATATATATTTAAATAAAGGTAAATTCTTTAAAACAAAGATGAGACACTTGTGAACAGATGAAGAGTCTAGTCTTTGATATTTTATTCATGTTTTAATAATTCTGATGTTTGTATTCTCTCCTCTCTAAGTGAAGGTTATACCTGGAATTATCGTCAAGATAGGTAAGAAGCACTTCAAAGTATTTTCATCCAGATTTGCACTTTCTCAGAAGTTTTTGGCACTTGAATGTAATGATTTTTTTAAAGGTCCTCATTGTGTCCAGGAGACAAGATAGCATCCTGACTAATTATTTTCTCCTTTGATCCTTTGCAGGACCTCGCAACATTTCTAAACACAGAGTTTCTAACTTTTCTCAGTGGATAAAATCCAAATATCTGTGAAAACAGTGAAAGAATCCTCCTTGTCCCTAGCAACCTTTGAAAAAGGACCTGTATGCCATGTTAACTGCAGGTATACTTAGGAGTGAGTCTTCATTTTCTTTTCATTTTACTCCATCGTTATCTTTTCCCATAAATTAATAGCAGTGGCTTGTGAAATTTAAAGATCTGGTAGAAATGTTCTACTTGGAAGACATCGTAAAAATAGGTGTATCTTTAATGTTTGCCAACTGCTTTCTAGATAATAAACAAACTCATAATGCCAAACACTGCAAGCAATTTTCAGTGAAAACTCCTTTAGCAACCCCTGTCTAAAATTTGATTACTGTATTTGGTACATTGATTTAGCAATGAAAGTAACAACAATATCATAATTTTGAACTTCCTTGCAGGAGTGTTGTAGAGATACACTTAAGTTCATGTTTGTGTAGCTTTCCCTGTCTGCTTTAAATTATGAAATGCATTATTTAAGGAGAGTGATAACAGCTCTAATTGCAAATAAAAACAGGGTGTATCTTTGAAAAGTGCCCCTGTGAGACGTTACAGCTAAACCCAGTACTACAGGAACAGCACATAAAACCTGATAGATTATAGAAAAAAAGCCCAGTGACAGTTTTCATGGTCTGTTCACCCCATATTGCATTTCTGAAGAAAGCATTCTTAGTTAAATTTGCTCAGTGAGCAACAGAAACACTGATATTTATGTGTGCTTAGAAGCTCCTATTACAGACTAAGGCCTCACTGTGCAAGGCGCAGTACAAATATAGCAGAAACTTGCCCAGCTGGAAAGGATGCATGATGTGAATAATACAGATATGTTCTGTTTACAGTTGTACTGCAACCTTTATTTTTCAGTTCAGACACCTCCTGTCCATTACCAGTTGTTTCTGATGTCCCACTGAATTCCCAAGCACTACCATGACATCTCACACTGGGTTTGATCTCACCAATGCCACACTTGTTCTGGAAAAAGAGTAGGAGGGGTTGTCTGCTATTTAGCTCTGATAAAAATCCATGAACATTGCATACATTGTGTTTTCTTCCCTAACCTCCAGAAATTCTAGAGCACACCCTCCCAAGATGTTCAGTGTTTGAACAACACTCTCAGACACACGGTGGGGTTCTCGGGGCTGACGTGTGCAGGGCTGGGAGATGGACTTCAGTGATCCTTGTGGGCTCTTTCCAACTCAGGATATTCCATGATTCCATGAAAAATGTTAGAATAATTGACATTTTTTGCACTAGATTTAAGGTTGGGTTTCACTGCTGCACAAGGTAACTGATTTTAGTTTTAATGGTATTAAAAAGTGGTACTATTAACAATGGGAGTAGACTACTTGTTATGCAGATACCACTGCCGGATAGAGAACCTGCTTTACTCTCAATTCATTTCCTTGGTTTGTGATATGCAAAAATTGAAGACAAATTTTTACCTTGATAAATGTCTGTTCCCTTTTCTGAAAGCCTTAAACTCAAACTTCCAGATTGTCCGATTAAGTATGAAATGCTCTCAATGCACCTCCCAACTAGTGGGACTGGTGACTTTGCCTTCAGTTTTAGCTGTCTCTCACTCATAAAGCACAAAAATATAATTAGTATATCACTCAGCACTCAATGGTATGTTCTTTATGTTCATGTAATTTATCTCCAATTTGTCAAAGCCCCTGTCAAATTGCCTACCACTACATGGTGCCTTATTCTAGGTCTGTCCATTGACATTAAAGTCTTGAATCCAGGCAGATGGTTTTCTGAAGTAAAGACTGTTTTGCCTCAAGCAAGAAGCTTGTAGATTAAAAGAAAGGTTAATTCAAAAATAATTCAAGGTAAAGATAAAAATTTGACAGATGTGCGCGGTTCTTTCGCCAATCCCTTTTTCCACGGTGTCACTGTAGTATTTATATATTCTAGATCATACCTATGTGGAAGTGTACAAAATTTATCATGGGAGCGAGGATCTGAAATTAATTCCTAATCAGCAAAGAGTATCCTGGCAACATTGCTGGTCCAAATTCCCTTAGCCCACAGGCCAAGAGTAACCCCCACAGCTCTGTGCTTTCAAAGTCCTCTGAGCAGATATTGTCAAGACTTTGTGGTATAGATTATCTGGTTTGGCAGTGTCACATTCCGCTCATGTGGAATGTCAGTGTAGGCTTGTGAAATGATCTTTAAAAAGCAAATTAATTTTTAGAAAAATGCTATCTTCCAAAGGAATGTAATCAAGATGTCACATGGGAAATTGCAATGCCTCCTGGTTTCAGAAGGGTAGTGAAGAGAAGAACAATCTCCTTTGTATCTGTCGGTTTTATGTCAAGTTCTGCATATGTAATTAAAAGGAAACCCCAAACTAGTAAGATGTCTTGTGCCTGTCTATTTTTGGAGGAAAGAGAAAGAAATAGGTAATATTCTTACAGAGTAACAAATCAAGACATTATTTCAAATTTGCCCACCAAATCTGTCCCACTCATGCCCGAGGGGCCTTTACAAATATTTATGACTTAAAAGCACGCCTTAAACTAGGGCTCCTATTACTAAGATAGACATTAAATGAATGGTTGCAATGAGAAGTTATGAATGAACTTTACAGAGTTTGGATGTTTGGCTTAAATAATTATCCACATCTGGCAGTTAATACAGCACCATCAAAAGATTTTACTTTGAAGATGAACACCTTTGAAATAACTGGATCTTGGATGTTAAAAAAAAAAAAAAAATCCTCCTCTACTTCAGGCTGCAAAATGTCTTAGAAATGTCTTCAACACAGCCTTTTCCATGGCATTCTGGCATTATTTTAGAAGTGTTTTACATGTCTATAGTTCTATTTTAGAATTGTCTCAAATAAGCCAAACAACACTTAACAAAACAAGATAATTTGTGACATATGTTCTTTGTGACTATGTCTCAGATTTGACTACAACAATTTTGACACAGCTAAACCCAAGTTTTTTTTGATAAGGATTTCTTCACATTCATGTCTCAGGTTTCTCACTGTTTTGTCTCTGGACAAGGAGATGACCTGTACAACATTTCACTACCAGCAGCTGAGGCCCAGGATCTGGGCAGGGCTCCCCCAGCTTAGCAGTGCCCACCTGATTTATCTTCTGTCTATGGCATCACAGCAGTTTTTGTATAAAAATTGCAGTAGAGGTAAAAGTGGCACCCAGCCCTGCCAGGGAGCACAGAGCAGGGGTTAAGGACAGGTGGGGAAATTCCTTTGGATTTGGCTCAAGCCACTTAGTAACAAGATCTTAAACCAAACCTCAAGCACAGCTCTTAAAAGAGACACACTCCAAATAGCCTAAACTTTGTGTTCAGATGTGATGGATTTTCCTGGAGCCTCAGTGCCTTAGCTATACAAGCCACATTTTGCCGTGCTGAAATAAGAACTAAATACCTTTGCAAATCACAACCTCAGAACTGAAACAGGGACAAAAATCTGTGAGATCTATGAGCCTCCATCCTTTTTTTTTTTTTTTTTTTAACCTTCCTTTCTGTCCACTAAAACTATTCTCATCCTATCACAATGTGTTGGCTCCTCCGCTTGTCTCAATTTCATTTGTATCACTGTCATACAATTACTGTACATACTTGGTGACATCCCCAGCCCAGATTTAGGGACTAGATCCTTCCATCCTGTGCCAGAAGGTTTTTGAACTCCAGTGTTTGCAGAGGTTGCTTCTGCAGTCAGGCATAGCTAATGGTAGCTATTCTGAAACAGCCAACATCTGTTTCAGTACTTTTAACTCAATTTTATCAGCCACTCTGTGTCCACTTGTTTTCTCCTGCTGTCATTTTATAGGATATTTTCTCGATTTTGCTTTTGCAAATATTACTCTGATTGAGACTAGATAAGTGAACAAATGCAATCAGCAGTGCCACTAAGCAGCAATGTTTCATCCAGCTTACAGAGTTTAATACTCAGGCTTTAATGGAACAGAGCTGCTACTTCTGTAGCTTTAAGAAAGCTGTCCATGCTAACCTTAGTTTTTCCTTTCAGTATGACTTCTAATTTGATCAAACCCTGTAAGTATCTAGTGTGAAACAGATGGTGTGTGTTTGGGAAAGTTTAAAAAGGGAGCATAATATACTCCCTTTGGCGGGCGACTGTGAAATGCATCTGTTCTCTCTGCAGCGAGGCTCCTCTCCCTACTGCAGGCAGGCGCTGCGAAAGCCTCCCCACGCCGCGCTCGCTCTGCGCCGGCTGAATCACTCTGCTCCCGTTCTGCTTGGGGCCTGGGTCCCTTTGGAACTGAATGCTAATCAAGGAGGTGGTTTTTATTTATTTATTTATTTTAATAAAGGACAAACATTAACAAAATGAGGATTGGAGAGAGGCGTTTCATTCGCGACCTGCGGGTTGAGGTTTGGAAACGTTCAGGATGCTCTGCCTGAAAAGCACTGATGATGAGCGCAGCGGGTTTTAGATGAGGGGTGAGCAGCCCCTGGCCCACACAGCTGTGTCAGACACTGAACAGCAGCAGGGACGTGTAGCATGTCTGGGAGTTAACAGTGCCCACCTCATGACTGCCACCAAAACCTGAGTTCAGCAAGGGCAAGGAGTTAAACAGATGCCGATCATCGGACTTGGGACAACCCCACACCTAGTGCCTCCTGGCACACTTCACTTTCTCATGGCATTAAAAAAAAAAAAAGCAATACTGGTAAGCATCACCCCCCTTTAAAAATGGGAAATCTGCATTTAAATGGTCACAAAATTATTTATCAGCTCAGAAAGGCAATGCCCATCAATTTGCTCTGGAGTCCAGGGTGGAGATCAGGTGACTTGGTGAGTTAAATCAACATTCATACTGACATTGATTTGGTTTTCCTGTGTATCATCCATCAGAGATATGGTTTTAAATTTAACCCCATACACATAGCACCAGTGCAATATTAAATCACAGCCTGGCTTAAGCTGCCAGCAAAAATATTTTTGGGGTCTAGTCACGAAGATGGTAATGTGCATAACACGTAAGCTTTAAGGAAATTACTAGCCAAGAGCACCAAGATCTCATCAATAATCACCTTTGCATTAAAACACTGATGAGTCATGAGCAATACTCTGTGATTATCCAGACTGCACAGACACTGGCTTTAGAGAGAAACTGGAGCTGTAATTCCAGTTTCACTACTAGAGAAACAACAGAGGAAAGGAATCTGAGCCAGACTAACAAAAAAAGCTGAAGTACTCTGTATCCAGAATGCTGTTCATTCTATGCAACCTCTCTCCAATTTTTTTTTTTCCTATCCAGTGATTATACACCACTATTATGTGAGGAAATCACTTGAACCCACTATTCACCCATGTTATTTCCAATATTTTGGGGCTTATTTTTATCAACAATTGCCCACTCGCCAAACAGATTTACATATCCATTTATAAGCAAAGCAACTTCAGGTACTGATCCTGGAAAATCTTAACTGTTTTGGGCATTTCAGTATAAAACTTCTTTAAAAATCAAATCACTGCAATGCTCTTTGAGGTTGCAAATATATTATTGTATTTCTGAACTCTGCTAGCTCTGGTGACATATTTTGATTTCTGACATTTCAAACTGGTTCTTTTCATCTGTTAAATTTAAACCAAAGGTAGAGGAACCAAAAGCTAAATCTCAGCAGCACTTCAGGGTAGTAATAATCTTGTGAAATGACCTCTTGGTTCCTGTATTCCCGCAATACCATTTTCCAAAAGTCACTTTTTAGGTAATATAAAAATTTAATTAAAGTTAATGAATTGCTTTGGGACTGCCAGATTAATACAAAAAAATACAGTCAATGAAAGAGTGTTTTCGATACTGAAGAATTCAGAAACATTAACAGACAAGGAAGAAAGCACCATTGTAAAAATTCAGGGCAAGTATAGGGCATTTCTTTAGATTAAACAGATTTTATTTTCCTCTTCAGTTTTCAGAATAAAGGGTTGGTCATGGGATGTACAGCTGCTACTCAGATATATAACATATAAACCAAACTTCATAGAAAGTAGTGGCCTGTTCTACATAGATTGTTTCATTAGTCTGAATGATTAAGCACTTTATATTATGACTTTTTAAAAACATAAAGCAATTAAAATGTAATAGGGCATTCTGGAAAATGGAATTCCTCACTGTATACTGTAAACCCCAGTCTCACTTGTTATAAATACTTAAACACAAAAAAAATAAACTTTATTATTTAAAGGCAAATAAAGCCATGCTTCTTTCTCAAACTGGAAAGTCCCAAAGGCTTTATATTCTAAAGTCTTTCCTCTAAAAGATTTTTCCAATTTATTTTCAAAATAGAAACCAGCAGGACAAAGGACTAAAGGGTCCCCATGGAGTGGAAGTGTAGGAATGATCTTCCCTTTCACTCTACTCAGATTTGTTTAACTACAAAATTCTAACATATTTGGCCATGACTGGGAGGAATCAGCTTAGCTAACTTGTCTGTCTCGCTGTTCGTGACCTTGTGATCAGTATAAAACTAAACAAATTGAGTTCAATACTTTTGGCTAACTACATTCCAATACAAGAGTCACAGAACTTCATCAAGCTGGAATGTACAATCAAGTGCTCAAACCACAGACAGCCAAGCTGATTCTTCAGCCATCTGCACTGGCACCAAGACAGCTGCTCACCTTTGGCAGCACAGAAAGCCACAGAGCCAGAGGGAGGCCCAGGGCTCTCCACTTGCAGCTGGGGATGTGTCACCTGGGCAAGGTCCCAGGAGGGAAAAAAGCCTGCAGCACAGCCTGACATCGCTGCCCCTCTCCTCTCACAGGGCTGGGCACTGGGCAAACCCTGCCCTACTCAGCTGGCAGAGCTCTGTTTCCAGGGACAAGAGGGCTGAGACATGTCCGTGTCATCAGCACTTGCAGCAGGGCTTGTGTTGATCAGGAACCAGGTGAAGCAAACTAGAACTCACTGTTTTCCAGTTAAACACCATATGCAACCCTGATGATGAAGATTGAGGTAATAAAAGGATCCCTGATCATCCATCATTTAGATCCATCATTTAAAATGAGTTTTGCATACAATGACACACGTGTAAACATTAGTTTTCAGATGAATACCGTGACTGTGATAGCACTGACATTTTGCTAGAGCTAATTTCAAACATTTATGATTTGCTCACCACAAAAGAATACTGGTGAGCTTGTGAGTGTGCGAAACATCTGGGGAAATGCTGCATCTGCAATCAAAGCCAGCAGAGTAGAACAGCAGGCACATTTTATTTACAGCTTTAGACGTTTATCAATAACTCTCAGTTATGTGACTGATGTTCAGTGTTACTCAGGCATGAGGCTAACAAACCTCTTAATAGACTAGGATTAAAAGTCAAATGCTGAAGGAATATATTTGTAGCTGCAGTATTTACTAGTAATATAACAAATTGCATAATTTGTAAAGTCTTTGGCATAGTGATTCTCTCAAACCACAATACATAGACACAACCTGAATATAATTTGGCTTTAATTATAACTGTGATAGTAAGCACTATATGAAGTCTATTAATCTCTGTCATAGTTCTTTAAGTTAGAAAGGTAAACTTTTCTTTTGAAAGCATGACTCAACTGTAGAATAAAAGCAAATTTAAAATGTAAAATCTCCATTTTGTATATACTAGCAGCATCCAAAAAAAAAACCAAAAAACTGGGGAAGCAGAAATAACTAGCACAAAAAACATCACATTTAAAAATGTAAAATCATTGACAGCACAAGCTAAACCTTTAAACATGATAGATAATTGCATAGCATTTGAACGCTGATTATTAATTTGGATTCTGTACTATGCTTGCAGCTAAAAATTACTCTGGCATTAAAACCAGAGCTAAACCCAGGCAAACAGTGTGTTATTTTTACAGAACATCTATGTTTGATTACAATACCAGAGGGAGAAGGAAATACAGACAGAATGGCCATGCCTACACCTCTTACACGACAACAAAAAAGTGGCCAATAGTTCCTCCAGTGCTCCTGATGCTCAGGTGCCAGAATCCCTGGTGCTCCTGAAGGAAAGCTGCTCCCAAGCTCTGCAGTTGGGGAATTCAAGCACAGGCACAGCCAGAAGAAGATAGCAAATGCTGTCTCTGCCCACAGAACAACTGAGGCTGTCAGGAACCTTTCTGGTGACAAGATCTCAAACATTTTTCCTGGATAATTCTTATTCTACTGTGAAAGACCCATAGAGGAAAAAAAAATATATCCACCTGTTGATTAAACTGTTCATCCAGAAGATAGGGGTAAGAATTCAGGAATAAGAACTTCTGTTTCTCCTGTCTTGGGCCTAGACTAGAAATAGCTTTGACTCATTAATTTTCTAATGACTAAAGGTGACACATTATTTATGTCATTTCATAACTGTCTCAAAATATGAGGTAGAATTATTTCTCCTGTTATTGGACAGCTGTTTCAAAACCTCTCTCCTCCAGTATTCAGAAATCTTCTAATTTCCAGTCTAAATTTATTCATTGACAGTGTTACCCATGTGGTTTTAGTTTAATGGCAAATTTTCCTCTTAGATATCACTCCTAAATTATATTACTAGGGCATATTTTACCCTTTCTGTGACTTCACTTTACTGGAATAGACAAAAAAGTTCTGTTTGATTGCTCTTTCCTTCCCTGATCTTGTCTGCACCTGTGCCAAGGGTAGTCACCTTTTATGAAAATAGATGGTAAAAAACATACACAGTACCCTACAGAGTATCCTTTGGCTTTAATAAATATGTAGTATATCCCAGCTCAGCCCAGAGAATAAAGTTTTGAGTACTCAGAAGAGAAAGACAAGGCATACATGGACAAATTTACATTCTCTGTATGAGTAATTCCAAGCCATCAGTCCACCTTCTTCACTGGGTATAATATTAATAGTTCCATAAAATGAGACAGTCATCTGATCCACAAAAGCCACACTAAGAAGTGCACAGGTGTAGATAATAAGTATGTGTATTTGCATAAAGCAATAACTGGGCCTATGTTATTTCATTCCTCCTATCCTGGCCCCAGCACTAATTTATAGGGTGACTGTCTAATTGTCTAAGAAGGCTGAAGTGGGAGGTATTAAAAATATATTTTAACTAGAACTTGAATGACCAAAAATATAAATTGGCCCGAGTTTGACTTTCAACAGACAGAAGGGAATCCAGTTAATGCTGGATCAACAGTGAAATATATTTAGAAATGCAATAGAAAATGCCCCAGTCGATCAAGGACCTTTTGAATCTCCTCGTTTTCTTTCTTACACATGCATAGAAGTATCCTGCACACTTGCTATTTTTTGTTTTTTGCATTAAGTCTGCTTTTATAATACATCTTGCCTATTTTTTTTTATATTGGAGATGAGTCATGTCACACTCCAGTCACCACTAAAATCCTACTTCTTGTACCTACGTGGGTATCAACATATGCTTGGGTTATTAGAGATTTCAAGTAGAAATTTAAAAAAAAAAAATTAAAATACCATAAGGTACTCTACTCTAACTGGTCAGATAATCAATGCTGAAATATACTGAAAGCATTAATTCTTTAAAAGAGTAATGAAGACAGTTCTGCTTATGCTTTCCCTTGTGAAAGTAAGAAAACTGTGGTCTGAAAATCTCCTGTCTCATCACAGGGCTCCTACATGTTCTGTTTCCAGAGACTTTTTGCTGTTTGAAATTAATTCTAATTTTAGGGAGACACTGAAACTCAAGATAAGATAAAATGCTAAGAGCCATGCATACCTTCTTTTTCAGTCCTTTTAAGTGCATATGTTATTGCCCACACACATCCAGCATATAATTGTTGGCAGTGATGTTTTTTGGCTGGCACATCCTTTGGTGGTTGAAGGTTCCTGTATTGCTAAAATGAAATTGTATGACTGCCTCAGAGCGAGACAGATAGGGGGGTGGGAAAAGTTCATATTGACATACTGCACTTTCCCAATTAAGTTAAATATCACCACACTCAGAAAATGCTCTGCTGAGAGATTTGGTCTCTACCTTTGCTACAAGATTTTGGCAGTGTGTTGGCATTTAGCAGTTAATTTTGCCAAACAGCAGACAAGACTAGGACAAAAATGCCTCCATTATATTTCTGACTGTCTGGCAGATTTACATTTGACCAAGGGCAAATCTCTCAGATGAATATTTTTAAAGCTAGAGTGGCTCATCCAAATTATCTCTTTTCAGCTGCTGGGGATGCGTGATATTCTCTGGTAATCAGAGGGCAGCAATTTCTTATTGGGCACCTGAAAGAGCAAAAGATAGAGGCCACATAGAAGCCACTTTTGTTTCTCATCATTTACAGGCTTAGGATCACTTGATTAGACAAAGGATAGATAAAACTTGGACAGTGTCTGCAAATTTCACATCGTCCTGCCAATTTGCCTGAAGCCTTATCTGGAAAGACTGCTTTAAGATGTCAGAGGGAAGTTCATCCTCATGCTCACAGAAGCTGCCAAAAAGAATGTAATTGTGACAGGTTTTGTTTTTTGTTGTTGTTTTTTTGAATGTGAATACCATCAGTTCCTTTCACACAGACTCCCAAACAACCATCAGATGATAATGAATTTCTGTCAATACAGACCCGAGCCAAATTTGAACTGGCAAGCTACAAATGAAAGGCTCTCTATCTGTTACCTATCACCTGGGCTATCCATTCCTTCCTGCTCACACTTATTCCTAATTTACAAATAAACTGTCATTCAAAGTCAAATACTAAAATTAGTTGGGGAAAATAAAGAAACACTGTTTAAATACACACTTCACACCCAGATTTTACAGTAGCAGCAAACAGTGAAGCCATGAAGTGGTGAGGAAATACACTGGGTGCACCATTACTGCAGCTACAAGTGCTTTCTCTGAAGTGTTAAGCACAATTCAATATTCAACCAGGACTTTTCATTTTTGGTCCAACCTCACCCACTGTCACTGAAGGAGGATATAGGAGAAGACCTTATACTTTTTTTTTACATAAAGAAGCTTCCCAGATGAGAAATCCTGAAGAGGAAAGGTCTGAGTCCTCCATATTTCAAACACGAAACAGCCAGAGTCCCTCACTGCTCTGGTCATGAAAATGGCAGTAAAAACTCAACTGATTCCAGAACCAGCTCTGGCAGCAAACTCTGATACCTACTGTGGTCTCAGCCTTCCCGCGTATGGAGGTCATCAGACCTACCAATGGGAGATGACACAATGCCACTTGCAACAACAGGAAATGAAACTGAGACTGATTTCATTTGTTACATCTTGATCGAGTGGACTGGGTAATTCTAGAGGCTGTTGATATTTTTTAATGTGTTCTGACATTCAAAGGATTTCTACATAGTCCCTACCAGGAATGAACTGAAATTTAATTGCTCACTGCTTTTGCAAAAACACTTCCCATTTCCCAGCTAGACTGTATACACTGTATTTTAAAACAGTATCATCTATTAAGTGAATCAGTTTGCAATGCACACAAAATGTCTGGGGATTTGTTTTGTGCAGCAATGAGGAAATAGCTGAGAATGAAAGACCAAGAAAAAGAATGGATATGGGGATGGACCTAGGGCTGAGAGAAACATCTCAACACCCAGTGAACGGAAGAAATACCTATCCAAGACCAGCCACAAAGTAGGTTCACAGATAAACACTACTGAAACAATGAGGATGCAAAAAAAAAAAAAAAAAAAATCTCTTGAAGAAATCTAGGCATGGCTTTCTAAACAGCAAAGCCACTCCATTAGCAGACTCATGTTCAAACTCCCAGTGCTCTTCCACATAAAACTCAAGTTTTTCACAATGCCATAAAACCTGGCATCATCAGAGCCCATTTAAAATCTTTGTTCTAGTAGACTGAATGAAATGAAGGAATAGATGAGGCTAAACAAATTCAAAATACATGTGAATGGCATTTAGAAATTTAAAGAAAATATCTTTGTCTACATGTGGAAGCTGTACGCATCGATTCTACAGACCAAGTGGGAAAGAGGCCTCAGTGTTTATCTCATGTACCTGTGGCTTTGGCTCTTAGCAGGGAGCTTTCAAACACTCCTAACAGAACAGAGCCCACACTGTTTAATTTAAATTGAAAGATTTCTTAACCTGAACTCCCCTGACTTTATCATGAGGATTTCTTCCTTCTGGGTCACTCAATCTCTGTCTCCAGTGGAGCAGGAGCATGGTTTAAATTGACCCTTTTGCTGTAACCTCCCACCTGCAGCACTGCACCTGTTGAAACAACCCTGGGTACAGGTAGGGTTCTGAGAACCTGAACCCAGTGACAGCAGCCCACTGTGATACACACAGTTCACGAGACAAGGTTGAACAAGTAAATTAGTTAAAATGTTTCAAGTACCAAAAAAGCTGACAACAATTTAAAAATATGAAATTAACTAACCTCAACCTACATAGAAAAAAGGGACCAATTAATAATTTGTTTAATAATTAAACCAAATGTCAGATAAATGCCTCCACTTTGGTAGCAGTGGCACATGGTCCATGACTATATACTGTGGTTTCAGAAAACCACTGTCAGTGGTTTTCATTTAAGAGCAGCAGAGGTCCCACCTATAGGTGGAGACCTTTGTTCCTCTGCCACCTGCAGCCCTGTGGTTACTGAAAATAAGGGCTATTACATGTGCAGTTTACAAAACATTAGTATTTCATATTCCTCTATGTTAATTACTAATGGAATGCAATTAACTGATTCTCTCATGAACTGTGATACCAGATATAACAAGCCTGATTCCTTTCTCACTGTGACATAAATTAGCAGTAACTTCATTAATGCAAATAACATTATATTGTATAAAAAGGATGAATGGATGAAAATAGAAACGAGTTAGGATAATCCAATATCAGGACAACACATTAGAACAATACATCAAGCCAAGTAATAACAGAAAATATTTTAAAGGACTAATACATTTTTGAAACACTGTTATGATAATGTGTTCAAAACTGCATTTGTTGCATTTCTAAAAGCCTTACAAAATGCAAGGAAGCAGTCAAAAATGCAGATTAGGGAAGGCTACCTGATGTCTTGGCTATCCTCTGCTGAAAAATAGTAGCAAGCACAGAATTTGATGTTTCCATTTTCAGCTTTAAGGGATTAACTTTTCTCCCTCATACTAATTTAAATTTCACCTTAATTTGCCTCTCTAAGCTGTGTGTTTGAGTTTTCTAATTAAATGTAAATACTTAGTACATTTTTTTAAAATAATGTGGTTTAAATTCTGTAAGAAAGTAGCACGTAGTCTTTAAAAATGTCATATCTGAAAAAAACCTAAAGCTTTACTTACAAATAACAAGACTTCAAAGGTCAGAAGTGAAATGTTTAATTTCTATGACTGTTGTCTAGAATCTTCCTAGCCTCCCACTAGTGGGCTTTTAGGCACAGCCTCCAAAGGTCAGGATCTTAAATGTGATAGGAATTAAGAAAGGTACAAACATTTCTTAGAGGCTGCAGTTTGGCACACAGATAGTTAAAGGTTCCATGTGTTAATAAGTTGTCCATGATTCAGAAAAATCTCTATTTACCAAGATCCAAACTGCACAGTCTGGTTGGGGGAGAATAAGTGGATAAGAAGAACAAGAAATACCATCCCCCGCTGGATACACACCACTGATTCTTTTGCACCTAGCAAGTAGAAGGGCTTGACAAGATATATTTGTTTTTCAGTTAATATTCATAAAAGGTGTGAATAGGATTCAGAACTTTTTAGTACAAAGCAAATCCAAACAAAAGGAATACTCAAATTAAAACTCTCATTTTTTCAAGACACAGCAGCCTTTTCTAAGCTTTATTAGAAAATTATCATGCCAGCTGTCTCTTTTCCCTGACTGTTATTCACACAATATGCCTCTCTCTTGTTTCTTTTCAGCTTTGTACATGTATAATAATGAGTTTTCTAGAATGGAAAACCCAGCGGAATATTAAAATTGCAAAGAGCAGCTCTTTGAGTTAATTTCACCAAAGTGCATCACAACATAATACAGTGTAGTAAGAATGAATTTCTAATAGGAATTCATTCATGGAAAAATTAATTAAAGAAAATGTTATTGCTAATATAGCTTTTCATATATGTGCTGTTATGTATTGGCAGTAATAAAAGCTAAACATTCAAAAATCCAAACTGCACATGACATAGTTCCTGCCCTGTTTCATGAAAAATAACTTTTCACAATAACATGGCACATATTGACTCTAGAAATGTAACTTATTATGATATTACTGAAATACAAAGCAGGGGGAAGGCCACTCCCCACAGATATTTTTTACCAAATTCTTAAATTAAAAAAGAAGCTCTATCCTTATCAAAATGAAAGTTAGTAGATCAATATTTTCATAATAATATTAATCAAAAATGTAAGAATAAAATGAAATTTCCTAATAAAAAAAAAAGAAGACAATGTCAACATAAAAGATTGGGATATCACATATTAAAAAAAAACCTTGAGGAGTATAGTAATAGAGGTAGGATGAGATTCAGTGCAGTGAAGGGTATGTAAGTGGAGACTAAAAATTATGAACCTGGGCTGCAACTAGGACACTGAAAAGGGGAGGGAGAAAAAGATATATAGGATGATACATATAGAGTTTTAAAAAATGGCAAATATGATCACAGATTGAATACATCAATCAGTTCATTTTCCAAAGAGCTTAAAAAAATCCTCCCAGAACTGCTTAAAGCACTGACAAGGCCCTGCCTGGGTTCCTGTGTACAGGAGGGAGTTGCAAAAGATGCAGGGAAGTATAATACAGGAATTAGGAAGGGTCAAACTATCAAATAAAAGGAGTCCAATATGAATTGCCTCATTTGGGAAGTCAAAAAAGTCTGTAGATAGAAATATTTGTTCAAGGGGGAAAATCAAGCTAAAAACCAGAGCTGGAACAGAAACAAATGGTCATGAACAAAATCAGGTATGAATAAACTTAGCCTAGGGATTAGGAGTCTTCTACCCATCAGAGAACCAAAGCACAGACTCAGCATCCAAAGGTAGAAAAAGATGCTTCTTTTAACTTAGAATGTGATAGATTGTGAAAATTGTACGTGAAATAAGTGCCTGTGATAGAAGAAGACCAAGCAATATGGTTTCAGGAGATTCCTTCCAATCCTAAATTCATAAATTCATATTCAACTATGCAAATTATGCTCACTCTGTGTCAAACAGCACACATACATCTCTCTCTCATAAAGATCAAAATGTTTTCCTGTTTTTCCTCTAGTTTCAGCATGTCTCAATTATAGCTTTCAATGTTTTGAATTTTTGTTTTTCCTAATAGGCTCAAACTTGACTTAAATATTTGCTCATGAAACCACATTTATACATCTGACTTCATGTCCTAGGTACTCGCTGCTCCTGTTACACAACATTTCTGTAGCAGAACAAGCAGAAACAATCCCAAAACAAAGCAGTCTTTACCTTGGTACTCATTCATCATGGGAAATGCAAGTTTTACCCCCCTTCAGCAAAGGGGAAGCCAAACTCGAGACCTCACATACTAGATGAAAACTCTCAATACATCCCACAGTATCTGTGTCACATAAGCACAACACCAAACGCTCTGGATTCTGTCTTGGAGGTTGTTCTAGACATACACACCCAGATTTGACTTCATGAATATTTTACACACAAGTTTCAAATGTTTAGCCACACGCAGGAAAGCAAGTAATGAGCAGGCAGCAATCAGAAGGGGACAGACTGCAATGATCACAGAGACAGGATGATAAACCAGCTGCTGGCAAGGTGCTTCTCTTCCCTCAACACCACCACCTTCTTTTTTTAAGTGTGTAAAGTGCTGTTCAGAATATCTGATAAACAGAAAAGGAAGTCAAATAATGATAATTTTCCTGGAATATATTACAGATGGCTAATCATTCATGTGTCAGCTTTATTTAAATCTGTGAGGAATGAAAGTGATCTGAAAAGCCTCACTGTGCACAAAGTTACATATTTAAAAGGAAGTTTAAAAATCTGTTCAAAAGCCCTTTGAAGCTTTTTGCAGCTCTTCCCTTTATTTCAAGGCCTGTAGACATGTTCTCTTTTTTGTACCATCTAAACATCAAAATTGCAGCTCCCTTAGGATGAATGACTTGTGCTCAGAGTTGACTTTTTATCAATCATGTTAATTTGGAAATAAGCTATTGGTTTGACTTTTTATTCATCATAGTCAAAAGGGGATTGTGTTAGCCCTGTCCCATTTGCCCTTAATTAACAACCACTGAATCCCCATATTAATTAGCAGAGCTATTAGTAATTTTACATCACTCTTCACTATAGTAGATAATTGAAAGTCCAATTAATAAAACTCTGGTATTCATAATTTGTATAAACCTATTATGAAAAAATAAACCTGATTACACTATAGCTTTTTAAATGCTTGTTTATTGATATAACACTGCCTGAATTTAAAAATAATTCACAGCCTTATAAAGGTGTTTAAGTGGTGGCTTTAGTTTAATTCATCTGGTATATGAAACTTCTGAGATGACAGACTCCAGTACCTCCTGAAAGAACCCAAGAAATAATTGCCACTACTGGAAATGAGCAACATTTGGGCACATGTCGTTTTTGGAGACTTTTTTTTGCATTTACAAAACCATGAACCTTCATTTTTATTTATAACACAGCACCAGAGACTGATTGATTCCTGCTTGTGCACAGGAGGTGCGATCCCGAAGACAGCAACTTTAAATGACAGCTACAGCTTAATTGGCATCATCCAAGGGAAGCTGTCCTGCAGAAGCACTGAACCTTCATTTCCCTAAGGCACCTTGGCCTTGCCACATCCCTAGTCAGCATCACTTTTGCATTTTCAGATAAAGTGCCTCAGGGCCCTTTGCTGGAAGATCTATGCCAAGGACCTCTGAAACCATGAAGCCCAATGCCTTAAAACTTTTTGTCACAGTCTTTGATGGAAACGAGGCAGAGATTTACATTAATAAAAATCTGGACAGGTGAAAATTGTCAAAGATGCTCAGGTGACAGTGGCAAGATACTCAAAGCTGAATCAGTCCTGCTTACCCTGTACCCACAACACAACTTCTGAGGGTTAACCATAAAGTCAATGGTTATTCCTCAAAATTCAATTAATGCCATTTGATCCATTTCAGAAGTCTACCAGATAAGCTAAAAGGTAGAACAGGTAGAAATATCATTTGTAGGGGAATCTATAGCTTCTGAATTGCAAAGGAAACAACAAATCATAAATGCAACCCGTTGGACAGGCAACACCAAATTTATTTTCAGATACTTGCCCAAAACCTTTCATCAAGAGTAATTTATCTCTACCTGCTTTCCTAACAGTATTTCCACTGCTTTTAACTGGTGTTTACAAATCCTTGTGCACAGATTCCAAGGGCCTTCAAGACCTTCTGTGAACTCTCGTTACATGAGGTTTTTAAAACCTGATGTATGTTAAATATTTCCTGTTCAAGTCAGTGCAGTGACTGAGTACTCACAGCCCACAAAGATGTTAATTCCTTTTCATTTGGGTTTTTATCCTGGGTTATAGTCTCTGATCATCACTTAATATTTCTTTATAGATGATTTATAAATATAGTGATAAAAGCCTATTCTCCAGGATTTTGAAATCTTCTGTGTGAAATAAGTGACTACTCTGATTTAAATTCTAGGAAGACATTCAAGAAGTCACTGTTTCCTCACCAAAGAAATTCATTTAAATTTCAAGTTTAAAGTTAAGTCTAATTCTGCAACCCTGTTTAATTAAGAAATCTTTAGCTCTTTTCACTGAGGATTTGTAACTCCCTACTGCATTCTCACTAGAACTAGTTAGATTTGCTGAGTTTAATTTTTATCACATTTCTCTGGCTTTCTACTTCTGTCATGTACTCCCAGGCAAAAACCACCTGTTAAAAAGCCCTACAAGCTTTCATTTGTAATAAGAGGTTAAAAATTAGAGAAAAGCAGCAGAAATGTATGCCAACTCTGACATTCCCTCAGGAAACGTTGCAAGTTAGGGAAATTTTTCAATATTATGAACTAAAGGCTTAGGCTGTCATTTCTGTGGGAATTGCTGATATTCTGCTGCTATGACTTTTGTGCAAATGAAACTCTGTGTGGGTGAGAACTGTATTTAAGTAGAGTGGCTGTGAATTTATAAAATGCAGACAAGATGTTCTACTGCAATTTAGTAAGAATTTGCAATTGCAAACAAACAGGAAACATACCTCAAAGCCAGCTTATCAATATGCAGGTGAAAGAGAAGAGAGTATCTCCCACTACAACCTCTCTTCTCCACTCTTTCCTTCAACTAAATGTATTCTCATGTCACAAAACATTGCTCAGGAAAGCACTAATATGAAAAGAAATGATACCTATTTAATATATCAGCATCTTGAAAGGATCTCCACCTCGAGTTGTGGTTTGTGGAAAAAAATGATACATCTGTAATATAGCTTGATTTTATAATTTACTCTTCCTACTTTTGAAATTCAAGATGGTGACTCACTTTCCAGCACATCAGCAACACAATACAATATTGATTCTGTGAATTAATTTCCTAAAGCTACACAGAATTTCCAGCATCCAGGTATTTTGATCATCTCCGTCACTCATATTTTGTAATCCTTTGGAAGAAGCTATGGTTATAAACCAAATGGCAAAGAAAATATTTGCAATATTTCTTAAAATCTATCTAATATCTTTTACAAAGCCCCATTTTGAAGGATTTTTAAATAGCTAGAATACCAAACTTCTGATTTATTTTTTTTAAACAGAAGTGTTTCACCCATTTCTCTAAAGAAAAATGAAAGCACTCTTCTTATTGACTTTTTTTAAAGTTTCCATTTCAACAGCAGCCAACAACAGGAATCTTGGCAACATCAGTACATCTCAATTGCAGACATGCATTTTAGTGGTGTATCCAACCCCCTTTTTTAATTCTGTGAGCAATACACATACTGGTATCATTACCTTACCATAGAAGGTTTTTCCCTGCTTTTCCCTCCTGCTAGTAAGGAAAGACACTGGGCACAGTGACTAAGGTATAAGAACAGAGCTTTCAGAGTGCAGAATACCACAGATAATATAGTGAAAGGAAGCAAAACTCACACCTCATTTCATACCCTAAGCATGAATATTTAGACTCAGTTTCACCATTGCTATATTTAAAGTACCTTCCCTATAATCAGCACATCACGCTGACACATGCTGGTGGTGGATCTGACCCTTTACCCACAGCAAGGCTTCCTCCCTAAGCAAAACACAGAGTCCTACATCTGAAGTGGCTATCGGGCATTTCACAGAAACACCATGACGTGACAGCTCTTCAGAAGAGGAAGGGAAGATGATAACTGGAACTTTGAGGGAAATTTTTGGAAGGATATAAGTGGAATACTAAGACTATATAATTCTTACTTGTGCGAAAAGAACCTTGGAGGCTTTTTAGTAAAAGAGGTTGCACACATTGCTGACTTTCCAAGAAATAATGCAGGATACCATTGACCTCAGCCTCAAGTGTTCCTGAAAGTAAATTGCAGCAGCTATGCCTGTGTTTATAAGGTTCAGCTAAATCACTACTCAGTTAAAATAAATGCCTGCTTTTCATTAGTTTTGATGAAATCACTAATAATGTCTCTACACTAAAAAAATTACAATCCTTTTATCTGAGGAAAATAGTCATAGATTGGTGGGTATTAGAACACCTGAAATGACTGGCCTGTTCTATTGGAATCCAGATGACCAGGAAAAAGTCAAAGTCCATGATGGGTAAACTTTCTCCCTTTGGCTGCATTAACTGTTCTACAGAACAGAATTTAGGGCATTGTTTGTTATTAAAATGTTACAACAAAGATAATCAGAGTTACATCCCATGCTGTGATGAAGTAGCAAAGAGAGCAAAGAAATTAAAACAATAATTGAAAAAATCTGGAGAGCTATGACTCCTTTTTATTAGAGATGCTATGGACTGTGTGCCAACAAGGTTGCAAACTGAAGTAGAATCTCTCACCCTGTCCTTGTACACTGTCATTCATCCTGTCAGCTCATTTCCCAACGTGACCCTGGAGATCCTCATTAAATGAAGGGGTCTTAAGTGACAAGACGGTGAAAAGAAGACAAAAAAAAAAAAAAACAGTTTCAGTAAGCTGAAAATTTTGAACTGTGCTAAGGAGATCTGCCATCTGGGATGTTGGAATGCAAAGAAAAGGAGCATTTGGAGTTGAGAATATGAGTCTAGTACGGGGCATATTGTTTCTACTCCTATGGATTCATCACTCTTCTTCAAGCCAGCATATTCTACTTCCTGTAACTTCATAAGCAAGGATCAGAATTCATCAATCAAACCTCAACAATGTCCTTGCGTCCAGCATGTCAGGAGATTAACATGGATTAATTTTGGTTCGGCCTTCACTCTTTAGTCTGCCTGCAGAGACATTCCCACCAGAAGCAGAACTACACACATTATACCCTACACTGCTATGAAGAGTCACAACTGCCCCATAACAGCCAGGCATTTTCGAGAGTAGCAGTAGATCCTTGCAGGTTTTAAAGAGGATATTTTTATCATTGTAGAGGTGTGCATATGTAGATGAAAGGAAGAGAGAAGCCCCGCCAAGTCTTACTCATCTGATGGCAGACAATTTCTTCACCCTGCACCTATTTTAAGACATCTTTTAAAAGTATCTGTACCTACAAAGAAATAGGCAGTGTGTATTTCAAGGAGACATTTAGAATCACACAGTTTGACAGCAGAAAATGGGATAGAAATTTCTCTGCCCAAAGAGCGGATGGCCTTTCAATAAATCTTTAGAAACAAACACCTCCATGACCTTGAATTTAAGTGTAAAAAAATTCGTGACCTTGAATTTAAGTGTAGAAACATTCTGTTCTGCATAGGATTATCTGTTAAACATATGCTATACCTAAAGTAGGCCACTGAATACCAAACAAATAGCAACTAAGAAGGAATTACCTGAAATTTGTTATTTCTGTGTTTTGACTGAATAATCAAAAGAGTTCTTCCTCTAGTAAGTATTCAGAGCCTGTCTCTCCTGCCCTGCCTCCAGGAGTTTAAATTTTCTCTTTAGCCTATCTATAAACATTTATCCATGTCATGACAAGTCCAGAAGAATTTGAGACTTCACTGTCACATCCCAAAATCGGCCTGCACGACTGATTCTGCAAACATCCTGCTCTGCCACCTGGGCAGCCAACACAGCAGAGGCTGAACACCACCTCAAACAGCCAGGTGGGCAGCACTTTGCTGCTTCCCTGAGTCAGCAAGGCCTGAAACAAGGAGGATCAACAACAATAATCCTGCCACCTTGCCAATTCTGTCCTGTTCTCTCCTAATGTACCCGGCAGTAAAACTGGAGAGCTAAACATATCAGTTGGTTTTTTCCTGTTTTGAGCATAGAGCACATATTAACAAAGAACAAATTATTCTATTTTTTCATCATTCCTTGAGAAATGAAGCATCACTGTGTGCTATCACAATGGTTTATTTGCTGTGGCATTCAGTTCAGAATGTTCCTTTAAAAAATTTATAGCCTCATTAAAGTGAGTCCTTGTGAGGAGAAGGAGACTGGCAGGAAGAACTGAGGTAAACAGAGTTTCAGGCTGTGTCAAGGCTACAGATTTCTGCCAGCATCACTGCAATGGCTGTGGATAAGTAGCAGTTAAATCCTTGCTATTGGAAGAGTTCACTGGAATACTCATAAGTGTGACCAGCATAAAGTGCAGCAACTCCATCATAATGTTATCCTGGGAAAGAGTTTCTACCATAGGCATAGACTTCATACATGAAACCAGAGACTGATACATGTCTCAACTTCTGTGGAATAGCTATTCATTTCATTCATGCTTTTTACCCTCCAACTCTAAAATTTTGGCTTCTCTAACTCAGTAAAATCAATTCTTCAAAGAAGTTCAGAGAAATGATACCTGGCAGATCAGAAATGCACAACAAACATGAGAGATATTCAACAAACTGGATTAAAAAATGCTTAACTTGCCACCTTACTGCCTATAGTACTTCTTCCCCTGTAAATCAGGCTGCAGGAGGACACAGCAGGAAAAAATGGTGCACAGAGAGGTCAGTGACAATGCTGAATCAGAGCTCCCCAGCCATCAGCAGAGCTGGTCTCATCACTGCTCACAGCAGCGCCAGACTGACTCATCCCAGGCAGGACTGAGCGTCTCAGCACCTGCAGCCTGGTTCCCATCCATCACCTGCAGAGTCTGCCCTGGGATAACTGAGACACCACTGCACTGATTTTCCATCCAAGAGGGGCTTGGCTTTGAATGCTGCCAGGGGAGACTTTGCAGAGGCTGATTTATACCAGGCATCTAAAGCACCAAGTGTACCACTTTTAATTTGCATCATGAACGCAGCAAATGATTTATTACTGTTATCCACACTGATTTCTCTATCGCTACAAAGTCAGTCAAAAACTTGGAAAAGTCCTTAATTGAATTTTAGGCAAATCTGAATTTCCCTCCTCTAGAATATTTGAATAAACAGTATTCAGTATTTTTAGTATTACCTTATCACAAAGCCACTTAAAAGGATTAATTTGAGACTACAGTCTGACTCGGATGCTTTTATTTACATTAAAGATTTTACAGAATACTGCTTAAGAGCTCCTCACTAGACAAATTCACTTAAAGATATTTTCAGTTTCTGTGAAGGATCTTCTGAACTTCAGCTATAACATATTCCTGGATTCTTTTCACCCTTTATGAGCTGCAACTCCCATGTCTACAATAAAAGGCTGGGTCTCTCACATATAGGTGTTTATATGATTCTGTTCTCTATGGACTGGCTTCACTAGATAGTAAAACACCTGGAAGCCTTTAGGTACAATGGAAGAACACCAATAAAGTAACTGGAAATGTGTTTTTAATAAACTGATTCTAAATTTCCTTATATGCATCATAAGCTCTTGTATCCCCAAGAGGGCTTATTAGATACAGATAAAATGTTTTAGAAAATTCCTATCACCTAACTACTTTAAGCTGCATTAATCATTTTAAATTCCACCCAAATCATGAGCAAAAAGTCTGCGCTCATTTAATGAATATAAATGCTTTCACTTCCATAACTAAATTCTTGGGCTGAAGTTTTGCAAACATTAAATGGGAGATGTTCACAGAAAATCCATTAAACAAATAAAAGGTTGCATGTGCAAATTTCCTGTGCAGTATGCTGTGTGGAAATTCATCCCCTTTATTACTTAGCATTTTCTTTTCAAATATCAGGGTTGGATTTTAAATACTTAAAAGTCATTCTTTCAATACTTTGGATTTTTTTTTACATTTCATTACTTATAATATTTCTTGCAAAGTATTTCCTTGTAAATTATTTCAAGTCTTCCCTAGCCATGCAGGAAAAAAAAAAATGGTGAGGAATGGCACAAAAATCTGTGGACATACTCCTAATTCATTCTCCTAGATATCTCCATTGCATATAGACCACTGAAATGCAGATGCTTTTTGTGAGATTACATTTCCTGGCTCCTACATTTATTATCTAAATAAACAGCACTTAACTCTGGCAGTTTTGATTCTATGTTTCAGACTCTGACATCTCTGATCAGAAACTTTGTTTTCCTTTGAGATCCACATCGTTCTTTCCCATTTTATAGTCCGCGTCTGTGCCGAGCTGCCAGTGGGCATCCCATAATGCCACGGCTATAAACAAGAACCTGCAGATGACACTTCTTCCTGCATTAAACTCCGGCCAGCTGTCCCAGGGTAGGATGACACCAACGACTTGATGAAGGCAGCTGGCTGAAGCAAAACCTAGATCACAAGATACCAGATTAGTCAAGGATAAATGGCAAAGCACTGGGATTTGGGAATTCTCTGCTCAGTTTCTGTTTCTTCTCCATTTGTGACCTTAAGTAAATCACTCAGTTCCAGAACCCCAAGAGGTAATTAGACACCAAATTTCCAAAGATTTAAAAGTTGTTTCAGTTTCCAAACCTAAACAGATCTAAACCCTAATTAAAATTTCCAGGTCTGATCTGAGCCAAAGCTGTGAACACCAAGACTATTCTTTCTATCCCGGAATATGTCATTATAGGAGACTACTTTTGGTGAAGATTATGGCAGGGATGCATCACCTCAGTGCACTTGAGGCTCCTCTCAATTAAGCAAAAACTCTGAGAAGCCAACATGCCCTTCAGGCTCACAGCACAGAACAGCAGCTCATGGGCAGAGTTCAATGCTCTGTTTGAGGCACTCATAAAATACATTTCTGGAATACCATAAATGAATTTAGTTAGAAAACCAAAAGAAAGGCAAACAAGTTAGCTTGGAATGAGGAACTCTGCCTTCTCAGTGTGAAAAGAGTACAAAATCTCCTGTGCCACTTAAATGGAAAGTGCAGGAATTGAAACAGTTGCACAAAGCAGCTTCTTCCATCCTTTTCTGACTGAGCAAGTATGCTACAAATTCAGACTACTTACATTCAGAGAAATACTAATGCAAGAGCTTCCTTGGCATGTCACCTAGCACTCTGGGAACTCCTCTTCACAGAAGCTAAGCAACTGCCTCACTAGGTAGGAGATGTTTAAAAGTTCAAGAAGATTAAGTGCCCAAATGCAAGAGAAATAAAGTAGAAGTCTTATGTTTAAGTATTTTCAGCCTTCTTTGAAAATCAAGAACAGTATTCCCAGGTGAATTACAGCTTTGACTTCATAACTCCTAACTTTGCACATACTTTCTGTATTAGCAATAACATCTCCAATAAAACTCATCCATGCAATAAGCTCACCGAAGCCAAAGAAATTACAGTGATGACCACTTTGGTCTACTGTTTCTTAATTAGCTTCTTTCACATTCAATTGACTGTGTTTTAGCCAGCTCTTCAAAACCAAAGGTTATTGTATAGAGAGTCACTTCTTTGCTGTGCTGGTTGTAAATCACACTGATCTGCAGAAGCCTCTGCACCAGCCCTCTCCATCTCTGCTTGGGAACAGAAGGGAGCTGCCCTGTGGCTCAGCCAGCTGGGCTCTGCAGAAGGTTCTCTGCAGGGCTGGAGATTTGCAGCTGGGAGGAGTTTGGCCACAGGCACAGGACAGGTAGGCTGCCAAACATTCCCTCCTCCAGCCAGAGGAGGATGAACACTTCCACAAGTAGTATTTGGTTTTTTTATCTTCACTGGCAAATTCTCTGAAGAGCACCCTGGAAACACAAACTGGCTGGAAGCACCTGGTGCTGCAAGTCTCCCCTGGGGCGGGGAGAGGCAGAACTTGTGCAGTTACAGCGAGGGCACAGGGACACTTAGTGACACTTACTGACCTTGTTGGATGTTTAGATCTACACAAATCTCAGAGAAACAGAAAGTTTTAAAGGCTATGTCCCTGGGGTCTACAGGGAAGAAAAATACCATATTTTCCCAAGCTGCAGATTTTCAGTGCATACACCAATAAGAAGAAACATGTGCAATTTCTTGGCCTTTCCATATGTATTTCCCAAAAGAATACAAAGTGGGTCACACATGAATGGAGACACAGATGAATTTCTACCATCAAATATTAACAAGTCTGAGCAATTTTTTAAATCTGAAACTCATTTTGTTAGGCACTCCTGAACACATTTGAGGTTTGGAGTTAACACCCACAAGAGTTCAAACACACATGCAAGTTGTCTCGTAAATGCCCTCCACTACAAAACACTTTTGTGCTTCCACACAGCTCTCTTCACGCCATCCTTCCATATCTGAGACCAGGGCCTGACATCTCTTCCATCCCACTCTCTGTAAGCTGAGTGGATCTGCTCTCCCTTCTCCAAAGACCACCCAGCCAGGCCTCTGGTTTGGAGCTCTCTGAATCAATTCCTGTCGTGAAGCCTCACTCAGAGTCCACACCTTGGACACATCTCAGTGGAGAGGACACATCTCTCAGTTCATTCCTACTTTCCTTCTTTAGGGTTCTTCTGTTCTTTAAACTATATTTACTACAAGGGTTCAAATCCAGTGTGAAGTGTTTCACAGGTCCAGGCAGAGGTGGAAGGGCAGAGAAGCAGAATCTTGTCTAGACAGTTGTTGAGGTTGGTTGGGTTTTTATATAGAGATGGTTTGAACTTTGCATAATCATTCAGGATGGATTTTCATAGCTCCTCAGGCAGATTCATGTATTTTAGCTGTCCCTAGAGCCCCACTCAATATTTTTTTGGACTTGCTTAGAATTTGGAGTTGCCACTGCTTTTAATGGATGCCCCTTCAAGCAAAGACATAGATGTCTTGAAATGTTTATAAGAAAACACAGGAATCAAACACAAGGAAGTTCACTACTTAAGCTGTGTTAAAGAAGCATCATTTCAGTGGAGACAAGAGAAAAACAGCACTGCAGGTCCATATGGTGAATAAGGTACTGAAACTTATTTTCTATTTTCTTACAATTCTTAATTACAGCAAAAAGGGATAAATCTTTTTTATGGTTTTTGCTCCAATAAACATGTTACAATCACATTCTGAAATTTTACAGTCCCAATAGGTCTACATATTCTAGGAGGATTAGCACAATTTTTTCTCTTTTTTGCCTTTTTCAGGATAGCCACAATATTTCAGGGCCTAACATAGCTGGAGCCCAGCTTTAACAGCAACCCTCAAATACTTCCTTTATAATTTAAATACATATATAACTAAGGAAAAAAGGAATAGAAAGCTAAAAATCCATTTTGAAAATCCTTCTCTCAGGAATCTAGCCCAGAGTGCTAAAGAACAAAGCATTTATCTTCATTTGCAGGGAACAACATAAGACAACTTGGTCTCCTTTACCCCTTGTGATTTGTTTCAGCACCCCAAATGTCTGAAAAACAACACTGCTATTGTACTTATCAGGACTCACTCTATATATTTATTTTTTTTAATCTTCTAAAAGGCACAAACAACCTGTCAGATATATTCAAGTATATGCAAAATTCTAACTAGACAGACAAAAATAATCTTTGTTCTTTTTCCCATGTGCTCTGTGGGAGTTTTGTCTTGTTTGTGTGATTGATCAGTTTGTATTTTACTTCAGCAAAATAATTTTTCACACACAGTACATGCAGTTTGGAAGCAGAAGAAAAATATTCCAGCCAGAGCTTTTGCTGGACAATGTAAAGTCAATACAGAGAACTGCAATGTTCAACAAGATTACAAAGTGTCCCACCAAATAACATTAGAATCCTTCTGAGAAATAATGATTTGAGTTTTTCTTACTCAGTACCCAGGTTGTTTCCTGAGTGGTTGGGAGGGTGGGGTGGGTGATGAACTCCAAACAAGATTTTTAACATCCACTCTATTTCCTGTGAAAAATAAGCCCTTTGGGGATCAAATGGCAAATGAAACATCAGAATATTGGCAGAAGAAGTTAAAGCCAGCAATGAATGCATCAGTCACCTTCAGAAAAGGTCACATTTCTTTTGATCATTCTTCAGTATGCTGCAATAATAGAAGCATAGCTGTACTTCCCATGTATTCCTCTTCGTGTTCTCCCTTCCCAGCCGACCTTACTAAGACGGCCTCTATGAATCCCTATTTTGCCATCACAGTATAGTAATGCTCTTTTTGTCAGCAATGAAGGTGAAAGATAGTCATGCTATCTTTGAACTGTACTATTTCGAAGATAGTTCCTTGCTTTTGCCCCTAGCAATCTTTAAATAAATTTGTTAATCATTAAGATTGCTTCCTATAACTTATCCCACAGCTGCCTTTCTTTTTGACACTGAGTTTTAAACTTGCTTTCCTTGTACATCTCAAACATCCTTGCTAATGTAAGTCAATGGGAGACTGAGGCATGTACAGAAGGCAGAACTACAATCACTGTCCATAAATTATTTTTAATTAATAGCAAATCTTCAGCATTCTTTACACAAATGTGTTGACAGGCTATGCATTTCCTCAACAGAATTTACTTCTGCAAAACACCCATATAAACCAAATCCTTGTATTTTCTTCCCTTTAGTTACAGCAGCATTTACTAAATTGGTGAAACTTTACAAAATTTCTACAGTCAGAAGGTTAAAAGCCACGAAAGTGAAAGATATCACTACAACATTGCAGACAGTTTTGTGCAGATTTCCAAAGCTAAAATTGTACTTCATCCTCGGCGTAGCATTTTTCCCTCGTGCGAGTGCATGTATTCTGCTAATCACAGTCATCACTGCATCCTACTTCACTGCTCAATGACGGGGGGAAAGGATCTTTCATTCCCAAAATAGCTCTGATCTTATAAGTGTGCTCATCAGCCAGTTTAGACAGTGCCATCTAATTGAAGTCAATCACAGAAAAATTATTAAAAAACAAGTTTGAAAGAGCAGCGTGTATGTGGCAACAATGCAGTAAACCCTCTCACAGCCTTCTGCCTTCAGAGTATTTGTTGCTTCTGCAATATGTAACTTGATCATTTTTCAAGACAGGAATTTTTAGAATCCTCTACAAATAACTCACAGTATCAATAGTAATCAACACAGCAGGAGTCACCATCTTTAACATTCCTATCTTTTTTTTTTTCAGAACCATACTGCTTTTTACCCAGAAGTTTAAAGGAGAATCCTGTAATTTCTGGGGAAAAAAAAAAAAAGCAGGTTGCTGTTTCAGTGTGTTTTCCAAATACCCATCCCTTACTGACACTCTGAGTGACCTTAGGCATTTCAACTGACCTCTGTAAGCCTCAGTCAGCTCAGCTAAAAGACAGAGTCCCTCTGAAAAGCAGATGTTGTATGAGAGCTGCGTTTTCTTGGATAAATGTATTTAAAATTAAAAAAAAACTATGACTGTTCAACGACCTTTCATTGCACTTAATGTCAAGGGCCTTTCTTTTAGAGACTGAGTGTCTATCCAGAGTTGCTAATGCAATTTAAAGGAAAAAAAGAGAAAAATCAAATTGTAACAGCTCAGAGAGATGCAGAGGTAGGGATTGCCTTTTCATTGATATTGTATGCTTTGGCTCTATCACATCTTTTTTCTGGGTCTAATTCACGATAAATCATTTATAGTATTGTAATAGTATAATAATAATCATGCAGATTTTCATTTAAGTTCTGTGTTTATGCTGGGTCTTTCATGCCAAAACATCTCAAAATGCATCCAAACTTAAACTTTTATCAAAAAACAAACCAAAAAAAAAAAAAAAAAAAAAACCAAAACAAAAAAAAAACAACAACAACAACAACCAAAAAACCTGACAGGAAGCTAAGAAGCAACCCTGGGTATGTGCAAGAGAAAACACAGTTTACATAATGAGGATACAATCTCCCACCACATCCCTAGGCCCTGCCATCCGAGCATGGATGTTTGCACTTGTCAGGTGCCGGTTCCACGCTGCGCTGAGCAGCTGTGAGCCACCAGCAGAGTGAGCAGGGCAGGGTTTGGTGCCTTGGGTGACTGACAGCCCCAGGGCTGGGGACAGCTCTGGCAGTGGCAGGAGCAGCCCCTGGGGTGGGCAGGAGCGTTCATCAGCTCCTCTGCCAGTGACTCAGCACATACACACACATTCCAGAATGGTTCAGTGTAATCTCCTGTAGACTCTAAATCCTTTTAATCACTGCCTGCTCTTTTCACCATTGCATCCCCCTGCTTTTGCTTTTTAAGAAAAGATATTCCAATATTCACCAATCTTTTTTTTTTTTTTCCCTCAAGTCCAGAGAATCAGGTGTTATTTTATTCATCTAATAAGGCTAAATCAGTTACCAGTTACTTTTTAACTGGATCCACCCATGTCTGCATTTAAATGAAACTGTTTTCAGTGCAGCTCTCCAGGAAGTATTGTCTTAAGAAAGGCCACATCCTGCTTACTATTACATCCTCCATTACACAAGTGCAACGACTTGCAAAGCACAAGTACATCACTATTTCACACTGTAAACCCATCCCAAGTTTCTCTCATCACCAGTGCTCCCATAAGTATGAGGAAAAATGGAAAGAAAAACTAAACACAATATTACAAATTCCCACATTTCAAACCCGTAACTGCTTCTAAGCTTTTGCCAAACCTATATGTGCTGTAGATCCTTGCTGTAAACATGCTGGAATGTCAGCTTTAGAGTGCTGTTAACTCCGTTTAATGATGAGCTGCACCCACAACTGCAAGAAAAGGTGACAAAGAAGCTGTTTTGGTGTTTGACTTATCCTCATCCCCAAACTACACAGTTTATCTGAAACATCTGGTTGCAGCAGACTGTGGCAGAAATCTCACGCAGAAAGTGAATTCTTGGCATCTTTGAGGAGCTATTGCACAGGGAGGGAGGAAACCCATCCAGATCACCTGTGCCTGTCACCTTCCCAGTGGCCACTGCCCACTTCCTTGAGGAGGACATCACATGTTCCTTCCTGTCCAGCCCTCCCAGTTCACAGCCTGGTACTACCAACAATGAACAACAAAAGCAGTAATTATTTATTAATAAAGAGAGATGACAAGTAAGAGGTTTAATGTTACAATTTTGCTATTAAACAAACAGAATTACTGTAGTTTTAATGTATATTCATTATCTTGTGTTGGCTTCAGTTCTATGTGTAAAAAAAGAAATGGTATGGCCTTCCTAATAAATAAAATTCAAGTACTGTTTATGCTTTGCAGCCTTGCAAACAGTAGTTGACTTTATCACTTGAAAACATTCTGAATAATTTTGAATCATTCTCTGAAGACTACTAACTGAATTCCCTTAGATATTTTGGGAGTTTCTTTTTACATTTAGATACCTGAGTTGATACCTGAGGACTGTTTAATTGTCCATGCACTCAGACCAACACAACTCACAAAAGTATCCTCACGGGCCTTATAAAAAGCCTGGTTAAAGTTGAGGTAAATAACCACTTTCCCATGCGTCATCCACAAAGGCAATAGAAGGCAATCAAGTTGATTAAGCATCCAAATGCCTTCCCCTTCACAGGCCCAGAGATATTTTCCAAGAGAACCTGCTCCATACAGGGCCCAAAGTGAGTTCATCTGCCCTGTGCCTCCCCAAGCAGACCTCTTGGCCATTTTGAAGATGAGGACAACATTTGCCTTTCTCCAGTCAACAAGAAACTCTCCCTGTTTCCATTTCCATTCCAAGGCAATGGACAGTGGTAGAGGACATCAGCCAGCCCCCACAGCACCTTGGATCTTCCTCCATGGCCCTGGAGGGACTGAGCTCCCGCAGTCTTGTCCCTCAATCTGTCACACCAGCAATGCAATAACCAGTGTAAGAGTGGGCACTGCACTTAACGTATTTGCTCTGCACAAAACATTTTTTATCCTCCCTGTGTCTCACAACCTTATCATTTCCTCACAACAGAAAGATCAATCAATTTCATAAGCAATGCCTTCCAGGCTGGCTTGGATACTAAATGGTAGGATAACATTGCCAACACCTTAATCCTCACATGCTCATACACGTTCAGCTGCAACAATTTTGACATGTGGGTCAAAAGGTTGATTTGAGAATAACCAAAGCAGTTCATAAGGTTAATTTGATAACATCCAAACCTGTAATCTGCAATCAGCTGAAGGAAAGGAAGGACCTCCTGCTGCACAGGTGGTACAAAGATACCCATGTTACCCATAGCAGCTGGGGAACAAAAATCAACAACATTGTTGTAGTAAATTCACAATGTGTACACAAACCCTTTGAAACAATGTGCATAAACACCTCCTGTGAGAAACAAAAGCAGTCAAAAATGAAAATACAACAGTCTGCTGTGATCTACACTATTTAATGTCTCACATGCAGTCATGCCTATGATTTTGCATTAATTTCATTTCTCATGATCCCAGGTTTATAATGTGAGACTGCTGAATTCTCAGGCAGGAATATTGACCTGTCAGATGTTTTTGATTTGGGATTATACATTCCCTGTATTGTAGTCCCATCCCTCACAATTACAGACTCAAAGCCACACTACCTGTGCCTTACTGCACTGCCAACAATGCTTGTGACGGCCTCTGCCTTCTGCAGGAACTGCAGAGTCAGTTTGGACAGATGATTACCCTAAAAAACCCTTACAACACACAGTCCTACACTCTGCTTTCAGACAGACACAAAAATCATTGAAAGGACCTAATTGTGACCCTGCTGGTTGAGCACACAAGCAGAGCAGTAGTGAATTATTGTTTCGTTATGTCTAGAAGAAATCACACCTTTCACAGATTCCAAAAACTAACTGGTCTCTACTTCTTCCCAACCTAGAATGCCACCACCCCTTTGTAGCAGCAGTGTCATGTTCCCCACGCCTCTCACCAGCCCAGACAATGTGTTCTTTCATTAGATTCCACATTTCCTACAGACAGACAGAATCCCTACTCGAGCTGTTCCCCAAAGAACTCTACAATGTTCCTTCCCAGAACCCTACAATATTTGTCAATAATTTCTCCTATAGATTCCCTGTAACACATTGTTTGTGTGCTCTTGATTACTTTCTACCAGGCTGCTTACCCCATTTTCCGTGGCTTATTCAGATGTTACCATGGTACCATAATAAGTACGAGAAGTAGAGACTCTCCAACAGTAGATCACCTTTTACTGCATTACCCTTTCACTGAAAAGGAAGCAATCCACTTCAGTACTACTTCTTTTTTTTTCTTTTTTTTTACTGAACTATTACTTAAAACCCCCAAGAGCTTTCTAAAATATTTGCTCTTCACAGTTTAAACTTTTTTTCCTTATTTGAAGTCTTCCACTGAGTAAGACAATTCCCAACAAAGTTATCTCAGAAAGGAAAAAAAATATAAAAACCTCCAAAAAATACAAAAAAAAAAAAACCCACCCACAAAAGAAACAAAAAAAAAAAAAAAATTACAAGAAAACCCTCACAGTTTTGAATATCAGATATGTAATGGGTGGTTATGGGAAATACAGACTCCTAATCACCACACTCCTGTTTCTTGCTAGACTCTCATCAACAACAGAACAAATCTATCTTCTATTTCAAACTTAGAAGATACCAGATTATTAAAAGCTGAAGGGTTTTTGCAAGATAATGGCAAATATCTTACGAGATCAACCAGTATTTCAAAATTTCCATCAAATAATGGCTTTTACATGCTCTAAACAGAATCAGACTTTTTGAAACAGAACCCATAGGCATCATACATAGAAGCACGTGCAAACACACCCTGCAGAAGCTACCAACCCTACAAGTCCTGTAGGCTCCGGGAAGAAAAGTTGGACAACATCAGTGTTCATACATACAACAATATTCATATTTTTCATTCATACAGATATTTTTTCCACCACTGTGTGGTGAAAACCATCACTGCTACAAGGAATGAGTAGTAATTGATCCAGAAGTGCAGGCACCATCTCAGTCTTGCACAGCTGTGGTGAAACTGCTTCAAAGTCACTTTTCCAGCAGCCAGGCAGCACCTAGAGTTTCGTTACTAAAAGCAGCATGCTGGAAGCAAGCGAACAGATAAGCCTGGGAGGGTCTTTGAAATTATTCATAGTCTTTCTGCTGACAGTTTCAGCAGAACTTTTAACATTAAACAGCTTGCAAACAGAGATCAACAGCACATCAGCTCATACTGACTACAAACTTTCTGCAGGTTTCGAGCGATACGCAGTGGGCATTAGAGTAGCTCAAAGGGTTTTTAAAAAAAGACTGTAGGAAGCTGGAAAATGCAGATATTTCAAGCATAATTCATGATCTAACTGTTGATTATGATAATTTTGTTGTGCAATATACACCGGGTAATTCTTGAAGGGAATAATTTGTATTATTTTCTCATTATAAAGCTCATTTTTTTTAGCCATTGGAAAATAAAGAAAGGCTGGATTTATACCTATTTCTTTAGTAATGGGACACTACATGATTGACAATGCAATTACCAGTGTAAAGTTTTTGATATGCCAAGTAATACTTAAAATAGAACTTCAATATTTTTCATGTACTGAGCTGTGGGTTTTGTAACAACCTGCATATTTTTCTGCAACTGAAGAAATCTTCACAGGTTGAAGAAAAATTCCTTTAAACTTGGTATTTGCGAAGAGAGACACGCATATAAGAGACATTCAAGCACTCCATGGAAAGGTTGGTGAAATTAACGTTTCAATTACATGAAGAGTACAGTTACACTTTTATAGATCTTCATGAACTGAAAGAACCTTTTTTATTGGAAAAACATGAAAAAATCTGTCTCCTCTAACGATATTGAAAGATATTTTAGACCCCAATTTCCATATCTACTTTAAGCCAAGTTAGTATGTGGGCATGTAACATTAATGTCGACTTATTCCTTCCCCTTTACTATTATTTTTCTCCTCTAAACATGCCAGGTACACTCTGACAGTTGGAAGCCACTGAGATTTACCAGATTCAACCTCTTGTATAGAGGTCCGTCTATTAGTGACAAAAAAAAAGAATGTACCATAATTATTTAGTAAAGCCATTAAAAAACAAAAAAAAACCTTATTTCACCTTTAGACTTAAATCTTCACTTGAAGAAAATATGAATGTCTGTTCACTTGTGTGTCTCTACCATGACTACACAGAACATGGTCTGGATCCTGTACAATACAGATGCAGTTCTGCAGAGGCAGCTGTTCTGGTTTGCATCATGTTTCATGTGATTTGTTAACATATTTCCTTCTTTCTCCTAGAGCTTCCCCTACTATTACAAATCTCTTCTTTTTACTTTCTGTTCTTTCTCTCCTCTTGTTTGTTACAATTGATGAGAGAAGTTTTCCATTGCGTTATGGAGGACAACAAAACTCCTCACTCCTCCAATGTGTTCTGGTAAAAGAGATTGAAATGCAAACCCTGCTGAGGAGCTGTCTTCTTTCACCTTGAACTTCAGTACTTGTGACCAAGCCTGTCTCTGTTTGTTATCCTAAGCCAAGACACATGGCAGCCTCTAAGACAAATATCAACATGTGAGACTAAACCTGGAGCTTCCCAGTGTTTTCTGAGGACACCAGAAAGGCAGCACAACAGAATCCTCAGTAGCTGGTACAGCTGAAGAGAAGCTGCAGGTGTATTCACAACACATCTTGGCAGGAATGCAAGTGTAGAAGAGAATAGTGTTCCAGCTGTCCACTGAGGGAAGTGAATTGAGGGGGATTTTTACACACTGCCACAATTTTCCACAGGTAGCACATGATCCAGAAAAATTTTCTAAAATAAAAGAGCTTTCCCATCCTTGGAGAGTTTGACTTTAGCTACAACCCCATCTCTATCTGCCTTTAGGTTGATCTCAGCCAGCTGCTAGTCACACAGATCCCACCCAGGCAAAGGATGTTTGGGACAGTCCTTAGGAACAGAAGCAAGTGGGATTTATGACTGATGGCCACCTGTTCATTTCTGGCATTTGGGAGAAGTCTACATCCACCAAGGCATTTAAAAATGTGCTCCACTTTTTGATTGATTGACTTCAATCAAACACTCAAAATAAAGTGAATGCTTCACCTGAGACCACAAAATCCTACAATATGATGGAAGAAAGGAGCCTACCTTACACTGATTTAAATCTAAAAATTACTCCAGCTAAATCCAGAGGTTTCTCCAGATTTTCCTTGATATGAAAATAAATACTGACCAAGTATTCACATACCCCACAGCCACCACACTCAGTTCTTTATCTTGTGAGTTCATTCTTTACTTTCGCAACAGAAATATCTATATAATTATTCTATCCATGAGTAATATTGGCTCAGAAAATCAACTAACATGGGATTCAGCAGACCCAAGAATTATGCAAGGACTGTTTTAAGCAGCTTACTATTTAAAAGAAACAATTTTTTAAAAAAAGTGCATCTACCAAAAAAAAGCAATAAAGTTCTTTGCATACGAGCAAATTAGCAATATTTTTTCAGTTCAACTGAAAAGTTGTGGACATTGAAAATTAAAAACAGTCATTCCATGAGAAGAGAAGAGCTGCATAACAAAAAAACAAAAAAACAAAAAAACAAAAACAAAAAAAAAAAAAAAAAAAACCAAAAACAAACAAAAAAAAAAGTTATAAAGCAAATGTGTGAATGTCCTTTTGTGAGAGTGCATAAATGAGAATTAGATGGGAGAAAGAATGAAAATAAGTATAAACATATCATCATTTTAAAACAACCCAGAGATATTGGACTATTGGACCCACTACAAAAATGGGCCACAGTCCCCCTTTTTTTCAGCTGTAGTTTTACTGCAATTAGTGAAGCCACATCACACTGCTTAGAGTAAGTATAAAATCACCTAAATATATTCCATTTCTAAACAATATTTCATTATGTTGTTTCTTTCTCATTGTTCCTACCCTTTCCCTACATTTATACTGTCTTTGAATGCCAGTGGGTGGTTATGGAAATCATTTGTTGTCATATCAAGGGCTTTCAGCCTCCAGTAACCCTGTTAGAACAGGTCTTTAATTAGCATTATAAATAATTGCTGACTACATTTTTGTTCTGGGATGCAGAGAAAAGTTGATTTGAAACTAATTCCAATTCAGAAATTTTTATTTCTTTTCCTGCAGTTCAGAGATAGAGATGGAAGAATGGTCCTCACTCAGAAGTGACTGGCAACCTCTTTATACATTATTTTCCAGGTCATTTCACTGAGTGTTTTGCAGGTATTCCATTTCATTCCTTGGCAACTGACCCAAAACTTTGAGCTGGATTACTTGAGAGATAGGCATTGTCTTTGGTATCCTTGGGTAAAATAAAGCTATTTTTCTAGCCTGCAAATCTTCCCAATATACCAGTGAAGATTCCCCCTCCCTGCTCTCACATTTTTTTCTTTACAGTGGCATTTTGGCCTTAATTATTAGGATCAGAAGAAAAACATCCATATCATTATAAATTAGAAAATGTTTAATAAGAATGAGCTTGAACAAATTTTTGTTATAATGAAAGGATTAAGATGCCTGATAGCATTAATATTTAGGAAAAATTAAACAAAATTGCTTTTTATCTGCTGCAAACTATGTTAAATATTTAATATGCCACATTATAAGGGCACCATTTGCACAAAGGGTATGACAACCTTTGTGTTATGAACCTTCATTTCAGCAGTTCAAACTTAGTTGGAAAAACTTCTGAAAGCTAAATTTAAAACCATGTGCAGGGTTGGTTTTTTTTTTTTGGTTTTTTTTTTTTTTGGCAGTTAGACCTGAGAAAAACTTCAAACCTGTGCAGGGCTCCAGCAGAACATTTTGCAAACAGTGGGGCTAAAGAGGCTGCCTCTCCTGACCTGTACATGGTTTATTTAGAAGGGAGCACTAAGTTTAATTGTTCTGGAACTTATGGGCAGCCTTTCTGTTGCTTAGCTTGGAGTGTCTGGATGTATTTTTAGACAGCTTTGAAACATTAAAAAAAAATTGCAAGCTTTCTAAGGTGATGAAGGGCGATTTCTTTTTCAGTAATCTAGCAAGAGATAACTTGTATGTAAATATTGTGAGAGGGAAATTCTAGCTCTCAGATTATAATAAATTAGTATAAATATTCCTTTATAACTAATAAAGTGTGATAAATCTGCTAGGATCAGTAGTATGCTTCTGAAAAAAAGAGCAAACCACTTTCTGAAGTCTGAAATCCTAGAAACTTTCAAGCTTTCCCCAGGATTTTAAACAAACAAATTGCCAGAAAAAAATCAAAATAAGTAAGCCCCAGGACCCAAGTTGGACCTGCTTACAGCCATCTATGTATGGCATGAAATTTTAAGGTAATAATGTAATAGTATAATGTAGTAAATTTGGTACTAGATTTTTACTGCTTGCAGATCATTGAACTGAGAAACAAAATAAAAAAATTCTGAGGTTGGACCTAAGCTGCTCCTTACAATGACTTTGAAAAAAAAAAATCTATTATCTTTTGCCTTTACCTCTCCACCTGTAAAATGTGATAATAAATACTAGTTAGATCTTCTATCTTGGGATGGGACTCTGAGCAGAAAACAGCAAAACATGACAACCACTTTGCTTTTGCTGGCTGAGTTTCCGAAGTCAGCCTCACACTCTATAACCCCAAAAACTTAACCAGAATCAGCCTAACTCTTCCAAACCTATCAAGTCACTACGAATTACATTTAAAGTTCTCCTTCCACCTCAGCTGACTTTCATTTTATCCATCCAAGTCAATTGTTTTCATCTCTACCCACATCCAAGGCAGCTCAGCTACTGGGCTGGGGAGTAGGTTCAGCTCTGTTGTGCAGTCCATGTCTGGCGCCATCATTTAAAGAACCATGGGTTTTTTCCATTCCCTATTTCTTACAGATGTCATCCTTACTCAATAAAAAACTTTGCTCCTTTGCAAAACCCAAAAAAAAAGCTTCACAATTATTTTATTGTTACTATGGTGTAACAATATCCATGACCAGCTTCTGAACCCTACTGGATTTTCACAGCTGTAACACATTTGTTTCCAGGGCACAGCTTTCTGAAGTTCACATCTGACATTCAAGGAAATCCAGTCTTAAACAGGAGGAGGGGAGGAGAGGTCAAACAATCTCAGAGACACTGCAGTTCATTATTAGCTTCCAGATTTTCTGTTTCCAGCATATGCAGTCACATTTAGATATTACAGGAAAAATGAAGAGACAATTTACAATGTTGCAGTCCTATGGATAGGAAAAAAAGAGTAGTTGACCAGCATTTTAAAACTACAACTGTTTCATTTGAAACTAAGACGGAAGAAATCCAGCAGAATCTTGCATAAAGTGAAGGTAAACAATTAGTACTGTTCAAAAACTGTCCAGATTCAAGATTCTCATTTACCACTAGAATAGTAACAAGATACATTTTTATGTATCTACATTTTAATAAAATTGACCTAAAATATATTTTTTAAGCTTGACTACAAAACCTGTATTACGTCACTTGGGGACAGAGTGTTTTTTGATATTTTAAAGTGTTTACAATCCCCTCCCAATGCAAAAATGGTAGGATACCAACATGAGAAATGAGTACAAAAGAATATTTTGAAACTGGAACTCAAAATATCAAGTATCTGTACTTAAAGGTATATCTTAAAAATATTCTCCAATAAATAGCTTTTATTGAAGCATTAGTGATCATTAAGCTCTCATGCATGTGGCTTATGCTGTCAGGCAGATCATATTAGTGATACTTGTAAATGTTGTGCATCTGCTAGAAAGTATCTCAGCTTCACTTACCAGAAGGTTTTCTAAACATTAATTCACATTTTTGGTGGCTTCAAGAGAGATCACGTTTATTAATTACATGTTAAATTAAAGCTACAAACAGCCTTTATTTCTGTTAGCACAAGATTCTGTCAGTGGCTATCTTTATTTCATTGCAGTGTACTTTCCAATAACTAAAACCTTCAAAAGAAACTCTAATAACAAGTTTGGTTTGGACCTAAAATTGTGTACCTACCCTTGAAACAAAGAACAAAAGGAAGCCTTCAGTTTCAACTGTAAATATTAGGGTATTGAAATGTCAGCTTGTGCTTAAAACATATATTTGGAGGGCAGAAACTTTTCAAGCATGAAATCCCTCCTTCAAGGAAGGCAAACTAAAATCAAAACCAAAGCTAAAAAAGCAAAGCTTTGGAAATGCACCATGCCATTTTCACTGCCATCACTCTCCTTCCCACACCTGTGTGCTGCTTTGAGTGTCTTGATAATTTGCTAGAGAAGAGCTTTCCTTACCTGCAGAATTTCAGGGGAAACCACACAGTGGCAGTACTGTGAACACAAACACTGTTCTGTTGTGCAGCAGCTGCTAAGAACTAAAATACAGTTTTCCATCCTTACTTATGGTTAAGTTGGCTGTTTCTTTTTTGTATAGAAGAACATGCAGTCAACATGTAATTTATTTCCTTTTTTAATCTTAGTATCCAGAGGCCCCAGGCACAGTCATTCATTTTATTCCAGGCTACTATTTTCTTGCCATTTGTATCCACTCCTTCATTTCTTCTACCCAGAAATGTTTGTAAAGCACAGGTCCTTAGTGCAAACTTGGAATTCTTTGCCAAAAGAAAAGGAAAGGGAAACAAACTGAAGGAGCATCCCCATACAAAAATACCAACACACCCACTGCGGACATTTATGATTCATCTAGGTTATTGGCTTCTGTACTTTCACAGCAGACAGAAACAAGTTGATGAGTATTAGAAATGACAATTCCAGAATGCTCTGTTCACTTTCCTGTACTCTGAGACTCTTGTCAAAGACTGCAGGCACATAGATCACAGATGTTAACTTCTGATTTACAGGTACCTCACATCAGCTGGGAGATTTCCACTCTTGTGGAAATTTCCTCCAGGTGAACATTCTCCAATTGTAAATAATTTTCTGGTTTTAAAAACCCCAAATTTCAGGCAGGAATGTAGCAGTTAACATGAACATGTCATCTTGAAGAGTGTGACATACAGCACAGGGTTTGTTGTTTGTTTGTTTTTTAACTTATACAGCAAACTCTATATCCATCATTCCCACCTAAATCAATTCCCCTTCCTTTCACCAGGTACACACATAGTATTTGTCCTTTTTTTTCCTCCTTTCAAAGTAAGAATCAGCTTTTTCCCTGCAGGGGTTAACAGTCAGTGAATCTGAATGTGTTATGCGTTTCCTTCCCTACTTATCTTGACTTACTTTGCTTTTAGCTACAGAAGCTGCTCTTGAAGGTAAAGCCCTTCCAACTGCACATGCAGCAGCACTTTTCCCCTAGCTGAGTCATTCCTCAAGTTCACAGAGTTGAAACAAGCCAAACACTTCCTGGGCAGGATTGGCATCACAATCCTTTCCACCAGTACCCCCAGGATAGAGACAGTCCCTCAGGAGAGCCCAGGGAATTCCATTTAATAAAACCTACACAGAAAAACACACATGCCTCCCCTTCATTGACTGAATGACATTTGAAAAACCAACCATAAGAACATTAAAGATTCCAGTACCATAGGAGATGAAAAAAAAAAAAATCTTTTTCTTATCAAAGCTAAATTATTATATCACTTCTGATTATGAAGTCATGAGGTACTGGTGTTTTTTAACTCCACTAGGAAAACAGGAGAGGATTTTATCACATCTTAAAAGGCACAGTAAGTTATTTTAACTTGGATATTCCTCAATTTCTTTCTATGGTAAATCTATCCTTTTAAGTTGAATCTCTTTATCTTGAGCTGAAATATCCCTGCCTATAAATTTTGTAAGTGGTATCACATATTTCCAATAATTCTCCACAGAATGAATTCAGCATTTTTTACAGCAGCACCTCAGAAAGGCTGCTTTCAAACAAAAGGCTGCTTTCAAACAAAAAGCAAACAGAAAACACCATTTTGTTTCTCAATCTCATTAGCCTTAACATTCCCTGTCAGGGAAGTTACTAATTTTACCATTTCATGACATTTTACTACAAGTCCAGTTAGCTGGTACAAGTCCCTAATAAATTAACAACCAAACCTTAATAAAAGTCTAATCCTCGAGCTGCTGAGGGGACAGTGGAGTGAGCACGCACACCTTGCTCACACACTGACAGGTACCTCTGACAGGACAGGGTGTGCCAGCAAGTCCCACATCCTCTCACCAGGGATGTCAACCTCTCATGGGGCTTGGCAGCGTCTGTGCAAGAGCACAGAATGGGGAAAAAAACAGAGAATAAGCCTAGAAAAGGGCACAATGCAGCCCCTAAGGGAGGTGCTCCCAGGGCAGGGCACAGCCCGGGCACACACGGGGCACTTTCTTTCCAAATCAGTCCAGCAAAAATAAACACTTTGTGACTTCTTTGTCAACATTTTTAACTGTTCCCACACACCCATCATGGTTAAAAGACAAAATCAGGCAGGGACTCACATGCTGCTGCGGTGTAGGAGCTGCAGAATCCCTCCCTGGCCGGGACGTGCAAGGCTGCCCTCCTGCCTCAGTGCCCCTGGCTGCCCCGAGGGGCTGCAGGTGGGGATGGGTTCACCCTGAGGGTGGGTTCACCCTGAGGGTGGGCACCTGCACTGCTCTCCTGCCACCCACCTGCACGGCCGTGCTGTGGGCATGTCCAGCCTGGGAATGCCACCACAGGTACCGGGAAATGCCCCAGAGCAGCTGCCCAATAAAGATGGGAGCCCATAAAGATAAACCAGCCCTGCATCCCACCCAGAGCTGCTCGGCAGAAGGCAGGGAAACCTGCAAGGAAACCTGAGGGTGGTAATGAAGGCACTGTGTTCAGACCTCTACCAAAGATCCGTGGTTTCCAAAGGGATGCTGTTCCAGCCGAGAACCAGCGCTGCCCAGACCGCTCACCCAGCGCAGCCCATGCCCTCCCCAGCAGCACTCTGATTTTCCAGAGGCAGGGAACCATCAGCAAAGCTGCCAGCTTTCCACTGAGAGCCTGGAGCCTCACCTTTCCATTACCCAAAACATCTGACAGCCAGTTATCCTCGTGCTGCCTGAGCAGTACTAGACAGAATGATTGGAATTAGTATTTGCTGCCAAAAAATATTGGATACTTTCTAATCACACTAGGAGAGCTCTTGCTAGGTTTTCAATCTCAGAGATGCTTAATATAGTGAAGCAGGAAGACGAAGTTTCACTTTCAAGCTGGAATTCAATAATCCTACTTGAAGCAGTTTTAAAAACAAACTTTAACCACTGCCTCAGCATCTAGAGATACAGGAAAGATCTTATCCCTATTGTATTATCATTAAATTTTAATTCTCTGAAACCTGTGCCATATCATACAGAAGTTAATTCATAACTTATCCCTAGTAATCACAGCATAAAAACCAGGTTTTTATCTTTTGGGTTTGTACACAACTGTTGAATCCCATGAGTCCAAGTTCAATATACAGCAACTATTATTTTAATGTTCTGATCCGGCATTATCACTTGCCATACTTATTTACTGCTTATTTTCTCTACAGTTCTCAATTTCCACAGTACAGCAAAATGTTTTTGTCTTCTATTTTATTTTCTATTAAAAGAGAAATTGAACTCATTGCTTTGACTTTTACCATGGCACCTCGAATATAAGGCAAGCGCCTGATAACAGTCTCACTTTTATCAGAAGTTCACACCTTTTCCTCTGCACTCAACATTGTTTCTTCACAGCAAATGAATAAAAAACTTTGTTGTTAATGATTCAAACAAACATTTAAAAATATTAGGCTGGATGTTTCAGCCCTAACTTTGCTTAGAATTGTATTTCTGATGTATTGCACATTCTATGCTTTTATGTCATATGTAAATTTAAACAGGACTATGTATTTTTAAAACCCTGTGTTGAAAGATCTTTAAAGTTGCAAGGCTAAGTGAAGGAAAGCCAAAATTTAACCTGACTGTGCTGCGTCCTGGTGCATTCTCAATTATATTATGTCATAGGTTATTACATCTTGTTAAATTCAACTTGTCTAGTACTCTTCAGACCATTAAAAGATTCTTAAAGAGATGTTACATTTTCTGATTACAGTTTTTGGCTCTTATTTGTGTAGTCTTGTGTTAACAGTCTGATTTTCAAGTACATTTCTTGGTGACACTCAGCTTTGTCTGTGTAGAGCTCTTACTACTAAGTACTTACAGCTGATAAATGCCATTCTTAACAGAGGTGATTTTCATTCTGCTTCACTCCATTAGTCCAAAGTATAAAATTGCAATGAAATGCTGCAATGTCCTCTTGGTAGTTTGACTCTACTTTGAGCTCAGTGCTGCCCATATTTATCTAACTTACAGACTCATTTCAGGGGAAAAAAAAAGCTTCAATTTTATGTACTTTTTGTTAAACCTGCCAAGGTTAGGGACCCAGTTCTGTGAACACTTTTCATGCAATCAGTTCCACCAAATGCCCATCACCTGAGGAGAGAGAATGACCTGTTTCAGGATGGGATATAATGCACAGCTCTGGTCATATTTTGCAGCTATTAAACTCAATACCATGGACTGTAGTGGGAAAAACCTACAATTCAGTTGTTTTAAACTGCCACAAAATCTCCCAACTGCAAATTTCATTGTGGCTTGCACCAGTGATGGGGAGCTCTTTTCACACAACTGTATGCTTTTAAGATTTTTTGAATTTCTCATCAGAACCCCAGTAATTAAGTATTTATAGATGACAAAAATGCCCCTAACAGGAACAAACCCATTTGTTTCCTATGTGCTTCAAACCTTTCATGAATAAAGTAGTACCAAGGGTAACCTTTCATGAATACAACCTTAGGGATCACAGAGTGCCCTCAATCAATGCAGGGAACTCATGTTGACAGAGTATATGGGAAACAGATTGAGGTATTAAAGCACATAGCCTCTGGTGTTTTAGATGTAAATACTATAACCATCAAATATTTAGACTCTTATGTAAGCAGTATGTCATTTTTTAAACAGTTACTGCATGGAATAAATCTTTAAGGATGGAATTTTCAGAAGTGCTCAGTATTGGCCTAACTTTGCTCTTACTGAAATCAATCATAAAATTTTCACAACTTTAGAAAAGGACTTTGTCTGTTTATATGTTTCCACAGCACTAAGCACAATAAGTCTTGATCCTGGCTGGGGCCTTTTGACTCTGCTGTAATCTAAATAAATTGATTTATAGGAGATCAGTTAGATAAATGATAAGGAAACACACACATACATATAAAACAGCTGGGGTTTTTCATGATGGCATAGCAGCTTTGGAACTTTTTCATCATTTTCTCTTTGAATCCTAAAACTCATTTGCCTTTCTTTATATTAATTTCTTTGTTATTAGTTTTCTCCAATATAATTCCATCTTAAATTTGCAGTGAAGTATCCCTCCAATAAAGTGTAACTTACTTTCTTGACACAAATCCCATTTAATCTACACAATAAACACATTAATTTTGGGATCTGATTCGTACATTGTTTCAGCAGAATATAATCTCTCTTCTATTTCCGCAAAAGCTGTTGTTAATAACTGTGATATGGAGTCTCCTCTCCACTTCCAGGAATAACCACCTTTGCTGAGCTGGGAAAGAGGAAGGGAGTGTGTTTCTTTTATAGGTTTGTAGAGTGCTTACAAGTGTTTATTTTGTTATTTTGCAAGATGCGCACAAACATTAATTTACCCAGGGATTGGCAGTTATTTCACTTTCATATACATGCCAACCTGAAACCTGTCTAAAAAGATCCTATTTTCTTCCAAAGAGCTGCACTAAGACCAAACAAAACTGTTTTTCACTCAATATGGGATTTCAAAAGGTCGATACTGAAATGTCTTTCTCCCTATTTTCTCCAAATAAAATGCTACAAGTTATTGAAATGAAGGCTGTGGTTCCACAAGCAATTCTCAAGGTGTTTTTGTGGGAGCTGCTACCCCCATTCCCTTGTCCCTGCTTCAGTCACTTATTCCCAATTCCCTTACTGCTCCTGTGTTTGGAGTGGTACAGCTGATTTTGGATCTCTGCGATGACCCAGACCAAGATTAAGTCCTCTTTCTCTTCCTTTAAAGTTTGGTTTTACCCTGGGCCCATTCCCATCCTGGTGCTCCTGTGCAGAACTGCACCAGGATGAGGGAGGGGGCAGCTCTGAGGAGCTGGAGCTGCACCTGGCAGGGACTGCATCAACACCCCCCTGTGCCACGGGACACATTCCTGAACCTTCAAAAGCATTCTCACCACATCCCTCAGGAAAGCAGGAGCAAGCACACATGACATTACAGAGCTGGCAAAAGAACAAACCCCCAAGAGCAGCCAAAGTTGTAAAATAGGCCAAGGAAGGAATCAGGTAACAGCTTGTTCATCTTCTTCACCTAAATTCAGGTGATCTTATCACTAACCCCAGCCTGCTACGTATTTTATAGTAAGCAAATCTAGTCTTTCAGATTAGCAAGCTATATATATATTTAGTGCTTTATTCTCAAACTGTTTCACCACAAATGACAGCTCATTTCACAAACAGCTTATCTTATGGCTAAAGATATATAAATACATACTAAAAATGCTGCTGAAAGTCTCAGAATGTATAATGCAGCCTGGTAGACATGGTAGTGATTGTAACACTGCATTGTAGACACAAATGTTAAAGAAACTTGGCAAGAAGCAACACATTTTAGCTACTCAAAATTCAGATTTTCTCAGACTTGTCCTCTTCTGATGAATGGAACATATGGGAGTATTGTTCATAAAACTTACATTGCTTTTCTTGATGTCTACCAAAACTCCTCATCGTGACAATATTTACCAAGATACATACAGATTCAAATTTGAATTAATTACCCAGAAGTTTTTCTGTGCTTCCAGGTTTGCTGGAAAAGAAAAACACTTCAGAAGCAATGTGTTGTGAGCATTTAGCAGTGGATGTTTTAGCAGCAGAGGTAGCAGAGTGCTTGCTGGGGAAGGGAGCTACCCGGTTAAAAGCCATCACTGCTGAGTGAGATAAAAGACAGGGAAGAAAGAAACTGCTTTGCCAAGAAGCAGTTTGGAATCTGACACTGTAAACAAAACACATTTAGATCCAGACATAAATCCTCCTTATGCTGAAGGCTCAATAATATTTTAGCTAGCATTATTACTTACAAACAGTTCCTGAAATACAGCATCAAAACTGCAGAACAGCCTTTAACCTTGTGTTCATCCACTCAAGAGCCATGTTATTTATTATCCTTTATCCCTTAATTATGGGAACTTCACCTACTGCTCTCTGCTCATTTGAAATGCAGAATAAAATACAATGGATGTCTAAAGACTTAACAGGTGTCAACCAGATATTTGCCAGCTACTGCTACTATTCTACTGGGAGGAGTTGCTGTTCTATAAATACTAATTAGAGTTTTGCACATGATCTTGCTGAAATACCTAAGGTGATGAGTGGCCAGTTGTTACTTTTAAAAGATTAGCACAATTTGAAAAACTAATGTCCCCAATGAGGCAATGCTCACACTGAATAATCAAGAGTTATAGCTGTTCTCTGCCCAAAGGGAATATTTGCTCACTTCATCATTTGGAAAATCTGCTGCCTCTCGAACAATTCACTCTTCTATTTAACTTTGAGAAACTTCTAAAACTTTGTGCAATCAATAAATTAGTACAGTATATGTGCTTAGATGGTCTTCCACTGCTGTGTCCACATGGCAGCCTTTTTTACTACCTTTACTTCTAAAGACAGAGCTCTTAGTGTGAAATCATGATTAAGAAACTGCAACAAAATAATGTTGTACTTAAATCAAGCAGCAAAGAAAAATAGGATTACAGTATAAAGTCCATAAACACAGCAAAAATTCAATTTCCTCAAATCTATCTCCCTTCAAATTCTTCACATCCACTAAACAGGAAAAATAGACACAGGCAAATCAGGACAGGTCTCTATGATACTGAGGTTTTATATTAAAAATTTATATATAGTAATTTTTGATTTTAAAAATACCCTTCGATTCTCTAAAGTCTTGGTGCAATATAGCTGAAAAAAACAGTTAATTTTAAGCAAAATGTTAAATTGGCATGGCCCATTTCCTTGGTTTTTAAAAAAAATCTTGAGTTTTATCTTGTCCATTCTGCTATGGAAAGCAACTGATGTCACAAGGTGTGACACATTGCTGTATTTCTATATGTGAGCTGAGCTTCAATGCAGTGCAATTTCATACAACTAATACAATCCCTTACTATTTAATGTCCATGACCACATGTGGGGAAAACATCTATATAATTTTAATCAGAATTTTTTTCCAGGCTTTATTTTTTTTTTTTTTTTAAGAAATCTTTTTCTTTACAGTGAAACTTATATTTCTCCTTATCCCTCAAGGATATCCCTACTGCTTCCTCTTTTCCAGTAGCTCATTACTGGAAATGTTTGGCCTTGCTTCAAAAGAGAAGAATATGTCAACACCAGAACATCTGTGTCCACATAGAGTGCTTTGATGACAGTGATATACTCCATTTACATCAGTAACACTGAGCTGAACCTTGATGCTGTCTGCATTTAAAGATCTTACCCCACAGGGCAAGAGAATGCAGGTCAAAAACGTTGATCTCTGTCTGACACACTCTCTACTTCAAGAGCACTTGGCAGCAATTTGTTCCAGAGTCAAGAATCAAACTCACAAAGTGTTGCAAAGCTCGGAGCCATGTTTGCATAACCACATTCAAAACAAATATTAAAATTCACAGTCTCTGGAGGCCAATCTACTTTTGATATGCAGGGGTTTGTGAGCAATACAGTAAAATTCTAGCCTGAATACAGGAGGAGTTTTCGTTTAAATCAAAAAGCCATAACTTGGGCTTGAACATCTGTTATTAAAAGGGATAATGTACCTATATCTCTCAAATGCAAAAAGGGAAACAGGCACTTTATCATCTAAAAGTCAAAACTGAATATCTAAAAAAGGGAGTGAAATAGTTATGTGTGACACAGAGTTGTGCCTATCAGTGTGGCCAGAGGAAGTTGGGTGAATTTTGGTACAGAACAAATGCCTCCACAGGCAGGCACAATAAAATTAATTCCCCAAATATTTCATTTAGAGGAATTCAGAGATGAAGTCTGAGCTACAGAGTATTTGTAGCCCATGGCTACTGGTAATCTTCCTTTTAACTGGATTTAAAAACCTTTATAGTTTCTTCAGCTTTTTGTAGTTAATATATCATTTTCTAATTTAATTACATTTTGTCCACTAAACTGCTATGCTGACATAAACCCTAGTATGAGGTGGAGAGTTCCAATAGTTTCCTTACACACCTTCCTCCCCTCGTGTAGAGCTCAGCACTTTTGCAGCATTGAATGATCCAGTATTGCTTGCAAGACGAATACATACAAAACATCAAACAGGATCCAATCAATGCAGCTGGATATTGCCCTGCTCGTGTTCAAGGACCACAGCCACCTGTGTGCTGCAACAGCAGCTGCAAGTACTGGTAAATCCTATTTCAGCAAACAGAGAAAGAGAAAATTTTGTTTACAGGTTGCACTAGAATGCCATGGAAACAGATATAGAGGTAACTGTGAAAGGCGTAATCCAAATGGAAGACAGCCCTGATAGAGCTCATATATCCAAAAATAATATATATGTTTTCCCACTTGGCAAACACATGCATAAATCCTATTAACATCAAGACAGAAAATTATACTGAGTAGACCCCAATATCACTAAGGTCCCTGATAACAGTATGAATTAATGTGCACCTTCAAAGCAGAGCAAGATGTTTTCATATGCAGACTATTAGAAAAAAATAAAAATATCTTAATAGAATAATCATCTTTTTAAAGAAAAAAAATTACATCTTGAATTTTTGAAACAGGATTAAAGTGTGGTAGTAGCCCTGTAAAAGGAAGCTGCTCAGCACCTGCTGCCTACACTGTGCCTGGCTTCAGGCAATGTTATTCATTCCTCACTTTCATGGGAGCAAAATACATCTTCTAAAAATATAAAACACAAAAATAAATAGATCTCTGGGGAAATTGAAGAGAAATTTGTTTTAAAAATAGTGAAGTAGCCTGTATGTTTTAAAAAAATAAGTCCATTTTGCATTGTTTTGTAAGATTTACACTTTAATTTGAAACCAATGTAAGGCATAAAATTTGTATGAAAGCAATATCTGATTTATAGATAAACTTAAAACACAATTCACTTAGCTGCAAATACCAGACCCCAGTGAGAGAAGCAAAAGGTTTTGAAAGATGATTAAAATATGCTTGATAAATGTGGCCCTGAAATGTCCCAAAAGATTTTTCTGAAGTTAAATAGTAAACACAATTAACATGGCTTTTGCTACAAAAACACTAAATGCAATGGATTTTTTAAATTAATTTTCAATGTTATTACATGTTCCTATTGAGCTGGAATTGACTCAATCCACTAACTGTACTGTGAGACAGTCCTTTTGTCCATATGACCTTATCATCTAGACAAAAAGCCAAATATCCATTCTGTTGGTCATATGAAGAGGAAGCCACACAATGAGAACAATCTCGTGACCACCATTTCCATCTTGTGAGTGGAAAATTTGTGACAGTTGAAGCATTTAAGAAAGATATATTCATAAAGCCCAGATAATGTCTAGCTTGATCAAATGTATTACTAATTAACCAATAAAAAGTAGCAGCTGGGAGGCTGACGAGAATAACTTACTGTACACCTCTGGCCTAACCTCACTATCCATATTCAAACAAGTCTCCTGGCAAAGGCAAATCAAATAATTCTTGGGAGTCTTGCATGCATTCAGACTCACTAGATTTACATATTATTATTCACAGTAGATGTTTCATTACATTTGCTTTGAGAAAATGTACAATCTATATGGGTATTCACATGTTTAATATGCACATGAGTTCCCATTTTGTACATCTTATGTAGCTGATGATGAGGTTGGTTGGCCTCCCTCTGCCTTAGACCGGGCACTGGTCATTCACGTGAGGTCAAACTCATGTGGCAGAGCTCACATTCCTCCACCAAACTCCAGCCACCCCAAAACAGGCAGAATAATACCAAGCAGCTTTTAAAAACCAGACCAACCCCAGTCCATATCCCATAATATTTCATAATGTTTGCAGGGGTTTTTTTGTTTGTTTTTTCTTTTTTTTTTAATTAATGTAGGCCAAAAATGGTACAATTACTGTCCTAAGAACTGGACAGTCACTGAAAAATAAAATTTGCCCCAAGCCCTGACTGCTCAGTTTGCTCAAATGGACATCCCTTCAGTCATGACACTTGAAACAAGGCACTACGAGGGGCCTCCAGAATTCACATTCACATCTGCTCCAAAGAGAACCTGTCCTCACAACAGTGCTGTATCAAGGTTCTCATACTCTGAGGTAAAGGTGCTCCTCAGTCATGGAGTCTTTGGTACAACACCACATTAATGCTTTGAGAGAATAACTCACCATTTTGGTCTGCTTGTGGATTTCACCATTGGAGCCATCCCATCTCTGTAGAGGCTTTTTGTTTTACTGAAGTTGACAACATTGAAAATTACTCTCTGGAGGGGAAAAAAAAGGAAAAGAAAAGACATCAGGTATAAATTCTGAAAGACTTTCTACATGTGATGTCTATACCAGATGCATAAAAATATACACACATAACATATGCAATAGATATGTACCTTACAAATTATTGTTATTCTCCATAGACTCAGATAATGGAAATCCTGTCTGTTCCAAGTATTTAAAATGTCCATGCTGTTTCACACTGCATTGATACATATGAAATATATTTTTAAATGTAGCACACTGATTTTTCAGTAGGAATCCAAGCCAGATGAAAAAAGATCTAGTCCAGTGTGCTGCAGTTAACATTACAGAGGTGGATGGAAAGATGGGAGATGGGGTAACATTCCTTGTCAAAACCTTCTAACTGCTTCACAGAATCATAGGACAGAAACATAGAATTGCTGAAGCTAGAAAAGACTTCCAAGATCAAGTCCAGCCATTAATCCAGCACTGCCAAGTCTATGGCTAAACCATGTCCCTGAGCACCACATCCACATCCCTCTGGAGAAGGCGACTACTTCCCTTAGTAGACAGTTCCAATCCTTAACAAACCTTTCAGTGCAGAATTTTTTCCTAATATGCAATCTAAAACCTCTGGTAAAACCTCTTGTCATATTGTTTGTTATCTGGGAGAAGAGACTGACTTCCACCCTGCTACAACCTCCTTCCAGGTAGTTGTAAGGTCTCCCCCTGACCCCCCTGTTCTCCAGGCTGAGCCCCCCCAGCTCCCCCAGCTGCTCCTCACCAGACTTGTGCTCCAGACCCTGCCCCAGCTCCGCTGCCCTTCCCTGGACTCGCTCCAGCCCCTCGATGTCACTCTTGTCATGAGGGGCCCAGAACTGGACACAGCACTCGAGGTGTGGCCTCACAGTGCCCAGTGCAGATGGACAGTCACTGCCCTGGTCCTGCTGCCACACCATTGCTGGCACAGGCCAGGTGCCACTGGGCACACTGCCCACCTGGGCACAGCTGGCTCATGTTCAGCCCCTGTTGGCCAGAACCCCAAGGGCATTTTCCCCAGGCAGTTTTCCAGCCACTCTGCCCCAGCCCACTGCACTGCAGGAGTTGCTGTGGCCCAAAGGCTGGACCTGGCACTTGGCCTTGTTGAACTTCATACAATTTGCCTTGGCTGATCAACCCATCTGTGCAGATACCTCTGCAGAGCCTTCCTGCCTTCCCATCCAAGTTAGTGTCATCTGCAAACTCACCAAGGGCGCACTTGATCCCTCACCCTTCTTAGCCTTCACACAGAAGCAGCAGCAGCAGGAAAAAAAAAAGTTTTCTGATTTTTTTTCCCCCCAAAGATAGGAATATTTCTCTTCTTTTCCCCTGGCAAAAGGAAGAATTTTCCTTTTCAAAAAGTGTACAGGATACCTACACAGAAATTGCACATAGCCATCAGTTGTTTGAATATGATAGATAAGAAGAAAATATTCTAAACCTGATCTTAGTTTAAACTAAAAGTTTGGGAAAACTGAAGATGATATTTAATAGGTCAAGGGAAGAGTAGAATTTAGATCTTTAAGGGTAATGGACTGATACTAAAAGCAAATTAATGCAGGGGAAAGACAAGAGTAAACAGAGACAAAACCTTTTTCTTTACCATCTGTCTGCTTCAAGTCATTTCATACAAAATTACTTATTCTGTCTCTGTTAAGAAAGTCTAAATTGGATCTACCTCGTCTCATGGAGTACATTGCCTTTTCAGATGGCAAATGCAGTATCCCTCATTTGTTGTACTCTTTTGATACCCAGTGTTGATGTACTCAAAGAAAACAAAATATGAAGTCTAAATTAGTTTTTATGAAACAGTCCACAATATAGTGATAAATTCAATTTCTGTGAATCTCTTTACATTTGTTTTTTAAAGGTAGAAGTGAAGACAAACCACTAAAAATGATATTCATTCTTTTCTTTAAGAACTATTGTAATGTTGGCACCCTTCATAATGATCCATGAGAAGCCTAAAAACTGATTGATCACTGTTTAAAAATCAAACAATTTTTGACTAAAACAATCAGCTTTCATATGTAAAACTTTGCAAAAACAAATCTGGACCTTCCAGGCAGTCTGCTCAGACAACAGGGAGTGAGAAGATTAAAGTGAAAGGAATCAGGAGTGAAACACAAAAAGGAATCAGGCACATTTATCCTTTCATATGGGGCAGGTAGGAAGCCAGGTAACTGCATAGCCCTAAGTGGCTCTGTACTCAAGAAAAATTAAGCAAGTTTTTTTGAGGTAAGGTAGTGCTGAAGATTTTGTGAATGGGAGCACATACTTCTATGCTGCAAATTCTGCCAATCAGTAAAAGCAAAATCTAAAAATAACCTCTAGGTTTGACTAGAACTGACATGAAAAACTAGCAAGTTGAGAAAATCACTTTTTTGAAGGTGGCAATTCAATTTTGCACCAAAGGCAGTAGGGAAACTACATATCCCTGTACAAGAGTTTTCATGTATTTTGAGATATTCTAATGGCCATGAGATGAACTTATTTTTATAACTCTGGATAAAAGAATGCACTTAAATTTACAAAATGTTATGTTTGTAATTTTAGGTATTTAGGATATTGCTTATCTGATGAAATATCAACTTTGGGAGGTCTCTAGTTATTTTCCATCTTACGTTTATAATGGATGGCTTTAAGTTAGAGAATGGTATTCAGGTCTCTACATGCTTTATGCTCTACATGGAAACATTTCCCTCTATTAGAATGCTCAGATTTTCCTCTGTTACTTAACTCTGTTCACATTTTTGAAAACAAATTAAGTTGCAACAAATTGGTTTGTTAATCTTGATGTTTGCATGGAGTGAATGAAACAAACAAGATCTCCAAACCAATTGCCTTAAACTTTGGATGCAATCATGTCACTGTTGGAAAGGGAAAGTTGCTAATTTTGTTACATACTGACTCAGAGCAGACAGCTGGTAGAGAATGTTCTTATTCCAATCAAGCTTATTTTGTATAATGAGTTGGGCAAATGTACACAACTGGGTAAGCAATGTATATAAAAACAAAAATATGCAGCTCATTTAACAAAACACTGCCGATTATAGCGTTTCGAGCGCTCAGCAATGCGTGCAATTCCCCCAGCATGGCACCGAGCTAGATTGGCAGAACCAAAAATTTAACAGCACAGAGCAGAACTTTATCAACACACACCACTGAAGTAATAAAGCACACAAACCGAGGCACTCAAATGAGCAGCTGAACTCCGTCAAGTATTCCTGGTGATGGTTAAAATAGTCCATGCAGCTCAGGCAGTGGAGTGTGCAAAAATGTAATGACTACAGGATACACACTGGAAACACACACTGGAAAAATATGCAGCTTGCTCAATAAGGTATGCAAACAGCTTTGAGCTGAATGCTGTCATAAAAGGCTGTGATACAGCAACCAAAGTTTTGCTGAACAAATCTAATTTTTAGTCTAATTTCTGTCTATACTTATATCCTTTAACACACCAGTTATGCAGTGTAAAGAGCAAAAGGAGTAGAAACAGAGCACGTTAAAACATTTTTTTGAAAGAAAAGTATCACTGTTCTGAATTATTATGATTTGTACCAGATTGTCATCTTATAAGCAATATAATTGAGATACTCCAAAACGAGTATTCAAGAATTCAAGAAATGTCAAGATAGGAAAATAAAACTAGATTAAATGTACTTGAAATTCCCTAGAAATTGTTCTGGTCTCCACAGAGTCAATACAGAGAAAAATTTTTACAATGAAAATACTTTTTGGGTATTTGGGAGTATGAATACCACTAAAAGAAGAAATATTCAAATTGATGCTGTACCAGAAATTATAATTCGGTGCTTTCACTTCAGATTTTGGACAAAATCTTAAATCTATTGCATTGTTTTGACAAACTGATCTCCAATTTCTGGGTAGGTGGAAGAGGCATGGTGCAGAAAAGCCTCTCAGGACAGCACCAAGTCAAACCACGCTCCTGGGGATGCACCAGGATGTGTTGTGGCTTCACAGCATGAGGGCAGACAACTGCTGCAGTCTCAGGCTCTGTGCTTGGGCTGCCAAAGCTGAGACAGACGTTGGAGAACATGAGACAAGGCAGGCAAGTTCTGCCCACTGAGAGGAGGAGGAGGACCTCTTTCCATAACATGGGCAGTAAGTTTGAATTTGAAGGTATCTTGCTGATAAAACCATTGGGACAGAAAACAAAGGAAAAGCTTGGTACCTCCTTTAGCCTTAAAATTTACATAGAAATTGAATTTATGTCTAGTTTTCCTTATAGTCCTTTGCAGACTTACTTCAGGAATCAAAAGCACAAACAGATATTAAGGGATGCTTAGTGTATTTAACACGAACAAGATAAAGATGAACCATGAACAAAAGGAAGAAAGGTGGCTGAAATAGGTCACATTTTTTCTTATTGCCAGCAGTTTTCCTGACTGGAGCTGGAAGGAGCTGCTGGTTATTTGGGGGGCAAGCACACAGCAGGGTGGTTTTGGTTTGGAGCTGAAGGCACTGAGAGTGGATGGTTGTATTGAGCTTCGTATTCCAACAGGCTGGTGGGAGCACAGGATTCACCCAGCTCCCAGTAGGTTTTCCAACTGAAGCAGGTTTCAAAGAAAGTCACATCTTTGCCAAAGGTTCAGTGCCTTCCTCCAGGATAAGGACACATTAGGTCCCTTCAAAAAGGCTCCCAGGTTTATTTTGCACGGTTTTCCCTGGCTGGCTGTTCACAGAAATAAATGTGCAGCTCTGGCTGACATTAAAAGGGAAGAAAAAAAAACAAACACACCATAGAACACCACAAAATTCTGCCTGAGGCAGACACCTGGCACAGAAAATTTTGTGTCAAATCATTACAAGTATAAGAAGTTTTAACTAACTGAAAATAGGGTTTGCAGTAGGAAGTGTCAGGCCTTCTTAATATTGATGTGACATACATATATTCAACATTTTAAATTATATAATATACTTAATATTAATAGCATAACAATTTCAATTCAATGGACAATGCTGAATGCTACCAGTATGAGCTATCAAAGTACCTGGGGACTAATTGCTTGAAGTCAGTCATGAACAATTTCTTCATTTAACCAGCCAAAATAAGACAACTGGGCACTAAGTACTACTATTAAGACCTTTCAGCTGAAATTAAGTCTGAGCTTTTGTGCTTTGAATGAACATTAAAGATCCAAAGGTGGTGGATACCATGGGGCTCTGCCTCACTTACGCTGATTGATCTTGCTTCCCTCTCCTGTAGATATTACAGTGTTTTGTGATTTCCTGAAACCTGCACCTTTTTTTTTTTGAGTTGGGTTCTTGCCTTGGCAAGATTCTTGGTTATCCTTTCCTTCTTTTTTTTTAAAAAAAAAGGTAAAGATGTAAGTTTTAATCCCTTTAAAGGGCAGATCTACTTCAGAAGGAGAGAAATAGAAAAAAAATACCACAAAGAAAGAAAAATGAACCAAACTCATGACTTGTGAGATTTTGAGACACCATTTATGAATGTGAGAAAGTGGCAACATGGGATTGCTGCCTGCTCACCAAAAAAAAAGTGCTGCATTTTGGTATTTGAGTCAGATGGTCTTTAGGATCTTTTCTGACAAAGCACCTTATACAAAGCTGTACAAAAATAAATTACACTGGAGGGACTTCCAAATGGCAAGAAAAAAGTGTCACCTGCAACTGTTATCAATGCTGAAGAAAACAAGAAATATAACAGTCAGGTCTGTGCAAAATCCCCAATGAGAACTTACAAATAGCGTTTTTCTGACCTTTTCAAATTTAAATCATTCATTACTGCTAACATTTTAAAATAAGCCATGCTTTTCTTTTCCCTTTGTAGGAACACTTGTCCTTTCAAATGGAAAAGTTTTTAATATTGACAGCATTTAGCCTTTTTCTCTTCAGCTAAGGAGCTTTCAAAACCTGCTGATGCTCAGGAGGGGAATATAAATTCTCACTTTCAGAGGGAGGAGGATGCTGGGGACCACTGTCATCAGTTGCACCTGTGTCTTGTTAACTGGAAAATGTCGAGTCTTTACAACACAACAAAATTTTAGGAAAGTGACGCAGCAAATGTATTACAGATTGTGAATTATTAGTGTTTTTCCCTTGGTAGAGATCTTCATTTAGTGACTTGAAAGAGAGGAATGCTGAAGTCTGGGATGTTGCAAAGAGCAACATTAAAAAGAGACCCAAAGGATCTTAATACAGCAACACCTCTGATATAATGCTTTGCTAACTATTAAATTAGTTTAGCCTTTATTGTGGCATTTGTCTGTGTGTGGGAGATATTCTTGGGTTTGATGCCAGCCCAGCACCCTTAAGCTGTATGAGTGTATTTCAGGTAATGGGGTTTAACTGTGTGTCAATGGTAAAAAATACTTTTACAAATAATTACTAGTTTAGGCATTTGCCCAGTTATCTGTCCTTTCTGGCAGTTCTTTCTTTGCCCTCAAACTAATATGCTGAGGCATAGACCCACAGGTGGTTTAAGATCTGTGCAAGCCAGTGTTCCTTCCCCATTTGGAATTTCACTTTTACCTCACTAGGTTCTATGGCAGGAGGAAACCGTGGAGAAGACCCTCTTCCAGCAGAAAGCTTTCAAAAGGATTTACAGAGGAATTGCTACCCCCTGTGTAATCCCATGATGTGGACTGACTACTAACCTGCTTCTCTGTGTGATCTGTTGGACTTGAAAATTATGAGAGCAAGAGTCACTCCAAGTTTTCACAACTCAACTTTTTTTTTTTTTTTAAACAGAAACTTTTTCAATGAACAGAATAACAGTATTGTTCTCTTGCAATCATAAGTCAGCTTTCTGTTCTAACTTTTCATCTGAACATCAATAATCTGACACTTTCAATTGAAAACTCAGAAATGTCCATTTGGAAAGCCAGCAGTTGTGTAATTAGACTGACTCCTGTTCCTTGCTCCCTTGGGCCAAAATCTCCAATAGAATTGCAAATGTGTCATAAGACATATATTGAATTGTGTTGATTCATCAAAAAGAAAATAGCACAAGTCCTGACAGGGCATATAACCAGGCTACAGAGTTATTTAAAACAGGTTTGAAGCTGAAACCTTCTTGCCATTTTTTTCCATTCTTTGTAGCAAAAGGTCAAAATTTTTGCAAAAATAACAAAGGCATCTTTATTTAATCAGCTTGGGGGGAAAAAACAAATACTTTTATTATTTCCTATCTCTTAATATATATCCAGACTTTGGCAAAAGAGACACTTCTAATTCCATTGCAGAGTTACAGGGATGTGAGAATAACTTTTTATTTGCTAACTGACAGGTGTCTGAGCCCTGTTGGTCTTCTCATTGCCTTTTTCCACATCTATCAATATTTTCAGGAACCAGTAATACAAGAAAACAGTGCATAGTCTTTCTCTGAGACTTTCTCAACCAGCTAAATTATTTCCTAATAGATTCCATGCCACATTGCAGCCACTGCCAGATGACATTTGAAGTAGCATCATGTATTAAACTCATTCTGCATAATTACAGAAGCTATCCATGTTTAGGTTCTATATTCTTTTCAATCAATATTATGGCTGCAGGTGGATAGTAACAGCTGGCTGTTCTGGAACGTGTTAGCAAAATTTGCGGATATCTTACATCCCTCAAGAGGAAGCAGCTGAAAAGACTTACATTTTCCTTTTCCTAATAGAAATTATTTAGCCAGTGAGAAGAAATGGTACAAGGTTTTGTAGGATTTGAAATAGTCATAATAGTAACATCTTGGTGGTACAAAAAGATAAGGCTACCAATGAAATGTTTTCTAGTCCAAATCCCCTTCGTGGTGCAGGGTCCAGAGGAGGCTTCAAAACAATGAGATCAGTCCAGAAAAGGGAAAGGGCCAGAAAAAGTCAGCACATATAGGAGCTATGGTAAGAACCAAAAGCCCATGTTTATGAGCACTGCCATAAAGTGTGTCCTGAAAAGCAGAGCATGAAATGGCACTCAGTTCATATGGGAGCATTCTGCACACTCTGCACAGACTGCTTTTCTGGGCCCCTCATCAAATGCAAATCAGCCCATGATCCAGAGTCAAAGCCTCCCTTACCAACAAGGGATGTAATTCCAAATAAATTAGACCCTGGTGATGAACACCAAAGTGATGCAGAGCTTAAAGCATGCAGGTGGAGTGCTGAACACTCTCACCCAAAATACTGCAAGGCAGCAGGTGACAGTGGCACTAACAATGACAGAGTGGCACTGATATTTGTATGGATCATGACTTTGCTGAATCCCTAAACACACAGAAGGTAACAATCACAATTTAAATAGCATGCAAACAGAAAGGCAGAAATCCATCTGATACCCGGGCTGGAAGATGAGAATGAAAAAGCCTTTTCAAGTGTAGGTCCTTGTGAGGAAGATAAAGAAAGCTCTGTTAAGGGAGATATTTGGATGAAGCTTTTCCAGCAATTGTTTACTTTGTATTTTTGCAGCTGGCATTTTTCACAGTTAAAAGCTAATGTTTGTCTGGAGCTTGTGGGAAAATTCTGTGGGGGAAAAGAAGGAGATGATAACACATAGAAGGCAAGACAGTATATATGGGAGAGTTCAAAACCAGCACCAATGTATTTGCCTCAGTGTTCTCTGATGAGTTTGAAAACAATGATATTTTGATGTGTACAGCCCCTGGTTATTACTGCCAGTGGTCTTGGTCATGTTACTATGATCATAGCCTTGCAAACATAAACCCTCTCTATTTACTTCTCCAGTAACTAAGCACAGATGGGCTTTGTGTCCAGGTTATTCATGAAGGTCCTTGGTTTTCCCTTTATTTTCTTTAATTCAAGCATTTTAGTAGCTATTACAATGAAACCTTTGAACCTTCTATGTTCTTCCATGCATGGCTCTGAATAGTAATAGAATAAAGGTTTCCCATATTGTACAGCTCCTCTATATTTAGACAGAATTTGAATTGGATCCTTACTGGAGTAGCTGCAGCGCTGATGAAAAAAAAAACCTATTTTTGAGGGAAAATATAAACTATATGCTATCAATTTCATTAAAATAAGGGATATTGTTATAGCATGTACCCTCTAGTTTTCCTCTGCAAAATTAATAGTCCATTCTATTTCTATATAGCAGACTGAAAATACTGGGGGTTTTTTCTGCTCTTTCTACCTGAATCCTTTTGCAATACTGCAACATTCACATAATCCACCGATTTCTATATGAAAATGTAATCAATGTGTTAGTGTACATTGGAATCTTAGCATTGACAACCAGGAGCTTGAAGTATTGATTTGAAAAAAAATGCTCATGATTTCTACAGTTCTTCAGCATTATTTCTTTTATTTTCAATTTTCACTGCTTAGAATTCTACTCCAAGAGTCTAACTCATGTACTAACAGACTATTCAAAGTTTTGTGCTTCAAAGGAAAACCCAAGGGTAAGTAGAAGGAAATCTGATGTAATTCCTTCTATTTTTGTGTACCTATTTGACATTTCGAATAAGACCTCAGAACTGCCTTAACCAACCCTAATAGTAAGGGGATATATGAATTGTACTCAAAGCTTTAAAAATCCCATTCTGAAGCTGAAATGCTGAATGTTAGATTCAAATGCTGATCTCTGTCTGTTTGCAAAGGTGATTCACAGCATGTGGAATAAACATGTTTTGGCAGTGTCATGAACAGAACAGCTAAACAAAGGAACAGGGAGGATTTCAATAGGAAAGTTAAGTGTCTTAAAGCAAGGTGCCCTGTGCTGTATTTGTGTAACACAGGTGTCATTCCACTCTGGCATTCTTCCCTGGCACTGGAAAGGGGAAAAATAAGCCTAGCAATGGCAAATTCTCCTTACTGGGGTGAGCAGTATAACTGCAGTCCAGTCAGTCAGGTCCTTTGCATTCAAATGCCAGAGGTAAAACTTCATTTTGCCCTGCTGGAGCTTAAAATATGGATAAAAAAAATCTGTGTTCAGAAAGCACATAAATATTTAGCTCCACTTTAAATGTTCCTAGAGGCTTAAAGTTAAGCAAACATTCAAACTTTCTTGCTGAACAGGGGTGGATTTCTGATTCAGGATTTCAGACAGCCTAGAATTATGGGAGAAAGATGCTGGGTTTGCCAAAAATCCCATAGGCACCATTTGTCCTTAGTAAGTGATCACTGTAGATTGGAAGTGACGTTTCTGCAGCTTTGGGATGCAGCAACATTTTTATTACTGTTACAGATCAACTTTAAGTGTTATATTGTTTTGTTAGTTTATGTAAATCAATCTGCTGTATGAATAAAAGGAATTTGGAAATGGATCGCTCATCTTTATTGGCTTTGAAGTACTGAGTATTTGGTACTTTGCTGAAACTATCATATTATATTGAGTTATAAGAAATATTGCTCAGATACTAAGCAAGTCTCAGCACAAATTCTGGTAATTTTCCATCAAAAGCAAGGCTCCAAAAAGATATAAATATGGTATCTTTCTAAAAAAAAAAAAAATTGTATAATGTACAGCCAAAGCCCCTTTCAATATGATACAGATTTGATTTTCCTTCAGATCCCTTCCAAAAGGTAGAGTAGAAACCTGCTGTGAAGTGCCCTCCTGGTAGAGAAAACATCATCGTTAAATGGTTGCTTATTCTTCTGCAAAGCAACAGTAACAGCAGGCTGCTATGAGGCTACTATGAATGCTCTGCGCATTTTAACAGGTAAATTCTGCACTCTTTAATATGCCAGGTTGATGGAATATTCAAAGTTGCTGAAAACCCTTCTGGGGAAATGTGAAAATTGATAACATTGCTTCCAATAACTCAGTATTTTAATACAACATCTCAATATTAACTGTAATGCTGCAAAAAGATTTTTCACACTTTATGTTGTTCAATTTTTTCATTTTGGAAAAGACTCAAGTTTTTTTGGAAACCATATGTAAATATAATTCCTTTCAGATTTCCTAGAATTTTAAAATTGTAACAGCAGAAGATACAAATTATTTGCAAAAAAAAAATTGTCATCAAAGATCCAAGACATTCCTCAGTTCCCTTACAAAGTAATCACAGTTGATCATCTCTCATTTCCCAGAGTATCATTTAAGCCCTGAGCTTTCCAGAACACTAATGCAGTTTACATTTATTTTCACTGCAATGCATTTGGTAAGTTTTCCCTTGATTTTACCTATATCTATAGTTACATCACCTCATGAACACTGCTCTGACAGCCAGCCTATAACCATGTATCACAGAGGCAAAACTCTGCAAACACTCTTGGTGGCCATGCCTGGGGAGGGGAAGGAGCCCATTTATCACTAGGGAGGCAGGAAAATACAAACAAAAAAAGTGCATGTAGCAGAAGACTTTCAATAAACAAAAAATGCTAATATGACCTTAAAAATAATGAGGCGTTTCCCACAAAATTGAAACAGTGTTCTGTCACCAAAGCACAAATTCCCATTGCATGGGAGAATGCTTTTCTGTGGTCCTTGTGTGCTTGACACTGGATTCAACAGGAATTTTAGTTATGCCAGGAATAAAGATTGAAGCTGCAAACGTGACTGTGAGAAATAAAATGGTGATTCAGATTTGGGATGTCAGCTGCAAGAGCAGCACACTGGATGTCTCAAGAGGGTGAAATCCATGGCTTAGCACTGCCCTAGTTCTGGATCATTAGGGATTTACTCAGCATAAATCAAAGAAATCTAAACAGTCCAGCCTCAGCCCAGCTGCTGAGATCCCCGGGGTGGGAGAGCTGAGTCATCCACGCTGCACGGCAGCAGTGACTGCAAACTTTGCCACCCAAGGCTCCCCGAGGTGGGACCTTCCTTCCTTCCTTCCCTTCCCTTCCCTTCCCTTCCCTTCCCTTCCCTTCCCTTCCCTTCCCTTCCCTTCCCTTCCCTTCCCTTCCCTTCCCTTCCCTTCCCTTCCCTTCCCTTCCCTTCCCTTCCCTTCCCTTCCCTTCCCTTCCCTTCCCTTCCCTTCCCTTCCCTTCCCTTCCCTTCCCTTCCCTTCCCTTCCCTTCCCTTCCCTTCCCTTCCCTTCCCTTCCCTTCCCTTCCCTTCCCTTCCCTTCCCTTCCCTTCCCTTCCCTTCCCTTCCCTTCCCTTCCCTTCCCTTCCCTTCCTTCTTTTCCTTCCACGGGTGACAATGGCAGCACTGCACTGGTAACCTGTCACAGCACAGCCTCACAGCAGAGTCTGGAGATAAACAGACCTCTCACATCAACATTTCAAATATCCTCTCCTTATGTCTGTGACTCCTGTACAAATAAACTTGCAGAATGAGGTCCCACATCACCATATAAAAACCTCGCCGCTAAAAAAAATAATAATTAAAAAAATAATAAAGTGTACATGAGAAAGTCATATACAAGTAACAAATTATACAAGAGAAAAAAGAGCAGCTTCAGAATTAATCACTGCAACTCAGACTGTGGAAAGACTCACTTATCAAGTCTAAGAGGGGTAAAAAGAAAATAGGAAAAGCAGAGAAAAGCAAACAGAAGTTCTTGTTGTAAGAGTCTGTGGTTTGGGAAGGGAAAAGCCACTAAATCCTTTCCTGGAGTTCATTTCTTTAAATATACAAGTGTTTCATTTCTGTAAATATACAAGGTTACAGCTCATCATGAACCAAAACCCTGTTAAGAAAGAAGAACATAGACATAAAAAAGGGGAAATTTTTACTTTACTCCCTTGTGCTTTTTACTTCACTCCCTTCAAGCCCTTGTGCTTTCCCTGTGTCTGAAGGCAGTTCTAACAGTGCTGTTTATTTTTCTGTACCATGCCAGCTCTTACGGAATGCTGACATAAAACTATGACCATGAAGACTGTCCGTGTTAAAAAATTCCCGTCTTCCAAAAATGAGTTTGGTCAAAAATTGAGTCACATTCCCTCTTTTGGGAAGAACAATTTCTCTTCTCATATTGTTTCTCACAGCACATGCTTTGAGGCTTTTCTTCCTCAAGGAATTGACTTTTAAAAGCGTGCCAATAGGAAAAAAATAAAAAACAACAACTGCCTTGCAGGATAGATTAAAATTTTGTCGAAGTTTGTAACTCTATTACTCTAACAATAAACCAGATTATAGGATATTTTACTAGAACACTGACAAATCTAAAACCTATTAAAAATATTAACAAATCAATAAAGATAAAGCTGAATTATACATATAAGGAACATTTTCTTTATTGAACAATTCTTATAGATCGCTTTGAAATAACATTGTTCTAGACATTTGCTTGGATGATCTTATTGCTGAGTTTCAATGTGATAACTATAGCAGTTCTGCATTATGTCCTTACCAACAGCAAACAAGCAGAAGAATGGAAAGACATTCAGATATAAACATATATGAAATATCTTGTAAATAGCTTCAAGGGTTTAATCACATTAACAGCTTGGTTATTATTTAAAAAAAAATGCTAAAACACAGCTGGGAAAAGAAAGAGTTTAATTACAAACACAACCCCTGGTAAATATGTTGAATTACTCTAGTTAGTTACTTCTGCTAAGACCTGTGTTATAGAATAGAATTGGTAAAGAATTATGATCCTTTATATATGCATGAAATGTAAACCAGAGAAATGGTCTGGTAAATTGAAAAGATCTGTTTTGATGTTTATAAAAATGTTTTCTTTGCATCTTATAAATTTCTGTATATAAATACAAGGTTAGCAGAGTAAATTATAGTTTGAAACCAGGACAGCTCTGGTCCCCAGAATTTGGTATTGCTGACCACAAAAGGATTTTAAGGTTTATTCTAATCTTAATAGATTTTTAATTGAGCTAAAATCGTTATTTCAGCACCAGAACATGTTACAGCAGACTCCATTTTCTAATATACACATAAGTTTCCCAAAGAAAGATACCTTTGCATAGCCAGATTTTTCTTAGGAAAAAGTCAGGGCAATTCATTTCTCTTTGCTTCTTTCACCCCTGGGAGGACCTCTCACAATAAGAATTGTCAGTGCCTTATTTATAATGGCAGATCTCAGGTTTGATTCTGGCAGCTTTTGATCTCTTGATGGCCCAAAAGCTTTCAAATACAGAAGAATCTGATGCTTTTTTGGCATCCTGCAGTGTGCCTAAACCTCAAAAGCAAGTTTTAGTCCCAGAAGTGAATTACTGAAGCAATGTAAACAAAACACAAACGTCACAAAATGATGAATATCTCAAACAAAATGTCTTTGTCAGACAGATGACAACCTCAGATCACTTGAAAAGCATTTGTAGAAACTCTGCAATCTGCAAACAAACTTCTGTTTTACAACCTAAAACTAAAAAGTACACGAAAACAATGAATTTTTAAAACCACAAATATTCTTCTTTTGACATTCATATAGAAATTCAAATATCTCCATTCTTTTAAACATTTAGTCCATGTAAAAAAAGATCCCTGCATGTTTCTACACCACAGAAATGTACATAACTACCCAGTCACAACATAGCTGTCAGAAAAAGGATACAAGAGCTCCACTGAACACTGTCTTACAAAGCTCTCATATCTGAATTTTTGAAAAGGAGCAGAATAAATGAGAGGCAAAATATTTTATATCATTTGAAGAAATAACTTTTGAGGACTATGTGACAATGAGAGCTATTTTATTCCTAGAAACCTCTACCTGGATAGTTTATATTTTAGGTAAGACCTCTAGATAAATGCAGAAAACAATTGTACATTTCAAATGGGAATATCTGGCTTTTTGCTCTATTAATATGTTGTTCTTTAAATCTTAACAAAGCTTAAAGTTTTCTTTTTTTCATTGTGATGATGGAAAAGGGAAGGCAGAGAGGAAGGAGATGGAAGGCACCATGCTCTGCTACAAAAGCTGTGGGGGATGTTTGTTTGGTTTTTTATTTTACCACAAAGATACAGTAAATGTAGTTTTTTCAACCAATTTTCAGGTTTATGTCCTTCAGTGCTGCTTTCAGGTTGCAGTGGGTGCTGTAAAATACCAGATCTACGCCTCAGTCTATTAGACATTATGCTTTACCTTTTCTTAAGCAAACTGAAAACACAGATAAAATGTTGTAGACTAGCAGGCTTGATACTGTAACCTTTTTATACCAGCTATAACTACATTAACATAAAGACAGTTGCTATAATATCATTACTGGGAATCAAGGCACTCTGAAAATTTTTGCTCCTTGTGCCAGTTTGTGGTGGAGTTAAATTAGCAATAAAGCTCTGTAGTAGTAACACAGCCATTAGTAAAAAAAAAAAATTAAAAAAAAAGGTGAGAATACATTTGGAAATAATTCAAAGAGATTGGGGAATGACAGCAGAGGATTTGCCAGACTAATGAAATTCCTTGTTCCTAACCTTTAAATACTTGTGTGTACTGTACAAGGCCCAATTCTGACTAAATCTGTGCTGTAAGGTTTGCAAATAAACCTGCTAAACCTTTTGCATTATTGATCAGGGATGGCATGCTTAGCCCACATGTCCTATTTACATTCCATTTCTTTTACACTTCTAAGATATAATGTGTCTTTTACAACACAAGAGCTCTTTCCATTTAAACCCTGCAGTTTGTGTTCTTCATACAATTTAATGGCTGTAAGCAATTTAGAAGGTTAGTCTTTGAATAGTAGATAAAACTGGCAATATTTATTGGTAAATAAATGCCTAATTATAATAATTTAGGAACATTTCCAATATCATGGGTTTTTTTCTAAATAAATAGCTGCAAAAATTATCTCCTTCCTATAACAATAATATTTAAATAAAGACTGTGTAACAACTTATATCATTTTAATGTTATCATGAAGAATTTTTGCACCTATTCTACACAAAATACAAGATTTTTTAAACTTAAAAATAAGAAATAAATATGTGGATTCAAATTTTGCAAATTTAACCCCATGTCCTGCGCAGAGACAAACTAAGCCTACCTTCCCGAGGGCTGTAAAAGAAATGCTGTCACTGCACCAAAGACAAATTTAGATGAAATGAGTCAGGTCTTGAAAAATTTTGTGTTTCAAGACAATTGGGAAAAATTCTGACTCCTTATTCCTGCTTTCTGAGGAATGGAATGATCGAATACTCTTTAACAGTAGGTGTGCTACTCACCCACACACTTGCTGACCAGAATCACCTCATAAATTCTTTAAAAGGACCTAGAAAGTTTTCAAACAGTTCCTCAGGTTCCAAATCTGCCCATTTGTACCACCAGGCATTTTAAGTGTCAGTGCTTCTGAAGTCAGAAAAGGAAAATCATCAGCCACTTCAAGCAGGTCCTGCTTTGACATCAGAAAGTCAATTCACTCAGCTTAGCAGCATTCAATTCTCAACAACATTTTGTTCTGGGTCTCTGTCAAGTTATTCTAGGCTGTGAAATTGTCAGGAATGATGGATGACTATCAGCCTTCTGCTATCTTTTTCTTTCTCCTTAGAGATTTGAGGCTGCTGACTGCAAAGCAAATTCCTCTTTTCTCTTTTTTTGCGCAACACACCAAATGAACAACAGTAATTATGAGAAAGCCTACACTACAATTATTTTAGCACTTAACTTTGTATTGACATCTGTAAGAGACAGTGCTCTCTAGATTGATTAGCAATGATATAGCTTCCTGTCTTTTACTACTATTGCTGCAGTCATCCTTTATATGCAATTTGTTCAAAATAAAATCCTCCACTGTTTTTTTCTCTTAATATTTTCAATTAAAAATTGAACTAATCACTGAAAAATTCTAATACTAATATTAATCTAGGGCATTATTACTACTATAGTAGTATTTCAAACTGTGTAGTGTCTGTAACATAATCAAAGCTGACTAAAGAGAATAATTTAAGGATAATGGGATTTTGTTGGGGAATATGCTAAAGCTGCATTACTTGTCCAGGTTGAAATCCTTGCTTGAACAAATCCTGTTTGCCAGCCATTGCAGTCCTGGCATATATAGGGGGAAAATTACTGAAAAATTACTGACAGAATTTGATGTCAAGAATTTAAACCATGTGCTAAAACTAAATACAGAAAGAGACATCCAGCTCGGAAAATGAACAATTTTGGGAGGAAAAATGCAACAGTGAGAGAAAATAAACTGGAACATCCTTCAGATCCATGCCAATTATAATCCAGTCTCCCATATTTCTATTGTATTCAAAATAACTGCAAAATTTCTCACAAGCAGCTCTCTAGCAATAACAATACATTAATTAATCTCCATTACTCTCAGTCACAAAGCTGTTCCTTTCAATTACACATCAGATCTGCTCAGCTCACCACACAGGGCTGCACACACACAGTGAAACAGAGCCTGTTCCATCTCAGAGCATGGACAATCCCGAAAAACAGATTCAGCACCCCCAAGGAAACCATTATCAGATATCATCATCATTGCCTTTAACATCAGATTCAAACAAAACCAGAACACTTTCCAAAAATCCTAAAAAATGCAGAAAGATTTTCCCTAAATATGCCCCAGCCAGGCCAAAGGCTTCTATTGATCTATTTCATCATATGAAACACATGGGAAGTAGAAATAAAAGTTTGTCCCTCATTAGTTCCTATTATGAGGCAGTAAACATTTTTGTAGTTTGGAATTTACAAAATATGAAAGTGGATGCATACAAATGGGGTAATAGTCACATAGAGATTTCCTCCTTTACCTCTTTTTATTTCAAATTCACTTTTTATGTTGAGTAGTTGTGTTCTGTTTCTTTTAAGTAGCAAGTGTTGCACTCACAGATATTTAATACAGGTTTGGTGGGGTTATGAACTAATTTGCTATTGTCTCAGCATTCTCTCCTTTCCCTCAGCTTCACTAATGGATAACCATTTTATTATGGGATAATTCTCAATGAGCAAATCCAAACGGAAATATACAGACTACAGAAAAATAGAAACTCTGCTACCTAGAAAAACAAAATCTGAGGAATAATGGCAAAATTCAGCCCAGAGCCTTTGCATGACATCCTGCTACCACCCCTGGATTCACCAGACTATATTGAAGGTCCTATCACTTGTTATGTATTTTTATTTTATGTTCACTGTACAGAAGTACTCACCAGGAAACCCGGGATGGTTTCAGCTGGTATTAACAGTAAATTACCTTCATGCTTTGGCCTGTTGTGACAGAATTCTGTCATAGCACTTTCAAAGGCATTAATAAGTGTTTAAACTGCATGGTTCACTCCCACAAAAAATATCAGAAGGTCAGTTTAATTTTTCTGAACTTCACTATATAAAAGTTGACTTCTCCTAGGTTTTAAAAAAGCAAGCAGCTTTGACCCGTGAGCAGAATGTGCTTTTCAGCACAACACTTGCATACAGGGATTTGATCACTATTATGGTGAACCAGAAGTTATATTAATTTTACGGGAAAAAAAAAAAAAAAAGATTGAAACAAAAATCAAATTAGCCCAAACTGAAGTTTCAGAACCTGATGAATAGAATTGTCCCCACCTTACTCAAAAAAATTACTTTCAAACAGGGGGTCACTACCAGGTCAAAGACTATCAGGATCTTTAATCTAGAAATCTGTAATACATGAAGTCAAATTTTACATTGAAGGTACCTAATCAGTGGGACTGTATTATCACAATTAATCCTTAATCAGATAAATTAACTCACTGGTATGTTTAAAAAAAATTTCAATCTTTTCCTGGAGTAGAAAAATGGATATAACCTCTCCTAGGAAATGTCCTAAATGTCTCCCTCAAAAAGTCATTAGCTGGAATCAGTGGTATATGGTAACTTAATGTCAGAAAAAGAGGTAACAGACATTAACAGTCCCTTAATGAGATGAAATGCAATTTAAACTGTAATCTCATTACCTAAAAATAAATAAACCTCTTCTGCTTTACCTTTTGGACTTAGTTTAGGCCTATTTGTTTTATCTCCATTTAGACTTCAACTTTAATCATATCTCAGAAGCTTTTACACAGAACTGCAGTAGCAACTGAGTTTGTCTACAATATTTGCTTGCTTGTAGCTGTTTACTCTGAAATTTCTCATTTGCTGCCAAATAGAAGGCAATGTCCAAAGCCATAGAACAGAGATAAGAGTTTAAATCTCACTATCAATAGAATCACCTTATCAACAGAAAAGTTGGAACCATATTAAATTAAATATTACTTTACCTTCAGTGCATTCATTTATTTTTCTTACACCAAGAGTATCCAGATATGTGTATAAATAGATGTGGCATGAACCCTTTTATATCATTTTATAACATGATTCTAATATTGCTATCTTCCAGCTTGTAAGAATGCAGAACTTTCATTGGTAGTGGTGTGAAAAAGAATTATGTATGGATACCTGCCCATATTATATAAAAACCTAAGAGGGAATGAGAGAGTAAAAGAAGTATATTCTTCTTCATGCATGTAATCTATTAAATACTGATAATTAATATCTGCAGCAAGAATGAGTTTGAAAGGAATTTCCAAAAGAAAAGCAAACCCCTTACCACCCCACAAGACATTTATGCACAAAGCACTGTATGAACAGTCTTTCAAGGAAACCATATGAAACTAAAGCCAAATTAATATCCATTTCCCCAAAATTTCAAGTACAGCATATTTTCCCTCTAACCCATTATTATGCTCCAGGCAGGCAAGAGGCTGACATCTACTGATTTTCCTTGATTATATTCTGCGTAACATACATACCCCATGTATTAAATAGAAATTAAAATGCTTCTCCCTCCCAAGTTTATGAACCAGAAATCATTTGAATACACTTTAATGTATTCTCAAATTTGCAAGATGAGAGTGGGTGCCTTTGGAAAAGGTCATATTTTTCTCTGTCATTCTCCACCCCTCTCCAAATTCTTTTTTTTTTTAATCAGAAAGAGAACACTTTCTATGCTAAATAGCCTTTAGCACCCCAAAATAAACTATAGCACCATGGCAGCTGAGTTGCTCTCCTACACGACTCCACATGGGGCTCTCTGGCACCATTTTGCACAAGGGCGTGGCTTGGGACAGGTTGACTCATGCTCATAAAAGCAAACAAGGAGTGAGAACTGAAGTAATGAGACCAGCTGGAATCCCAGTTTGTGGAGAGCAACACCACACAGGGAGGTCCCAGTTTGGGCTGCACAGAACTGGTGAGGTTTCTATGTAGGGAGAGGTCACCCCCACCCTCTTGGGTGGCACCTTGGGGCAGACACAAGAAGAAAACTGAATTATGTAATACATTATTCAGGTACACAGCATTTTACTTGGCACATCACGTTTTTCTCTAAGACATGCAATTCTACTGTTATCAGGTGTCAAATTTAGTTTCTTGAAGCTTGAATTTGTTACTTAGATCAGATTTACAAGATTTTTTTAAACTCTCGCATCCATCTTCTCTTTAATAAACCCATAAAGCCCTTTTTGTACATTCCTCAGTGAACTGTCTTTTCCCTTGATGTATTTGAAAATGAAAACAGATAAAAATTCTGCAAAATTTGGGTAATGGAGAAGAAAAGATCTCAACATTGGCCATTTCCTAGCTGAAGACTCCAGAAGTATGCATGGAGATCTACAGGCCTTGGTAGTTCCAGAAATTAAATACATTTTACTGAATAAATCCTTTTCCTTCCTTTCAGTTCTGTCATGATTTGTTTTCAGGTGAGTTGCATTTTTGACAGAACTTGTGGAAAATGTAATGGTGTAACCTATCCATTAACCAAGGAATTATTTCAAAGCTGAGGAATGATCAGATTTCAGACAGCACCAGAGATGGAAAAAGTTTTGAAGCACTGTGAGAGAAACCTAAGTAACATTCAACCAACTCTGAGTCATGACCATCTTTTTATTCTCACAGAATTATAATATAAAAATTGAGCAATATTCACTGGATATTCAACTAAAAATTTTTGTAGATAGAACATTTTTAAGACCTTTACTCCTACAGGATATAAAGATATTTATCTCATGGCCACGTCTCACCCTTTTCATGTTTGAAAGGCTGATCAACTGAAGTATCAGTAATATTTCAAGAAGAAATTATCAGGACTCCTGTTATATGCCTGCAAGTAAAAATTATATTTTTATATTATGCCTAATAGGGGAAATAACTAAAATAAAATATTTATTCATATTTTTCATAGTTATTCATATTTAGTCTGCAGCCAGTCTAGTGCCTCTGTAAGTGAACAGTAGCAGCTGCAAAAGATAACACCCTCTCAAAGTTCAAAATGTTTGGTCACACCCTACCTTTCATACGACCTGGTATTTCTGAGACACTCACTTCCTTCTTCAAAGTAATCAAATAGACATATGGGGCTGAAAAACTATTTTTAAAAATTGACATTGTAGTTTTGAAATCTCAGGAGCCATGGAGAAGAATATACCTTTTCAACTGAGCTTTCAATTATTTTTCCCCCAGCTGGAGAAAGGAGCTAACATTGTTCATTCTGCAGTATCCCCACACATCTCACAGCCATTTCAAATATAGTGATACTCCCAACACTGAAAGCCCTCCATGTCCCCTCTGCCATATCCCCTGGAAAAACCTTACTGCCCATGCCAGCCCTCCCAGGGGCAGCAAAATTCAATTTTGCCTACACTGCTGACAAGCCTTAAGCTGCCTCTGATATGAATAATAAGCAATGATCCCACTGGACTCAGCACTGCACAGAGACAGAACAATGAGTTGGTCCCTGCCACAAAAGCTTACAAGCTAATTAATGAAAAAAACAGGTTTAGTCCTATGTGTAAAGCAATGCAAAGATATAAATGGGAGTCCCATGGTGGGTGGTCCAGTACCGCATGAGGTGCTGCAAAACTTTGAGTCCAAAAAGGCAGGACTTGGGCACGTTTCTAAGTTACCTTAAAATTACTCTTCTAAAGCCATCCAGAAAGAAGGAGGGAGAAGAGAAATGTTGAAGGAAGAGGTTAAAGCTGTCTCTAACTGGTTTAATCCAGTTATCTCAGTCTGTTGTTTTTTCCCTAATCTTGGCATTTAAGCACGTTGTGATTCTTTCACTTCACTAAAAAACCCGAATGATCACATTAAAGTATTCCTCCTTTGTGACTTTTAACAACTTAACAACAAGAGAATATAATCCAACACAGTGTTATATCCTCCTACAAACAGGTAGAGGTGATAACTCTCAACTGTGTGAACTGCACTTTTCATCTCTCTGATGTTACTATTATTAACTGTTTCACTGTGGATAATTTTAGCACAAACATACAGCAATTCTACCTTATAGTCAAAAAACAACATTTCATTTCTTCAAACCATGAAGAATCCATCTTCCACAATGCTTCCTCAACCCCAGCAACTTTTTTAAATACTTTTTTAATGAACTATTTGGCAAATCTGCTGCAGCATGAAAACAAACTATTAAATTCAATGAAATATAAATAGCTCGAGGTACTACTAAGAAAAAGGATGCACAATAACACTTTAAACAGTGGCTTCCAGTCTGGGTGAAAATACCAGTTGCAGTGTTAATCCCACTGGAAAGGCGTTTTAAGTGCAGTGGCACGAAGCCTGTAGGATTCATTTGCAGAAGCCTCCACAAGTGTTTTCTCCAGGGTTTACGCCTAGCTGCCTGTGTGCTTTAGAGTGTGGGAAATTCCCAGGGCCATACCTACTGTCTCATTCCTTTTTTTACAGATTCTGTATGGCTGCAGGCTCCAGAGCATCATTGCTGTAAGCACCAGGAGGTTTGAGGAATAATTCCTTGAATAAACCCAGGTAAAACTCTGTCTAGACAAGAGAAGTGAGGCAGTTTGAGTCACAGAATTTGGGGTTCAAGAGGAGGGGAAGAGTAACCCCACTCTGCATGGAGTGTTCTGCCTGCAGGCTTCTGCCTTGCACAAGAAAGCTCTGACAGGTAATTCTTTGTTAATTCTTATTAAATCTTACTTTAGACATCCTGTTTCCCCTGGGACAGTGTCTCTTTTTTCATACAAACTTTAAAACAGGACTAAAATTTCAGGCAAACTGGCCTACTGGAGAACACATTAAAAATATCAGACAATGAAAATAAACTGCAATTGAAATGGGATTGCATTAGATGAGTTTTCAACTGTGGTCTTCACAATGCAAACCATATGGAGTGGCCAGAGCTACTGACTACATATATTCTTTGCTGTATGCAAAGAATGTATCTAAATGCTTAAAATTAATTATGCCAGTCTATTATTTCTATCCATTAGGGAAATGTTTGCTTTACTTTTTTATCTACTTTAATTAGAAAGACAAATATAAAATATAAATAAATGAAGGAAGAAAATGTTACTAGGGAGAACAAAACATCAGTAAACTAGAAAATTCTTTGCACATTGTCCAGTCTTTTTTTTTTTTTTAATTCCCTAAACATTTGATAAATCAAAACTTGTAAAGAATCAGATCAGAGTAAATTTAAATAATTTGGGGTGTCTAAATTTAACAGAAGATTGGATAAAAACAAACACTAAATAACTTTACGGTTGCAAGGAGAAATGGAAAAAAAAAAATCACAGTATCCAACATAACACAGAATTCTTTGTTACTTATTTGCTGCAGTTGGTCTAGCAGATACACAGCCACAAGATGCTCCTAAGTGTTTCTGAAATCAGACAGAATGGATCTCTGAATTTAGTGTCTGTGTCACAGACATCTGCCTTAAAAATGGAAGGCACTGTACTCTGACTTCTATTTCTGAAATTTCTATTTATCCTCTAAGCGCATATTTTTAGGTTCTTCAGTAACTCACAGATGAGATTATTCTTATTTGACTCTTCACTTGTCCTATATATAAGTTGAGAGAAATTTCAGCAAAATGCATAATTTACTATAAATTTATCTGGAAATGTATTCAGCAATATTTGAGGAAAGTGGTCCTTTTAAACCTCTGAAAATTCCTGCTGCTTCTGTAGGTCTGGAGTCTTCTGAATTTGCTTTTTCTTCTCAGAACACTTTTGATTAGCAGGACTGAATTGTTTAAAATTACTGTTGTAAAAAACAGTTTCTATGTTTCCAAATACTTTTATCTCCTGTTTGTTTTCCAAAACTTTCAGGTTCTGTTCTATTAATTTTTCTCTGCCTGGATGAACAGCTAACTGCAACATAAATCATCTAAAGACACGGATTTATCATATCTGGAAGATTCTCTTCAGCACTGTCTGCAAGGTTAAACCTTTACTTTTTAATCCACCTGTATTTCTCATTTCCTCATTTTATCTGGCACATTTAAATGAGATGCAAAATAAGCTTTCTACTCACACATGAAATAACTGTGACAGAATATAACAGCTGTGGAAAATGGAGAAGGCAACCTTCAAAATGTTCAGAAATAGGGGTGCAGGACTCTGGGACACTGCTCCCACATGTAATGCTAAGCAGGACTCAGTGAATACTATGGCAGGGAAAATGTTTTCTCAAATTTGAGACAATTTTTTCTCAAATTTGAGACAATTTGTGGCTGGTTGGGCACTGAGAACTTTCACAGGAGTGCTGCCCGAACCCATCTCACAGCCCTGAGTCTGACACTGGCACATTTTTAACCTCAATGTAAATCATAAGACATCTGTGGACCCCACTTTTCCATCAGCAGGACTAAAATGGCAGCACTAACCTGTCTTCCCTTAGTTAATTAGTCCTAACTAATTAATATCTGAAAGCTGCAACCCCAAAGGAAGCACTATTTATAAGGACAGTTACTTGCATAGCCCTGATAATGGACAAAGATAGAAAAAGAGAGGAAAGAGAACCTAGATTGCTAATGCAGCTTTCCCCTATTGCTATCCTATCTCAACAGCCCTTCCTGCTTCAAACACTCCAATTTTCAGCTTTTCCACCAGTGGAAAAAAAGCTGCACCTACTTCATAAGGTTGGAAGTATATTTGCAAATGAAGTGGCCCAGGCCACTGTGCAATGATCAAGTGGGAAGCTCCGAATAACTACGAAGTGCCAAGGTGAAAGAGCATCTGACCACAGGCAGTGCAACAGGATTTTATCCCTAATAATATTGCAGCCAGATGAAAAATATGAGCTTAGATCCAAAATCCTGCGAGTCCTTCTCAGTCTGGGACTTCACTAGCAGCATCCCAGAAGAAGCAGCTTTGGTTTGTATCTGACTGCCTCATTTCAAAGAGTATCTCACACCAGAGATACGCAAGTAGGAAAAGTTGAAATGTGTGTTAAATATCAGGAAGTATAAAGACTGACATTTATCTGAAAGTATTTTTAATAATGGTTCCACTTTTCCACAAAAAAACTATTCTCAATAACACCTGCCTCCTTCTGTTATCTGGAGGAGTCATTTCTATGACTCTAGTGTGAAATAGGAAAAAAGGAAATAGAAAATTGGAGCAAGCCTACATGTGCTGCTAAACAAAATGGTCTCTGAATTAAAACGAATCTGACATGTATTTTTAAACCTTGCTCTGCCTAGATAGGTTTAAAATATAAGCAGCTTTGCCAGCAAATAAGCAAGTAAACAGTAGAGGAGGGCATGATAAGGGAAGGACCAAGTCAACACTCTCCCTGGAAAATGAGAGCCTACAATTAAGAAATAAGATAACACCAGGAGGCTTATCTCCATTTCAGTCGCAGATGTGCCCATTTGATTTATATGTGAAAAACAATATCAAAACAAACCAAATCAAAACAGTCTTCACATTTATGGGGCTGTGAGTTTGTACTTTTCTTCAGTTACAGTGATAATTAAGAGTAGACATTTGAAACACCCACTTCAAAAAATGAACATACTTAATATAGGGTAAGATAACACAGAACTTAGTAAAGATGTCAGCTCAGTCTAAAATCATAATTACTGTGTACAGCTTGCTCCTGAGAGTTTTTCCCAGTAGAAATAATTGCATTACTTCAAGTTCCTTTTATTAAAAAAAAATATATAGATAGGCATAACATGTAATTTTGCAAACAAAAAATACTGTTTTCCTTTTATTCCCAGATTTTATATTTCCCTGGCAAAATGCTGAAGACTGCAGGGAAAACAGCAACATTCAGCTTGGAGTAAACTTTAACACTTTGAATCAGATTATATTTAAATTAAACAGCTGCACAATTAATGATAGAATAAGCAAACTTCCTAATTACCCAAAGTATAACTTTAATTTTTATGATCTTGTTATCTGTTACCCACCAGCTGGACTACTGCATTCCTTTCTGGCCCTCATCCTACCCAAAAGAATATTTTGGTTGTTCTGAAGAAAAAAACAGTTACAGAAGGGTAATATATTGTGATTGTGAACACAAGTAGTAACTTTGCTTTTGCATTTTAAATTGTTGCCTAGCCTCCACAGTGCATATATCACCACCCCATAACTCTCATCAAACCTAAAATTTTTGATGCAATAATGTATTTTTACAGAAGATATCAGGCTGATTACAGATTTCAAATGATGGACAAGTCCAGTATCTCCTAAGGTGGTTGAAAATGTTGAACGTCCCCCACTGCTGCAAATGTGTGGTGTCTTTCTATGGCCTGGATTTGTTCCCACTAACTGGAAAATCCCACACCTTTGGAGGCAGGAAATATGAGCTGTCCCTACCCTGTGTCTGAGCAGTGTGGGTTCAATGGTCTGCAGGTCCTCCAACAATAAAGGAAAATCACAGGAAGCAGGTGAAAATGGCATTGATGGTATTTATAGTAGCCAGATGCTGAAGACACTGGTTCCTTCAGTCAGTCTCCTCAGCTCTCTGTATCCCCCACGTGGATTATATTTGGCTTCATTTAAAATTAAGGGAACAAAACCCCCAGCATTTCAATCTATTAGTTCCATTAAAATGAGGTTTCCTGTTATTGGCACAATCTGGTCTTGTGGCTGAAAGTATTTACTTACAGAGATGTGTTACATCTCTGAAATTGTGCAACATATTAATACTTGATCAAGATAGAAAGAATAATTTTCTTCTTTATCTGTTTCCCACAGAGGCTCTTATCAAATGCTGCAAAAGCAACCTCAGTCTTTATAGATATTTCCCAAAATTTGCAGACTATCAGTTACAAATCAGCCTTGATCAGCTAGGGGGTGGGGGGAGAATAAAAAAAGCACCTTTTACTTTAAAGTCTCCATATCCAGTTTTTCCCTCCTATTTGAAGTTAAGGAGAAAAGATTATTTTCTTTTGCTTTTAAATGAATCAGCATTTACTCACAATCTGGTAACTGACCACAGTCACATTTCTCTCCAGTAAGTTTAAAGCCCTTGAGACTGCAAAAGAGACTTTTTGCCCCTTCTTTTTAAGGTGACAAGGCTGAAAGTGGAGTAGAAATGCAGCAAAGGTACTCAGCGCATGTTGTAGTTTCCAAGCAATCAAACCCCGCCCCCCCCAAAAAAAAGAACCCACAAAAAAAACCCAACAAAACAAAACAACAAAAAAAAAACACTCTATATGCTTTTGCATGTTAATAAACCAAGATAAAATCATAGAGTGATGCTTAAATTCATGATTCTGAGTGCAACCATCAGAAATTTAGTGTGAACCAAACTGCAGTTGGAGTGCCCTCGTTTCCTCCTTTGTGATAGGATGTGATATTGCCAAGCACCATGAAACCACTTGTAAAACGAAATTTCGAAAGGAACATTGGTCTCAAACATCCCTGTGCTTAGAAAGAAAAATTTCATCTTGGAGGTTTAATCCAATTGCTGCAAGTGGGCTGAGCATGAGGAATGATCCAAATAAACCTTCAGTGTGGGAGGAGTTCACTTTGGGTTCGAACTCTGGGCCTGTCTTCATGAATCAGCTGTGAAAACAATTCCATTCACAGTGTGAAGATTTCTGAGCTATTCTATAACTCATTAAGTGTGTGTTAAAAGTCAAATCAATTATTTCCTCATAGACACCAAACAAGTTCTAGCTACATAATAAATAGAAGAAACACTATTTATTAAGTAACAAGTGTAATTATTTCCTGAGCAATCACATTCTCTTCCCCTTAGAAATAATTATTTCCTTTGTTCTCCCAGCCTTTGGCTTCTTCCCCACTCCTCTTCCTCTTCTATACAAATTTCCTTGTAAGAAAGGAGGAGTTTCTCTCAAACAGCTTTTCTAAGAGAGAGTATTTATACCCAAATTTCAGAGCTGGGGAAAACTGGAGAGCTCTTCATGTTTCATTTCCTCCCCAGGACATGGCAGAGTCCCCTGCTCTGGAAGTTTTTGAGATACAATTGTTCAGGGTGCTAAATAATCTCATCTAAGCTCATTGCTCACAAAATTGTTCCCACCAAGCTCCCTTCCAAACTGGGCTATTCTATGATTTTATATATTTTATTTTGAATAAAGAGAAGTTTTCTCCCTCTGAGCAGCAAGTCCCATGGATTCTAAAATGCTCGCCAGCTCTGTAAGAAAATGGAAACAATTGGCACAATTGAAATAGTGACAGGGAAGGACATGTTATCTCTGGGTGACCTCTGTGCAACAAGGCCACTGAACCTATGTGGAGCCTTACTATTGTTCAGTAGAAGTTATTTGCTAAAATGATGATGACAACTTTCTTTATCACAATCTTCCCCTCCTATTCCATCTTCATTTTAAATTTGAGAATTCAGCACTATATTTTATTAAGCATAACTTGATTATGTGAAGACACTGTGATGATATTACTATTGACTAGGATATTAGAATAACCTTGAAAAACAGAATTCTTTTAGAACATTAAATGATCCTATTAATATTTTCAACCTCTGCTCCCTGCTATCACCACCCTCTATGGACTCTGTAGTACAAAAGTAGAAATTAAAGGAGAGTGATAATATGCACTCTCTATTTTCTCTATATTTTTATATATGTAGATATATACCCACAACTCACAAACAACTAAATGCACAAACCTCTGCTCTTCAGCCCTGAAGGTCAACCTCCAAGTGAAGGCTGACCATTTAAAGGTCAGCGGATTCCAGACATTGAGCATCAAGTGGTGATTTCCTCCTAGGTGGCAAACAAAACTTCATGCTGCCCTGCCTCACCCATTCTGCCTTCAACAGCCTCTGTGTGAGGTAAATTTCTCACAAGGGAGAGAGGAGCAGCATCACCTGAGACAGTGCTCCAGCCTTGACATTGTCAACTCTCACTTCTGCCTGTCAGCAATGAATTCCCTCCAGCAGCTCAAACTGAGAGGTGTCCAAGCACACCCAACCCACAGAGGCACAGTGCAGCCCTAACCCTTTCCCTCAGAGTCACTGCACACACCTGGAAAACAAACTTCAGTGGGGAAAGATTATTTAGCTGGTGGGAGAGAAATAAAAGACATAATTTGTGCAACAAAGATGTGAAAATAACTGATTTCCCAGCCAGACAGCTGAACAAAAATGTTATCAGCTTAATCAAGTTAGCAGGTCTCATGTTTTCAAAGTAGTTTTCTTTAGCCTTAAGAAATTAACTAACTGAAATCCATTAGAACTTGGTCCTAGAACCTGGGAAATCTCAGGAAAATGCCCACTGGATATGGCCACTGCCTTGTTGTCAAACAGGCAAGGGACTCCAAATTTTCCTTCCACCACTGAACGGAGTGTTTCAGCTTCTAGGTTAAAGGGTTTCTGCAGATTTGATTATTCTCAACGTGATTTTTCATTTATAATGTCACAACATCCCTTATCAGGTCATTTATGAATGTTTGTGCCCTTGCTTTGATCAAAACTGTTCAAGAAACTGCTGCAAAAAGTTTATTCTCCCAAGTCAGTTGCTTTGACCATATTAGTCTTTAAACCCCTGTACACGTTTGTTTTCACAGCTGTATCCAAGTTATTCACCTTCATTTGCAAAACTCTTTACAGGCTCGGATCAAAACATGCATTTCAGTAATTTTGTTTCTCTCCTTAAGCCTTCACACAAATCCCAGCATACTGTATATCCAAATTTGATGAGCTGTAATGAAAACAAAATAGTAAATTATCACGTTCCTAACCATCATATTAAAATGATGCAGTGGTTAAGGAATTATATACTGAATAGAGCAGAGCACTGCTCTGCTACACGAGTGTAAATCTATAGTAACTCCAGTGAACTCACCGAGATTTACACGGATGTTCCTGGGGACAAAATTTGACCCACAGACCTTTGGGAAGTATATTAGGTCTGTGAGGTTTTGTAAGTAGGGCACAGCAAGGATTACATCACATTTTAATAGAAAGCCTTTTCTTAGAAGTGAAGGGTTTTGCACTTGTTGGAAGGTGCTTGTCAAATGAGAAATAGGAGAGCAGGAGGAACTGAAGAATAGCAGCCTTATGTCATGGGTAGTCTATGAAAGGCAGCCTTGAATAGAGTGCACTATAAAGAAAGAATATTGTTATGTTTCCTGACAAGGATCTGGTTTGCTAAGTGATTCTTGAACTCCACAGGGGGACTTGTCTCTTCACCTTGATTTAAAAGAACGTACAAACAATACCACTTAAAATATGCTCAGGCTGTCTTCTGATTTCACTGAAAGAATCTCAGAACAAGGCAAAACAGATGGCACTGAAGCCCTTTCCTTTAGCTAATACTGGCTGTACTTATAAGTCTGGAAAGAGCGAGAGGTTTAAGAAGGAAAACAGACCTTACGTTTTCTTTTTTAATTGTCAGGGCTTATAAATAAAGAGAAAGTTATTAATCCAATTATTTTCTGTGCAGTATTGATTCACTGCAGAGTGATCCAAGCTAACTGATACTGTGAGTTGCCTTTTCATCAACAGCAGAAAAGAGCTTAGTACATTGGATCAGTTCTCCATAATAAAAATGGACTAGAGTTTATTTATCATTTTGATTAAAGTAATTTCCCTGTAGATCTGCAGTTTCTTATGTTAGAAACAGAATTCTTTGATGCAGTTATAGGTATTCTCCTTGTTATACATGACTCTGTCATCGTCATTTCTAAAAAGACAATGTTCATTTTACCATTTCTTGCATTTTTAATCATATTCCCAAGGAGAAAAACAAAAACCATGCATTACCACAAAAGACCAATCCTCTGTAATCATGGAGAAAAGCTCACAGTGACAAGATGCTTGGATTATTACAGAAAATTTATGAACGGTAATAGAAATTAAAACAAACTGTCACAAATATTTTTTTATTATCTATTCTTGCAGAGGATAAAAAGGCAGAAAAGAGAACCAAGAAGTCTGAGATTGAAGAGAGCCTTTGTTACCATAGATACTGGGCAGGTGTGTCATTTTCAACTATAAGCACACATATGATAAGAGTCTTCTGATTGCAAATGCACCTGAATAAAATAAGGAAGAGTTGTAACAAAAAAAGAAAAGGAGGTAGAGAGACTGAGCTGTTTCACGCCTCCAGCCTATCTCGTAGTTGATGTGTTATCAAGTCTCTGAAATTTCCATCTAAACAAAGAGCAAGCAGATTTTTAGTATTTGCTGGGTTGTGAGCTTTCAAATCTGTTCACCCTGCATTCCACCACTTTCACGTAGATTTTAATACCAAATAGTCATGAGATGAGTGGTATTTCTAGATATCCAAGTCTGTCTTTCAGACCCTTCTGTCTTCATACACAGAAGTTGAATTTTTTTTTCTTGGAGATCTGTGAGAAAAGCATGGGAGAAAAAATAGCTGATGGCAACAATTGTTTAGAAAAGAGACAAAATGTTTAGAAATTCTCTTTCTCAAAACTTCTAAATGCATATTAGAGATGCACTTGCTAACACCCAGCAGCAGTAACAACCTACACAAAATGATAGAAAATTCTTTCAAATTGCCAGTCCCAACATTGTATTCTCAAAATGTAAAGAAAAATGTTCATGTAAATGTTCAAGGTAGAAGTCAACCGTCTTTGGATTATCTTTGGAAGATTATTAAAACTGGTTTCATTAAATGATTTCCACTATTCACCTTCAAAACAATTGATAGTTTGTTTTTATCACTATGTGCACAGCAAATGAAAAAAAATTGAATGAAGCAACAAACACTAAGCAACAAACACATTTTTAAAGAATTATTATTTTTCTATTAACGTAACTAAGATATAGGAATTTTCTTTCACTTGCAGTCAAATTCATTGGGGATAATGGCTTGGAATATGAGTTGTTAAACAAGAAGTCAATCTGACTACTTAATGTACATATTGGCTTATTTGTGAGATAATTCCCTAAGAATCTTACTTCTTCCCAACAGGCAGGAGACTGTCTTTAACAACATTTTGCTAGAGGTAAAAAAGAGAGGAAAAATTACAATAAAATTCTAACTTAAGTGTGTCTAACCTAAAAAAATAATTTCATTTCATTTGTGGATAGTGATTTTGTCTGAATGATGTGTGTCCCTGCTCATCTCACTTCTGTTATAGCAACTTCATGTGCATTGTATCAACATCACCAGATCTTTTTTTCCTGAAAGATGTACAAGCAGAGTTTCATTGAGAAGGCAGAAAACCCTGTGTGAGCCAAAGCTTGGCAGGTATTTCATCAAAGAAGGGGTAGGCCTCTGGGAATATAAAGGGAAATTAATGATGATCTTTACCTTAAATATCTTCTTCATGTCTGTGAATAATAACAACTTGCTGTATCTAACTATGTTTCTATATCCATCCACAACTGTAGGCAGAAATTGCTTTCAGTATTCCAATAATAAAATCACATTTCTGGGGAGCTATTAGAACACTGACTGCTGCTTTTCCCCAGCTGGCTACTCCCTGGTCTTGCAGAAGAGCTTTTGTTTCTCCTTGAAGAACCACCTCGTGACCCAGGAGGAAACTGAGTTTGTCACCCTGAGGTTCCCAGGAGGTCACTGTGGACAAGGTGCCACCACCACACACGCTCACACCTCACATGTGATTTTCAGGAAGCAGGATGTCTTCATCCCTAGGTTTTGAAAATGCCTTCTTTCAATGCAACAAAATGAGTCCTGACCACAGGATGTCACTGAAGCTCATACTTCACAGAAGCATGGGATTTTGCATTGCCATCCTAGTCAAAATGCAACACCCAATTCTTCACATTAGCTTTAATTAGATCCAGTCATGTTCTTCAACTTGATGATAGTATAGACTTCTATGACTAATTACTCTCAGTAATCACAATGCTAATAAAAATCTTTGTATAGCAGAAATCATCCATTAATTGAACATTAATCTCATGAAGCCATTTACCCATTTATCCATTTGTGTGTTTTCACTAAAAGCCGACGGCACATACATGTTTTTCAAAGAAGCAGAAGCATAAAATATTTTTCTGATATTATCTTGAGGTTATATGCCAGATGAAGCAAACTTCATTCTTCACCTCCAGCCATCAAGTCTCACACCAAAGAGCTATTAAAACTCTGAGATGTATCATCAGTCTATCCAGAGACAGCTGTCCAGATCCAAGTGCCAAGAAAATCCTGCCTACCTGCTTCCATGATCATTTGGAATCCTCATTAACACACAAGCCATATCCCTCTACCAGCCTGGAAACTAGGTGATTTCATTTCAATAATTCGACAGGTTTTCATCCAAAAAATATTAATGATTGTCCAATTCTTAGCCATTTCATCTCTCTTTTCCCAGCTGGTAAAAGAGATGTAGGAGTGACAAATCCTCCCTTGGCACAATTTGACATTTTCTTTCTTCCTCAAGAATGCAATAGGCTGTCTAATAGTGAATTCTCTTTCACCTTCCCTACCTACCTTGATAAAACAAAGTCAATTACCATCCAACTCCAAGCTTTGTTGTCACAAAGAAATATATCAAAGGCTGCCTAAAAGCTCAACTGAGTTGAACATCTTCCCTTATTCACACTGTGGATTGCAGCAAGGATTAGGAATAGAGGTTGCCCTAACAACATCATTCAGTTTTTTGTTGATGGAGGGCATTTGTTTACCTTTTTACCCCCGGACCACAGCAGTATGCAATAGATTTCATCTCTAGAATTTTCTGATACACCACAGGAAGGGATGTCTACTAAAATTCCTTCAAAGACCCCAGGTCTTGCATGGAGGGACACGTGCACAGGGCAGATATGAAGCACTACACAACCTGTCCACATTCTTCTCATTTTGCAGAAACATTCTTCTCATTCAGATTGGCTCTGTGTTAAGCTAAGATCATCAGGTTAACCATCAGTGAACTGCTGAAACTACACTGAGGAACAGTACTGCTGAGACCCTCTGAGAGCAGGTGATATTTTGAGGCATTGCCATTGCAGTGCAGGGTTTTTTGGAAGTTCCCAGCTGGGAATGTCTGAGCCATTCTTCAGTCTGATGATTCTCAGACTCCACCTCATTGCAGAATCTGTGAACTGCCTGGCAATTTGACTAGAAATTGTTCCATGCTTAATGTGACGGCCTGGTTTCATTGATGTCTGCTGCTGTAGTCTGCTGCCATGTATTTCCCTCATCCCACCCTCTCCCACAGGCCATCAAGTTCTTCAAACTCCCATCTGCAGAACACACCAGCAGCACACACCATAAGGATACTTCCTTTTCTTTGGTGCCCTGTTTTCTTACAACTCCTCCTGACAGAGAAACTATTCATAGGAAAATTTAAACAGTGAAGTTTAAGATTTTCAAGAACAGTTCTGAATTCTACTCTCTGCATCAGCTTCTCCTAAAGTTTAAAAAATTCTCTCCTCCAAGTGATCTATGTGCCTATCCCAGGGAAAAAAAACTCCATGAAAAGGATTTTATGATCACAATTCTACTTCTGACACAGAAGATGGGTACAGCTCCACCATGTACCAGATGAAAATTTTTAATGAGCTGCTTTGGAGCCTGGGATAATTTATACCACACTCTATGTCATTCCAAGTACAAACACTCATTTGACCTGTTGTCTGATAACAAAACCCTAACATAATTTGAAGAACAAATGGAGGAGGAGGGGGTTACATTACATGATTGCCCTACAGGAGGGCAGGACAGAAGTATCACTCATGATGAATCATGGGTCTGTGGCAATGGCTTAATGAAAATATATGCTGTTACTTCTAATCCAGGATTGTGCTTTTTGTCATGTTTCAGGCAAATAAATGGAAAAGAGCCTCAGTTAGCTGGGCTGCAGTAACACACAAAGAGGGTATTTGGTTCTGCCCATACTAATTCCTAGCATCCTTGTATTTTCCTATAACTTTAGGGTTTTATTTAATGAAGTTATAGTCCATTTATGAAAGCTGTTATGGAACAGATACAAAATCCTCTCAGACTTAGGTCAAACAAAAACTAAGCATTAGCTAGTGCAGAGGCAGGAAAGGACTGCTGTATCTTTTTTGTTGTTTTGTGGGGTTTTTTTCCCTGGGAATTTAAAATCTACATTTAACAGTGGTAATGGTTGAGAGATAATCCCTGGAACCACTTAAGACAGAGAACTTTGTTACTGCTTGTCCTTATCTGGATAATCAAATAATAAAGTCCAACTGGCTACCAAAGCAGAGCTTTCAACTTAACTCTGAAATACTTTAAATGTAATTTGTTCAGTAAACTGCAGTACATTAAATTTCTATATTAAGTAAATTATAAGGAAGAGTGCACTTTGCAAAATTAAAAAGTGCTCCGTTAACTTATCTATTACTCCTCTGGGAAAGTTTCCAAAGTGTGCCTAGTACAATTAGATACTTTCTTTATGGACAGTCTATAGCCAGGAAAGAATTCTTGCAGCTCAGCAAATGTGTTTCCAGTATTGTTGTAGACTTCTTTTTATTTTCCAAGGTGAAACTCCCTGATCACAAACACCATTTTTCTAGGTTGCATGGGCAGATTGAAAAGTTTTAGATAAAAATAACTACCTAAATCAGTATCTGGCAGTTAGAATCAAAGAAATATTGATCACATGCTTTTAAGTGACTTTTTTAAAAAGTACTCTTTGGAAATGCATTTAGAATAAAAGTAAGTGGGATACAAGATACAGTGGATTTACTTCAATAAAGTCCCAACACACAGCAATTACAAACTGCCTACATCAGATGCCATAGGATAAAAGGAGATATTACATTCAAGATGTCATTTTTATAAGAAAATATAACAATGCTTTACAAGGATATAAAAAACAATTGACCCAAAAAAAAAAAAAAACAAAAAAAAAAAAACAGTTTTTTTCTGTAAAGCCTTGCATTCTAAACTGGTTTCTTACTATTTGGATACTGAAGTCTGAGTGTGTAGGAGTCTCAATCCCTTATCACTGAGATGAACCAACTGATCAATGCTTTTTAGTTACAGTCTCTTCTTAATTACTGAAATGGCAAAACTCTTATTTCCATAAGGTATGCCTCCCTTTGGACCTTGCCAGACAAAATCCAAGAGGAAAAAAAAAAAAAGGGAGGGGGACTCCTTATTTTACTTACATTACAAGAAATGGCTGCAAACCCCCCCAGAAAGATAACATTTCTGAAAGGAATGTTGTATTTTGTTAGTGTGTGTTAGCCAGAAAAATAAATAAGCTGAAACTGCATCTGTGGAAGCTTATAAGAGTATCAAAGATTAAGGTCACAGCATAGACAGGCTTTCAAATCAACCATATTGAGAGCTCTGCAAAAGCTGGAAGACCCTGGATGTTAGATACAACAGGCACCATCAGAAACCTTCTCTCCCAAAGAAAAACTGCACCAGCTGAGAAGTCACAAATATCTCCAGAGGAATGTCTGAACTCCAGGTCAGTGATGTGCTTACTAGAATTTCAGTATCACCCTTCCCACAGAAAATATTCCCACATAGAAGAATCTGATTTTAAATGCCATGGTGCCCGAAAAAGTTTCCCATGAACAGTAGTCATGCTAAAAGCAGAAAATAACTCCTAGCATGTGTGTCGTCTTTTAACATCACAACAAGTGGTCTCTTTTCACTCACCTACTTTTCAAGGCCTGGCTTGTGCATGGCCAGGCCTTCAGCAGCTGGCACACAGCTGGCCATGACTTCCTGGACATGTTAAAATAATAATGACCATTTGCCAAATGAGAGAATTGTTTGTGGCTGTCAGGGAGGATCTTATCAGTGTTCTGCTCTTGCTGGAAGTGGCTGATGACTCCAGTGGGATGAGAGAGGTGGCTTCTACACACCTTTTGCATCTGTATGAATGATGCATTGTTTAAACAAGATCGTTCCAAAGAGTCATCTTTACTGAAATATCTCTCAAGGATTAAGACAGGTTTATTACCAGTTGAATACTCAGCAACTATAAATATGCTACCCATTTTATTCCAAACTGCCTTTTCATGAGCTGGCTCTGCCAGGGCACAGGCACAAGGTGAACCACATAGTGCACGTAGAAAAGCCTGTAGAAGAATAAATAATCATGGATAGCTCTCTAGCTGGAGACAGCTGGTGCTGACTCAGGTACAGTGGAGCCTGGCAGACACTGTCATTCACATCCTCAAGCCCTTTGAGGAGTTAGTTTGAAAAATAAGCTCTAGAGATGTGTGTATGTGTGTCATCATGCCAGCTGTCAGGGCTCTGACAGTCCCACCTCAACATGTGAGTACTGGATCAAGGCAATGAGGCCAAAAAAAGGAAGTGTTATCTTGTCTTTCTGAGCCATTTAACAGTGTGGTGTCAGTGAAGGCACCATGTAGAATGAGCTCTGATTCCTTAGCTCAGGCACTTCTCTGCCAGTTCTCCATTTCCCCAAGACAATGCCAGAACTGTCACGCACAGTCAAGCTGAGGAACATCAGGGGAAAATCCCAGTCTTGCAAGAAGCAATAATAAAGACCAAAGATTATCATCCAGCCCACCTGGAAGCCGCAAACATAATGAGCTATTTGGAAAAGCTCATGACAACCTCAAACTCAAGTGACTCTTGTTTCTGCCAAGTCTGAACCAGTTCTGTACCTCGCTGAGCTCACTGCTCACAGAGCAGGTCTTGCTGAGTGGTGGAAGTCTAACACCAGCTCACTTCCACATCTTGCAAACCTGGCTTTGTCTTCGCTTGGAGCTCTTCCCAGCAACATTCTTTCTGAGAGGCTCTTCAGCTACACTGAGGATGTTACATCTAAAAACAGATGCCAGCTCCTGCCAGCAAATGCAAAATGGCTCGTCGCCTTGCAGTTTAATCTGCCCACGCTCGGGTTCTGTACCAGTGGCTATTTGCAACTTTTTACCAGGGTTTTCAGAATACTTGTGCACATTATGCACTTAATTTTTACAGAAAATTTCTGGTAGTTATTACCACATAAGTTAAAGTGCTTATCATATACTACCCATTTTAATTTTTAAGTAGATCTACAAGTACTGGAAACCAAGCAGCAATTTGCTTCCCTCCCCAGGATTCTTTTCCCTTCCATTCCTCAAGTCTGTGAAACATTTGTCACAGGTAGCATATATAAAATGCATTGAGAGACATTTGCCTTCCCACTCTTCCTTACAGAACAATCTTTAAACCTTTTGGGATGCATGCTGCAAATAGGATTTTAATTTTCAGTATTTGTACGTTTAAAGCATAGCAGATGACTTAACTCCTACTCTTATCTGCTTGGAGTCTTTCATTGTGGATAACTTTGGAGGATTGCTGTGGAAAGTGTGTGTTGGGGGGGAAATTCCACAAGTTCATATGCTGTACTAAGTCACAGGACTGTATTTTAGCTTAACGGAGGAAGAAACCTCCTGTTTAGAGGAATTAGTAATTGAAAACCAGCTTATCACCATCTCTAAATGTAAGCATTTGACTTAGAGGATCTGGACCACTTTCTGGCAAAACTCACCTCTTCCAATATTTACAGTACCATTATTTATATCTATAGGCTTTATAGGAAAATATGTCCTTAGAAAGGTGTCTGAACTGAAATACAGTCAGGTAACTACAATAATCTCGTCATGAATGTCCATTAATACAAACTTTCCCAAACAAAACAGTTTGCTTGGAAGAACATTTCTCAAAATCCACCTTCTCTCCACATTCAGGAGGTTGCAGCCTGCTGACACACCTTCCCATCCTTTTCCCATATTTTCTTTCATTCCCACAGCTGCAGCACCAGGATGCAGCCTCTGGACTTACCCTACTCAGCCAAAGCCAAGGAGGGAGTGTCAAAAGAAATTTTTTCCCCAAACTGGGAGTTTCCTTCCCAACCTTCCAGCTTTAAACCAACACCCACATTGCTTTTGGTGCCCAGAACGTGAATGAAAACTGCTTTTGTGAACAAAAAAGTCCTGAGTGATCAAACTGGCAAGCAAATATCTGGTTCTCCCCACATCCCCTGTCATGTCCAGAAGTCAGGGAGCTGACTTTTTTGAATGCTGCATCTCATTGCAACTGGCACAGCTTTGTCAGGTCTCTATTGAGCTGTTCCACAGGAGCACATCCTGGCTTCTATACAGACCTGACAGAACACAAGTAGAAATGTCTTCTCACTCATCATCAGATTGTTAGTAAACAAGGCACATTAAGCAGTGTTTCTGTTCAACAAAGACCCTGCTGGGTAATTTTGGATCATTTACCCCCAGTTAACCATTAATTGCTACATAAAATTTTAATCTCCATTTAAACAGACGAAAGCTCTGTGTCTGTTTCTGTGTCAGCCTCAAGACAGCAGTAACTTTGCAGCTGTGGAATACTGACTGCTTCATATTTCCCAAACAGAAAGGCAACAACATGCACAACCCAAATGTTAAATGAGGAATTAAAAAAAAAAAAAAGAAAGAAAAAAGACAAAAATTGCCATTGTGACGAAGAAAGATCAAGAAGGCCAAAAAATTAACAAAAAGTAAGTTTGAAAAGCTCAGAGGTGGTTTTTTTTTTTATAACAAGGTAAATATTGCCTTTAAAGGAACTGAGAGTTCTTTTACAGTTTGAGGGAATTAACTCTCACAAATTATTTTTTTTTAAGAATTGCTAATATAATGAACTAACCAAAACCTAACAAGTTTTGCTCCCATACCACTTTCCTCTGTGACTTGTGCACAGTGACCACCAAAGGCTCCCTGCATGGGTGGTTTCTGCAGGGCTCTGCCACTTGACAGAAAAACCTGCAGTTTGAAGACTGATGTTAAAAGGGATATATTGATTCAGAACACCACATCCTTACCAAAATCCCACATAAAAATAGCACATTTATAAACATCTTCCCTTGACATAATCACAAAGGAGAGAAGGAAAAATTGTCATTTCTCATGTATACCTCCACACACACACACACTCAGGGGAAGCTCCAAGCTTCTTGCCAGGAAGGGACTGATCTCCACCTGCTGAAGGGAAAAGCAGATGTCCCATGGGCAAAGTCAAATGCAAAGCAAATAGCTCCTTGGAGCCTGAGTTCTGAAGAAAGGGAGAAATAAAGAAGATCTACGGCTTCCCTCAGCCAGAGAGGGAAATCCTGGCTCCACTGATGTCAGTGGAATCTTGTTCCTGACTTCAGTCAGGCTGGAATATTAACCAGCATGTTCAAACAGAAAGAAAGGGGGCTGCTTGTAACAAATTTCACCACCTTTTTTCATCCTAAATGTTAGGGAACTTACTCCCAGCTTCAATTTTGTGCCTATATAAAACCTCTTTTTTCAGTTTCTCCCCCCTCTTGGACTTTGCAAGCTCCATGTGTAGTCCTAGGCAGTATTTAATCTTCATTTGCATCCTGAATTAAATGAGGCACTATTGAAATGTTGAGCTTTGTGCAGGCCCTCTAGAAAGGAATTTCCTGCTGACTTTGGGATGTTTTAACATGATCCTGCTCCTCAATTCTTGACATCATGAGTCATTTCAGCAAAAGCATGCGCCTGGTTTAGAAAGAGTTTGACATACAAAGGACATCCAGATCCATAACTGAAAATACATAGAGAAAAACCAACCACAATGCATTTTACTAATATGCTTCTCTTCAGTGTTATGAAATTGCTAAAAAGCATTCACAGGAAAAAGTTACAAAAATTGATGGTTCCTACATTGTTAGTTATACAAAAATAATTTCCTTTATCACAAAAATGGTCTTACAAATGATTAATTTTATTATTTTTTATGTTATTTTTGTAAAAGCAAAAGTGTAAATCTTCAGGCTAGGACATATTTAAGGCATATTTAAACAGACTCAAGAAGGCAGATATCCACATTTTAATTAATAGGCCTTCAAAGGCAGATCCTGGTAAACCATCTATCTGGACACAAATCTGTTCCTTGCTCCTCAGAAAAAAAAAAGACAAGATGTCTCATGGATTAAATATAAATGTAAATGAGGGAGATAATTTGTTTCATTTTCTGAATAAAAATATGAAAATAAAGTTATTGTTCTTTGTTAACTGATTTCTGTGTTGAGGTTAAAATAATGAACAACAGCCAGGGGAACTATAAGATTTTCTTACCCACATATATAGCAAACATCTGAGGATAAGGATTTTATGTCAGTTTTTTCTATCACATGAGGCAGTAGTCGAGATAAATGAATTTTTATGAGCCATATGAAGATTTTTCCAGACAAAATTATGCCAAGGAAATCTGCCAGAAAAAATTGGGCTTTCTCTGATTATCTCCATTATCACTAAAATCCTGGACAACACACAGCAAATACAATCTTGGAATTTCAGCTATGACTTCTGTAGTAAGTACATCTACTCCCTCACCATCAAAAGCTGAGAATCCCAGTAAAGGAAATCCTGAATATGTTTTTTTAATTGAGGAAGAAACTGTTAGTGAGGCACTTTTCTTAGGTATGTATTTGCTTTTGATTTTAAAACACCTTTGGATGGAGTAAATTCAGTGATGGTAAGATTAAATCCACAGCAAATCCCCCAGGATTCCATCAAAATTCTGAGGCTGTAGGGAAAACTTGCATAAAAGTAGCTGTCTTAAGCCACCAAAAATGCTTTTCAACACACTCTGGAAAAGGGAAGTGTTGCTCCTTTGTGTATATAATGGTAGGAAAAAAGTGCATCAGTCAATTGCTGCCATGGATGAAGAGGGTTCAGGTGACACTAAAATCCTTGCTCATCACCTCCCTGAACATTTTGAAGGGCATGCAGTGAAATGTCTGAGTAGAAGATTTGTAAAACAGCAGCTGTGTATTCAGCTAACAATTCAAGTGAGTTTGGGACACTGACTTCAGACACCAGAATGGTCATTCCTCATCTCTGATTTGGGTTTATTAATGTTCCTATATGGAAATTAATTAAAGCCATATTACACGATGGTCTTCAGAAAAACTCCTAAAATACAGAAGATGTTCCTGACCAGACAGACAGCAAAGTCACAAAATAAAATTGCATCACCAAACTTTGCAGTTCTGGATTACTGATAATTCTGAGTTTTCCAGCAGATTGCTCTGACAAAGAACAAGCAACAAGACCAAAGTGAAAGGGTTGTCAGCTAACATGTAGCCCCAAAAAGCCAAAAGTAAACAAGTTGCAGAGCCTGCCTGAGAAGTTTGACTCAGGGGTATTGTTTAATGCAAACACTGGGGCTCAGGTTCCCATCCCAGCTTGGGAATGGCATCACTGAACTCCTCACAGCTTTCCAGCACTGAACTCCTCACAATTTCCCATCAGGAATTCCCTGGATGGGATTCAGCTCTGTGCCACCTGGCATTTCTGTTCCCATGACAGGACAGGGAAGAACCCACAGTCCCTGTCCTTCCCTTCCATGAGCCCAAAGGATAGAATACAGATTGCTTGTCAGTTTTGCCAAATCCTGAATTATTGGTAGCTTTTGGCAGCCCTTGGCAGTGGCTAATTTTTGTTTAATCTTACAGTTTAATCTCCATGCATAGAAATGCAATGTTGGTGGCTAATTAAACTGAAGTGAACTGTGCATTCCAAACAAAGGATCTATGCCTCTGCCATGCCCCAAAGATCCTCTACATTTAATAACTCTTCCTGTACTGCATTTCTACTTTATTATAAAGCACCCATTCAGATTTGGGAAAATTCCAAGCAGCAGCCACCTCTAATTTGCAATAACCTGAACTGAAATAACAAAAATTCTGTCTCCTGTTCTTGCTGACTTGCCACCTCCCCTAACACCAAGACTTTATGTGAGAAAGAAGTCACCTGTTACATCTTTTCCTTTCTGGCTCAGTATGAGTACAAATTCCTCCCCTAAGTCCCATAAGATGCTAAGGTGCTTTCTCAGAATAGCTTCTGCACCACAGTCATTACTCTGATTTCATGGAGAGATTGTGACAGGACCAGAAGGAATAGCAAGGCAAGAAAAAGTAAAAAAAAAAGACTTCAGATAGGAATGGAAAAAGATAAAATTCAAATGTTTGTTTTTCAAAACAGAATTAAAGATACATTAAATTGATGGTTGACAATCATTTATGGACCTTGAATTATTGACTACAAATTAGATTTAAACTTACCATTATTTCAGAACAGTTTGGAATATGAACTGAATATTTTCCAAAGCCTAATAGTAGGAATTTGATAACATTATGCAAAGTAGTATATCCAGCATAATACTAAACCACCATAGAATAAAACAGAAACAGCAATCACTGCTATAATATGTAGGAGTTGAAGGCGTGAAGCAAACACAAGCCATTGATAAAAGTCAACATTTGCCAGGCATTACCATACAGTTCCTGCAGATACCTCCCATTCTGAGTAGAGAAAAATCCCAATGAATCCTTATATACTACTATGAAATAACTGATGGCATGTTTATGACCTTTTCAGATCAAAAGCAAATTATAGCTTATAATGAGAATATTTACACAATAATGTGAATTCAGTATGCTGCATATCAAATTTAAACCACAAGTCAGGAATTGGAACAGTAAAATGCCACACAGTACTTCATTATGATTCAGGATAGCCAGGTGATAATTCTAGTGCTTTGCTGATTATAATTTCTTTAGCACACAATGTAATGAAAGAAAAAATGGGAACAGTGGAAACATTTTGGCATGATTAAATGGCCACTGTGTTCAAACAAAAGTTCTGATCTAAATCTATTCTGAATTAAATAGCTGCCAGAAAGAGTATTAATCTAACGCCTGGGCAGTGGAATGGGACTTGTGATTTGGCTTCTTTCTCCAGCCCCACGGGACACTGCACCAAGCCACTGTTTTTTAGAGTTTCCATATCTCTTTTACAAATGGATATCACCATGCGTTTTACAGCCAATGTACTGACGCATTAACACACTCAGCAAACAGACAGGAGTGCATCTACCTTTTTCCAAGAACAAGTCCAACCCAGAGGGTCCAAATGTAATTGAATGTGGACAGCATGATATATGAATTAAAGTCAAACCAAAGTAAAATAGGTATTTGGCACACAAAGGCATTTTTATGTATTTTTATGTATTTTAACTGTCAATATGATTTAGTTAAGTTTTATAAAGCTTTCTGTTCCACATCTTTACAACTATGATATAAACAAAAATTCATACTGTCAAAACACTGAGTCTAAATTGTGTTGTTTTATTTCTACTATAATAAATACAGCAGATATGGCTCTACTAGAAATGCATGGCAATATTTTGTAAATGGAGAGGACCGGACCTGGGGGATCAGTCAGCATGTCCAAGGGCAGGGCTGCCACTCAGGCTGGAGAAAAGGGCAGGCAGGAGTCTTATGAAACTCAACAAGGAGAAATGCAGAGTTCTGCAACCCCTTGCCACGACAGAGGGCTGGGAACCGCCTGGCTGGGGAGAGAACAAGTTTCACACGAGCCAACCATGTGCCCTAGCAGCAAAGAAGGACAGCAGCACCCTTGGATATCTGAAGAGGAGTATGGCTGGGGATGCAGAGAAGCAATCATTCCTCTCTGCTCAGCCTTGTCCAGTTTTGCCCCTTCAGACACAAGAGAGGCATTGATAATCTGGAGCAAGTTCAGCACTGGGATGGCTGTGGGGTGAAGCACTTGCTCTGGGGCTGGAGGGGCAGGGCTTGCTCAGTCTGGAGAAGAGACACCAGACCCCAGAGCCTACAAAGGGTTCCAGAGAAGACCAGGCTCTCCACAGTGGTGCATCCCAGCAGGACGAGCAACAGCTGACACAAATTGAAATTAGAGCAGATCTGATGGCACAGAAGGAGAAACTTGTTTCCCATGAGGACACCACAGAGAGGTTGTGCCACTGCTATCCTTGGAGGTTTTCAAGATCTGACTGGATAAAGCCCTGAGCAGCTTGGTCTGATTTCACAGCTGGCTCTGCTTTGAGAAGGAGGCTGGACTAGAGATCTCCTGAGGTTCTTTCCAACCTCAATTATTCTGTGATTCCACAATTCTGTAATTAACTGAGCGTGAAACCTAAGCTGGAAATAAATTAAATTGCTTTCTTCTTACCCCAACCCTCTGTGAAACTATTTTTTGTTTAATTATTTCTGAGTACTGACATGGAGAGCTAGCTTTCAGTATTCTCCAGTAAATAAAGTTATGTAGCTTGACTGACTGCACAAAATGTGACATATTAGAACTTGGTGCAGAGAAGAAAGCATGTGGATTTTTAGCCTGATGTGTATATTTTTATACTGAAACTGCCTGTGACTCAGAACTTAAGAAAGAAAGAAACTATTGCACAGCTGGATTCACAATCAAGGACCAGTTTACTGATTTTAAATTTCCTGCATATTTACTAAAGCATTGCTTGATGCACTTTCCTCTTGCATGTCCCACTTGTAAAGGCAATAGAAACTGCAAAAGATACCATGAAGTTCTATAATTATAATCTTATCTTAATTAGCATTATACATTTTTAGACAGAACTTTAATTATTTGCCTACAAGCAGGTTTGTGGAATCTCATGAACAGAAAACAACAAATACTGGGCAAGAGCTTGGATTTGGAGGCAGAACCCTTCTCTGTGTATTCTGTCCGATGTAGAGGCCAGATGACCTGCTTCTTTGGAGGCTTTAGAAAATGAAATGGAAATGATTCTGTGGAGAACAGAGGCCGTGATCTTTTCATATCCTACTCATATTCCCTTGCCCTTCCTGCCTGCTTCTCTGGGATTATCTATTTTGACTTCACACAGAGAAGTTTAAGCATACAAAACCCAGGGACCTTTTACCCACCCCAGATGTAAGCTCGTATGTCTTCCTTAGTGAATGCGAACACTGTGCTCACCGTGCTCTTACCCCATGAGGGAGCCTGGATCATGTTTAAATTAGTTTTTAGTTTCTCAGGATCAACCAATGCAGAGAAGAAACAGTTAAGAGAGCCATGGCTAAGTTGTGGCTGTTTTTCTCTCCTCGGTATGCATCCTCCTGAAGGCAGCCAGGGTGGCTTATTGTATCTCCAATCCTGGATATTGACAGAATGAGGTAGAAGTTAATGGCTGAATGCAGCAACTGGCCTTGTAGCTAAAAAAGCAAAATAAGCACATTGCATATAGCTCTATTTTTTATTAAATACAGTTTAAAGCCTGGCATTAAGGGTGTTGTTTTTTGTTTTTCTAAAAATCCCAGATCATTTGAGGACAGGCTGCCAAGTTCATCCATCAACTCAGCAACTGAAATATTGGTGTTCTAAAAAATTTATACAGCATGAGTTCTCCACAACCTGCAGCTGTGGAGACTTTTGTTTTTAAATTATAGTCTTCCACTTCATTTCAATCCTTTTTCTTAAAAGGCAAGGCCTCTGTTTTAGAAAAACATGTTTGCCTTCTGTGAGCTACATGGCCTTGAGAAGAGCAGGTATTTTCTGCAGGATGCATGTCCCAGAGGCTGGAGGATGGGAATTTTAAGCACGTGTTTAGTTGTGTCTATGTTACAGTTACAGTTTTCTTCTGGGAAATCTCATTTTCTATTACCACAAGTCAGAATGTTCTACAATGAACTCTGACTTCTCAAAAACAGAATTTTAGGCAATGAAATGTCTCTTTCTACAATAAACACACACCTTCGACACCTTGTTTTTATAGAATCAGAATAATTCAGGTCAGAAGCAACCTTGGGAGGTTATCTCAGCCAAGCTCCTGCTCAAAGCAAGTTTTATATTCAACAAGAAAATATAGGCTAGGTGTAATGATTATGCTGGAACTTAATTAGCCTCAAAAAGATAATATCCTAACCTCTGTCCAGCTCTCTTTCATGTAGAGGGATGACATACAGTCAGAAGTGTACAAGAATATAGCCTGCATTTTGAAACAAAAATAGCTCTGACACAAATGTCATAAGGCATAAAACAGTAAGGGAAGTTGTAAAGGTAAAGCTGAAGTTTGCACATGAAACAATACAAATCAAATCTCCCTTCATGACAACTTTCCATTTTCAAAATAATTCATCTTTTTTTAAGAAGAGCAAAAGGGAGAAGAAAGTGATTGTCATTGGTTTATTAAGGAAAAACCCATCAAAATGCATTTCAAATGCATTAAAGTCTGTGTATCTACAAAAATTACTGATTTTATTTATTTATGACTAAAAAGAGAATAAAGACACAGAAAATCCTGAATTTCAGGGTTTTTGGTGCAGCAGCCCTTAATGCCACTGGTATGAATTGCACACAAATACAGTTTCACAAGGCTGCCACTGCAGCATCGCAGGGCATGGCCCTGGCCTGCAATCTCAGCAGCTGCAAACTCCAACCAGAGCTGCAACTTTGGAAAACAACCCATTAAATGCAAAAAAACCCTGCCTGTGCTGGTTCCCAGAGCAGTGTGTCCAGCCTTACAATGTGTCCCACATGGGGACAGGACTCCTGGGGTAGCAGCAGCTCATGAGAAACCTGTGCAATATTTAGTTTTCACCTGCAATGGCTTTAGGGAGGGAAAGGTCTGCCCCTCCCTCAGCCCCATCTAGCTGGCCATTCTAACTTGCTTTATGAGCAGTGCAAGCAGAAAACACTCCCTGAGCCTGGGAACAAGGCTGGCCTCGTTCACCCTTTGGGTACCAACAGCCCTGCCCCTCGTGCCCTTCCAGCCACACTGCCCTGCTGCTCTTCAAACAGTTTCCAGCCATGAAAACCTAGACTGCTTCCTTGATCTTTTGGATGTCCAAGCTGAGTAATACTTGACTGACCTGGAGCCTGCAGAAGATAAGGATCATATCTCATTATTATCACTAAGATGCCAAAGAGTGCAGTGACTCCTCTTCAAATTCAGTTAATTTTCCTCAATAAAACATAAGACAAAAGTTCTCACTGAGCCTAAAATTCTCTGCAAATCCCAATGCAAGGTGTCTGGTAAAAGGCAATAAAATGCAACCCGCAGCCATTACTTTATTTGATATTGATAAGAATGTAAAGCTATTCCTGTAACAGACAAACCACCAGATTCATTAAACTATAACAGAATTGTTCCTAACATGTGGTGGCAAACCCATTAGCTCATGACGGTGTAACTTTGCAAAGTAAGCCATATGTGGAAGTTTAATTGTTGTTTGTTTATTAAGCTAGTTGCAAAACTGTTAATTATGTACTAATACAATGCTAAAAATTGTCCAATAATTAGCTAAACATGTCGGCTTGTTTACTCTGATGAACCAGCCTCACACATTCCAAGCAAATATCCACATATCCTGCTCTAAGGTCAGAGTTTAGCACTTTTCAGCCTCTCTAAGAACTGAGTCAATGTCAGCATGGATATACATAACCATCACAGGTAATTTAACTACTCCAAAAGAACTTTTGATAGCAAAAGATCTCTTCATGCTGAAATACAGACTCATGGAACAGAAAAATAATGTAATTACTTTGGAGAGTGTTACAAGTGTGATCAAATTCAGCTTACATAGATTGAGCAAACAGTGAGCCTTTTATTCAGATACAGAGTTTCTCTGGAGCTGATGTCTCTGAAACAATACAGGGTGAAAAAAATTTTTACAGTTACCACTTGGAAAGGTAAAAGCCATAAAGGGTTGGCCAAAAGAAAAAGAAGGGAAAAAAAACCCAAACAAGCTGAAAAATCCTATTAAGAAATAAACAGCTTTCCTTTTCCTCCATACTATTTTTAAGGGGAGCTCTCTTTAACCAGCCAAGGATTAATCCCTTTTTTTCCTTTTTCTTTTTTACAATATCACACAAACACAACCAAAACACACAAATAAAACTTTGAATACACCAGCACCCTGAACTGCACATACAACTGTTACTGGCTCAGGCAACACTTAGTGACAAAGCTTATGGCTTTCCATCTGTCACCCAAAAAGCCGGCAGTAGCACGGCACAGCCTCGGAGCTGAGCTCGGTGACCTGCTGCACGGGGGAGGATTCACTCCTCATCTGGCTGCTGCAGAGCTCAGCATGGAGAAGGGCTGCCCAGGACAGCTGGGCACACAAAACAGTGGACAACTCATCCCAGCTGGGGAAACTGCCCACATACTCTGGAAGCATTTCTCGATACAATCAGGAAATGGGCGCAGTGAACTCCGAGAGAAAGAGGAGACCATGGAAGTTCAGAAGGACCATTCTCTGGTTTGCTGGGAGGCCCTAGAAGTAGATTATGATCAGTCCAATTTCTCCACCCCACATGAAATGAAGTTCCTCTCAATACAGGCAGAATACACCATCTTGTGCAAGTAAAGAGTTTCCTATGCCAAAGACAAAATTTATATTGATGTGAATCCTAGTTCTTCCCAAGAGACAGGCCTTTCAAGGTGAAAAAGCCAGAAAAAGGCAACAATTTAATAAAAATCCTAGATTACACCTTTCCTATTGCTGTCTGTGATATTGTAGGGAAAAATATGTGCAGTCTTTGTACAATTAGTGAATTGAACTGATTGGCAATCAGACAAACTGCTAGCTTCCAGAGAAAGTGGACTGGGGACATCCAAAAAGCTCTGAAAAATACCCAAAGCCTTCAGCTTATGTTCAGAGGAGATTTTCTGATTTTAAAAGATGAACAACTAGAGGAAGCCCAGATATATGATTGCAGTAGCAAAGAAAAATTTTCATAACCAGACAAAAGTTGTAATTAGTTTAAACCCTCCTTGTCTGTTTGTATAATATTTTTGAGCAGATGGCTTTGGCAAAGAGCTGGGATTTGCACGCCCACTTGCATTTTGCAGTGATAAAATAGAGATGAAAGACATATCTTAGGTCATCCAGTCCATTGCCCTATCAGTGAAGGATTGATCCCTGCAACATGTAAACCAGCAGTCAACTATTTGCCATCTGATGCACACAGTTATCCAAACAGAAGGGATCTATAGGGAAGATCACCAGGCATAGAGAGAAGGGGGTGAGATGCATAAGAAATCAGGAACGTTTACATTGGTAAAGGAAAAAATATTTACTGCAGAATGAGCTTCATGGAGAGTCAATAGTCACGGGAGAGCAAGGCTTCAGCTACAAAAGCAAAATGTTTTGTAAGATAGGCATTTAAAACATAGCAAATCGTTGGTCTTACTACCAGTGTAGAAGAGCCATCTCTGCTGCTTCCAATGCTTGTGAAGAAATGGCAAAGGAATTGGAGTCATCCTTGCAATGTTAGACATTTTGCAACCACAGATAACTGTATGGCTTCCAGGCAGCCTTCCCAATCCTGAAACATGGCAAGCTGGGAATGTTTTCACATGGATTCTGGCATACACTTAATGATCACTTATCCAGGTATTTCTAGTATGTTTCATTTTACTCGCTATTTACCATTTATTTAGTGTTATAGTCCCCCCATTTTCATGCTGTCCCTTTCAAAAAGTTCTTCTGACTATTGTCTATGATCAAAACCAGGTTGAAGCAATGACTTAGACTGTCCACACTAAGAGAATTTAGACTGTGCCTTTCTCTTTTTGCATTTAAGTACAGAGCCATTCTGCAGGTCTTTTACCAATTCTGCTCCTACATAATCCATATTTAGCAGTTTCATTTACTATAAAAAGCCTGCAGTACTTCCTGTAAAGTACAGCTCTGCAAAACAAAGGCAAAATACACATAACTCTACATTGTGTGTCAATCCACACAAGTGAAGATCTGCATTATATTCTATTTATATATATACATTTAGAAGCCCCAACCCTTTCCATTTGATTTTCTCCCTCAGATATGTACTTAGCATCTAAATATTCTAATTATTATTTGAATGATGGTAAATGAAAAGCCCCAGTAGCCTATTGACAAGTGCTTATCACATTTCCAATTCTCATCTGAGCACTTCTAAAGCCCCTTTTGAGCTTGTATTTCAGCATTTCCCTAAAAATGATGGGAGCTATAATTAGAGCAGTGCAGTAACAAGACTTAACAAATAACAATCAAAGGACGGCCACCAACAACTAAAATACAGAAGAGGAACATCAAGGCCATGTATCAGTGAGAACTCTCTATAAATCAGAGCAGCACAAAAAGTGCTCAGACCTCTGGTAAATGTCTACATCAGAATTGCACAGGTTAGATTGGCAGATTAGAAAAATAAATCCATTTCTTTCTGTCTGAGAGGGAAAAGATACAATGGCGGGCACACAGATTACAATAGAAGTTTTTGCATTATTATTCAAAAGTCAAATAAGTAGAGACCTTTTCTTTAACCAAAAAAGAAAAAACAAAACAAAACAAAACAAAACAAAAAAAAACAAACAAACAAAAAAAAAACAACCAGGAAAGTGGTTCTTTATGTGCCTTCCATGGATTTTATCACCCTGCAAGGCTACTGCCATTGAATGACACTGAGCTCAGACTTTGTCCATACCTAAAAAAAGAAAAAAAAAAAAAAAAAAAGAAAAAAAAAAAAAAAAAAAAGAAAAGAAAGATAGCTTTCCTTCAGGAGAGGTGGCATTCTAAAAATATAGATGTGCAATATACTTAACCACATCATACACAGACATGGAAACAAATCTAATAACTACACTTCTGGCTAGATAACAGAAGCAAGTACAGTCCAGAAGGCTTACTTTTGCTTTACTTTCACCTTCTTACTTATTTTTAGATTTTACTGGATGAAGACTCTGAATTCAGGGAAACAGAAATCAGATATGATGAAAAAAAATTCCTTGTGCACAAAGAAATAGAAAAGACTGTGGGCTTTAAAAATTTTTCTTGGAAACAAAATACCAATTTGTACATTCTATTGCAGGACTTCAGTGTCTTCCAATATTATAAAAAATAACTAAAAAATACACTTTGTGAGGGGGGACACTCAGGATCTGTGTTCAAATGCCAGCTGCAAACTTGAGGGCAAATCTCAGCGTCTGTGTCCTTCACCTTTGTGCTCTTTCACCACAAATACTTAGCCTCATTGCTAACAGCAGGGAAATCTCAATCTAACAAAGCAAATTTTGATTTTGAAACAATCAAGCTATTTCCTCAACCAAAATGTCTTCTGAAAAACCCTGCCTGGCCCAGTAACCAAAATTGTACAGTATTGCAAAGCTGATTCAGTAAAGCAGCACAAAGTCCCAGCGACTGCCAAAAGGAAAGGGATGACAGTAACAGGATCTTCTTGCTCTGCTTCCTCCAGTTCATGAAATATCCTTTGATACTAACCAAAATAAAATCTAGCAATTCAAAATATAATAAGGGAATTTCTCCAATAAGGATAAAATTACAAAAATTATGTCACACATCAGCATACAGAGCCTCCTGTTTCTTTCTGGGTATCCCAAAGAGAGCGGTGTTCTGCATCATTCCATCAATTTAGTGCTGCAAAATGGAATAGAGCTAAAATTGAGTGCACTGCAAGGAAGTCTAGAGATCACACCCTTCCCTTTCAAAAACTACCTAGGGGTCTGTTTATTGAGGTATATTTTGATGCTCCAGAGACTCTAATTCCAAGCACCATGCTGCTGAGTTTCCATCACAAGAGCAGCTCATTTTATACCATGAAAACTACTCCTTTTATTGGCATTTCTGAACAATGGAAATACAGTGTTTCATAGTTTTGGAATAAATAAAAAGATTGTTACACAAAACCTGCCTATTGTCCCAACTTATGAGTATGTTTTTGTAAGCACAGTGCTAAAAAAACCTTATTCCAGTTGGCTAAAGAAACCAAAAAAAAAAAAAAAAAAAGCCCAGAACAAAACAAAACCAAACAGACACAAAATTATCTCGGTGTAACAGATTGATCTCATTGTAAGATCATGAGAATTGCAATTGAAAATATGTCACAGCCAGAAAATCCTCCCCAAAAAGGCCAACTTTAAGCTGAGTCACTTCTCTCGAGCTACCCAGAGAGGGTCCATCAGGGCATGGTGCAAGGCAACCACGGCAGAGGCTTTGCCTGCCCTGCACCCAAGCAGGCAGAAAACACAAGAGCTCTGCTTTCCTGGGGTGCCATTCTTCCACACTTCAGAGCCATAAACAAGGCTTCTTGCTCGTGAGTATTGAAAAAAAAAAAAAAAAGAAATTATTCTAGGCAGACAATAGTGAAAATTATGATTAAAGAACAAAGATTCGGTGGAAAATAAGCCCTGGGAATTGGAATGCAAGCCTGCCTTGGTGCCTTCAAGGGAAATGCAATGTCTTTTACCCTAAAAGACCATCGCTTCCCTTTCCTACAGAGACTAAAGCTTCCTTTAGACTCTTTGTGAACAGAAGTGTTGTAAGGATTAGACAATAGTCCTTAAACACCTTTCAAATGCTTCATTTAAACTTGAATGCAGTAATATAGATGCTGAGAAAAGAACCAGCTGATTAGTCAGTGTGATTTAGCATGTGTATTTAATAAAGATGAAAAACCACCTTTTTCTGCTTTCCAACAAGTAAATGCCTTATCTATCAACCTAAATTTTTCCAATGTTTTACTCTTTGAAATGAAAAAATATTAAAATAGGACACAATCAGCACAAATTTGCTGCAAGAAAAAATTTGCTGCAAGAAAATAAACCTTTTTACAGTTTCACTGCTATTTGCATGCCAAATGTAAACTTGAAGCAAAGTGACCTTGGTTATAAAAAATAAGAAAGCAATGTCAGAATTCATAGGACATACCATTAGTATTTCATTCTGACAGGTAGGAAATAGGCATGTCAGCAGTGAATGTTACGGACTGAGCTGTGGCCCTGATCGCAGTCAAAGCGGTAAATTTCTGCCTACAAAAGTAATTTCCATCAAAACAAAAAGTACTTAAATAATACAACTATCTCGAGATGAAAATAACTTTCTATGGCTGAGCTCGAAGGCAAACAAATGAAAATGTAACAAATAGCTTTTGTATTGTGTAAATGCCAGAAACGTAACATTAGGTGCCATTAAACTGTACAATGGTTAAATATTCGGTGAGCTTTCTAGTTCCTAGAAACTTTTTCCATAGGAAAACTCGACTGAAAAGAATGGTTACACAAAGGCTCCATATATGGACTTATTATTATATTCAAAAACTCTGAATTATAACACTGAAATTAAGCAAGCAACATCTCTACCTATTCAACTACTCATATTGTGATGTGATCAAATAATCACTCAAATCTTCAATAATTTATAGGTGAATGAACCAAAGTTTCCATTACTAATAGAATCAGTAATGAGACTTACTATCTTTATTTAAAGAAATTTAGGTAGAAAGACTAAATTAAATACCAGTTAAACCAAGTTTTTACAATCAAGGCAAGTCCATGAGTAATGCAACAAAGTTCTAAATTTAATTTTATTTTCATACATGAAGCTCAAAGGGCATTCCTGCCTTCATTTTCAAACGGCATTACCAATTCTAATATTTTGTTTCCCTGGAGAATCTCATGGAATTTCACATTGTATGCTACCACCTACACTACCAAGAAAAGGAAAAAAAAAGAATCTTCTTTGTAATCAGAAAGATCTAACATACTTTACAGGAGTGGTAAAAAATTAATAAGTTACAAATCTAATAATGGAGGTCTTCACTAAGAGAGGATGAATCCACAATTTATTCTCTTCTTGAAGTCAAGGTTTATATCTGGTGTCACAGTTTGCCGTCAGATTCATACACCATCAGATTCCTAAATGCTACACCACTTAACATTTAGGCATTCCTCATGCTAATTCAAACATTCACAAGCTAAGAATTCAATTAGGAGTGCCCTAAACCAGGACAGTAATATTCCACTCTTTTCCTGCAGTGGAGGCAACTATGGACTATCTCACTCTCACACTCTAACTGGGCAATCCTCCAATTAGGGAAAAATAAATTATTTCCTACTTAAGGAGCTATGTTGATACATCACTTGGTGATGCCTGTGGTTTTCATGTGTGAAAGGATCCAGTGAAAGGACTCTCCACTGGATGGGCTGGTCTAACAAAAACTGTAAACCAAACATTTAAAACCCATCACTGCTCCAGGCTGAGCAGGCTCTCCCTCCTGTTCCTGTCAACATGAAGATGGGCAGCTCCAGAGATGCACCACACCCTACCCTGGCCCTGCTTCTGATGGAATCCTATGCCCAGGAATCTGGTTGCCTTCTGTGACTCTGAAAAATGAGCACTGTCTTTGGAAGTGACTGATCCTTTCCACTGACTCCACTGATGGAGGAAAGACACACTTAGACAATACACCTAACTTTAAAGCAATGCAAGACAAGACCCATCCCAGCTGTACTAATAATGGAGAGATTAGTCAGAAAATAACTTTGAATTATAAATGGTCTCTTTTTTTGCCAGACTGTTGCTTTTATTATACCAAAAGGTATCAGGAAAAATGCACAAACTGGAGTGGTCTGGGGGAAGAAGAAAATCAGGTATGTTTTCCACCACTTTATGTTACTCCCATCAGTGAACTTGCTGACTGTTCTCAGCAGGTTCTGCATAGAGCTCATTCATACCTTCTTTCATTTAAGTTGAAATTGGACATTGAAAGTAAAAGGGGATGGAACTGGGGAAATGGGCAATAATTGATTACAAGTTTTACAAGAACTACTAAAGGGAATGTCAGTTCCCCTTGGCTCCTGACCAACATTTAGTCATATTCATCAGTAAGACACACATTCATCCTTCTACCTACAAAAACAATGTTCTAAAATATTATCCACTATACAAATATACAGCCTTATACTTCAGGGAATAAAATTTGAACATTGGTTAAATGTGAAAAAATTTAACTAGAGCAATATTGTTTCAACTTGGTCTCCTTCTCATCATGTCTTTAGTAAAAGCTGGAAGGACTATTCCCTGAAGGATTAAAAAAATAGGTCATAGATAAATGCAAAGCAAAACCATTTAAATAAAGATTTGATAAAATAAAAGACTTTGTGAACATCTAGTAGAAATAATGTACTGAAAAGCATCTAAGACAGGAGCCAATCGTTCAGAGACATTTTCCCATACTTTATTTACTTCCCATAGCCTTTATTTTAGGAATGTACTGTGTAAGGGATTTATCATGGCACAGTAGGAAGAAAAACACCCAAGTCTCTCTGACCTCACCTACCTGCTGTTGTTGGCACCTTTGAAACCTTCCCTTCCCCCTCAGTGGCCTTTAATACCTCTGATCTCATTTCCTCCTTATAATTGCTGAGCACACACACAGTTTAATATACGAACTTGTACCTTTCATATTGTCAGAAGAACTATCAGAATACTTACACTAAATCCTTGTACATTTTGCCTTATTTTACCAAAGGATTACGTACCTCTCCCATTCACATATAAAACATGTCTTTTAATGATGTACTTTTAGAAAAGTCTAATTAAAATTCAATGCATAAAAGTGTGCAAGGACTGATAACCCACAGAACTCAGCAGACCCTAGTTAACATTCTAATGCATCCTCCATTTGGAGAGAGACAGTAAGACTTTTCCACCTCGGTGGCAGACACTAATGATACTTGCAAATATGACTAATGTCTTCATTGGTGAAAAATTAATGCACCACAATAATTTTTCTACCTGGGGTTAATGAACATGTCAGATGCTGAAAATGAGTTGTTTGAAAGTAAATTACTATAATCTATATTTAGAAGGCTCTGCTCTTGGAAAAAAAAAAAATCTGTGGTGTGTTTGATGTCCCCTGCTTATTTTTGCCATGAATTTTGCTGTCCACCCAGTGAGACTAAACAATGCTGACTTTTCCATTGGTGCAAGGGAATGTTTTATTTTTCCTAAAATGCCCATTTTTTGGGGGGGGGAAAGTCCAGTTTGACTCTACTTGCCGCAAACATTCTTTCAGCTATACAAGCAGTAGAAGCAAGCTGATGTCCATGAAGACCAGCTTATCTTCACTAAGGTTAGACCCAAAGCAGCATCTCACTAAGCATTCTGGAAAATCCAGACAGTCACTTTACAGCTTGTCCTTCATCTGAAGAGGAGGGAATAGTTTCCCAATTTAAATTGCTTCCTCTTCCATAAGTCCCCTTTTCCTTTATCAGAGTTAATGAAAGCTCTAGGAAGCTGTGTGAATAGAAAATACCTTCAAGAATAGCCATAGCAGAGAGAAAGGAGTTATTCTGTCAGTGAAGGGAGTATAAGTCCGTATAGATCAGTCTAAAATTTTTAGAGCCCTGCTCCTTCCAGAGCACTTGGAGTTTCAGCTGCCTTGTGGGAACTGGTATGATCTGGTTACTGGGAATTAGTAGCAATTTTGAAATATGGGGCTTATTCCTCATGTTGGAATCATCCTTTGCCTTCAACTGTGATCACTTCTTCAGAAAATATGCAAATGCATTCATCTTCTAAATGCCATTTCTAACAGAGCACAGAACTCCAACTCCACATTTAGCACTGCAAGTGTAACTCCACAACATTTCTTTCAAAATGTGCAAGCAGAGAAAAAAGGGTACAGAAGAGTATGCCTGGCCTTTATTCAGGTTTCAGCAGGAGCTTGTGGTGAGTTTAGGGAGTTGGAAGTATTCTGAATCAAAATTTAAAGGCTTTAAGTAATGACAGATTCAATACATTCCTTCACAACCCATCCCAAAGGCAAATTATTCCTTCCTACTGTCAAAACATATGCACTTTATTTATTTTTGATATCTTGCTGACTTTAATTCTGGCCATAAGACATTTTCAGCTAGTTTTAAAAGCTTTCCAGTATTAGATGCCTTTACCTACATGAGCAGTTACACACCATGACTTGGCAGCTTCTTGATTATGTGCTCAAAAAGTAGAGAAACAGAACTTCTGTAAATGACAATGATTCAGTGCTTGAGGCTGCATAAATATTCCATGTCTCTGAATTTCCTGGTCACATATGGGTGTCTGGCAAATCTGAGCCAGCACTATGGAACCACAGTCAGTTCTCAGAATTAATCCTGTTCCAGGGAACACCTGGAACTGAGTGATTAATCCAGTCCACTTCCAGCAGAGCAAAGACTTTTTCTGAGAATTATCAATTCACTCTAGCACAGGAAATCTGCTCAAATTTAGGTCTCACAGGGTACTGAAATAATCACTTCTCAGATGACATTATGTTTACTATTTCTTCAGATTCCTATGGGTAAAACATTAAGACTTTCGCCGTTAACCTTTTTTTCCCCCAATTTTATTTCAACTTTCTGAACAATGATTGCCTTCCCTCATTTCTTGTTTTCTACAGTACTTTGAGTTAGGATAGCAAACACACAATAGAACTTTACTATTCTTAAATAAGCTGTCTACCCACAAAAATTTTGTCACTCCATTTTGACAGATCAAGTAATAATTTTATCTACCATGGGAGAGTATAAACTGTACCAGTACAGGAATCATAGTGGGCGTATAAGCTGTAACCATCATAAATGACACTTTTTATTCCCTTTGAAAATCCTCCTGATTTATTACATTTACTTAGAGACTGTCACAGCTTATTTTTACTAGACACATTTTTTTTAACATTCCATCAAGTGAGCTCCTATTTGATGCAGAGCAAACTGATAGAAAATGGTGACACTCTCACCCAAGCTGTCATTATTCAAAATGATTTCTTCTGCTCAGGTTGTTTTCATTTAGTAAAATAATTTGATTTTTCTATGTCTGCCCACATTCTATTCACAGGAGGAAAAGGAAGCTCAAAACAATGTCTTCTGCATTTAATATGCAAGGAGAATGCTTAATAGAATCATTTGCAGGATAATTAAAAGTCTGCTGATACATCTTAAGAAAGTGTGAAACAAAGTACAAAATGAATAGAGCCAAATGGCAATTGCTTAGTTCTGTAGAATAAGTGCTAAGTCAAAGAGGTCATAATTGCTGTTTTGCATATAGAAAACAGTTAACAGGGTTTTATAGATATATTTTCTGCAGTAAAGCTAAAGCTCATTGTTTTCATACAGAAGTTAGTTGAATATCACAAATGAAAAGGTTACAGGGTAGCGCTGCTAGCTCTGCCTGTGATATCAATGAAAAGTCCACAAATTCAAACACAACTAAGGAATGGCTTCAGTGGAAGTCAGTTCCTGCTCACATTTATAAAATGGCACATTCAGCTTCAATACAACTCCTCTGAATCTGAAACAAACCTGACATTTTCTAGCAAACCAAAAGAAATCTACCCAATTCATTCACATGACACCTATCAAAATGCTAATGTTGTATAGTTAATAAATGGCTGCACGGTGTTCCCCAAGCCCTGTCTCCACAAGTTTTTATGTTTCAAATCTAAAAGAAATTTTCTGAAGTATCCACTTTCTGAGGCAGATACATAAGTCCTATTATGAATTATGGGAATTGTGTGTGCTCACTGAGGACAGACTATGGCCACCAGCTGTGCCAGTTATCCTGATTATATTCATTTCTCATGAAGTGGATAGCCCCTTATCTGGCTTTTTTATGACTACAAATTAGTTCTTAATTACAGTCAGTCATTGTAATTTCAGAGCAACTGCTAGCTCAAGCATTGACCCATTTTAGTGAATTATAAGCAAAGTAGATAGCATAGATTTCTTTATTCCCCAAACACTAAAAAAAAAAGAAAATTCTTAAAATTTGGCATTCCTGTTCCACTCCTGCCTACTGTTTAGACATTATCACAACTGTTCCCTACATCTGCTGATGTTCACCTCCAAATAACAGTTGCCATGAGACTGTGCAATTTAAGTAAAAAAAAAAAAAAAAAAAGTAATATAAAGATCATGCCACCCAAATTAATGCAAGCCAAGGATCTCACTGTAGACACAATGCATTCTGTTAGCTCTCTGAGACAGTAACCAATTGCTGCAGTGACTTTACTTGTGACTGCTTTTAGGTCAAAGAAGAAGAGAATTATGCAACAGCCTCTAATTATCTGTATTTAGAGAGTGTAAGCACTGTAGTGATCTCTATTCAGAGACAGAAAAACTTCTGCCTGACTTGAATTGTTAACGCTATTGTTGCAATTTCAGTAGCATGGAGGAAGTTACAAATCCAGGTGGCATTTACAGTGGGAATCTTAGGCATTACATTGTTCTGATGTCACATTTCATGCCTGTGCAGCTATTTGGCATCACCACAGACTCGCTCATCCAGCGGTGACTCCGATTTGAAAGCCAGTTAAACCCAGTGAAACACAATGGAAAGAGTGAAATCAGCATTTCATTTTCTTGGGTCCAATTGTTAACAGAGCAAAAACTTTCACAGCACATTGTACAGTGGTGATTTTCCTCGATTCCAGTGTTCCTGGTGTGCTAGACTGTGCACAGGCGTTCAAGTCTTTGCATTTATGTTTTCAACTTGTATTTTTGCATTCCACATCTCTCCACAAGGGTCTGCTTCCCCACATTACAGCCCTAAAGCTCAGCAGGATCCTGTGTCAGGTGCCAGGTCTGTGTTCAGCACTCCTGGGGGAGGCGTCAGTGCCGTGCTGTGCTGATCCCCCCTCAGGTCACTAAAACTGAGCCCTGGCTGATGTCTCTGGAAAGGGTGCAGCCTGCTCCCCTAGTTCCACCAGCTCCAGCAAACTGACACAAAGGTCAAGGGGTAGAGACAGAGGCGAGGGCATGGCCTGCTCCACTGCCCACCTGCCCCAGGGAGCTGCAGCAGAGCTGCCTCTGCAGTGCTTTGAAGTGCCAAGGCAGAGGAAGCTCCTCACATCCTTACCAAAGAGTGTACTTGTCACAGAGAGCCCCGAGCAAGTATTAGAATTCAGCTGCCAGAACTAGAAAGACCAAGACACAGCCACAGTCCCAATGTCTGTCATGTTGGGAAGTGAGAAAAATGTAACACATCCACTTGGAGCATTGACAGCTACTGAATAGGAGCTGATGCTTTTCCTGCCTGAGAGGTAACACAGAGACCAAAAAAATTCATGCACTTGTCTTACACATCTTGCACTAACTTGAGACTAATGCCATGTCCTACACAGAGCAAATGATACATTAATTTCTTTAGCAAATGCATAGGAATCCATTTTGTTTACTTTAAAGCAAAAATACTGCAAGGGCTTCCACAGTGAAGAAAGACAGAATGGAACAAGCCTAACTATGATATGCCAGGAACCTTTTCACCATCAGTTTTCAAGTCATTCTTCCTTACTCTTCTGCTTCTGGGCTAATTAATTATACACTAAACATACTGCTAGTGTGATAAAAATAATTAATTAAACATGGTCACAGGCTAGAACATTAATTGTGACAATATATTACACTTACTGCTGCCTGTCTCTTTTAGCTAATATGAACTTAGCAACATGCAGGGATTCCAGCTTGGCAAATATGTCTGCATATTTACTATAATAAAAATCTGCACAAGACATTATTTATTGTTTCTGTGGGGCAATGTCTGGACAGTAGAAAGGAAATCTGCCTTTCTTTATACCGTGACAGGAGGTCAACACTTCCCTGTGTTCTCAGATCTCTCAGAAAAAAAGAAACCAAACTAATTTTGTCTGGGTTTTGTTTTCACTGAGAGTTCTCTGAAGAAGCAGAGTCTGAGTTGGTGAAAAGGGCAGGAAAAAGAAGGGCTGGGCAGAGAAAGAACAAACTTCAGCAAACACAATATTAAGCCGATTTTAGGGGTTCCAGGGCTGGCAAGCACATAGGTATTACTCTCAGCAAGCCCAAGAAGATTCCTTAAAGAGATTAGTAACATTTACCTTGAGCACAGGAAATGTTCTGAGAATTCATCACTTGATGCCTACAGTGCTGAAAACACAGCATGTTGCAGCAGCATTAAGTATTATTAGTGTGCTTACCTGCAGCTCCTATATCCTACCAGATGGCACCCAGAGTTTACTTTGCTTTCTCTTTTAAAATTACCAGGGGAAAAAAATCACATTATTCATAAGGTATTATAGCATTTTTTGGTGCATAAAACATGAAAATGACCATTTTGAAGACAAAAGTGCTGCTGGATGCTTTTTCCCTTCCACTGGGAGGGTCAGACATGGCATGTACACAGCACACAAGAAGAGAATAATTCATAGCACACACTGAAGTGAACAAGACCTTTGAGGCAGATTAAACTGCGTACGCATAAGAGAGAGAACCAAGAGCTAAAACACCTTGCCAAAGGTTTTGGGCTTTTCAAGCTTTTCAGAAAGAAACTGTGCCATAGATACATATCCATTTAATAGATAAAACATTTAAATTATTTGTGCTGGAACTTTTATGTGTAGTGTGTGCAGATAAAGTGCTTTTTAAAAACTACAGTTAATTTTTCAGTTGTTCTATCATTTCTCCCTGGCTGGAAAAAGAAGAGTTTTATGACAGCTTTTTTGGCAAGTGGATTTAGCACCTTCGAGTACTGAAGTTCATTCATTAGCATAAGCTTTTATTACAAGCCATAAACTCCTCTTTATCTCAACTGCCAGGGGTGAGGACATCAAGGCACCATCTCCCATCATTGGTCATGGAAACATCTCCCATTTGATTTCAATATACAAAGCACATGTTTGAACCTTTAACGCAAGCATCCTCACCTCATCTTTTAAAGGCTACCACTGACAAACCAGCATGTCAAATGTATATAAAAAATAAAAAAAGAACTCTAAAACATCAATACACAGAAACAAAAAAGAAATGTAAGTGAAATACTTTATTTCTATCACTTTTTCCACCTCATTTATGAAGTGTGATTTTTTTTTTTAATTATGCCTTCTACAACTTTGATTATTTTTACTACAAGTGTCTGTGCTGCAGTCATGCCACCAACGCTGAAGCATGGGCCAGGATATTATGCTAAACCATTATAATCATTAAATAAAATCTTCATGGATAGATTTTTTTTAATATAATAGCGATAATAAATAAATATAAGAGCTAAAATACTTTTTTATCTAGGCATTCCAATTTACCTTTTTTTCCTTTTCAGAAATAAAAACTGTAATGACACTGTTCATTAAACTGATATCTTCCATCTTTTATGGTATTTTTTAGACTTTATTCATATCAGTCTGATGTAATTTGACTTTTATAAACACCTACCATCAGAATACTGCAAATAATTGTTTTTATGAAAATATCATGCAAACAAGAGAGACCAGAATAAAGACTTCATAGAAGTCTTGCATTTCAAGAGAAAATAATCAGAGACATAACTTTACATTATGTTGCTTCCTAAAGACAATGAACTAACTAGAAAAACATTCATTTTATTTTAATGTTAATTCAAAGAGAGGAAAAAAAGACTCATCAAAATAAACCTGTAAAGACCATAAATCTTGCCTGGGGGACAAAAGTACAGTGTAATTGCTTAATATTCTTGTTTGTTGCCAGGTGTTTGGAAAACACTGCTTTGCTTTAATTTACAGAAATATTGCACAGCTTTGCATACAACTCAATCAGAATCTCTGATTAAAAGGATTCCAATCAGCAAGATGGGGATGACAGGGACACAATATCAAGTTCAGTTTGTCACACCAGTAAGAATTATCACTGTGTTTTACACCATAGCACTCATACCTCTGAGATTTTTAGCATTAATGTCAAAACTCCCCACCCAACAAAAAATAATAAAAAAAAGAAGTCACATCATCTTCCTTTACACCACTGTGAAACTCTTGCTAAAATTAACCAGAAATGAGTACTGTGCTTTTCCCCCCCAAAAAAACCCTTTGTTCTCTGATAAAAATAAAGATTACAGGATAATGCTTTCCATTTTTCAAAGAAAGAATAATTTAGGAAGCTCTCTAGGATTTTCTTTGAACTACATTTATATTCCTGTGTGCTGATAGCAAGCACAAGGAAATGTGCTTTCCTATATTTCAGCACTTAAGCCCCACTCATAAAAATTAGGTGCTTAGGAACCAATTAAATAGCTTTGCCTTAGTGAGCAGAGTGTTACAAGTGAGGGAGAATAGTCACCTGTGGTCCCAGTCTGGACTCATATTTCCCATTAATAGTTGTTTCTTATTAACAGTTGTCAGGAATAGAAAAAGAAAATATTTTGGAAATTTAATCACACCATCACTTTCAGGATAACTCATAGGTAATTACACATTAAAAACTCCAAATTATTTTGATTTGTATGCAAAGTTTGAACAAAAAAGAAATCACTGAGGATTAGTAACTTCGAAATAACATTTTCTGATTTCCTGATTTGTTGCTTTGATGTCATGTGAACAGGCTGTTCTTGGTAGATTTTATATTGAATATTCATCAGTGGCAGAGAAGAAGGAGGAAAGGGTGTGAATAGATTTATTCAAGGTATCCATGTGTCATCCTCTTTGGGGACAATTTCACTCCATTTTTGTCAGAGGTTAATTACCTCCCTTCCATAAAGTAAAATAAGTACTTCAGATTTTTACTTCAGAGTCTTTTGGCCCTCAACATCCAGAGAGATGATGTCATATCCAGGGGGGTAAACCCCCAGGGCAGTTAAAACCCCACAGCAGTCCTACTTGCCCACCACGTCTTTATTACTACAACCTCCTGATGACAAAGCATTCTGCTCGAGCATGGAACAAAAGATCATAAAATGCATTTTCATAGCAGAGCCAAAATTGCTGGGGTAATAAAAATTTATTTTCTTTTTCTCTTTGAAGGCTACTGCATAGGCAATCCATTATTAGTGGCTCACAGCCAGCAACTGCCTGTGAATTGAGCTGGTGAATTAATCAGCCTATGTAGAAAAAGACCCAGAATTCTGGATATATGAGTGTGCAAAAGAGGCCCCAAACAATGAAAATTTTTCTATTTCTCTAATGCAAATGGTTTAATAATGGATGACTCCATTCCTCTAATGTCCATTTGGGTGCTTCATATAACTACTTGAATATTCACTTGAACTTAATTCTTTCACCATCAGTTTGGGAACTGATAAAAATACTGTTTCCTCGTATAATCCCAAAATAGCAATGCATCTTCCAGAGTTGAAATATGAGATATACATTGCTAAATCTGCTGCTTTCATAGCTGAGCTGCTTCTTCACAACAGGGAGAGTGACTCTGCATATTCTTTCTTTCCTTTATAAATTTGGCATATAGCGCTGCTTGTTACTGTTGGATTAATCTATCTTCAAGTCAACTGCAAAGTTACACAAATATTTGAGCTCTGACCTTTTGTGTATTCCCAGGTTTCTCCAAGTCTATTACCTGATGATGATCCAAAAACATTTCTCAGTGACTAATGATGGATGCATCCCTTTGGCATTGCTTGGCAGACGATTAGAGGAAAAGAGATATCTCCATATGTAGCTGAGATCTTCCCATAAATCTAACAAAATTTAACCTCCTTACTTTGGAGGGTAGATAAAAGCAGGAGGACCCCAAGAACTCCAGATCAAGGGCCATCTTGGTCAGGACCTACTCTTTTAGTTCCAAAGAACTTTGTCTTCTCCAGATCTCCGTCTCCAGCCATAGAGATACTTTGGGAAAGATTCTGAAAAATAGTGATAGGTAAGTATAGTCCAAAAATAAAGGTAGTAATCTGACTGATCTATTGTTTCCAGTTTCTTAGATCCCGAAATTTTGTGAACAGTTTGTAACCAAGAGAGGAATGGTATAGATCATTTCTATTAATTATAGCACAGTTTTTAAACAAATCTTCCCAGACACAAAATAGTTACACTTCCATTTTGGAACTTCCACAGTTCACTGAAGGAAAAAGCAAAGCATGAGTGTAATGCCTTCTCTCATTTTTTTTAATTTAAAGGGCAAATATACAAGCCCTATGAGAAAAAAAACAATAGCCTATGAATTCTTCAGCAGCCCCTTGTAACAACTGAGATTCCCATGACCCAGCAACAAAATCCACAGCTGTCTGCAGTGATGCCTAAAACCGAAATACCTCCATTGGCTAATATTAAAAATCCCCTCTGCTCTCCTATTAGTGTAAATTGTTGAGGTCCAGTCATTCCTTGTAGATTAAATCTCCTCATGGAGATTCCTTTGTTTCTGCACATGAAGGGACAGCATAAAAGGCTCCCTGAGAAATCAGGGAAATGTTCACAGCACACTGATAGCTCCATATGTCCCACGTGTGCCCCCTGTACTCATGGAAGTGGCTTTAATCTGCCATTTCTGTAATGCAGTCTCACATCTACTTTCAAGTTTAGGGGCACGAAGAGATCGTCCTTGGCTGTAGTTCCCAACAGAGAGGACAGCAACTCTACAAATCAAATATTTCCCTTCTACACACCTTTATCAAGGTTCACTGCTCTTTCTCTGTACATGCAAAGGCTTTTGTCAGGTTTGTCCTAAGCATGCCCAAAATATCCCGGATGTGTAAGAAGGCTGGGAAGGTACAATGTAAAACATATTGCCTGAGCAGCAGAATTTGCTGGGAGGTTTCAGTGTTGCATTGTCAGCTCTCTGTTTTAACTCCACGTGCTTTTCTGGAGAGCAAGGCTGGAACAGAACTACTGCCTCACTACTGTGCTGGTGGCAGACCAAGAAATTTGACACCACAACTCAACCAGTCACATATTCCGTTTTCCCAAGCGTGGCTGCCACTGACAATCCATGCACAACCAGGATTTGCAGTCACCAGTGATGAAATGACTGCAGGACAGCAAAATTCCTGGCCTTCAAGTGCACAGAGGTGAAACTGCTCTCTGCAGTCTCTAAAGGCATCATGCAACACTTACAGCACAGAGGGTGTTACATGAGAATGATAAAAAGATGTGGTGTTTGACATTTGGACAGTCAAAATTCCTGACATTCCATCTTGGCCAAAATTCTGCTACCAGTCCACTGGGAAATACAGAGAAAAACAAGCAAACAAACAACTAGCATTCATGTATCTGCCTTGATAGTGCAATTGTGCAGAAACCTCGTGAAACTAATTTATAAAACTAAAATGCATTCATTGAACTCATTTTAAGGAATATTTGATTGCATAAAAGTATTCTGGGCTGTACCTCACCAAGATCAAAAGCAAATTTCATTGGAAATTCAGTAAACTCAATAACTTCAATGCTTGGCATTGCTCAGTAAAGAATATTGTCCAGCAACTAAAGAAAGAGATATTTCTATGACTAACACAACACAGATGATCTTTTTCATTTGTTTCCAGAGGCAGATGTTTTCTCTGGGTATTTGAACTCTTAGAAATGAGGTAGAGGACAGAATCACAAACATACACAAATATAAACATGCTCAGCTCCAGCCAGATTTGCAGAGCATGGGGAAATGGTGCCATGAGGGTGGGAATTCTCTGAAGGCTTCCATGCCCCAGGAGCAAGAATGAAACAGCTGCTGTATCCCTACAGAGACTGAGGATAATCCTGCCTCCTTTGGAACAGAAAGCCTTCATGACCACAGTCAGTGCTGCCACTTCTTACTTTGTTCTAATTACTGTCAGAGTAAACAGAATACTCATGCATGAATCCAGGATAATGATATAAATGCAAGAACACTTGTCAGAGTCCAGGAGGATATTGGGTTTTGGTGCTGTATAGAACAAAACAGCAAAGCTGTTGTTGTGTGTCCACACTGACAGCATTTTTCAGGTAACTCTGTTTATTGGAAACTCCTCATGATTTGTACAAGCACATTATCCATGTCTTCTACTTGGCCAATATGTCTTTGTCTCCATTCCTGTAGGAATAAATATTAATTCCCAAATTTCCCAAATTATTACGTTATAAATAAGTATATAATATATAATGACTATATATGAATATATATTCATTATGTATTATATATGTATATGAGTATATAATGAATTGATAATGACTATACAATTTCTGACTTTTTTTTTTTCCAAAATGTTAAAGTTTCTTGTCTTTCTAAAATGTTGAAATAAAAGTATGTCTGCATTAAATAATAGATTCCATGACCATGGCCAAAGCCATCATCTCCTGGATTATCTTCAGGCAAACACTCATAATCCAGTTTTTCTTAGCAATAGTTGATTTTGTACAAGTGACATGGAACTGAGTAGAAGCATGTTGTTGACATTTCAGCCTACATAAACTAGCAGAGAAAAGACCCAGTGTGGAGGTGACATGTGATATTTACAGTATAGAAAGATCTTGTTACAACCTTTCCCTGTTCCATGAGGGACCTCTCCCCGAGGCAAGCCTATAGTTTTCTGCAGTCAAAAATGGCACACCTTGCTATGAACGGCCTTTTGCTTCAGGGCTGTGGGTTCTCCTGTCTGCTCCTGCTACCTCTATCTGGTAGCAATTCTTTAAAGGTTATTCATTGTTATTACACCCCAAATGCCCCTGGTTTCTTCCCCCGTGCTCTTACAGCTTCCAGTGAAACTTCAATGGTATTAACACCTCCCAGCAGCACTACTGTATTCCTGCTCCTCACTGCCTACTGCACTTCAAGGTAATTCTTTTCCCAAAATCATTTCAGAAGGCCCTTGTCCTCCACTATTCCCAAGCTGTACATGGAACACAAAGGTGGGCAAATGCAGCACATAATATATACAGGTGCAAAATCATCCTTACAATACCAAATGAACTCTCAGATGAGAGATATTTCTCATCTGGACCATTGCCATTATCAGTGTATTTTCATTAATTTATCACTTTTTTTTTCTTCCTCTGGTATCTCTTCATGAATATTTTCTTTCCGTGCTAAAATTATCTTTTAAATTTATGCTGAGTAGTGAGACAATGTGTTTATCGTAAATAATTTAGCAACGTAAAATATTTGAAAAAACTCTGGGGGAAACTAGTTATTTACATAACCAAAGTTTCTAATGGATATGAAGTTGACAATTTTACTTGCTTCATCATCATAAAACTTCAGAGTTTTTGTCATTGACCAGGACTCCATTGTGCCAAGTGCTGTTCACTAAGTGCTGCGTTAGCAGAGAACAAAACCCCAGCTCCTGCCCTAGACAGCTCACCATCTGCAAGACAAGGGGAATATGGACAGATGGAGAGGGATGGAAGGTGACAAGATGCTTTTGATCACTGCTGTAGGCAGGAGTCAGAGCAGAAGAACACTTGTCCAGTTTTAAACAGGCATCACAGAAAAGAAGGGCTTTAGGGAGATACAAAACTCATAAGCCACGGGAACAGATCAGCAATTTGCCATTTATTTTTGCTTTCTAATTTGAACTATCTTTTTCTTCTCTCCAGGCTCTCAGGTTCTCTCTGAATAAAAATGTGTAGTAAAAATGAAAACCAGTACAACTACTACCTTCACTTGAAGAAGCTCCACTTGCTGATAAATTCACATACTGTCATTTAAACACCCTCTTGGAGCTTTATAAATGTGTTAGCATATTTTATGATGTATACAAGAGTATGTACTTGCTTGAATGCAAGACTTATACCTATTTTACTGTTGTTAACAAAGACATGGCTTGAAATTCAGACCTAAACCACTCTGTCAGAGGAAAAAAAATGGTGAAATGACCAAATAAAATTGATGATCATGATACAAGCAGTAAGGTTTAATCTACTGTAATATATGCAAACACATCAGGCTAAATTTCACCTCAGTCTGCACAGAACTCCTGCTGGAGACTCTGAGCATAGCAGTAACAGGGACACTACACACAGACAAATTGCAGTTTATCATTTTTACAAAAGAAATTAAGAGTGATTATAGCTCCAACAAATTGATATGGATAGGAGGGAGAGAAATACACTCCCCCCATCTTTTCCGCTTATCTACATTCTGGTAAATTTAATAACTTGCCTTGCATAGTGAAAAGCAAAACATACTTCCTTAAAAAATTTACACTGCCTGATGTAGCAGATTTTAAACAATTAAAGTCTAACTCCTCTCTAAGTGGATGCAATTTTAGGATGAAAAAAAAAAAGTAGAATAAGTATTTCAATTAGCACTTACATTCCACTCTGAGAAGCAATTAAAAAAAAAAAACAATTATCAAAAGTCCAAGCCAGGGGTGTACACTTCACAGATGCAAACATAAACTGTGGCTGCCGGGAGGAATCTATGTGTACAAATCTTAATTTTTAGTCACAATGGATTTGCTGAATTATTTATATATTTACAAACCAACTAAAAAGTGCAAACCAAATTATATACATTCACGTTTCTCCTTTCAGACCAGGCTCCTCATCTTGCCTCAGACTGAAGTGATATCAGCACAAATCATCTTGCTGACATAAATATCATCACTGAAGCCATACTGAAGGGTAGAACCAAACTTTAAGCAGATTTAACTTGACTATTTGGAACAGTTTTCCCCAATTTCCTGTGCATTATTCCTATCTAAAACTTCTTTATGCAGTCAGGTGTCACAGGTGATTTGGACAAGGCAAAGGCAAAGCACAGACCCTCCCCAGGTCAGTAAATGCATACATTTCAAAACAATGCACCATGGTGTCCAAGCCCAGCTGTGGCCTCAGGTATTGCAGCTATACACATTTTACACATTTACAGTAAGCTGTAAGACATAATTCCCATGTTATCTCTTTCCCTACCAGAAATGTGCAGCTGCTGCAGCCACGTTCACTTTATTCCTCCTCATCACTACCCCGGTTTATTTAACTGTGGTAATATCGCAGCCTTGTAAAAATACCTCGCTGATTCCACAAGCTGCAGCAGTGTATAAATTGCTTTCCAGTGCCTTTGCATAGACCAGGCTTAACATAAAAAGGAAATGCTTCCATCCATGTGTCAGCAATATGATAAATAGCAGTGATGGAAGGCAGAGAGGAGGCCTGTGTGTAAAACCTGCGTAAAACATCCCCCCTCCCCTCTGGTACATCAAAGAGGCTTGGTCCTCTGAAGCACTACAAAAGATGAGGCAGGTGGTGCTGGGAGCTGTGGCAGGCAGAGCCTGCTCTCTGCACATGGAATACTCAGCTAGAAATACAGCATATCCGAGAGGCTGCTCAGGAGGAGAAGGAAGACAGAAGTTTGCAGGGAGAGCGGAGCGTGACAGGAAACTGAAGATGCAGTAGGTTAAGTTGGCATGACACATACAGCCAGACAAAAGGTACTGCCTCTTCCCCAAGAGCACTGAGCTGCAGGAATGAAATGGAGAGTCAAAAGAAATGATTGAGGGGGAAAAAAAATAAACAACATGAAAAACATCAACGGAGGAGAACACAAGAAAAAAGAAAGCAAAGCTGACTGAGATATGAAGTGGTTCTAGAAACAAAACAAAAATCTCCCGACAGCACAAATGCAAAATGGGGACAAACAGTGAATAAAAATGGTTAAAGGCAGGCCTCAGTTTACTGCTGGCATAGCTAATATGCTGCACCAGGTTGGAGGGAGATAACAGCTGCTGCTGCTCTGCTGAAACACCCACCTGGAACAGCACTCGGTCACCGCGCAGTGCGCGCTTGCCTACAGCCACCACCACTGCTCAGCTGGGGGATCACAGATTCCAGGAGACATCAAAATATGGCAGCAAACCACAATGTATTCCTGCAGAAGACAATCAGCCACCAATGCCATATTGTAACAGCAGCCAAAGGCAAGAAAAGAATAAAAGAAATAAGTATTCTTCACAGGGAGAAGTCTTTAATGTTTTGCAGATACAAGAAAAAGAGATGTATTGCACCTGCAGCAAACATGAATAAAAGGAATTGTATTAGCAGGAGCTAAATAAATATTTGTTAAATAATACATAATATGCACTTTTATTTTTGAGTTTTCAGCCGTTCTTTTCAAACACCTCTAATGATTCAGTAGCTGAATTAACTAATGGGGGGGAAAAAAAAAGCCCCGGTCTCTGGAAAGCAGCTTAGATGCAGAAGGACAAATATTCTGAATTAAGATATCTTGGTTACCAGTCTCAGGGTTTCATTTACTCAGTTTGCCTCCAAGAATTGAACAAACTTGGGTGAGCAATTTGAAGACCATTTAATCTCATCCCTAATCTATATACTAATAACAAATGTAGTGATTCTCAAGAAGCTGTTAACTGAACAAACAACAGAAAGAGAATCAGCTGTCTGCCATATGTTTCTTGTTTATTTAAACAAAAATATCCATTCTGTGTTCAATCCAGGGTCCATCCAAGTCAATGTAAAGACTCTTACTAGTTTGAACAAGTCCTGGAATAAAGTTTATGTGGTTTTACATATGGAATCTTTCTGTATATTAGCACTACAACTGTACCAAACCTCATCAGTTGAAAAACTAAACCAAACTTTTAAAGATGTGCTTAGTTGGTTTGTGTTGAAACTTTGCACTCCAGGAATTCAACACAGCAGCTGGTTTCTTAAACTCTATTCAAAAGTTTAAGCGCTCATGGGTACACTCAGCTCCCTGCTTTGTTGATGAAAAAATTCCATTTGAGCATAAAATACCCATTGCTTTGGGTACACAAAGGTAAACCTTTTCTCATTTCAAGATGTCTTCCTATTTGCATTCATTCCAGAGGGAAGACTTTGAGAAATAAGAAATTAGATTCTTGTGGGCTAAATAGATTCCCTAAAATTTGAGATTAAACCTGCTTTCAGCAAATAAAGGTATTATTTAAGTACATTAAATACTTGGATTTCAATTTATTCAAATATCTTAATTATTACATTTAAATACAGTATTTAAATATTTAAATATAGTGTTTAAATAGATATTAATTAAAGATAGAGGGAAGCATTACTTTGGAATAAAATGTAGAACAGCCTCAAGAAGTTATATTAGCCTTAGTTCTGGAACAATATCTTTGCTTCTGGTCCTCCTCACAAAATGATGGAGGATCATTCTAATTCTGTTTCAGATGATCTGTTTCCTATTTTGCTCTCAAGTGGCTCAAGTCATGCACAGACACTTCACAAACCAAGCTTTCCCTCATGAAATATTGAGTACCACCATGCAAAGCTCCCACTGTCACCACATCCTGCAAACCTAAAAGAGGTGACATTTATCCCATGAAACCATATTTTTCCCTTTTACAAAATGTTTTTTTTTGACAATACTAACAAGTTCCTTTTTTTTTTTTCATTAAATATTGACACCTTGCACCTTTTACTTCATTCAAAGTTTATATATATATATATAAAAAACAAAACAAAACAAACCACAACACCACAAAAACAAGAGGAAAGATCTCTGATACTTGTACCTGACCTCCAAAGAGTCATTACACAGCTACTGGGCCCAGAGCATTAAAAGAAACCAGATGTTTTTCCCTACATGGAAGCCACAACTGGGATGTGGTGGCTTAGGAAGTCAGTGCACAGAGATCTGCAGTAGCAGCCAAACACAGCAGCCTCCTCTGCCAGTGCCTAGAGGAGGAATTCTGACCCAGCCAACCTTGTTTGTGATGGATACAGTGACAGTCAGAAATAAAGTGTCTTATATAATTTGCCCGCCTGCAATTCAGGCTTTGCAGCAATCCTCGACCAAATTCTGGCACACGAGCCTACAGGAATCCAGCATAGTCTGGGCTGCAGCCTCCACAAACATTGCAAAGGAACAGCTTGAAGTGTTCAGACATATTAAGTGCCTGGAAATTTTCAAATATTCATTTGCAAGAATTATTGTACCTCAAAGCCCAAGTCTTGAGACCACCACTCCCCAAAAGGGCTGTGCTAGAGAGCAGAAATGGAAGGCTTCTACCAACAGGTGGGCAGATGCAAATTGATTTTCAAGTGCCCTACAGCTTGGGTCTGTGTAACCCAATGAAAACTAGTCTCATTGCTTATTAAAATTAACTATTTTTACATTAGGGCAACACTGAAGACAACCATTTTCAAGTGAATTCAAATTTTTCCCTTTTGAGTGAGTCTCCTTCATTCAGTCTGACATGGCAATACAATAATTAGCTGACAGTGCAGTACCAGTATGGCAGGAGACATAAAAGAAATTCTATTGACTTAGCCTAGAGGAGGAAATCCCTCACCAGTGTGAGAGAAGATGGGGTTTGGACAGAAATCCCACGTCACTGGGTAACCTGTGGGTTAACTTTGCCTCCCGAGTTACAACAGAGCTCTTTGGCTACTGCACTCGAACTGCAACACACCCTCACACTCACACTCCTCCTCCTCCTCTTCCTCATCCTCTCCCAAATAACTGGCACTATCAACATTTCTGTAGTGCATGATCCAGATCTGGCTGGCCTCACTCCTCCAGCTCCCTCTTCCTTTTTGCATTGAAAAGCATGAAAAACTCACAGTTTGTTTCAGTGTCGAGCAGATTTTACTTTAAGTCAATGACAGGATTTCCATGAGCTTCAAAGGACATGGCAATAGATCCTCTTGGTGTCAAGGTACATTCCAATGCTAGATTAAACTTAACATTTCTTTCGCAAGTTTATTTTCTCATCCCAGAACACTGGCAAACAATGAATTCTATGCTATTACATAACTCTTGCACTTTCTGTCAAAATACTTCCATATAACAGCAGAGGTATTACCTTTCATCAAAAAGAATTGCGAAATAATATGTGGATGGAATTTCTTACCATGAAGACGTTAGTCTAAATGTTTTGATTGCATTATGTGAAACTCATAAAATGAAATTTCTACACTATAAAAGCATTTTTAGTGGATTACAAAACACTTAAGTAGCGGATATGACTAATTCAATAAAAGTCAATAGGAAACTGATATGATTACACTTTTTCCATTTTTACTTCCGCTTCATTTATCATTTTCTCTGAAAACACATGCCTGTATCTTCATGAAATTTCATTTATATAAGGAACATTATTCATGTTTCATGAATTTGACCAAGTTCAGAAACTAAAATTACTTGTAATCTACCTTATTGGCCTCCTACATTAAAGTTCTGACCCTGCTGGCCCCAGCTAATAGAACAAACTCTAGTGTGAGTCAGGTTTTACTTAAGCTGAAATAAAGAATCTGTATTTTCCTTGTAATGCTGCAGCCACATGTCAAAGTAAATTATTTAAACAAGTAATTCTGCTGGCAAATGCATCCATGAAGTGCCAGATTGTGTACAAGAGCAGGAAGATAGCCCTGCTCCAAGGCCAGCCACAAGTGTCCCTCCTATACCCTCCTACAAGGCAAAGCACTTCACTACTGCAACCAAAGTCTGAAGTTATGGATGCAGAAAGAACCATGGGGTAAAAGAAAAGAAGAAAAAAAAAAAAAAAAAAAGAGCAATCTCCATAAACTGAATCCTGAAGTTCCTTGTTTAATTTTAACTCAATCAAATTTCCCTTTCAATAATATTTAAATCTTGTTCACCATAGATCTCAAAGTAGTTTACAAAGCATCATAAGCCTTATTATCTCACTGAAGTTAAAAGGAGATTGTCCTAAGGAAGGAAAGAACAAGGATTTTAGGATTTGTCTCAATAAAAGGTATAAAAAACCTGCTAGAGTTGAACAGATCTATTACATCAGAGAAAAGCTAAAGCTGTAATTTTCTTTTTTTTTTTCCATTAAGTTCTTTTTATCAAATTAGTAAAAATATCATCACTACATCTTCTAATACACTGTAGACAAATATCAGAGCATTTACTTATTTAATTTACAAGTTTGGGAACTTTTTCATGTACCAAGGAAAATTTTCAGATAGAAATTTTATTTATCATTTACAGAAAAGATTAAGGGCAGTTTACAAGAGAGCAATAGAACAATTTTACCATCTGCCCATGTACAAAAAGGATTTTTAGAGAGTACAGAGTACAATTGCAATGGTCTTTTCTAGTTCAGTTTAGCAGCTACAAACATAAAGCACTGCTAGATGCAGCCACTGTCCAGGAGTGCCTGCTGTGACATCTGGATGCTGGAAGACACCTAGAAAAACTGGGAACACATTTTCCCCTGGAATTTAAATGGCAATCAATGTGTGGGACCACCAAGAGATTTTGGCCCTGTCACAGCTAAGAAGCAGGGACATGAACCTCAGGTGCAGGGAAAAAATCCCTAAAATAGCCTTGGAAAAGGCCTTTAGCAATTCCCAGCAGGAGACAACCCTTGGGGAGGCCCCTGAAAGCAGGGGGGCTCAGGAACAAGAGCAGACCCTGAACACCAGCAGTGTGGAAAGGATCACTCCAGGCAAGAGGCCAGAGGAGAGACACCCTCCATTATCAATTCAATTAAAGAATCATGGGCTGAGCACTTATCTCCAGAGCATGGGTTGTGCTTGGGGTGGCCAGGAATGACTTTGGCAGCTCTGGCAGGCAGTGGATTGAAAGAACTCTAACGGCAAAATCTCAGGTACCTACCAGACTTCAGATATCTGATGGCTTGAAGGATTTAAAAGATCCCATAAATTAGGTGAAATTTAGACACCATTTGCTTGCCAGTTCCTGGAAGTATATTTCTTTTTAAATCATATCCTTTCTATCTGTAATTGAAGGCAATTATATATTTGGACTTGAGATCATGTAATATTTTGAAAATTTACAATATAAATATTTCTCACAGAGTTGTAATTTTCTTCAGGTGATCATAAGAGCTACAGCACATTCATCTGACTAACAATGCAGGAAGATATATACATATTTCAGGATTAATGATAGGGTGCTTGAAGCAGCTTGCAATAATACTCAGAAGAATAAGAGGTTGTCATTAAAAAAAAGGCAGAGGAAAATTTTGGGATTGCAAACTAGAATTATTCTGCATAGGTAGTTCTACTTGTTACTTCTTTAATATGATATAACTTTGCTGATGTGAATGAACAGAAAGGCATCAGATATTGTTTTGTTTATTGTCACTTAAGTGGCTTCTGATTGCTGGAGGTATCTTCATTAGACTGGGCATAAAACCATGTGTTTAACATGGGTGCATTTTTTTTGCCCATTTTCACAACATACTTTTTGCTAATACAGCTAGAGGAAACTGTAAAATAAAATTTTCTATTTCTGCAATGACAAGGTCACCAGTTCCAATTCAACATTGTTTAAAAAAATAGATGGCATTAGAGCCTGAGAAATTTATTTAACATTCCCTAGCCTGCAGTCTAAACCCCTTGTTACAGGCAAAAATGCCAGTGGTAACATACTCTAAAAGCCTCATCTTCTACAATTGAAAGGAATACAACATTTGTGTATCACTCACAGTATGAGGTATTTATTTATAATGCTGCAAACTGTCAGCTCCTGTTTTATTTCCATTATATAGAGGATGTCAGGAATTGTCAAGAGGAAGAGTTTTACCAAGGGACAAGCCATGGAAAGGCAGTGGATTGACTGGGTGGATGCTGCAGTGAACACACTGCTGGCCATCAGGGAGCTCTTGTGGGGCAGCCACAAGATTATGAGGCACCACAGCCCCCAGGGTGGGGCTGAGCACAACCTGCTCCACTCAGGGCACACTGGGGGTTGCTTAGATGAGAAAAAGGCAGAATTAAAACCTGTACATATAAAATATATCAGGGAAACTGTCATTTAAGGAAGCAAAAAAAAGCATTTATACTAAAGAAAACCCCAAGCAAGAATAAGAAAACACCCATGATTAAATTTAGACTGAGAATTTGCTGACTATTTCTGACCATCTGAGAAGTGGAGTTGTAGAAACCTGTCTTACTATGAGTGCTGGGTTAATAACCTAACCCATCCTAATCCGTGAGGCTCAGTCTCTGAAGAAAACATGGTCTGCACAGCTCCATGGAAGAGTGTCTGAGATCCAAACTCTCTGAGAACAGCCAAGGACACGAGAAGCAGATCAGGAGCATTAGCACAGTTCTCCACCCACTGTTTGCTTTCTTGTCTGCGTTGTGCTTCCTCTTTCCTCCACAGCATCACAGAGAACTTTATATAAATGACTTTTGGAATCTGTTCCCTCTTTCTTCACACTTATCTCTTTCTTCACTCTCACTGTGTATTCTAAGCCCTGCCCTTGACTTTGTCCAGTCCACCTCTCTTTTCCCACAAAGACTATTCTCTTTGAATACTGCATTTCCTTTCACAATTTAACAGTCCTTTCCTCTCCCACACATCCTGGCACCCACAATTTTTATTCCCATCTGCTGCTTTATGCCTAGGATTGAAATATTTACCAGAAACATAGTAACTAGTGAACTAAATGAAGAAATGGAGCCCATTTTCCAGAGACAATATGTAGAGAGCAAACCAAATCATCTTGTTCATCTTCAGATAGATACACTGAGACCTCTAAACCCTACTGGAAGATAAAGAAGCAGCTTTTGACAGGGATGAACAAAAGTATCAAAAAGTGAAGCCCAAGACACAGCAGCTTTAAGAAGACTATTTCTTTATGACTTAGAGATACACGTTCGTTGCAAGAAAGAAAATCCTGAAAATTTTATCACTGCATATGGAAATTCCGATCAGTGTGTTCTTCTCAAACTCAAACCCATGTTTTCTCACATTCAACCAATGTTGTATAAAAAGCCTCAAGAGTCCTTACTCACCAGGCTTTTTGGGAAAGAAAGAACACTTCATCTTTCCTTCCTGCTTTATCACATCACAGCACTTTTGTGCCCCTGAGATGAGATTACAGGTGACAGCAGGACAGATTAGCAAAAGAATAAGAGACTGTCTTCAGCTGGCTGTTCTATTCTTCCACCAAATTCTTCCACCAGTATCTCCTTCTTCTCACTGCTATCATAAGTGGCACCTGAGTGGAAGCAGACCTGGTCTTGGAAGTTGTGTTCAACCCATGTTTCTCCAAGGGACCTCCTCCACATCACTGTACCCAGGTCTGAACACACAAATTTACTGCCTATGATTAGAGAAATCTTAACAAGCCTGATAGAGCTGTTACACCGTGCCCCAGTCTGCCTGCTGTGGTGGGGAAATTGTGCTTCACACAAGCAACAGGGGAGAGCAAAATGGAACTGGCACAGCAAAACAGTAGAGGAGGATTCCTTCCTCACTTGTCTGAGCTGCAGACACCAAACACTGCCAGGCTGAACCTGTGGGCTTGCACAGGCATTTCCTGACAGGTCAGTCCCTTTGGCTGACAGTTGCAGCAAGTGTGAATTTTTTACCTTTTTCTAAGGAATATTTTCCTGCTGCTTTTGTTTTTCCCTTTTCCCTCAGACCTGCTTGTTCTGATGAGTGTCTGCCCATCAGGAAAAAAACACCCACTGATAGAGCTGTATAAAAATTAGGAATAATTATAATCATTATGTGCCTTTCCCAAAAATAGAAACCTTAAAGATTTAGATTTCAAGAGGTCTCTTGCATCCAGATTTGCATTATTGGTCCATCCAATGAGGATAATAAACTTGTCATTAACTTAACACAGGAACTGCTGTAAATACCATTAATCATGCACTTGTTTTACTTTTACTTTTTACTTTTACTTTCCACAAAATGGAGTAGAGAAGCCACTTTGCTTTTTTACATGCTAATCACTTTCAAAACACCTGTATCCCCTTTGTCAACTGTGCATCTTTTATTAGTATTGGTGAATTGTTTTTAAACAGAATTCTCAAGTCCCAGATATGAAAGAACAATCAACATGTCAACTCACATATTAGTAAGAGACTATCACACATCAGATCTTTTCAATGTTTGTGATTCTATTGGGATAATATGGATTGAAATAGTATATCACAAACACAGAAAGGAAAGTCTCCAGTGACAACAGTACATCAATGATGTCAAAACACTGTCAAATAAAGCTATTATTCTTCCAGCTGATACTTTCACTTGCATAGTTTGCCTTTGTTATGTTGTAATTTCCCCTGTATTTTCTTTGTTCAAAATTCAAGCAATTATTAATTTTATACACGCACGTCAGATCAGACATTAAACACAGGAATATTTTAAGTGTTTGGGAGTTATGCTGCTAATTACAGAACTGTCTTCCCTCTTAGGAAAGCTTTTCATGCCTTACAGAGTGCTATAAATGTAACCTCTTTGTTTTTAAACACCACTGAACATATAGATGAAAATTGAGAAAAAGCAACTACGGAATGCACTCCATAGTTGAAGACATTCAATTGGAACATATTTTATTTCATAGTTTACTATAACAGTAGGCAGGACTACTTTAATCAGGAAAAACTTTCATAACATTATGCCCTAAAGCCCTCTCTGAGCACAAAAAGACAAGACTTTCCCGGAAAGATTTAGAAAAGCCACCCAAAAAAAGCAAGATATGAATGCTTTTTAAGCATTCTCATCAGCTTGTGCAGGCTTTGAAGTTACAGTATGCCTTAAAAGTAGGTTATTGCATGTTACTGTACACAATTTTTTTTTTTTTTTAAGTATCTCTCTTTTAAAAAGAGTAGATAAGCAGCAATCAAGTGGCACTCTTCCTCATTTACTATCCATTATCTGTGCAACTTTGAGTGAACAGAACCCCCAGCTTTAAATACATCATCAGTGGAAAGAAAGTATATTTTCTAACTTTGTAAACTACTATGAAATGCTGGATAAAAAGCAATTTCTTAATACAAAATTCATCAGCCCAACAACAAAAATAGTATATTTGATATTGAAGTGATGTTAAAGCACACTCAGTAAGAACTAATGACAAATACTGCTAGTATGTTTAGTACTAAGTTTAGTACTACATCCTTCCTCCTGCCTCTCTTCTGCGCTGTTTTGTGGAAATGTTTATCTTTTTGCCTATTATTGGGGAAAACAAAACCAAAAATATCTAAATGTCTTACACTTCTTTTTTATGGAAAGAAATACCTCAGTGTCCTGTCCCACAGCACTCATATATGCAAGTCTAGGAGTAGAGCAATTAAACACAGATAGGCATCTCTCTAAGCTCCAGTCACAGCTGACATCCCTGAAGACCTAAATCCCTTCAAACACATGGATTTTTCAGGCTGAAAGACAGAATATTATAAATAGCTGCAAAGAGACAATTCAATAATTATATTACAATTTCATCCAGTCTAAAAATATTCATAAAGTAGAGGTTTTTAGTAAGTTTTCGGAGTGTAGAAATATGACTGTTAGCCCATGATTATATTCCTGCTTTTGAGTATGAAAGAGCCACACAGACACCTGTAACAACACACAAAATATAATACCTGCTTCCTGACAAAACAATTTGTTGCATATATCTCTGTAATGGCAAAATGGAAACACTGATTCTTTCTCCTTTAATCTCTGTACTTCTTTTTGAAGATAGCATTGGTCTGATTTTTTGCCTTCTTTTTTTTTCTAAATGAAGAAAATAATACCTTTGGCACATTCTGTCAATGATTCTGTCATTTTGCAACCTGCCCACAGAAAACCTGTCTCCATAGTCCTTCTTTCATCTATTTAACATCACTTCTTCAGAAGAAGCAACTGCACTTGTAGCTGTACCAACACCCCTAATCTCGGAATAAAGCCTGAGATTAGAGATAAATATGATCTGTCTGGGGAGGTGATGTTGCCCTCAGGGCTGCCTCTGGCAACCAAAATATAATAAATCAGAGGGTTGGGACTCCCCTTAAATACTGAGAGGGCAGCTCACTTCCCAGGATCTAGTAAGCAGAACTGTCGTGCTCAGATGTTATGACTGTGACTAAAGAATGCCATTATTTATTGGTATGATTGTTATTATAACAGATTCCTAATAATAGCTGCCACTGGACATTCACATGGTGCTTGTGCTGAGAACATTTTTAGATAAGTCTAAAGAGAATGTGGAGATTTGAGGTGATGCTGTCAAAACAGAAGTGATATTGTTACATTTGAATAAGAGGTGGCTGCTTCAGCCTTTGCCCTGGGCCAGCAGTGGGGGAGTCAGGGCTTACCACAGGAATTCTGTATTCCAAATGACTAAATTAACCCACTTAATGATTTGAAACAATTCTATGATTCCAGCTAGGGGAGCAGGCACAAAGAGCACATCCCTAGGGCTGCTCTGGTGGTGGTGGTGTAAGAGAGATTCTGAAGAAAGAGTTGGCATCTCTTATTCAGCCAAGTGGGGTACTGGGTGGGACACTGGCAAGTTTTTGACCCCCAAAACATTTCCATGTTTAATATCTTGTTTATTCCCTCCTACACTAATTTTATCAGTGCATCTGTTAAAAAAAAAAAAAAAAAAAAAAAAAAAAAAAAAAGAAGAAGAAGAAGAAGAACTACTGCTCACAATCCCTAACCTGCTTAGAAAATGGATTCTCCATGACAAATAAGACTAACACAGCTGAATAAGGAACATCTCAAATTCTTCCCTCAGTGTTTCCTCTGACTTTCATGCACAGAAAACAAACTGATTGGTTTGGAGAGAAGCTACAAAAAATGGCCAAAAAATACTTCTTCCTCCAACAAGCAGTTTCAATAAACTTGAAATGTAAAAATTATCATCATATTTTGAAAACATACTTCTTAAGTCTGTAGTCTGGTCAGATAAAACTTTTTTCAGAGTAGAGATTTCTAAAAAGTATTCACTTTTATGGCTACTTAGTTTGCATTTAAATTAGATTAATCAGAAAGCTATACTAATATATATTTATTAGGTTCAATCATTGCAAGCTGGCTTTATTTGGGAAGTGTTATATACATCTTTCTGAGTCGAACACATTAAATTTAATAAAAATAATTTTCACCAAGTATTTTTCCTCATATGATCACTCTCAATAGTAATTTCCTGTTGTTATTCTCCTCTCCTTAATCTAAATTCTGTTCAACTTGCTTAAGTAAGTAGTAATTTGTCCTTCTGTGCATGATGGTTGTGGTCTCTCATCACATTTACAGGACTTTTTCCACTATAATGGCAATTTCTTTTGTGAGAAGAAGAGCTCCTCTTGATGATGATGACTAAATTATGTGTGCATCAGAAAATGTGGCTCAGATTAAAAATGGAACTGAGTGGACATTTTATGCCTTTTGCCCATCAGAGCTTGGAGGGGAGACAAAAAATACAGAGAGTAGACCTAGGGAAAGACTTCTGAAAGAGTCTTGTGAACTACAGCCTCTCCCCCAAATTACCAATGTGAATCATTTATGCTGCACTGGGAATTGTACAGTGGGGAGAAAAGGGCAAGGCAGATCGAACACTGGGCTTGGTGCTTACATTTCATCAGTTCAGGCAGCAATAGAATGTGGCTACAACCCACAGAACCAGGCTACAAAGGTTAAATGTGCTGTAGAGTTGCACCCAAAGTGGTTGCATGTTCCACGCTCACTTGCACAGTGCTGCAGTCCAGGAGTTCTGGTCAATCCGAAACTAATTATTTCTTGGTAGACAAGTGTATTTCTGCAGGATGAAGCTCCATTCAGCACTTGTCTCCAAAGCATTTAGAATCTTATTATAATCCATGTGACCTGTTTCTATTTTAAGTGGAGTAATTCACCAAACTGACACTGATAATTCCAACTAAAGTTTTACAGTCAGTCACAGGAAGTACTGTGTGGGGAGATTTCTTTCTTTCTTTCTTTCTCTTTGGTATGTTTTGTGTATCTCTGTATATTATAAAAGTAGGAATTAATCTTGAACCAATGCAGTTTTTGGAATACACTGTATACACCCTTAAGACCCAGGCAAGGCTAGCAGCATCTGTTCAATTGTCACAGCTGATTTCTTAGATACTAGAATAAGGTGTTTTGAGAAGGATTATACTCGGATAGTATGATTTTTTAAATATTTGGTTTATAAGAACAGGAACAAGATAAAGTCAATCTGGTGTGATAGGAACTCATGTACTCACCTGCACCAGAAGCAAAAGGATCAACTTGTGATCTCAGGCTATTCTACCATGTGTATCTGTCAGATAGTTTTAAAAATTTATTTTTTATACAGAATCAGAAGACTGATTGATTTCTCATGTGATTTAGCCCCTTTTCTGTGTGACAGTAAAGGGAGAACCAATACCTGCATGCTTCCCAGACTCAGTGTGTGAGATGACCTTTCAAAAATCACTTTGCCACAGAATGGCTCAGCTCCCCATCTGTACGGTGGCAATAATATTTCTTATGACACATATAAGCACCTTCCAGATCTACTCACAATAAGTGTTCACATTAGAACATGTCAGTTAATACTTGGGCAACAACAACAGTACATAGTTTTAGGCAATAAACAAGATTCTTAAAAATGCATAATTAAATGAGAAATAAACACTTCATTCTGCTCAGCACTTGCTCAGACACACCAGCAATAAGATGTCTAGTTTCGGTCCTCCCCAGGTCATGACAGACACTGAAAACCTGCTAGTGATACAACAGGAGGCCACCACAATGATTAAGGTGTTGGAGAAGTTAAAATATAAAGAAATGTTGAGAGTCTTGAATCTGTTCAGCTTAGAGGGCTGAGAACAGCAAGTACAAAAATTGCAGGTAACCCTGGCAAGAGCCATGCCTTGACAGATCTTAATTCTACTGAGAAGTATTCCCATAAAAGCCTACATAGTTTGTCTTGCTCAGGAGCATTACAATGTAAGAAATGCAAGGAAGACCTTATGGCATTTGAATAGCCAATTCCATTGATCCAGTGCAGGCACAAAGATCAAACCTTTTCCTGTCCACTCCAGACTTTGTGAGAAATGTTTGCCAACAGGACTTGTGAACGTATTTCTAAAGCAGAGGAGATGAATCACAGATATTGTGATTCTGTGGGAAAACACACCAGTTCCCCAGACAAATCACCCCTTTGCATTAAGGAGCTGATGTGACACTTCCTTGCTTGCTCATGCAAAGCACTGCTGGGCTGGTGTCTGTCATTAAATGGATGCTTTAACCAGCAGTGGCCAGGAGCTTTCTGCATTGCTCTGTCACACAGCAAAGACTGAACCTCTTCTCAAACGAAGCCATCCAGGGAACATCCCTTGGGTTGGTATGCTGGGATGGATATTCTGCTACTGGCTAAGGGAATCTTCTGCTGTCCAGTGGCAATATTAAAAAAAAAAAAAAAAAAAAAAAAAAAAAGGTAAAAAATACAAGTGATCCTCAAAGGTATGGTAGACCAAGTAGAAATCTGGTATCTGGGCAGCTCTTAACAAAATCAGCAAATTATCTGATTAATAAACAGGCAGAGGTAAACTGACCTACGTACAGTCACATCTGAGCTGGAACACCACGACTGCTTCTTCAATGAATATGAAGAATTTTTACCTACACACACAGAGTGAGGATAGACATCATTTTCTATGTTTGTTCTTCATAGATTGGAAGGGAATATCTGAATACTATAATACAGCACATGAATTTTTTGTCTGTGCAAAATTTGATGTGTTCTTGAATTTAAAGTATCCCCTATAAAAGAGATGAGAACTGAAGGAAAATGAGCACCAACAATTGCTTACCAGAGAACCAACAATAATGCTCTCCACATATGGGTCACGTGGAAATGACAATAACAAAATGATAACTAAAAACTTATATAATGCACATCATTGGTAATGCTGTCAGAAAATCAATTCAGACAAATTTTAGCCTCATATTGAATTCATTACTTTTCAAAAATATTTCAGATAATCCAAAATGCCTGTCCATGCCAGGAATTTACTCACAGCTGCATAACATGTTGGTGGGGACAATTTCCTTAAGTGCAGGAAAAGATACAAAGGAATGCAATTGTAAATGTAATGGGCACAGGAAAAGAAAACCTATATGTGTGGAGTTGCATTAGACAGCCAAATAGATATATTTCTGCTCAATTATCCTGACTATGTGCACAAAGCTACCAGCTTTAAAACTATTTGAAACTTTATTATGTGTTTCACTGTCACGTTCACTGCTGCATCCATGACGAAATAAAAACATTAAACCTTTCAAGAGAGGATCCTGGAGGATATCCAGTTATTAATTTCACTAGGAAAACTGAGAGAAGAAAGTGAATGCAGATAGTAAAGGTTGTAAAGCACATAACAAAACAGTGGCCACAAACATTTTTGATGCTGATTTAACAGATGTTGGTGACCTTACTGGATAAACAAAGAGAAGCAATAATCACATTTAACTAGTGTGAGGCACCTCTGCATCCAGAAGATTGTAGAGGCCAGTTACTCTTATATATTCTAATTTTGTGAGCAAAGAAAAACAGGTTTTGGAGATGATCAGTACAGGCTGTATTGCCATTTGTGAAAAGGAAAGAAATAAAATAAAAGCAAGTTTGGCGTGCATTAAAGAAGGAATATCTTTCAGTATTGTCTCAGGTGAGGTGAGACTTATCTGCAAACTGAAATAAGGTCTTAGTATTTGGTTTAAACTATGCTACATGGAAATGGAGAAAATACTTATCTGCACTTAAGGGAGGATTTTGAAGACAAACTGGAATGTTTGTCTGCTACATGAACTGTTGGAAAAAATGTATGTATAATCTTTCCTAGGAATGCAGTCATAGGGGGTCAAATTTGCTCTGTTCTTCTTGACATGTCAAATAAAAATAGTAAACTTTCCCTTTGCATAGATTTCTAGGCAAAACAGAAAAGTAACTCATGCATGCAGTTGTGTGCCTACAAAACACAGGTGGTTAAGGAATATTTCTGTGTTTACTCCTCCATGGACGTTTATGTCACAGGTTATTCACATTTACCTGCTCCCTGAGACTCAGGCATGATGTAAGGGATGCATCCTGTGCTTGCAATTTTGTATTCAAGAGGAGTTGCTGTGGTCTAGGCATCCTAGACAGCAAGCAAGCTTACATTCACAAGCCATATTTATCTATAAGTATGACACAAAACTGATTAAAAACAAAACAACTGATGGGAAAAAAAAACAGAATGAAATCAGTTGATATTAATATCAACTCCCATAAGTGAAACAAGATGATTGTAACAGCGAGTGTTTAACATTCCTAAGCCTTGCTGTAAAAAGCAAAAACACAATGCTACAATTAATCAAATAAACATTAAAAAGATAATTTAATCATCATTCTGTTCCAGCAGTCTTAAATGAAGATTTCAGTTAAATAATAATGTATAAACTACATGCACAGCAGCTCTTTTCTCAAGGAAAGGTTCACAGTACTTGTCTATCATTTGTGTATGCCACCAATGTATTTTTCCCTTCTTTGTGCCATTTCACAGAGCAATTATTTTGATTGTTTTTTCTTATGTGCCCCTTTTTCTGCCTAGTGTCAGGGGCAGCAAGGAAAATCAGGCCTCATGCCTCAAAGATGAGATGCTTCCATTTTTTTGGTTTTTTTTAACTTTTAAGGCAAGGAGCTGAAGTCTACTGAATTTCAGCATTTGCTATAAATTTATTCCATTTAATTAGATAATATTTTTCTGAGCATTTGCTCTAAAAAGAACTTTGAAATTTGACTGTACACTTCATGTCCTTTCCATCTTACACAGCTATACAGCACTGCATAAATTATATTTGTATTGAAGATGGATAGTTTGGCCTATAAACTGTACATTATTGGAGAATAGATGCTGTGTAAGTAGGTGACAAAAGCCTGCTGTCACCAGGCATCAATCAGTTCTGGATATCACCAGGCTCCAGCACTACTGTCAAAAGATGGGAAGTGTCCCATATGAGGAGCACTGTGCTGCCCAAATGCAGAGAAGGGACAACAGCCTAATAAGAACTCTGTGATTAGTAGGATTTAATAATTAATCCCACCTTTTTAATCTTTGCTTTTAAACAGTTAAGCTGCCACTTAGAAGAGTCATATTGTCAGCAAAACCTAATTCTTTTTAATCCATGTGCTGCCTGCACGACATTCCTGTGGTTTTTCCCACACACACTGAACTCGGAGGCAATGCCAAGGAGACAATATCTTGCTTAACACAAAATCTGTGTTAAGTCTTTCACAAAGTACAATAACTCCTTAAGTATCCAAGAAAACCCACAGCAAGCACTTTCAGACATGGGATGATGTCTTTAATTTTGACTTTAAAGCTGAAAATTCAGGCAGCTCGAAATATTCTGTATCAAAAGTTGAGACAGAGCATCCATTAGCATTGCTCCACTGAACTTCATTATTTGGCTATGAAACCTCTCACCGATGATGCTTAATTTATACTGCATTTGCAAAGGCAACAATTACCTCTAATGCCATATTTCCTTTGTTCTGATGGCCTTTTTGGATCTCTTATCTCATTGAAAAATCCTGTGATTTTAATCAATATGTAGTTAACAGCAATATGTTGTAAAAACATCTTCTCTGACGATGTCAAAACTCCCCTGTAGACCATATCCAGCATCTAGAGACTGATAACAAAAAACATGTCAAGTGCAACATCACTAAGCACTAGCCAGCTCTTATTTTAATAGTATTCATAAATGGTGGCTAATTTAAGTGCATTGTATTGGACTGATAATGGAGTCTCAGTTATTGCTCATCTCTAGAAGCATCTATTCATATGTAAAGCAAAGACATTAGCCATGTAATTAGCCTGCAGCATAACTATCATCCTTCACTCAATCATTTCAGTTCCAACTGCCCAAACAATAGTAACATTTCACAATGTTTTCACTTGAAATAGCTGGTGCCTTAATCATAGTGTGAATTTCTTATGAAAAGCTCCCACAGATAGTGTACATCATGCTGGGAAAATGAGTTTAAGTACAAGAAACCGATTAAAACTCTAACAATCTCCTAAGGATAATTTGTTAAAGGGGTTTTGTTACTTTCCGTTCACTCTAAAAATAATCTAGTTCTTTATAAAAAGGTTCAGCACCTAAATAACTACTTAAGATTGCATAAGAATAATCAATGTTTTTCCCTTTGTTGGCTACATACATTTATATTAAACAGAAATGCAATTTTACTGTTGGTTTTAATAATATTTCCATATATTTCTATTTCATTATTCATGCTTCTGTTTTGAAAGAAAAAAGATATATAATCACTCTAAGCAATTATTGGAAAAATCCAAGTTTATTTTAAGATGGAATTTAAACGAAAAGGACCTTTATGATATTTTCTGCCAAAGTAGGGCCCTAGATTCTCAGACTTATGTATCCCATCTTCCTGTTTTTTCCTATGTTCTTGCATTTATGAATGTTGTTTTCAAGACATATTAAGTTTCATATGTTTTGGAACATATTCCTTAGTTATTTTAATCAATGCCTACAGTGTCAGTTAAGGCTGACTTTGAAGGTCACTCTTAGACATGAGCCATCCATCCCTCCTTGTCTATGCATTTATTGATATCTACAGATAAAAACCATCCCCACTGCTTACTAGGAATGATCTGCCTCAGGCAGGACCAGCAAACCTGTTCCTGCTTCCCAAGGCATTTGTAACCATGGGATCTTGCCCACTCAGGGCAGGAAAGGATGGGCTTGTGGAAAGGTTTATCTCAGATCCTGCATTCTGCAGGTCTGGGCTCAGAACAAGCTGTTACCAGGAGACTGCAGAGATTTGCAAGTAGAGTTGAGGATCACCAGCTCAAGATTGTAAGGTCAGGCTAATAAATTCCAAGTCTCTTTAGTGTCTCAAACACAAAAATTAACTCTTCAAAGGGACTCCAGGATCAACCTCATGTATGAGATACTGAAAGCAGTGTTCAGTTTATCCATAAAGAGCATCCTTAGAAGCAATCTGGCACAGAAAGGCATCAGCAGGGGGGAAGGAAAAAAAAACAAAAAAGAGGGGAAGATTGGGATCCAGAAAAGCCAAAACAGTCACTTGGAGCCTGGAAATGCTCAGAAAAATTATTTTCTCCAGCCATATCACAGATATTCTCCTTTGTGTTCCACTCATTTATCTAAGGAATAGTAAAGTGAGCCTTTAAATTTATTCTCTTTCTACATTAAATTCTTTTTCAGCATTTCATAAAAATATTTAAATCTTTTCCTCAAAGAAAAGAAGGGAGAAAATAATTGGAAAACTACTACAATTTGCAAGAAAAGTCTACATAAATTTACCTCAGCATATTATGCAAAATGGCTGAATACCTCAAAGCTTCAGTGTGTGTTAGCTGGCAAGTTTCCAGTGCTGTTCCAATAATTTCTCCTCCAATAACAGTATGATAAATAGTTTTACTGAGCTAAGATGGAACTGAAGTTGTGTGCACTTTCATGAAAATATGATTATCTTAAAATCAAATATGAGATTTCCAACTGAACATATGAATAAGAGCTGCAAATGTGATGTCAGTGCCTAGTAGGGACCCTAAGAGTAATGGAAGTGAAATGACATGTATATTGTATTATCTTTACAGTAGTTTGGAGACCTGGTTTTATGGATAGAATGGCAAAACAGCACAGGAAAATGTGAATTAATTAATCTAAATGATAGTGCAGAAGGTACTCTCCGACCTAAACTGCAGATAATGAGAAAAAAACAGGCAATTGCACTTCTTAACTCGCCAGAGTCCCAAGGTGAAGCGAAAGTAGAGTTCTCAGTTGCTCAGGGAAACTTTCAGCAAGCCCAAAATGGAAAGGGCCACTGAAGTACTGCGGGCTGGACCAGCTCCATTTGTTTAATTTAAGGGAGACAGCTGCTGCGATTTACATAAATTGTGCTTTATTGATCCACAGAGATTCTTGTGGCAGCTTGCCTTCCCCCAGAAAAAAAAAAAAAAAAAAAAAAAAAAAAAAAAAAAAAAAAAAAAAGAAAAGAAAAGAATGCCTTGTCATCCTTGCCATGTCTTAGAGGCAGCACTGCACCAGAAGAAATATTGAGCAGGTTTTTGCATTAAGTCAGAATTTAGAGTTGAAGTTTGAAGAGGTGCAATACCAACTTGCAGTATCAGAGACTAGGTTTGGGCTTCATGTGGGAAGAAAATACATCAGAAATAGAAACGGGAGGAAAAGCACATTGTAAAGTATGTGAAACAGCAGGATAAAGGTGGGAAAATGAAAATATTTGTGCATTATTTCCTTTTTCTTTCTCAGCAATTTTTTTAAAAGAGAGGAATTAATAGATTTTGGGGGGATTGTGGTAAATATAGATCTCTGAGGGCAAGAGGCAAAGCATAAAGGAAGGCCCAGAGGATCCAGGCTTTCATGTGAGCTGCCACTTCAATATGTGCATTGCAGGAGACAGGTAGGATAAATCAAACAATGTTTGTTGTGGAAATTGCAAGTGTTGTAAAAGTGCTAAGAATTATTATTAGGTATAACATATATGCAAAGAAATCTGTAAAATAAAAAAAATTAAAAAAAAAAAAAAAACACCACACCAAAAAACTAACATCAGCTAACCAAGATATTCTAATTAAACACACCTACTTCTATCAGGTTCTCAAACTTGTTTCCATGCCAGTGTCAGCCTCTGGATTAGCCATGGGCAACTACTGAGAAACAGCAAGAATAGAAAAGGAAGAAAATAAAATGTCTGTTGAGCCATAGGGTGTTGGGAAAAGAAGAAGGAGGCACTGGAGAACTGCAGCATGATCCTCAGGCAGAACACTCTGAGTGCTCTGCCCACCCACAGCCCACACATTGCTCTGGGCTAAAACCAGCTCAGTCCCAATGCAGCCAACAGAAAATGACATTTGCGACATCCTAAGGTTAGCCTAACATTAATTAAACCATCACAGTGCTGCACTATTATCCTCTTTACTTATTTCTTTTGTGGATTTTACTTTTCCTTGAGAAACAGTCGTTTCCAATTAGAATTTTGTAATAAATCTGAATGTCAGAACTCCCCAAGTATGAATGTCATCTTTGTTTAGAGGCTGGGAGGAAGAACTGAAAGCAGAGATGTCCTTGAGCACTAAAATTAACTGAAATCCTCATCTACCACAGGAACCTGAATGTGGCATTAGACCTCAAACTGGCTGAATCAGAATTGTTGCAAAAGAACATTCCAGGACTTGCTGTTTCCCTGAAAGCCACAGGCTGTGTGTGGTGACCCTTTGCAGTGCTGAGATTCCCAGGTGAAATCAGAACCTGGCAACTGCAAATCCAACACAATCAAACCATCAAATGCTACACACTGCCTCCAGGTTTTCCCCTTGCCACTAATATTTTACCAGTGAGGATTTCCTTCTCCTACAATCTCTGCTCTGACACTTCAGGACCACAGGAAAGTTTGGACTTGAGGGATTTCATGCAAGTGGCTAAGAGTGAGTGGCTGCTCTTTCCAAGGTTTTTGTGCAAAAGCCTCTGTGCAGGGGATGCAAATCCACCTTCCCAGTCAAGGACCAGCTGCCTACATGGTAATCTCCCTACCATAATTTGCTGCACCGAAAGATACTTCAGGTAGATGACCAAGTAACACCTTCATGCAAAACTTGCAGTTAGGAAACATGGATCCCATCATCCAGATTCCCTTTGAGGTATTATTATATCACATGTATTATTATTCACCTCCATCTATTGTTAGACACTCTGCATTCTTCCTACATTTTCCTAATTATGGTACTGGTTATTAAGCAACTTTTTTTTTTTTTTTTTTTTTGCCAAAGGGTACACAACAATAAAATGCTTTTTTTTTTCAAATATAATTGTTTCTGTTCAGAAGCAAGTGTTTATAAACATGTTGCCATGTGAACTGAATCAAGAAAACTGCCCTTTCTACTTTTATCTCAGCCTTCAGGAAAAGTGAGAACTGCATTAAAGATGGGGTTTAACCTTTCAGTAAAGTTGTTGCAGGCATTTTGAATATTTTCATACGGCTAAGTTTGTTCAATATTTCATAGGAATTACAGAGGTAGTGCTTTTTACTGAATGCCAGAGATGCATACTTAGAAAATGGCAGTAGAATTTAGCAATATTGCTGCATACCAGAGGTAAGCCTACATTCACTACTCCAACATTTCACTCTGCCATCCTTCACTCAAAGCAATGTAACATGGAAAAAAAAATTTAAATCACTGAGATACAATAAGGCAAAATACATCAGTCATCTAACAAGAGAACCTGTCACTGCTGCACAATGTACAGATCATTTGCCAAAGTCAGAGGTGACAGAAAATTAAGAAATATACAAACACAACTAAAAGCACCAGGTAGACCTGAAAAGGCACAAAATAAATCACTTTGTCCTGTCAAGGTTAAGACTGAACCATGAACTTTCTTGCATTTGGAATTTTGTAGATGGAATAGATCTTGACATCTTGTGCACAGAAGCTGGGTTTATTCCACCTCAAAGTTTTTTACTCCATGACTCACCTAGAACAGCCAATGCTGCAGCAGCATCAATTTTAAGCAACTCCAAGGTTTGGAATAGACAAGAAATATGGAATTATTTACTACAGTTTGAGCTCTGATAATTACCAGGATAAGGCAGATGAACAAAGTAGAAGCTGGTCCAGACTCTGGGTTAAGCAAAACTTGTCTTCCCCATTATAGTAAGACATTATAATCTACACAATAAAAGTCTTCTGGACTAAGCAATCATTTTCTTGGTTAAATGCTTCTTACTGTCAGTGTCAAGGCTTGTTGCTTTGGAGAAAATCCTCCTTTTTAAAATAAAAGAGGTTGGTTTTAATATACAAAATATGCTCTTCAACTGATAAGAAAAGTCACAGAAACACAATATTTATAACCTGAGGATGTCTGCAATGAAAGTGAAAACAAACTAAAATATGATAAATACATAAAACCAAGCAAAACTGTTTCTTTGCCCCATTAAAGTATTAGGTGGAGGAAATCTGTTAGGTCTTCTGATTAATTTTCTTGTAAATGAACATTTTTACCGAGATATTTATGTATGCAAATATACCAGCATAATTAACAGTACAGTAGTAATATGATTGTGTACAAAACTGCCCATTAAGATTCCACACACAGTCCTGATTACTGACATGGGAGAGATTCTTATGACTGGGGAAGTTCAACAAGAGAGTTCTTTAGTAGTAGAAATCGTATAAAATAGACAGTATTAAAATATTTCTTCAACTATTGCCAGCATTTATAATGACAAGAGGCTTTGAAATTGTAACATTTCTATGGCTTGATTTACAAACCCTCCCAAAATATGTGTACTTGTAAAGCTATTTATCTTTCTGTCAACCAACCCACATGGTTTATGGCGGTGGTTTCACGTTGTTATTGTATTTCACAACTCAGGTATTTGGATATCCAATCGTATAAAAGACTACTTTCAAACAGTTAAATCCCCAAAAGAAAACAGGATATGAGCCAAAAAAATTTTAAGTGAGATGAACCGAAGCCTGGAATACATCTGTGTTTACACATGGTCTGTTAGTCTGCAAATATATGTGGGCAACTGTGCACACCTAATTCCACAAATCTGAGTTCATAAATTCGTTTCCTTCACTCCCATTTGACACTGTCAATGTATTTTTTAGTCTTTTTGCTGAAAGAGGATCAAGTGTGCCAACCATGAGAGTGACTTTTGAGGCTGCAAACACTTTCCAAGAGAAAGGGACTGATAAAACTGCCTTACTTTGCATATGGTAGGAAAACAGAAGATACCAAAGGTTATTTACTATTGATATGTTCCACGTTTAAAAGAACAATCTTAAGCCCACTGCCTGTCCCTTGAGCCATCTGGTCCCTCCATTATTAATTGTTCTACCCGACCTTCACAAGAGAAGAAAAATATTGTTGTATCTTCTTTTATCTTGTCTTATAATAGGAATGATGTTTCATAGTGCTGAAATAAATTACTTGCACAGTGATCAAACATCTTAGCTTTGTTTCAGCATTTAATCACCCGTGAAAGTCTTTTATTGCTTTGTATACTCCAAAGTCATGAACATTATTTCCTATCTATTCTATGGAAAGTATCTTTCATTTTATTTTTCAATTGCATCTTAAAGTCTATCGTTCTTCCACCAAGCACTTTGGTGCAATCCAAATGTATGAAGGACCTTTGTTTCTCTGGTATTTAAAGTAAAATACTCTGGCTAAATTAATACTAATTTCATTGACACTATTTCCACTCAATATATACATTAAGAAACCTCAGAAAATAATAATAAATAAAATCAATACATCAGACAATGGAAGAGATGATGGTTGTTATAAACTCCATTGTGTTTTCTAGGCTGTTTGTCTAGTATCATTGCTATTTTAAAACAATAGTCCTGTACCAATTCTGCCTGAAACTCTCACCAAATTTATGGATGTTTCAGACAATTACTTAGTGTCACAAACCTCAATATAGGTTGTGCAACATACATAGATTTTTGTTTGGTGAGCTAGTACAAAGTCAAACTTTGTTCTTTGAAATGCATGAAGAAAACCCACACCTTTAATAATTACAGAAAAAAAAAACCCATACTTCAAGATTTTTAATAGCACAACACACACACAAACCAATTGCTATTCTAGAAAGTCTAGTCTAAATTCTAGATTAAGAGAGATATAATGGAGAGAAAACATTTCTTGAAAACCCAGTCAGTCTGTGTGTCATAATCAGGGAGTTTTATATCACAACCTACAAGTATTACTCCAGCTGAAATAAGTATAACAAATTACAGTGACAGAGGAGCTATCAAACTAAAGCCTCATCTAACATCTGTGACAAGGCCATGAACCAACTTTGAACCAACTTTTAAGTTGGCCCTGTTTTGGGCAGGAAGCTCGTTCTCAGAGGAACCCCACCTTTTCCATAATTCTGTTCATCCATAAGCTACAGGGGTTGTTATCAAGAATATTTAATATATTAATTTAAATCATTCATAATAAACTTTTGAAAAGTTCTAATTTTCAAACAAGTCAAGCTCTGGGAAAGTGTCCCAGTAGAAGCATTGATGGAAAAGCAAAATAACCAGTTTTAAGATGAAATTTAAAAACTTACTGCCACATCAGCCACCTGCAGCAATGCAGGACTGGCATAGATGAAACAATTGTTCCCTCTTCAATGTTCCTATGTTCCATTGAAAGCCTTTTCAGTAAACAATCATTACACATTTTTTTTATATATAATATAAAAAATTCTGATATGTGAAGAAGAAATATTCACCCTCATATCTTCATCTGCTTTAAATCAGAGTTATGGCTAATAGTTCACTAATTTCTGATTGTGAAAATATAAATTATTTCACATCTCATATAAATTCACTTTATTGAAATATGATGGCAGTGAATTTGGATGCTGAATTCCAAAATGAGACAAATGTTATTTCTGTTACAGAAACTTTTTCTACTCCTTGAGAATTTTTCCATTCTCATTGGTTTCATAGATTATGAGTTTTTAGATAGTTGCAAAGCTTCTTATACATAAATATAAGAAAACAGTAGAAAAAGAAAGAATAAATAAACAGCATCTGTTTGGAATGATTATTTAGCTGATAGATTTTGGTCTTAAGCAAATAAGGAAAAATGCATCCTCTAAAACGAGAAATGTTTGAGAATCTTAGTCATTTACTTGTCCCACCTAAAGCTGGGGATATTTTTCATTGAACATTACTGAGAGCACACAAACAGATTATATTGATTTCAATTAGAAAATCATGTGAATAGATCTGTCACCCTTGATAACCTTTCACTGGAACTTTGATTGTTACATTATGAGCTGAAACTGCACATATTATTAGAGACAATGCTCAAGTGAAAAACCAGATTTATTCTAAAGACAGATGAATTTATTTTTAATGGTCTTAAGTACTAGCAGCACCACTACCAGTATCAGTTAGGTTACCAGTATTATCATAAAATAGTTCTCGCAAAGTGAGGGGCAGTTGGGGTTTTTTAAAACATATTAAAAAAAAAAAATTATAGGTAGAACATAATTAAGAATTCCTACTCATACATGAATTCTGTAGAATTCCACACCAAATTTTCTAAAGCTTTCATTCCATATCAGAACACAAAGCCCAGGTTAATCTGCTCTGGACAGCCTAGAAAGGCAAACCTATAAACCGCATTCCTCAGACTCTCCACTGTGACCTCCAGCCAAATGCCCAGCACCACAAATCCCCTGGTCCAGCTTCAGCAGGAAATGAAGCCACACTCCAGTTAAAATATTGTCTTTTTCAGGCTGTGTCTGAGCTTTAGGTAAAGGTGCAGCAGGAGCTGACATGCAAAATATGTTGACAAAGGCGTCAACATATGCTGGGGGTTACATCACCGTCCCAGCAATCCAGATATTCCAGAATTCCCCAGATACAGAAGTCTGAGGGAACTTCAGCATTAAATTCACAATGAACAGCATAAACTTTAAGAATCTCAAAACAAGGTGACAAAGGTTTCACCCAGTAACTCCAAATAGAAACACATTACTAGGATGTTAAATAAAAGCTTTTCAAACTGTTTCAAGTCAATTTGTAGAGGGTTGAGTGACTGAAGAGGAAGATATTTCAAGCTAGCTTGTTCCAGAGAAAAACTTGAGATACTCAACCTTTTTTCTGAAATGGACTTTTTTTCAGAAACTGTACACAGCTGCAGTTTGGGGAAGCTACCTCGGAAAGGAGAGGTGCTTCTCCTTTTTTTTCTTGTACATATGTTCACCAACAGGCAGAGATCACAAGGAGAACCAAAAGAGCACTCCAACAAACACCTCTGGGAGCACAGGCACTGCAGAGCATCCTAAACAGGTTGACCCTCTCTCTGCTTAACCCCCATCACCGGAGATCACCACTGCAGAGGAGCAACATCATCTGCTGGAAGGTGTCCTGCACATGGCAGGAAGCTGGAATTAGATCATCTTTAAAGGTCCCTTCCAACCTCAACCTCTTGGTGATTCTACAGCCTTGTTCAGCCATTTGTGTTCAGCACCATAGCTGACCTCTTTATTTCCAGATTATTCTATTTTAAAGACCTTCCCATGACCTTCTAGCATTTCTTTCCATAATTTCCTGTGTGAAACTCCTGATCTAGCAAACCTTCTCCCTCCCCCCAGCACTACAGATGCCCTTTGCACTTCAGTCCTTACTGAGGCAATAACCAGAAGAATCAGAGTATCTCATTTTCTCCTGTGATTTCTCCTGTGCTGTTCATGCAATTGCAGCACACACTGTCCTGTTTACATTTTATCTAGATTTGCAAAGTGGGAAGGCTACAGATGAGCATCTCACTTGAAAATGAACTAAACCACTGCTGTTTTTACTCTCTCTGTATGTTCTCTGCCCATCCTCACTGATTCCATATCTGCACATAACAATGTCTTCTTTTGTCTCTTGCTTGACCACAGTCTTTCCTCCCTGAGGCCTGCCCTCTGTTTTTCTCAGAACTTGTCAGTCCTGCCTGCACACAGCCTGTTCTGGCTGGGTCAGGCTCAGCACTAAGCTCCCTTTTGTCCAGCTGCCTCCACAGCACAAAGGGAGCTCCACAGTCAGGTTTGATTACACCAAATGCCTACTGGTGCAGGTTCCTCCACTAATCTCCAGGCAGACAAAAAGAAGGGGTTTAATCCTTGAAATCCTCTTAATGACCTTCCAAAGACATGGCCATCAGTCTTCCTGCAGTCCCTCAGGCAGAATGCTCTAGGTTTAAAATCTCGCCAGATAACCTCCCAAAACATTGACTGACACCACAAAAATACATAAGGCACACATTGTAATAACTGTAATACAGTAACTGGCAGTACTAAGAGGAGAAATAATAGCTTTTCAGGCAAACATTAAAGTCAGGGCAAGTTAACTCAGTCTGAGTAAACAAATTGTATAAAAGTCCAATTTTTGTGAAATGAGTCCTACCGAGCACAATTCTTCCCATTAGTCACACAATAATTATGCAACCACACAGCAAACAAATCTCAGCCTTTCCCTTTCTTCTGTCTCAGTTGCTGAGGACTCATGAGGATACGGACATTATTGAGCAAAAGCATTAATCTTTGAAAAAACATGTTTGTAATGCTCATTTTGTCCCATGAAAGAAATATGAAACCAGAAATTACCAATAATTTCACTGTGGAAGCACAGGAAGGTATTTGTGAGGTACAACACTCACAGTGCTCTGAAGGATCAGAGCACAGAACTGACTGAAGATTTTAAGCGAAGAGTATTTATCTTAACTAAACATGTGAAATAATTTAAAAAATACAATTAACTGGTCAAAACATCAGCAATATAGGATGTTGTGGAACATACACGTGTAAGGTTTTCACTCCTGTCAGCAAAGTACAAGGTTCTTAAAGCTTCCACTGTTGTCAAAGTATGTTTCAGTTTGTATAAACTATTTCCACAGTTCTTCACACTCAATCTTAACAAAAAACAAATTCAAATCTCAGAACAGCTTTAGTTACTGTTTACAATTACAGTGGCTGTAACACAACCATCTTTCCTGTGGTAGAGAAAAAAAATATCTTTTTTTAGTTTGGTCAACAGCTTGTGATTGGATCAGATCACTATTTCCAAGTTAACCAATATTTTGTGTTGCATTAAAAAGACTTAATTTCATTCTGTTCAGTGGGATTTAATATTTAGCTGCTTATTTGAAGCTATCATTTTCATGATTTCTAAAAGTTCAAATATCCCAAACTCATTAAAAGACATACTATAGTTAAAGTGAATCAAGGTTTTGAGGTTTTGTTTTAGTTCTGAAAAAAAGCCCAAATGTACATGTTAAATAATACAAGAAGGGATATTAGAAATTAAAAGGAAAATAATTACAGGGATTACATTGCAGTTCCTAGTAATCCTGTTACATAAGAAATTTGAGTTATACCTTCTCAAGATTTGAGATGGACTAATAATTATTTCTTCAAATGATAATTCCCATTTCTTTAAGTGCTGAAATAAATTTATTCCAAATAATTGTTGTGAGGTGGGGTATTTTTTAGGGAGGAGGGGTTCTACCAAATAAAGTAAAATTGTTTAAGTTGATATGTTCTATAGCATGGCAGGCTTCTGCACTGGGAATGCCTTACACTAGCTGGTTTCTTAACCTTAAATCTAATTAATCTTACTTCTAGTTCTTCCAAACCGACTGACTGCAGAGAAAGTTCATGGTGAGGGCATTGCCACAAACTCAGATTTCAGATGAGGAAGAAACTGAGACAGAACTTTCATGCTTTAATATAATGGAATGTAAGAAATGTCATTTGACCAAAAATGTTGATTTCCGATTTGGAAATGGATTTTAAGCTTGCATCTATTATACTCCTTTTTAGCATTTTTTTCTGGGTTAGGGGAGAGGGGGGATTATTTGTTTTTGTTGAGCTGGGGTATTTTGTTTATTTGGGTTTTTTATAAGGCAGTTAAGAGCATGAACTTTGCAGTTTGAAGGATAAATGACGTCAAAAAGTTACCCAACTTTTCTTTGCATGTTAAAATCAGCCATATTACTCTGAAAGTGACAAAATTCTCTGCAGCAAATACTTCCAAGACTTTAGTATTTAAATGTAGACAATGATATAAAACAAAGAAAAAAATTAAATAAATCTAGAAAATATGGAAAGCTTCTGATTGAAGAATAAACATTTTGGGATGTCATTTTTAAAAGTTGTTAGGCAAGTTTAAACTACCTAATGCAATCTGTGTTTTGGGGAACTTAAAACATTTTAAACCTTGATTGGTATTGACAACATACTTCCATTTGTGATCAGTTTCAATATATTTTGTGAATTTTTTAATATGCTAAAATTAGATGCAAAAAAATAATTTATATTCTTTTCATTCCTCTCTGGAAGATACTCATAACAATGAAAACTTTCACTGAAAAAAAAAAATCCTTAAGGAAACTTTACACATAAATCCACATCTTGAAATCCAGATTAGAAATGTTTCTGAAAGTTAGTTTGATACTTTGATATTACCACGTAAAGAAGTCTTGAAATTAAGCAAAGTATGCTCAGATTCACCTCAAGAAGTTATCACCATGGTCTGAGCCTGTAAAAAGTCCCTAGAGTCTTCAAACAGCAAGACTTAGATGCAGGAACACAGAGTTACCTCCAGTGTAATTATTCCCCATCTGAGGGATAACCCACATGCCAATGAAGAGGAAAAGGTAAAGGTTCAGCGGCAGGTGACTGCACAGCTATAGACATTAAAGATCTGAACTTTTCAGGGAGACTGGGAAGCTCAGTGAGAACTGTCACTCAGCAGTGAATAGCTGCTTTCCTTTCTAAAATTCAGATTAGAGCAAATGGCCTCAAAATTACTCATAAAGCCAGGACACCAGAATGAACATTTCATTTAAGCGGTGCAAAGTTAAGGGAATGAAAAAAGCTTCAAACTCCTGCCTGGCTGACATTTTTATTTGTAACCACTGAGTAAAAACCATTTTCTAGAGCAGCAATTATGAGATGTTTAATATGAATTATATATCTAATGACACAACCTCATCTCAGAACCAGTTGCATATCTTGCAGCAACAGCAGCTTTCCAAGTTGTTGTGATTTCTATTGGACACGCCACATGCCTGTGTCTCGTGGCATAAAACAACCATTTTTAAAAGTGGCCTCCATGGTTCAGTAATGGCCTCGTGATCAGCAGAGCCACAGGTGTCAGAAATGCAAACACAGGGCTATTTCCCACCCCATAAGGATCGCAAGTAGCAAGGACAGCCTGGATTACAGCATTCACAGAATCACAAGGTTGGAAGAGACCTAAAAGATCATCGAGTCCAACCCAGCCCTAACACCTCAACTAAACCCTGGCACCCAGTGCCACATCCAGGCTTTTTTAAACACATCCAGGGATTGTGACTCCACCACCTCCCCGGGCAGCCATTCCAGAACTTTATCACTCTTTCCATGAAAAACATTTTCGTGTGGACAAGGCAGCCAGAAAAACAATTAACAGCACATCAAACCATTTTTTTTTCATAGCAAATACCCTTATTACTTCAATATTATTTCTGCTGTGACCAGGAAGAGGGGCCTGACCATGGGCACAGTAGGAAGCAGCAGCACAGACTGTGTTAGGTCACACCTGAGGAAAGCCATGGAATAGCAGTGCAGAGAACACTGTCCTGTCACACTTCTGATGGACTGCACCAGAATTTGGTCTGCAAATGTTACAAGAATTTTAGGGCAATGATCCCAATAACCATATCTTGGCAGAACAACACCTTTTTTATGGCTCAAATATGCATTTAAATTGAGTTTCAATGAAACCTGGAGAAGAATTGTGAAGGAAAATAATCAGATTAACTGAAATTAAAATCTGGCCATTTCATAGAGAAACATTTGATCTAATAAGAACCTATATTTACATAAAGCATTGAAAAGAGGCCCCATTTGGACTCTCGTGTTCCTCCCCTCCAACAGAGCCATTTGCTTTGGTTCATCACTGCAGGTTGGGAGAGACACAGGCTGGAGACAAACCCAGCTCATAAGCAGGCCTAAGTGGTTTCTCCCTAAACAGACTGCAAGAAATGACTGAAAAACTGCAAAAATCACGAGCCTGAGGCAATACAATGTGTCAATAAAGCTGCCAAATATCATCAGCGCAGCTGCACTCCAAATCCTTAGTTTAATCATTCTGCAGTCTTATGTCAAACATGTCTTGCCACCTATTATTCAAAATACAAACACAAAACAAAGAAAACCCTCCAGTGTTTTTTAGAGCTTTTCTTAATCTTAGTAAGGCTCATTGTATCAGCCACATGGCAAGAAGCTGAAACAATATTGTGGGACTTAGAAATGTTATTCCTCAGAAGGAAAAGTTGGAAAAAAAATTAACTGTTTGCTATTCCTGCCAATAAATGCATTCCTGACAGTTGCAATTCTATTACTATATTTTGTCTTCTAACAAAATGTTGTAGAATAAAAAATATCATGCAAAAGATTGTGAAAATAGAAAATACAAGAGAACAAATTATTTGCTTTAAAAAAGTCATCCTTGGGTAGTTCTGCAGATTGCAAAAAGAATTTTTTACAACAGTTTGACAGAATTACACTTATTCTGGGGAAAAAAGTCTACTGTGTTTCTAGGAAAATTCTCTTCACTTACAGAAACAAACTTATGACATCAAGTGCTGAAAGGCACAAAGGTCAAAAAATGGTCCTTGTGCTGTCCCTTTGTGCTGAAGGACAGTTACTATCCCATTGTTTGAAATTCTTTTCTTTTCTAAGGCATACTCCAAAACACGTTCTGTTGCATGATCATCAGTATTAATTAAATTAAAATACCATTTTCAATTAACGAATAAAGTACACAACATAATGCAGTATCTATGAGAAATTTATTCCATATATTCATTTACTTCCTAATTTATAGTTTGGTCTTCTCTAATACAAATAGAAGTCATTAGTGCAAATTACTGATGTTCTTATTAGAAGTTTAATAAGAGAAGTGCTCTAAGAGTGTGACTCTTAGTCATTCATCTCTGTGCTCATCTTGCAGTAGTTGGATGGTATTTTAGAACCAAAAACAGAATAGGACACTAGAGTCTTTACACTCCTTTTTACGTACTAATACTGTCATTAATTGATATGAATAAAGAACTCAAGGTCCTGCATTATGAAGAACCTGTCTAAAAATAATTTCTTTACTTAATTATTTATGGCTGTTGTATTTTAAAAGAAAATTAAAAGTACTCTTTATTACTAAAGTGGTTATAAAACCCTATTAACAAAGGAAGCACTGTGGCTGTCCAGTTCTCAGGAACAAGTACAAATTTCACCAGCAGGGATGGTGTCATTTCTTTAGAGGACCTAGAGCACCTGTCTGAAGGGAGTTAATGGAGGAGAGGAGGAGTATGAAACAAGCACAGGGAACAGCATGAGAGAAGGTGGGCAGCTGTGTGGAAATACATAAAGGAAGCTGTTAAAAAAAAGTTCTGCAGGAATTTATAGAATGAGTAGGAATATGCAATAAAAAGCACCCTGGCCTCATGATACAATAAAAGAGACACATTATTTTTCTCATTTACATGATACTTTGAACATTCTCAAACTATGCCCCTTTTAGAATGCAGCCTTAGTAGCAATCTGTAAGACGTGGGACTCTCAGAACTAAGATGCAACCTACAAGAAGAAAAAAACAAAGCATCAAACAACAGCTTTTGCACAACAGTCCTTAAAAGTCAAGATTATAGATCTATATCCTATTACGTAATCCCATTTCCCTAGTAGAAAAGTCCCAATGGTAGATACTTAGGAGTCTGTATGAAATTTAAGAAGTTACATGAAATTTTCAGGCACTCTTTCTCTGGAATATCTCCTTTGTATGACACAGCCTTGACACCCTCTCCCCTACTTCTGGGCCACCTAAATTTAGCAAGACCCCAGTGTTTCCCCTGCTCAGCCTGACCACCCTCTCTGGTGTGGCTCCCCATAGGCACACACCCCTCCCCTCCTGGAGCATCAGCCAGAAATTGCAGCCAAATGAGGGCAACCAGGACCCTTCAAAAGTCACCAACAGCTTTCAGTTCTTCGTTGCTTATAGGATGGGATTTTAGGAAAATCCCATCTACTTTCTACATCCAGGCAAGCAGAAACAACTGTGAATTGTGGCACTTATGAACGTCTCAATTCTCCCCTTACTCATTTGTAACTCCTAGTTCTACTTGTGCATTCAGTCTGTTATTCAAAAATTAACTGAAATCTAAATATCTTCTTCTACTCTCACAAAACATTTATGGATTTCTTTTAATGCTTTCAGTATAAAATAGAAATTACTTTGCAACAGAAGACAAGCATATCTCATTTCACCTTGCAGAAATGAGTGTAAGAAGCAAAAATTTAGAGTTGAGTCCTTCTGTATTGACTAAATATTCCTCCTTTGCTTATTACCCATGACACATAATATCTCTTTTCTTTTTTAAATGTTCTTTCTCCTAGTGACTAAAATTAAATCAAAACAAAGGTAGAAATATGTTCCAACAGTCCTAAGACAGTGTCTAAGGAAATCCCTTTCTGTTTGCCTTCTCAACCTTGTTTTGTCACTCATCTATTAATTATGGGCATATTAATCTTATGTACAAGGTTAAAATCAGTATTGGACAGAAAGTGACAGGAATTCAGCCCCTGCTCTAAAAACTCCTGTCATGTCCTGGTGCTGTACTTACAAATATTGCACCAAGTAGCTGAAATATGTGCATGATAACACAAATTGTGAAACACTTATTTGACTTCAATAATGCCTTACTTGCAACATAAATTACTACTTCAAAACTGTCATGTTAGCCTACTTAACTTTAGGGTGTCAGCATTCATAAAATATGGATGCTGAGCCTGTACATTCAAATACAACAGGAAATTAATATGTATGCTGCAACCACTTGCACTTAGAGACACATATCCTGGAGTAAGAGGTATATTATATTTACAATTTAAAAGAAAAAAAATTGATCAGATTTCAAGTATCCTGAAGAAGCTCCTCATTGTTTCCTTTTTTCAGCATGAATCAATAAAATAAGCATTAAAGTCTCTGACTGAGGAAAATAAAACAAACTCATACCATTTAGAGCCATGAAATTTAATATTGGAGAGAGTGACAGGAACAAATTTGCAGCTGCATGAAGTGAGTATCTTAAAAAATAAACTACATCAAAATGGTTCTTCCTAATCTCAGACAGTCAATGTTATATTATTAAATAAATTCTTTTTTAACAAAGCTCCAGGTTCCTTAAGTTCTATAACTTGGGTATTTCTCTCCTAACACTCATCAATTCATATTCCAATTTCCATATCAGAGTGTGGCCTCCAAGCATATGAAAGCTCCTATTTTGAGTAAGTTCTTTGTATCACCTATCAAAAACTTTTTTTCTCTACTCAGGCAAAAATTACCCCAGCACAGAGGACCAGAGTAAAACACAGCTCTTAAATAGATGAATTATGGTGCACCAGTAACACAGGCACCTTTTCTTTTGTTCAGAGAGATTCAAATACACATTGAAGCCCATTATGATGCTGTAAGTTTCCATAGGAATAAGTAATTTCCTTCTATCAGCAGAAGCAGTCTTTGTGCAGCACAGTTCTCACTCAGGCAAAGGTCCCATGAAGTTATACAATTAAATTAGAACAGTTTTACTTGATGATTTTGAGGTAAATTTTGAAGAGTGGAATAAAAAAATCTCATTTTTTATAGAACACAAGCCAAGACATAATCCAGTAAGAACTCTGAAGACCTAAGAAATCACAGGCAAATATTTTTCAGTCTACAGAGCACCTGACAAGTTTTCTGCTTCCATTTGAAAAAGTTGTACTTGAGGCTTTTATACTTTAAGCAATTTGCAGCCATATATCCTTTTGGTCTACTGTATTATCACACTTATCAAACTTGCCACAGTTATACACATATTAATTTTTTTTGCACTAACTACTAAGAACTTTTCTTGCTAACCAAATTTTGGCCTGATGCCTTTCATCAAAATCATACACATATATGCAGAATTATCTGTATAATCTGCATTTCATAATGGTTATTCAAGGACACATGAAGGAATGAAAACTAATCTTAGAAGTCTGCTTAGGAGTTTCAGAGCACCAGAATTTCTTTATTTACAGAGTTTATGATAAGTCCAAAACTCAGAGGAAAGTTAACTTTCTATGTTCTACCTATGATTATCTTAGATTTTCTGGCAGATAATCAGGCACAGGAACAGACACTGGAACATGTCCCAATAATCCAAACACAGCAGAAATGGTCAAGTAGAAATTTAAGCCTATGCTGCACAGAGTTTTCAGTCTAGAAGAGTTTCTGTATGAACCAGATGGAATAATTAAAATAAAATTCTAAAGCCCATTTAACTTTATAAATTCAATGCCACAGAAGTGTGGATCAATTGTTAGGAATTTGCTGCCCTTCCTTTGTGGCACCAACCACACAAATCAGTTCTTCTCCAAGCCATTTATTTGCTCAGATGATTAAGCTAGATTTAAATAACCCCCATTATAGTTTCTATCTTTCTGTCTTGTTTGATTGGAGACTATCTTCTTTGCTGTTGCCTCAGAATAAAATATGCTTGCTGGGGAAGGGAATTCTCAGCTTTAAATGACAGCTGTCATATTTTGTTATGGAAGTGCAATTCTATTTAATGGACTTGATTGCGCAATTTGCTGCACCTACCTCACATTGTGTGGGCTCCTAGGAGCGTGTCTGAGCAGAGAGCTGCAGGATCAGTGCCAGAATAAAACAGAAACATGCAGAGGGGGAAAGTGGGGGGAAAGAACTGCCAGGAAAAGCACCCTCACGTTGTGTCGTAAAAACCAGGCTGGGCTCATTTCAGGGCCAGCTTCACGAGGTGACGCCTCAGGTGGGCTCAAAGACAGCTCAGCATCTTCTGACTGGGAGCAGGAGAGGAAACTCTGGGCACTGGAAAGCATCCCCTTCCCAGTGCAGTTCTGACAATCAGCATTCTGCTTGGGTTCTTGTCAAGAATACACAAAGTGACTCAAGAGATTTTGTGCAGCACTGAACTACAGCATTTGACTCATTCAGGAGGTCCAAAATGGCTTTTAAGAAAGGCACATTTAAAATAAAATTCTGATCTATTATAAGTGTACTATAATACATGTCCAGAACTTAATATGGGATACACATTTTTTTTTCCTTTTAAAAAAACATTTTTTCAGATAACAGAGATAAAGGACTAGTGTTTCAAGCCCTGAGAGTGTAATATGCCAGCACTAATGAGAAATCAGTGATTATACCTGAGATAATTTAATAAATTCAACTTTTTTTCCAGTGAGAATATGAATTGCCACCTACTGATATTTAAATTTTCTATGGCAAAATCTAGGAATGCAACTCTGCTGCTGTGATATTTCCCCACACATCCCTGCCCCTCTCTCTCAATGAATTCCACATCTTACTGAGATCTGCCCCCTGCCCTGGGCTCACGGGCTGGGTCAATACTCTCTCAACACAGGTATAAACACAAAAGAAAGGAGGAGTCACAAGGGGAAAAAGTCAAGAGTTAGGGCTAAAATTCCTGTTCAGCTTCGTCTGCAGGCTGACTCCCTAAACCAGCCTTTGGGAAACACAGTGCTGCTGCAGCAATCCTTTTCCCACTGTAATTGTGAAAATTTCAGAAAAACAAATACCTTCAAGAGCGGCCAGTGGCAATTACAATTTTCATCTGAACCAGAAAAAAAAAGGCAATGCAATTTCATTAGGGGACCATCTTCTCCTCTTCCTTGAAAACTCAAGGGCCTGACAACGAATTAAGATTCATAGAAAAATCCTTTCACTACCTAAATGGAATTATGATTTTGCCATTAACGCAGAGTCAAGATGTTCACTCTGTGTATGAAGATAACTTTTTAGCAGGGATTGCATGGGTAAGTAATATTATCAACTGCAATTCTATAGCAATTTCCTAATGGTCTGCAAGGAGCAAAAGACACAATGAATTTAATGGTGTCCAAAAAGAAGACTGATCACTGCCAGTACAGGAATAAATGATGCTGAGGCCAGAGCACAGCAGAACCAATGATAAAAGACTGGTGAAAACATACTTTCCTGCACTTTCTTTACTCTGCAACAAATACTGAATTTATTTCCTTTCTTGTCCATTTCTCTTCAGCAAGCTGGTTGCAGCAAACAAAATTAACAATTGCGCCTCTTATAAATCTTGTAAATGCAGATTTAGAGATAGCAGAACACATGACAGGCATTTGTTATCTTGGATGGAGTTTCTGGAAAGCACTCGATTTTCCGGTAGCAGAGAAAACCGTAAGGAAATTCAGGGCTGGAACCAGTCCTGAATGTCGCAGAGGACACTGCTGAAAAAACACAGTACAACCCATGATGGCCAAGCAATCTGAGATCAGTTTGGGATTTGTATAGTTTTGCTTAAATCTATCTGAATGATTCAGACCTTTTGTGCTTTAGTGTTCAACTATAGTAACTTTGGATAATTTTCTTTTTAAACAGTTCTTCTTAAAAAACTTATGGGCAGTAGACTAAAAAGATGCTGGAGTGACCTGCCACTGGTTGCTGCTTTTAACTAAGTACTGGGGGGAAAAATTAGAAGTTCTTACAGTCTTAGAAGGCCATGAATACATTAATAAAGGGCAAGGCAGATTACCCCAGTTCATCCCATCAGTCCTGAGGAGGTTAGAGGAAAAAGCTGACAGGGGATTCAATTGATAAAGAATTAAAGGAGAAAACATTAAAAAAAGTCAATCAAAATGATTTTATGGAAAATGGGACTTGAAAAAAAATTACTTTATTATTTTAAAGTGAGGCTGATCGTGTTAATCTCACATGTAATATAGTTTTTAAAACTATTTCAATCCATACTGCATGCAAGTAATTTACAGATTAGCTTTACTGAGTATCAGCAAATCACATATTAGATGTACCAGGAGCCAGCTAACTTGGTAGTGATTCCCCACTGGAAACTACTCTGTGAAACTCATCAGCTGTTTTAGAAAGCATTGGGGGGATTAATGTGCAACTGGACAGGGAACATGTTCATCTGAATGGAAGAATTCAGGCTGCTAATAAAACCTGCAAGCAAATAATGCAGAGGATAGGCAGCTAGAGAAGTGAACTGAAACACCTATTTTGTCTTATGTGCATATATTAAATTACAACTTATTTTCTTAAACTGTAAAAAAAATTGATAAGGAACAAACTTTTTGCCAAGTATAATATCAGAAGCAGGAGATGTAGGAAATGCCAAGATCATACTGGATCACTAATTAAGCATTGGGACTCCCTAGAGTGCTGCAAAGGGACAAATTAGACTCTTGAATACCTAAACAAGAAAATAAAGAATAAAATAAGACCTACAACATCAATTCTACTTAAGACACTGGAAAGCCTGACATTTGGGCTGTACATAGTTCCAAGGCTTCTGTTTTAAAGTTGTTGTTAAAAAATGCATTCCCAAAGTGATTTAAAAGTACCTTACAGCAAAACTGTTGGAGCTCAGTGCTTTTAATTAAAAACAAAAAAGGCTAAACACAAGCATAGTCCAAGAAGTTACCACACTGCTAAAGACATTTCACAGAGTATGAATTACAGTGCATTAGCTCTGTATACAAACAGTTTTAAATTATACTCTGGCCTTTATCCAAGGGAGCTTCTTCCACTACAGAACCAGCACAAGGACAAGGACCTGTCTCACACGCAGCTATCAAGGAGTTGGTGCTGCTTCATGATGAAATTTCACAACAACTTTGCCAGTGCAGGCAAGGGCAGAGGAGTGACTGAAATACAGTATGTTAAACCTTTCCAGAGGTCAATACATACTTTGTTCTAAGTGCTTTTTAAACATATAACCAGCCAGACAGTTCTAAGAACCCGTATTTTTTAATTTAAAAAGAAATTTTTAAAAAAAATTTAAAATTTTTAATTTAAAAAGCAAAGGGTGGGAGATATTACTGAATTTAGCAATTCTTTTCTCCATTGATTGAGATCTTTGAATGATGATCAGATATTTCAGGAGATGTATTTTGATTGAACACAGTTTATCATTAACAGATAAAATGCAAGACTGATATCATGTAATAAAGCAGATGAATTATATTTTTCTGAATAGCTTTAATTGTAACTACACTGTACAGCCAAGTTACTGATTGCGTTTCAAAAGTCTGGGAGACTAAAAGTACAAAGGATAGTCAAATCAGTACCACAGCCTCTAAAGGATGCTGCAAAAGTGAATTTGGAGATCTCAGGTCAGTTCACAGTCAAAAGCTGGCTCAAACTGAGCATTATGCTAATGTAATTTATTTATTTCATGATAAAACATTACCATTTATATTAGCATATTCTTCAAATACCTTAGAGAAGTATTACAGCAAATAGAAGTATTTAAGGGCAATGACAAGCACATGAAATTAGGAATAAAAAAAAGAAACTATATAAAGAGAATTAAAATCAAGCGCATTTTTACATTATGCATCATACAAATTAGTCACTAATTATGAAAATGTTCTTCAGCTTCACAAGTGGTATTGCCTGTACTATTTTATCCTTTGCTATGCATCTTTTTGAAGCACTTTTTTATATCTTCTTTCTATTAGACTGTCAGCAGTAATCAATGTTAATACACTCGATTACACACAGCAATTTAAGAAATAATCAGTTTTAAACACTACAGTGTTGCTATACTCCTGGTGGCCTGTATTATTAGGTCTTCACTCTGTAGTATATATTCAATGCAGAGCTTAAAATGGTGTGAAACATTCACTTCCAAGTCATAAACTTATTTTTTTCAGTCAAGTATTCTCCTCTCTTAGAAAAGCTGATTTGCTTGAATGTTCTAGGTGAGAATATAAGACTGAAAATTTCTGGTACTGCTAGCAGCAATAAAGTTAATGATGTTTTCTCAAGAAGCATTCCTTTTCTCTAAAGATTCAGTTTAGTTACATAATAGATAAGTTATCATCATATATTGTTCATAAGGCAGATATCTTGCATTTATTTAATTCAGATACGCTTCTTTAACAGATTTCAACTAAATTTTGGAGTATTATTAAAAGTTACATGCAGAGCACTTTCAAATTAGAATTTTTGTCCTATAACAGTGATATAGTTATTATTTCATCATCTTTATTATGGAATAAAAGAGAAAGCAATTTTCTGAAAGCACCTAAGCTCATAAACAAGTTATATGCTTTTGAAAATGGGAGTCTACATTGTTGAGCAATTTTGAAAGTTTTTCTATTATTTTACTCACCTGTCCCAGCTTAGTAAAGACGATAAATAATTCCAAACATTTGGCTCCTCGGAGCATTTTAAACCACTGCATCTAAGTCTAAACTTGCCAGCGGGACCACACAAGATCCCACTTATATAGAAGCACAGCCACACATAATGCTTTTCTCTACCAGAAATTTCAAACACATTGAAAGCAACTCAAAGGGGAGATTCTCACAGGTGTTCCCTATTTATTTCAGCTTTTCGGTTGGAGAGTTGTGGAATGGTTGAATAGTCTCAGCTGCAACTGGAGAAAATAGGAACTGTACATCAAATGAAGTATTGTATACTGGTGAGTAGGCACAAAAATCAAGTCTCAGATGTTTCAAACTGGGCACATACAATATGCCTGACATTTGTCTGTGCTTGAGAGCAGAAACAGTCTCTCCTCAACAAACATGCATTAAGGTGGCAATTTATTTCACATTGTAAGACACTCCAATCTCACCACAATGAGTGCTATAGAAAAGCCCATGAGGAAGTTAATTATTCTGCCTTCAGCACAGCATTTAAATAGTGTATAGTAAACAGCCTATACTGCAGCCTGGGACCACACACTGAACACGATAAAACAAAATACTGGATCACTGCTCATTAAATTCTTATCTCTTATGTGAAAGCAATGTGAGATTACATATTTAAAGATTGTAGAGCAGTGCATGCTCACAAGGCAGGCTGCTTGGGCAGCCCACAGCACAGCAGCTCTCCAGCTCCACAGCATCCCAGAACCAATCCTCACACTTTCATTGGTGCAGTCTGCATCCAGTGCTTGTCCTACCTCCACTTTGCATATCTTTTCTTTTTATCAGTTATGGGCTTTTAATCAGAATCCTCAAGTGAGTCACCATTAACAAGACAGAATATTGCCTTATCTCTGCAAGAGTTCCCACCATCCCCAAGACCTCACATTCTCAAAAAAATCACTAAACCTTCACTCTAAAAACTGTAAAAGCAGAACACCCCACACTTCTAATCGTCTGCCTTCCCCACCCTTTATTTGTATCATTTGGTTGTAAATCCCTACTCTCCCAGTCCTGTTATGACTTTCAAATAATCATCTCTCAAAACCAACTGTTTAACCTTTTCTTCCCTGGTGAGAAAAAGCAGAATCCCATCATACAGTTAAATTAAAACTGCAGGAAGCCTAACTTATACATGTGAGATACTGAAACTTTTGCATTCTTTTTTTAGTAAGTATGGTGGGTTTAAAGTATAGAAAAGATGGTAGTGTTTAGAAATGTGATGCATTTCACAGCATCTCAGCACAACAGGAAGTTTCCTCCTTTGCACTCCCACTATGTTTCAAAGAAATAACTTTGCTTTAAATTTTTCTCCAGTGTTTTACAATGTGAAGAGTAACCCTTGACTACCATAAGCCATCTTCTGCTGGTTTTCAGAGTATGCCCACACAGTAGAAAATGGTGGCAAATATCACTATATCACTATAGATTTCCATGTTTATTTTCTTTCTGACACGTCCATATCTAGTTATTTAAATTATTATTAAAGTGATAATTAGTCTTACTGCTAGCCAGGTAAACACGGCCTTGTGTTTGAATGACAAGCTGGGCTCTTCCTGCCTGCATCTGGAAGAGCAAAAAACAGTTTGAAGATGAACTTTCTAATACTTTCCTCCAAGATGCACTTCCAGAAATACAGCCAGGCTCACTTTCACATATTTGTGGAGACCGCACTGCTTGGCTAACCAGGTCTGAGATTAAACCAGGCCTAGATGCTAACATGATCACAGGTACGGCCTCTGAAAAAGGAGTTTCTCCCTTGCCTCTATCTCTAGTGAATCACCCACCAGCTTCTGACAGAAATGTAATCTTGCTCTCAGAGCCTAAACTATGTACAGAGGGAAAATATTGCACTGTGGAACAACCAGGAGTAATTGGTGACTCTTAGCAGCAAATACTGCGGGACTGGTGCAATGTACAACAGTACACGGGCACAAACACACATAGCCCAATTCATGCTGTTTATACACTAAAACATTGGTCTGTTACTGATTACAGGTTTTCAAGAGAGTAGAAGCATTAACTTATCAGGCCTCAAAAAAAGGAAATGGCAAAAACATTTTTGGCAATTCAGCAATGGCATCTAGAGACCCAGCTGTGGCTTCCTTGTTCCCAGCCTCCAGACTGAGATGCCAAGTAATTGATTTAATTAATCACAGTACTTCCATAATTTGAAGGAGGCAATATGACCAATGGTTCAAGTACAAGGCCTGGGATTCAGTCAATTCTAATACAACTACACAGTGGAATTTTTCTGCAAGGTCTTCATCAGCTCATGTACTTTTTATGACTTAAAATAATTAAAGGCTTGACCACTATCCAATTTCTTCAGTTTTACTGCACAGGAGATAAATAAAAGCATCATTTGGACCTGGCTGTTTTACTTTCTGTAGTTGTTTTTTTTTTTATCCTACCATACAAGAGTTATTGAGGATTTAAAGTTAGCTTTGTAAAGACTTGCTGACTTCCTAATTCCCACTTATTTCAATGAGTCAAGAACCAAAAATGTCCCTGAAACAGTGTGCCAAAATATTTGTAATGTGTAAATATTTGTAAAAATATAAAGAATTGAACTTTAAGTGAGATGAATTAAAAACGAATAATATCTTCTAGAATTCTATTATTCATGCACATATTTCTTCAACTTGTAAAACAATCAAGTTAGATGTCTGCAACCAATAATGTCTGCAACCAATACAAGCAAAGCAAATATCCTGTCTTCAGTTATTGTGTGGTGAAATTGGCATAAGGGCCAACATGGAGACCCTAAAAAAAAAAATCTGAGATGGCTCCTCTTAGCAGAATTATTCACATCCAGTTTCTCAGATCCACAGTTACAGAAAGAAACTACTATATCCACCTCAGGAAAAAGGGAAGAGGAAGAGGAAATCCACTCCCGCACCATCCACTGGCTTCCCTCTTTTACTCCCTGTCCCCAGCTTTTATTTAAGGTGATATGAAAACATTAGGATTTATTATAAACTTTGAAATTTATGCACAGTGGACAAAATAGCTTATATTTTACTGCTGTGCAACGAGCATGAACATACAGAAAATTCACATTCAGACTGAGTACATTTGAAGCTCTTTGAATCACAGAAAAGGCAATTAATCTTAGTAACCTCACAGAGAACTGACAGAGTGTTTTAACACAGTCAAAATGCTGAAGGTCCTTGAATGCTTTCTAATAAAAAATGTTATGAATTTTTGAATTTTATGTTTACTGTCTCATCTCTGTGGGGAACCTAATGAAAAATGCAGTATGGGAACACAGTATGGATATTTCATATAAATAATTGCTATAAATGTTTATTACTGGAAATGCAACCATACATGACTCTTACGTAGTTTATATTAAAGACTAATCAAATAATTGATTGTGATTATTGATCATATCAAATTTTTGTTCATGTTAATAGCGTTTCTAGGAAGAGATAACATGCTAGGTAGAGTATGTGCTTAAGGGAAGCCATGCTTTGAAGAGCAGGGGAAGAATATATTTAGTATTTACTAGTATTTATTTCACAACATTCATGCAAATTTTGTATGTGAGTGAACTGAAACGAAATCTCCACTACTGCTTAAAGTATAAAATTATGCAAAGCATTCTTGCAAAGCATTCTTACAATGCACTGTCATTTTCAAGGCATTAACACCATCCCATATTATCACAAATTACAATAAAGAAAGAAGAGGTCATCAGTTAATGTTCTTAAGAACAGTCCTTTTTCTTATTCTGGGTGAGCATTTACAAAAGAATAATAGTCCATTTTCTTTGATTAAGGGATTTGTTAGTTGGGAAATGCTTAAATACTTCTCTTTCTGATGCAAAAAAAGTACTTTCTTTTATATTCACAAAATCACAGAAAAGTCGAGTTTGGAAGAGATCTCTGCAGGTTGCCTTGTCCAACGTTCTTGCTTGAGCAGTGTGAACTAAAGCAGGCTGTTAAGGACCATGTCCTGACAAGTTTTTAATATCTTCAGAGACAGACGCTCCATACCCTCTCAGGGCAAGTCATTTCAGTGTTCTATCAGACTTACAGTAAAAGAATTTTTAAAAAAATTATACCCTCGCAGTCCCACACTCCTCCTGAATCTCCTGCTCCTGCCACGGCTCTCAGGGTTCACTCACCTGGGTGGTGTCACCTTGTGCCCTTTGTTAACCAAAGGCTGGCAGCTCATGGCCTCTTGTCTGGGGCTCCCACCCAGAGCTCAGTCTGAACCTCACTCTGCAAACTGAGCTGCACCAGGTGTGCTCCTCAACACCAACTCTGTCTTCTGTGCAGCTCCCAAAAGATATTGATGCACACTGATTAGATCCACTTCCCTGACAATCTACTTTGTTTAAATTTTCCTTCACCTTATCCTCCTCCATCAAGGTTAATCCTTCCATGCTCCAGACTTTACATTGGCCTCAGGGAACTGAGGGTCTTGAAAAGCAGTCTGACCAACAAACACTGAGAAATTGGTCAAAATTCCTAGTCTTTCCTTGTGTCTTGTATCACCACACTGCCTCTCTCACTTGGCTGTGAACCCACCATTTCTCTTGTCTTCCTTTCACAGATGAAGTACTTATAGACAAATCCAAATCCAGATGGGCTTTGGCCTTCTTGACCCTGTCCCTGAATGTTCAGAGTCTCTCTTCTTTTTCCAGGTCACCTACTCTTCTTCCATCTCCTGTACATTTTCTTTTCACATTTGAGCTTTTTCAGGACCAACTTGTCCACAAATGCAGGACTCCTGTTGACTTTATCTGATTTCCTACTTATCAGTATAGATGATTCCTTTAAAACCAACCATGTGTCCAGGACCCTTCTTTCCTACAGGGCTGTAAACCATGGGATTTTTCCAGGCAGGTCCCTAAACATACAAAAGTCTGCCCTTATGAAGTCTAAGAGGTCATTTTAGATTTCTGCTTCCTCTCAGGAGGCTGCATCATATTGTCCTCTCTCTTCCAGACTTCACTTTGCCAATAATGAATAAGGATGTGTTAATTGTACTCAGAAATAAGATATAGATTTTTTATTTTTTTTTTCCCCTCAGCCCTTGATGAGCTAGACTGCTCTGGAAATTTGAACCCAGGCAATTTCTAATAATAATGGATGTATCACTTGGAACCTCTATGAAGGGAATATCAGTCTTTTCTGTAGCACTACCTTAAATCCACTTCTCTACACCCCTTGAAGTGTCTCCAAGGCACACAATACTACAGTAATTAGATATTTTAACTACATATTTTTATACCAAAACTTTTAAAATCTACTTATGACAGTTTCTATTCTTTTCCTAGGGTTCACTGAAACTTATTAGGGCAATAAACCCATTAATGAAGCACTGTGGTTGAGAATTTTAATGCAGTGAAGTCAAGAAATGAGCTTGAAATTACAGTTCTGCATATGAACCAGTGCATATGAATAACTTATCTCATATGCATATTGACTCAAATATTCATCACTCTATCCAGCAAGACAAAATTCATCACACATACACAGTAATCCCTAATAAATGCTGAAATACTGAGGTTCACTCTTTGATTCCAGAACTATGTCAAATGACAGAAAGAAGTGTTGATATATTTGGATATAGGACATGAACCAAGGTATCTGGCATCAAATTATTCCATACTATTCAAAACTAAGAGGGGAAGAAATTAAATACAAGCTGAACCGTGACAAAATGTATACTTGTGCTTAAAACTTCTGTTTAATACTAAGTATTTCTCTCACATTTTTCTTTCCTCTCACTGTCTCTGGCTACAACTTAATTGGTAATTTATTTTTTTTTCTGCATAAACATTAAATGAGCATCTTACTGCAACATTGTTTTAGACCTGATGGCGTAATGAAGGCTAAGTTTGTAGACTGCTCCTCACACACAAAAAAGTCATCTTTCTTTACACATTTTATAATGGATGTGCATTGAATAATTGTCATTTGTATTGTAATAATAATAGCAATTTTTTTTGCTTCTCTTTCCTTAGATATTCCTCACAGTTGAAAAGCTCCTCTACAAGCATTCATGGTAACAAATATTATTTAATGGGAAGATGAGATATTGAAGAACAAAAACAGTCTATAAAGAAACACTCTGGCCATGAAGTGTAAATGCATCTGCAGTCTTTGAGATAAAAACAGTTCTATGCCCCAAAAAAAGTGTGACTGAATAGAGGCTTCTCTATAAAGAGTCATTAAACTATTTCCCTTAATAATTGTTTTTAATAAAACAAATTGCTTTAAGAATTTTCTAAGAAAATATTGATTAATCAGCCATAACAAAAACTGAAAGAGGCACATACTCTAGAGAAACTGTAAAGAGAACATTATTTGGGTTTAAGAGGAACTGTAATCAGGCTTCATTTTATTTCTATTTCTTGTATTTTGTATTTCAAGAAGCTGACCTATATGAATATATTTTCATTCAATCACACCAGAAAATTGTTGATATGATGGATTGGTGGACAAAGGGCCTTGGGAAACTAAAGAAGACCAGAATTCAAACAGGAAGTGTCAAAGCATAAAGAAGCTGTTTTGGGCAGGAAAGAAAACTTACATGGCCTTCCATAAGCATAATTTCCATTTTGTCTGTGTTCATCAGGCCCGTTGAGATGTGCTGTGGAAGATGACTAAACAAGCACCCCTGAGTGGTAGGGAACTGATGTACAGTCCAGGAAATACCTGGGTTTGGAACTTAATCTGTGCAGAATAGACTACTCTGTTTCCAAAAAGAGCAATATAACCCCTGTGTTTGCAATACAAACATGCACACTGGAATTATCTACCACACGTAAATCAGAATATAGTCAACAATTAAAATTTCCAGAAGCTGTATGGAAGTTAAATGTGATTTATGTAATGGAACACTTCTTTTGTGGACTGGAAAATAAATCAAAAGCAACTCAGGTGCAGAGCTCCAGTCCTCTATCATGGACATCATTCCTGTGCAGTCCCTGTTGTTGTTGATTTCCCCATTTAGACACATCACATTTTATCAGTGCTTTTTAAAGGCCATAAATCTGGAATTCTCTCTCCTGAAGGTTTGCAAATCCTTACTCCAAATAGTTTCAAGAGACAAAGTGTCACTTTGGTTTTGTATTTCTCTGTTCAGTAGATTATAAACAATACATATCTCATATATGGCATCATTCAGTATTAAATCCTGAAACTGCTTTAAAAAGGAAGTCAGTAACATTTTTCCCATTCTATACATGTGGAAAATGAAGCAAGTTGATAGGCAAATTTGCTCTGGCCAGTGAATATGATCTCCTAAGTTTCAGTTCAGTGCTCTGTCAAATAGAATCACAGCTTTTAGCAATTAATACAAAGTAGTTTATCATTTTCTTATTATGCAGGGCTCATTTAGCTACTCTCTGATAAATGTGGTTTATATATTTACAGGATTATTTATGTAAGCTGCATTTACACAAGGGTTGCCTGCCTCAGTGATGGATCAACATACAGAGAACTTGCAAATTAACACCTAAATAAATACATTTCTAGAAAAGAGAGACATTTCTGAGCAACTCTTACACTGTCTTAACTATGTGATGAGGACAATAAAAACAAACATACACAGCCATACATTTTATGCAGACAATCAGAAAACCAAGTTGGTAACCAAATTTTATGCCAAACAAGTGTTTGATCTAAGTGTGGAGTTAAGACTGCCACACAACTGGAATACAGCTATCTGTAATGTGTCATCCAGACGTATCACTAATGTTTAAAACCATTCAGTTCCAAACCACTTTGTATCTTTACACAGACAAAGCCCTTCCAGAGCAAGAGCTGCAATTTAGGAAAAACTGCAGAAAGCTAAGTCTGAACAGGGACAGATAATCAAGCACATTTATATTTTTAGAAAGCCCAGATTAACAAGACTTGGGGTAAAGGGTGAGTGCCAATCTCAGCCACAGTGTGCCACTGCTGCAAAAGAGCTCTGCTTCCAACATCCAACTCTGGAATATGGCAAAGAATTTAAAGTGGGGTTAATTTTATTCTCTAGTTAACAACCAGACCTAAATTGCTTTAGTATCACCCACCTACTCAAAAGCAGAAAAAGCAAGCTTTTCCTGTGAATACTAACTGTCTCTCATGAGAAAGATGTTAATACTAAAGCAGCACCAATTATTTTCCATCTTGTAAATCTAACAAAAAACAAGCTTCATGCTGGCTTCAGTAGTGGTACATTTTTTTTTTCACATGCTGAGATACAGAACTCGCAGAGAAATGAGTCAGGTTCTAGATACCTCAACCCTCCCTGAATCTAATAGAGTTGCAGCACACAGAAAGCCCATTCTAATATTTAAGTCAGCCAACCAGTTTATTAGGCCCAAAGCAGCCTCGAGCCAACAACAGGACCTGTCAGGATTGTTTACACATTGACATTACACTTGAAACCATTTTCAGACTATTGTCGAGAAAAGTATGAATTGCTAATGCTTACCACATCCAGCATCTGTTTAAAATGAAATCCATGTCCCTTTCCACGGATCCAAAGGTGCTCTGATGCAGAAGGATCCAGGTCTGGAAGCCCTGCTGTGCTGACCCTGTGGCTTCCCAGAGGTTTCCTTCCTCTGCCCCTCTCTTTTCCTTGGGAGTGTCCAATAAGGAAGATAAACCAAGAGGAGCAGTGCTGGGCTGACACTGAGCACTGCAGCACACGAGGCAGTCCTCTTGCAGCAGTGTAACCTAACATATGCATGGCTTGGATGGAAATGAATATGCAGTGACAGTCACTGAGGAGCTCTGTGGTTTTCTCGTGGTGCACAGAAAGATTTCAGTCTATCCCCCAGAAACCAGTAAATTGTGCATAGCATTGGGCAAAAGAAGGAGATCGTGTCCCTCAGATAACAATTCAGTTATATATCTTTGAGTCATGCCATATAATCCAGTTAACAGCTCTTTGAAAGATCCAAGTGTGGTGAATAAGTAAAATATCTGATTTAAGAATCAACCACTTACTAAACTCAGTCTAAACAACATCTTTTCCCAGTGCCTATGAGGCCAGTACTTAGACAACCAACACAAAATAAGATGGCAAAGACTGTTTTAGCCACTTCCAGGAGCCTGCTAAGTCAGTGCTCACATGTAAACCATGAATACTCAAGGGAACCTTTTTGGTTCAAGAGCTGTCATTGTTACACTTCTCAGATGCACCAAATTTAATTCCTACACCTGCAAAGAAAACAGCATCAAGAACCCAGTTGAGAGTTTTTAGCTCATTGCCTTCACTAAAGGCACAAAGGTACAAACAAGGTGCTGCCACAGACTTTTTGTCAAAGTCCTCCAAATTTTGTGTGTCTATTGTGCTTTAATAGAGGTGCTCATTTATGCCATTCTACACTTAAATCCTGTGCTCAATAAATGCTGAGCACACTCCCAGCTTTCCCTCAGGTTTTGGCTTCCAGCCTGGATTTAGCCCAGTCCAGCAGAGCATGAGTTGGGTTTATGCATCTACCTCCAGCCTTCAGTAACTTGCCAAAGTGTCCATCCTTCCTGCACTGCAATACCATATAGGATCCTCCTGTATTCCATATTTTCTTTAATTTAAATGATGTCATTTATTTTACAACACCTTCTTTGGTTTGGCAAAAACATACATGGTAGGCATGTGAATCTCATTTTAATTTGGTTATTGCCATTTTGTGTGTCATGAAAAATTTACAATATGGTAGACTGCTGATCAATATATATTTGACAATAAATTAATAAGGATCCTATAAATATTTCTTTATTACTGCTTTGCTCCCTTTCTTTATTATTTTAATTAATTCTTTATTTATTATTCTTTATTAAGAGATAAATTTCTTCCATTGCTGTCAGTTGGAGTTTTAATAGGCATGAATAGATATTTAAAAGACATTAATAGACATTTTAATATTTTTCAATAGTATTAATGCAAATTATTATAATACTAGCAATTATTTTCTCTAATACTCTTGTATTCATGTCCTTCAAGCTTTGTGAACCACTGAACTGTCAGGAAAAAAAGAAAACCTAACTGATTCTTCCTTTAGCAGTATTATTTCAATTAGATTAATATTTCCCAAGTTTATAATTAATTTGACAGAAATGTCATTATAGTAAAAAGTCAATACTCCTTCTGTTCCTTGCTGGCAAACTTTCCCTACAATGTAGAATTTTATAACAGTGCCAGAAATCATCAATTTGCCTAAATATGGATATACACATGTCAAATATTTGTTTTTTTACTAATTTCTATAGCACCTATTACCATGCTAGATAGATGAATCTTCTGTTATTTATTATTTGAAACACGATAGAACAATTAAGATAGATATTTTATACAAATGTCCAGTACCTCTGCTAATGTTGCCATGGTCCTTAGGGATCAAAATATTTCTTGTGCTAGAGCACCCTACCTTAGAGTAACAGGAAATATAATTTTATATTTTGACAATTAGAGGCCAAATTATGGTAATTTTTTTCAGCCCAGAAGTACTGAAAACATCAGACATTAATTGTATGAAGTGTTTACAAGTGCTGGCCAATAGCAAATTTCACACAAAGAATTGTGTATTAATTCTTGCAGATTTAAAGCTGTCTTCTTCATCTCTCTAGACTGTGAATAAGAGTGAAAGAAATTTTTTAATTCTAATGCCTGAACAAATATACCTGTAAGAACCTCTTTAAATAAGGAGGGAATACTTGATGCTGGTAAGCTCTTAGCCACTCTAGATAATTTTGATGATTTTTCATCATGATGAAATCACATTTCCTAAGACAGATGTTTTGAAATTGGAGAAGGAAAAAACAGCTCATGTTCCCTATTCCAATAATTAGGGCTGCATTGTTTTTATAATGGTACATTCTACTAATGTTTGTTTCTGTTTTTAAAATGTTAATTAGTGTAGCTGCTATTTAGTCTCACCTACTTTTATTTTCTAATTTAAGCATCTGCTGGTGCCCACAAGATATTGTAATAGACATTTTTTCTGACCTCGTACTATGACTTTTATGTTTTTATGCACCACTACTCTTGGAAAGCTATTGTAAAGTGTATTGATCTCATGATCAAATCTTCACCCTCAAGTGTATTTGGATATTTTAACTTCCTGAAATTGCACCATAGTAGTATTTTATTTCCCTCCATTAGTTTTGAATAGTTTCCCATACTATCTCAAAATACTCTCCCTTACTTTTAAATATTTACAGGGCATCACCATGTACCTTTCCCAATCTTAGGTATTTTTTAATCAATTCTTACCCAAGGGAGCATTTAACCAAACAATTCGCTAAATTTGATGTCAGCACATCTATTTATACCTTTAGCAGGCATTTTCTCTTGCTGCACCATGGCCTTACATAATTATTTGCCATCTCTTTATTACTTTTGCAGTTTTTCTCTTGACTTCATCAAATGGGTGCTTTTCTGATTTGAATGTGAAGTACAAAAAAATTTGCATACACATTTTAAGCTGCTCCAATATGAAATTCACACTTTATAACACTTTCACAAACTCTCAATGAAAACCTAATTTTCAGTACTTGAAAACTTCATATCTGATTTTAAGAATGGGGTTTGTGCCATATGAAACTTGCTTTTGCTATTGTTGATCTACATTTTTACAGAAATTCAAAAATACTGAGGTAATTAGAGGAAGTCCACAAGACCAAACATCCAAGAATGATAAGAAAGAAGAGCTGAAAGGAACCATGAGGAGTAATTGCAGGACCATAAGAGAAAATTATGATAAACACTGACAAAGACCAAAACTACTCATATATTTACCATTCACATCCCCGTGATTCCATCTTGATCACACATCCCTTACTATGAGAATATTTTTATCTAAATCTCTAATAAAAGAGGCTTCACAACCCAGACACTCTGTTCCATTCATTAACTCTGTCATTAGAAAAGCTTTTTAAAATCTAATTTCAATATTTTGCTGTGGGTAAAATTCTATAACATGAAGATATGAAGAACCACTGTTTTCTGTATCTTTAGATTTCCCTCCTCCAAAATTTCATTAAGTTACCTGTATCTTTCTTGAAGTAAATCCTAAAGCAAGAGATGTTATCCATTTCAACATCACCAGCCTGAGGGAAATTGTAATAATTATCTCATGCCTTAAACACAACACTCCTAATTACATATCACAGAAAAATATGTCCTGTTTTGCCATTCAATTGCAATAATTCAAATTCAGTTTTTACTTCTCTATCACCCTCCTACTGTCAGATAGTGCAACTCCCTAATCAGTGACTTTATATTTTGTACTCAAAATTTACTTCTACTTTCTAAAAGTTACACTTTGGTCTCCTTGTTACTGGATCATTCCTGCAGTTCTGTCAAGATCACTCAGAATACTTAGACCTTCTTTCGGTGGGTTTGCAGGCCCTCCTACTTTAACTGATTGCAAAATATTAACTGATTACAATCTCATGAACACTCAAGCAAAGAAAGCACTAAATATTTCACCTGGGTTTTCACTTCTTTGGTTTTTTATTTCATTTTTTTTTAACCTTTAATGTAATAATCAAAGTGACCTTTTGGACTGTAGCAGTAAAAAATTAGACTTAAATTTGTTATGAAAGAAATGGGTGTGTTAATGGCCTGCAAAAATACTATTTGCATAAATGCTTATGCAAATATATTTTAATGAAGAATAATCCAACTGGAGACACCCCGCTATTAACAGTATTCAGATTCCAGAGAGTCAGAGAATGGACAATACAAATCCTTTGTCTGGGCCCTTCCAAGGTCCTTCCATAGTCCTCTCCATCTTCCCATTCTCCAAGGATGAACCTTGGGCTGCCAGCTCAGGGTTTTTTTTGAGCACATCCTTGACAACACAGAGACAGCTCCAGTGGGTTAATTGGAAACTGCCCGAGAGGCAGCTGAGTTCTGGCAGCATAGCACTAGAATTCACATCTTTCTGAGCTACAATGCGCTAGTTTTTATTCATTATTACAGGTATTAAAGAATAGTATCATTAAAGCATGGAAACCACTTCATTTCTTCCATAAAAAGTATAGAGAGTGACCCTTGGCACAAAGAAGTTGCTTAATAAATCAGTTATACATTAACTGTGAAGCAAATTTATTTATTGGTATCTGCATTTATTTAAGATTCAAAGCACAGATAAAAGATTCTGATATATATCTTTATAATAAAAAAAACCCAGAGGCTATTCTCTCAAAGATGCAATGACAATGGAAGGGCATCTTGCTGAAGTAAAACTAATATATGAAGCAGTTAAACTCTGACAAAAAGGTGAAATATTATTAAATATAATTCATTTATTCACTTATGAATACTGTATGTGCATCTACAAAGGTATGCTTCTTAATGTAATTTAATCGCTTTGAATGTAATTTTCACACTATTTACAGATCTGACCCTTCTCTGCAACATCAGTTTCTCAATAATCAGCACTTTTATGTTTGCTAACTCCCAATAATATCTGTAAAATAAAGGACATCACAGAGTAATCTTTGCATCTTTTAACTTCAATCTAACCTGTGCCTTGTTCTGCATAGTGCCATCCTGAGAACCATCTTAGCTAAGCATTCTAAACAAAGGAAGTCTCAGTTATCTCTCTTTCCTTCTATAAATATTATCAACCTAGCAACAACGTGATTAACTATGATTGTTACTAATAAAAGTAGTAGGTAGTTCCCTGCATATTTCCATTTTAGTTTCTAGACAGAAGAAAAGCCTTTTTAATATTGGCAGAGAATGGATTTTCTTCCTACTATGAAGTATTATAGCACTGAATAAAGTCTTTCTGATCAAACCATACCATAATAGCTTTTGTCTTGTGTCACTATATGTTAGCCAGCATCAGAAGAGAAAATAAGCAGAGGCTTGCTATTGTGCCTCTATTTTAAAAGGGCCTTCCATCTGGTAGGAAGCAGAAGCCATCAGCACTGTAATTAAAATGCAATTACTGTCCCCCGCCGCAATCCCAGGACGACCATTCCATCTGTGTGATATACAGTGGAAAAACCACAATTTTTTGCACTTTTCTAGCCCCATTAAGTTTATTCTCTTTCTATTAATTAATCTAACAGCACTAAGGGATCGTTCCTGTTTTGCAAGCCATTGTGTCACAAACTGCGCGCTCACAAAGACTGAAACCACATGAATTTTTAAAACTCTCCGCTATCACTGTGACATAAAACCTTAATTACTTCTGACTAAATCTGTAATTAAAATATATCACCGCAGCAGATTTACCTGCGTGTGGGTGTTGGAGTGCATGCTTCTGTGACTGTCACAAATGAATCACTCAGAGACGGTGTTATAAAAAGGGGGATTAGCATGTATGACAGAAAGGATGGGGAAAAGGGACCTGAAAATGAAAAAAATGGTAGCAGTCTAGGAAAAAGTTGTACACTGGTAAAATAAGAAATAATTCTCTTATTTTGTTGATTTTTTTAAAAATGAAAATATTCATAATGTGCATGGAGACATAGCAAATGCTCCAATGTAAAGTTTATTCCTCTGTGGTCCTACATTTTAATGTACTACCTTGACCTTAAAATAATAAAATGACAATAAGTATAATCTCTGATACTGCAAAACAAAATCCCATAATATTTTTCATAGCAATCCATCTTGTTTTCATGGAGGTAATCTCATAATCTACCCTTCCTTTCATTCACAACTGTGCAGTCCAGGGCCTTCTATCTGCAAAGCTTGAAAATCTTAAAATCTTTGTGAGAAGTACAAGCATTGTGCATATCAAGACAGAAGTATTAACTAAATATTAAGGTGAAATCTTAGCCTTGTCACAGCTTGTTGGAGTTTTGCCTTTGACTTCAGTGAAGTCAAAGAGTATTTTGTCTTTTCTTTTAAAGCATGTTGCTAGGGGAAAACAAAGAAACAAGGCTCTCTGCAAATGCCCAGCTGCAAGAAGTGAGCAGACTAGGAGTGAACCTCAGCATGAGAATCCTAGCTGTAAAATGTCATGTGAAAATTAGATTTAAAGTCCTGGCAAATAATAAATTCCCTAATTCCATTTTTTTTTTTTTTTTTTTTTTTTTAAAGCATCTTGGAATCCATTAAGGTTCAGCATGTGCATAAGTGTTTTTTACAAACTCAGCATTTGGGCTCAATATGTCTCCAACAGAAGATAATCTTGGCATTTTGTAGTTTTAATAAAGGGGAAGGACAGAAGTATTCATAAAATGTTTAGAACAGCTTCCTGCAGCTCATAGGTCATTAAATGTGCCACTCACCCTCTTATTTAGTACAATGACATGGTTTTACCCAGGGCATAGAGTCCCTTTTCAAAGGTACCACAGGACATGGAGCCTCAATTTCAGAGTTTGCTCCAGCAGATGATGATTCTAATCAGTAAGAATTTGCACCTCACTCAACTTGTTTTATCTGGTTTGAGATTCCAGCATTAGTTTCTACCAAGGTTCTGTGCTTGAATAAAAAAAGCTTTTTAATACCCCATATTTTCTTCCTGTGAATTTACTTGCACACTGTAATCATGTTACCTATCAATCTTCTTTTGATAAGATAAACAGATTGAGCTATTTAAATCTCCCACTATAAAGCATTTTCTCCAGCTCTTAAAATGTCTCTTCTTCCTGCATCTCCTGCAATTTTAAAAATGTAGAGAACAGTGTGTAAAACACTCGCTATCCTCAAGGTAAGAAAAAAATTACAAGATTTGCTGCTTTCTGTGGTTACTGAAATAACCTGGAGTAGGAATTGGTCCTCAACAAAGAGAAAACCATCTCTCATGAGTGGCTCCAGCCAGACCCTGTGGAGAGTGGCTTCCCACAAACACTGTGGAGATCTACTGTGGCATGCAGTAGATTACCAATGATACCCTAATTGGCAATAGCTTGTTTACTGCAAGGGAAGTCTCACAGGACAGGCAGCTACAAGAGAGAACCTACAAGAATTTAGTGGGTTCACAAGTTACTGTCTCACTGGAACCAGATGGTTTGGCTATAGCTTGTCTCTGTGTAGGAAAGCAGTTCTCACACACTTCCTATAAATGTTGTCATTCAAACTGGTATTTTTTAAATCCACAAGAGTGATGATTTGCTATTGCTTAAAAAAAAAAAAAAGAAAGTGATATCACATGTTGCCCAGCCTCAAACACTGAGTATTTAATAAATGAAGGTATATTGTTCTTATTAAGAAAACACAGAAATATTAACTACATGTGATTGAATGAATAAAGCTTTATATTAAACATTGGTCATGTATGAGGTATATTGGCACATAGCTATAGAAAAAGAAGCTAAATTTACATTAAAACCTATGGCATTTTAAAACAATCTCTCAAATATAATTGCTTATAATTCAAGCAAAGATAAAGAGATTAGATATGTTGGCTTTCTGGCTACAATACAGTTTTATGATAAAGCTTAATAAAATAATTGTTATTTTAAATTATTCTGAACTTGCCTTTGAAAAAGGCATGAATATCCAAGTGGGACTTTTCATTCTGCTCTTCTCATTACCTAGATCACTTCCTGTCCAGGGTAAACATAGTACACACAGAGTAAATATCCAGTTCTAGTGCATATGATGACAGCACTTAGTGACCTACTTTGAGGTCCTTTTCACCTTCAGACCCTAGTGATACAATATATTTAGAAATAAACTGTACATAAAAATGTCCAGCCTAAAAAAACATAAACATGACACTGTGGGCCTACATAACACATCGGATGGGGGCGAGAGTTGAATAAGACTAGATACACTCTGCCAATTATTTTGTCAATACATTTATAAGTGTTTGGAATATAATAATTGCATATCCCCAAATGCTGTCCAGTGCTATTAGTTTCACCTCCTAAGGACACCCTATAGAACACCAGCTACTGTTGTGCCACAGGAAAACAACACTCTGCACTAAGTAGGAAGACCTAGATGGAATTAAATTATCTAACAAGAATCTGGAGGATAACCAGGGACCTGTCTCTGCATGCCCTCTCCAAAGCACCCCTCATATAAACACATTCTAAATTGGAATGGCAACCCATACTGACAATGAATGTTAAGGATTTTAAAGGATAGAAGAAAATTGGAGGGTTTTTTTTACAGAAAACGCACAAGAATATATGTTTAAAACATGGTATCTGCTTCAAGCCCTTCTCAGTGCACAGAAGCTGCCTGTGCAAAGGTAACAAAGACCTCCTGACTGCCATTGTGAGCAGCAGCCACACACTGGGATCTGTTTTGCTAACACAGTGCACAAAGCAATACAAAATTAGCTTTCATATCATACAGTCTATCACTGTTTGACCCTCTGGGCTCTTTTTATTTATAGCATGTAGTTTCTTGTTTACTTTAGTGTTTTCATATTAAATAAATATTCATGAAAGTGCACTCTTCCTGAAATTGGGTCATTTAGGGACTATCCCATTAAAAATAGATTTACTTTTTTTACAGGTGTCATCCATTAAGGTAGGGAATAGACAAACTCAGCCAATTGTATCTGTCAAGAAGATGTTAGTCCTTCCAGAAAGTCAGTCTTCTGTCCTTTACATATATAGCACTTAATAGCAAAATGACTAACTTCATACTTTGGGGAATTTTTTATTGTTGCACGATTTGTATCTGAGGGTTTGAGGAGATATTTTAGTCCTTCCAAGTTGTTCAGATGCTGGCACCAGGCTTATAAATAAAAGCTTTCTCTTATTGGCTAAGATGTGAGCAGCTTATCGCAAAAGTGGCTCAGGGAAGAGGAGTTTAACTCCTCACTGGGATTAAACACAAACCAGTGACAGAAGAGCAGAACGCTGACATGGTCTCTTCTAGGGCAGAGGATATGGGAATCCCCACAGAGCAGTGCATCCACTAGGGCTTGGTTTAATGAGGCTCTTGGTCAAATGAACTCGTGTAGGGTTTGTGCAGAGAACAGTGTGGGTTCTTAAATCCAGCCTTCATCTCCCATACACCCAAATGTTGGAAGGAGTGTGGAATGAGAGTTCTAGGAGCATCTCTAGAGAGGAGGGAACGTCTGTGACAGATGCATGGGAGGAACTGGCAAGGCTTGGACATGGGCTGAACAAAAGCCTGGGATTGGAGGAATGGAAAGAGGCAGGCACTTCTGCAGAGCCATCCATCACCCCCCTCCCTCTCACAAACTGTTTTAAAATGGGATGAAAAGCCTTTCAGAGTGACTTGAGTGGGGTGAGAAGCACACAGGGAGTTTAGACACCTAATCTAGACTGGAGATCTAAACTTTGGATTGTGACATTTAAGTGAAATGAGTTTTAGGATTAACAAGGACACTTCATCAAAAGATCCAAGCAAATTTGTCTGGTGCATTTCCCCAGTCAGAATTCGTATTTTTAGTCCAGCCACCACCAACCACTACTATGGATATTTCACACTAGTTATGAAATAAAACTGTTTGAAAATTAAATCTTTGCAGAAAGAAGGCATGAAAACATTTTGATCATTTTCATGCCAGTGAGCCTGTGATGAATCACAATTTCATCACATGGCAATAAACTCAAGTCCAAATTTTCAGAATGTGACTTTCTGCTAATACACTAGTAATAATTTGATATTGCAGCCATTACCAAGAGATCAGCTATATCAGCCAACAAGTTTTCTCTTCACCAGACCCTGTTGTATCAAATGACTAATAAAACAAAAATAGAGGTTTTTAAAAATTTTATGTTCAGGGGAGTGTTAAAAAACAAGAAATTATCCATTTTCCATGGATATTTTCCTAGCAACTTGAACAGTCCTGAAAAATATTCTTAATATGTTCAGTAGGACATTAATACAGAAGTCAATAGCTTCCATTCAAAAGATAAAAACAACTACAGAGAAAAGCAATTTTCAAATACAGCAATTGTTGTAAACATTAGTTGTTTAAAAATAAGAACATTAAGAAGCGAAAGAATTCACAATAACTAACCTTAAATCTGCCTTGCAAAGTCTTAATTGCCCACTGCCTGGGGTGCGATGGGCAAGTAAATTATCATTAGTCTTGTCTATTATTGTCAATCATTATGGTCAAATGCCGATGAGTGAATTTATGTCCGGACTGGTGCATTCTCACGTCAACTTTCCCACCCAGGCTCAAATTAAGTCACAAGTCAGGGCACAAAAGAATCTAAAATCAGCTGTTTAAATGTCTTCATCTGCATAGTGATATGCATAACCCATAACATTTATTGTAATAGGAATTCCTCTAAGTGGTTTGAAACACCATAAAAGTGTTTGTGTGTAAGAAGGTATATAAGTGAACATCTAAATAAAGATCCATGTAAGATCTTTTGTTTCCTTTCATGGAAAACTTCTCTCCAACACTTCGGTCTCTGCTGAATAAAACTGCAAAGCATAATTCAGGTAAAAGAGCTGAACAGACTTCAGGAAGGAGAGTTCCAGTTCTGAGCAAAGGAGGCGGATTTATTCCCTGGCTGACTGGCAACAAATAAAGACTGAGGAATCTCCTGCAGCAGCACTGCTCTTGAAAGAACTGCAAATCTATGAGAGTATAATATGGCATTGCTGAATGCAAGTGTGAACAACAACAAACCACCATTATCAGATACCCAGCAGCTCACTGGAGCAGCTGTTAGCTAAAGAAATTATTACTATTAATAGTAATGAATAAAGAATAGTAATTAATAAATATTATACTTTTAAATACTACTAATAAATAGTAATGAATTCAAAGAAAACTTTTTTTTTTCCTGAATAGCTTCAGCATTTTGTCAAGAATGAGAATGAAGTTTTTCTAATTCATTGATACATGGGTGGGATAGGTAGTAGTGCTGTTAATCACTGAGTTCTAATGGTCTTCAACCAGCTTCAGAGTTGTCTATAACTCCAACAAAATTAACATGTCTGGAAAATTTTAGGCAAAATATATTAAACATTCCTGTGGAAGTAAGCAGCTCGAGAGGAACACTGAAGAGAAGGAAACAGCCTTTTTACACCTGATTAAATATTACTATATTCTCTATAGTAAAAACTACATAAGTTTCAAACTATCTAAATTTGAAAGATTATAGTCCTGAAAGTTTCATTTCAATTCTATTCATACAGTGACACATTTTTATTTTTGGCATTTGCCTAGGATAGACTTTGTATTCATACAGGTACTTCATGTCAGGCAGGCACACAGGCTGGGTTGGGTGAATGACTTCTCAGACTGCCCAGGATGTTTACTTCATCTTCAGTGTGTGAGAGTATTTGTATCTGTGGGGAGAGGGAGGTGGGGGGCGTGTTCCTGAAATAAGCATTTCTGTGTATTTTACTGGAAGGAAAACAATTCACTCCAGAGTTTAAAATAGAGATAAGCTCTAGATATATGTTTCAATAGACTCACATTAGTGTGGCCATACTGAAATACATTTCTTTAGGGTCTCAGTGCAACAGAGCAACCAAAGCAGCTTGAGAATTTCACAGATTTATAGATTAAAGGCCTGAGGGGACCATGGTGATGATCTAATCTAACCTTTTTGTAATAAAGGCATGTACTAATTCTCTTTTGAATTAAAGTATATATTTTAGGGTGAAAATATCCATCAGTTGCCATTGATGGAGAATGAACCAGCCTATGGTAAATCATTCCAACATTAATTAACCTAACTGTTACAAATAATCTCGGCTTCAATTTCCAGTCATTCTATTTATACTTTTATTTACTGAATTGAAAATCCCATTATCAAAGTTTTGTTTCCTAATAACTTTTCTCAATCATGTGGGTCTTCTCTAGAGCATTTCTAATTTAGCCAGACCTTATATTTTCTTTACCTTATACATTCAATTAATAAAGCAACTTGATTCAATCTCTGGTTTTTTCAAGGTCCTTTTTCCTATGCCAAAGTCCTTTCATCTAGATGGACATGAACACCTATCCCTTCTATTATTTATTACTTGCTCAGCTCTTCATCACTGTGATCTTCCTGTGTTTTATGTTTTCATTCAAATCATGGTAATGATGTCAAGCACTGTCAATCTAAAAGCTCAAAAACTACCTGCCACTGAAGAAAGTTGTTCTTTGCTGAAGTCATGCAGACATACACAAATAAAAAAAAAAAATATGTAAGTCGTATATTTAGTGATTTGAGTACTACTTCCAGTGAGTCACTCACATCTCAGTAAAAATTTCCTTGGTGAAAAAAATATTCCAATTCAGACACCAATTCCAAAGATGAGAGTGTTTTCTTCTTACCATAAAAAATTTTAAAGGGAGGAAACTGCACAGGAGAAGTAACACCTGATGTCAAATTTCAAACCTACCAAGTTTTATTTGGTCATCACCTGTGTGACTACTGTGGTACAATAAGTAATAATAACTGCTGCTTTACAAAAATTATATTAATATTGTCTTTCAAAGATGCCAAAGGATTTACTAGACTGACATGATATCCAAGACCACTTTCTATTAATTTCATTGTTTTATTCTCTTTTATAATGCAATTTGGTGGGTCTAAGATATAATTCTGACCCTGGACTCTCCAGTCAGGTTTTGATAAACACATATTAGTCATTGATGATTATATCTTATTCCCTGCCAACTAGATGATTCAGACACCTTTTATCACAGTTTCCACAAACTTAAATAAATTCAAATCGGAAATTTTTCCATAGGAATTGTGGCATTTTCATGCTTTTGTATCAAATCTAGTTATTTTGACTGACACAACAGAGAGTTCTCATCTCCTTGTCCCTTATTTTCTCCTGTATCCATAAAAGCAGATATTATGAAATAAGACGAGGATAGAGAAAATGTAATTTACATGGACCATAGGAAATGTAAATACTCATCTGGACAAGGCACACAGTCTGTCCTGCTGTTTTCAAAGTGCATGAGGCACAGCTGAAGTAAGTGCAGATGCTTTTGGGAATGTTCTTCTCTGTCAAGGATTGGACTGGAACTAAGGTTTCATTTGCATTAACAACAAAATAATTTTTTAATTAATTGCATAGAGTTGGGAATGGTAGTAGCTACATTCTATAGTAAAATATGCTGAAACAATCTGAATTATCATATCAAGGACCAAGACTTCAAATCAGAAGATTAATTGCAAATGGCTATGCCTAGAACAAGTGTAAAATAATTTTTAACTAAACCTAAGTTTCCTATGGTACTTAAGCACCTACATGGTAATTAAAGTTTAGCTTTAAGTGTAGGACTCCTTTGAAAACCATTAAAATAAACTGGTAGAGTCTAGTCATTTCATTTTAAATGCTTTAGTGATTTATTTAGAGAAAATAACATGGAAAAGCTTTGAAAAAAGTAGATAGTTGGCATTATGACCATGTGTCATTCTATGCCAAAAAATACTCTAAGAAATAAAGCCTGCTGTTACCTATAGTAAACAGCCATTTATCACTTTGAAGAATTTATGAGCCAATCTTTTCAGAAAAGTGGGCACAGTTTTAACTTGAATACAGGGTAGACTTACACTCAGACAAAAAATACTTGGATAGGTCACTTCCTGATCAGATTTCTAATGTTTATTCAGTTCTAATGTGACTAACCTATAATCACTGGTAAGAAGCTGATAGTTATTTTTCCTGTAAAGGCACAGAGTACTCAATTTTGACTACTTTTAAAACCTACAGACAAAAACTACAATAAGTACAAGCACTGTATAAAAATATTATTGCTGATAGGTGTTAATTTTGAAGAGAACATTCTTTGCAAAAACCTGGCCATTATTTGATGCCTTTTGTAGGTACTGAAAGTAACTAGGTCATTTCCTTGCATTCCCCATAGATCCTTTCTGTCCTTAAAAGTCTTCATAAACACAAGCTAACATTTTTCCTGTGCATACTGAGAAATGTACTCATTACAGGAGTTATATTTTGATCAGGCAGAAGGGAATGAAGCTCAGTTGTGATTCACCATCTACAGAAATCTTCTCCCGAGTGCAAACTAATCTAAATGCTACATATATATTTTTCTTTACTATAGATATCAGCAATTAGCAGTTCTATGGACATATACACTATATATTAGTGTGTGTATATTAGTGCATACACAGTAATTCAGAGCTGAGGGAATCTTTCTAATGTAGAAATGTTACACCATTATTGAAGCATTTCTTAGACTCCATCAGGCTAGATACTGTGCTTATACTATGCCTATCTTCTGTCTAATTAACTCTCCTGGGATTTCATCATTTGTACACAATCCAACCACACAAACCCCACTAATAACAAGAGTATATCTTCTTCAAAATAACCTTACCTTGAACTAAGGGTTTAACCTTAAAATTTATTTCCTTATCAAATTACATTTTAAAAAAATATTGTTCTGCATACCATTAGAACTTGAAAAAATAATAGTCTAGGGGAAAAAAACCCACAAAATTAAAAACTTAGATAATTCCACAAAAAATATCAGAATATGATACAAGATATATATTTTAATATTTGCTTCTCTCCTTGCTCTGAAATATTCTTATTGATGGAAAACATTATGCAATTACAATTAATGAGCAATTGCAAGCTGATATTAAATTCAGGCAGCTCAGTAAAAACATACCAAATAGGACATTACACAGGTAACCAAAGAGTAAATATACTTCAGCTTTCACACTATTCAAAAATAGACTGCCAAAGGCTGCAGGGGGAAAAGGCATTTCAATTAGTTTGTTCAAGCTACACTCAATTGCACTGATCTCAAACACCTGATATCACAAAAATGACACATCTAACAGTTTCAGATCCCAAAGAAGAAATTGGTGTGTGAGTTAAGACCAAGTTGTTTTACTGGATTAATATGAAATTATGTAGCTGGTCTGAAACACTAGAAATTCTACAGATTTTGCTCCCTTTTTTTTTAGACAGAGTAGTCTATCAATAGTATTGGGGGTGCTCCTTGTCCCGGGTATATGTCTGAAAAGAAATTGGGTCTAAATAAATAGACCTAAGCTTCAAAAATAAACTAGATACACTGTGCTGTTTTGAAAAGTTTTTGACCTTTTGGGGAATCACCAACACACTTCTGTAAAAACAGTTGCTCTTTTAAGCTAGTTTAAAACAGAAGTGGCTTAGGTTCATATTCCCAGAAATAACAGACAAAGTACTTAGGCAGACTTTAGTGACTTAGCCCACATTTAAATCCAAAATTCAAGTCAGAGGAAATACCAGCTGCTGAAACTTGGTAAACTCTCCTCTTTGGCTGAGAAGTTGTGTAGGCACCTGAATATTCCCAAGGTATAAAATCCCAGGACTGCTTTTCCCAAACATTTGGATTACCAGCTCTATTCCAAGTACTGTGGGATCAGAAACCAGACCACGATACACAAAGTAGGAACCATTGTCCTCCTGGTGGTGAGTTTCTCAGGCTGTGAATTCCAATAGCTCCTCCCAGAATTATTACTTTTTTCTCAGTGATGTAGGCTTGTCCTCTGTCACGTTTGAAGTCTGGCCATGGTTCTGCAGATACATGTCACCTATAGCCTATTTCCCACTGAATTCCTGTTCTTAGAGATGCAACTCTCCCAATCCACTATTAGGATACCACTGAAGCCATAGGCTCCTTGAAGGTTGGCATGGTAAACCTGAAAATTTAGCTCTGAAAGTGGATCTTCATCCTACTGTTCTTATTTCTATAGGATTAATGTTTGAGAATTATTAATTCTCTAGTCTGGAAACAAAAGTTTTTATGCTACATGCTTGTACATCACATGCTTGTGCATCACAAGGATCACATTATATGATATTTTCAGAAGTTCTCAGAGGCTGGGAGCAAAGAAAGCCAAATAGTTTTCATTTACTTCTCATAGGGATTTGTGGATTTTTTGGTTTGTTTGGTTTGGGTTTATATATCATCCTTCCAAGTGAACAACACCCCAAGTCTCAGAAGCTCTGGGTATTGTTCTCACACATAACAGTGCTCTATAAACATATTTGGAGCTAATATGACCATAGTTCTTCTACTAACCAAGCTAATTAAGTTAGAGTTAGATCACTGCCTTATGCAGACAAACCTCAGAAGGCAAAAGTTGTGCAGAATAGAATAATTAAGTGATTAGCTTGCAACAGAGTGTATTTTGCTTTTAAGCTAAAGTGATTTTTTTTTTTTTTAATGAAGGTTTTCTGCTTCCTCATGTATGGCTGGCATCTCAATAGCAGAATAGATTTTCTAAAATTATTTTTATTAATATTTTATAGCAAGACTTCTTTTGGAGTGATACAGTCAGATTCAGGCAATAATGTGTTGAGTAAAATTGTTATCCCTGGCTATATTATGATAAATAAACTATTTTCCTATTTAAGATTCTAGATCAAATTGTTCTACTTGAAATCATAAATAGAGCAGACAATTAAATTTTACAGTGACATGAAATGAAAAACTCAATAATAACTAATTGTGCTAATATTTAAATACGTATTAGCTTTCAATCATTAATTAAGCTTGTTTTGTATCAGTTTTGCAATTAACAGAACTTCAGTTTGTTTTCACTTTCAACAAGTAGCAGTTAAAATAAATTGTTAGAATTTAAAAATCAAATTCTATCATTCTCCTAATGAATCACACCTCATGTTTAGCACTCTTTATTCCAGAACTAATTATGTGGTGCACACAAGCATTCCTAAGATAAATGTTTATTACGGAAATGATAACATGACTGCAACATAATGGCAATATCATGATGCAATTACAATGAATCACTATAATCCATTGAGTGTTTTGAGATACTCAGATATGCAGAACACTTCAGATACACCATGTTATGTTGTCTCATTTACCCAGGCAGAGCAGAAATCTCCATTCTTCACATAATTTTGCTACTGTTGGTATTGCTGGAATTATCCTCATGTTTGGGAGTTTCAGGCCTTGGCCAGTTTTGGTTGGTTTTTTTTCAGGGTTGTGCCCAGAATCACAGGGAAGAAATGGTGTTGGCCGAAGGAGTTTTAAACATTAAGATCAAGGCAGACACGTGGGAAAGCACAAGAAACAACAAAAGTGTTGGTCAGCCCCAGCCACTGTGGCCATGCACAGAAGTCTGGTCACATGTGCCAAGGGGGAAAAACCAGTTTTACAAGAGAGGAAAAGAGAATAATGGATTATTTTCATGACTGTAACCACAGAGCAGTAAACTAAATAATGACCCCAATTCACACCCCTAATGCATTGCAGTGTGAAGTTTGAGGCAGTTGTCAGTGGAATCAAAACTTTTCTTTCTTTTTAAACATATTTTCTATGTGTGAACCTGTGAGATTTTCTAGATATTCCCTGGGAGAAGGGAGAATCTTCTTCCTTTTTTTTTTTTTTTTTTGGTTCTTTTCTGGAATTTCCCTTATTTCAAAATAGATATCTTTCCAACTGTAAATATGATTTTCCCCTTTGCATTTAAGTCAGCATATATCTTTCCCATTCTTGTCTCTATATATTATTAACACTGAATTTTCTATTTCTTTTTTGTCATTTACAAAAGAAATGTAATTATAATAAGCCATTTGTGACTTTACCTGCAGACTTTTGGTATTCAAATTGTCCCTTTGCTCTCTTCTGTGGCACTTTTTCATTCCACCCTTTACATCTGAAAACACTTCCTTGGCTATATCCTCTTTTCTCACTAATTGGATACTTTCCAGAGACTCAAAAAAAAAGCTTAAAATATATTCCCAAAATATCCCTCCAAAGCTAAATAAAGATCAAAAACTTAACTAAAGTGTGGTTTAAAAAAAAAAACATACTCAGATTTTCCTGCATTTTATTGCCATCCAATACTGGATATCTTGAATTTAAATTCTGTAAGAAAGGATCCTTCCTCTCCATGTTATCTGCAAAGCACTGAGCACACCTGTGGTGTTAAATGAAAAGTTATAATAGATACATGGGTGAATAGCATTAAATGGCAGTGGGCACAAAGATATTCACTGGATCACCTGTTTTGATCAGCCTGATTAATGTGGTAATTGTGCATGCATTATTTAGTGCACAGACTTTCCTCAGGGACAAAAGCCATATTGTGAGTGGCCACCAGTCCCATCCTGGTAATTTCACTCACACAACAACTTCCAGTGTTAAAATCTGTGTCCCACATTAAAAAGAGAAAAGAAACCATGCCATGTTGTGGCAAGTGACAAAGGAATTATTAAGCAAAAAGACAGAAAGTAATTGCACTAATTTTTAATTCTATCTTCTATCATTTTTGAAGGGAACCAAATTTAGTATCCTCGCTTTCCAAAACCTTCGGCCTCCTAACCAGCTTAATTGGTCTCTGTTCATTTCTTACTCAGATCATTTATAAGCTGCCTCCATGGTCCCTGCTGCCTTTTCAAAGCAGCATATGGTCCCTTCATTCATGATAGTCACAATTTCTATTAGTGAGTGAAGGAGAAAAAAAATGTTAATGCCATAATTAGACTGCAGCAGAAAAAGCCTGAAACAAAACTTGGAATTCAAGAATGAAGGTTATCAATGGAGACAATAACTCTGAAACATCACCCAGCCTGGAGGACTTATAGTGCATTTTTAGTCCATAAGCTTCGACAATACTTGGTGTAGATATTAGGCTATGTTTAAAAAAGAAATTCAGGTTTAAATACACTACAATAAGCATCTGTTACATATGTTGTTCAAACCTCAAGGACTGTCTTTCTTATTGTGCTTTTACATGTGATTAAAGAAATAATGCCACATAGTCTCTTATATTTAAATTGAGCCAAGATCAATTAATTAAGAAGAATGTCTCAGTATTGAACTGATTAACTCACAAAATACAGAAGAGAGTTAAAATACAGAGTTAGTGTCCCATCCCAAAAGATTAAATGCTGCAATTCAAAGACAAAAATACAAGTGACCATTACCTTTAGCCCTCTTTTATAAACTATGTTATCTGAATGATGCCTTTTATAAACTAATCAAATGTGATTTGAATTTGAATTTTAACTAAGGCTAAGAAATGTTTCCACAGCTATAGGAATGAAGGCTGAGGTCATATGTTCTAATTCCTTTCAGTGGTTAGCAACAGGTATGGCCCATTGTTATTCCAAACATATTTAAAATTCTTCAAATATTCATTATTAGTTTCAACCTTTAAAAAAGAAATCTATATTCTATCAGACTTAGGAATACTAATGATTTAATGTCATTTTGTCCATTCTACTGGCATTTTTTAAGTTACAATCAAAAATAAAAATATTTTTAACTTCTCTTTCTGTTCTTAGATTCTTATTTCCTTTTTTTTTGATAGTTAATCTATTTAGTTTCACTCTGCTAGCCAGCTTGGATAAAAGGTTAATACATTGCTAATTGAGATATACTGGGTATTACTTTGAACAGCAGAGGCAGCTTTTATGGATGGTGATATGAATTCAATAAAACTGAATTAGCATGAAATAAGGCTAATTTAGTGCCTGCATACTTATCAATTGATTTCAAATTTTCTTCTTTAATGTTTTCAGGTTTTTTTCATTCAGGAAAATAACTATTTGTTATACAGGTCATTAACTTGTTTCAGCCCAATAAAAGCACCAGAGTTGTGTCAGCTTCAGAACTGTGTATTAAAAAGTCCTTCTGTTCTCAGCACATCTCACCCTCATTCCCACCATGTCACCATTTGTACAGATTCCAAACTAAAATGAACCTACAGCTGGATTTTATCTTTAAATCCCTTGAATTAGTATGTTTTAGGTGTATTTTCTATCTGTTGACAATATTTAAGAGATATTATTATGGTTAAATATTAAGAATATTATATGGTTAAATATAAGAAATATTATATGGCTAAAGTAGAAAAAGAAACCAGCTCACTTATTATCTCTTTTAGATATATATAAAGAGTACATCATGACTGAGTTACTTGACCTGTTTTAGGAATGACAAAATCCAGCTCTGTGTTTTTAAGAGGATGTAGTAGATATGTGTAGAGTAAGAATCTATTATTAAATAGTTCCCAAGAAAAGACAAGCATTCCTATATATGGATACAGTTCTTATTTCTCAGTAATTTTACACAGGACAACTTTTTTCATACAATAAAAATTATAATAGAAACATAAATTTTAATATAATCGACCATATTTCAACAAATTCAATTTGCATTACCTCAGTGCAGGTGGTTATTTATTACAGTGTATACACACATAATCTTGATGTTTTGAAGGTGACTCAGAGTGGCTGAGTGAGTAAGCCAGGGACAGTCAGGGAAAGCATTTACTCAGCATCTAGAGTACATATTACAAGCTCAGCTCTGCATGAAGGGCAATTTGGACTGTGAAGAAGCAGCAAAAGGAATCAAGGACAACTGTAGTTTAATACTTCCAATCTCATCAACTGAGAGCAAAATCACATTTTTAAAGGGAAAAAAAATCTAAAGATAAAAACCCAGTTCACAAAAATAGTTCAAGTACAGCCCTGAGAATTTACCATAATGAAAGTGTGTGTATTATTGTGTGGTTAAAAACATAACAGCTGCATTTTTCTGAAAACTATTTCAAGGCTAGTAGATTTGTTTCAGAATTTATCTCTTTTTTTGCTTTTTTTTCCCCCTTTTCCCTTAAATAGAAAGCAATTAGATTTTATGCCACTGCTACTTAAAATATATATATAACCTGGAGCAGTGGGGAAAAAGAAAAGGAGAAGAGAATTAAAGTGATCTAAAATCAAAGCGAAAGAGAGAAAGGAAAAGAGGAGTTTGAATCTAGAAGGACTGATAGAAGACAAGTCCTGAAAACAGCAAGAAAGAAAAGGAAATAGGCATAAGAAACTGAAAGTAAAGACACAGACGTTACTCTGAGTTGGACAAACACATTTCTTATAGAATACTTTACATATGACATATACTTTTGGCAAAGAGACCTCCCAGAAGACACTTAAAAAAAAAAATCTATGTAATAGCAACATATTTACCTAAGAAAAGTGTTCCCCAAATTTGATTTCTTTTTAGTGACAGTTCAAAAGTAATATATTCATGCTTACTCACAATTATAGGTTACATTTTTTCCTCATTTAACACTGAAAGAAAACTGAGTTAAATTAGCTCTTGGAGATTTATCCATTAATAATTTTGTCCCAGTCTCCTTGCTCTGCCTGATACTGCTGATTTACTCTGCTGCAATACTGACAGTCTCATTTGTAATGCCTTGGCAGTAAGACCCATTTAAATCAATAGATATACATGTATGTACTCAAACTTCATCTTTCTGCCAACAACCTTAATTTAGATGCCCACAGTCGTAAGGATTTTATAGGCTATTCTGTTTATTTTATGTTATATGCAACCAACTTCCATGAAGTTGTTAATTTTACTAAAAACCCTACCAGCATTTAGGCATTTTACAGTTTTTATCTCAAATCTAATCAGAGACAAGCAGCACAAACAGTTCCAAATTGGAGGGGCTTGTGCAAAATAAATAATAACTAAGAAAAAGTAATTTAACAAATATTAATAGCAATATCTACGATGCATGTAATATTTTACATGCATGTCTACAGTACTTACAGAATACAGTATGTACCACTGTCTTTTACTAATTAGTGAAACTAGACTAAAGTTTTAGGTAGCCCTGGAAAGAGGGTAAAGAAGGAATCTGAGTATACAATTTCCTTATTCCCAACTTTCGGGCTCAGATGGCTAGCACCATTAATTTCAAGACATAATTTTGCTTTGATAGTCTCAAAGCTGATCATACATCATGATTTTCAGACCTAGACAGTAATAAATGAAGCTTTTGACCAAATAGGATGGAGTCCAAGCAGGATGAAGCCTACCCTTTATCCAGTAAAGCACACTCATCCCTTCCAACAAGACTTACACTGATGATGGGCACACCTAGTTAAATATCAGCTGATACTTATTGCTAGGTATCATTTACAGAGTTCAGCAGCACTCCTTCCGAGCTATCCCAATCCTGGAACTTATTACTTATCCCAAAAGCAAGTTGTTTAATTCAACTGCTTGGGTAAATCAGGTTTCCACCTGTGAATTAAGGTTTATAAACTAATCCCTATTATTATCATTTATCAAGAGAAGCATGTGAAAGGATGCTAATTTGAATGCAAGTATGATTGCACTATCCTGTTTGTACATATTTCATTGTCAATATTTTACTTTGTTCTATATGCAAGCCAATTCTAATGCAAACTATTTAATTTCCCCCAGGTAATGAGAAGGTAAAGGAGGTTATCAAGATATTAATCTAGATTCTGCTCTTTTCCAGCTAGTACAAGTGTAACATGAATTAAAGTTTGATTTACCAACAAACCAGGCATAGTTCTTAGGCAAATGGCCTCAGATGTCATTTCCTTCATCTCACTACCATAGAAAATAATTTGGCACTCTGGGCAGCTTCCTGTCTAATCCATTTTGTAGATATTTAATGACAGACACCATAACTTCTAGGAATATAATTTCAAAGATTGTCTGCCTTTACAGCAAAATGCCTCTATCTAATAACTACTCTGAATTCTCCTTCAGCACTTCCAATGTGCTACAACAGTTCAAGTTTGTTACTTACTGCCCAAATCACAAGAGACCGCACATAATCAAAATTGTTATGCTCTATCTCAACATTCCTTCCTAATAAGCTGAAATTCTTCCATGTTTCATTGCAGATCACCTACAACACTTCTGATCATCATTTCTGCTTTTCATTCAGTTGCCTTCATCCAGTCCACAGTTTCCTGGAAGTGAATTATGCAAAATAGAATACAGTTTGTCCTTGCTCATGCTGGGAAAAGCTAAAAAATTACTCCACACATGTTTTAGGCTATGTTTCAGGCTATGTTTCTGCTTATACAGTCCAAAATGCTTTTTCCTGTCTCCAAGTAAAGGATCATTTTGAATTCTGATTTTTTGTCTTAAAATTATCTGTCCTAGAATGTTGTCAACACATAGAAATTTAATTTCATCATCTAAGACTAATGAGGAATAGAATTCCACAGAGTCTCACCCAATAGGTTTTTTCACAGCTTTGACTGTGAGCCACTAAACCATTCTCTGGATAAGCTTTCAAAGAAATATTGTATCAGCTATAACAGACTCTCTTCTATACACACATTTTGCTAATGGTCTCATTTGTTAATGATATCATTTGTTAATGACAATATTATTAGTAACAAGGACAAAAGCCCTGCTAAACCAAGATTACTCTGCACCTGCCATTTCTTCTCCAACCATAAAACTTACAAAATCTTCCTGGTTTAAAACTGTACAGACTTTGTTGTTGAATTTATAGTTCAGTATCTATTTGATTTCACGGAACTGTTTCACTTCAGAATTGTTTTTAAAAAAGGGCAAAGTTAACCCACCTATTTGCCTCCTAACCATAAGCAAAACTTTAAAAGCATTCTAACACTAACTCTCTTCCGTTAAACAAAAAGAATCACACTGCTTTTACAGTTTACTGTGGGGAATCTTTCGTCTTCAGAGACAAGCAGAAGATGTCTGGTAAGAAGAGAGATGGGGAAAAAATACCCTCCCTAGTGCTTCAGCATTCACGAGATGTGTCAAGTTTAAATGAATCATGGAGGAAAAAAAATGCTTCTTCTCTTATGGGGGATCAATTTTGAAAAAGAACAGTCAAATGAGCATTTTGGAGAATGTCTCACAGTGCTTGGAATGTATAAATAACAAAGTACTTTCCTTGAAAATCAGTTACACCAATGCACAGTTACCTTGTTTAGAAAAAAAAAAAAATTATTAGCCATGTTCTGTTGCCTCATACAGTGTCTTAGCGACCTAATGGTATTACTTGAGCAACATTGTTGTCAGAGTAGAGATGGCTCCAAATTGAATCCAAATACCCTTGAGCCTCACTTAGCTGAGAAATAGGCTAGGACACAGTTGTTAGACCAGGTCAAAGAGGGAAAAGGTAGAAGAGAGCTCACAAATGCTTGAGGGAAGAAAAGTGAAAATGAAATGGATTACACTGCAAACAGAAAAGAGCAAACAAAAAGGATTATTTAAACAGGAAATGCTAAAGAAGAACAAAAGGTTTTTAGAAAGGTAAAAGAAGTATGAGTAAGCAACTATGAACTATACAACTATGCTATGTTCCAGCCCCCTCATTTCTTTTCTTACATTTATTAAGTTCTTAAATAAGAAGTCAATCAGAGGTTTAGATATTTAATTATCTCTACAGGCTATGCAAACTCCTATTATCCTGTTGTCCTCTGGCACCAGGATATCTCTATATTGACTTCAGTGGGAATACTCAAAGTATGTGATGTTATGTGCACAAATCTCTCCAGGAGCACAGCTTTCCGGAGTCTGACCTCAAAAGAAACCCCACAGGCATGTTAGTTCTGCCTGGCAAGTCTTATGGACATCCTCCATATTCAAAGCTAATAGTTTGTCATTTCCAGGGAATCTTATAAATAGTTAATTGGGAGAAATATTTTTTCCTTCTCTGTTCCTTTAACAAAGTAACCATAGCAAGTATATACAATCTTCATTCTTCTGATCATATTGTCAGCCAAATTCTACTTAAAGAAATTTAAGAAGTCTTTTTTGATGTTTCAAGCAAAGTGAGAAAAGTATCTGTTAGGGTCACTTATTTTGATCTTATGTTTTTCTGTCAGACTTGAGTGTGGGTCTGCTTGTCCTCAGTTCAGAATTTCTGCTCAGTAACTTCTGCATTATTCTGTCTGATCAAGTTAGAACAGCCACACTGGGGAAAAAAAGAAGAAGTTATTCAAGTTACAAGCAAGCCAGCATCCTTAGAAGTAACCTATTGTGTTGTCCCATCTTACTGAACTGTACACACTTCCCAATCACGACCCAAAGTTTAAAAAGCTTTTCTTGCAATGGTTGTAAAAAAATGAATTTCATATGTCATATAAGAGCAAGTAAGGTGTAACCACTTATGTTCTTCAGTTTTCTATGTCCAGTGTGGGAGGTAACTTCCCTGAGCAGTGACCCTCAGCTGTCCTTTGTCTTGATGGAATGGCCCCTTGGAGCCACCCTCCTCAAAGAGGCAGCCAAATAAATTCTAATATTCAGCTAAAGGATCCATTTTCTTTCTGGACATGAGGAGGTTTTTAAATGTTTCTACCACTCTTTATTTTGACCTATGCAGAAGGATGGAAGTTTCAACAATTTAAAGATTTCTATCATCCAAAGCTGCATAAACCCAGTCACCTACGCATTTAGGGAGGAGGTTAATCCATGTATCTGTAAGACTTCCTGCCCAGCACAGGAAAGACACAGATATGAAATATAAACATTGCTCACCTTCTTCTTTGGTGTTTGTTTAAAGTTATCTTTGGAACCAGATGACCATGGAAATAGGATAAAATTAGGGTTGGGGTGGGGGTGAAACCCTCCTGAAGTCCTGAATTATGGAATTTCCTGTCCTGTGAATGCTAGATACCCTAGCACTGGCTTTGTGACCATGACAGCATTATTTGGTTTCTTCTAACAGATGCTGGCCTAAAAAGACCATGTGAGTTGCTATTTCTGCTACATAAAGGCAAGGTTTTCAGCTTCAGTGTTGGACACACTTAGTGGAGTGATAAAGGACTTCCTTCACTTCCCTGTGTGAGCCTGTTTATACTGAAGAGAAACCACAGCAGCTGCCTGAAACATAGACTGCTCCCATATCCCAAGCTATCTTTGTACAGTTCATATTTCTGTGACTGTTATACACAAACAAATAGAAACAGCTCTTGCTTTGCCAGTAATTTTTATATTGAGTATTTTTATTCACAATTTTTTAATGTGCACTTCTTCACTAATCTAAGTAGAGCAACCTTGGAGACCAGGCAAAGACCTGGAACTTGGGTGGGCTTCTTTTCCATGGGAAATTTTCCACCAATTTTGTTACCACCTGAAAATATTCTGTGAAATCACCACAGTGTCGCAGCATTTTAAAAGAAATTGTTGCCGAGAAAGTTAAAGACATAAAACTTTTTGTGAAGAGTAAATTTTCTACACTTTCCTGATTTATTTCACACTCTGATTATAGGTGAAGTTGCAGTTCTCTGCTCCTACATATTTACAGGCACATATATACCTGGAGTTAAAGTACTTAATACAAAAAGTAAACCTTGTTTTTCTGTAGAATTGCATCATTAGAATTTCTTTTCTTTTCCCCCCATCTTTTTTAGAACTAAAGCTTCTGTAATTTTGCATTTCATATGTGTAAGCTTTCCATAACATGTTGGAGCAGAATCAGAGGGACTTTTAAAGGGAAAGTATTTTCCCTGTGAAATTAATGTGGATGGTAGTATTGTAGAAAAATACTCAGACAAGCAAGACAGACAACTAGGGAAGTATTCAACATATGGTTAGAAGGGGATTTCATCTTCCACTGTCCTGGATAAAATGCTGTAGGATATAACTCTGTAATGTGAAACACAGGAATCTAATTAAGCCTCAGAAAATTAAGCTGTTTTATTAAAAAGTCTGTTTGACTGACATGTATTTTGAGCCTAACTTTCCAACTGTAATAGTGCGCCATTACCAATGCATGTGCTCAGCACATGAAACACAACCTACATTATCTAACAGTAGGAAACAAAAACCAAAATGAAATCTAGTCTATATATTTAGTCAATAGTTTTATCTTTGAAAAGGGTCCCAGAAGCTTTAATGTTCACCAGAGATCAGGATCTCGAGTTTATCTGCACCTTCAGAGAATAACATCTCCATCAGCAGTCCTGGCATCACTAATTAAAGAACATTCTACTGATCTACTGACATGAGCTGGAATATAAGAGAATTCACACAAAACCACTTTGGAATGAATAGTCCTGCAATTCTAAAATCCCAATACACTAAGCCATGCTAACTTTAGTGCCATTTGGTGGGAAAAACAATATAGATATCTGTAAACATGCTTAATATGCAAATGAGAATATAATTATATTTTAACATCTTCCCTTAAAGTTTAGGTCATGTAAAGTAAATATGATCCAAAACTTTGAGACCATAGTATTTTGTTATAAAGTTATAAAGGTACTGTATGCTCTCTGCCCAGAATTTAAGGACTCAGTAAACATGCCCAAATGCATGAAAGCAAACATGCATTTCTATATTCAAAAGTCAGAAGTGTAGCTATACAGCCACAATTCTTGCATGGAGATTGGAATTTTTTTGCAATTTTGACAGCACAATATGAGCAGCAAGTTATCCATCTTCCTTCACTAATCAAACAAGGAAAAAAGGAATTAGAAAGAGACTTAAGCAATTTCATTTCTATTAAACCAAATGCATGACGCTGCTGAAGTTTAGTAGAAAATGCCAGACAGTTATAAGCAGCTATTTTCTCTAAGAGAAAAAGGCATAACAATACCCACTGGTTTGAAGCTGAAACTCAACAAATACACACAAGAAATAAGGAATATCCTGCTAATGAAGACGATTATCAACTAAAACAACAACTGGGACAATTTTTTCACAATTTATGGATGTTAGGTAAAGAAAGCATCAGTCATTTCTTGTACAATAGGCTTTGCACTTAATCAGTAATTGTAACGAGCTTTATCTGTACTGGTCCCTTTCCAAATTCCTTCAAACACTCCATGAACTGGAGACTGTAGGTCTTACTGATGCCTTTGGTGATTACATTCACTTGATGCATATTCAAGATTATTTTCACAAATATTGATGCCTCACAACCACAGCTGATCAGCACACACACTCAACCATTTCTCACCCTTTGTGTGTTGCAATTACTGGATTTCTCTTTGTGACAGTTTCATGTGATTAACCACTAAATCTTACAGTTCACTCTGTCCTACCTTACTTCAATTGTGCTGCTGAAGTTCCCTATGGGATAAATATAATCTAGCCTGATCCTTGCCTTTAATGGCCACACTTCCCATTGTCATATTGTTCCATGGGTGTGATCCAATTATGAGAAAACTCCTTCTGATGATATCAAGAAGCAGATGAAAGCCGTGTTCCACTGAGGAAACTGCTGAATCGTTGGTCTAACGTTCTTTCTAATGCAAATAAAAGGAAACCTAGAATACCCTAGAATCAACAAAAGAAAACAGGACAGACATCATATTTATACCCACAGATCGGCAGATCTGGGACCTGAACGACACACGTTGCTCCAATGGTTGCTGTGAGTGAAGGGGAACTAAAGAGAAGCCAGAGAGGGGCTCTTGGTCAGGAACTGTAGTGATAGAACAAGGAGTAATGAGTACAAATTGAAAGAGGAGGAATTTACGTTACATACTAGGAAGAAATTCTTTATTGTGAGGGTGGTGAGGCACAGGCTGCCCAGAGAAGCTGTGGATGCCCCATCCCTGGCAGTGTTCAAGGCCAGGTTGGATGGAGCACCCTGTTCTAGTGGGAGGTGTCCCTTCCCATGGCAGAGGGGCTGGGGCTGGATGATCTTTAAGGTCCATTGTAATCCTTAAAATTCTATATGATTCCATGACTCTATGAAGTGGTTTGCTGAATATAATATAATTATTGTAGACTGACAAGGCTCTTTTCCACTGTGTCCCTTCAAAAAACAAGGGACCCACATCTGTGTTTACATGAGGCAGAGGGATGGACAGATGGAGAACAGACTGAAAAGTCTCCAAGGGCATGAGGTGGGAAAATAAAGCAGGGAGCCTACCAGGATATAGCCAGTAAAGACTGGGAGTTAAAGTTGGTGTCTTTATAGCTTGACTGAGGTTACCTAGTGCACCAATTATTACACTAACTAGAAATCTCTCATCCTTGAGCCAAACACGTCCCTAATTTTTTGCAGGACCAGGATCACTAAGCAAAATTCGTGTGACTTCAGAACATCACTGCAATATGTGAGCTGGATTAAAATATGTAACATTGTTGGGAGGTGGCAAATAGGAACTCAGTAGCAGCAAAGTATAACAAGAAAATGAGAAACAGATATAAGAGAATAATTTTTAGTAAGATAATGTCTTTAAAGAAGTAAATGTTCAGAATAATAAAAGAAGTAAACCAATAATATATGTATTCCTTTAATAAAAGCAGAATGTGATATTCTATTTTAATTGAGTAAATTGAAATATAGTATGCAATTTGTTATTATTTAATCCTTTAGCTAAGTTTCTTCTATTTTTTTAATTTATAATGATTTCTTAAGTTGTTACTTATGTGACATAGGTCTGAAATGCAAGCTTCATAAATCAGCTCATACCATAATAAAAATTGCTTTATTTCTTATTACAAGGGTGTTATAGGATTCTACAATGTCATCCCACAGTCTGCCCACTCTTTTTTAACTTTCTAAAAGAAAGATCAGAAAAGTTCATGTATGAAGGCATTAATACTTAAAATTCTGCATTAATATATTTGCAGACAAATTATCAGTCTATTTTTGCAGACAGCAGATTGTGGACAATCCTACAAAGGCATACATACTACATAATTTTGTATTATTTACCTGGACTTATTCTTTGTAAAATTAATCAAGGTACAAATCTCTACAGAATGTAAGTCAGGATAGTATCATGTCTGGGAATATATTTCTGCAGATATAAACAACCCCTCAAATTTGGAGAAAAAATCACTCCGTGATGTCACACATATGTATATTTGTAATTTGCACCATGAAAGACATTGAGAGTTATCTAAGTCAGTATTTTTACACTGCAAGAAGACTTTCAAAAGGAATGCAATCTTAAAAAGTAATAAAACCCTCTCTTTTAAATCACCAATAGCTTCAGTTCAGTAAAAGCATCACTTTCTGTTTGTTTCTAAAGCCTCTATTTCTCCGTTTTTAAAAATATGGTCAACATTTTCTTTATGGTTTAATTTTCTTTTCAGGGCTTCTCCTTTTTATACTCTCATTTTCTACCCAAACTGAAATAATGCTATTACCTTATATTCACGTTTCTAAAACCTTCCAGTACCTTTGAAGTATTATTGTCCTCATTAATATACAGCACTTTCCAATTTAGTACAATCTAAGAATGTAATTCAAGGTCTATTCCTCCCCCACATCATTTATGAAATTGTCAAATAAAATTAGACTTATCACCAAACCTGGCAGCCCTTTAATGAGCAGTTTCATCTTGGTTGTAATTATTTTTTGTTTGTGTGTATTCAGTGATTTTTCATTCTACTTCCCCCAAAATATATCAACTTTTACATTTTACCCAGTGGAAATCACAATTTTTTTTTCCCTTTTTACTTTGGAATTTCTATGTACCACATTACATACATTGCTTTATGCCTATATAAAAATCTGAAGAAATAATTAGGAAGCTGCCTAATATTTTATTGCAGAGTGTTTTATTGCATTTTCTTTCTCTTTAGTTATTGTTGGTGTTGCTGCTTTTGCTGCTAATTATTCTAACAGGAACTCAAAGGTAGTTACACATGTTCATGAGGAAGTGCATAAACCTACTGGTCCCTGTTTCCTCACTGTCTCCTTAGACTTTGTCCCATTATTCCATAAGGCTTTCCAGGATTATTCCAAGGTAATTCTCTTACCCTTTCTTAATTACTCTACTTACAGAGTTTGCTTTTTCATATTTTCTGTTACTTTCCTGAGAGTTGGGGAGGTTTTTTTTTAGAAAAAAAAAGAAACTAAAATTAAAAAATAAAATATATATTCATTAATTGCCATTAATAGTGCTGTATCCAACTAGCATAAATTTTTGGATTTAATCATGATTCTGAAAAATTCTGTTCTTCTACCAGGAAACCATTAAAGGGTACCTCTCACACTTTTCACATGACAAAATGAGACCTGACTGATTTCTATGGGCTAAAATTCTGAAGATCCTGTGAATTTGAGGGAGTTCCCACCATTAATGTTGCAAAAGAAATTTATTTCAAATTTAAATCATTCACTAAGTATTACATCAAAGGAATTATTTAAAATAAGCAACAATGTAGATTTCAAACCATCTCAGAACAATTCATTATTGCAGAGCACCTATTTTTCACCACTGAAGCTCTAGCTAAAATAGTATTTTACTTTGCAGTGCAAATTGTGGGATTTCTCACCTCTACCACAAAAAAAAAAAAAAAAACTGGCAAAATATGGCAAAATAAGCATCACTTTTTCATTGAACACTATCATTAAGAAATTGAATTTCAGTCTTGCAGGGAAAAGGATGAATGATACCAGAAATATGTAACATTTCAGTGTGGTGTAAGATACTCATTATTATCAAGTAGTGATTAACATTATCAAATGCTATTATCAAGCTCTATTATTATAGATCTGCTGCTGCACATACTGGAGTTTTCTCTCCAATTTTCAATCTATTTTGTTATATCTGTGTTCGGCTCTGACTTTTGCATCTTTGGTTATTATATTTCTATAAAGCCTTGAAGGGCATGTAAATAACAGCTACATTTATACAAAAATTTTAAATTTTCTTTATTACTAGAACACAGGTAAAATTTAGCCAACAATTTTGAGCAGTCAAGTTTTTTCCTTTAGCACCTATTTGATTCACCCTTTCCCACGCACACAATATATACAAATTGAACATTAAATTGTGTCCTTGGGCAGCAGAACAGATATTCAGAAGGTAACTATTTTTAAAACTCTCTATCTTTTGAACTAAAGGTCTTGAAGTCATACAGCCTTCATGATTGCAAGGTGGACAGAAATACCAGTTTTCAAGCTGTGATATCTTACATTTTGTGATTTGTGTCTCATGTCATTAAAAAAATACGTTTTCATTTTCATGGCAGCTACATGAGCACTGCACTATTTATATTTACTATTAATGCATCTTTTCTCATATTTACCTTTAACTATCAATATTCTACTTATTAATCCCTGACAAGCTGTTAACCAGTAAATGGAAAATTCTGGGTTGTTATAAAATTATCACACTCAAACTTTTATAAGTTCCTGAAGTCACCTTTCTGCAGGAACAAAATGGTTCTAGTTGCATTGCACTACAGTGTAAAAGGGAGACTTTCAGGAATTTTAGCAGACAATCAAGAATAGTTGTTAATGCTTAAAGTGCATCTGTGTTGTCAATTGAAACAGTATTATGAGAAAGAAAAACATTCCACTGATTTCCCATATTTGATAAAATTCCTGCTGAGGAATAACTTGAAACCTGAAAAACCACTTCTGTGGTAACCAGCCTTACAGATATATTTCTTCCAGTGCTTTACTGCTCAGGAGCTATCCAAGGAAAATAAGAGGTCACAGTTTATGGTCATTACTTTCTTATTTATGATTTTGAGATTACAGTTGATATTGATGGAATTAATGAGAATTAATGTATTGATCAAAGAGCATGTTTGGCACAGAGAATTCTCTGTGCAGTCCTGACACTGTTATTTCAACCTCGAGGTAGAATTCCAGTGCTCTAAAAGAAACTGAAAATTTGCACCTGGTATTTTACATGAGCCAGTAAATGCAGGAACATGAACTTGAACTGGAAAACTCTTGTGACTATTTGGGTACTCTCACAAAAAACTTCCCTCACTTTCAGATGGAAATGGAGAAGACAGTTCTCAGTAAGTTCTAACAGGAATGAACAACTGGGAGGCAGAATTGGTGGTTAGTCTTAAGAATAATACCATCAGAAAAACCAAATGAGTCTTACATGGTTATAAGTGTGTTTAGTTAAGAAATTAGAGGGCCTCAAACTTTCAGAGGACTAACATCTCAAACAGGTTTGTTAAAGGAATACTTCATTTTAAAGGATAGCTGGCCAAATTTAGGAATTTATAATAGTAGGGAATTCAACTGTCTACAATAGAAACTCTCTTCCTGTCCAGCATTGTATTATTTCTGTATATTTCACACAGCAGACAGGATGGCAGAGGGATATTCAACCACTAACCACTAAGTTCTCATTATGTCCTACATTCCCTCATTTCTCCAATATTAATCTTTTAAAATTGAAATCTTCAGTTGCAGATTTTTTTGTTCATCATCCTATTTTTTTTTCCAGTTTAGAAGAAACTCATATAACATCCTACTCCACACTTAGGACTTTTTTATTTAATGTATATCAAAAAACACACAATAATCACGTTTTTTTTTTTTTTAATTCAGTAGCAAGACAGTATTCCTGTATAGAAATGCCAAATTATTCTCCTATCTGATTGTGCTGTTGGGTCATGGAATCCTTCATGGAGACAAAGCAACTGCTTACTGTTAAATAAGCCTATCCAAATTATGAATATAATGCTGGGTTTCTCTAGGGACAAGAAAAACAATCCCACAAAAAGCAAAATTATAACAAGCAATGTGCTGGTTGAACTGCATTTCACTTTCCATTCAGTAAGCAGTCAAAATAGAAAAAAGACTATTGTGTTGGGTATGTAAATTTAAGGAAAAAAGCCATGCTGTTTTGACTCTATAATATGGATTTTTTTAAACAAAATGGCAGCCATCATCAGTGTCTGTTGCTTTCAAGCAGGGTATTGTACAATACAGATAGAGAACACCTTTGCATATCATGTTGCTTACACCATACCATAAATGTGTGTAGGAATAACACCCTGGTACCTGAAGCCAAAATAATCTCTCACATTCTGTGGTGAGAATTTCTTTCTAAATAACCTACAGTTAGCATAAAACCATCAGAGAAGTATTTTCTACCCTGATGTTCTGCAAATTGAGGATTAGAAGTGATGCTCAGCCTTTCAGAAAGAAATCATTATCTAGTCATTAACTTTTCTTTTACCCTCCCTCTCTTCTTAAAAAACCAAAGTGTAAATGAAACTGTTTAAGAAATAACATTGCAAACAACTAAATGCTTATGCCCACACAAATGACTAAATGGGAAGGTGAAACATAATTATGTTCATTTACAGTCTGATTTCTGACATCAAGCACTGAGTGTGCTCATTCACTCTTTTATGGGCAAACACCAATTTTTAATTAATTCACTCAATTTGAAGAAACCAAGTCAAACTGTTGAACACATTCATAGCAATTATACTTTAAAACAACAGAAAGATAGTGAATATGCATCTTATTTAAGTAAAATAGGAATCTCATTAACTTGAAAAAGATATTGCTCATGTTCTGAGAGAGGCAGATACAACAGTTACTTAAAAAAAGGAAAAACTGAAGATTGGAAATAGTACAGTACACATAATATAAATAGAGATGGTGTCAATTAGGTGGGATTATTAATACACTGGCAATTGAGTCTGTGGAGGAAGACATTGTTGAACAATTGTGTTTGTTTGTTTCAGTATAAAAGTCAGATGTAATTACTTTTCAAATGCATTCATTTGACACTATTTCTGTAAGCATGTTTTTTTTTTCCTGCGTGCCCCTCAATATACAATATTTTGAAGAATTTTGTCTTCTCTCCTGTTAAGTACAACCTATCCAGAATGTCAAGCATTATTCTTCAGAAGGCTGCATGGAAGTTGAGCATGCAAAAATGGGCAAACACACTGCTCAAACTGCAGGACTCGGTATGTTTACAAAAGAAAGCTTTTATACACACTCAGCTAAATCTGAGTGGGCAGCCTTGGGAACCTGACCAACATGTTTCTAGGCTTTTAGATGCATTTGTACCATAGGCAATGATGACACATTCATTTAATAGGTTAATGTATTTAAATAATTGGCAAGTTCAATGATAAAAATACTTATTTTTCACTTGCTCTAAGCACTACAAATATATCTAAAATAATTTTCTACTGATTGTACTGTGTGGTCAAATACATGAAACCACTGCCTGATGAGGTAACTTACTTCTTACCCAAACTTAATTATAAATACTTAGTATTGTTTAATCTCAATGAAAATTTGCATACAATTGAGCTTCAAATACAGTTTCAGACCCTTCATCATTCAATGTGCATTCATGATCCCTTTACTCAGAATAAGATACTCGTAAAGTGTGGACAATATATACAACAATAAATCGTCAACATGTACAAAGCAAATCTTAGGGTACAGGGTATAAAATTATTTGACAATAGTTTTTTAACAAAAAAAAACCAAATTCATCAAGGCAGAAGCCTTCCTATGTTTCTGTATTTTCTCTGTGACTACACTTTTTTTTCCTACAGTAAAGTATAACTTCACGTGACTCTTCTTCTGCTTGCTTACCTGTTGAAAACATTCATAAAAATGCAATAAAATGAGGCAATACAGTTCATTTACAGTTCAGCACTGAGGGATCTGTGATCCATACTGCTTGAGCTGTGAGTAATAACAATTTCTAAGTGAGGCCAGTAGTGTATACAGTGAACACCATTTTCTTTTCTTTCTAATGTCACAAGGTACAGCAGCTTCATAGAAGAGAGAATTGTGAAAAACACACTGGCTTTAACTGGATGTCCCCGTTTAAAGCCCAGAGGGTGGTGGTGAATGGGGTTACATCCAGTTTACAAGTGGTTTCCCCCAAGGGTCAGTGTTGGGGTTAGTTCTGTTTCATCTCTTCATTGGTGATCTGGACAAGGGAATTTGGTGCACCTGCAGTCAGTTCACAGGTGACACCAAGTCAGGCAGGAGTGTTCTGCCTGAGGGCAGGAAGGCTCTGCAGAGGGATCTGAAATGGCTGGATCATTGGGATGAGGGAACTGTATGAAGTTCAATGACACTAAGTGCCAGATCCTGCACTTGGATCACAACAATGCCCGGTAGACTACAGGCTGAGGGCAGAACAGCTGGGAAAATGCCCTTGGGGTGCTGGCCAACAGGGGCTGAACATGAGCCAGCTGTGCCCAGGTGGGCAGTGTGCCCAGTGGCACCTGGCCTGTGCCAGCAATGGTGTGGCAGCAGGACCAAGGCAGTGACTGTCCATCTGCACTGGGCACTGGGAGGCCACACCTCGAGTGCTGTGTCCAGTTCTGGGCCCCTCATGACAAGAGTGACATCGAGGGGCTGGAGCAAGTCCAGGGAAGGGCAGGGTTGGAGCACAAGTCTGGTGAGGAGCAGCTGGGGGAGCTGGGGAGATCACTGTCACTTATCACTGTCACTGATCACTTCTCACTGTCCACAACTCCTGGACAGAGGTTGTAGCCAGATGGGGGTCGGTCTCTTCTCCCCAAAACAAGTGACAGAACACTCTGATTGCACCAGGGGAGATTCAGATTGGATATTAGAAAGAAAATTCTCTGCTGAAAGGGTTGTCAAGCCCTGGAACTGGCTGCCCAGGGAAGTGGTAGAGTTGCCATCCCTAGAGATATTTAAAAGGGTGTAGATTGGTGCTCAGGGACATGGTTTAGTGGTGGGCTTGGCAGTGATGGGTTAATGGCTGGAACTGATGATCTTAAAGCTTTTTTCCAACCCAAACAATTCCATAGCTCTATGATTTCAGTCTTGATCACCAGGATCCCTATCTAATCATATTAACTTTCAATTTTAAAAGGCAAAATGTTGCATGTTCTGTGAGGCCTAACGAAACAGGCACTCAGAAGAGAATGCCAGATATCCTTTCATTTTTGAACTAACATTATCAACTGCTGCATGTTTACACACAAATAAAATGTTCAATTAAAGTAGTTTATTTACACATGTTGATGCAAGTATGTATGTAAACCAATGGGCACACTGTAGCTTTGCATAAACAAAACACTCCTCTTGAGGGAACTATGAATAAAAGCTCTATTTAGCACAGCAGTAATTTATCCTCTAAACAACTTCACACAGTTAGAGGGAATAAAGTTAAAAACAAAGGAATATAAACGATTAAAAGCTATTTGCTGTGATACTTCACTAGAAACGAAGATTATAGAGGCCAAGAAATTTCCAGTCAGGACAAAAGGCTTTTTAAATCTTTTAAATCTTTTGTTGTGCCTGTGAATACAGGTTGAAATGATTGATTTTCCTCTATGACAGTGTCTTAAATTGTATGTCACATAGTCAAAATTTAAAGCTTGATAGGTCCATAGTACAGTTTTAAAATCATTCAAAGAAGCTCAAAATTTAATTACGAAAAACATTAGACCAATTAAGACAAAATGGTAGTATAAAATATTAAGGTAAAACATGTATTAGTGTGACATTTGCATTTTTATGAAGTATGAATCACAAAGAAATAAAAACTGCTGCTAAATTTCAGTTAAGTCCCTTTTAAAAATCTTGTTTCCATGGCAATGCTGAGGATGTAAGATATGGATTTTTTTATTAAAAAAAAAACACAACAGTTTAAATGAGAAATAGAAACATCATGGCCTCTTTTCAATTTTCTAATATGCCCAAGAGGCACAGAAAATAAGTCACCAAGACATCAATGCCAGGATGAATGCAGGAGGACAGACCCCTACTTATTCCACTGCTTTGCAGTATGCTGCTAAATAAACACATTCACCAGTGTAATTCTGCTGCAAACGCACTAATTGTTAACAGGCAGCAGTATTTTTGCAATCTGAAGGCCTAGTAGAGCCCATTCAATCAGGATAAGCTTAATAACAGCACTCATTACCAAGATGAGCTGAAATTCCACTACAAAGGCTACCTATGACAAAAGTAACCAAGTGATTATTCTTTTACATTCCAGATCTAAGAAAAGTTGTTCAAGTCTCTAATGAGTAATCAGGGATTGAGGTTTCTAGGCTACAAAAATCCTGTTATGGCAAAAAAGGCAGAAACCTAACACCCAAATCAATACTGTATTACTCTCTCCACAGGCAAGAGCTGCTGGGTCAGGAAAATCATGAAAAATTCATAGTGAAGGTGGTCAAGTCATCCATAAGATAGAGAAAATAATGCTATATCTAAAGATCCCTTGAGCAATCGAAGACATTTTATAGATTTCACCATGGATAAGTGCTGGTTTGTCTCATCTATGTACCTTAATACTGTTCCTCTCTTATTTCTAACAGTAAATGAGGATGGTCTGGTCTATATTTACTGTCTTTCCTATTTACTTTATTAATTTCTCTGTCTTTGTGCTCCACTGTTGTTGCAATAGCTACCCTCAAGAGAATTCTGAGTCACTCCTGCTAGAAGAAAAAGCAGGTAACATATCTTGGAGGAGTCCTCCACCTAAATTCCTCAGCAGGGATGAGCTTAATTCGGGCTAAGAGAAAAAGTTAGGAATGTCTTGCTCCTTTTTATGACATCACTTCTGCAAAGGGTAGCAAGCAAAAGCCTTCATTTTTACCAAGTCAATACTCTCAAGCATAAAAAAGAAAAATACAATTTTATTTCATGTAAGGGTAATAGAAGGAAAAGAAGTGTTTCAAGACACACATATGGAAAAGATTTGAGCATGATTAATAACTGGGTTTGCACATCTTCATTCCTCCTGCAGCATCAAATTTATGCCTAACAAAACAACAGTAAAAAAAGTAAAATGGCGAAGCAGGTCCCCCTGTACAATAAAGTAAGTAATAAAAAGAAACCCTAACAATAACAAGAACTGATAGAAATCTAACTACCAGATAGAAGACACAGCACTTTCTAAAGCTTCATAAACATTTCTGAAAACTAGGGAAAGGTACATTCTTCCACAATGCACAGAAATCCAAAGCTTTCCAGTAGGATGAGCTGCACAGTTATCCCACATCTGTAAAAGATTTAAACATTCTATGATTCAAGACACAAGACAGTTTGTGGAAAATGGATATAGTCATGATTAAATCTGTTATGCCAAAATAAGATAAACAATGTAAGAAGGAGCGTGCATCTCTCTGCCACTGAGGAAAAAGAATCAAATTAAGGATGAAAGCTGCTAGTCCATTTTGTCAATTGTCTGCAGGATGCAGTACTGTCTCCTGCTCTGTAACAGCAATCCCTATCTAGTGAGCCATTTAAGAAACTGTTCAAGTTTTTTATTGTGTTTAAAAAATATTATTCATCTGTGAATGTAATTGTCCAAGTATATTGCATCTTCAGATACACATTAGATTCAATCATGTGCAAGTTCTTGGAATAATCTAGAAAAGAATGAATAGAGGGGCAAGACACGTTCTCTCTTAGACTTCAATGCGCTGGACATTCACCTAGAACATTAATAAACATCTCTGAACTTGTTATATAATGCCAGTCAAAGACCCAGAGAGCAATTCCATACATCAAATGCATTTCACATTTTTTGTTTGGTTTCTTTTTCTTTATGAAAATTAGGAAAGAATGTTGGGAGCCCAAAGGCAGGAAAAAAATTAATTTGGACAGTAGTGGGAGACTTAGCTTGGGTTTACTTGAAAGCACATAAGAGAATTTATAGAGATTGGTGCCAAGGAATATAAAGGCCAATTTTCCAAGGTGCTAATAGTACTGAAATGTCACTAAAGTCAATGGAAACTCAGGTTATTTTGCAATTCTTAGAAAATGTTTGAAAATAGCAAGTCCATAACAGGGACCATTTGAAATCACTTGTGGCACCTGTATTCCCCTAGCAGAGCAAGTATCAGCACAGAAAGCAGAGGTTATTTTGAAGTCGATGGGTGAAATCAGCTGCAAGGGAAAAAAGGACTTATTATTGGCATCATGTAGCATGATCAGGCAGTATGTATTCAGACCATGGGCCAGTACCACAGAAGATGATACATGCTAATATGTGTCACCAATACACTGCTGTATGAAAAAGACTGTTCAAACAAATTCACCAATGATTGCTCTTGAATAGTAGATCAGAATATTTAAGGTTGGTTTGTTTTTTTTCTTTTAACTACATTGACCAATGTCCAAATCTATTAAAATTTTACCAATAAAGTTTCCCAAATTCAACACATTATGATTCAGTAAGAAAACAAGTTTTCTAGAGAATGACACAAAGTGTCATGAATGCAAACATTTCTGGGGCTGCCAGTACTTCGCTATACATGGGTTAATATTTTCACCTAGGTGAATACAGCAAAGTGTTACCTTGGCAAGATGAGAGTACTGGAAATGTGTATCTTTGAGAAGCTCTGGTGCTCCAGTGAGAGCCACGTGTGGGGCTGAAACACTGATTCTTCTCAGCGCTCTCCACTGCCACCAGCTGAACTCTCCTGATTCCAGAGTAACCCAGCCTGTGGCCAGGGAACTCGGTTGTGCCTCAAGTGCCTTATCCAGAAGTTTCCATTTACATGGCTTAGGTTTCAAGTTCTCTGGGTTAAAACACTTGCAAGAGTAGCACATAAGATGCTACTTGTCTTATTTTAGCTTATGGGTGTGCATTATGTATTAGCAGTAACATGGATATTTGCATGGCAGAGAGAATTTTTCTTTTTCATTTCTCCCCACAGAAGTTCTCTAAAATACTCTGTTCTATGACATTCTTATAATAGCATGCAGATACAAAAAATATAATTTTCATTAGAAAAGAATGAATGATTGGGAAAACACTATTTAAATAAACAAAATCAGCATTTCTTGCACAAAGATAAGGATACTCCCTAGGAAAATGTTAAAACTTTGCATCTATTCTTGTTAATTATACACTTCATCTTCAAAACCAGGAAAAAATGCAAAATATTTTTCATTCAGTTTCCACATATATATAGCACATCTATTAACAAAATAATCTCTGGGTATAGTAGAATACATTTTACAGCCTGATAAGCATTGCATTACACACAAAGTAAAATGGCTGTATCATTTACTGTGCTCCTCTCATTTAATATCTGTAACAGCCTGCATCTTCTCACAATATTCTAACTTTACATTACTACAAGACACAATTTCATAAATTGTAAAGGTCTGTACAAACAAGGAATGTATTTTAATACAGAAAACTTGACACTATCACTGCACTTTTCTTCATAAATATTCTTTTCGTTCTTTGACATTTTTTTGGCTTACACAACAGGGTGCCAAACATTTGTGACAGCTTACAATAGAAAAACAATATTGCTTTTAGTTAACAATGTTAGCTATGAATATATATTGACAGCATTTTCACTGCAGATTTGCTGCCAACATAATACAAAGCAAATAGCATTCAATATGTTGGAACACTCAGGGGAATTAAAGAGTTTCAAAAACAAATTTATGGCATTAGGTGCTGAATGCTAAATCTAATGAAAATGCAAATTCAGAAGTATCTCCTGCACATACTTCATGCAAAGGAACACAGTTTGGCAAAGTGATAAAATTAAGATTGTTTAAGTCAGGAGAAAATTATGTTAAAATGCCTCTGCTTGTTTGGCTTTTTATAAAGCCAGTTTTACCACAAAGATTATTTTTTTTCCAAAATTCTTTCTGCTTTTCTTCCTTGAAGTACATCAGAGAGAGATCATAAAAAAACCTCTGAATTCAAAATGCTCCCAAATGTTTTGAGAAAATACAACTACATCATCATATAATTTTAATATTTGTAGCTTCACTACTAATCACATATAAACCCAAGCATCACTGTTCCCTTGAAACAACAGAAGCTGAGTTTTCCATCCAACTCTGTACATTTATTATTATCTACAAAACAAGCAAAGGAGTGCATAGAAATTATTATTTAAACCTTATTAAAATAGAGTAATTTACTGCAACATTGTAGTCTCATCTCCTATATAGTAAAATGTATTTTTTAAACCAAACATTTATTGACCATACTTTATACCTGGCATGACACTAATAGTTTTTAAACCATTTACAAAGCAAATTACTAGTGGTTAACAATACCACAATGCCAAGAAAGCAAAAATTGATCAGATTTTGTAGCTGTTGAAATAATAATTTTTTATTAATTTTTAGGTAAACTTGATGTTTATCATGACTAAAACATAACAAGCTGTTCAACACTTATATCTAACAGTCCTTGTAAGACATAAAAATATTATCTAAGTTTTAAAATAACTTGTTTAGATAGACATAAAATTATGTTGTTAAAAAAACAAATTCTTCATAGGTTGCACTCTGGTATTCATGAAGGCATTTTGTACTCTCTAAGTAACAAAGAAAAAAGGAAAAGAAAAAGTATTTGTAGAACAATATATAGGTTTAAGCACTGAAGTGTAAAATTATTATAATCCATAATTATCAAACTCACTATAAGACACAGAAATTTATGAATTTCAGGTTTATTAGAAAGCTGAATGAAACAGATTTTAGGATTAAGCTTGGCCATCACACATAGTTTTCCATGGGACTCATACTACTTGCATTATAGACTAGCCTAAACTGCAAAATTATACAGTACTTCCCACTCTGGCGAGAGAGCCACAACTCCACATTTAGATCTGCAAAGGAAAATCAGGAAATGCAAAGCTTCCCTTTTGCTAAGCTATGAATTTCAAAACGTGCTTTCGAGCTCACCCAGTGCAATATGGAGCCGTATTCTCCAAGCACCAAACGAGCTGAATTTTTAGAAGCTGAAAGACTCTTAAACTGGTGAGGATGGAATAAACACAGTTAATTTGTTAACATCTACTCTGTCTCTTTTCACTAACTGTCAAGGAAATCATATTTTACATTTTTTTCAGTATGTTCTTGGAAAGGATTTCCCAGTAACCTACACTAAATCTCACTGAAGGGTGACAACAGAAATCAATATGTGTCTCTGAAGAATAATCTAGCCAAACATTTACATTTAGAAAATTCATTTGTATCTATGCATGAGAAATTCCTGGGGAAAAAAAAATACCTCCCTGCATACACGCCATCTCTTTTTATAGGCTGATTTTTATAATGAACAGGCTTTAAATCAATAAAATAAATATATGTAACTCCATGTGAAATAACAACTGACCAAGGTAGGTAGCTATATTAACCTCTGGTTCAAAGAAATCCTTTTGCAGCCATAGGGAAGAGACAACCCATAAGGAACAGCTATTGTAGTTTCATCCTGGATATTCCAAAGCCATGGAATTGCCATTCCACATGCCTGCCAGGAAGGATATTCAGTTTAATCTGGCTATTGAGGTGATTCTAAACCTAACACTGGCGGGACTCAGCATCACTGTCAAATTTGCAGGGCCAGGAAATGCCCTGCCATAGACCCCACAAGACTGCAGTGCTCTGGTTGGGGGATTAGTTTTGCCCACAGAGTTCACAGAAGATCAGAACATGAACACACAACAAGCTACAAAGCTGCAATTCTGCTTCCTTGCATCACCCCTGAGTATGACATGGTCCTGCATGAAACCATGTAGAGGGAAAGGAAAACCTGCTAGGAGAGTGTGCACATTGGTGTAATATGTTACTTCTATTAAAGTTTTAATAAACATCTTCTGTGAAGTTTCATGAGAATTTTCAGAGGGACAATGAACACGACACACTCCAAAAATTATGCTACACAATTAGAAAATTAAAAAGGTGTTCTGTAGAGAACCACCAGTTCAAGACAGGAAAAACTGCTATTCCAGTAAAAGCTTGTTACAATGTTCAAGGTTAAGGATCTGAATTCATGGACTTTGGTGTTTAGTAGGACAATACATAAATTAAGTGGCAAAAATGTTGGTAACATTGCTCTTCTCAAAGATGAAAATTGTAGTAAGGAAGTGGTTGTCCAATTTTCTGTCTCTTATCTTGAAAAATTATTAAGGGAAAAAAAAGACGGGTAAACAGGAGCCAGAACCCTGCTCAGCAACTGGCTTAGAGAAAACAAATATTTTGGGGCAGATTATTTGTATTCCTTATACCAAGCCACTAAAAGCTTCGGAAAGATTATCCTTTCTATTACAATGTAAACGCCATTCAACAACATGCACGAGATTTAGCAGAAAATACATGCAGTTGTTTTAAATCTATGCTGAATGTGTTCCACTGTATATACATCCTCTAGTAAAAGGAGTCATAAAAAACTCATTTCTACTTGAAAAAACCTGCCGAGTTTTAGTTCTACATAACATAATGCATATTTAGACTATCATGTTATTCCGTAAAAGATGTCCAAACAAGATGATTTGATGTTGGAATAGTCATCTCAGAACAACCAGAGCAATGTAAGGTAAAATAATTGTCAAGTCAATCTCTAGCTTACACTTTATTGCAGAAATAAATTGAACTCTGCTCTAGCTTTTTGACACGTAATTCTGATACTAATGGGTTCAAATCCATTTCTCTTTGCTCTCCTTCCTAACAGGAAGCCTTATGTAATACTGTGTCAGAAATCTACCAGTTACTGGCTAATGTTTCCCTTAAATAAAAAGTCTCTGCCTGTAATAGCATTAACAGCTGCCATCAGTTTACAGTAATGAGCCACAGTTCATCATGGTAGTGCTACTATGAAAATTAGAAGCTTCCATGGAGCTTCTCAAATCACAAATAAAATTACCAGAGCCACCCTGAGCTGCGGTGTATCAGCAGATGCTGCCTATCCCGGGTGTACAGGTCAGATCCTAAACTGGGGGAACTGTACTCAATCATCAGAACCAGTCAGCTAATTATTCTGCAGCAGCTCTATGTTGAGTCAGTTTATAAATACGTTTTCCTTAATTTTTCAAAAGCAAAAAAGAAATTGCACAGTCATTTTACAGAGTATTTCACAGCTTCTTCAATAGACAAATTGAAATGCATTGTGCTGGAAGAAACATAATAATTTAACTATATATAATGTAATATGTCAGGCAACCTAGACATTTTTCCAATCTCAATTAACATTAAAAACAAACAAACAAACAAAAAGAAGAATAGCTACAAATAATGGCATTTTAATTTTATTTGCTCCCTAAAAAAACTGAAAGTGTATATCTTAATGTGTGATAGCTCCAAAGTTTCATAAACTAAGCATATACTTATAAGCAGTATAGCAAAGGAACAAAATATTTACTTGAGATCAGGATGGAATTTTTCAGTGGCATTTAACATTGTAGGAACTTTGCTCCCTAGGAAATCAATGGGAGATAGATTATTCTGAATTTTAAAAAATTAAAAATTATTCTGAATTTAAAAGATAAAAAAAACTAAATGCAGGAAAGTTCAGAACATTTCATCTTCACTTCTTCAATGTATGCTTCTACATTCTGATATAAAGACTTTTCAGTAATAAAAGGAAAATGAAACCAAATTTGCATGGAAGACAATTCACTCTGGAACTAAAAAAGGGAGTATTTAATCAGAAATCAAAAAGGTTTTAAATTGAAAGAAAAGTAATCATGTCACATCACTGACATCAAGATCATCACAGTGCTGATTTTGTTGATGACATCTATAATGTATTTTTGACATTTTGAGTGACAGATGCCACCATCATAGGAAATTAAACACACCTGGCCATCAGTTTCCTGTAGGCAAAATGCACTTTAAATCTGAAGAGTACAGTACCTGTGCAATAATTACTGAACACTGGAATCTGAAATGTTCTTACAGACACCTGGAACAGAAAAAGTTTATGAATTTAACACTGCCTTGCCAAGAGAATATTTCACCAGGACAGATGTTGTTCTGGTAATGCTGATTATTTCCCCTGCTTATCAACCTACCTGCATTCATTACTTTTAAAGGACGATACATGTCATGACAGCTTTGGATAATTTCATGGACATGCACACTATATTGCACTTACCAAAGTTTCACATGCACCCTCAATCTATTCCAAGCACAACTGAATTATTGATCCAAAATAAAATTATACATACTTGAAAAGATTCCAACTTGGAAGAATCATCATTTATAAATCTAATTTTGTACATGACCAATATAGGCACAAGTTTCCAAAACAGTAACATTATTTTTCTTCAAAACTGCAGTATGTTCAATACATTTTTTTTAAATGTTGAGACACACATGCAATCTATTTTAAATGTCATCACTTTGTTTCTTATTTAACTATCATTTCATATGGCTTCCTCAGTAAGTAAATTATTACCTCAACTGATATAGGTATCATCTAACCCCATGCACTTTTGACTTATGATAAAATTGTACCACTTGCCAACACAGGAATCAGTAAAACTACTTTTAAAAATACAAAAGGCTCCTTTGAAATAATCCATTTAAATTTTTAATACAAATTTCAGATCATTCAAGCCCTTCCCTAACAAAAAGTAACAGACTCATATTACCAGGTGCTAAGGTACCACAAGGTCTTACAAAATTTGCATTATGATTCTGCCTCCACCCTTCTTTTCCCATTTTCTTTCAAGTTGAAGGGCATGTGATACTCAAAGAAATAATCTGCTTACCCTGTAGTAAAGCTGTTACTAAAAAGATATTATCCAAATGCAGACACCTCAGCCTCTCGTGCTTTCTTGGCAGACAGACACAGATTTATGCACGTGTTTATATGTAAAATATACATGTGCACACAAATACAGCTTTAAGGAGCTTGGCTAGTGCAGGATATGCAGTGCAACATTGTCATACACAGGGATGCCATCAGATTAAACCAAAACCAACTTAAAATCCAGACTTTTCCTGCTTCTAAATTCCAAAAGGAATCACACAGGATACAAACACATAACTGATTTTGCTCAACTGTTGTCATATTTGCTAGTGAAAACCAAAGAATTTTCACTGAAACCATTCTCTAATTCAGATTAATTTTTTTACTTGAATTTTCCTGATGAAAATGTTTCAAGACATCCTTGTCTCCTTTTTATTCTTAGAAAAATGATTGTAACTTCAACCTTTATGCAGTACTTGCTCTTCTCCAAGGGAAAATAAATCATGATATGATATGACATGAAAATGATGAATGATAATGACTGACAAACCCAGCAGCCTTAGATGCATGTCAAAGTTTAAATCTTGACCAAGTTCAGCCACAAGAACTGAAATCCACTATTTGATAGCTAAGAGAAAAGGAAAAACTTCACTCACATATGAAACAAATAAAAATTTGATACTGCTCTAACTAAATCAATACTAACAATAGAGTAAGCAGGAAATGAAAAGTTATAGCAGTGATGCTACTCACAGTTACATCTTGAAGTCAAAATGGGAATGTGAGCTGGTAGTGTTAGCTGGGTTACTGATACCCATTTAACCTCTTAAATATAGATGGTTTTCAAGGAATGTATCAGAACCAAGGAATCAAAATTAATTCATATGACAAAACAAAACTGGAATGTGAAAAAGATCAGGTTTTGCCTACCTGTAAATGGTGACTAAAACACCAAAATTACAGGAAGAGCTGGCCATCTCTTTCTAGAGTGCTAAAAATTCACATAAGAGTACATAAAGATGGGCAATATCTGGGGGCTTCCTAAACAGGAAAAAATTCAAATAATCTAGTGGTTGTCCTTGCAAATTATTATAAACAGCTATTTAGAGAGATTACAGGAGCTGACCAGAAGATGATTATTAAATTATTAATGTAAATTATTAATAAATGAGTGATGTATACCTAATTTATTAAGAAGGTATAGGCAATGAGACACACTGAAGAAATTATGCATTTAAGGTTGGTTAGGAATTGTTGCAAAAAAATGCTTTATTCATTCACTTCAAATGTATTCACTTCAAAATTTCAGATCTGTACTCTTTCATAAAAACATGCCCTTTTACATATGCATTTTCCACAGCTAGGTAAATGCAATATAGCCTTTAATGCACAGTAAAGAAAATATCTGTCTTCTCAAATGAGAAGCTGGAGAGAATATAAGACGTTATAAAGCATCTTGATACCAGTAACTTAAATCCCCAAATGACAGTAGAGCATGTCTGCTTAAGAAGAGGAAAGTAAAAAGGTAGACTGTTTCCAACTTTAGCCTGCTTTTGATGTCATATTCACTCCATCTTACTTTGGATGCAGCTTCTGCAGGAATTAACTGCACAGAATGAGTTCTTAGGTCAGAAAAAAAGGTTGAGTACCTTAAATTATGCCTGCTTTTCTTTTTTTCCTCCCTGCTTCACCAAAATGTGTCAGTTGGTATAAAGAGAGACATTATCTCTCCCTATACATGTATCACTCATATCTTTAAACAATCACAGCTGCAACATCATCAAGAAGCAGTTTTCTGCTAAGGATCATTGAGTTGTTTTAGGACAGTAAAAAGAGGCCTGAACATATTATAAAATCCACTGTCAATAACAAATATTTCCTGAACATCTAATCAATTAAAGACAACAGAGATCTTACAGCCTTTTATATTTTACAAAACACTGTAGGACCAAAAAACCATAAAATTCTACAATGACAGTTCCATGCATTCATAATAATGTCCAGTTATGATAATCTCTGTCTTACCTGGGCATCCTGTTTAAATTTCTGAAGAACAGGCTATCCTTTTTCCTGGTCCATACTCACACATAAAAAACCCAAAAAAAAATTCATGAGTCAAAATTTTAGTTTCAATCCAACAGCAACTGAAGTAACAGAAAGAATGCCTTTGAAGTAAATAACATTTGGTTCTTTGATTTTAACCTCAATCTGGATTGATTTATTAACTGTAAGTAATGATCAAGTCCTAGCTGCCAAATATCCATTCTTGTCCTCTATCCTTCTTGGTATATTTTGTCAGTACCTTTGTGACGAAGAACTCCAAATGTGTTTATCAACACTTACAGAACAAAATTTGGCACTATTAGGGAACCCCTTCTGTTGGAAATTCTTTTTTTAATCTCAGTGAAAATACCATTTCTCAACATGATTCATCAGACAGCAGAGCTCCTCAGGGTACACACACACAGAGAATTTGTCATGAGGCCTACATGTGCATTACTTAGTGGTATAATATGGCTGCTGTGTGTTAAATCAAAAATCCTCAAATAATTTTAATCCTTTTATCACTTTCTTGTATTTAACTCTTATCTCTTCTCAAATTGCTCAAAAGTAAATTTTCTAGGACAAAGATCATCTTATTCCAGTGTGGTTACAGTATCTGGAACAGTGAGTGTTAAGCACTTGAGAAGAATTTCTGGCTATGGCCCTGAAAAACAATAATCATTCTTTTTACCTGTAAAATTCTCCAATATCAGTATAGCCACATATTTTTTATAATTTATCACACGCACACACATTTCTTTTTTTCCCAAAAAGCTCAAATGAATCACTGTTGCTAGTAATAGCATTAAAACCATTCTAGCTCAGAGGTAATCGTGCATCTGAAGCACTGTGTATTTAAAATACTTGAAATGCAATTGGGAGATGAAATTTGTTCATCCAATTTCCGACTGCGCAGAGAAGAAATTTAGCAAAATCGTAGATGGTGTTTGAAGGGCCATGGCTGAAATGAATAGGAAGCAAACCCTGCCCAGTAAAGAGCATTATCAGGAATAGAGAGCAGCCTGTGACACGTATATAATTAGAGAAATTGGAGGCTTTGCCCATGAGACCATGTGTTCCCCAGCAAATCCTATTTCCTTCACTCTCCCTTTCATGGATATGTGTAAATCATAAAAGTCTGTGTGTTTTCCTTACATATAACGTATCAGTTTCTTTTTTTCTTTTCCAATATTGGTGTTAATTGAATTCACCAAATAGGTAGCAAAAAAGAATCATAGCTCACATCTTTTCAGACCAACTGAGCTGCAAGTCAGAAACCATGTAAGGAGACCAAAAGACCAATTTTACATCTTGCAGGTATCTTACATGATGGCTCATTTCCCCCCGTAAATATAAGGCATTAGTTTTTTTTTTAAATCTTTTTTCCTTGTTAAAAAGGTATAAATAAAACTGACAACAAAAAATGTCTGATGTAGAAGTCCAAATCAAAAGGAGGAAGAAATTAATTTACCAACTTCCAAATTTAAAAAAAAGTCTGTTGGTTCTACTTCAACGTCAGGAAGCGAACATCAAATAAACCAAGTTTAAAATAAAATTCTAAAAATAATTCTGGAAATATTAGGGCTGTCACTGGCATGGCACAGAGCTTAGCTCTATTACCTATGAAGCACAACAGTAACCTCAAACATACGTAACAGAAGCAAGGAAGCAATCACTCTAAAAAAGACTTCTGTATGATAGGGAAAAACAAATTAGGCCTGAGTTTCCATAGTGATACAGCAACAAAAGGCTGCTGCAATTTCCAGCTGTCTACAGTGAGGCAGTAACAGAGCAAAGGGACTCAAGCCCCTTCTCTGTAAATTTGGATTAGCATACTCAGAATTATCCATTAAATTTTAGTTCCGCACTATAAAGAAAACATTGAAGGAACTGGAAGAGGAATAATAATAATAAAAAAAAAGAAGTTCTGTAAGAAGCAAAATTACTAAATGCTATGGATTTGGATTTCATGGTTGGATTCTCTGGTATCTTAAAAATGCAAATTCCAATGAGTACTTTCTCCTATTCATCTCCTCTGTGGATTCTCTGATGTTTAATAAGAAATGATCTCATACTATAGCCTGTCTGCCAGTGGGAACACTAATGGGTCTCTTGCCCATCTGGCAGCCTGTTTTCCCAAAACTTACAGGAATTCCTGTCCAGTGGTGCTGAAACTGGCCAAGAGTTAAGAAGCTATTGAAGGAGAAAAGAGAGGAGAGGGATCAGCAGCCATACAAACACCTAGGCTAGCAAGTAGACAGTGTGATCATATAAGCTTTACTTCCTTGGGAAACTGGGCTAATTATCAAAGGACTGAAAGATTCACTTATGATGAAAGTCCAAAGGCCACAAAGCGGAAAATTACTCAAAAGGTAAAGTGGTCTATTGGATATAGAGCTGAAAGACCCAAACATGATAGCTAGGTTGACACACAAATGATGAGGAATGTTATAATTCACAGAAATATAAATGTTATTCAGGGATGATGATGATTTATTTGTACCAAGAGGAGTTATTACTAAGCAGAATGGCTACTGGGAATTGTGGGATTAAATAAAGGAAAGCTTTAGGCTAAAAATCAAGCAACACTGTAAGTGAGAGGAGTTTATAAAACAGTTTTGAGACATAGGAAATGGAAGATCCATGACTTAGGAAAATTAAAACCAGAAGAATGCAAAGAACCTGTTTTCTTATAGAATAATGCATGGATGGTAAGATTAGCTGGAATATATAATTGGTCTTTCTTTTCATTTATCAGTAGATTAATAACACAAAATACTGCACTAATAGGTAATATAAAAACAAAAGTAGCTACTCTTTGTGAGTCCTTATCCAAAAGGCTGAAACCAGACCTAATATATATAAATGTATAGATGTGCCTTCTTCACACATTACTTAAATGATATATCAAAAATAAATACAATATTATCCAGGTAATGATTTATAGAGAGCTATTAAAATATCTACTTTTACACATAATGTGATCAAAGGTCCTCTGTATTTGTATTAGTGCAACATTTTGAAGCAATCCTGAATAGTTTGGGCTTCCTTGTTACTGTTTTCTAGTAAAACATAAAATAATCAAAATGCAGAAAACAAATTACATTACACAGTGTGTTTGATGTAGCAACTTCTAACTTTCATTTAATATAGCTGAGCTGCAATGACTAATGCTGCCCATGGCCTGTAGTACAAAGACCTAAAAAAGGTTCCAGACTAGATTACGTCCAGGCAGGTCTCATTTTAACGGAAATTGGAGAGATGAGAAAAAGATTATAGGAGCACACATTATAAAAACAGACCTCACAAGTCAAACTTAATAGTGGAACCATTCTCTTTCATGTAGACAACCATGAAAACAAATATCCTGTAAGCACTAGATATATATTGTATCTTTCTACCTGATCTCTTTGCCTCCTTGAGACACATTCCCATTCATCTCATGACTATATAATTTGATCATAGTTGAGTAAGGCACAGCAGGGGAAAGGGTCTGCTGATAAAGTATCGGGCTCCAGGACGATAGATAAACAATTTCATGATTTCCAGTTGTAACAGGAATGATACAGTGCTGGATATTAAGATATTAGTCTCGTAGGAATACAACTATCAAGTTTCTGCAGTTTTTGCTCTTACTAAATATGCTTTATTTCCATTAAGTAAAAATGACAGACTGATTATGATAAACTAAGGCAGGCCACCAGAACAAAATCCACAGCGCATGTGAAAAGTGAAATGAATTTTTTTTATTATTATTTTTCAATGTGAAAATTAGTATATAACCTTAGTAAGTGAAAAAATAGAGCACGGAACTTTCTCAAGGGGCATCTTTACTGCAAAAAACATTATTTAAAAGTAAGTGAAACAGTTGCCTATCAATTTGCTTCACATTTAAACCTCCTCTTTCACAAGGGACATGTTGGCAAGCAACTCCTCTGCTACAAGCCACTAGGGAAATGCCTGTTTGCAAAGCTACCCCATTGTTCTACAGGTATTAAATGAAGGCTTAAGTGATAATATTTGAACAGCTATGATGGGTTTCTTTTTCCTATACTAACACACATATTTAGTTAGAATGCAAAAGCACAAATACATGACAGCCACTATTAATTCCAGTTCTGCTAGTTGGCAAAAATTATACTGTCTTTGCAATTACCTCCTGTCTTGGATAGCTGAAAGACGTGGTCATACCCACTCCTGCTGATACCTGCTTTTGTTTATAAAAAAGTCAAAGAACAAAGAGACATTTTAAAAAAAATTTTAGTTGCAAACCTGGGGTGTCATATTTTTTGTTAAAGAAAACATATACTGGAGTAAGCAATTTTTGAAGCTATCATGCCATGTAATTTATTATCACTTACCTGGGATTCCTTCACGTTTTCCACAGTGAAGTTGAACCAGACTCGGAAGCGTGGGTTGCAGGTGTCTGGCCTGATGAAGAGGTCATACTCAAACTCTGTGATGTGGTCCACCCGGCCAAGGTTCCCTACAAGAACAGAGGAAACAGGATGTGTTTTAATGAATGCCTGATCAACTCTCCAGGAACAACACTGAGAAAAGTTTTTAAAACTTCTACCTCCATTGGTTAAAATTCACAAGTAAAATAGGCCTTACAACAGTTCAGAATTATTTTTAAAGGCTTCCTTGTGGTCATAAAATAAAATATGTAGCAGTAAGCTATATGCACATGAATACACCAAAAAGAAGACATCACAGATTTTTATTATTCAATCAAATTGACCTTTTGTCTCCTCTTATCTGAATATTCTAATTATGTGTTCTAACATCCTTTTAATTGTTTCCTTTTTTATTGTTTCACTTTTCTAATGATGTCTCTGCATGTCTTTTAGTCCCCACCTGTTAGGATTTTTTTTTCTTTCCAACTGTTGCTCATGTTCAAGTCCCTGTAACATTAAAGAGGCCCCAGATTTCTGCCTGGCCCCTCTGGCTGTTGCTCTAAGCATTCCTCTCTCCCCACAGATGGTCCAGCCTTCATCTCTTCCATGATTCAAAAACCATCTCAATCCTTTTCCTTCACCATTTACAGCCACTATCACCTCCTTCCAAAGACACAAATGAGATTTTGCTTCAGCTTGTTCCCAGTGAATTTCATGGAATAGTATTTTTAAATATAGTCAGAGCTACATTGTCCCCTATGGCATTATTCAGCAGGCAACCACACCAGCTATAGAAATGACGTTCAGCACTGGAAAAACCCACTAAGTGCTTTTAAATTGCTAAAATGGCATTTTTCCTTTGAAGTGTGCCAAGATTTTTAGAGACAGGGTTTAGACTGTCCATTTCATTTATATACTACAAAAATAAGACTTTACATTTTCCTGATCCAATCCAAAACTCATCTCATCTTCTAAGACAGGGCCATGTTTTAGCTCACATGCTAAATTACATTCCTTGTTAAAAGGGAGCACTGAAAAGCTGGGTTTATGGTTTCAAATATATTTCAGGGGTTAGATATATCTTTTTGGGTTGGAAATATACTGTTGGGTTCTAATGTGTATTTATAAGGTTATTTGAGCTAAATTATTCCCTCTTCAGCAAGTCCCACTGCAGTCAATAGGACTGTTCTCTGGCAACACATTGCTCAATACCAGCATGAGCAGCAAAATTCAGATGATCTGCTACCCTAGGCTGGAAAAGAAGAGGGGAAAAGACATTTTTAATTCTGTTTATCAATACAGTTCCAGGATTTCTACCTTATCCTAAATTGTTTCTGGCTTTACTAATGGAACATGTTTAATCTTCTCTGTTTTTAATGTTATCCTCTACTTTCCTACCTACATCCTTTTTTTCAGAAGAAAATTCTCTCCACTGCTTCCCTCTGCAGAGACCTGCTCCACGCTCTCAATCTGTTCCTGAGGGCTCGCCTCAAGGAGACACTTGGCATTAGAAATATTTGAAAAAACAGCTCTATTGCAAAGCCAGAATGCCTCTGCCAAACACAAATAATGTCACTTGCCATGGCGGGTGTCTGTGCCCAGGTGCCGGCAGTGGGGCTGCAGGCCTGGCTCTTGGAGAGGCTGCGCTGCCCCTGCCCCTTCCAGCCTGTTCTGACACTCCCAGATGGCTCCAGAATGGCCTCACCCATGGCACAGCCCAGCCCCTCAGCCCAGGCAGTGAAAATGTGTCCAGGAAAGGGCAAAATCCTGTACAGGCAGAGGGGCGAGGGAGCCTGAGGAGAAGCGAGGAGTGAGGAGGAGCAGGGAAGGGGGTGCTCTGTAGGCCAGGACAGAGAGCCCTGTGTCCTGTGGGGAGAGGCTGGAGCAGGCTGGTGTCTCCTGGAGGAGCACTGACCCACAGAGGACTCAGGCTGGGGCAGGTTGGTGTCTCCTGGAGGAGCAGTGACACACAAAGGACCCAGGCTGGAGCAGGTTGGTGTCTCCTGGAGGAGCAGTGGCCCACAGAGGACCCAGGCTGGAGCAGGTGCTCCTGACAGGACTGCAGCCCTGGGAAGGGAGAAGGCCCAGGGTAGAGCAGGGGAGCAAGGAAGGTTTGGCTCTCACCCCTTTGTGGAGCACAGCTCTTTGTGAGGGGAAGATGATCCTGGGAAACAGGGAATGGCAGGGAGAAGGCATTGGTTTAATTTCTCTTTGATTTTTACTATGCAAATCTATTTTAACTGGCAATAAATGAGTCTCCCCAGAGCAGAGCGTTTTGCCTGTGCAGGCCATTGGTGAGTGCCCTCCCTGTCTGCACCTCAACCCAGGAGCTTTTTCATCTCATTTTCACCTCTGTCCTGGTAAGGAGTGGGGGTGAGAGAGCACTGGGTGAGCAAAGCCAACCCACCACAGCTCTTGGCTTCAGCTGGAGTCCCTGACACATCTAAGTGCATATTCTGCCACAGGGGTCAGACCCATCCCTTATTGACAACTGAACTCAAATCTGAACATAAATGACAATTTCCTACAGATTATTATCGAAAATAAATAAGAATGGTAAAGCCAAGCTATTCCGTTGTAATACTTTTAATTAAGTGACTTTGTTTTGCTTTATTTTTCATTAAATGTCATGCATAAATGACATAGCTGGGATAATAGTCCTTGGATATTTCAGGATTTAGGTAGTCCAAGGTATTCATCCCGAAAGTTTAGATTCCAGTTGCATCACAGGTCACAGATTTAGATCTTTCTGTACAAAGTTTGGTTTGTGAATTCACTTCAGCCTGAGCTGTGCATGTGATCTTGGCAGATTCTCTAGGGTTAAGGCAGCAGGCTGCATGAACACAGATGGTGGGCTAGGTCCATCTTGTCAACTAATAAACTAATATACATGCCTCCCAGCAATCCCAGCAGTTCCAGATATGGATTAAGTTATCTGCAGCACAGAGCAGAGGTGCAAATTTTGATAGAATTACTCCCAAAGAAGGACACAGAAGCAATTAAATCCATGCTTAAAGTTCAAAGACCATTAAAAACTTGTACTGCAAGGCATAAGAAACTAAAAGATTATTAAGTGAATAATTAAAACAGAGCAAAATGAGACCTTGATTTTGACCTTTTGCACATTTCAATTTCTTTTTCAACATCAAGCTAACCTGAACTGGATGGGGAACAGATGACCCACTCAGAACTGCTTTACAGGGTGCTCAGGTTCCCTAAACTAGCACTGGAGAATTGTACTGATGTCAGGGAAATCATGGATGGTGAAGAGCTGGTGTGCTGAAGCTACTGCCATCCAGTCTGCTCTGGAAAACCCATCTCAAATCCAGCAGAGCCCTTAAAAGGTAATCATCTGTGTGTTTGATTCCTCAGGAACCTCAACATGGTTTTCTCTCTTGATTTGAATACTCCCTTCCCTCCCAATGCACTATTTTTTTCCTTTTGTGAGTTTATTGTTTTATTATTAGTTTTTGCCTCTTGCCAGGCACGCATCAGCTGCCATTGTCACCTGCAGCCCTCTGCAGTTTGGTGTCATTTGGACATTTCATTAGCCCACTATTTCTTCTCTGTCTTCCAGATGCTATAGAGGCTGGACTGAGCACTAATGCCTCCGGTAACTAATTCAACAAGTTCCTCGTGCTCAATAGACTATTGTTTGTAATATCACAGCCTTTGCTCACAATCTGTCAGCCTAATTTCAGCCCACATAGCAATGTCATTAAACAAGACAGCAGTTTTGGTACAAAGAAGCCAAAAACTGTAGGAACAAAACACCTCCTCACTTTAAGAGATGCTTTGTGGAAAACTGATAATGCCACTGAAAAACATTTCTTGGTGTCCAAGCAAGGATTTAAACTTCCCAATGTTAATCTCATAAAAAAACTGCACAGTTTTTTGTCCTGCCTTCAGAGTGCTGCAATCATAGGAAATGCATTTATACTAATGGATGAGAATTATATTCCGATACCACAGGTCCCATAGTGGCATGCATTAGAAACTATGGAACAGGAATTAAAACATCATTTACAGCATTCCATTTAGATATTAAGCCATTTTAACATTTTAATGCTGAAAATAAACAATTTTTTTCTTAAGTGCAAACCACCTCTAAACTGATTTTTTTTAAATAAATTTTAATTCCATATTTTTTTCCTTGCCTTTTTGCTAAATATATAGCAAGAGAGAAAACAATTTAATAAGTGAGTAGACAGCAAGTTCCTCCTGTGCCCCAGGAATTTCTGTGCAATTCCACAATGCATACAATGTACTTTGCAGTACCTGCAGCCAACAGTTTCTGTGCTGAAATTGTGACAAACGTAAGAGAAAGCCAGATAGCACCAATTTTGTGTAATATACCTACCAACAGTTTTCAGTCATGATACAACTACTGTATGACCCTTCATGTGCATGGTTCTTATTCTGTGTACATTGCTAGTTTGGTCACTTGTGATATCAGTAAGAGTCTGTTCACAACCTCATTGGTTAAGTATATTCTTCTAAAATCAGAGAAAAAGTCTCATACTACTGAAACACCAGGTTTGCTTTGCTTCACTTTGAGTTCATGCCCATGTGAACTCATCACCACTCCATTCCATAACTACAGAAGTTGTATATATGAGAGTATACAGCATTCTCCAAAGCCTCATCACTCCATATCTTGTGATTAGCACTATATTTGGGGGCTAACACTATAAAACACAAGATACTAATATTATTTAAGGTACATGTATGATTAATGAACTGATTGAGTAATGTGACCTGCAAGGGGAAAAAAAAACCCAACAACATTATGAGCAATAAAATCTGAAGTGCTTGACATTCTAAGACAATTCTTGTTTAACTTTTTTTTAATAACTTGGGTGCACATCTGTATGTCAAATTACTTTCTGAGTATATCTTAAAAGGAAAACAAGTAATTTATTAGGGTAGCCAGAATTTTGCAAAACATTTGGGATTTTCTCTCATATGCATTCTGAAATTAGTTGCGGGGATTTTTTTCTATTATTATTTTACTTTACAGAAATATTAGCACAGATCTTTTTAAACTGATGGGAACACGTGAACAAATCAAATTTCCAAATGCCTATAAACTGACTTTCACTTAGCCTTGGGGTTTGTTTTTAAGACACGCTCAATTTTCAGTCACAGTTCTGTTCAATACTCTTAGCATACTGAGAAAAGAGGAGACATACTTTCCTTTAATCATTCAAGCTGAAATTCTTAATTATATTTGCTTAAATTACTTCACAGAGTAATGTTTAGTGCAATGCTCTCAAAATGTGAATAGTGAAAGGGGTCAATAGCATGTTTCAAGTTTCTTTAAAAGTCAGAAAAAAGCCGAATGATACTATTTTATTAATCATGCAACACACACTTAGTCCTCATAAAATATTAATGTTATTGCTTCCTACATCAATAAAAAGTGTACTTTACACAAAGAAAGAAAACCTGCTGAAGAAAGTGCTAGCTAAAGTTACTAAACATTCTAACAATTATCATAAAAATGCTAGAAAAGGAAATATAGATATGTTAAGCAATCCTAAAATCTTCTTAAACCACACATTGTGCTTGCCTACAGAGAATTTTTAAGATGAAAAATAGACCTTGAGGGTCTTAGACAAGCCTGAGGCAATATAAAGAAAAAGGTCAAACACTCTGCTAAAAAGGACTGTTATCTTCAGAACAACAACTTATCAGCCAGCTTGCAGCCCTGCTTATTTACAGTTATTGGTCCCAGAGGAAGTGCACTTCAGCGCAGGGCGCGATTACTTTGTAATGAGTTTGCCAGAAATGGTAAAGGAAACTAATTTGTAACAATGTGCTGTTCCCGGCACATGAACTTTCTCAGACACTTTTTTTTTTGTCCAGCCATGAATAACTAACTTCAGCCTCCCTAATAAGCAGTGAAAACAGAAGCGCACTAAACCCGACTGAGTCGCGAGCATAAATGTGCTGAAATATCAGTGATTATCCCTCTCAGCTGTCCATTACAGTACTCATGATGACCACCAATTCCCCTGTGGTGGTTATATAGAATGCAGGTTTCAGGGGGTGGATTTGCACATGAAAATTAACACCATTTGGAAGAAAATAGCCTGCACCTGTCACAGATTAGCAACAAAAGGTCAAATGCCTCCTTTTACACCTAGAGCACTTGCATATTGTATGTCTTGCTTATAGGAGCCTAATTCTAGTTTCTTAATTCAGAAAAGTGAGCACCATGGTGAACTGAGGAGAAAAAAAGAATTAAATCTTGGCTAAAAGCTATCAATAAATCTATTGATCAAGATACATATGAATGGAAGTAGCTGAGGCAATCTCTGTCTCTAAAAGAGGTAGTTTTTCAAAAGAGAATTACACAAAGTGCTCTTCTGCTTTTGTCAATATGCTGCCAGGTTTTGAAATGCTATTTTTCATGCACACAATAAAAATCTTGACAAGTAAGCAATAGAAAATCACTAATACACTTGCAGCTGCATTTCAATCTATACAAATTCTTTAAACAAAAACAACCAAGGAACAGATTGGAATATACATCATTTTCACCAGCTGAACCTGGGATCAAGTCCAAGATAGCCATACAGTATTAATCTATATTTCATGCAACTCCATATTTCCCAAAATAAGTAAAATGTTGAATATGGAAAAAGTGTATGAAATTCATCCTTACAGATCATAAAACACATTGAGATGATAATGCAAAGAAATTTTATTGATATGTTCTAAATGGAACAGGAACTACAGGGACTGAGATCTGTAAAAACTCTCTAGTGAAAGATTAGGTATCTTCTGAAGGGAGTGCATCTAAGAATATCAGATGGAAATTCCCACTTGCTTTATGGTCTTTGCCTGTGAAAAGAATTCATAAAAAATAGTTTGGCAATAAGTCCTAAAGAACTTCTAAATAGTATTTGATTTCTAAATAGGAAAAAAAAATCTAATGAAATTGGGGTGATCTCTGAAAACCCCTGACAGTTTTTGCATCATCTCCTAGATTCGTGCCCAGAGCATATGTCAGCTCAAGATACCTGAAACCACAAAGCACGATTTGAAAAAATAAGACAATATCATAAAAACCACATATACAACACCTGTAAATTATAGTTTAAATTATTAAAATTGCACATATCAAGCTCTGCAACACAAAATACTATCTTCACTACCACAGTTAATTCAATGTTCTGCAGAAAATCTCTCGGTACTCTTCACCAATATAGCATTCTTTTAAAAACCTGATGTTTCAGTTGAAACCAAAGCAATGCTCGTGACTCCATTTTTGGTCAAAATCCAGATTTCCTTTGAAAAATGGTCAAGAATATCAGATATGCAAAGCATTTCAAAAGTACGTGGCTTGAAAAGCTGGATGCTTCAAACTTGAAGTCGCTTTTCTATCTTCCCTCCTCAGTTAAGTAAGTTGAAATTGTTGTTTCTGTAATGTTTTAAGTTTTTATCAATAGTGACATCCAAATAGCGGTAGATCAGTAGTTTTTGTGAAAAAGATTGCATGGGAACAATGACTTAGGTTTTAGCAGCAGCTAAGGTAAAAGGCCAAGTTCCATCTCTGCAAAGGGTAGATCAGGATGTAGAGCTCACAGAGGCTGAGAAACGCTGATTGAGCTTTTATTGTAAGCAGACCATGTGATAAAATCTAATTCTGACTGAGAGCACAGGAAAATTCTAGCTTCACACTTTTCTTGTTTATCTATGTAAACTGCATTAAAATAAAATGTATTGATTTGGTTTGGGGGGAGTATATAAGTTATGGATCTCTACTGGTTTATTTGTTTCTTTTGGTGTTGATCTTAATTCATAACAGTGAGAGCCTGAGCTGATTTTCCACACCTTTTCAGGATCACAGTCAGAGTTCCACTCTCTCCAATACTTTTCCTCCCAAGTGACACAAGTAAGGTGCACTGGATCCATTTCCTGGGGGCATTCGGCCCATAGGCCCTGGTAACGCAGTTATTGCTTCTCAGTGGTCCCAAACAAGTGTAATGAATAAATCTTTAATTCCTTTGTATTGAATTAAATTGCAGAAATATTAATGATGTGTGGCCTAGACTAAAACACCCACAGGAGTTTTATAAATTAAAACTTTTATCTGAATTAGAGTAGGAGGCAGAATTGTCTTCCACACAGAAAATTAAGGGAATTCAAAACCTTTAAGAAAGAAGGACTGGTTGAAAAAGGAGACAATCAAAATCAATCTTAAATATATTCATTGAATATAAAAGAAGGAAGGGTGAGGTGGCCAGTGCCATGATTTATTTTACTAAAAACAGTTACAAAAAGATTCTCATATTCTAGGAGTCCAGGCAGTGCTGCCAATGGATAGATTTAGGATGAATTCTTCCTTTCAGAAAAGTACTTTTCTTGGTCACAGGTGTTTGAATGATGTCTGGGCAAAGGGGAGGGGGGACTAGAGGGATTAAAATATATTAAGTAGGCTTGAGGTTCCTCCTGCAATGAGGATACAGTTACAGAGATTTCACATTATAAATAACTGTAAAGTTCTAGCATGTGTTAATCCCAAAGGCCACCTACTGACATCACTTGCAACTTTCTTTTATAGTCCAGAAGAATAAACAATGCAATTTAGAAAGACAACACAAGCAGCTAGAACTGGAATATTTTCTGTCTTTTTATGTTCATTAAGTAGAGCAGTCTTATTGGTGATGCCAGTTTAGAGCACAGTAAAAAACAGCAACAAGTATTCCTGAATATTTAGTGATCATGATTGCTCAACAACTACTATGAACAAAATAGCATAATATACAAGTAACAGATATCCCAAAATATTGCAAAGACCATTGTGTAAACAGCAGGCTCACATATGTATTAAGAAATTATACAATACAATCTTGCTGAAAGAACTCAATAGTTTTGATCAAATGAGATTGATATTTAATCATTTGCAGCCAAGGAGCCTTATTTCAAAATTGCCCTTTTCAATAAAAACTAATGCTTTCAGTTAAAGGACCTAGAAAACCTGGTGCTGCAAAGAATAAAATGTCAATGTTCACCGAGTAGGGAAATTGTAAAGGATTAATAAAATGGAGTCAGGCTCTTGACTCCTTCTCCTACATCTGTGAGAGTCTTACAAATTACAGAAATATCATCAGAGCCCAAGACTGCAGGAAAAATGCTCCAAAAAGTCACAAAATCATGTAAACACACCAACTGGCAGTGGTAAAGCAGCAACTTAGTAGGGAGTGTCAAGAGTGCTTAAAAATCAGAGGCCTGTGCCCTAAGATGGCCATCACACACCCACTACACCAAATCCACCAAATCCCCAGAAAAACAGATTTCTCGGCTCCCTCTTTATCAACTCCCCAAAGGCCTCCAATGACAGATGGGCAGTTCTTTATCCACGGCAGTGAACCTTTGTTAAAGGAAAATCAGAATACAAAGAGGTTTTGCATTAGAGTCACGAAACTCAGCTTTCTTTAACAAAGCGTGCGCTCCCAAAATGAGTCTCTCACGGCTGTGCTTGTACCACATCTTTCAGAGCACAGCTCTTAAAGGAAAAGCATTTGGGGAAATTTCTGTTTGGAAGTCACTTAGCATATAATGGGTGCTATCCTAAATAAATAATTAATGAGTTAATAAATAAATTATAACAACGTCTGCAGCCTTAACCACGGAAGCAACCACCAGCCAGGGCAGATGAGGGAGTAGGAACTGCAGTACCTCAGTGGGATGTACCATCACTGGTGTGTCACAGACAGAAACATGTTCCAAATACTGACTCCTTAGGGCCTGATGCTCAGTGCACACTACTGAAATCTGTTGCTCTCTACAGCCTCTGGTGTAAAACATTCTCATATGTACCTGCTGCCTAACAGCACAAGTGTGCAAGAAAAAGTACTAAAAATGGTTTAAAAAAATTTAAAGCTGCATATTCGTTATTCTTTCGTATATCACAGCAGTGCTACTTATGTAATGCTTCCTACTCAATATATTCATCATTTTGCAAAGACCCTGAGAATTCTTGTAATGCAAAAGACAAGGAAGTTCTTTCATCCTACAAGAGAGGATATTCCTGTTGATTTCTTACTGCACAGTAATGCTGTAATTCTGCATTTGGCCTAGTTTGGTACCTTATACACAGAATCACCATTTTTCCAAGGGAATCCTTCCGAAGTATAACTACACACTGACACTTGAATAAAAATTAATACATGGAGACCTTAATCAGAGACCTACAGTTACATTATATTTTCAAGGACCTCTCAAAAGTCACCAGAGCTGTAAATAAAATCAGATTTTTTTATTAAAGAGTATTAATGGAAAGGTTCCAGGTATTGCCTTATAAAAGAATCTTGCTTTTTGAGATGGATCCTGGATAAGAACCTTCTTTAACTAATAAATTACTGGGTTTATAGATGAAACTTTATCTTATTTAAAAAATCCTTGGAAAAAGGTACTGCAAGGATAGACTTTCCACACTAATACTGAATGTGAATAGCATCTGCCCTACATACAGCTTTTGTGGAAGAAACAGTCGTATTTTAGTTTATTATAAAACTGAATTTGATTCTCTATGCCATTATCAATCTAGTCACAAAAACAGTTTGGGGGCTAGAAATGTTATTCTCATTCAATACATTAATCCCATCATTTCATTGCCTAAAAGTGGTATCTTACCATATAATCTCCATGATAAAATTTACAGATAGACTTTCCTGCAGTCTGGGTACATTTTTAGCCATTTCATCAGATTAGACTGATACACAACTTTTCTGCTCATCTCCTCCTCCTCCTCTGTAGCTCCTGCTCTGACATTCTTCTGTAGAACGAGGTGATTTTCTCTTTATTATACAGCATTTTGATCCTTCTGTAGGTAATGGAACTTGCTCCTGTATTTTCACTTCTACAATTTTCTGACTCCTGTGTCTTGCTATTTTCCTTTCCTCCAGACACCAGCCTGTTCTGGAAGTCCCCCTAGACTTTCAGATTTACCAATATTTATTAAATGCCAATACTGCTCAAAACATAACTACATTATATTGCTTTGTTTTTATGATGCTGCTAGAATTTATACAGGTCTTTGTAACTGTACTCACATGGATGTAACAGAAAACTGCTTCCCCTCATTTATCTTTGTTTAGCTAAAGCTTAAATTAGACCTTAAAGAACTATCTAGTTGATGTTATTTTTTCAATCAGAAGTGATAATTTAAATATTGACATTTTAGATGGCACCAACATGCTTTTGATTTCTGCTATGGTTACAATGGTTTTTTATATCTGAATGTCTGTCTTAATTTTGTTGGGGTTTTGGTGTTTTGTTGGATTTTTTTAATATTTTGCTGAATCCAGAAGCGTTTCCTTTTATTTCAAAGTATTTCTATGTTTGTAGTAAATTAAACATTAATCTTTCTCTGCAAATGTCAAGTGATATTTAAATGTTTTTCTGGCAGATAAATGATTATTAATATTAATGCAGTAAAATCACAGCTCTTTGTCCTTTCTTTGATATTTAAGAAAAAATTAAGAATGTCAAAATAGTTCTGCAAAAAGAGAATTCATTGGTCTACCATCCACTCTTCATTAGCCTGAGAGGTAAAAAATTACTGATCTTGTGAGACAATGTGTTTATAGAATCAGAAAGGGTTGAAAATGAATTACTCTATCAGTGGTAGAGTGTGTATCACTTCAATGTGAAAATGCCTTGTTAAAGTTCATTTTAATTTAAAGCCCCCTTTTGTCATTCAAAAAGCTTTAGCACAACGAAAGAATCTTTGTCACTTTCATAATTAGCCCCTCTTGCACTAAATGAGAATAAAATCTGATCAGAAGTCCATACAGGCAAGGTCATAAATCAAAGAGAAAAGCTCCACAACAGTCCTGTAAGATGTCCAAAGGCACACACAGCTTGGAATTAAAGCACTGCAGTCAGGATCCACTCCCAGAAACCACAGCACAAAAAAAGCCCCAATAATATCTGTTTGACAGGCTAAATTTATCTCCATATTCTGTAGCCCTATAAACACATTTTGCTGTTTAGATACAAAAGCAATTTCAGCACCAAGGACAATCCAGGAAAGCAAACAGCTGTTAAAGTGCTACTATTGCCATTTGCCAAGCAAAGTCAAATTAATTTAACTTAATGCTCTCGCTTCAAACTGTGGCAAAAAAAAAAAAAAAGAAAAAACCAACAAAAAACGCTATATATGATAATTGACATAAAGTAGGAAAAAAGTTATATTAACAGAAAAAAAACTCCTTAGGAAGTTTGATTTTATACACAGCAGTGAGTATGCAGCCCAGCTCAAATGTAAACTCGATTTTATTCAACTTATTTTCATTTTCAGATGAAAGTAAAAAGACATTTTGAAAGATGTAATGGAATTCTCAACCTTGGAGAGTTATGGAGAGAGTGACAGCACATCACTCTCTCTACTCAGGGATCATGAGAACACCAACAGATATCCAAGCCATCAACATATTATTTTATTCCTCATGTTAACACACAATGAGGATTTCATTGGAAAATGATGCCTAAAACATAGGGAGAGAGAAGGGCAAGGAGAGGGCAAGGTAGGAAGTTGAAGGGAAGACTGCTATAAAGTGGCAGCCAGCAATGAAAACTTGTACTCAACAATAGGTACACCTCTTGTAATTCCATTTAATATGCTAACATTAAATGCTGATCTTAAATTTTAATCCGATGAGAGTACTTTTAAAGTAGCTACATTCATACAAACAGGAACTTTCATGAAAATTCACATTCACATCTATAAAGTATACATATATGTGAAGACATTTGTATTTGTATAGCTCTACCTTCAAACACACTGCTAAGTCCATTAAAATTGTGCAAATCTCCTTTATGAGATTTTGGGTTTTAACAATATTTTCTCTGCAGAACCAAGCTACTTCTGCAATTTTTTGCAGAACCAAGCTATTAATGTCTTGTCTCTAACCATGCAAACACCAAACTACTTTCAAAGGAATGGCTTGCCTGGAGGGCGTGGTTGCTTGCGCATCTGTCACATGTTCCTGAAATTCCATGTTACGATAATTATATAATGATCACACATAATTCAGTTCCACATATTTGGCGACATGTGGGATTGGTCTGCTAAGCAACAGACTTAAGAGATAAGTGTGACAAAAAGAGAGCACTGCCTTTCTCCATCCTCCTACAATCTCACATTTCAGTTCGCTAACACTGAGCTTCTCACATTGGCTCAGGCAGGGAGCACCCAAGTTTCCTCCGGGACACAGTCCCCCCATGCTTGAGGCACAAAAGAAATGTCATTTCCCTTGTCTCTCAGACATAAAGGTATCTAAAAAGTACAATTTACAAACTCTCATACAAGCAAAGCAAGCCTGGGAACTGTGACGAGAGCGTGCAGGTGATTAGAGAAAGAAAATGGATTTAAGATGGATGGGATGAGAATGTGAGTCAGACATATTATTGAAATTGAACTGCCTAGATCTTTTTCTTATAAGTGAGTATTCCAAAAAGCCAATAAAGCTTTTAAACAAAAAGCAGGCTTTTTTTGCCATATAATAAACTAGATTAATTGGCTTTTAAATACAGAAAACTCAAAATGAAAAAGTATGAAGGAACAAAAATCAACACAGAACTCCCTTGCCCACTGTGCTGTTACTTTTCACCCTTATCTGACTCTCACAAAATGTGGAGGAAACTATGATTTTAAAGCCAATCACATCACATATTCACTTTTTCTGCTCTTCTGTTAATTCTTTGATATCCAGAAGTTTCTAGCCTACCAAGACGCCCACTTAAGCTTGATTTAGGATTCCAATTAAGTGGAGATTTTTTTTTTATTTGACTGTATCTCCAAGTTTTTTCTCACTGGGTTTGAGTTTGGTAGGAACATATTTTTCCAAAAAGAAAAAAAATCTAAAAAAAAAAAGAAATATGTAGATTTTTAAAACAGATAAAATTTTCTCATAAATTATTTTATGAACTCAGAAAGCAAATCAGTATTTCTAAAGTAATTAGTATTTCAATAACCTTACAGTGATTGTAGAGCTGTATTATTGTGTCTCATGGGCATGAAGTGACCTTGATCAATTATACAGATCCAATATTGCTTTTGACTCTTCAAAGGCAGGGACTTACACACACTTTGCAGTACTATTTCTATTCAAAATTAGGCTGAATTCTTAAGAGAGGTGCCAATTTACCTCCACATATAAATTTAAAGAAATATCAAAACTTTTCAGTTAAAAATAACAACAAAACATGCTACTTTTATTACATATTATATTACACTTCTAATAGTATACCCTGACAATATAGGAAGCTGATATAATATGAGCTCTTTAGAATATAATTAACTATGAGATAAAAGGTTTAATTAAAATTACTTCTTTAAATATATCCACGGTTAATTCCAATTTTCCATTTGAATCTATATGTATGTGCTTTACAACACATTCATTCATTATGATATACAAAAATCTTTGTCTTATTAAATGCATTGGAAAGTTTTAATACATTATGAAACACTGGACAAGGACTTATATAACAAAACAATTACTACCTTAAGAAGCAAGTAATTATTTCTGGTTCCTAATTTTAATAATATTCTAGTAGTTTAACCTCAATAACCTGTATTTCTTTAGTTTATTTACTTGGAAGTAAAAAATCAGTTATTTAATACGTTAGTAAAAAATTTTTACACATTTCTATCCATAGTGAAACTTTCAAATTAAGAAGTTAACAAATGTCACTAGCTTTAACCAAATAGACCTGCTATTTCAAAAGCCAGTCTTCAAAACCAGGAACCTTTGAAAAGTCTGTCTATTCATGTTCATATTTTTACCACACTGATGGAAAACAATATCTCTGTGATTGAAAGATGACTTTCTGTCACACTGCTGATGTGAAGGCAGTCAGCAACAGAGGGACCTTTGGCTTTAGAACATCCCAGGCTCACAGGAAACACGGCAGTTCCACTGTCCCCTCTAAAGAAGGAAATAGTTGATACTTTGGGAATTGTAATTAGAATTTTAAAAACTTCCAATTCTGAACAGGGATGCAACTTCTTACAATTACTAGGATGGCAGAAGTGTTGTAAATATCAATTTATAAACTCTTTTACAAATAAGTATAAAAACAGGGGATATCAGGAAACCTAAAGGGCTAGCAGATATATTTTCATTTAAAGAAAAAAAAACCTATGCTTTTGTTTTCAGCAAAGTTATTTTTTTTTAAGTTCATATAAAACTTCACCTGCAAAAATCAGTTCTAGAAACGTTGAGGGACTTGGCCTCAGTGTACAGAACAAGGTATTCCAGAGTCACATGGATATTTGTGTCTTTTTTCCCCTTTCTCTCATTATTTTTGCATTTGCTGCTGCATTTTGCTGCTCATCAAGGCCTAGAACAGCCGGGAATGGAACCCACACCCCCAGACCTCACCCTGAGCACGCTGCATGGCAAGGGTGTGGTCCAAGGTGGCCCCACCCGTGAGTGTCACACTGAACTGAGCCTCCACCTTCCTCTGCAAGGCATCTGACACCAAACCACACCAGCACATTCTTCCAACATCATCCAACAAACAATAATCATGGAGGAATGTTTGGCTAACAATTTTTAGGGGGCAAGATAATTTTATAGGACTAGACAGGTTAATTAAGAATACTACTAATAAAAAAGTTTATTTTCTTTGGTTAGATTTTCTTGGTGTTGAAATATTTCTGCAAGATTGGAAATAATTCACAAACATTATCTTTCCAATGTAACATCCACAGTAAAATAACATTGGATTGCATATTAATTAGCCAAAATGGAATTTTCTCCACATTTTCTAGTTCATACCCTGTGGAATTTTATGTTGTTAAAATATAGTAGCCTGTATTTGCTCTCACTATGAAGTTGTGTAGGTAAAAAAGACCAAATCACAATTATCAAATTACAATAATACAACTTTCTGATTTCAGCATTCTTCCTTTCTCAGAAGAACCAACAATTTAACATATGTCTTCCAGTTATTATTATCAGTTAACAAAGCTTGTTACAGTACTGTCAAAGAACACAATATTGCTTTTCTCCTCATCTAGGTTAAATCAGCCAAAACTGAATAGGTTGCAGAAGATAATGCTTGTTCTCCCTCCTCTTTCTTTACTCAGCTGGTTCATTCTTCATTAGTCTGACTCAGAGAAGATAACCTAACACAATTTTTCCAACAGTATTTAAGTTTCCCGTGCTGCTGAAATAATATCAGTTATTGTTATATTCTATCTGAAATAGTATCTATTATTCCTAATATCTGTTGAAGCATGGCAGACTATAAAATAGCATCCCTACAAAGGAAAGTCCGTCTTATCCACCGTGATTCAAGATGACACATACTTTGTTCAGTTTTAAAGAGTAATCAAAGGTGTGGGCTTAAATCCAATTAGTGTGCTTCAAAGAAGATAATGTCAAAATGCTTCAAATGGTGATTCTGCCTTGTAACACTGAAGCTCTGAACTTCTGGGAGCCTCGAATTCCTGGAACTATAAAATGAAAACAAAAGTACCTTGTAAAGCACACAGCGATGTCCTGCTGCAAAGGACTATAAGCATAAGTTGTTATTAACTGGGCTAACATTCTAAATAAAAAATAAAATCAGAGGTCTTGGAAGCCACGTATTCACATCCTAAGAAGCATCTAGATGTCATTGTGACACTGCAGATATATGGGACAGACACTTTTAATTGAACTCCTCATAATCACTGAGAATTCTCAGTGATTCCTCTCAGTGATTCTCAGTTCTCCTTTTCCTACCATCTAAGCAGTTCTGACTCCTCTGGTGTGCACTCTCACTGACCTTCAGCCAATTGAGTTACAGAGAATTTGCCCACTTGCCACACAACTACTCATCCATAGAAAGTTTCACAAGCTTATGGTCTGACCCAAAACCAACTGAAACTGTAGTTATGAAGAAATTTTTCCTCTGATTTCTGATCTGGACCAGGTACTGAAGATTTGGCATCTGTCAACATAGATCCCCCGTGCTAGAGAAAATATTTAGAGTGCACAGCTGAAGCTGGAGTTTTGAGCAAGAAACATTTCATGTTCAAAACAGCATACAGACTGAATAAGGACAAATATCAGGACAATAGCTCTGGATCCCAGTTCCTTTGAATGTTAAATATATATCAATATAAATTATGACATTTAGGAAGAAAAAAAAATAGGAAGCTTTTTGGAAAGGCAGATTTACAAAAGTCTTTCAAGGAGGGATACTGGTAGAGGAAATTCTGAAAACGGGAAACCTTGACTAAAATAAAATAGACAAAATGTTTACTGATGAAAATGAAATGCAAATATGAGGGAAGGAAATAAATTGATCACTAAATCCAAAAGGATAAAGAAGAGCACACAGATGGGAATAAGGAAAAACAAAACAAATGCTAATGGCAGACTGATAACATGGAGTCCTAGAGGTGATAACAGCAAGATTTAATTTGATACAGCAGTTAATGTACAGGCTCAAGGAGTGAGGCTCAACATTCTCTCAACATATAAAAGAAGATACTTTAGCAATAACATTTACACAAATGCAGAGAGTAAAGAGAAATAACAGGCAGGACAGCATAGAGATAATCAAGTAAGAGGATGAGAAGTGTCTGGGATGAGTGAGAATCGCCCTGAAGCTACTCAAACAGAAGAGACACTGAAAATACACGCAGAAATAACCACAAGTCAAGTTCCAACTTGCTATCAGCTTTTATTTCCCAGACAAAAGCATAAATTAATTATAACATTGCTGCCCCATTCCTCGTCTTAACTTTACTTTTAGTAAGGAGCACAGCTACCATCCATCACACCAGCGAGCTCAGGCACAAAGCTCTGCTATTTTGACAGCAATGGATCTGTAACAGCACAAAACTCCAGAGTGAACTCACCTTCTCAGTATTCATCCAATTTCAAGACATTTTGGGCTGTGCTAACACTGCTAAACAATCTAATTTAACTGTGCCTACACAAGAGGCCATCAGCCCAGTGCAGTATGTGGGCAGTTTTATGTTGCATTGAAGGGGTTCCATTATACAACTTAACAGTAATATGAAATATATATGTAAAGCCTTACATAATTGGATCCTAATATAATAAAAGCTGCAAGTAAGAAGAAAGACCAAAATGGAACACAAGTATCAAAAAGAATTCTTAGTCAATCATTCAAAAAACTCACTGTGAACATAATTTCTTAACCTGACCACCAATATTCTAAAAGGAAAAGGAAAAAACCCTAGATGTATTATTCCTTAGCTCTCCATATTTTATATTGCATTCATCATAAAGGCTTAAAAGTTTTTCACATCAGAAATATGACATTCACTTACAATCTTAAAAAAGGCTACTAAAAATGAATTATTCATAACATAGTACAGTAGTAACAATAAACATTCAAACCAATTTTTTTTTAAACAGAATAAATTATCCTTCTTATGAAAAAGCTACAGTTTCAGATGAGAAAAAAGAGATGTGATTCCACCAGAAACTGTTAGAACATAATAATAACCCTTAATATATTATGGTAATTTACCTTCACATTATGTTATTGTAGTAGATACTGGAATTCCAGTAGCTGTCTAAAGAACACACAGCAATAATTTATGGTTCGTTCCCAGTTTGTTTTCAGAAATACAAACACTAAATCAAAATTAGCATGCTAAAGGCTGAACCTAGAAGGCAATTAGGTTACTAAATAGCATTGATAAATGCAAAATGAAGCTCTGCATGTTTGCAAAATAATGTGTTTCCCACCTAATAACTTGTATCCAAATTCCTGTTAGGCTGAGCAAAAAATTCCAAAATATTTTCTCCTGAAATCAGATAGTATCCATCCAAGAATAAAAATACTTTTTGTTTATGAAACACCTCTTCTGAAGTATGTTTTCTAGCCAGTATTCTTTCAAAAGTACAGACCACTGTTTATTTCACAGCGTTTTGTATCTTCTTGCATTAGAGTGGCAGCTCAAACAAGCAAAGATCTTAATTTGGCTTGTTAACTTTGGAACAGCAGGCAGTTGAGAATTTTTAAGTGATTTAAAGAACAAAAAGAACAGAATCTATCTGAAGTGTATTCTGATTTCAGGGCAAAAAAAGAGAAAGTGTTCATCTTGTAAGTGATCTCTTAGGGATTTCTGGAGATTGTCTAGTCCTGGAAGAGGGTCAGCATGAGGAGGCTGCTCTGAACTGCATCTGCCCAGGTTTTGAACGCCTCTGTAGATGGAGACTCAACAGCCCCTCTGGGCAGCCTGTGCCAGTATCTTCAGCCCACTGGGAACAAAATCAAACATAATCACACACAGGATAGGATTTACAAGGAAAGGGTGAGGGAGCTGGGCCTGTTCACCCCTGAGAAGACATGACTGAGAGGGGCCCTCATCCCTGTCTGTCAGTGCTTGCAGGGAGGGATCAGAGCAAGGACCAGGCTCTGCTCAGTGGTGCCCAGCAATGGCACAAGAGGAGCAGGCAGAAACCGATACACAGGAAATTTCACCTGGACATCAGGAAGAATTTTCCTGTGTGGTGACTGAGCGCTGGAACAGGATGCCCAGACAGGGTGTGGAATCTCCTTCACTGGAAATATTCCAGAACTGTGTGCACACAACCCTGTGCCATGTGCTTGAACAGAAAGGTGGGACAAGGTGACCCACTGTGGTCCCTTCTCACCATCCTGTGATTCTGTGAAAGGTATTCCTGTACTGGGAAGGAAGTACAAGGAACATTGTTCTCCCATCTGGTGCTGCCTGAGCCCTGTCCTGAGCCGAGAGCAGCACCACATGTTGTGGTCACACAGTGACAGAGAAGCAGCAGCTCAGCATCGCTGTGTCCACGGCCAGCGGCCCTTCCAGGGCGGGGGCTGCCATGAACATTTCAAATGGTTCTTCTCTGCTTTAGTCCCTTTCCTTCTGTTTCCCCGTTCTTTATAGCACACCTGTTTGATCAAATCTAGTAGACATAGTACAAGATATGAAATTTCCTAGATTTCAGTCTGAATTTGGCTCACATATATCTGATGCAAAGCACTCTCAACGTTTCCCAGCCATTTTGCACTCATTTCACACAGCTGAAATTCACTACAAAAGGCACTAGGCAGTCAAGAACCAGGGCTTTTGTGTTCCTGTCTTCTGCAAAACAGGGATAATATTACAGGTTACTGAACTAACTGAACAAAATACCACTATTTAGTCAAGGAGAATATTTCGATGTTCTCCCAAGATGAAAATAAAGCTTTTACAATACCTCTTGGCTCCCAAATATTTACTGTTCTGATGCCACTTTCTCTTTCATTCTGAGTAAAGCCACTCCTTGTGATAGTCTATATAGCACCATCTGCATAAGCAGAGTAAAGAATACTTCAATTTCTTCTAGTTCTGAAGGGCTCTGATTTCAAAAGACAGAGGTTAAGCATATAAACAGGACAGTGAAGGCAGAGTAGTACTTTCAGGAAATAGCAAGGAGCAGCATTCCTGGCAAAATAAACAATTCCAATTTTTTTTTCATTGTCACTGCTCTACACTGTATTTTCCCGGGGTTTGAGAACCTGGCAAGATGAAATTTGGGAAGGGTGGTTGGCAGCTCTTTTAAAGGCTCAAAATCAGATAAAAACCTGAGGTACAGTTAAGGTCTCCACTGCACCCATCAGAAGAGATTGACCTGGACCTACCAATAACTCAAAACTAACACAATTCTCTATTTTAAGAAGCAATTATTCAAAGTAATTATTTCCTTAGTAAGTAACTGAGGCAGAGGTCACCTGTTATTCTATAGAGTAACCACAGATTTATTCAAATCCAGGGATTGCATATGAGAAGAATTTTGCATCTCCTCATTAGTGACTTCCAATGGTGTTAAAAAATCTTTAGGTACAGCACAAATGTCATCTAGACATTTTTCCTTCATACTTTTCACTGTCCTAGGCTTCTATTGTGTCACTATATATACATACCTCTATACATTCCTGATTCCTGATATCACATTCATGTTCATATTAACATGTGCAGTTTGAAATAAACACAGCTGCATTTATGTCAATGATTTTATATTCAAATATATCTGATTATGCTGAAATAAACACAGCTGCATTTATTTCAGTGATTGTACATTCAGATAAGGATATTTGTTCAGTGTAATGTAATGTTCCTTCACACTGGCAGGGACATTGCTATTCTTTCTTGTATTTCCCTCTATCATTTTTCCAGATGGAAAATTTTGAACAGAGCCAGAAAAATGGAAACTGGAAACTTAACTTAACTCAGAACCTTTACCTCAGAATACGTAGGAAAATCCTTTTGCTTATTCTCAAAAAGTACTTAGCCATCTCTATATAAAACACCTTTGTTGTTGAGGGTCTTTTTTAATTCCTTCTCTGTCAGAGAATAAGCTTACAAAAATCCCATGAAAACTTTTAAATATGATGGAAATGTAAGTATCAGGAATGTGCAAAATCTTAAGAATGGATCTGCATCAGGTCTGTTTCTGGACAACACCACCTTCTGCCACCATACTCCTAAGAAAATAGTTTGAATGGAAACAAGAACTGTAAGATTTTCCTTCCTGTTATTTGATCAAGTATAGTTTTGCATGATGTTAATTTTGGCTTGCAACTATAACCTGTAATCTGTTTTTAGAAAACAACACAACATTATTAAATGTCCTAACAGAGATTAACCATTTAATCAGATGTATCTATCAAGTGAGATCAAGGTCCAGCCCAGTAACTGCCAGAAATGGATCCCTACAGGAGAACATAAGGAAAAAAACAAGTATTGGAAGACACCTCCCAGTAGAATTCCCTAATTTACAAGGCACAGTTTATGAACCTTCTGAGCCAGAAATGGTGTCAGTGTTTAGTAGCTCTCAACTGATTTTTCTTTCCTGGGCTTGTCAGTTGGATTTTTTATTGAAAGCATGACACATGTCAAGTTTTAGCATCCACAATGTTCTGCAGGAAGAAATTCCACAGCTTAATTAAACAACATGTAAGGAATCATTCTCCTTTGTTTGCTTTCAACATATTAACTGCTAGGTTCATTTGATGGCCCTTAGTTTTTGTACAAAGAGAACAGACATGAAAACACTGATATTTTAACTAGAAATCATGAATTTACAGACCTTTATTGCTCAGTTACCTTTTTTTGCAGACTAGGGATCCATACTGTATTTAGTTGTTTCTTATACCGAGAAAATATTCTGTGAGCTTACAATATCTGGTCACAGACATTTCTGCTTTTGTTTCTAGTTGCTTATTCTGGTCCTTTTGGGTCAGCCAAAGAGCAAATCCACACTTGTGCTTTAATACCAGCTGAGGAGATGCAAACACACGGGAAGAGGGAGGAAAGGATCGGTCCTGCAGAAGGTAGTGTGAGAATCAGATGGTAAACTGACTGAGAAAGTCATAATTGTCACAACAACTGCAATTAACATCCTAATTCTTTACTCTCATTGTTACAGTAATGCTTCCTGCATTTTCATTAATTAATATCTATTTCCCACAAGTTACACTATCTGACTAATGCTGTATGTGTTGGCTGGTATCACACTGACATCAAGTACTCCCCATTTGTAAAAATGCCTTCCATACTATATCTGTTTAGATATTTAAAAGGTTAATATTTAGTTCCATTTGCAATGCTGACCTAGCAAGAAAGAAATTAATTTGGCATTACAGCAGTAACATCAATTTCCCATGTAACTTTAGTAATGCATTTACTGGAAAGAGATTAATATCAATTCCATAAATCATTCACGTGCTTTTTCCGGAGTTTGAGACATCTGAGTAATGTCATATATGTTAACTGATAGCACTCTGTGCATGCTACATCCATTAATCTATGCCTAGTGTAATCATTAAAACACACAAAAAAAATTAAAATCAATCTTTTGCTCTTATTTTTTTTTCTGACTTTTAACTTGCAGTAGTCCAAAGGTATTGATACTCTGATAGAGTAACACTGCTCTGAACTGGGAACAGACATGTTCAGAAATGGGTAACATTTGCTAAATTATCCCTACTGGCAGTAATAACCACTTCACGCCTCCCTGTGAAATGTGGCATAAATTACTGTCAAAAAATAAGGAAATAACTAAAATGGTTCATTAATCAGACACACCTTGAAGCCCCAAAAGCAGGCTGAAAACAGACATCATTACTGAAATAACACAGAGACTTTCATTCCTTTGTTTCTACTTTACAGATGAGCATCCTTGTAGAAGTGAAAGCCAGAACAATTCCACCTGACCTAGTGATTCTAGATATACATGACAGATTATAATACAGGAAATTTGGAATATCGACTAGTATTTGCTCCAAAACACAGTTTAGCCTACTACTAAAAGTGTTTGCACTGGAAGAAAGTATCCTTACACAGCTTTTGCACTTTCTGTTTCTACTGATGTGCAATTATGACACTTGCCTGTATTGCTTTATTCCTGCTCTAGGATATCATTGCAGTGCTACTGAAATCAGGGGGAAAAAGGGTTTTTCTGTTCATTTAAACATAAACACAGAGAGGGTCAGATTGTTTAATAATTTTGGAAGCACGTTACAATTCTGTTAGATGGCAAAAAATACAACTATTTCCTAGGTTGGATTTCAGTTTTTCTTTGAGTATGATACCTAACAGTATCATCATCTGTGTTGTCTTAGTTTTCATTTTTAAATTGTTATGAACAAAAATGTCCATTTCAGAAAATGCTTTGCAAATCAAATTTTACAATATTTTACTAATCACAACTAAGATTAATCACCCTTAATTTTAGCTGTCTAAAGTTACATGTCAAGTCTTAACAACTGGGACAGCAGCAACCCCAAAGGGCAATCCATCCTATATTATCTCTGCTTTTGTTCAGAAGATATCTTTCATGGTAAAGCTCAATGGCCTATTTCACGCCTCTAAGTGGTTACAATGAGATCAGCGGAATTACAATCACTTATTGCAATTTTGAGTGTTGTGCAAAGTGCTTTATAAGTACATTATCCTATTTTTGAAATATAGAAGGATATTTAAAACCTTAACAAAAATGATACGAGGGTACTTCTCAGTCATATGAGATCTCTTAATACATTGTAAGTTTTAACTTTCTCCAACTGATTAATATCATTTAAAATCCGTCAGCACTGAATTTTTTATCAGGTTTCTAATGCAAAATATTTTACAAACCTGCTGTAGGAAAAGACAAACTAATGTTTGTAAATAATTTTCATTGCAAGGTGGTGGTACAGCAGTTTACATAATTTGAGGCTTACAGTAATTGAGATTGGATCTAAAATTTTACAAAACTTTAATTACAATCTTTTGAACATAAACCACAATACAGAAATTACCCAATCATAACATTTTTTCATAAAAAAATAAGAATTCATCCAAAGGATAGAAGATTTAATGACTCTTGGCGGAGTTCCACTTTTTGGTTGAAATGAGAATAAAAGCAGACAGCAGCTTCATTTCTAATTTCAAGAAACACAGTATTTTTTAACAGTTAAACAGCATTATATTTGATTAACAAGCTAAAATATATATTTTCAAAGCCTTATTAAAAGCCCCTGTATTTAACAGTGTGAATGCTGAGATTTACGAACCTCTGTGAGCCAACACTGCTCCTTCAATTCTCAAAAGTAATTATAAAACAAGCAATTTGAGCCACAAGCAGCAGAATCTGTCGGGCTTGGGGTTTTTAACCACGCTCACAACACATCACAGTCTGCAGCCTGACTCCGGCTCCCTCCCATATTCCCTGTGCCATCCCAGGCCAGGCAGGACTGGGGTGCATTCCCGAGTCAGAGCCACCAACTAACCCACCCTGGGGACTGGCAACCCAGTGACACCAGGCAAAAGGAACATTTAAACCTCCTCAGCATTTTTCTGCAGCAAAGCCACACCTGGCAGTGTCAGCCCAAGTTTTTCATCTGCCAGTTCTCTCCATGGAGAGCCCAGGGAGGCAAAAGCTGGAGAACAACCGGAGCCCACCTCAGAATCACTCTGCGATGGAGCCAGGAAGGCAACTGGTGGCTACACCCAGCAAACAGCCTTTGTACTAGGAGAAAAAAGGTGGGGTTTTTTAAGGGCTGAGTAATTTGGTTTATATTTTCTTTGTTCACTTTGCAAAATACATATAAAAAGCTTCCCATGCATCATGTTAAATTCACTAAAAATTTGTGACCTCATGCAGAAGCAAAGATACTGCAGATATGTAAGCTCCCAGAAAAACAACTGGCTTCCAGCACTGGAGGTATCATCTCCAAAACCATCTCTTACAGTTAAAATGACTAAGCAGATAAAACAGCTCTTAGTCACAATACAGAATAGGCTGCTGGCTTAATGGATGCCATCAGAAATCACAAGCACTAAGGCAACACAAGACAGTAGGGGCAGCTGGCTAAACTAAACTTTGAAGTCCTTTAGATAAAATGTCTGAAATACCAACGCACCTTGAGTATGAAATGCCAGATTCCCTGAAGAACATGTTCATATCAAAATCTGGGACTTCCTCAATCAGGAAGGACTTCTTTGGACAGCAGAAATGAATACATCCTTTTACCCACTATATTGTGCAAAATTCCCGTTTGACAGGTGTGATGAGAGGTAAACATTTGTACAGATGTGCATTGCTGCTAAACTGAAACTGTGTTAATAATTTAATGCATTAATGAATATTAGGAAACAGAATTACAACTGACCAAATGTACACATTTCAGATGTGGCATTCCCTTTAAATTTGTACTGTGCATAGGTAGCTATGCTTTCATTTTTCCCTGAAGCTAACTCATGTTTCTTGTGAAAACTAAAATTATCCAAAAAGTATGGTGTGGTATGCAAGGAATCTGAATTTTTATCAGTTTCTTTCATGCTAATGATAAATCAATGTAAAAAGTTTATTTTGGCTGTATATATTCTTAAATATTAATAAAGATAAGAATGAAGATTCCAGGCACAACACTAGCTTGAACTATGGGAAACACAAATTCCTCACATACTTGCAAGTTGATAATTCTCCATCTTCTCTACTCCTCTGTCAGTTATTAATAAGATAAAGGGCTGAGGCACCTTTCTTCATTTTCAGTAATTGCATTTATTTTACAGCAATGATTTTTTTTCCTAGTAAGAGATTCATTAAGAGTATGTAAAGTGCAAGGCACCAGCTGCTTTAGCTCCTTCAGAAAAGGACCTGGACAGTATAAGGGTTCACAAGTTTTATAGAAGTCAACAGTACCATGCTATTGTGAAAAAGATTGGACTGTCACATTGCAGAGGTAAATAGATTGCAAGGCATGTCATGTAAAAAACTCTACATAGGATTGGCACCAGCTTATCTGAGTATCATGCTCACCTTGGACCACTGCCAATCAAGAAAGGCAGAAAACAGCTGGAGATAGGCCAGAGGAAATAAAAACAGCTGGAGATAGGCCAGAGGAAATAAAGAATGAGAGAAAATTTGGAAAATGTGAGCACTAAGGAACCATTGAAAAAATAGCAGTTATTTAACCTGAGGAGGGAAAGGCCAAGGAAAGATATGATAGCAGCTTTCCATTAAGTCAAAAAAGAAAGTAATAATCTGCTTTTTGTGCCTATAAGACTGGACAAGAATTAATACATTTTTGGCAAGAACATTTCTACGTAGAAAGAAAATGTTTCTTATATTGAGCAAATTGCAGTGTTAGAATGGATTTCTGCTTTCTCATTGAAACTCACTGAAAGTGTCTGAAAAAGATAAACATCTGTCAGGAATGGTAAAAATAGTTTATTTTGCCTCTCAACAACAGAATGGACTAAAAGGAAATCCCAATGCCCAATTCTATTTTTTGAAAGCACAGCACTTCAAAACAGCAAGCTGGACATTGGTTTTCAGACTACATAAAAACACACCTCTGTCTCAAAGAAATTCATACTTTTCAATGCTATTTAATACAATAATGATAGCAATTACAAAAATGAAACCACATTAAACAGCATTTCTTCTGCATGTATTAATATTTTTCCTGATTTCTACAAGTTTAATACCCCTTCTCTATTCTGAAATCTGTTTACTTACATTTCTACAATATAAAACAGTCATTGAAAAATAGGTATTTTCTTTCTATCAACCAGACCTTTCAAGAAAACAGAGAATGCAGCCAAAGAAAGAAAAGCCACTTACAGAATTACATTTAACACAACTTCTATTTTATCGCCAATCATAGAATGGCTTGGGTTGGAAGGGATCATAAATATCATTTTGTTCCAACCCCTTCCTGCCTGGGGCAGAGCCACCTTCCACTAGACCAGGGTGCTCAGAGCCCCATCCAACCTGGCCTTGAACACTTCCAGGGATGGGGCAGCCACAGCTTTTCTGGGCAACCTGTGCCTCACCAGCCTCATTGTAAACAATTTCTTCCTCATAGCCAACCTAAATATACCCTCTCTCAGTTTAAAGCCCTTTCTCCCTGTCCTGTCCCCACAGACAGGGAATTTGGGAAAAATTATTTCTCCACCTTTTTTATAGGCCCTCTTTACCTACTGAGAGGCCACAAAAGTCTCCTCAGACCCTTCTCTTCTCCAGGCCAGACAAGCCCAGTATTCCCAGCCTGTTTCCATAGGAAAGGTGTCCCAGTCCTTGGAGCATCTTCGTGGCCTCCCCTGGGCCCCTCCAGCAGGTTCCTGTATTTCTTGTTGTGGGGGCCCCAGAGCTGGGGGCAGTACTGCAGGTGGGCTCAGTTTTACCATCTGTTCTTTGAAAAAGGCAATTTCAATAGGATATTATATTTAAGGTGGTACTCAAAGAGCATCAAAACAATCTTATAAATGTTGAGTCCTATGTTTGGACAATAGGGTGGGATAGATTTCATTATGAACAACAATTTCATAAGTTATCCAATATCAGTTAATTTGCTTTGACCAGTAAAGGTACTCTAAGCAATTACTTGGCTGACATAGAACAAAAGATGAAGTGAATTTACATATGAAGTGTACACAATATTACTCTCACTCTTGCTAATACATTGTCATCATGAGAAAGTAAATGAAGGTATTCATTTCATTCATATTTGTGGTTTGGAAGTGTCTGAATATGCAAAGCAACATCACAGCCTCATCATACTACAATGTAAATAAATACAGTATTTCAAATAGCACCTGCTTCTATCATATTCTATTATTACCAAAGTATGTAAAGTATGAACATTACCTTTGAACTGAATGTTTTAATTTAAAAATATAATTAATTCCATTGTTCAAAAACTGGAATTAAACCATCACGCAATGACTCACAATACTTCACAAATAATTCGATGACTGCTACTGATCTTTTTAATTGCAGAGAAGTTTAGCACAATAAAGTAAATTTCCCAGCTTGGCCATGATTAATTTCTTAAGCCATTTTCTGATACAAAAATGCAAAAAACCCACATAACTATTGTGAAATAGCACCCAAAGTATTTTTAAAAATAAAGAACTATTGTCTGAACCTTCAGAGACGCACCTTAAAAAAAAAGATACTCTTTATTATTCACTGCATTATTTGCACTTTTTACATAATGTAATCAAAGGATTTAAATAACTCAATTTAATATTTATCCAGGAACTGGCAGCCAGTATTGTACCCTAAGGGACATAAGTCTTTATAAAAAGCTCATTTTACAAGACACTTGAGCAGTTTTGGCATTACCAGCACCTCTCACATAAACCATGCTGAAAACTATAGTTTATCCTGCCAAATGCCTTTTCTTCATATGGTGTTTAACAGTGCTCTGTAGGTCTGAAATCCAGTAATAATAGATTTAAGCTAAAACTCTGGTAGCACACATGTATGTAACACAACAATTTAAACAATGCTACATTTTCATGGATATATTCACCTACATAGCCCACATGCATATAAGCAATTAAAATTACTCTTTAAATTAATGTGCTAACTACAACTCCAGTAAAAATACTTTCTCTTTCAGTTTCCAGTAGCTTCCTGAAGTTCTCCTATTGACATCAGAGGCAGAACTTCCATCTCCTATTGACATCAGAGGCAGAACTTCCATTAACCTCGGCAATATAGGATCAGGCCATAGGAAACCCAAAGTAATATATTTAAAGACAGCACATACACATTTTTAAAATTCTCTAATTATGCAAGGATGGGCTTGGGTCTTTACTGGGTTAACTGCCCCAGTAAATTTCTAAATTAAATTTTTAAATAGCATATTTTAAATACTACATCATAAATACATAAACACTACCACATAAATAATGACAGTATAAAATCCAGTTATGTATCCACATGTGGTTAAAGATGGACCTGATGAAAATTTTATTGTAGGCAACAGCAAACTTCACAACCTTTTTGACATTTGAAGTTTGATTTGAAGTCATACTGTGACTGAAGAAAATCAGCTGAATTTGTTAAGTAGTATTTAATGTAAGTCTTCTTTATAATTAAGACACTTCATAAAAAGATGAGTGATAAAGTTAAAAGTGTTAATATATTGACAACTAGGTAAAATAATGTTGAAAATACTCACCACTTTCAAAACAGGCATCAAATATCAGATGTCCTTTTTTAGGCTGTCCACAGTAACCAGCTGGGAGAACAATGTACTTGCTCACGTTCCCTGCTATGATATCATCACTTCCCATGGCACTGCCTGTTGCAGTAAAAGTGAAAAAAAAACCCCATGAGCATAAAACAAAATATATTTAATATATAAAAAACAGTAGAAGGCTACTTCCCCACACATTTCTACATAAAATAAAATTTGCACCATTTATCATCTGCACCAGTAAATTAATTCTCTTTTCAAAGTGTATATAAGAATTTTGATATAATAATGGCATAATCTGTTAAAGCCTCTCTAAGGAACAAACCACCCAGCCTGTTTTCTTGCATGTTTATAACCTGTGGCTGTGCCCTCTCATATGCATTAGTCTGATATTCAGCTGGATCTACTTCTTTCAACAGGAACTCTCTAGCTCTAGATCCTGCTGGATTCCCTGGAATTGAACTCCTCATCAGGTTCTTTATCACAGCCCTCAGAAGCATCTTCCTCTCTATCAGCATTAATGGGATCTTCTTCCTCTATCCTGCTACTTATTTTCATGCATCTTAAATGAACTTAGAACCTCTGAGATTTCAGTCCCACTCATATTTGAAATTTTAGAATTATTAGAAGGAAGAGACATACACCCATAGAGCCATGTGACTACCTGAGCCCTCATTGTTAGGAAACAAAACTCAGAAAAAGAACTTGAATAATACTTTTTTTAATGGGGCATTATTTCATGGTAAAATATATAAGGATATAAAGTTTCCACACAATGGCATGATTTTTGTCAAAATACATCAGTAACGAATACACTGACAGCTTTATCCTTACCATAAAATTACAATAACAAATTGCAGTCTGCAAAATATTTGTTTCCAAATAGGGATAGAAGAGCACTAGGTTTTTTTTTCCATTTGAGATATGTACAAGAAAGCAATCAAATAATTGTATATTATATCATACGTTTATATTATTGTGTGAGAAACACTCAGCACTTTCTTCAGTACTTACAGCTTGAACAAGAAATATTTAACAACAGAAAAACTATCTTCTGTATTATAGAAAATGAAGAAATGCTATGGCTTCAAGTGCAGAAGGCGTGTGATGGGATAATGGGATGATAATATCTTATTTCACTCTGATAAATACGGCTACTAAGGCTTCTAGAAATAGACTTTTGGTCTGTACTGATTTTTTTGACATTTAAATGGGTTACGGGGGATGATAAATGTGACATAAAGCTCAATTTGTTTTATTTTTATATTGAAAACTATTTCACACAAATGTTACAAGCAATTCATATTGTCCCTGAATGAGGAAAACAGCTTATTAATTAAAAGTGACCTTTCCGTACATAAAGGTATTCCACCTCTTGAGGCAAAACACCTTAGCTGAGGTAACAAATTATGTCAATGTATTAGTGACACCATAGTTAAAGGGTCTGTAAGGCTTTCTATCATATACCCATATTTTCACAGGTACATAAATCCCACATTCAAAAATATGCAAATCCAGGTCAATATTTGGCATATGAATCCCCAGTCTTCCCCAGGAAGAAATTTGGAACTTACTGTCTTTGGGAAGTACTACAACAGAACAAACAGAATTTAGACCTTTTCTTATTTTATCATAATCTAAAAATGTAGATATTTAATAATGCATGATGGTATTTTTTTGCAAAATTATTTGTAACCTCCGGGTTATTTGTTTTAGACTGAATAATTACCCACAGACAGCAATCTGTGGCATTTAAATTGTTTTCTTTAAGTGTATAATTGATACTTAGGATATTTTAACTGGATAGGTTTTACCAGCATGCTGATACAATTTGCTTAAAGTCTGGGAACACCAGAGGCAAACTGAGGCCTGGATGGGGCATCTGTGCATCTGCATGGCTGTGATCCTGTCCCTTGATAAAATTCACCCCTCTGCATTGTGCAAGCTGCAATGCAGAGCAGCAGCCAGAGGAAAACCACTTCCTCAGTTTTACCTGAGTTGGATTAATACATACCTCTTGCAGTTAAGATTCGTCAAGTTGGTCATTTGCAATCAAACATTGTAGAATTAAGGATACAGGGAAAAATTATTGGAAAACCTGCAAATCACCATGAGTGCTTGAGCTGCCAGGGACCAAAGTGAGGGAGTCACCTGAGTAGAGTTGTGTGAAGACTGAACTCCTCTTGGTAAATGTTCCCTTTTAAGTCTCAGCTAAAAGTAATAGACCTCTTAGGAATTGTAAAATATAAATGGGAAACACCACTTAAAGATGAAGAAACTAGAAAGGATTACATTCATAGCATTGCCAACATAAGACAGTGGAAGAAAAGCAGGCAGAAGAGAGATTTACATCTCCCTGGCAATTTAGAAAATCTGCCAATGGAGTCTTTACACAATGCAGAAGGAAGCTGTCAAGTAACTGTGTCCCAGCAAAAAGTTTCCATCTGCTCCTCCTGACCTAATGTAGCCTTTCAGGAATGAGACTAAAATCATCAAATAGCCTGCAATTCATAGTCATTTAACAATATTACTCTCCTAGCATGTTCTTTATTCCACAGTAATTAGAATATTCAGAATGCAATGTTGCTATATTTTGAGTTATATTATCTTTAATCTCTAAACATGCAAAACTGCTATCTTTGAACTTCACATTATTAAATGGCACAACAGCACCATGTCCCTTCTGGCATGTTGTCCTTGGGTGATAAAGAAAAGGCCAGAGCACTGCCCAAAAAGGAGCCTGTATGAGGCCATTATAAACCATGGCTTCACGCCTGTGTGTTCAGCAGATGCAGAGAGCGGTGCTGGGAACACATTACCACCCTCAGATGGAGAGAACAGCTACCCTGGGCTCCAGTCCTCTGGCCAATACAGAGATCCTGTCCTCACAACTGGGGAGCCCTAAGCAGATTTTCCTGGCTGGAGGCAAAGATGTATGACAGAACGTTGTGGGGAAGGGAAATAGCTCTTCAGTCTGAAACAAACTGAAAGGGAAAGAAGAGAATTAACTGAAGTACATCCTGTACAGTCCACTTAAGGAGACCAGATTCTCCTTTGAAAAAAAGGTTAGATAAGACAAGCAAAGGCAAAACCTAGCAAAGAAATTGTCTCAGAATGTAGTTCTTATTTTGTCAATTATTTTTCTTATGGGTTGTAAGACACATAGCTATTTTATTCTAATTCTTCATAGCTTAAACTCCAGGAGGCTTCAGCAAATCCCTAGGATTTACTTTTACTGCAGTATTAAACTTTAATAGTAATTTTCTATCAAGTATAAAATCTGTGGGTGCCTGAAATCTCTGTAAGCATATAAGGCTTTAAAATAAAACCTGGGCAGAGTCTTCTGGTATCTGCATTCATCACTATTGTCATTGTGGATATATTTCACATCAAACTAGTGAAAATGAATAGAATCAGCTCCAGGAGACTGGGATTCGTGGGAGGGAGAGCTTGGAAATTTCCAGAGTTTCTTTGCCCTTCTTAAATTCAAAGGGTAAAGCCAACTTTTTTTTTCTTTTTTCATTTACGAAAAGATGAAATCAGTATTTGCTACAATAAACATCATGCAAATTTAATTACGTTTTCTTTAAACACTGTAGTTTCTAGAGGAAGGTACCTCTTCAGAAAGTAACAGTGACTCCTTGAATTGGGTAAACAATGAGCCCAGCTTCCAGAAGTGCCAAACATGAAAACCCACAGACTAAGCAGCCAGCAGCTACCCTCATGCTACATTAGGCAGGAGAGCACAGCTACATTAAAACAGACATGGAAAAATATAGCGGGAATTTGCCTGAAAAACCTGTATCTTCCTTCTAATCACACTGCCTAACAATGACAGCCAATTAGAAAGGTGAGGCAACACAAAAACCTACAACAACTGCAAGGAAACTTTGTAGAAGTCTTTCTGTAATCACAGATGTCATCAAGATACCCTGCATTCTCTTATGAGATCCTTATTTTAGAATAAAATTAGAATACGTTTTGCTGCTGGAAACATCTGTGGTATAAAGATCTAATAGCCAGATCCCTATCATCCAGGGGTCAGGAAAAGTTTCCAGGTATCCCAGAAAAGCTCCACCAGCCTTGAGCATACTGTTAATAGAAACCCACACAAAGAACTGAATCTGAACTGTCAGTACAGTTTGCAACAAAAAAAAATTAATTCAGATGACCAACAGCAATTCCTATTAGCTCCAAAACATTCCAAGTCTCCAGATGAACACTGCTCAACTCACACTTTGGCTAAGCACCACTTATGGAAGTTATGCCAATAACAGTCTGCTCCACAAACCTGAAAACAATGTCATTTTAGCAAAATTATTTTAAATGATAGCATTTAGTACAGGTCTATAGTCTCAATAGATTATTATGTTCTCTTATTCTTTGACTTTTTTTTTAATAAAAGCTTTTATATCATTGTTCCTGGGCTTCAGAAACACTGACATTCAGGCAGACAAGCTATTTCTGCTATGACTTCTGAATGCTCTGTAGCCACTCTAAAAATCCTACAGGCAGCAGCAGCAGTCAGGAACTTGGAATTCCAGCCCCATTGACTTAAAAATGCTACGAAAAAGAAGAAAACACAACTGTCATTTTGATCTTCACAGCCACATATCCCGAAGCAAGGCTTGGGCATGACCCGGAGAATCTAAGCATACTGCAGAGTGCTGTCAATCTGAAATGTACTTAAATCACAGGCACTGTGATCTGAAAAGAAAGGGGACAAAATGTATTTAGACTACAAATCCCAGGGTTTGAGACAATACTCGGCATGGTAGCAACCACATCTGCTGCCTCACATTGGAGTACTGTGCCCATTCTGTCACCATTACCTATTTCAAAAGTCCAGCAAGGAAAACATTGGTTACCACAAGAAGGCATTTGTCGTATGGCTTGGACTAGTTCTAAAAAATAGTAACATTGTGTTGTCATTTAAAAGCCAAATTTGAGATAAAGCAGCTTTGCAGCAATTGTCTCTTCAATTACTTTCCTCCTACGGTTTGACCAACAGACTGCTTGTCAAGTCTGTCTCCAAACTGTGAGATGATATTCATATTCAAGAAAGCAAGCAAAGTAAAGATGAACTGTAGTTTAGCAGAGATTTTCATGCAAATTCTGAGATTTGTACAGATTCACAGGTTCTGAAAGTAGTTAGGAGAAATAAACTGCCATCTTACTGCCAGGGACTTGAAAAAGCTTGTGGTTGGTTGTATAATAGGAAGAAAACAAAATTTATGGTTTGGGCCTTTCATTTATTGCACAAGTTACTCTTTCTTCAGAGGCTACCAGACAATATTACCTTTCAAATTTCCTAACATGACTCCTTAGCTAATCCACCATTAATTTTTATTTTGGGTTAGAAGTGTAAGTAGATCTAAATACCTCATGCCTCTTTAGATGCACGTACCCAGACTCCTTTACTCTAGCAGAAGGTGTGGAATAGGTGCCTGAGTCAAAGCTCAGGGTGGAAAACCTTGTTCATTTATGCAAATATGTAAAGCAAAATTATCACTAAAGCTGGTGACATGTGGGGTGCCTATGAAAGGCTCAGTGGCACCACAAAGAGGACTTTGCCTGTAACATACTGAGCAGGGCAAGTAGGGACAAAAGGGCAGATGAGGTGCTTAGCCCAAAACAAAGCATTGAGCACCAGGCTGGTTGAGTGTGAAAAGGTGATGAGAAATCTCCACTACATGGTTCTTTCAAAAAGACCAGATCCATGCAGAGATACAAGTATCAATCCAAGGTCAATTATAGCTCCTGTCTAAAATCCTATGAGGAACATTCAACTGGAGATATTTGGCAGACAAATACTGCTCTGCACAATGACTCCTCACTCCCAGGGGCTGGCATTGTCTTATGAGTTTATAGAAAAAGAAGAAAAGTCAGCTTGTGTGGAGTTGCACTTATTTCATATGTGTTATTTGTTTCCAATCTTCAGCCTAAAAGCTTTACTTCAAGACTACTCATTTATTATCTCAGTGTGGGCTATCCCCAAGGATATACCTTTCTGTTAAAGACAAATAGCAATGAAATTTTTTGTATCACTTTAGTGAAATCCAAAGTGTGCAAGAAGGTATAAGCAGATTTTTCTAATGAAAATTTTTAAAAGCAATTAATGCTTTGAACTCAGCAAGCAAGAAAAAAAAATCCATTACTCTTTCTACTGCACTTAGAAGCTCTAAACTAAAATTCTACCACAAACGAATAATAAAAAGAATGGAAAATACAGTTGTATTAAATACATTAACTGAAAAGATGTTTATTTTAAAACACTGTAAGGATCAGTGAATTCCATGATATATAGATTTATTTTTAACAAGTATTTGGTATCTTGATAACATCAAAGGTATCACATGATCCAACAGTTGCTATAGTAGCAATACTTAAGTAAAAAAAACACATCAAACAAAAGCATAAAACATATAAACAGTAAACAAAATTGTAGTACATAATATGCAACCTCAGCTAGCAGAGAAAAGAGAAGAAAATAGCTATTGACTTGAACTAGTCCTCAGAGTTGCATCCACAAAAAAGTATCAGTAAGTCCACCTTTTCTGGGAAATAAGGGATGGCTCAGAGAATTAGGTCTGCATGTGAATGAGGGGAGATGCTGAAATACTAGTCAAAGAGTACACAGGAATTCAAGTTCGGGGTCAAGAAAAAAAAAATGTGGGGATGTTCCTACCATTCCAGGGGAAAATCTGTGTCTAGGGGTTCTGACGCAGAAAAAGAACTGAAGAGCTAAAACCGATCCCTTGTGTGGTACCACAGAACTTCGAGAAGTGAAACTCCTCCATAGCATCCCATATCTTTCTGAAATTTGTATGCAATTCATTTCCCAAAGACAAGGAGGGCGTGTGACCTGCAAAAAATACTGAGTCAAGCAGGCAGGCAATTGCAGGGTTTGGAATTGTAGTGGAGGAAATTTCAGATAAGGGCAAAACCTGGTATTACTCATAAAACTGGAAAAAGATGGTAGTGGTTGAAGTAACTCACTAGTATTTGCTGGTGCCATCCTAAAATGCTGTAAATATTTCCCATGTTATTAATACTGAAGCAAATCAACTTTTATATACCTGGGTTTGTGTTATATGTGAGGGAGGGAGCATAAAAGAAGTGGAAGGAAAGGGAGAGATTAATGGATATACATTGTGTATAAATCCATATATACTCCTGGACAATATGTATGTACCCATGTTTCAGCTGCCCTGGGTGTGAGGCACTGATTTAACAAAAGCACGTTATCTTGCTTAAACTTGACAGCATAACTGGAAGAAGTCATAGCAAAATAAATTTCTAAACTAAAGATAACTCACATTGAGCCAAGCTAAATGTAAATAAACTATCTTAGATGTAGCCACCAATGCAGTGACCCTGACCCAAGATTATATAGCCTTTGGAGGTTAACAAAATTTAATTTCTCCAAGTTAACAACTTTGTGTGTCTCCTTTCTTGGGGACCAACTGATTTGCAGCTGGGAAACTGAAAAAGACTCAATAGGTAATAAATATTCTTGATATAACAGAGAAGTAAGTTGAATTCAGCTTTTGAAAAAGGCCAAGGCTTTATTTCTTGTCCTAGTTTTCAGACTCCTCAGCCCTGACGATCACATCCAAAATGTTTGTCCACAAAAGACATCGCATAAAAGTACCAAATATGAAGTACTATGGAAGTCTTTCAAGAATATCAGCAAGGTCAAGTATGGAACATAAAAACAGCACTTTTTCTGTTTATTAAAATTAGCCTGCTCATGTCACATTCCAAGCACTTTTCGTGCCTTACTATGTCTGCTGATTGAACAGGAACTTTCCAAATTTATATTTAAAGAGATGTCTATGCCATAGTGTGGAAGCATGAGGTTACCTGCTGAACCCCAGGAAGGCCAAAGGGAGATGGCATGGCTGTGGTGCTGTGCTAGCAAGCTGGATCATGGACATTATTCCAGGGTTAGCACTGAGGGAATACAGCTGTGCTTTTTTGGATGGGGCTTTTATCTCATTCTCAGCTATTCTTCACAAGCAGCCTGGTGAGCCTCAACATAGGTCAGCTGTGGCACTACACCAAACCCACTATTAACAGCTATTTAAATTTTTTCATACCTAAAAGTGCAACTACTGTAAATTTCTTGCAGATGTACCTGCCCAAATTTTTTAAAAAAATATTTGATTATCACTAATTCAAGTGTTCAGAAGACTTCAATTCAATTTCTGACTCAACCACTAACATCATTATGGTGGTAATGAATCTTTATGCATGGGAAACTGGGCCTTCCATGAGGGCTCCAGGGCAGGCACAAAATCCTCTGGGGAAACGCATCAGCAGCTTTGCACAGCACCATCTCTCTGTTCAAGACCTTGTATTTCCCAAGTGACTGAAGAAAGGTGGTCACTGCAGCTGCTTGGGCTTCCATCCTGAGTGCGGTAACTGAAACCTGGGCAACCTCGGTGCATGGACAATTTCCATCCTGGTTATTACACACCATCCTTGTATTCTTCTTTGAGTTACATTGCTATTTTCCTTGGCTCTTGCTTCCTATTCACCTGTTATTTAGGGATGTCTTCTACCAGTTAACTTAAGCCAGCAGTAGTTTCAGCCACAGTTTCTTCACTTTTGAGTTACACTCTTCTTCACTATTGCATATGTAAAATAATTTGGGGATTTTAGTACTACTTCTGAAATAATTTGTTGCCCCAGGTTGCTGAAATCAATTACACTATTAATTACTTCCATAGTTATAATTACTCATTGAAACAACTCCTTTAACTTCTTCGTTTAGAACAGTATTTCTCCCTACTTTCCAAAAGTCCATTCCGAAAAGTAATATTTTAAACTATTGAGAATTTCTTTGATTCAAGTATTGCCCAGTCACATTCCCTTTATTTAAGAACACAATCTAGTATTTCATTTCAAACAATTAGATCATTGCAGTTTTATTTTATTCACAAAGCACCGTGTAGCAAAAAAAATTAAATATTCTTTCAAAATTCCCATTTTCTAACATGGAAAAATGTCAGCAAAAACAAACGATCTATTAACTGTCTTGCATCAGCAACATAACAGGAATAAAACTACAGAGAACACTACTAACTAATACAGCATATTCAGCAGTTTTTTTAACTAAGCAAATACTAAGTTGATACAATATTTATGGGAATATGAAATGCATACAAAATATTTCAAATATTCAGAACACAAGCCAAAAATTCCACCTTCAAGAAGGCTTACACAGAGAAAGCTCTGAGATCAAATTACTGTTTATTTGTACCATTCAGAAATAAAATAACCAGCAGATATAGTGGTATTGTGCCTAGCTACAAAACATCTGCTGTTCTGGAGCACCACAGGCTTTGGGTGTAGGTAAGTAGTACAGAGCCAAGTTTATCTCACAATCCTATTTCACATGGACAGCTCCCATGAAATAATGCTGCTGCTTTTGGATTTGTATAGGTTATTTGAGGAATTTTTCATTAATCAAACACACCATACTACCTCATCTGCATTTTATATGCATGAAAACCTGATAGTCACTTGCCAGGCTTCCCAGCACTGAAGTTGTCTGTAATGGCAAAGTGCCTCTGCTGCTTATTGCAAATGAAAACACCTCAGCAGAGCTGCAATGAATCCAAACGGGCTCCCTTTGCGATGGATTCCTGCTGCTCTGCTCTGGTGATTCACGGGAACTGATGTTCCACTTGCTTTAGTGGAGATTGAAATTCAACACATTTTTCAAGGTGCTTATGAAATAAAATGTAAAAGGTAAATCTTGCCAGTTTTCACTCATGATTGTGAGATCCACTGCTAAGTAAACAGCTCTGTGAATTAGTAGGTAAATGGAATCATTAGAGAGCTTATTCATCTAATAATAATTTAAGACAACTACTTTTTTCTCCATCCCCTTTTCTATTCTCAAATTTTGACATAATGAAACTATGAAATCAGCTAGTTTACCATACTGAGAGAATAGGGATACATATGTATAGTAGAAAATATATGTATCAGAACATGTAAATTTTAGTCTCTAACCTTTACACATTACTTATCCTAAAATAGAACCAATCACAAAAAGCATTTACTATACAAAAATACATCAAATTCATTGCCAAACATTTGCAGGACGAGAGTCCTAGATTTAATATTGAAGTCCACATTCCGAGTTTGAGAGTTGGTGACAAAATGAAATGGAAATCATTATTATTTTGGTAGAGCAGTTTTCCAAACCATTTCAACATACAAATCGTAAAGTTACTTCAAGAAACTTATTTTAAAATCCAAAGTAAATAAATACAGCATTTCTTAAATGGCAGGCTGGGCCTCTCTGGCAAAGTCAAGGAAATTAGTTGTGGGGACGATGTGACAAGGAAGCTGGGATATGGGATACATTGATGTGTACCCATAACCAACTTCAAGTAATTGTAAATCGGTTTACCTCTATTACAGATTAATGGCAGACACACCTTGAGCTCAGAAGAACTCATTATCTCAGGTACAGTGCAGCCTAAACATGGCAATTCTGCATCAAGGCTCTGCATGCCAACTACCTTGGGGGATCACTTGAGAAATCTAAGCTGGCTTCTATAGATTCCCATCATTCTGGAAAAGGGCAACACGATCAATCCTCCAGAAACAAGAATGATGTAGCCCAATGCACACACCCAGGTGGCTGTGCTGGAGCTGCTCTGCATCAGCAGCACTGCTGTGAGCAAAGGAGCATGGCTGTATCTCAATGACATCAGCAGGAAACAGCTGCACAAACTCCCCTCCATGCCCTCCAGCACCTCCTTTTCCAGGGGCTGCTGCTTTCTGTTACCAAGTTATCAGACATCTTCATTAAAAAGATTAAAAAAAGGTAATGACGACCATTCAGCCATTTTCTTCTGTCCCTAAGCAGGTGTTGTGGAGGAAGAGGAAGAGGAAGAGGAGGAACGCAAATTTCCCAGCGTAGACAAGTTGTTCATCTCTCCTGTGGCAGCTGACAGCTATCGTGTCAGGTGTCCCACCTGGAGGCTGGGCTGGTGCTGCAGATCTGTGTCCCAGTCCTGTCAGCGGCCCCATGTGGAGATCAAGCTGGTTCCATTGTAACACAGGGACATGACTTTAAAAACCTATTTTATTCAGCATTAAATCTATACAGCTCCACTTCCAAAAACAGAAAAGCTATGTAGGCCACATAAATGCATTCTGAGGTTGATCTGGTCTTTTGCATGAGACTTTTGCCTACTAAAAGCAGTAAGAGCCACACTAAAGAAACTTGCAGAAACTTGTTTTACAAATTTCAGTATAAAACCTATTAAAATTCTCAATATGTCTCATTTTACTTTTTACAAATTCAAAAGCCTCCTCTCACAAGTGCTAGTAATTAATAGAGTGCTTTGAACTTCACTGAAAGAAAAAATGTTGAGAGGCTTGAGGTAAGTAACTTTTCAAAGCTTTGATTATTCGTCAAAGAAAAAAAAATGTATGAAATATGGCTAGGAAATGGTAAACCATTCAAAAATGGCAAGTGGAACACCCAACACATTCCTGTTTCTTTCTTTTTCTGAAATTATATCTTCTGGCTGTATAGAGCCTTCATTAGTATTTCTCAAGTCTCCTTATATGGCAAATTATGTAACAAAAATACGATCAAAGCTTTAAGTACCAAATATACATTAGCAGCTCTTCTTCAATGAATTTTTCTAGTGGGGATTTTTTTTCCACTGGGTAACTGAAAACCATTGGAAATTACCTGAATAGCAGCCTACTGGCAACAGAGTCTAATGATCACTATAGTACCTTTCTGCAGCAACTAGAGTTAATTTCTGTACAGAACTGAACTTCAACAAATATTTCAACTTATGCAGCCAAAACTGAAATAGTTAATAGTCTTACAAAGAGCCTCAGATTTACTAAGAAACCTTTCTCTAATGTCCCCTGGACTTCCAATTGCTCTGGCTGAAATGTACCAATGCAATCAGTAAGTTCTGGCAAATGTCTTTATTGAACAAAACCCATTTCAGATTTGTTTACAAATCAATCCTGCAGCATTTTATAAACAACTGCAAACAGCTCTTTCTGCTGTGTGAACATCTGCAAGGCTGGGCCCAGTCCCCACACAGTTTTCCACTGACATTTGAAGCCTCCTCGTGTTGATAGGAGCATACAGTGGGCAGATCCCTTTCAGCACGAAAGCTGCAATGTCTTTACCCAAACACTGGAATTCTGCTTAGTCGTGTATATTACAAAATAAGCTCTGTCGTTTCTATGCACTTTATAATTCAGAAAGCATTTAAGAAAAGTTAGTTCAATTGAAGAAATTCAGTTTACCTGAAGAATCAGAAGTACCACGGATGTACACTGTCATTTTAATGACCAAGATTAAGTAATATTGTTAAAGTAATTAGCTGATCTCTCCTATTTTAAAATTCTTTATGATAAAGCTGGTGAATTAGTTATCAAAAAAGCCTATATTTAAAGACAAATAAATTATTTTCTTATTTAGTTTGGCTTTTTGTTTAATAATTAAGGCCACTGAAAAGAAAGCAGTTATATTCCTGATAGTAGAATGTTGTCATACCATATGTGATTAAATATTTTTTACAAGAGTAACTATTCTTTATTGAAAGAATAATGAAAAGCTATCTTCAAAACAATCCAGCTCAGCATAATCCTATTGAAATCAATTAGAAAACACTGCAGAATTTAAACAGCTGTTCTATTGGCCCGTTCATGTGCAGATCTCTGAAATAATGAGCTGAACACCAAGTGTTTTAGGAACACTAATTACTACACAAACTTTGGGTGGGACTTGAACATTCAACAGAGGTTTGCAGATTTCCTCCCTGAGGCCAGGTCACAGCACTGCTGTGAACACTTTGAAAATTCCAACCATTCTTAACATGAAATGTGACTCAACACCACTCTGCAAGGTACCGACTGTGACATGTAAATAAACATTAAAAACTCCACATTCAGCTGGGAAGCCTGCTCATTCTGATAACCAGGATTTTTGGTCTAAAGACATTTATTTATATCCTGTCCAATACTGTGAGTAAATGCCTTTTCTTGCTTTCAGTATGATTTCAGTGATGATGACACAATGAAATACCAGAAATACTAATATCCACAAAATGACTAGCAATTGTGGAATAACACATATTAGAACTGTCAATCCAGGCTAATATGCAGTTGCCTCAGATAGAAAACTATTACAGAACTCAGAGATAACCTGCACCCTTTGATCATTCAGGTCTCCAGATGCAAGTCCTCTGAAGGTAATACAGATGCCTTGAACAGAAACCTGGGGAGAATGAGATAACCACTGAAATTCTAAATTGGAAAACACTTTCATCTGGTTCATGGGTCAAAAACTTTAGCAAATACAGGCACTCTGTACTCACTATGACCTACTCCTAAACCTTCCTTAGAGAAGCTAAAATGTCCTCTTTGCTGCAGAACTGGAAAAATAACGTTCATCTGGTTTTGATGAAACTTAACTAAACTGGTGGTTTTCCTGTATCCTGTATCTTCCATAGGTTTGTGACAGCAAGGTCAGCTGAGCAGAACAACTGGAAGTCAAACCAAGAAGCTCCTGAGAGTAACTAACAAGACTCAATCATTTTCATCCTCCTGCAGGCTTCATTTGTGAAGATTTACATTGCTTTTAAGTTGGATTCAGAGTTTACTGCAAAAAGCTGATTTAAACAATTTCAAGAATGCAGGTAGGACTGAGAAGCCACCTACACTGGTAAAATGATTAATTCAGAGTAAAGTGAGCTGATTTGCAGCACTCTAACCAAACATCAGAACACAGAAACTATTTCAATGGATTAGAGCAGATGTCTGCCTAGTCCGGTGAGGACAGCAGCAGAATATGAACTCTGTACTAGACAGGTGTGAGATAATCTACCTTCCATATTAAGTCTCAATTTTACTTGAAATTGCACTGAAACAATGATGTAGAGAACAATGCTGAGCCAAACAGTGGACAAAAAACTGATGGAAATGCCTCTTTTGAAATGCTTTGTGCAATTCTGTGTGTCCTAATCCCCATCCTCAATTAAAAAAAAACTTAAAAAGGTTAAAAATTTGCAAAAAAACAAAAAAAAAAAAAAAAAAAAAAAAAACAGAAACAAAAATCTTCTATTGGGAAAAGGAATAGAATATGAAAATGTTTGCATATCGGGAAAGAGTAAGAATAAAACAGATTAAGATATTTACTTCCCTATAACAGAGAGAGATACTAATAAAACTGAAACAAAAAATTCTTGATTTAGAAAAAGATGTATTTTCCATAAAGTATAATTAATTTACAAAATGTCTTGACACAGTGTATTTTCAAATCTAAGAGTTTAGAGGGGTCATAAGCATCCTAGATGTGCATAATTCACTGTCAGATAACCTTTAGGAAGAAACCTAATTTTTATAATCCCTTATCTCTAAGTGCACACTATATTTTTTCTGACTCTTGTCAAACCTGGATTCTGAACTAAATCAGTAAAGAATGGTCCATCACAACAATCTGTGCTGCTATAAACCATGAATAAGTTACCTTCAAATTCTCTGTAACACAGTTTCCTCATGCAAAAATTGCAAATAACAATCAGTATTTCAAGATAAGAAGATGAGATGATGAGAGTTATTACTTGTGTTTTCTGATCCTTGACTAAAAACATGATGTTGCTGTTAAAAAAAAAAAAAATCCAGCAAGTATAACATACTCACACTCTCATACTGGCTAAATTGATTTATACGGTTTGAACAATGTTCAGTCCTTCCGTAATGGCTTTATTCTCCTTGCATTTGTGCAAAATGCAGGTTCCAGAGCTATATTCCTGTATCTCCTAAAGACTGCTCAAGATCTCACACATGATGAAGACACACTAAGCAGTGAGGATGCAGCAGGAACATTCCTCAGTTATGTGTTCAACAACAGTGTCAGTGTCACCCAGCAGTAAACAGAAGGAAAAAAGAGATTCTTTGAGGGATTTGCCATGGAGAGAACCTGCCTGTCGACTTAGTGTCAGCTGACAGTCAGAAAAAATCCAAAACACCCCACCTTTTTTTCTCACAGCCTAGTTTCCATGACCTTTCTTAAAAGTGGGCCAAGATCACAAGCTTGCTTCCTTTTCTCAGAGGGTTTTGTGTCTTTTCCCTATCTTTGTGGTTCTTTGCATTTTTAATTCCTTATCTGGTTTCTCCAAAACAGAAGGACTTGCAAATTAAACTTGCAAAGTGGCCAGACAAGCATTGTGTAACTCAAGCAGACATGGACCAGGACATGCACCTAAACATGATTTCAGTACAAGCTGGAACACAACATTTATGAGAAAATCATTGATTAGTCAGCTGCAATGGTCAGAAGTGGGAAAAGTTCTGGGCAAGGCTAAAATTAAAAGGCAAATCCTGTGACACTGCAGGTTTAAGCAATACAGCAGAGAACACAATGTAAGTTAATGTGGAAATAGTATGAAAGTTACAGTCCATGTTGAAGTTACTGACAAGGGCACAGGTACAGGGGGTAGGCAGGAAAGCTGACAAAGTCCAATGGCCACCAGAGATCTGTTCCCCAATTCAGAGCTCAGGCAGAGCTGATCACCTGTGTTAGCAGTGGTGCAGAGTGCAGAGGATGAAAATAACATGTCCTCGTGGACATGTTCAACATACAATAAACTTCACAGTGTTTTTTTCACATGGGTTCATAAACAGTATGGCTGAACACAGGGAGCTCAAGAACCATATGGACAATCCATTTAGATGTAGAGTCTGTACTATCATTTCCTAGAACACAACAGCATTTGACATACTTATCCCTTTTGTTCACCTTAAATGGGCTAAAAATCCAAGATCAGTTCTATGGGTAATGCATATTTATTTGGAGCCACTTCTGAGGCTGAAAAGCGGAGGTGCAGCAGCTAACACAGCAGGCTGGGAAAATGAACTCCTGGTGCAGGAACACAGATAATTTATGTATGGTACTGCGGGAGATTAAATATTCAGGAATAATGTCATCTTTGTTCCATCTTCCAAATGTTAGTATCCCTAATTTTTGTAATATATTTTGAGGGCTTTCATGTAGATTGGAAAAGACCTTAACTGGATTTTGTCACAACAGGAAAGACCCCTGTACCTAGAGAGTCCTCACCATTTATGAGGAGACACAAAACTTCAGTTTCACAGACAAACTTATCTTACATACACAGTTAAAGCCATTGTTAATACATCCTGAATAGGAAGAATAACATCTGGCACCTTCCTTAAAGTAATCCTCAGTGTAAGGGATGGGAGCTGTCAGGTGTGCTGCTCAGTCGCTGTATCTCTGCAGCCTCCGGGTACTTTACACCTCCCAGACAGGTCAAGCAACACCTGCAGGTCAACCCGCAAGCTACCAGCCTTGTGCTGCAGTTTCAGTCCCAGACCTGTGTCTTCATGTATTATTTTTTCATGCTAATTCACGCAGGCGGTTGTTTCTTGTGTAAGGGGAGCTCCTCTGCACCGCCGGTTTGCTCTGCTCTTCGCCACCGCCACCTTTGCCCCTGCGCGGGAAGATGGAGCAGGGTGCGGGAGGATGGAGCAGGGTGCGGGAGGATGGAGCAGGGTGCGGGAGGATGGAGCAGGGTGCGGGCTGCCCCACCATCAGCCTCCTCCTCTGCCCCACCGGGGCTCGGCCCCGCAGCGCCGGCCGGGTGAGCCGGCCTCTGGCCCTCACACCTTCCACGCCACAGCGAGTCAGTCCCGCTCAGGCAGGCCTGGAATGAGGGGGGCTCTTCCCTCTCTCCCTGCCTGAAGGAGCTTTCCCCACGACCACCTTGTCCCTGGGAAGACTCTCCTCATCCCCCAAGGGAAGGGGCTTTGCCCTTCGTTACAGCTGCTCGGGCAGGAGCCCCTGCCGCGGTCCCTTCACCACCTCAGTGCCCGCGGCCAGAGGTGCTCCCCCCCGTCTCCCCCAGGAGAAGGGCTCCGTCTCCGCACTCCGCTGCGAGCCAGGCCCCCTCTACCGTCAGAAGCCCCTGGAGAAGGGGGGCTCCCCCTCTCCCCCCGCCCAGGCGACTGCGGCTGGCACTGACCCGTCTCTGCCGTCCTGCTCCTCTCCGCCATATTTGTTGTCATCCCGCCACCCCCCCAACGCCGCCCGGCCGTCGCCATGGCAACGCGCGTCACCGCCATGGGGGAGCCCCGCGCCCCCCCCGACATGGCGGCGGGGCTGACGGCCCTCCCCGGGGACAGCCTGCCCGGGGACAGCCTGCCCGGGCTCATCCTGCCCGGAGAGAGCCTTTCCCGGGAGCGCCTGCCCGGGAATAGCCTGAGCGGGAAGCAGCGTCCGCCTCCATCCTCGCCCAGCCCGGCGGCCGCCGCGGTGGTGGCGGGCGGGGCGTGAGGGGAGCACCGGCGGCCGCCCGCCCCTCACGCAGCACGGCTCCCTCCCGCACGGCCGCGCCCGCCCCGCCCCGCCCCGCCTCCCGCGGCCGCTGTTTACCGGCGCTGCTCGGACGGGAAAGGAGGGCTCGTTTTCCGCTCCCTGGTGGCTGCCCGCCACCTCGGCAACTGCCGTCACTGCGCCCCGGAGGACGGAGCTGTGCCGGTACCGGAGCTCCTCCCGGGGCTCCTGCCTGCCCGTGGGAGTCGGTGTGGGCCTGAGGTGCGGCTAGGGCGCTGAGGAGGAGAGGCTTGTTATCACAGAATATCGGTTAGGCTGGAAAAGACCTGTGAGGCCATCGAGTCCAATGTAAGACCAAACACCACTATGTCAACTAGACCATGGCGCCAAGTGCCACGTCCAGTCCTTCTTTTAACACGTTCAGAGACGGCGACTCCATCGCCTCCCTGTGCGGTCCACTCCCACGTCTAATCACCCTTTTTGTGAAGAAATCTTCCTATTGCCCGATGTTCTGCTGTTACACGTCCCCCTCCACACAGCTCAGGGCAGCGGAGGCAGAGGGGCCGGCGGCCTGTGTGGGTTCAGGGTCTCTGTCTCCCCAGGGGAAGCGAGCACATCCCTCCTGCTCGGATTCCGGCCTCACGCACTGAGGTGCAGCACGGGCAGAGATGGCCAATGCATGTGTGTGTGTGACCGCCCCACCCTGCCCCAAGACTCAGCAGGTGAGTCTGGTCATGTGGCAGTTGTGTCAACTTTTATTTCTTTTTTTAATTTCTTAAGGCAGCCCAGTGGGGAGCTTCATTATGTGTGTGAGTGTTGCCCGTCTGTCTCCTTGCCCCAGCCCCAGCAGGTGAGCCTGACCATATGGCAAATGCAGTGCTGGGGACCGGAGGGCTTCTGTGTGCGCGTGTTCGCGGGCCCGCTGGGTGACACTCACCATGTGGCAAACACGGCGATCAAGGCTCTGGTGTACGGGGCTAATTACGTGTGTGAGCCCCGGGGGACCCGGCAGGCTGGGTGTGATCATGCGTGTCTCACTAACGCTGAGGCGCAAGCTCCATTGTGCATCCTCTACGCAGACAGCTCCAGCCTCTCGGAGCGAGGCTGGCCGCAGGACGAGGGCAGGGTTACAAGCACAAGCATCAAGACTCGACAGGCAGACATGGGGCTGAATGCACCCCGAACCAGGTGGCTGTTAAAACTTTGAAACACGGAGTACACAAGCAATGCTAAGCAATGGAAAGAGGCAGGACTGTGTTATGGTTATGCACACACTCAGGTGTTTGCTTCCTTAGATCTTAGTAAATTAATGTAACCATTCCTAGTGACCAGTGACTAGTCAGGGGAAAAATCCAAGATTAAAAATTAAGGCATGTAAAGTTGTATCTTTCTCCATCTAAGTTCTGTTATTTAAACATCATTTTACCTTTTTGTCTTCCTACCTAGTATGTGCCTTTTCTGCTCCAGTTCAGCTCCTCTTAACGACACTCAGGTGGATAATACCTACAGGTTCTACGTACTTAGATTTTCCTGTGGGTCACTTGCTTTCTTTCTCCTTGGAAAAGAGAAAGCCTGCTCCTTTTTGCAGCCTTGTTCATTCTTCTTTCAGTTCATAGTTCTCTGGTTATTTTTGCAGCATTTATTTTTGTGGTTTCACTTCCTTTACTGTTTCCTTTCTTTTTCAGTAGCACTTAGGCCTCTTTCCTTTATCTATTCCTCTTCCCTCTCAGTATCTTACTTTAGTATTATATAAGCTAATCAAATGTTACTTCAGCCACATTCCTGTTCCATGATGAAATACCTGTCTGAAGTGGTGTACCAAGGCGGCTTTGTGATGGGCTTGGAAGATACATCCTTTCACAGAAGAATGTTGAAGGCCATATAGATCCAAGCTCTGCAAAAATATTTTCTAGACTTTCCCCTCTGCAGTCTTTATAAACTAGAGATGGTCACTTGCATACTAAAAAGGTGGATCTGTCTCGCTGCTGACAGTGAGCTACACTAAGCGCACACACCCCCACAGACACATTCTTTCCCTTACAGCCTTGCTCCAGGCCAGCAAATCACCCAGGCCTTCTGCTCTTCCTTATCTATTGCTGGGTAAATGATCCTGGGACTTCCCTCTTCAGAATATCCCACATATACTCTGATCTTTCTCTTCTTTCTTTTATGTTCCCTGATAGCCATGTCCCATCCCAACTCTCCTTCAAATAATTTCTCATAGTAGTGATCTCTTCATTCCTTTATTTGATATTTTTTTTTTCTTTTTTAAGTCTTAAACAGTTCTGTCCAAGTTTGTAGCTCTAGTCTAGTCTGGTTTCTTACCATGTCCCCACATCCCCTTATTCCCTTTGTTCTACTTGCTATTCCAGCTTTAGTGTCCTCTCATCCATATTTCATTTCTATCTATTATTATCCCTATAGCATTTTTCATCTGTAAATTTCTAAGAATTAAGTGCCTGTGGAGAGACTTTCCATATCTGTTCTTCGGGTGACCTCTTTATTCACATTTCTCTGAGACTCGCTTCTATGGTGACCACAAATACTAATCCAAAGGCCTTTTGCATCTAATTGCCAGCCGATTAACTCAACTGAAATACCTGTAAGAAGTTCTATTGAAATCAGAGACATATGGGGGAAAGCACTTTTTCCATTCAAATTATCTCTTCTGAGTTAACACACTTGAAAAACCTAGAAATGCCACACTCATTTTTTTTAGTCTGAGTTTAATGCTATGTTATAGTCACCTCAACAAGCTGAAGTGGTGTTAAATATAGATGATATGCAGTCTTTCCAAAAACAGTAAGATAATTTGACAAATGAGAACTGGAAAGTTCATATAGAAAGTTCTTTTGGAAATAGAAAGATAACTGAATGGTGTAATTCAAATCAGGGCTGAAGAATGAGGGAAATGGTTTTCAGGAGAAGCAGTTGCATATTTTTATTTGTGCATTTTTAGAGCACCTGAGAACATGTTGGGGTTGTCATTAGTACAAAGAGGCCTTTGGCCCTAACAGTTGGAGTTTGGACATTACAAAACAATAAAGAATAACAGAACACTGTTGCAAGACACTGGTGCCCTGGTTATCCTCACATTTGCTGCTTCAGCCCTATTCCTTGTTCCAGCGCATCTCCCCTCCCCCTTCTGCATCTTGGCAAGCAAAAGCTGCCTCAGTTCTGTGGCTCTTTGCAGCTTATTCCCACCCCACCATCTTTTAATAGCCTTTGGAGAAACCAACGGCTTCCCCCCACACATTTCATTCAGTAATAACTCTCTACTTGTTACATTTTCAAACCAGCACCTTCATGCTTTCCCTCGCTGCTGCTTCGCACTCCCACTCACTTAATTTTCCTCCTTCAAATCCCTCCCTAAAAATCTCCTCTGCTGTGATGTCTACCGAAGGAATGATAATGAATCGTCAGCTGTGTGCCAAGCTGAGTGTCTGTCATGGGGACTGGTCTGATGTGTTGGGCAGCCACTGCTTGTGTGGGACTGGCAGTGCCTGGAAGCAGCCCCTCTTTTCACTCTGCTCATTATGGGTCCTGGGATGGGCCCTTAAAACTCGTTATATAAGCAAACAAAAATAAATGGAGGTAATTGAAATAGAAATGGAAATGCTGGCCAAAACCAGGAAGATTAGACAATATTTCAGTTATGATTCATCAGCTTAGGTAAATTTACATAAAAATTAATGTGACTGACAACTCCCTTCATTACAAATATTGAGAAATAAATTATTTTTCTAAATACAGATTTGTGCCATTTCTCTACTTATTTTTAATCTATAAGGACTTGAGGAGTATGCTTTACTTTTTCTATCTGTGCTTGTATTTGAAACATTAGATATTCCATTGTTTGTTTATCTTTCGTTTGCAGCCTGCAAGGCTGTGGTGATTAGAGAACATAAGAAAGAATAATAACAGAAGAGCAAAGACTTGAAAAGAAAAAAGATTCCTGATCACTTCTTTTTTAACATGAGGATAATTCAAATACGTTGAAGATCGAATGATTTGTGTTATACATTCAATACTTCTGATTCAGCTAGAAGTGGCTGCTGTCAATACATGTCTGTCGAAACCCCAAAGAAAATCAGTAAAAATCCAATTTTACAATCCTGATATTTTCATTGTTTAAAAAATTGGCAAAAAAATGCCCTTTCTTATACATTACAAAAAAGCCAGTAAGGTCCATTATTGATTTTTCACAAATCGTTTGTAAGTAACTGTTAAGGCTGGATGAGGAGAAGATGGAGCATTAGCACAAGTTTTGCATCCTTTTCACATGCCACATGCATGGCGCATGTTTGGGTCTTCAAGGTGGCGATTTAAGAATCCTGGTGTAATTGTGTAGAAAAATCCCTTTTTATATCCCTTTCCCCATGTAAAATAAAGTAGTGCAGGCATTCAAGTATATTTCAACTGTGACTACTGTCAGAGAAAAGGCCATAAAAATGGTTCTGATGCAAACACACAGCCATCAATGGTGGCTGTGCAAGCAGAGCAGCCACAACCCAATTTTAAAAAGAAGGAAAAAAAGAAAGAAAATCAAAAGTCTGGTCAAAGTTTTTAGCCAGGTTGTTATGGTCTGGTGGATTCAGAGATAAAATTAAATCTAATAAAGAAAGAAAAAGCCAGAATGAAAACCAAAGCCCAGACCGAGGTAGCAAAATTGAAGTGAATTTTAAACTATGCACACATAGTGGAGGAATCCTATAATCTTATTATTGTAACCTTGATCCATTCGTTCTCCCAGCATTTATTGCTCTCATTAGTTATGTAATATCTAAAAGCACACTGTAAGTTTTTTTGTGTTGGGACAGTATCTTTAATGTATTCTGCACATGCCTAGTATAATTAGAGAGCTTTATACAAAAATAATATTACCTGCTGGGTTTTTTTTCTGTATTATTTCTAAGCAAAGGAAAAATTAAAATGCAGCAAGTCTGGAAAGGTCAAACTGAATCTCCCCTCATTCTGTGCATGATTTCAGAAATAATCAGAAAGTTATGCTGAGATAACTGATATGAAACCAGTGACGCTATCATCACAAAACTTGGATCAATTTGTGTCCATGCAGGCAAAGCATCATCTCATTTCACACCTGAATTTTTTTTTTTAATTCTATGTTTTATAGATATTTTGAACTGTTTGTTCCTAACAGTTTGTTCTCACAGATGTGCATCAATATTGTGTAATTACACACAGACACTGTCAGCCCAAAGGAACCCAGGCTGCAAATGACAACTGTGCTGTAGGGAAGGTGAACAACTTGTGCCTCCAGGATATGGAATGGTACCTTGCTTTTCCACAAGCACTTCTGAGCTTGTTAAAGCCGGGGATCACCAAGGTGTAGAGCTCTCTCAGGTGCACATCCTTGCTCTTTCAGTGTCCCTATAAGCCAGCCAGGCTGACAAGGGTTTGGCTGCCAGCGTGCACTTCTGCCCTGCGTTTGACTAGGAAAGGGAAGGAAGGTCAGTGCCAGCCACCTGGGTGCAGAATGGAAAAAGAGATGTTACCCAAGGCCACAAATAAACCCTTGCTATTACAAAAATGAGACTTTGAAATTCTTTTCAGGAAATAACCTTCATTTTTAAGTTCCCATCAGAAAGGTATACACACATACGTGATAAAAGCACACTTTATCTGGGAAAGGTGAAGGGCTAAGTCAGTTCTCCTGGGATTTGAGCATGTGGATCAAAATGGTTTAGAATTTCAAACCCAAAAAATAGTGCTAAGCTAGAATTCTGTGCCACTCAGAGGAGGAGCCCAAAGAACTCTTCTACACTGAAACCCTGGAATTCCCTGAAAGCCCTCAGTGGGGAAAGTGCTTTCCAGGGGGTTCTAAACCTGCTGCTAAACACGGTCTGTAACTTGACAGGTGTTCCCAAAGGGTCTACAGGATCCTGGTCCAGTCCTGGTGGCAAAGATTACTACACCTATACTTAGAAATTAAAATACATGCTTGTGTGATGTTTTAATATACTTACTGGAAATATTTAATATCTAAGTATTAGTTTTTCATTAATATTTCAATATTATTATGGACATTGTCCAGACTCAGTCCTGTGTCTGTATTTACAGACACATTTTATGCATTGCATTTTAATCATCTATAAACTTTACAGTTCTCTGCTGTCTTTTAATCCTTTTCAGTATCTACTCTGATAAAATTCCTTTAATGTAGTCAATGAACATCTGGAAAAATGAGAGAGGTACAATGAGAACTTAATTTTGGATTAACAGTTGTTTGTTGTCTTGAAACTGATTATTTGGCCCTCAACTGAAATTTAATTCTTTAGAGAAAAGAAGAATTCATAATGAATTTAGGAACCATGTTAAATTCCATACTTATAAAATAAATTCATGGTTTCTCAAGGTTCCAGTGGCATAGAAAAAGGAGCAGCAAATCTCTGAGAGACAATCACTACATGTAGCAGCTGGGAGAGAGGAGGTAAACTGAAATGGCAGGAATTTACTTGAGACTGCAATAAGCTTATGTTCGCTAACACATGGCAACTAATACACGATAAAATCCCAGTGCAGAAAGGCCATTTTTAGTTTTCACATTTGTTAGCAGATCATGGTAAACAGTTGGCTCACCCTAGTATGCACTTGTCTTCCCTAGCATTTTTTTCTCACACTAAGTGGCAAGGAACTCTCTTTTGCTCCTATCATACACAAGTCCTACAAGTACTCAGATCGGAGTGGAGGAGATCTATGCCAATGTCAGCCACACAAATGAACAATGATGGGTTTATTCCTTTTAGGAACCCAAGGAATGAACTCAGGGGCTGCAGGTGATTGCCTTTGGTTGCTAAGTTGTTGTGAGGGCTCAAGACTTTCAGCCTTTGAGGTCCTGGTTCACCTTTCACCTTCACTGGAACATTGCTGCACTCCCAGTTACTCCATAAGCCCTTCCATGCCACCAAAACAAGTCCTTGCAGTGCAAAATATTATCAGCATTTGCCTTTAACAACAGTACAGTAAGGAAAACTCAAGTCCATAGCAGCACTCCATCAGCTTAGGAAAGGGATAAGGACATGTTAGACCCATTCTCTGTGGAATCCAGGGTACAGAGTAAAGCAAAATATTGGACCAACCGAGGACAACAACATTCCCTCAAGAATACAAAAACAAAGAGTTGTTCAGTGAATCTAGTCCTAAATACTACCTGCTATGGCAAAACAACGAGAACTCAAGAGAAAAAGATCATTATGCCCCTAAGGAAAATGTAATTTCTGATGATGGTCCACGAGATGATCAGGGACTAGCGCTGCCCACGCAAACTCCAGCCTGACTATGGTGAGATAGGCAGAGACCTGGCTTTAGTGGTGCTAGAGAATCAGTACACCAAGGCCACATTCACCGTAACATTTTAAAATCACTACTTTATGTGTTTGGAGACATGAAACACACAGCATCTTTTCTTTAATCTCTCTATTTTGTCCAAGTAATACAAAATTCTAGATATTCCTGAACACCATGATTACCAAAATTGTTTCCCTTGTTATAACAGCAGTGCTGAGAAGTGAATATCCAGTAAGACATAATCACAACCAATTATCTGTCCCCAACCTTGAACCTAGAGTCTGTAGAAAAAAATCACATGAACTTTTTAAGGTTTGTATCCATAATATTTTCTGCATTCTAAAGCTTCAGTGACCCTTCCAGCCTGCAAACTTTCTGCTCCTCACTGCAACCTGACCCTACAGATGATGAAAAACTCCTCAAATTAAGATCTTAAGGAAATGAATGGGTATATATGTATCTGATCAGAATCTGCAGAAACAATTTAATGTAATTACTAACTAATCCATCTTGAAATCAAGGACAATTTAAAAATTAAGGCATTAGTATGAAATTAGAATCACTTGAAGTTTGGATGAAGGAAGTACACAGTAAAAAATGTGGTTACATTACCATGTTTATCTTCTAAATGAAGATCTTTGGTGAAGCACAGATGGGCTACATTATTTTGTAATCCTCTGACCCATAAGGATTGGCACTGAGACAGTGTTCCCATTAATACATCTCTCACTCCATACTTTTTCACGTGGCATTGAAATACTACATTTGGGAACTCATTGACTCACTTAGGAGGGCGGCTGCTGTACCAGAGAAAGGAAGCTGATTTCCTTTTCATATTTTGAGCACACATAAAAGTAGTAGCAACTTAGGAATCAGCTCTTAGAAAAAGGACCTAAAATAGAAAAGCTCTTAAAATCTTACCTGCCAGAAAAAAAATGTTCCATTATACAGGAGAAGGGAAGCTCAATACTAAGGGTCTGATTAAGGAGAGGGCACAGCACTGTCCAGGACAGCTAATCTTGACCATTCCTGAAACTGTGCCACAATTGTAATGAGGGGCAGAGCTGCTCACAAGCCAGGCACAGTATCTGCACCTTGACAATTTCTGTAGAGGAGGGCTTCTACGTAAATTCCAGCTTTGCTTAAAATTCTGTGCTGGAGTCTGCAGGATTGGACACTACAGCAGTGACCCCATCAGTCACCTGAAGTTACACCATCCTGATGGGGTCATGTGTGACTTGGCAATCACTAAAGGATTCTGCTACAGCACAAGAAACTGATTTGGATTCCTAAGTACCAGCCTTGCCCATCAGGACCTTCCTCCCATACAGAAAGCAAGAGATTTTAAGGGGAGCAGCTGCAGCCAGCCAATGAACCTGAAAGTGACAGAAATTTGGGTACAATGTCCCAGTGTGGCATGGCACTCTGACAGAGATCCACAAAAGAGGCATGACTAAAGGAAATGTAAGAATAGATGCTGTTTAATTAGGACCTTCACAGAAAAGCATCTGGTATAATTGGTTGAGGGGAAGACTTCACTCAGGCAACATTTATTGGGATATAAACAATGTCCAGTTGCAAACACTAATTAAACAGCAGGGCTAAGGTAACTGAGTTTTGCCTGCCTGCCTAAGATGTAAGGTTTATAATCCACGCTGTTATGGGACAACTGCGAGAACAAGTAAATGCATATCCAAAAAGTCAATTAAGCTCTTCTTTTTGCAATGACAGGCTCCAGAGGTCAGAGAATACTTTGTCTTTAAGTAACATAACCAGTTTTTGATAGATATTGACACTTAATTGCTGTTCAGTGTTTGTGAGGAGAGTGGCAGTGGCAAAACAAGCCTGAAGGATATCCCAGCCTATCTGGTGGTGTCTTATGTGACCCACCACCACCAAGATCTAGGCACCCTCATGCCCTTTGGTTTCAGCAAACAAATTCTCTTGATTTTGACCTGCGTGGCCCATAACTGTTCCTCTAGGAACTCATATCATTAACAACATATTATTTCAAAATGTCCTTTCAAAGAAAGTTCACTCACAAGTTTTGGTGATAGTTTAATATATAAAGTTTGAACTAATGCAAATTCCATGGCAGGTACATGTCCGTGTAGCTACAAATTCATATTGCAAACCCAGACTGCAAGGTCTGAACTTCTTCAGACCTCCTGCAATGGGTACCTCACCCCTCCCAGCCTGCCTCCAGGTTATTCACAGGCAAGCCTGGACCTTCTACAGCATCTCCAGCTTCCTTTCTCCTTGGCAGCACAATACCTGCCATAGCAATCCCTTCAAAGACATTCTCTATAACAAAGAAAATTCTGATTTATTAACGTTCTTCTTGCTTATCTTCCTTGTACTGATGGAATGACCTAATGCTGCAAATGGGAAGGAAATGAGAGGTTTAGAGGGCAATCATCCAGAACCATAGAACATCTTAAGCTGGAAGGTACCATAAGCATCATCAAGGCCAACTCCCTGCTCTTTGCATGACTCCCAATCCATGTGACTCAGAATGTCATCTTCTGTGAAGAGGGAGGGATGTTTGCCCTTGAATGGCATTCTAGGCACTAAAATAATCTGTGGGGTTAAGAAGCACCACTTGTCACATACGATGAACAACTGAAGTAGAGCATCTGCCATGAAGAGCCCTTGTCCAAACCAGTAACACCCACAGGAGCTTTATGTCTTTTATGCAAACACCATTAAGGCTTTCTTTTTAATAGTTACCATGACCCAGTATAGGCTACACAGCATTTGCTGCACTTTCAAACTGTGGCCCTCAAACAGTATGAATTCTGTGAGAAGGCTGCAGGCTGAGCAGTGACAGACAAATGCACTGACATCTTAAGGTAGTTTATAGCCTTTTAAAGTGCACATAATTTTCTCACAAACTAAACACCTGCAGCAAGTGGAAAATCTAAAGTTAAAAGCTTGTAATTTTTTTTAAGTTCATACCTTCTAGCAATATATTAAACTGAGCAGTAGGTATAAAACTATACTCAAAACCTTAAATGGTTTCACAATAATTTTTACTTTTAATAATTTAATTTATTGCATTTTAGGTTTGAAAGTAGCAAGGACAATTTCAAACGAAAACTTCAAAAACAAGATATAACCAAAGACTTTTTAAGGATGAAAGAACACATGTAAGGAGGATCAAGACCCAACAGTGAGATCAGCTATTAGCTAATTAAATATGTGACTAAAATTCATCATTTTAAATAGCAGCCGTATTGATGGTGAGCAATCTGGTAAGCAAACAAATGATAGTGGATTTTTTTTTCATCTCTTCAGAGAGAAACATTTATCTTAATAAGATTCACTGTGCCATAATACACGTGGAATAAGTCAATGTCTACTAATTAAAGGACATTGTCAACCTGATTTTCTAAACAGCTAATTAAAATATGCAGCATCTAACAACAGCCTTTCCTGGAAAAGTTACTTGTTTTTCTATTCCCTTGTGTTTACCTTTTTAAATGGTTTTTCAAGAAAGGAGGATCTGCTGAGCTGAGGTTCTATTTCTGTACCAAGTTCCATTGATACACAACCCTGTACTAAGGCAGAAGCCCAATAATTTTTAGCTCTAAAAGGCTAGACAAGACAACAATGATACCAGTCTAAAGGTTTGCTGTTGTTGCTTTTTCAGAGATGATATTTCACTTTCTGCTTTTTGTGAGGATTTTAGATAGTCTAGATGTTACTTGAAACTGTAAAATTTTCAAGAAGAAATGTGATTTTCATATTGATGAGGAATCTTTAACCTCCCATTTTATGCATTACATTAGTTTCTCAGAATAAGCAGGCTTCTCTCTTTCTTATTCTGATTCTGTAAGTAGCTTTTTCAAGAGAAAGAAGTTGTTGTAGATCTGTCAGCAAGGCTCTGGGAGTAGGAGGATGTTTGGATTTCCGGCATATTGCAACGCAGTTCTTGGCCACCAGCAAAGCTATGTGTGTGAATCTCATTTTATATCCGTTGTTTGCAATACCACATATTTTAAGAGACATTTGAAATAGTCTCTGTACTCCTAATCACAAATAATTCTCTAAAAGATGCTGAGAAGGCAAAATACAAACCTTTACAAGACTCATGTCAAGACAGACAGTGGATGAAATGATGCTGTCATGGAATTAAAATAAAATCAATTATATCTTGAACAATTTAATCTGTGTTCAAAGTTCCTAGCTCAAATCAGCTTACTGTTTGTTATGTTTGGGTTTTTTTCTCCCAATTCAGATTGTCATTTTCTATGACATACCTTTTACATTAAAACATTAGCCAGCTAATCTCATTAGCCAGTTTTTAAATCTATATTAAAATGTATTTTTGCAGTGCAGAAACCTGAGACAGTGGACTACGAACTCTGTGACTAATTATTTTCAAACCTGGAAGTATGCAGAGCTCATCTTCAATTATTTGCATTATTTTTTTCTCTAAAGATCACCCGAATCACCACTCCCACCATTTCCCCTTCTTTTCTACCCTCGACCAGTACAAAGAAAACATCATTTTCCCAGCCAAGGCATATGCAGCATCCTTCAGAATGCGTCAGAGCAGATCCCTCATCAGCCAGAGGAATCACTGTGTTAATAAGAAGTCCTTCCTGCCCAGCCGCAGAGAACAAGCTTGGGATCACCACACATGTTTTTATTCTCCAGCAAAAAGGTGATTTTAGCATTGTGTTACCTAATAAACATTTTCCTTTCATGTACCTGTGCCCTTTCGTGGGCAAGCACCCAGCTCCTCCTCTCAAATTATGACAGCTCAGTGACTGACTAGAGGCTTTGGCAGTCTTATATGGGACAATGACTTGAAACCAAACCTCTCTCTTGCAAATAATTCCAGAATAAAATGTAACTGAGGGCTGTGTAAACAATGACTTAGGAGGGCAAAATACATTTTACTTTTTTATAGCTCTCTGCATTCTACAGTGTTTACAGGAGTTAAAATCTAGTTTAGTCATTAATCAGGTATGAATCAAAGAAACTCAGAAGATGCTGTTGTTAAGAAAGCAGGATTATTTTCATACAAAGAAGCATTTTCCTCATTCTAACTTCATCTTAATGGGTATATATCTTTAATAAACAAACCCATTATTTTGAATTGTATCAAGAAATTTTCATCTGTAATACGGCTCAAACAAAAAATACTGAAATGGTAAAGGCACTTCGGTTTTTTAAATTCACATCTAGTATGTTCATTGCCATAATGCAATACTGTAAATGCCAAAAAAGTGAATCACTGATATATAATTTTAAAATGCCAGTGATTTCCCAGCTGTCACTGATCTTGGAAAATTTCCCCAGTAGCATGTGGAGATCAATAATTGTTTACAGACTTTTTAATCCCAGTTTATAAGGAGAGTATCAGTGTGGACTATGTCAAATCTTTTAACTGTGAAGTTAAAGCCTGGTTTCACTTAAATCTATCCAAAAACCCATCATGCTAAAGAAAGGCAAGAATGATGATCCAGGGAACTACTGCTTGTCCATTGGGACAATAATGCTGCAAGTCTGCAGGAGTCATTCCTGAAGAAAAAAAAGTGATTAGAAGTCGTATCCAGCATGGCTTTTCCAAGGTTTGCCCAACCTGACCTCTGTGATGCCCTGGAAGATGTGCAGACAAAGGCAGAGCCATGGATGTTGCCTACCTTGCCTTCAGCAAGGCTTTCAGCATGGTCTCCACAGCAGACTCGTATCCAAGCTGGAATGTTACGGTGTGGATGGGCACACTGCAGCAGGGGCGAAGGTCTCCTGCCAGGCCCAAGGCCTAACAAGTCCTACTCCTCCTGGCAGCTGCTTACCTTGGCATTCCTTGGGCATCTACCCTGAGACCTAAGCCACGGAATATCTGTCAGTGTCCTGGAGAAGAACACAGAGCACAGATTATTTATTCCTTTTTATTTTTTTTTAGGATATTTAAGCACTGAAACAGGTTGCCCAGAGAGAATCTCGATCCTTGCAGGTTTTCAAAACTTTGTTGCATCACATCCTCAACAAACTGATGTGATTTCAGTGTTGACCCTGATCTGAGCAGTTTGCACTAGAAAACCTCCTATAGTCTGTTCCAACTCAATGATTCTATGATTCTGAGAAAGAGGCTTTTCAAAGTTCGCCTTTGCCATCCATCCTACCCTTAGGTTTTCCCCATACATGTGTAGTTCTAGGCTGATGTCAAAAGTAAGTAAATTAACATGTCCTCCTCATCCTTGTAGCTCAGAAGCAGGTTTAAGATCAATACCCTGTGCATGCTGATCCCAAATTCCATGGCAACGTTAATGTATCCCATTAGCAGAAAACACCCTTCTCGCTCACTATTTTTCTCTCCTTGCACACATGTTCATATGAAAGTGGGTAAAGAACCTTTCTTTTCTGAATCCAGATGATTTTCTATTCAATGTTTTTCAGAAAAGGTACTGGAAAATAATTTTGCCTTTGATTATGTCTCTTTACAGCTTATTCATCAATGGTTTTAGTTATGGCAGATCAATTCTTTTCTATGCTCATCCATTTCTCATTTGTTTCATCTAATTTTTCATCAGCTGAGTCTTTTCCTTGTTTAACTGAAATGAGAGCTAAGGTTTCACACACATCACTGTATCCATAGCTCTAAACATTAATTGGATAAGAAACTATGATACAAATTGGTAAAAGGGCATTTTGTATCCCAACAAACACTGTAAAGAAATGTGAGTTTTGCACTGTTCTTGTGAAACCCAAAATTTAATTCCATTACTCCATGAGTGAAGTCAAACACACTGAATCTGGTGTCCCTTAAAACCTTTCAGAGGCTTCATCTCTTCACAGCTACATTCATACTGCAAACTCCCTGCTTAGCAAAACAGGCATTGCAGGCAATCTTCAAAATGAACAATAACACTGCAGTGTAGTCATTCGTCACAGAACTGCACATTCTAAATGTGACACTATTTAGCAAATAGTAGAAACGTATACTGGAAATGAACCATATATTTTCTCCCTAATTCATTTATTAAGAGTGGTTAAACACATTAAGTTGTGCAGTTTCATATCCAAGGTCTTATTTCCAGCATGATAAAACACTGCCAGAAGTATTTAAACCTTCTTTGTGTGTATCATCATAAAGAAAAAATCTGAATTGTAAGGAAAACTTCCAAACATACACATTTAAAGTGACAACTGGAATTCTCCAAATTTGTGCATTTAAAACAACATAAAATGGAATTTCTAAGATATCATATATGTACAAAATGATTAAGCATGAAAATAGCCAGAAGCCTTTTTGGGGCAACTATAGCATACATCGGTGGCTTTGCCACAAACTGAAACCAAAACAACTTCTTTTAAACCCATGAGAAATCCAACACTTTTCTTGAGGTGCAGTACCATGTATATCAATAGTGGAAGCAGTTTAAATGTTTTCAAACAGGAAAAAAAAGTCTTAGAAGTCCAGAAAGATATAAACAACATAGTCTTCTTCTTTATTCTTATTCCTTTTTTCACTCCTGGCTATGCAAATTGGAAAAAAGTAGAAGGTTGTGATAGCAGTGGAAGACTCACCAAAATACATTTCAAAACTAAGAAAAAAATATTTAAATTGGTATTTAAAAAAATCAATAGTTATACTGACAGTTGAAGGCAGAGTGAATATGAAGTCATGTGGCTCTGAGGCCTGATCTTTTAAGCTGCTCCTAATTAAATGCAGCTTTGCTCTTACTGGATGTTAAGAGCTTTCCAGGTTACTGCCCGTATTAAAGGAAAATTAGATACTTACCTGTATGAATGTTGCAAAGTTGATTGAAAAAAGATAATGTGTGAAGACTGTCAAAAAATAATATTGCTGATTCATTCTAATGTGCTTAGACATTCCTGAACTCTGATGGTTCATCAGTACCTCATAGTATGGGTCATAATCCTTAGCAGATAAATGCTTAATCCGAGATAAATCGTAATAAATCCAAATGAGATTAGACCTTTACCAAAATACCCAATGAGTGGTGTAAAAACATGTTTGAGTGACTGTGATACATCAGTGGGAGTCACCGACTGAATTCTTTACAGAATAGCAGAGAAGGTGCAATAATACTTAAAAGCAAAGCAGAACTGTTCTGATCAGCACCACTCGGGGGCTGGTGTTGAGTGTTCTTCACCAGCCTCCCTTCTTAACAGTATTCCTCTGATCTGTGAGGCTTCATGGTTTACATCAGTGTTCTGTCAAAGTCACCTACTTTCTGAAACAAATGTTTTATTTATCTCCTCCTTCCCACTCCTGCTATTGTGATTCCGAATAAAACCTGCAGGAGCCTTAAGGCTAAAACATTCAGAGGGATCCACTGGCATTTTCATCCCCTCTGTATTTGGTAGCTTATGATATCAGGTTAACTCGTTAAGTATTTACAGTAAAGGACATCTCTGCACACCATTTTAGAAAATCAAAAAGCCACAGTTACTGAAAGTCATGGTTCTATGACTGACTAAATGCATTATGGTTAGAGATGGACAAAAATATAAGAAAAGCTGTTTGCTGCTAATATCCAAGATTGCTATGAAAATCTAGACTCTTTACCTGGAAGAAATTTTGCCTGCCTTTACTTGTGACACAAATATAACCTCTTAACCTACTAAATGGAAACAAAAAGCTGTTGTATTGAATAAAAAGTACTTCAGCTACATTTTTAAGTTCTTTATTCTGTAATAATAAAACCTCCAAGAAATTATATTCTAAAAAATTGTGTTGCCTTACATCCAAGGATTTAGAGAGAAAATCATCACAAGAAATCACTATTTAATAAATTGCAACTTGAATTAAATTCCAGTTGTGAATGAAGGTGTCCATGGAAGTCTGAGTTCCATTAGCATTTACTGAACATACTCCTCAGTAGTGATCCTGGGACATTGACTTCATGGGAGTTTTGACTGTGGGAAGAATTAAAGTTTGTATCTGATGTCCTCAAAGCCTTTGATGTGTTTATAACTTTTATAGGTCAGTTGCAAAGATAAGCTTTGTAATGGCTTTCTACACTTACCCTGGAAAAGCACTTACACTCTCTTTCCATTGCTTAAAATACAGAACTATTTACTTCTGACACTTGCTATTTGTTCCAAACACCGTGGTGTGCATTACCCGTGTATCGATTCACAAAGCATCCTCTGAGCGGGCAATTTCCTCGTACTGCTCTGACAGCACAGAGAAGCCACCAGATGTTGTCACTGTCTGACTTCGGCTGCTGCCGCCGTTTCATCATCAGGTGATGCGAGCACAGCTCTGCCCTGGGTGTTGAGATTTTAGCAGTGACCTGGGTAAGCGCTTCTCATTGGCAGCTCCCGCCCTCCATTCAGCCCAGGTTTCCAAACTGAATCCAAACAAGCAGATCCCGTTGTTGGTGGCTCCGAGGAGACAAAGGAACGGGGCGGGCGGTGGGAGGAGAGTGGTGAGCAGGGCGCTCAGGTAGAGACACAGAGAACACCGGTGATCTCTAGCGCAGGTGTAGAATGAGCACTCACGTCCTCTGAGCTGAGACTTCGCCTCACTTTCACTGCCTACAACACACGACTCATTTTTCTGAAGGAGAAAAGTAAGTTCTTATTGTAGAAGGCGTTTTTGTTGGTGGTTTTACCATGTAACTAAGAAATGAAGTAACATGATAATGAACTACATCTTTTATTTTGTGTAGTCTCTAAATCATGCATTAGCAGTCTTCAGTTATAAGAAACATTCACAATTACTTCCTATTTGAGCAGATCTACCTAGAATTCTCTTTTCATAATATCTACATTGGTCTTTACACTTCTCAAGGGTACAGAAGGCTTTCCTATGACTATTTTTGGTTACATTTTTAAAGAGTTGGTAGGAATATCCTCTGAATCCAAACTTGCATCATCAAGCCAATGCCACGTAATGATCATTAGTTGTACAACAGATCTTTCTCTACACCTGTGGAGAAATATTTGCACTGTAACCAGATCCAGTAGGAACTATAAAATGGTAGATGCACGTTTCTGGAGCATTAAGTACGATTTTTTTTTTTTCCTGAGACCTAAAAATTCTAGGCAAATAACTGAAATCCTGAATAGTGCAGCCTGGGTACGCCACAAATAAAAAAGCTGTGTAAGAGATGTCATTTTCTTGGGTATACAGAGCTCAAAGTGAAATGCTTATAGAAAAGCTGTTGTCTAATGTGGTGATACCTTATCATTTAATGGATTGATGCCCTTTTCCTGACTGTTGTTTGCAGCTGGACTTCTCAGTTTTTAAGAGTATCAATACCTCTTCAAAAGTTGTAGAGGCTGTAAGTCAGGAAGGATTTTCCATCATGCTGTCAAAATAAACACAAGGAAAATATCCAGTGCACCTAAAAGTACAGCAACACTACTTTGGGCTTTGGGTAGGAGAGAAGCACTCCGAGACTAGGACACTGGGAAGGGGGGCAGATGATTTAATATAAGAGAGCTGTGAGAAAGTCAAACTTGTTTACAGGAAAACAAATAATCTTACTTTAGCTTTGTCTGGATTTCTGACAACGACATTTCATATCTCCTCTGTTTAGAATAATTCATGTATTTTAGGGGTTGCCTGCACAGAGTGTATCACAGATCTTTTCCCTATGTGATAGCATGTCTCCAAAACAAGAGAATTTGGACCAAACTAATAGACAGATGAAGCCAAACAAACAAATTGCTGCTATGCTAATTTCTGAAACAGATGGCTCTGATCCAGCATTTGCTGGGAAATGCAATTCCTTGTCAATCTAACACAGAATCATGTCTGCCTTTCTGTAATCCTTTATGTATAGCATATAGGGAGGAATCTGGCTCAGGATACTCCACCCACAGCTAAATTTATACACAAAGAACTGAAAATCAGAGTGCATAAACAAATACAAATTCTGCCGTCCTTACTGGAAGCTGAGATTGGACCCTGTTTTGAAGTTTCAGGTGCAGATCTTCAAAAGGCCCGAGATGTTCAGTCTTGCCTCACTTTGTGGTAGAAATACCCTTGAAATTAATGCTAGTTATACATGGCTTGCAGCACTGAAGTAAACCAGGCAAGCTGGAAGCTAGAAGCTTCTAATTCTTTTAGACTCCAGGTATTTTATTTAAATATCTGAGATTCTGTTACTTTTAACCAAGCTACCTGAAACAAAAGAAGTCAGTAAAAAGGTAAATAATTTCACAGCCAGGTTCCTGGCCAGGCCACAGCTGAGGCTGTGGGTCTAACTCAGCTTCCTCAGACAGTCTGTCTTCACTGCTGCTGCATCTTCATCTAAATTTAGCCTAATGTTAAGAATGACCTACACAGCAAGAAAATAAACTGTTTGAAAAAATATAGGACAAAGCTTATGTCTAAGGAAAAGCTTCCCACAATGTTCTATTTGTGGCACACGATCATACATTTGTGTCACATCATCTTATCCTCTCCTTGATTGAAAAAGAGGCTTTTTAACCTACTGAAAATTCTTCCTCATACATCTTTATGGCCGAGGGTCACGGACCCAGTCAGAAACAGGGGGAAGCACCTGCACGGTGGAGATCAGCACAAACCTCACCCTGCCCGCCGCACTTCATTAATTTCCATTCCCACACCGGGAGCCACCTGGGAGGGAGCGCAGCTCTGCGGACCCTCCTGGCTGCGTTACTCCGGCTCTTCCCTCCCGGCCCCCCACAGGTGTTCCCTCTCCGCGGCCGCACCCCGCACAGCTGCCGCGGGTTCCGTGCGCCATAAGAGCCCTCGCCGCGCCGCCCCCCGCGGCCCCGGAGTGCTGCCAGCGGAGCATGGCGGCGGTGCCCCCTCACGCCGCTGCGTAGCGCCCCGCCCGCCTGCGCGGGAGACCCCGTCGGCACCGGCGCCACGTGCGGCCGCGCGCCCCCCTCGTGGCGGTCCCGCGGCGGCGGAAGATGCGCGGCCGGAGCGCGGTGAGCGGGGCCCCGGGGCGGGCGGCGGGCACGGGGCGCGGGGGCCTCGCCGCCTTCTCCCTTTTCCTGTCGGCGAGCGCTCCCGGGGCGCGGAGGTTAAACCCTCTCCTTTTCTTCCCCCTTCAGGCGGTGAATCCGCCCCCATGGCGTTGAGTGCCGCCGGGAGCGAGGCCTCGCTCGGGCCGGTTTGGGTGATGCTGCCTGCGTTCATTCAGCCCTAAACAAAAGGCTTGTTTTTTTTAAAAAAAAACAACAAAAAAGTAGTTTTGCGCTGTGTTTCCTAAATTAGGGGTTTTAGAATGACAGTTTATCCATCGGGGGCTTGCGGGGTGCGGCTTCCGGGCAGCGGGACCGGGGGCACCGGGCCGGTGGCCATGGCCGGGCGCTGCCGGTGGCCGCTCCCGGTGTCCGCGCCTGGGGCTGGCCGCTCCCGGTGTCCGCGCCTGGGGCTGGCCGCTCCCGGTGTCCGCGCCTGGGGCTGGCCGCTCCCGGTGTCCGCGCCTGGGGCTGGCCGCTCCCGGTGTCCGCGCCTGGAGCTGGCCGCTCCCGGTGGCCGCGCCTGGGGCTGGCCGCTCCCGGTGTCCGCGCCTGGGGCTGGCTTCTCCTTGTGTCCGCACCTGCTCACCTTCCAGTGGCTTCTCCTTGTTTCTCTACCTGTGTTACTGTGTGACGCATATGCGAGTTCTAGGCTCAGTCCCGTTTACTGTGATGAGTACAATTAAGGTGTTTTTAATTAAAGTCATTACCCATGACTGTAGTTTTAATTGCCTAATAGTTATTCTGGAAGTTAGTGCTGTTTTTATGCTGATAGCTTTTTTTTTTTTTCCCCTGCAGCAGGCTGATGGTGTATGAAGTATTCCCAGGTGTTAAAAGGTTGGCATGGATAGAGTTTAGACTTCTGTTCACTTCTTATGCCATGTATAAAAAAAAAAAAAAATCCAAAAGGAAATTCTATCAATGAACATTTGTGTTAAAGAATATAGATTTCCCTAAATATTTTCTCTGAGTTCTTTTTCAGTGTGATGGCACGCTTTGAGTAAGACTCACTGGTTGTGGAGGCTGGCTGGCAGTAAGGCTGCCTACGGTGATAAATCATCCTTTAAATTTCACCAAAGCAAGAGCAGGACAGCTCATATTGCATCACTTGCTCAATTTGTTTATTGGTTCTTAAGTAGGTCTCCCGCTGGCGTCATTGGAAGGTCGTTGTATCCAGTGGCACCCTCAGTGCTATTTAAGATTTTTATTATCTTCTTGTATTAATAGAGGACCACAGAATATTATTTAACGGGTGTATTGGAGGTTTGGTTTTGTGCCAGCACTCAGCCTTTTCTTGTAAGAAGGGCCAGGGAGAGCAGTTGAGAATTATTTTAATAAAAACAAAGCAGTAGTTCTCCCTGTTTTTTAATTCAAAAATTCTAGAACAGTATTGGAAACCTTAAACAAGAAAGTTCTAGTGGTTGAGAAGTGGAGCCTGCAACACATTCAAAGCAAAAATGAAATTGATAGTCTAATTTTACTATCCACCCTGAGTGACATCCGAAAGAGTAAGGAAGCCCAAATGATGGAAAGTAAATTAGATTTTTAAATTAGATAATGTTTGAAGATGTTGGAGTATTACTACATTTATTTCCTTGTTAATATTCTGAGATGTTTTAGGAAAAAGTAAGGAAAGATAAATCATACCAAAATAATTTAAATGACACTTTAAAAAAATCAATTACAGTGTGAGGCTTATTGCTATGCAGAGGAAGAAGCCTTTGCACAGAAATAAGCCTTTTACTTTATTCCACCTATTGAACAGAAAAGTGTAGACTAGGGAGAAAGTGCTAGTCTAGCTTTGGCAGTAGAGAAGCCTGGAAATAGTCTGAGGAAATGGAGATTGCATTCCATTTCAGCACTGCTGGTGAGTTACCTGGCACAGGCATGTGTATTTTTATCTAAGTTTTAAAGGGGTTTTGAAACACAGTTGACTTTTTTTTTCCATATGCAGTAAGGGCTTGTTATTTTTGTCTCAATATGGAGGTAACACCTGAAATTTTCAAGTTTAAAATGAATGGCTTTCAAGGAAGATGTGTACTGTGTCATTAGTTAAGAGAAGACTGCATTATGTGTTTTCTGAAAGGGGGAAAAGGTGATGCCCCTTATGAAGCCATAAGTCAGAAAGCTACAGGCAGGACAGCAATTGTCTGGAACTTTACATGTGGAATGAGAAAGGTGCTCTTGTGGGCAGCCAATTCTTCCTGGATAGTTTGATTACCTTATTAGTGTATTTTAGGAGGCTATAGACTTCTCTTAAATGTAAGGGTATATTTTTAAAAAAGTGAAATTTGGCTTCTCTGTGGGTGCAGAAATAACCTGGGAGATGGTAATCACAAAGAGTTAACATGTATCCCAATGGAGTGCTGGGTTTTGTGCCAGCACTGTAGGGGACAGGCAGAAGTTGTTAATTGCAAGTCACTTTGCTGTTTGCATTTGGGCTGGGGGTGGGAATTCCTTTTTTACCCAGGGTTTTTTTTTTGCCTAGGTATACTTGGGGTTTTTACAGCTGGGAGTCAGCAACTTTTTATTAATTTTCTGGAAATAGATGTGTAGCAAATAAGTTCTTAAATAACTCCAGGTTTTGTCAGCATTTTTCTTTTCTTGTTTCTATCAGCATTAACTGTTACTGTTCAAATCAGTCTAGTAACAATTTTGAAGAATGGCAAAAGTAATGAGAATGGATATATTTCATGAAAGGGTAGTATATAAGAGGAGAGAAGTAAAACCTTAATATTGCCAGTTAGATTCCTATTATCTGTAACTGCTTTCTGGCCCTAAGGGAAGTAGATACCTCTAACAGTAAAATCTGTGTGAAACAGCATCATATTCTTATACTGGTCTAGCTGCCTGGATAAAAGGAAAACATGTGGAGTGTAGCATTATTGATGTGGCAGTTTTATCAGGATCCATTTGTAGTAACTGTGGATTTGTTCAGGATTAATGGGGGGAGTGTATAATAATTATAATTCTGGCCCTGCAAGAATGATACTATCTAGGCAGAGAAGTGTGTGTCTCAAAACTAATGACAAAACATGCCTGCCATACAGAGTTAAAACTCTGTGGTATTTTTGTCACTTTTGCTTAGTTTTTGAATAAATTGATGGAAGAATCCTGCATTCAAGCAACAGAGGAGTTCAAACAAGGTGTAGGATTAAAGAGCAAACTGAAAAATCATGACTAAACTCAGTAACAGTGGCAAAATAATTGTGGTCACTTCTAATTAGCCTGTTTACTTCGTGGTACCAATTCAGATTTTTCTAAAAAAGTATATACGCTGGTGTTTTTTTAATTAGCTCTCCTTGATTTTTCTTACATATCTTAATTAAAAGTTTGGTGGTAGTTGTTAATTATGATGTACTTGTTTAGCCTTTTGTTTAGTCTTTGTTCTGTTTATGAATGCTGCCTTCGAACAGCACTGCTCTTACTCAAACATCTTGCACGATAGTTTTCCTTGGGGGTTATGGAAATGATAATCAGCCTTATGCTTGCTCTGTTTCCAGGTGCCAGAAAGACTCTCTGGAAACAGGAGCTCAACAAACAGGCATTTTGTGTTGTACCATCACCTAGTCCAGTTTGTTGAAGGTGGAATTTTAAAGTATTAGATTGGGCTATAATGATAAGCAATCTGCTAGTGGATTTTCATGTTTCTGCCTTGGTTGGACTTCAAAGTTCTGGTTTCAGTGACCTTCTTTGTTCTGTTTTGTGTGAAAAGAGGGTTGTAGTGGAGAATCTAAAAGTGCTTTCCTTCCTGCAGTCTTTTGTATTCTGTTGGGTTGTTTCCTCTCCAAACTCTGCAGTAAGTGTAGCATAGAAGCACAGAAAACTCTTAACCTCTTGCAAAAAGAAATAACATGTCAAATATTACAGTATATAACTGGATTCAGAAAGCAATTGACTTGTGAACCAGGCTTGGTGAACCATTTTATTCACAATGTCTTTTCATTACTTATTCAGATAATTGATGCAATGTTTGAAGTCCCTGAAGTGCACAGAAGCATCTGCAATTTCATTGACATAGTAAACTATTTTAGGAAAAAAGTATTTCAGTATCCTTACAATAAACAAAATGTGCAGCCTTTGTTTCCATAAAGATTTAAAGTTAATGCATGGGAGATTGTGTTTGGGATTTCCATAAATTAAGGGGAGTTCTCACCTTTCAACAGTTGGGTTTTTAGGACTGAAAAACAAGTGTAGTTTCTCTGTGGGTTTTTTCTGACTTCATTAAAAAAAGGCATTCTGGTGCTTCCCCCTGGTTATAAAAACTACTACTAATAAATGGTGGTATTTGTAAAACTGCTGACACTTCAGCAGTCGAAGAACACATTGAACAGATGCCTCCTGTTGCCCTCCACTTCAGTGTGTTTACTGGTGCTTCATGCAGCCTAGGTCATACTCTTGTTTTCTTGTTTCTGAGTGCTCCTGTAGCCTCTTCCCTCTGAATGCAGTCAGCTGCTCCCTGATTTGGTTTACATGCTCTTAGTGTCTCCCTCGGGTTCTCTCCATTCACCCGTCTTTCACAACAGGCTCTGCAAGCTTTGTTAATCAGCTCATCCATTTGCATTAGATGGTGGGGTTTTTTTTCCAGCACAAGAAAAATGGTTTTCACCCCTCACTGCTTGCTGTCATTCCTTAGTTTGGAGCTTCCTAGTTTATCATCAAATTTATCACTTGCTGTACTTAGAGATAGAGCTACTTTTCTGTGTTTTTTTTTTGCATGTGTGTCCATCTATGTTACCTGGCCCCTTGCCTGCCTTTATGAAAAAAGCTTATTTTTTCTTCTTGATTGATTCTTCCACTTGGTTCCTTTCATTTTCTTCACTGACTAGTAGTTCTATCACTTCTGGGATTTCATGCACTATTTCCAAGACAGTTGACTTTATTTGAACCATTGTCCTCCATATTTTCATGCAATGTATAGCTGAAGTCATTGCATCTTGCTCTTGTTAGTTTGTTTTCCTTTGTTTTTTTAGGCCTTTTTCAGTTAGGCACAGTCACTTGCCATAAAATACCTACATGGCAATGTTTTCTTAATGTCCAGTATATAACAGTGGATTTTTTGAGCTTCTCAACTACCATGTCTACTATATATCCTTTTGTATTTACTTCTTACAAATGCATAATTCTAAATGTCTTTTAATAAGTTGTGATATCTCAATTCATGCATTTTTGACATCCTTGCCAGGGTCTTTAGTTGCAGTAGCCCATGTAAAATCACCTTTTGCCAAGCTGTTGCTCGTTGCTTATGCAGAACTCCAAATTGTCAAAGGTATAGAAAAATGGCTATTGTTTAAAAGAAATAACTTTTATTGGAGGAGCTTTGTATGTCAAAAGAGAAGCTTTTCTATTAAGTTGATGTGATACAAAGGTGATCTGATACAGGCTCCTGTATCTAGGTCTGTCACTTGCCAACAGTTTTAATTGTTCTTCCTCATTCAAGTATTTCTGGTTTTGAATAACTTCTGTTTTGTTAAGCTCCTAGTTTTTCAAGAGAAATTCTTTCTCTACCCTGCTTGTCTGTTGTTCATGTATTCCCTGCTTAATAGATTTCTAACCCACTGGCAAGTCTTCAATAGATAGCAGAAAGGTGGAATTTCCAAAGATGCTAAACTACCACAGGTTTTGCAAAGTCAAACATGCTCTCATCTCTTAAGGAATTGCACAGCAAAACTGGATGTTGAAGCCTTAGAAAAGCAGTGTTTCCACAGGACAAGGTTCCTGCTCGCAGCCTTAATGTGTGAGATTATTTCTGCCATGCCATGATAAGAGATAAAAGCACTTTGTATACCCTTCCTGGCATCCTAGGTAACATCTCATAATCCAGACAATTTACTTTTGCTTGAATTGAGATGCTTGTTTGTGTTCACAATACCAAGCTTTCTGCTAATGTACTCATTGCTGAATTCTACTGCTCTAAAGAAATCAGCTTTAATTATGTCTTGGAAGAGTTGTTCAAATTTCTGTCACTCAGGGCTGCACACAGTGGTTTGCTCTGGAGCTCTTACTGGGCTCTCTGGAGCTCTTCTTGGGCTCTCTCAGCAGCAGAGAGCATGCAATAGCACCAGGATTGCTCTCTGCAGCTCTCCTTGGATGTGGCACCAGCCAGAGGAAGTTAATAAACACAACAGATGAAAGCAAGGAAGGAGTCAAAGATGAAAAGAGATTGGTAGAGAAGGAAAAAATGGCATTTCCGGAAGTAAGTAGCACATTAAGCAGATTGGGTCTGGTTGGTTTGTTTTGCTTTTTTTCTGTTCTGAGGAGGAAGCATGATATTTGTTGGCCAGAAAAGAAGATTCTGGAAGAACAATGTGCCTAGAAAGAGAGGATTAAACCTCAGCATGCTTAAAGATGGCTGCTGCATGTTTCACTCAGGGCTGGGATGTATCCTTACTGTCCTGTACTCCCTCTGGTCTGCATCAATTTTCTGTGTTGCTCCTGTAGGGGTCAGCTCAAGGATCTCAGACTTTTGTGCAGGTAGGAAGAACCTCCAGGAATGTCCACCAGGCAGCTTGTCTTAGCAGATATGTGATACAGAGGAAGGAGCAAGAAGCAACAAATACTTTATATTTGGAGTGCAATTCCATGTGATGGTGGGTGCTTTTCAGTCCATGAGATAATTTACACTGACTGAATGTCAGGAGGTTTTACTGTTTCACATGATCTGTGAAGCCTCTCTTTCCCAATAAGTCAGAGTCCTGTGATATCTAAACTGGGCTTATCCTGTCATAATAGGACAACCAAACTTCCCACTTCACTAGTGGGAGCTTAGGAGGAAGAGCAGTTGCCACTTTGCGTTTGCCACAGCTGGCAGAGTGACTGGAGAGGTGAGAAACTTCCTCTCCAGCCCAGATATCTTCCTCTGGCAGCAGTAAAGACAAACTGATGCCAGATTCCTTTCCACTTGTCCTCTGCTGGTATGTGGGGGAAGATATTAAGGTCAGCCCCAGGCTCCGTGTGCTGTGACAGCGTAGGTTGTTCCCTTTACACAGATGGTCTGGCTAATGAGAGTACATAGCTGAACAGTTCTGAATCAGGGTTATTAACACCCAGAACTAACTACACTTCATGGAACCATGGAGTTAAATCATCTGTAGTACTGGGATGCTCTGTGTGGTACAGACACTCATTTCTTGTGTGCCTCTCCATGCATCTTACTAGTCTTACCCTGCAAATGTCTGACTGATGAAAATCCCAACCTGAGATACAGTATTGGAGATAAGAGCTGGAGCTATACTGCCTGTTGTCTGTTTTTCCATCCACTTTCTCAATGGTACAATGGTCTACTTAGAAACTGAAAAGCCAGAGTTTTGCCCTCTGTGCCCCAGCCCTGAGCTTAAATGGAGCACCTGGACTGGGGTGGTGGTGGAGGCTGCAGGTGGAACCCATCAGGGTACTCAACCCTGGGAGTACATGGCAGTGCCATGCTCCCAGCTCTTCTTCCTTGCCTGACCCCCAGAATCTCATGTTGCTCTCTGCAGGTCACTCTACTGGAAACCTGTTTGAAATTTTGCCAGGTTAAGTTGCTTTTTGTAGTGTTGAACAACACATTTGGGATCTTGCAGTATGGGAATGTCATTGGCTGATGTGCTTTTTCTTTTCCTCCATCCTGTTAACCTGTCAGCTCTGATGCTCAGCAGTTGCAGTCCTTTCACAGAATGGTGAGGCTGAGTTGGTGGGCAGGATAGGAAAATGCTGAGGAGCAAATTTGGTACACTGGAGCATCTGGCCTGTTCATCTTAATCTGAATCTTACAAGCAGTCTCTTGTGTAGAAATTGTGAGGGTTTTTTTTCCTAGTTTCTTAAATAGATGAATCAAGTGAAGCCTCCATTAAGCTTGATTGCAGTGTTTTTAAAATTATTTCTATCTGGGTCTTGTGGAAGCATTTGGAGCAAGATTTTACTGTATACACTTACATGTTGTTTTTTTCCCAACATTCATTTTTAGTATCTGGTCTTATTTTGGTTTGCATAGTTGATGTGACTGTATCTGTGAGATTTTTTTTTTTCCTTCATTCATTACTTAAAAGCTTATGAAATGTGCAATAGCATCTAGTTTTGACAGATTTTTTTTAATAAATTACTGTTATGATCCTAATGATACAGAAGGAGAGGTTGGCTCTGCTTTCCACATGGAACAGCAAGTGATGAAATTCAGGGAGTTCATTACTGGAGGGAATTCTGCATCTGTCAGCAGCATGTGCAGAGCTGCAGTCCTTATCATGGCAGTGTTCATACCTGGTGCTGTGGGCACAAGCCCTGTGTACGGGGGAGTCTTGAACATACTGAGACCTGACTGATGTCAGTGAAAAGAGAAAAGAAAACCTTTGTGTGTGTCAAGTCATCCAGGTTGCTGAGGAATGTTCTGTGCTAGTAGGAGTTTCCTAAGCATCCAAGTCTTTGTGCCCATGTGGCAGCTGAGAAGTGACAACAGCAGAAATGGATAGAGCCATGTCATCATCCTCCAGGCTGGGATAGTCTCCCAACCAGCTGAAGAGGTTGGCTTCCTGAACAGATGATCGCTCCTAAATAATTGGCCTCATTTTCTATGTTGACAGTCTTCCAGTTAACAGTGAGGTCAGTGGGAGTAATTGGCTAATAGCTTCATTGTGTCTTAAATTTAAATAGCACCATTAACCTCAAAGGTCATGAGCTGAAATTTCCACTACCAAACCACAGAATTTTATGGTGTGCACCTATACTGCCCTGTTACTTTGGCAGAAAGCACAAAAAATGATGGAAGTAGTCTGGAGAAAGACACAGCACCAATGCTGGAGGGATTTTGCCATTTGTTGCCAGCAGTTGAAATTCTTTGTCAAATGTTCTGCAGCATTACTGATATCTTGCTTTCCTTTACCCACAGAAGTAGGACTCTCTACCACAGCAGAATAAAATCTTGTCCTTTTTTTGACACCTTTAAAAAAAAGTAATTTTTTTTTTACACTAGGTCTATGTTGGTTATCTGTGCTTGCTTGGAACATTTTTTAAAGTGAATTTTTGTAGTCATTGGGGCTATGGAAAATGTTAAAAAATAGAGGACTGTTTCGTTTATTATGTGAGTTTAAAGTTCCTTCATTGTACGATGTCAGAAGAACAATTAAGTTTTATCTGAGCAGAGCAGGGTGTCCCTAGGTGCAGGTTACAACACATACAGTGATACTATTAAAAGAAAGATCGTTTGTTATTGCATTGGGGAATCCTTATAAAACATCAGGAAAACTGCCTGGAAGAATATAAATGTGTTCAGGCAATGGAGTGAAATATTCTTAAACTGCAGGGTGATGGCCTGTAGCTGGATGGGTTTTCAGAGCAGCTGTTTTGATGCGATTGTTGCTTTTCTGAACAGTCATAAATTGGATGTACTAGAACCCTTTTTTTTTCTTAAGGCTTTGCTGTTTGGAGGTCCAGAATCAAAGCTTCTGTTATGAAAGTGAGATTATCTAGCCTAGAGTTCATAAAATAAACTTTGGGTTTTTTTTTTTCCTTTTGATCAGTTGTTTACATGCTTCCAAAGCTGTTAGGCTTTTTCTCTGTACAGACCAATGTAGTCTTGCAGGATCTGCTTTGTGTAGCTGTTATGGGTGTACTGAGTGTTGGCCTTGGGTGTGGGTCTGTGTCTGTGATAAACTTGCCTTGCTTGAATCGCTACTCACTGAAGTACTTATTTGTCCTTATGAACAGCTATCTGAGTTAAATCAAGGATTGCACTGTGGTGTTCAGAGACCCTAGTGTGGCCAAAGTTCATTTAGGTGAGGATCAGCTGAAGACCATCTGCTTTGGTCAACTGGTAAACCCATGGTGGGATTGGGCTGACCAAAGGTGGTCTTTCTGCTTGGACTTCCCCAGTGATCACTGGAGATCTCCTTAGTGTGCAGCCAGTGAAGAAGAGCATGATTTATCTTCCTCTCAGAGATTTGTTGAGCAGGACTGATGAACTGTGCCTTGGAAGTGCCCATTTCCTAGAACTTCCTGTACAAAGGGCTGGAGAGAGTTGCTGCCCAGCAGATGGGTAACCTCAGGTGAGGTAAACTCATCCACACTGGCCTCTAGGACTGGTAAAGCTCATCCTCTCACATGCAGCTTTTCTCCACAGACTGGAGGAACCACAAGCAGCCTGGCTGCTGCCTCACCTTTTACCTGCCTGTTCAGTGAAAAAAACAAATCAACTGCGGCTGTGGAAGAGGCAGTTCAGCACAGAAGTGAACTCGCTCTTGGGTGCCAACCTGCCAGCTTCTCCAGCTGGGCTGGAGAAATTCCTTGAAGCCCAAGCACTCAGTATCTATTGCTAGGTAATTGTCACATAAAGTTATTTATTAGGAAGGCTAGGCTGCAGAGCAACTCTTATACCTACTAGCATATTCTAATTTTTTTTAAAAGGACAGTATTAAAAATACCCATTGTTCATCTGCCCTACTTTAAAGGAAGCTGAAAATCATCTGCTGAGGTATGTCGCACTTTGCAAAGAGAAGTTCAAAGAAAACCATAAATCTGCATGACAATCTGAGAACCAGGTAGATAAGCTAGAGTCATCCCGATCCCAAGAGACGAGCTCCAGGAACTCAAGAGGCAAGAGGAGCTTCAGATTTCTTTCAGTTGTCTTTCTTTAGCCTCTCCTTGTTTTTGTGTCAGTGTGGAAAGTTCAGTGTTGGCATTGCTCTTCTCTTAAATACTGCATCAGTTCTGGTTTTTATACCCATTACCTTCTCTCTATTTTACCTTGTCTTATAATAAAATCGTCATTTCTGTAGTCTAAATTATACACCAAAGACTTGTGTGAGCCATATTCACAAGGGAGCTGTTTATCCCTGAGATTTGGGTACCTTATTTAGGCAGCTTACCTAACCTTTATTTCTTAAAGGGTAAAATAAAACAGATGTACACAGGAAGCTTCTTGAAAGTCCTGGCACTTTTACATACAGGTGTAAGCTTTGGAGCATGAGGTAAGCTTGGTTTCTGTAGTAAAGCCATTTTAAACTTCTTTCCAGCATCCTTGGTTTGGGGATAAGTTGCATGAAAGGGTTTACCCAGAAATTACTGAGGATTGGTTTTTTTTTAATGTACAAATTGTAATACTTATTTACCTTCTGCCTTCTGCTACTAAAATACTGTGTGTAAATGCCAGCTGCTCTAACAAGAAGTAATTTGGACAATTAATAGCTCTTGATGCTTTTGTTGTCTTCATTCTTTTTTGTATCTTCCCTGGTTCTGCATCCTTCCTGTGTAATTGCAAGTTGCAGGAGACATAACCCTTCTGCATGCTGCTCACAGGTCTCCTTTGATTCCTCCTGTACCTCTGTTCTGATCCAGCCACCTCACACTCATCCCCAGATCTCTTTCTGATCACTGTCTCAAAGCTTGGAAACATCAGCACATTAATCCTCTTTCAGGTTTTTATCTTTGTTCTTGTTATTGATATTATTTGGCCTGAGTGCAAGGTGTATAGCACACTGTATTACAGATGGGCTTAAAGCAAATCCATCAACTGTTCTAAAATTAGGCAATGCTGGTTGAAAGACCCTGTTCACATTTTTTATGAAGGTTTTTGTGCTTATACATAGGCACATTAAAAATGGCTGAACTCATGTAAATCTCCCTGGTAAGTCTGGACTTCTTCAGTGTCTAGGTCCTTTCATTATTTACAAGTAAATACATTTTAAAAATGCAGTCATAAATCTTTGAAAACATCTTCATTTGTGCTCAGATGAAACTTTGCTAACTGTATTATACAAAATTGACAGCAATGTAGAAATGTTTTAACTCTCCCTGTAGGTAGGATTGAGTTCTGCTTGTAGTGATAGGAAAGCAAGCTGTAGGATTTAAGATGTCTGTCACATGCAACTTTTAGTATCTCTGAATTTTAAAGGAGGAAAACAAAATCAGGGGACTGAAGGTATTAAGATCTCTATTCCTGAGCCAAAAGTAAAAGAACTGGAAAGGGGAGAAAGAATTACTGGTACTTCACTGCTGTGTTAACATGTTTACCTGCAGTGTATGCTGCCTTTTGTTTTCCAGTCTTGCAGTGCTGACAGTGGGTTCTTTAAAATGTGTTGAAAATTGGCCAGGCAGGACACACTGGGACCAAGTGGATGCTCTGTGTTGCAGAGCAGCAGGTCAGAGCTAGGGAGAGGAATGTGGGGCCAAGGACGTTGCTGGCCTTCAGACTTGCTCGAAAGGTGCTGAATCATCTTCTCCAAACCCTTCTTGCACTGCAGCAGAGCTGCTGGCCCCCTTCCCTGTCTGGCCTGTGCCCTGACAGTCACAGGAATCCTTTGCTGAGGTTACTCAGTGGCACCCATGCATGCCTAAATCTGTGTGGCTGCCCAGCTTCCAGTTGTGGCATTGAGGATGTGGTTCCTATCACTACTAAGGCTTCTCTCACCATCAGAGCTATTTACATCTCTTCATTTTGTTACCTCTGTGCTCTGCTGTGCCCTGGAGAGTTCTGTTCCAGTCTCCTGGCGTTCAAACATAAGTATCCACAGTGGGGTTTGCAAATACACACATCTTTAGAAAATTGGCATGTGATACTTAGAGCGGCTATGCAGCATCCAAATTACACATCTCATAAGGCATGAAAAAGAAAGTGGGCAAGCAACATTAAATAGCATATTTGTGCAAAACCAGCTGAAGTGTGATTTCTGTGGGAACTGTGACTACTTGCCTAAGCTTTGTGCATCTAAATTCCTCATTTAGGGTTGTAAGTATTTAGGAAGGCTTTCTGTCTTGTTTTGTATCTAGTGTCTAGCTCTTTAAGAAGCTAGAGTTCTGACTGCTCTTGATTCTTCTTCTGGGTTGTTTTGAGGTTTTTTTCCTTCTCTCTTTTCTGGGTTCAGATCCAAAAGGTGATAGTTTTTCCAGGTAGCTGTGTGTTATATTTCATCTCCTTGGCATCAGGAGGAATTTCATTGCAGCACACAGAACATTGCATCGGCAGCAGAGCTTGTACAGCTTGTCAGTGGGTTCCACAGCAGGGGCAGGGTAGGAGGCAGAGACAGGTTCCTGTGTTTCTGAGTGGATCATCAAATAAAAGAAATTAATAAAAGCTCAGGACCATGTCAGTCATCTTTTTCAACTAGTGTTTTTTCAGAAATTGTATGGTGTTTCTTTTTTATATGGGTAGTGTTCACTTATCGTGACTTACATATTTTGCAGTGAAACCTTAGAAATTTGACTCTGTTTCATGAAATACATTAATTCACTAACCTTTAAGAGTCTGAAAAACATTTTCAATGTCATGCAAGGTTAGTCTCAGTTACCACTCCTGCTTGATTTCCACTGGGCAGTTGGTAAGGTGTTTTATTTTGCTGGTTGTTTTTTAAAGTACTCAGTAGGTAAACAAATTATGTACATATACACTTAATTGTAAGCTGTTCAAGTAACAGTGGGGAAAAAAAACCCTTGTTGAGTGAGTAAATAACCTCTTTAGCCATTGTTTTTCCCTCTACCCCCCAGTCCCTGCCACCTCCTGCACACATGTACAGCAAAGGGCAGTCAGCTTAATTGGGCTGGTTTCTTTTTTTCTTTCCTGTTCTCATTGCTGAAATCTGGCTTTGGGTTAGATGCCATGAACAATTCAGCTCTGGCGTTCTCATCTGAGTTTGTGACTGTCAGCATCACATGAATTACACATTTAGCTTTTCAGTTTCTTGTAACTTCATGGATGGTTTTAAATTAGTTTTAAATTAGTTAATTAGTTAATTTCTTCTCTCTGTATATTTATAAGGGGTTTGCATACCTTTGTGTTCCCGTTTTCTCCTAGTGCTCTTTTTTAGTTAGTCATGCAGTGCATTTGCATGGGGTTATAGGTGGTGGAGGATATTTTAAATTATTATGAGATCTTCTGATGAAAACACTGTGTGAGCTCAGTGTTGCTGAAGACAGTGTTGATGTGGTATCTTGAACTGGAGGCTGTTTCCACAGAGGTTCTTGAATTACTGCATAGGACAGAACCGGGTGCTTGCATTGTGTAATGTCCTTTCCCTGCCTGTTATCTTTATTAAATCACTTTGTACATGAGATCCATCTCTTGCTCACACATGCCTCTCCTTGGTTCCTCATCCACCTGCACCCTCTCATCTGTCAAACAACAAAATATCTCTTTGATGAGAATTAAATATTAATTTTATGAGAGGAATGTCTTGGAAAAGAGTAAAACTGTTCCAGAGAGAAATACTTAGTTCTCCAGAAGAGTAGAAAATGAGGTGATGGAAAATGCCAGGTTGTAGTTCACAGGCAGCAGCATTTAAATGGTTTGCTATAATCATATTAGGATAGAATTAAATTGAGTTCTTTATTTTGTGCTGCAGTCGAATAGGACTGTTACTGATCATTTTCTCCTCCCTCTTGCTTTGATGATTAGTGTGAAAATTCAAGCAGCAAAAATTACGGGAATTCTGCAGCAGTGCAGGGAGACAGTGGTGTGAGGAGGTCTGACTTGGAGTGTTGTGTCCTTGCACATGAGAGCTCTGATGCTTCCCTGATAGACTGAAAATGAGACCACTGCTGCTTTTTAAGAGGTCTGTTCCAGCCACATTGCTCTACAGCTTGGCAGATGGTGGCATGTGAATGGTTTCATATTGATTGGATGGATTTGCCTCGGGGTAATAGGAGTATGGGTCCTTAAAGATGTAATTCTAGATAGATTTTTCTGTTTATTTGAAAAAAAAAAAATCCAGGAAAATGTACATTTGTAAAACGCTTCTCTTTACATGAGCAGAGTGTGTGGTAATCAAAGCACTGGAGTTACGTGGAAATAAAAAGTCCTTAAATAGATTATCACAAAGACCAAAAAGCCAAGAATACTTATTTACTAAGTGATTACGTTTTTACATTAGAAGAAAGTGACACTTTTAATTAGTGTTCAAGGCATATGGTGAATGAGAAAATAAGCTTATTTCATGCAAACAGAAATCGATGCAAATAACCTTTCTCATATAAAAAGGGATGACTTGAAACTCAATACATATTCAAGAAGGTTAAGTCATTACTGCATCACTTTAATATTAGTTAAAGGCCAGCAAAGAAAATCACTACTCTGCATATACTTACTCAGCATGGATTGCTATAAATGAAAGGAAATAGGTGATGGTGGTAAATCTAAAGAAGCCCTTGTCCATCTAATGCATTTATTCTCAATAAAAAACCTTTTGGGTTCTGCCTTAGCACAGGTAGTTGGCAGAGATGCCCTGGTTCCTCCAGCGATTTGTCCCAGCTGGTAAAGACATTTTGTGAAGCTCTTTTATTGTTCTTTCTCACACCTCTGCTTTGTGCTTTCAGTCTTGTAAATGTTGTTTGTAAGTCCTTCGGTATGAAATGACTTTTCAAATGTGTTTGTACAGCACCTAACACAAAGATCCCAATCTCATTCATGCCTCTGGGTGTTGCTGTAGAGCATTGAGTGAATTGGTATTTTTTTATAGTAATAGAAGTATTTCTTGAGGTATTTGACCTTAAATAAAGTGGAGAAAAAAATACTTAAATAGCTTGCAGACGTGATGGAATAGGGACTGTTTGATACCTTGGGAGACTTAGGTGCTATTGAACACTGGACCCTTTCCATGTATTTCAATCTTGTGCTCTGATGCGTGCAACAGTGGTTTCATAAATGAATTTAAGCCACAGTAAGTCATAGCAGTATCTTATCGAGTTGTCTTCAATTTGCTTGAAGGTATAGTTCATAATTTCTAGCAGAATTACTTACATGCTGAATTGTCTTTCCATGAAAGAACCCTCTTGTGAACATAATCCTGATTTTTGTTCTTCTGTAGCACAAACAACTTAGTTGGGTGTGCTTTCCCTTTTAATTATACTTTTTTTCTCAAAACTGATTGGATTTTACCACTTTTCCTGAATGGAAAGCTCCTGTATAAATTTTAAGGTCCCTTTAAAAAAAAAAAAAAATCTGTGTTAAAAGCTAAGGGATTTTAGGGTTTTGTTCATGGACTTGCTGCTCGGGAGGAAAGGGCATAAAACAGTGACAGTTTTTTTTTTCTCCTGCTTGATAAGTGTAGGGGGGATTTACGTTGTATATCACAACCAGCAGCTATTCCAAGAAAAATCTTTAAGATGGTTACTTGGATCTGTGTACACTGCCCACCTGGTGGTTATGGAGTGAACTGTTACTTTAAAGAATAGTTTAAACAACAGCCATGTTTGGGGCAGGCTAATCTTGCAAAGAGAGCAGTACATATAACAGGAGTCTACAGTGTGATAAGGGGAAAATTCAGCTCACTGACTAGATGTTTTAATGTGCGAACTCTAGGGAAATAACATATTGACTATTCTGTTGTGCGCAAGAAAATTGAAGAACCCTTTGCAGACAGAGGGCTTGCAAAGGATTCTTTCTGTTTCTCTTAACCAAAATCTGTGGCAAGATGTTTGAAATCAGCAGGACGCTTAATGCTGCTTTGTTAAATAATGAGGTAATATTTTGTCACTTTTTCTGGGCAGCATCTGTTTTTTCTCTTTTTTCATATGTTGGTGAAGGATTCAGTTTAATCTTATATAAGTAAGATTTTTTTTTAAAAAAAAATCATTCTTCAATTTATTATTTTTTTCCTTTTGATGCTTTTGGAGAATTGGGTTGTCTTTTATTTGCGGTTTCAATCGGCTGCTGTTGCCTAGGACATTATGCCACGTAAGGCTTCTAAACTGCACAGAGTAGGTAGTTATTAACGCTGAATTGGCTTCTGGTATAGTCCATCTGGGCTCTGTATGAGAGAGCTTGCTAGCGGCTACTGATGCTAAGATACCCGCAACCTTTGGGATGTATGCGTGGTGGAGAGGGGCTCAGTGATATGAGATCACTTCTTTTAAGGGAAACTGTCATTAATGAGTCAAGAAACTGCTCATTTATGGTAAGGAGAGGGAGGGGGGGGCTGGGAAACAACCCTGTGATTTCATTTTGATATTGGATTAGCTGTTTAAGACAAGTTTCTTTTTGTGGGGATGGAAGATTGCACTAAAAATATGCTTTGCTCAGGGGCTTGCTGGCTGATGCTGGAGACACTATAGAGAATCTGATGCTTTACAAATGTCACCACCGTGATGCGGTGGTCAGTCCCTTTCCCTGAAAGATAAATGGTACTATTGGAAACACGAGAATAAGGTTGACTTTTTCAACAATAGGATTCTGCCTTTGTCTTTCCAGAGAGAGGCCTCTGAGGATGTTTGAGCATTTGTTTTAGTGTTTCTCGGAAAGGCTGCGTGTGTGGGGTGCTTTTTGGGAAAGCGGTCAGTGTGCAGAGTACCTGGATTTATAGATGGATAAGATTAGATAATTTTTGAGAGGAGCAGCGTGCGATTATTGTTTCAGAAAAATGGCTGAATCTTGATATGCATAACGAATTTATAATAACAAAGTAGGCTGAAGTTGAAAAGACTTAGAAATAATTTCTGGATGCCTTCTCTGGTGTTACTAACCCCTGAAGAGACCTTAAGTAAAAAATATACATTACAGATCTAACTTTAATATTAGATGTATGCTTGCACAAGAATCCATGGTAATATACTAGCTGTTGTAGCATTTTGATGGCTGTGTGTTCAGTCTAATGGGCCACCTAAATTTGAGTTAGGAAATGTATCTTACAGGCTACTTTAATCTATGCTAGTTTTTACTAAGCTACAAATGTGCTCAGAAAGATGCGTGGTGAGAGAAATCCTCTGCAGCCTTTCACATTGTTCATATTTTAATTGAATTCAGTGCTCATTCCACAAATAGATTGTATAATGTTTTTTAAATGTGATTTTTCTCCTTGCTTGGTTTGTGTATAGCTGGATTTTATGAGCTTTACTACATTTCCTACGTTTTATTGGTGTGTTTAGTCTCTGTGTGTGTTTGAGCGTGTCTATGATCTAAAGAAATTGAAAACGTACTGAATGTCTGTCCCCAGCTTAGCAGTGTGGAGGGAATATTTATACTCTTTAAAAGATGAAACTTGTAGAACAATGAGTATTTGATTTACATGTTTTGAAAATGGTTTTGGTGGTTTGTAGTCAGGTTTTCTTTCTCTAGGAAAGAGCTAAGTGAGCTTATAATGTGGGCCATCCTAGCTTTCTCGGTTTTCAGCTCTTACATTTAAAAATGCTTGCAATGATTCTGATTTTTCTTGTAAAAAAAAAAAAAAGTATTTAGTTGTCGAAATGAATCTGTGGATGATAAAACTAAATGATCCTATGTGTATTAATAGAGGAATACTCCATTGCTTTAGTTGAGATAAATGTAAATTCAAGGTTTGTTGTAATTACAGAGTGCTATGCCTTGTTACTTAGTACAGAACATGCTTTAGGAAAATACCTCTCAAGTAAAGAGGAAGAAATGAATGAATGCTTCGTAACTTGTGAGAATTCTTACAAAACTTGCCGTGGTCAGAAGGGGGTAAAATATTGCTGTTTGGAAGTGAAGTTTTGTTAGTTTGTCAGTGGCAGCAAGCGGAGGATTAATGAGTGTGCATTGTTAAGTTAAGCACGTTTCTCTAAGGCTGGAAAAGAAAATTCTTTTAAATGCCCAAAGTTCGCTGTTGTTTTATTTCCTGTCGAGCTGAAGAATAATGAAGCGAGGTGGCAAAATAATTCTGAAATAGTACTGTTGTTCAGGGGAGCGCCCGATAAAGAGGTGTCTGCTGTGCCTTAGACATTGTCAAGTGGCAGCAACATCAAATCCACTCCTTTAAAAATAACGTATTTTAAAAAACCTCACCGGGCGGAAGGAAGGAGAGATGGGTTGATTATTAAAATCAATAGTACCTGAAAATAAATGCAGCTTTAAATGCACGTCAAAGTGCTTTTGTTGTGCCTTTAAGCCTAGAGGCAGATCATTAAATATGCATTTCTCCGGAAAGCAACTGTCGAAAAAGATAAGGTGGTTAAAATACGCCGGACCTGGGAGCGGGGCGCGCAGGAGGTAAGGAGATGTAGGCACTGGAGCATGGCCGAGGTATGGCACCGCCGGGCCCAGGGGTGGGAACAGGGGGAGCCAAAAAAAAAAAAAAAAAAAAAAAAAAAAAAAAAAAATTAAAAAAAAAAATACGGGGCTGCGTGTTGTTTCTTCAACCGGGCCTTAATTACTAGACACAAGCAGCAGTTCAGAAATCTGGTCTCTGTTGTTGTAGAGGTCACCGCATCATTAACATTGTCAATCTGGCAGCGGCTAATTTCAATAGCACCTGATGTCGCAACGCCTCCCCCCCACACACCACACACACCCTCCCTCCCCCCCTCCCGCCCCCCCCCCCCGCGCGCGCGGCGCGCTCGGCCAATCAACGCGCGGCGCCGCTGACAGATGGTCCCATAAATGGCGGTAAAGGGGCGACGGCGGCCGCCAGTCGCAGCAGGGCCCGCGCCGCTCCGCGCGCTCCGCTCCGCGCGTCCCGCCCCGCGCCGCTCCGCGCTCCGCCCGCCGCCGGCGCCGCCGCCCTCCCGCCGCAGCACCACACTGAGACAACGAGATAATATACTTAGCTATTATTATTATTATTTATTATTATTATTATCGCTGCCGCTATTATTATTATTATTATCGATAATAATTTCTCGCCGCACAAACGTCTAGCAGTGTGCTTTGTGGCTCTTCAAAAAAAAAAAAAAAGAGAGAATAATAATAATAAAATAATTCCCTGAAACCTTAGCAAAACCGTTAGAAGAGTTGAAGCCTTTCAAGACACCCAATATTTGCCATTAAGAATGGTTATGGTAGGTATTAGTAGTTTTAAAATCTGATCGTAGCGGGTTTATATAGAGGTAGATATAGAAGCTAACATACAGGTTTTCCCCGAATCTGCATCATTCTCAGTCTGTGTTTTCCCATGAATTTAGTTTTCTGCTACTGATCTGTTTGTACATGATTTCTCCCTTTCCCCCCCCTCCCTTTCTCTTTCCCACTCTCTCTCGCTCTCTCTCTTTCATATTTAATGTCTGCGTATCCTTTAATAAAGGATGTACTTTGTCATTTTAAGGTAATTGCGATTTCTCTCAGAATAAAGAGAAAAGCTCATTTCTAATGCAAGGCTGGTATGTGGCTAACTGAAATGCAAAAGGAAGAAGAGGCTTTTTTTTTTTTTTTTTTAAGGGTGGGGGAGAGTTAATTTCCACATTGACATTTTGGAAATACAAATGCAGAGCAAAATCCTTGGGGGGGGTGAAATGTTTAAAAAAAAAAAAAGCCTCGAGATTGGTAATTTTGTTTTTGGTGGACTGCGCAATAGGTATGGTAATTTTAAAAGAGGGTGATTTATATGAGCTTCAGTAAATGCTGCATATTGTATTTCAAAGAGTTTCCTGTCGTGACCTCATAAAAAGAGGAGGAGGCTTGTATGTGTTGCAGTGCCTAGTATATGTCGATTTTGTTGCATCGTTGGGCAGCAGCGCTGTAAGAAGGAATGTCAGCTTTTACATAACGCTCTTTTTGCTTTTGACTCTGTGAGGGGCTGTAAGGGTCCATCTTTGTGATCACAGATGGAGTGGAATGGCTTGAAAATGGTAAGTGAACGGGGAGAGCCTGCTCGTGGGGTTTTGTCTCGTTTCTCGTGTGCCTCGCGAATTTCTTTTGTTCAGGGCGGCGGATCGTGAGCCATAAAATAAAATTAGAGAGCCTTGTTTATTTTCTTTTTTTTTCGGTGGGATATGTCTGCCTGTGTGTGTGCATATGTATCCGTACATCCATTTACCGTGCCTAGCTGCGATGGCACTCCACAGCGTTTCCATTGAACGTCGCGTTTCAGTTGAGCGCGGATGGTCTCTGCTGACAGTCACGGTGTCATGGTACCGCGTGTGCCTGGCGGAGCGGGCGGCCGATGATGCCTTTTAATCTCCGTTCCTATTACACCAGCCTTAAATACAAACCTAATAATCGCCTCTAAAAATCCAGGTATCGCGTTTCCCATGGAGCCGGTGCTGTCGAGGATGGATGGGGTGGATGGATGGATGGAAGCAAGGGTGTGTTTTTTTTGTGTCGGGGTGGGGGCTGGGGTTGGGGGGGTTGGGGGAGAGCCGCGTTGTTTTGTGCTTTTTTAAATGCCGGGAGAAGTCAAAGCCATTTATGTGAAAAATAGTATTTCTATTTTTAGCTCGTATTCTCCTGGCGGAGGAGCCCGGACGTGCTCATCTCGTCCCCTCTTTTGTGCTTTTCCTTACAGATTGTGCAAAATGGCATGATCAGACACACAACTGCGGGCACCGGGGCTGCGCCGAGCGGGGCGACCCGGGTGGGGGCTGGGGCCGCCCGCACAATACCCGGCCCTCCTGCCAGCCCCGGGATGGGGGGGCGCCGGGGACCCCCCCTTCCCCCTAATCTAACGTTTTGCGGACTTTTGCCGCGGATATTTATTATAACCGGGGAAACAAAGCGACGGTCTTTTCCCATTCTTACAGGATTGTCTTTGTCTAGCTGCTTGTTTTGATGGGTGTAAAACAAATAAGATTAGACTGAGCAGCCGAACTGAAAGCGATAGCTGGGAGGAAAAGCCAATGAAAGGTTGCCGGGGAAACGAGCATAGGGGAAGCTGAGTGGGGGAGCAGGTGGCAATCATGTGGGAATACTGCAAACAGTGTAAAAAAAAAACTAAAAAAAAAAAAAAGAAACAGGGGCTACCTCGATTATCTCTGCTCTTCTTTGTGGCAGTCACAACTTTAATTATTCTTTATAAATAGGTGTTAATTACATTTCTGGCTCAGGCTTACAGTGATTTCTAGAAATCTGGTTTTAAGCATCTGTTCTTTTTCCTTTGCAAAAGAGGGTTATCTTTTTTTTTTTCCTTCCCCCTCCCTGCTGTGAAATTGTACGTGCAAAAAATTGCAAGGAATCCTGTGAGGCAGTATAAAAAAAAAAATGTAAATTATATTGAATGAAGTTGACAGAGGTATAATAGTGAACTCCCACAGCTGATAGCTTCTGCAAATCATTTCTTAGAATTTTCCAGCAAATGTCCCTATGAGAACAGTAGGTAGAATGAATTTACCCTAAGCAGTGATTTTGTGTTAAGTGATATTGGTATTTTTACAAAATCAGATGGTTATATGGCAGAATAATCAGTTCAGGGGAGTTCACCATATTTTAGGGTTTAGGCACTGAGAGGAATTTACAAAAATACTGAAATTATTCTCCTCTTCATCTCCAGCCCCACCTTTAGCCACAGTCTGTTCTATATCTGCTGGAGCAATATCCACTTCCAGTGTCTCGGGCTCTTTGTGGCAACTCTACTTTTTAAACCACAGCTTTTTGTTAATTGTGATGGTATCTTATTTGTAGTGGCAAACAATAATGGGAAATGGTGGTGCTAGAAGTGTTAAAAAAGCGTAGTAGACTAGTAAGTGATAGACGGTAGCGTAAAATATATAAAAATGTGGTTGCCCAGAAAATGTTCATCTATCACACATCAGGAGGCATAAGAAGCAAAGCAAGAATATAGAACACGCCTTTCTTTCTGTCTTTGGATTTGCAGATATTTTTACTTTATTCCTTTCTCTGGTGCAGGGTTACTTTGAATGTGAATTCAAGCAGGGATAGTAGTGCTTGGTTGAAATAGGAATAAAAAATTAAATAACCTTTTAATTTGCTTTAAGTATTGCTTCTGCTGCAGTCCTTTCTGTGAAAAAGTGATTGAATGACCCTCTGAAAACTGCACTGCTTTACAATGTAGAGGGGGAGAAAAAAAATCCTGAGGGGGTGTGTGCGTGTGTAAAATTCGTATTTTACAGTCTGTGCATGTGCAGAGATGCATTCTGACATGCATTGTAGTTGTACGTGAGAGTAAAATAATTTTTCTTCTGTCCAAAACAGAGATACTGTGTTCTAAATCTGTTAACTTAGTCATGACAATAAATAAGGGTGCCTTTTATTATACACAGCTGCATTGTTTGTTTTAAGAGTCATCAGCTAGTAGTTACATTTTCATTTTCTGTTCAGTTTCGTGTTTCTACAAAGATTTAAAAATAATGAAATCCTTGTTTTACGGTGCACGTGTTCCTGCCCTGATCTTCTTCTTTGTTTTAAGATTATATTAATGAATACAGCCTGCATGTACATAGTGACATTTTCTTTCTGCGTGTAAAAGATTGCATTGTAAATCTTCCTATAGAAAAATAGCTATTAAGTTAGTGAAATAGACTTAAGATTGCTAGTGATACTAAATGATGAAAAGGTAAAACCTTTCTGTTGAGACAAAAAGATACAGAAAATGTCGTTGTCCTTAGACATGACATTTTTCTTTTTTTAAAAACTGTTCTCCTGGTGTGTACTAGTCAGAAAGGAGGCAATCTTAAAACTGGATATTGATGCAATGTGAATACCAGCCATCAGTTTAAAATCCCGTCCCCATGTACTCTGCTAATCAAGTTCCTATGTTAGATACAGGGATGCCTCTGCACTGGTGACTGGCTTGGTTGCCTCCTTTGCTTTCTTCCTCTTTATTAATTTTACCTTTTTGAGTTCTCTCAAAGTGAGCCCGAGCTGTTGTGACAAAGGATGGTTACAATGAGCTGGAAGGGGTATACTTAAAAATCCCATTTGAATGGGTACGAAATAGTCTTCATCATCTTTATTTGGTCCTGTTAAATATTGTGACTCTATTGAAAGAAAATCTAGTTGCATTAATCTTACATATATTTAATGGATTAATTTTTTTTAAATAATATCTTCTAACTTACAGGGAATGTTTTTTTTTTTCCTCAGCCTTCCTACTTGGTATGCTGGGAGTGTACTAATTAAATGCAGGTTATTTTCTGTGAGTAATTGTCATACTGTTGGTACATAACCTAGAGCCACTCAACACCCTGAGGTTTTTCAAAAGAAATAAGGTATGATTGTGTCCCATATTCTGACAGGGGAATTTGTTGTCTTCTTTGGGAGCTTGGACTTTGAAAATAATTTCAGCAAGCAGCCCAGGCAAGAAATGGACAGTGGCAGAGCATATTATGGTGAGAGGGAGAGAGATGCAGATAACTTGACAAATCCACTTGTCCGTTTTGGCAATCTGTGTTCTCTGGACACCTCATTTACGTGCCTGGACACGTTAAAATGTACATTTGTTTGTCTGTGGGACAGCTAAGTGGATACACTCCGATGCACTGGCAAATACTGCAATGCAGTATTTTTTCAATGTCATTGGGGTTTTGGGGGAGAAGTGGGCACAAACAGTTTTCTTGCAAGTGAGGTGATGTTAAAAAGCATGGTACCTCTGTAAAGGATTGGCCAGATTTTTGCAAAATTTGCTAATCTGTGATAAAAAGTCACCCCTCCCCCTTGCACTCCTCTCTGTCTCTTGCTCTTTTCCTTTCTGTGTGGAGTGGAGGAAGAGATGGGTATGCATGTGTTTGTGCATGTGTATCTTCCCTTCCCATTTGAATGGATGTTAAGGAAAAGGCTGGGATTTGGATGAGGAGGGAAAGGGTGTTTGTGTAATATAACAGTTCCCAACTGTTTCTGTAAATGTCCAGTTACCAGCTGTGTAGGACTTGGAGCAACTTTAAAAGAAGGGACATTTTTAATTTTCTAAGGAACTTTGTGAAGAGTACGCAGTTGGAATTCAACAAGTATGATAGAATAAATCCTAATAAAACATGCTTAAAGGGTACCTGTACCTTGCCTTAGCCTTTGGGTACATTTAGCCATTTGAGATAATGTAAAGGAAAGATGTTAGAGAAACAGATACTTAGAGACTGCTTGCTTGCTTTTTCCCTTAAATTATCAGTCTTTACTTTTTAAATACTAGAATATTTTAGGCGCAAGGGGTTTTTGTAGGTCACTAGCTTTACAGCAAGAAGAATAAAGGGGAGAGAAAAGGTCTCAATGTGTCAGAGGCAGTAATTGTATAAAATTAGCCATCTAGAAAAGGCAGGAAAGGCTTGGAGGAAAGAAGGAGGCACTAATATGTGAAACAGCACTGTGCTAGTCGGGGAGATAATGAGTGATAAATTTGAACTGGTGCAGTGGTGTGATGCCCATTAATTTCTCAGAACCTTGACTTTGCAGGTTTGTTACTCTGTTGTTCGCACCTTTAATTATAACTAGTTTTGGATGATAGCTTGGGGCACTGAAGATGAGACCTTTTGTTTGTTGTTTACTCATTTAAATATTCAGAGTTTGTAATAGCATTGGAACATCAGTGTTAGAAATCAAATACTCTCAGATGAGATTATAATAAGAATGCAGTTAATTCTTGGAACTGCCTAACATTGTCTTATTTGTAGCATTTACATTGCTTGCATGAATTCATTAAGAATTAGCTCAGCAATGTTAGGTTGCGCTTTATTTTCTGTAGTGAAAATCTGTGCTCCCTAATGGAGCTCCTGCTGCGTTATTGCTTCTTTAGAGCCCCAAAAAGTCGGGAGGAAGCAGAGAGCCCATCTTAGCTATTGTTCTACCCTTGATAGTATCGTACACGAAGACTTTCACCTCAATGGCTAAGAAAATCTGTAAAGTTAGGAAATGCTGGGAACCAGTTAGGAATCATTCATTAAATGGGGAGAAAAGACAGAATATTAAGAAAATAATTAAAATGAAACATAGCTAAACCTTTGTGTGTCCTCTGGAAATGAGATGTAGTTGCACAGTGTAAGATACAAACCTGGTTTTGACAGTATTTAGAGGCATGATGTATAGAAAATGCTGTAGTACGCCTTCGTTGCTAAGGCACGCGCAGTTGCGTCAGCAGTGCTGTTGTGATGGGAAATTATTTGTCCTTGAATTCTGGGGGAAAAATAAGCGTTCATTTATTTTATTCATTTAAAAATTAAACTTGTCTAATTGCTATAAAATTCCGTATACATTGCTGCTGGTAGTTTTCCCAGTCTGGAGACGTGCGCCAGCATTTTTCGGTGTCAGGGCGGTGACATTGGTGACTTTGAAGCATTGGGAGCCCTTGGAGGTGAAGGCGGCGCGGTAATGTGTGTTTGTTTCAAAGCAGACGCCCGTGACTATGGGAGGTGGCTCTCGCTTGCAGTGCTTCGAGAAGGTTCCACACGTAACACGTCTGTGCCCACGTCAGTGATGTTGGTGTTGGCAGAGGGCAGCAACGCCACTGGAGCCTTTCCAGTAGCGCCAGTCCTTCAGATCCAGCCGCTCCGCCACGCACCTGGCGGCGCTCGCCGAGCCGCGGAAGGAAACCCAAACCGCTTCCCCGGGTTTTCATTTCCTCAGGGGCGCTTGGTGAGAAGGTCCCACCTGATCTCCATGTAGAGGCCCCAAAAGGTTGCTGCTGGAGCAGGTAACTGTGCCCCGGTCCCACCTGTTGGCCTGCAGTTGCATGCACTCCCCTTTGGAGAGGCTGAGTGGTTTCCTGAGCACTTCCAAGTATTTTCTCCCAGGCTGAGTGCTGTTGAAAAGCCTTTGTAGAGATGTGAGGGATGAAGGACGCGTGTCCTTCTTGCTTTTCTTCCTTTGAAGAATCTCTCATGGTTGCATTCTAGAAAACTAGCGAAGACAACTATCTACTCACCATTTATAACTGAAGGCAGAACTGCCTCCTCTTTTAATGTTATGTTTAATTGCCTAGCAAGGACATGGAATTTCTGCTACTCCTGGTCACGACAGGTGCCAGAAGTCCTTGTTTCCCTACTGTTCTTAACAGCAAAACTGATATTTGTGAGTTTGAAAATTATTATTGCTAGACTGATTGTCACTGGAAGGTTTGACATTGAGGATTTTTTTTTTTTGTTTAATACATGGATTAAGATTCTTGATGTCGATTAAGTGCTTGGTGTGTGTGAAAGTCGACCTGGTTCTTGTAGTTCTGATTAGAGAGGGTCATAAAAAACTACATGGGCAAAATACTAACAAACCTTTTTAAAGAGTTGAATGCTAATCTGGAGGGGACGCCAGGCCTTTTTTCAGTCCCCTTCAGTTGATACGTAGACGCCCGTAGTCAGCAGCAGTTTAATGTTAGATAATGTGAAATTCATGACTCAACGGCATGAAATAACCCATATTTCAGTCACTACACTGTGGTGGAGTGTTAAAGCATTCTGCTTTGGGGATCAGAGGTATTTGGGGTGTTTGGCTTTTCTGCCTGCTTGAAGGGTTTATAAATGTGACTGTTAATTGCAGTACTTGTATTAATCATCTGTTGGTCCTTCTTGATCTTTGAATGGTGATCGGTGATTTTTTGCTTTACTATGTGCAGAAGATCTTGTGGGCAAAGACGTTATTTCTGTAAAGCAGAAGGCACAGTCACGACTCTGTAGAAGTAATAATGTATGTAAATAAATGCTTCTTAAATAAAAATAGTTCTAATATATCTTTGTTCCAAATGAAGTTACTGGCAGTAGATGAGTAGGGGGAAGTTGATTTTTAGCAGAAAGCATGAATGCTGGAAATTCTTCCTAATATGCCTGTGCCAGCTATACTGTGACAATGTTGCTGTCGATTCCCTTCCTGTGAGAGCAGCTGTTCAGGGAATGAAACTCTTTGCTTGATGCGGAGGGTCCTGAAAAATTCAGTGTGCTGCTACAGTGGTGGCTGTGGCCATTTTTAGTGTGGCCGTTGATAGGAACTAACTCTGTGATCCAGCACAGTAGCATATTGTTCTTTAGGCTAACTGGGCCAGGACAGAATTATCATTCTGTATTTCGTGTGCTCTGTGAGAGATTCCGGAGAGCACTTCAGAATTTGACATTGTGTTTGATAATTTATAGAGCACAGTTTATATTTAACTGTAGACATACTAATCCAGGGGAAAAGAGTAGTATATTTTTAGAATCCTTTTTTTATTGTCTGTGCTTGTCATCACCCAACTACTGAAAGAAGTGCTCGTAAATGTAAATGCTCGGATAGAAATGGAGTTTAATTTCCATTGTTAATATTTGCTAAGTGCAAAAGTGAATATTGCTTGTGTGATGTTCTTTGTGGTGATCAAGGAGCTTTGCAGCTGTACGTAGCCAGTGTGGCTGCTGGAGGAGCCACGTTCTCCTCCAGCATTCCAGCACCAGGCTGGACCAGGACACTTGGGCTGAGTGCCTCCATGGCCAGGGTGCTTAGGTGATGTAGTAGTTTTAATAGAGACAGTGTCACTTCTGTCACCCACCTGTTTGAGGTGAAATGGATGGAAGTGGATCCAGCTCCAGGTTTAAAGCACCTGCCTGTGGCTGCTGTGCATTTTAAAGAAAGCGTAGCCAATGGAGGACAGTAACTTGGTTGGTTTGACTTTTTTAATACTCAAAGCATTAGTTTGTGTTTAGGCTCTTAGGACATTTCTCCCTGCTGATGTCTAGTAGTGGCTGTTCTATTTCCAGTTGCCTTTTGACATCTAAGTGAAATGTCATTTGTGGGGCTTGGAGTCAGGACAGCTGGGGTGGTCTGTGTTCCCCCCTGTCCCCAAGCACCTGAACAGGGACTGAGCTTGGCAGAGCTCCCATTGAGTGATTGAGCAGAATTGTTTTAGCCAGAGGATTGTTATCCATGAGGTCTGTTCACCTTTTTAAGAGGAGTTTTGGTACATTCTTAATTTCTTGCTGTTCAGGGTATGTTTGTTAATTTACATTTTTAAGGAAGGTGTTTGGGTTGGCCCGTGGCATGCTTCTCTTCTATAGTACAGAGATTAATAGTTTGTCTAGGATAAAACATAAGGATCTGTTAGCCTGACCTATGACTGATATGTACTTGATATTTTGTCCTTTATTGATGGATAATATATTCCTAATCTCCAATATGTGTTTGAGTTTAGCATAGGTGATTTCATGCATGAGATTGTTTGAATGTAAGCATTACTGAGATATTTATCCCATGCAGTACTTCAAAACTTAGCCTCATTTAAGCCATTTTGTAGGTAGTTTTGTGAGATCATCAGAGTAAACAGCTACCTCTGTTCTCTCAAAGGTGATTTCTGATTATTTTGCTCCCAGAAGCTTCTCAAGTTTACAGTTTCTATTATCTGCTTGCTATCTTTAAGATGGTAATGGCATATTATTTTCAGTAATTAATTTAACTTTGTCTACCATGGGTATGCTACAGAAGTAAGAACGCTTATGTTTTATGAGAAGGTTATTTCCATAAGCAGTGTTAGTGTGGTACAGAGTTATAAACTAGCAGGTGAATTGTGGAAAAGATGTAAACGTCTTTTTAATTTTAATCTAGTTAAGTTTTAAGAGAAATACTGATAGCTTGCAGCAGGCAAACATTTCTAATGATGGAGATAGGACTTAGCTGAACATCATAGTTTCTATTTTGGGGTCTGTCTCGTTTAGACCTGCAAGCTGCAGTATCCATAGAGATGCTGCTGCCAGCAGTTGAGATGTACACATGTTGATTAGTGTTTCCTAATTGCATTTAGCAGTGTGTCTTCATTAACATCCTGTTGAGGACAGAGCCTTAAAACATCTTGGTTGGGTCGTGTGTTTCACTAAGCCATCCATTCCTGCCTAATACAAGCCTGGCTTTGCATGAAAAATATATGGGCGATGTTTTCAGAAGAGCTTATGGCTTAGGAGCTGAAATCCTGTTGCAGTGAACTTTAATGAATATTAAATTGCTTAAGGGCTTCTAAAAATTGTAGCTTTTTGTTTCTAGAACTTCAGTAGAAATAACAGTAGTGGGGGGTTGGATGTTCCTAGGCTTCACAGAGAGCCTGCACTGGCCTTGCTTTGCTTTGCCTTCTGGTAAGTAGATGTTTTTAGGTTTCAGTATGGCTCATAACACAGGTTTCACTGTCTAAACTCTGGGGTTGCATATGATTCTAGATTATTTTCTTAAAGGGAAAAAAAAAAAACCATAAAGTGGAATTGTGACAGGTCTACAGCAGCTGAAGACTTGCAGCTGTCTGCTTCTTTCATGAACATGTACATCCCCGTGGGAATCTGTGCGTCAGTACACAGTGCTACATACATATTCCCAAGTCGGTAATAGAATTCAGTTACAGATTAGCAATATATAACTCAGTAATAGAGTCAGTAAACCAAACAAGTAAGTAGTGATTAGGAAACAAAACTGAGCTAAAAATAAAATTCAGAAAGTAACCAGAAATATAAAAAGGCTCTCAATTTCCTTTGCTTTCATTTCAGTGTATTTTTAGGCTGCATGTCCTTTAGACTGAGAATCTGTCTTAAATGTTGCTCTCTACCGTGTTCTTACTGTCTAATATGTAGGCTTTTGAGAGAACCTCTTCAGTCTTTCAGAGTTTTCCTCGTGTACTTAATGTTTTTGGTCATATACCTGATTGTTTTTATCACCCTGTTAACACAGATTTCAAATACCGTTTCTGTTAGTCAGTCTCTTTTTCCAAGAGGGACAATACAGTCACTGGGAGACCTCTTGCCTTTGTGGTATCTAATAAGCTGCAGCCCATGGAGAAAGAAGATGGTTCCATCAAATTTTGGCTTGGAATGTCAATCAAAGAGCTCTTTTTGCTGAGACTTGATTTTTTTTATTTTTTTTATTTTTTTGATTCCTTTAGCCTTTGTATGCGTCTTGAGAAAGCAGGTAGTAGCCTCGGTGAAAAGACAGGCGGGAATAAGAAGCAGTCTGGAATGATGAAATTACTAAAATAAAGCCCTTGTAAAATTTTAGGCACAGGGTTGCCTGGTATGAATTTGGCAGAAGTAGAAGTGTGATTGAAGAAGAAATAGATGTTCCTTCAGAACTGAAAGTCTGACCGTGCTGTCTTTATTTCAGTTCAAAAATAGTGCAGACCTTTGAGCAGAGGCGGCGGGTGACCCCCAGAGATGCAGGTGGGCAGAAGCCATTGATGGCCGTGTCCCAGGACAGAAAGTAGGACATGTCCCTGCCACCAGCTTCTGGTGCAGTCTGTGGTCTGTGGGATCCAAGTGGTTGGAAGGGTTTTTAACCCAAGCTGGTTGGGTCCCCCATCTAATAGACAGGACACATCCATTTTCCTTTCCTGGTGTTTTTGGTGTTTTTCCAAAGCTGTGTTCCAGAGTGGTGTTTGAATGCTGTGAAATCAAGGCTGTGTTTTCCCATCTCTTGATGAATTGCATTTAATGGTAGAAATTATCATAAATTCTGGTGAAACCACTCTAAATAAAGTAGGGGATAACTGGCTGGCAGTCCAGAAGTCAGTTTGTCTTAATGAAAAGGACAACCCTGATCACCTATTACACCACTTTCTTCCTTACCATTTCCCAAGTGCTGTTGCTGTAGACTTCATTAAGATACCAGGAGGACACTGAAGAATAGAGCCAAACACCTCTGAGGTTTCCAACAGGCATAGTTACTTGATAATCTTCGCAAGAGGCAAAGGAAAAGCTGGAAATAGTTGAAAGTAAAGCTCAGTAGAAGTTGCTAAAGCATCTCACATTTTGTGAGCTGAGGTAATACACAACACAGAACTATAACTATATTCTGCTTCTGGACAAACATTGTTGTCCTTACAAATGTGCCACACTTCCAGAAACTGCTGTGCATGGAGTGCTTGTCTGTGCACCTGCTCCCCAGTCCTGTGTGCTTCCTCTGAGCTTTGCAGAGGGCTGAGCTGTATGAATGATAATTGTAGTTCTCCTCCTCCAATTTCTTACCCCCAGAGTACCTGCAGGAAGAGTAAGAGATGATGCAAAGCATGCGATATGGTGCCTTTGTTCCTATCTTTAGTGTAGTTATTGGATGTGTAGTTCCAAGAGTGTTTTCCCCTACTGCTTGACTAGTAGCTATTGATGTTGAAATAGTTGCAACTTCTTTTGGTGTCTGCTTCTTTCCCCCACTCATTCCCTTTTGTCCTTAAAATCAAATGCAAACCTGTAGAGCCCATACTTTGTGGGAACAGAAGACATTTATCTGAAACTCTCAAAAAACCTGCAGTTCGGTGCATCATTATTGTATTGGTTTTCTTTTTGGTAAAGTGGTTAGGAGTTGTACCTTTTCAGTGGGCCAGGTTTGAGGGTGGGAGGGGGGTGTGTTACAGGGCTGTCACAGCTTCCTCTGTAACTTCAGCAGTTTGCCTAGATACTTTGATCTGGTTTGACTTTTTTAATTTCACTTCTGTGAAATCTGGAATAAAAAGTAGCTGGTTTTGCCTGCTTTTTGTTGCTGTGTTGGTAGAGCAGCAGTCCCTGCTTTACTGCCCATTTGTACAGCACAAGTTGGTGCTGCCATGGGTTATGTCTTTCAGGCACTGCTGTGATAACAAGTAATATTGCCAATAAACTTTGCATCCATTTCACTGCTAGACCAGGGACAGAATATTTTGCTTTAGCATATTCATGCAAAAGCATATAATGGACTGGTTCAGGATAAATTTAGCTATTAAAGAAAATAATTTTCTCCTTTATTTGAACTGAGGCTTGCATCTTAAAATGAACACATTTGTTGTCTTCATTTGGATCATTTGTGTGCTCTGCACAATTATTGTGGCACCCATAAATGTGAATTTGCTAGAAATGTTTGAATGCCATTTCAACCTGAGTGCAGGACACTCTGAAAGCAAGTTAAGACAGCTGTATCTGTGCCATGAGAGCCAGAGATTGCCAGTTTTCTGAGCTGAGACTTTCAGCTATATCTATATTTAAAATATTAAATGTGAATTTTATTCCAAGGAAGGTAAAGATGTAGCACGTAGAAGTGTGTGTAAGTGGGGAACATGTCAAAATATGGAGGGTTAGATAATGATTTGTTTCTGGGGTATTGGATTTGCCTCCAGGCAGATAGACTAAAAAGCTTCATTTTCCTCTTTTATTTCATGTTCATGATGTATTTATTAGGTAAACAATAGCAAAGTCTAGTTGTGCAGTGCGTAAGCTTTAATAAAAATGTAATTGACAGTGAAATTTGACAGCTGTTGCAGTTCAGAGAATCTGTACTGGAGCTGCACACAGAGCATCATTTGCTGCTCCTGAGGTCACTTTACAAAAGCCCACGTGTGATCCGGGTACACCTGCTTCTTGCTCTGGCTACAGTTGTGGTTTTGAACCAAGGAAGGCTTCAAATCACTTTATGTTCTCTTCCTTCAACGCTCCAAGGGGAAGGTGGCATGATGTGTCCTGAACGTTCTGTGATCCGTTGCCTCAATCTGCAAAAATGTGCTAAATCCCATGGAGCGAGTAGCAGTGGGTACATTTTAAACTGGGCTGGGGTTCCTGGGCTGGAGCAGGGCTCAGGGACCTGGACGTGCTTGTATGTTCTGCTCCCTGCCCATGGACCAACCTGGCTTTGCCACGGCTATTGATGGCTCAGCAGATGGCAGGGCTGTGGATGGACAGGTCAGGCAGCCCCTGTAAAACGGGGCTTTTCTCACCTGCAAAGAAGTTCTAGGGGAACAGAGACTTGTACTGTGCTGCCTTCCGCTCAAAAGAGCAGATATGCAGGGAGTTAAAGCCTGTTCCTCATTGTATGAGGGAAACCTTTGTGAATCTACATTTATTTTCATTGAGATGTTTTGTTTGTTTCTTTTGTCATCGTTTTTCACGAGATGGCTGTGGGACCTCTGCCATGGCACCATTTGTTTTCACTTGTAAAAGCAAACAACTTGCAATGCTAATTAAAGAGCTTTTTTAGATAAAGTAAGAGCTTTGCATTATTTATCTAAACTCTTTTTTATGGGAGAATGTTCTGAGTTTGTTCATTAATGAACACTTAGAAATAATATAAAATTAGACCTCATGAATTCTTCATGAGGTGTAATTTGCCATGATCTTTTTTCTTGGCATTTAGGTGCTGTGAACAGTTCATTATTCATAGCTAACTTTTTTGACTTCTGAGTCCTCAAAATTGGATATGACTGCATGAATTTTTCTAGGGTTTAGAATTTTTTTCAGATTTTGATTTTAGGAGAGGATTGTTTCTAGTATGTTTAAAAACACTTCTCTTTTGTGCCTATAAATAACACTTATTCTTAAGATTCTTAATTGTGATTTTTTTTTTTTTAATGCATACCAAATTCGTTTCTGTTTATTGTGGACTATGGTCAGTGGAATATGTATCATTCAGATAGCAGGAATGGGTGCTGATTATTTGCTAAATGCAAGCTCCTTTCGCTGTACATATGTGGCAGCCTCAGTTCAACATGCAGACCTTCCTTTAGACTGCTGAGAACAGATTTTGTAAATATAAAAAGTGTATATTTACATTTATCGAGCCATTGGCTATTGCTTATGCATGCAATAGGGAGATAAGGCTGTCTTAGTCTGTGGGTAGTTTTCCAAATGATTCATTAACTGTGCTTTGTAATGGTAGATGGATGTCATACATTTACTGTAACAAGTGAAGATTAGTGTCAGTTACTCCAGCTTGTAATAGTTGGTAATTGTAATAGTTCTGTTTATACATACAGGTATTTTGGCTTTATTGTTGGAGCTAATATTTTAGCAGGAATAAATTGAAATTAGTTGAATTAATTGAAAAAACAATGAAGATGTGATGGAAGTATTTCTGAAACATTACTAATGTAGGAGTAGCTCTAATGGGTATTTGTGGCAGATACTCTGTAGGAGAGGTTTATACTAAGCCTTTTGGTAAGCAGTGTTTTGCAAAACACTGGCAAAGCTTATGTTGTCTTCCTCAAAGCATTTATTTGTGAAATCTGTCAAACTAAAATACCTCGTACTTTGCTGATACATTACCATAGTGAGTAAAGTAGTACACCAGGAAATGGTCACTTTTTTTAAAAGCAGTAGTCTGATCAAATACATGCACAATTTGAAACATGTAACTTACAAAATCAGTGTTGAAATTCTATCAGATAGTATTTGCCAGGGTTACAATATTCAGATTATTGGTGGCTAAGTGATCAAATGTCTATTAGCAGTAACTGCAGTTTATGCCTCAAAGATGCTATTACCCTATATACAGAATATCATATTGCAGTACTGGGAGTTTGGCAAGTTATTACTCCCAAAAAAATAAAATGCCTCTTTATACCAGTAGCATGTGAATGTCAGCACACATGACATTTGCACTGTAATATTTCAGGACCAGTAGTAACTGCCTAAATTGGGTCAGAAAAGGTCTGCAAAAAGATTTTGCTCAGAGCACAGATATTGCTAAATTTACGTGCTTATGGAGGTTTAAGAACACCTTCAGGAATAACAGTATATTTTGTTTTTTAAAAATTAGCATAGGTGTTAAGTCACTCTTGAATTTTCAACATTTGTTTTGCCTATATCCAGATAAGCCCTTGATGAGTTAGGCAGACTTAGAGCTTTCTTTGATATTTTGGTAGGATTTAATTGCAGCCCAATACTTCTCTGTATTTAAAAAAAGTAATTACCAGTAATTAAAACACAGTAAGTTAACTGTGTGCCCTGGAAACTGAAGTATTGATTTTAAAAATATTCATATTGTGATATGGGTATTGAATTAAAAATTTAAATCTTAGTGTTGTGGATAGAGGGGGGGAAAAAAACATACAGTAACTGTCATGTTGAAATCTATTTGAATAAATAATGTTCCTCTTATGTAATGTGCTGACTGATGTGGAATCAACAGCTACTTAATATTAAAAACAATGCTTGACAACAAACATCCCAGTGCATGCACACTGAACTCTGCCCGAGGTTTGAGCTTCAGGCATGTCAGGGACGGGACCAAATGTCTGGGAAGGAGAACCAGGGCTTACCTTTTGGTTACCATTAAATAATGTAAGTTTCTACTCATGGCAGGAGTCGGTATGCACACCTAAAGGAAGTGTTATTCCTTTGTGCCAGTGAGAACTTCGAATGCAAGCTCTGCTGCAGACCTGCTTTTGCACAGAAATCACTCTGTAAATGGAGGCTAAAAATTATGCAGTAAAAAAAAACAATATGAAGTCCTATATCAGAAATGCTTTTAATAATTATTCAACATTTCTCTATATCCATTATCTCTTTTTTAATATGTGTATAGCCAAATGGATTTTCAGTAACCTATGACTTGGCAATAATTTGAAGGGCAAGTAAGTGCCTTGGTTTTCCTTTCTACTATTAAAAAATCAGGAAAACCTAATTGGAGTTACGAGTAACTAGGAAGAAAACCTGGCACCTGGTGCAAAATTAGTTAATGCCAAGATACTTTGAAGTATATGAGGAAATGTACTTGTTCAGGAACAGATTTTTACTGAGCAGCTTACTCTTAATGTTCTGAATGTGTTAAATGTCTTGGGTTGAATTCTGTTCCTTTGCTTGGTGGGGAAGGTATGAATGCTGAAAATTTAACTAAAAAGCATTTGCAAAATGCCTAAGTAGGACACCAACCAGTTTGGAATTTTGTTTTCTTTCACAGATTTTAAAAGATCCAGGGTTATTGTCTACCGTGGGGAACTATAGATAGCTTTTGAGTCTGTTGCTAATAATAGAGGATGTACCTTCCTCGGTGTGTTGTGCTGAAGTCCTGCTTCTGCTGAAACTGAAACCAGAGGTGTGGCATCCCTGCCGGCTCCAGAGGGGCAGGATCAGTCCCTAAAACTGCAGCTTATCTTGTGGGGTTTTGTGTTGGGAAGAATGTGGTCCAGTGATGTAAAGGCGCACGGGAAGCTGCTGTTAACCATGTCAGCTGCTTCGCTTATCCTCTGACTGTGCCTTAGCATCAGAACTGGGATTTTTTTTCCCCCAAATTTCAGTCGAGTGGCTGCGGGTGCAGCCTGTAGGAGCAGGCTGTGCTGAGCTGGAGCGCGGCCGCCTTGGGGTGCGAACCCCGGCCCTGCAGCAGCTGCTGGCGGAGCTCGGAGCCGTGGGGTCGCGGAGGTGCGGAGATCAAAGGATGATCTTCCAGCTGGAATCCCGAGCTAAACAGATTTAGCAGCATCTGAAGTGTTTTAAGTAGTACGTGTGAGTAAATACATGGATGGAATTAGCTTGGAGAAGGGAAGGAAGTATGGCCGATGCCGGGTGGAAGGGGGAATCTTGAAGGAAGAGTGTGTGGGGCTGGCACAGCTTGGCCAAGGATGCCAGCAGTGCTTGGTGCCACGTGGCTGGTAAAATTGGCAGGGGGATTCTGGTTTGGATGTGCCCATGTCTTTCAAGAAGTGACTATTTTTGTGCCGTTTATTTTCAAAATGATTCTGCTGTGTGGTTTTAAGGCATTTCTGTTAAGCACAATGTGGCAAGACTTCTTTTTATTTAAAAGCTGTTAAACCAAGTAGCTATTCCTGGGCTTGATAATAAAAATAATGGGAATTCAAAACTTATTTCCATTGATAAAAAGAGGGTTATTTCCTAAATGAGGCATTAAACTAAGACGGAAACATTTCAATTAAAAAAAAAGACATGACCAGAATATAACCTATTTAGACTCTGAGCCACCCTCATGTAGTTAATTTTAGAATAGACACCCTTTTTTGGGGGGTGTGTCCCCATCCTCCTGAATTACAGACCTAATTTGTTGCAACATGTACCTCCCTGGATTTAAAAAAGAAAGCAAATTAAGTTTTGAGTAATTATAGTAATTACAGGATCGGCAGAATACCAGGTTCAGAGTGTGTGGTGCCTTAGCCCTCTCTTGTCCCGTGTTTGTCACTGTCCCTGGGCAGTGGAATCTCCTGCCTGGGGCAGCGGTTTGCATCACTGACTCTCTGGTGGAGGGAAGCTGAGCCCATCTGAGGGATGATCTTCGATTCCAGTGAAGCTGCACATCACAAACCTCATAGCAGGCAGCAAAAGCCACCATTTGTATTGCTTTAATTTATCCAGAATTAAGACTAAGATGATGCCCTTCCTTTGGCAGCAGTGGTGGCAGTGAAGATGGGCTAGAAGCTGTAGTAGAGGCAAATTACACAGAAAAATCTCTAAGTACCCAGGTTCTTCTGCTTCCTTTGTCTGTGCAGTTTTGGGATGAAAACTTGTGTTCTGCAGATAAACATGCAGGCAGCTTTGCTCACGGGATGGGTGGCACTGGTGACAATGGGCATACTGTCATGCAGCACACTTTGCTAAGCTGGATTTTTATTTGTCATTTTTTGGAAAGGTCTATTTAAGTCTCTTCCATGAAAACTGGAGATTTGTGTTTCAAGATAGGTGTGCTTGTTATAATTGCAGCCTTCACCTGTGCCTGATAAGCCTTTCTTTGATTAAACCTTTTTGATTCTAGTAAACATCTCAAGACCTTTGTATCTGTGAAGACTGTAAATCCAGGGCTTTATTATTTAAAGAGGTGTCAGTTCATTAGTGGAAAATATAGGTGGGGAATATAGGTCGTCACTGGAACCAGTCAATGGCATGTCTTGGGACACCAAATTTATTAATTGAAGGCAAGCTGAGTGATGACACGGTGCAGATTGACTGTGCCTGGTTAATGTTGTTGTCATTGCACTCTGTGATACAGTTATTAAATAGGTAAAATATTTTACCTTTTCATATAGAGCCATACACTTACTTCATCTGATTTAATGGAACTATAATTTTAATTATGATTATTACCTTAAATTATAATTAAATTTATGTGGTTTAAATTTACATTTGTGAAAATGGCTGCGTGATGAAAGCAGAAATCAGCTTTGCATTAACAAAAAAAGGTTTTTTTAACTGCATCTTAGTATATGCTCACAGCTAAAGACTAGCATGACCTACTTTGCAACAATAACAGAGGAATCAAGCCGGGTTTTTTTTGTTGAAGTATCTAAATTGGCCATGAATGCTACCTACTCATTCGTTTGTGAGTATCTTTAAAAATAGCTATTGTATCTATGAAACTTAAGGGTGGTTTTTTTTTCCCCTTTCTCTTTATTTTGCTATAGATAATTAGCACCATGGAGCCTCAGGTGTCGAATGGCCCTACTTCCAATACAACCAATGGACCCTCCAGCAACAGTAGAAACTGCCCTTCCCCCATGCAGACAGGGGCTGCTACAGATGACAGCAAAACCAACCTCATAGTCAACTATTTACCCCAGAACATGACCCAGGAGGAGTTCAGGAGTCTCTTCGGGAGCATTGGTGAAATTGAATCCTGCAAGCTCGTGAGAGACAAAATCACAGGTAAGCGCTTCGTGTTGTGGGTTTTGCCTGCCTAAGGGTCAGCTTGTGTTTGGGGTCAGCAGAACCTTGGTGCTTTTGTATTTCAAGTGCTAACACGGGGAATGCAGCAGATGCAGCGCTAAGCTTCAGGGGCAAGCCTTTAGTTTTAGTGCTGCACACTGGATCTAGAACAGCTGAGATGCCCCTTGTCCCTCAGCCTCTGCAGATCTGGGGGAGAAGTCTGAACATTGCCAGTGTGCATGTGTGTTACACACTGTGCAGCTTCTTGCAGGAGAGCTTAGACAGAGGCCTTGCTTTTCTGTTCATTCTCATTTTTATTGAACATGGACTTATCTGAATGGCTTGAGCCAGCTGACGGTTCCGAGTTCTGACTCTGCCATTAGAGCTTCACCAAACCCTCATTAAATTTCAGCCTGTTTAAGAACACCATTAAGTGAGGTGGTTCTGTATGTTCATCACAGCTTATCAGACATCTGTAGATAATAGTTAATTAACTCTGGTCCCCAAAAACATTTTAGTTTGCAGTGATCCTTTTTCATACGAAGTAGCACCCGTTGGTAGGTGCCTTCAGGATAAGAGCCTCCCATGGCAGATGCTGCCTCAACAAGGAGAGGTCTGCACTGTCACTAGAGGAGGTGTGGATGGGTGCAGATGCACCTGGCCTAATCCACATCCTTGCTGCTGCAGCCAGGAATCCGCTGGTGCACAAGATGGGATGAACAATCAGCTTTTATAGCTTGTTTTATAGGTTAGTTTTCTAGGTTGTGTGTCTACTTGCACTGTAGGTGGGAGCAGCTGAAATTTCACTGCTGTTCAGTGCATCACCAGTGCTGTTATGTTTAGCACAGAGAGCAGCAGCCTTGGGAGGGAAAGGGTTCCAAAAAAGGACTCGGCTCTCCTGGCTACTTGGGTGTGTGCTCTGTGGGAAGAGGCACCATGGGAAGATGAGGAATTAAAATGCAAATCTTCATACCTGCTTCTGTAACATCCTGGCAGCCATTGTATTGGCTGTGTTAGCATGATCTGCTTAGTGCTTTTCAGCATGCAATGCTTCTTTTTTGTTTACTTCCCGACACACAGCAATGCTCTGATTGAACACAAGGCACATAACAAATGGCAGTAGCTGCAGGGCAGCTTGAGTCCTCACAAGTGTAGTCCAGCAGAGCTTTCTTTAGCATGTTGACCATGATGTATCTATTGCAGTAAATCTTCTGATTTGGCCACAGCTTTGGGTGTTCTAAAAAGAAGATTGAAAAATGGAATTGACTTTATTTACTTTGTTTTTTTTTCTACAGGCCTTTGTTTTTCTTCTAGGCTGAAAATAATCTGAAAAATTTAACTGCAGGTTAGTTCAGTTATTTCAGGCAGAAGTGAAACCCTCCTCTACAGGAGTCTAGGGTGCCTAGTTTGAATTTTGATGAATTGTTTCATGAGCTTTTACTACTTACTCTATCCCTCAAAGTCATGATGATGTTCTTACAATATATTTTCAAGACTTTAGATATTCAGTGTTGTTTTCGGAGGGAGTGGGTTGTCTTTGGACAGAGAGCTGTTACTTCATCAGCAAGGAACAGTATTCTTTTTGTTTCATTCCATCTCCAGGCTTTTGTCTTTCTGTTTGAAGATATGAGGAATTTGCTATATGATCTTCTGACATATTCTTGGGTAGTTTTTTGCCTATGCTTTTTCTTTCCATACAAAGTGCATAAATCTTTGATCACTAAAATACTTTAAAGGAACCATTCTTTAAAAAAACTGGCACAGATGCCTTGAGGACATCACCCCTACATGTTGTTTTAAGAGGTGATACAAGTACAAAAGAGCCGCATTTGCAGAAAAAACTATTCTCCAAATTATCTGTGCTGTTTTTGAAAACAGAATTTTATCTGCCAAGGTTTTTAGGCCTGTTATCAAGGCATTGTGCAACATTACTAAACTTGAGGATGCATATTCATTCCTCACATTGAATTCAGAGTTAGTAAATCAAATACAGTCCTCTGCCAGAAGCAGTTCATGTTTTTGAGGTTCTTAGAACATGGAGAGTAACAAAATGGAAATGCACTGAGGTCATACCCAGCTCATCTTTCTGGATCATCATGTAAGCATGTTCTTCATTAGGTCCCTGGACTGGTTTTTTGGGAGGGGTGAAGGTATGCCAGTAGGCTGCAAGAGGAATGATTGGCTTTTCAGGGGTTCTTTGCTTTTTCCTTATTAAAAACCAATAGAAATGTTTTTTCTGACAGTGAAAGCTGTATTGCAAACAAACCCAGTGAATTCTTAAGCTATTGCTGAAGCAGTGAAGATGTGAAACAGTTTAGATTTTGCCTGCTTTTGGATTTTTCATTGTTTCTGTTGAAAATTTTATGGCTTTAACAAATCTAAGCTAAGCATGCTCTGTTTTGTTATGCCTTTAAATGAATGTGCTGTTCTTTCTGTTAAAAGTCTGGTTTGTCTTCATATATTGTAAGTTTGCTTCCTTCTTGCTGGGCTGAATTACCAGGCAAATCAAAAAAAGTCAGAATAAAAAGCTGTAGAGAGAGCTTGCTTCAAGAAAAATAGAAAAGGTCATAAACCAAATCATGATTAAATAGGTATCCTGGCAAAACCATAGTAGAAAATCTCAAATATATTTCTGAAGCTAGGTAGCATTGAATTGGCTCATGTAAAAGACTCTATTTCCCTTGTCAAGGAGCTGCAAAGTTGGGTGTGGTTTTTTTTTTTGGTTTGGTTTTTTTTTTTTTGGAATAGTGTTGAGTCTTCTGAAATGTTTTTTTCAAGGAGTTAAAAGGTATAGAAAGCCTTTTTAAACATACTGGATCTCTCCAATAAAATTCATGACCTGAACTCTTTCATTAATTTTAAATTTGGTTAAACAGTGACAGGAACACTCATCTGCTCCAAGTCTTTTTGCAGTCTTAGAACAGTAGTAGGAGTTTTTAATAAAATTGGTTTATGAAGTTGCCCCCTCGCTTTGGAAAGGCACATGTTAAAACAAGCATATTCCTTTACTAAAAAACTATGCTAATTTGGTAGTACACCGCACTGAGTTGAATAGGAATGACAGCTTCTAAGACAGCCTTTAATTTGGTATTCAAAACCAAAATCGTAAACTTGGGTTTTGTTTGGTAGCTTCTCAGAACAGGCAGGATATACAGTAGCATTTTTTAAAGATAATGACTTGAGAGAGGAGATGGAAGTCGGGCATACATTTTAATTATGGGGGAGGGGATGCAATAGGAAAGATGGTTTGGGTTTTTTTCACTGCAGAGATTTTAAGGGAATGAGACAAGGAAAAACAGACTGAAGATAGTTGCCTTCATTTGGCAGGGGTGTTTAATAAAAGCAGAACTTGTGGTTGTAAAGTGTGCTTATTAAATTCTTCATTTACACTACCTAATTAATTCTAGCATTTTAAATTAACAGTGAAACTGGTCCCTGCTGTACCATTTCATAGCTACAGCATATTTCGTCCAACAACCCAGTTGTTCAGGTTTAATCAGCTGTGCTCAAAAAAATGAGAAGGAACTTGGGTTAAAAAAAAACCAGCTAAGTGGCATAACATTTTAGAGCAGCATTAGATGAGAGGAGGTGACTTCAGGGAGGAAACCTATGGCTTCAGATGGATGTGAGTGAGGCTCAGCACGAACCAGAAATGCTAAGCTAGAGAGTGTTTTAGATGCTGTTTATTTCTTATTTTGACTGAAGAAAACCAGTGGCAAATATCTTCATCGTTTGAGGAGAGAGGGCTTGAATTCATGAGACTTTTCAGAGAAGAAATGCTGAACTTGTTTTGTCCTGTGTTTGCAAACAAAAGATCCAGTCAGTGTAGCATCCGTCAGACACTGTAAGTGCTGCTGGCCCTCTGAGTTGTCCTTGTTGACATAGTTTGTGTGTGGGAGAAGGGGATGTTTGTTACTAATTTTTTAATTCATTTGGTAGCTATTTTTTTTTTTGTTTGTTTCTTTGTAACTTAACTAGACACTTACATCTTTGAATCTTCAGATGACTGGTATCCAAAAATCTTTGGCTTGCAAATCTTTCGCATCTTCAGATGATCCAGGAACACTGTAAAGCAGAATATTTATTGATACCAGATTTCTGTGCATCCCTTAAGTTATGGCAGGGTTTGCATAATTCTACTGTGTGGTACAACTTGATGTTCTTTGCATGTATAATCAGGAACTTTGTTGTTTCTCTGCCCAGAATGTAACTCTGGTTTTGGGTTTTTTTAATTGTTCCTTTTTGAATTTGCAATTCCTTTAAGATTATGTACCAAGACCGAAGCCTTTCACTTTAGTTTCAGGTATTTATAATAGTACCGATGCAGGTTTAGATTAAAACTGCAGTTCAGAAATAATCATGACATTTTAAGTATAAATATTTAAGTTTAAATATCGATGAGTAGAAAGGAGAGAAGGAAATACTGACTGCTTTACCTGTAGTCTTCTTTGGAAAGTGTGGATTGTCCACTCCTTACTCCTTGGATGTTCAGGGATAAGGATCCAAGAACCAAAACCTGCCAAAATGGCAGTATCAGAAATCATGCAGCATTAAGAGAATGCAGGAGGGTATTTTTCACTTGAGAAGTGTGCAATGTGCATTCCTCTGTGGAAACCAATAAATTGTTGGCCTGGGAAGGCTGTTCTGCTCCTTCAGTCCAGAAGTTTGTCCACACTAAGTTGGTATCATGTGCCCTCTAGGAAAAAATATTTTTTCCAAATTTCCTGTAAAATGAGAAACCCCTACTGAAAAGCTGCCGCTGTAAAAAGCAAAGACCCAGATTTTATTTAACCAAGTGATGGGGAACTAGTGTGTTTCTATCTAGAACACACTGTTCAGAGCTGCATGTTTGCAGTTTGCTGAAATTTGGAGCTTAATTAAGCAGCCTTAATTTCAGCATCTGCATTTGAAAAGCAAGGAATGGAGAAGGTCTGTATCCTCAGGAGCAGAAGCTATTAATTGCACACTGGTGATGCCCAGGGAGGCAGGAGAGAATGCAGGCAGGAATGCCTCCAGGAGGGGATTTCTGGGGTCTAATGGCAGATGTGCAGTAGAAGGAAAACACTGCTGAAGGTTTCCCTGGTAAGCAGACATCACCTACTATTGGCCCAGTGTTGGCAGCAGGCAAGTTTTATGTATTTTAATTGGAGGTTTTGAGGCATGATAGAGTAGATAACTAGGAGGTCCCAGTGGGTCCATCTGGGTTGGAGTCAAAGGAGGACTCTGGAATCTCATCATAATGTAAAGGCACAAAGCAAAAATGGGACTAATGGCTAAATTTAGTTATAGGGAACAGCCTTTGGTAAGGCAGTTCATGACAATAGGTAACTATTGCATGGTTAAGGCTGCAGGTGAAACGCTTAAGCTGGAAATTGCAGACATATTAGTAAAATTGGGCTGCTTTGTCAAGGGCAGAAAAGATTTATTTTTATTTAAGGGAAATAGTTCACAGCTATTTATGCTTAGAAGCTGCAGATTGAACCTGTATTCACTGAAAAATTCACATACAAAGGCTGGCAGTGTTTCATCCATCTTTTCTGTAAGAATTTTGTAAAGTGGTGTGCCAGAAGTGTCCTGTGGAAAGAAAAAGATCCATATGCAGATAAATATAGCTTACAGTGAAACCCAGCATTAGGGTACCTGATCTGAGATGACTGAAAGTTTAACCTAAACATAAACTACTTCTGCATTTGATGTCCAATTCACTGATTGTGCCTTGGAAGTGCCTTCCATTTTGAGATACTACCGGTTCTGGCGGTTTTCCCCACGTAAAATACATTAAACAGATAGGATTATAGAATGCAAGGATTATGTTAGATAAGACTTATAAACTCTTTAGAAAGTATGTAAACACTCATGCCTCATAGCATAAGCCCACCTAATAACAGGGTTTAAGAGAAAAATACCTTGTAGAGGTAGTTTATTCCCTTGCTGACTTGGAAGGGGTTTTTTAGTAATTCTCTGTAAAGCAGTGGTAACTAGTCAACCGATCTCTGATCGTTTATTTGGCACAGATCTTGTTGCCCTGGACTGAGTGTTAGCAGCAATTCTATTGCTCTGATAGAAGAGGAGAATTAATAGAGTCCTTCAGAACAGGAGAAAGAAAAGCTTTCATGCAGTGGTGTTCACCATAGATTGAATATATATTTCTGGCATTTGGCTTGATTGCATTTAAAGGCCATATTTAGTAGTGCCCCTCAAATTGACTGTATAGGGAATCTCGGTAAGAAGCAGTGGAGTTCTTGCATTTGACTTCCTTGAAAGCAAAAGACTTGGTATTTGCTGAAATAGGAAAAATATTTATACAGCGAAGTACTCAGCTAGGGTTCTTTTGTCTGAAAAAATAATACCAAATTAAGTGAATTGCCTTAGGTTTTTCAGGAAGTGACTGTACATCGGCCTCACTGTATTTGTTAGGTAAAGGAGATTGGTATGGAAGTTACTTCTTTGTGTTGAATTGCATAGACAAATGCAGTGAGGAAAGAGGGGTCAGAGCAGCTGAAATTCAAGTGCACAGAGAAGCAGACGTCTAAGATAATGTAGTTTGGAACTGAAAAGAAAAAATTCTTTCTGCTCATCAGATGGAATACAGACTATGCTTTATTTTTTCATTTTATGAAGAGAATGAAATATTAAAAGATATGAACAACCAGACATGTTTCAGAGTCTTATAAATTTGAAATCTAGAATTATTTTTAAAGGACTAAATATATGGCTCTGAATGTTATTAAAGACCTTTGATAAATTGATCTTAATTTCATAGCCTAGTTATTTTTATAGCTTATTTCCTGAAGTATATTCTGTTCTGGAGCAGAGATAAACGTAATTTCCATGTTGCATATCCTATTTTAAGGGCTGCAGAATCGAGACAATCCCCAAATATTGATTATTTTAGTGAACATTTGCATTAAGTATCTGAACTTAGCACTGTGGGGGAGGAGATGCAGAAATGGTAGCGAGTGTCTCAGTGCTGGATCTCTAAAATGTTTTTGGTGTGGTTTGATGTCTATGCTGAATGCTGAGGAAAATGGTCAAATTAGCATCCATCATTTTCTTTATCTCTTCTCTGCAGTCGCCTGGTGCAGACTCTGTGCCGGCGAACAAAAGAATTTTGATTTCTTGATTATTGGAAAGAAGCAATTGAAATGAGTGTTGGGGCAAATAGGCAGAAAGCAAGCAGGCACGGCCCTTGTGCTGCAAAAGAGCTTTCTAATTAACTTCACTGGTTTCAATTCTGAGCTGCTTCTGAAGTGTATTAAATGCCTCTAATGCATATTCTTCAGTTTTTGCTGCTTGGTTTGAGTAAATACCATCACCTTCCCATCAAGCCCAGTGTGGAAGGACTACCAGGGCAATTTTCCTCAACAGCGCAAGCACGCCTACACTTCTGAGCTCATGACCTCTGGATACAGGGTTACCTATGAGGCTTTCTGGTGTGTCTGCTGACCTTCTACTCTGAGCCTTTTACCTGCGTTGAAGATAGCTGTCTGCCAGGGAACAGCCAGTGAAATGGCTCTGGTGCAACCCTCTGTTGGTGGCACTCCGCCCTTCACTTCTAGTGTTCTCTCTCCTTTTTGGATCATTCTGCTCTCTCCTCAAGAAGCCCAGACCCTGTGCTTCAGCACTTGTGCACAGCTGCTTCTCTCCGTAACTTTACCTTTCCTTTCCTTTTAGCCCAAGGAGAAAGGGGAGGAAAGGAATGTGAGTGCCTGGAAAGCTCTGGGAGACTGTCAGCCACTAGCAAGGCACGCACTCCCAGCTGAGGCAGGGTCCTGTGGGGCAGCAGCAGACAGCATATCCAGGTACTTGTCAGGGCTCCAAGGCTGACTTTCCCAGCATTTCTCCATTCCCTGCTGCTCAAGGAGCTCTGCCCTTCAGCCACACCTATGAGCAGTTCTGTGGCTGTCACCTCTGCCTGGTTCCCCTGAGCTTTTGCTGTACAACTTGTCTAGGAACAGAAGTGACCTGTGTGAAACCAGTCCAAATGCTTTGGAAAGTCATCTGCTTCCTGCTCTCCCTTTTCAGAAGGCTAATTTTCACCAACACTGCCAATTTGGAGTTTCTTCTTGACTTTCAGATGGTGTTCAGTAAACTCGTGACCGGGGTTACTTGACCTGTCTGCGGTAGCTGATTCTCTGAATCAGTGAGCCAGGGAGTCCTTGTCCCTTCTGTCTTACAGAGGTGATCCATCATCAGTTGACTTCCCCCTAGCAAGTTGTTTGCTTTCTCTTCAGCCAAAAGAGTTCTGCCAAGGTGATCTTCACCTTGGCTTCTGGGAGTAGTCCACGCGAGACCTTCGGACCAGTTTTGGGATCCGCTGCTCCTAGGAGTGTGAATGTCCTCAGCACTCCTGCCTCTCCTCTGTTTTCTGCTGCCTCAATTCATGTGCAGTCCCTAAACTGATCAAAGTCATCATTCAGTTTCCATCCCCTCAGAGTATGTCCTTCAGATTTTTGCTTTTGGAGTTATTCTGTGACTTGAGGAAAGATCCATTTAAATGATCAAGCCAACCTCTGTTTGTCAAGTGAGATGCAATTTGTCAAGAGCAAAGTTACTTTTGGGATATTTACTGCATGGAGGTCGTGCCTGGCCTTAAATAATTTTTTTTCTCCTTTACTTTCAGAAAACTTCAAAAGTTCAGTCTCACTGCTTGGAAACTTAGGTAATCATTTTAAATTGACTTACAGTTAAAACTTCTTAACTTCTAATTTTGCTGTTACACGCAAGGATATATGGAGAGGGTGTTTTCTACACCCTTAACACTGCTCACCACCTCTTTTCTCCTGCTTAAAGCACGGTTTCTCTTGCTGCCTGAACTGGGAGTCCAGCAGCCTTTGTGTGCAGCTCGTTGGCAGTCCTGTGCTTAGAGTCAGCACAGATAACCATCTCGGGAATCTGGGCTATTGGAAGTATTGATGCACAGTCTTTGCCAGCAAATCTCTGGATTTCATCAGCATTCTCTTCATGTCCTGTGCTTCATTCCTGGAATAGTCACTGACAGGGTACTGCAGCCTCTGACTTTTCAAACCATTTGTGATACAGCCTGAGTTTTGTTTGGGCTCTTCCGAATCTCTCCACATCTGTTAAGAAAGGTTTTGCTCATGTTTCCCATTTCTGTGATGCTGCAATCTTGTGGTCACTCTCCACTCTCCTGTGAAATTCTCGTTCTATGAAAAGAGAAGAGAGAAAGAAAGCATCATGGCCAGTTCATTTATTTGGCTTTGCTCACTGGCACTGCTTTGTCTGACTCACTGCTGCATGTTGTTGGATTTCTGAGCAGGATCCATCACTGACTTTGCAGATGTTGCTGCTTGTCCCTGCTAGGAATTTCAGTGCAAGTAACTGACTTGCAGGTGCTGCTGGGGGCAGGATATTGGACCAGGCAGACCTCTGCTCTGACACAGGACTGCTGTTCTTATGGCTCTCAGCATCTGTTTAATCAGTGGAATATATCAGCATGAGGGGGGAAAAGACTGAACGCTTATTACTTTTATTCACAAGAGCCTAAACAGCCTTTTTTTTTCCAGTTAGATGGTTTTCAAGGGGTGTTGCAAAAGCAGATGGACAAAAAGCTGCGTCATACTCACCTGCAAGCAAACAAATGGCAGCATTGCCAGTGTGATTAATTGTTGCTGTACTAGAGGGGCTGCTGTTCCTGCAGTACAAGCTCTAATCTCACTGCTGCCCTATTCAGATAATTGTGCTCACACACATTGGGAAGCACCTTAAGTTGGGTATCAACAGGCTTCCTTCCTCTTGCTGCAGAATCCTAGGACCCAAAAAATGAGGCTGCCTCCTCCTTCCCTGGGAAGCTGTTGGCTGGATGGAGGGGGTGTATTGACTTTCCTGGCTGAGGATGGTAGGTAGGGCATGGGAAGATAGGACATGTAACAACAAGTATTCTCCAGCAGTTCCTTTTTTAGACTCCTCTGTTCTCCTACTTGCTGTATCTGTGTCATTTCTATTTACCAGTGCATATCTTTGCCCAGTTCTGTTTCTTTAAACATTTTCCTGCTCTGGAAGCCACTTTGTGTTAACCAAAAAAAAAAAAAAAAACCACAAATACCCAGCCCCAAACATGAACAGCTTGGGAGCTTGACTGGTAACATATTTTTCCCTTATGCTTTCTGCTGGGTTGGAATAGCTGCTCTGGTACCTTCCTTTTGGTTGTTGGTAGTATTGTGGTACTCACTTGCTCCAGGTTAGGTATTTTGCCAAACTGGAAACAAAAGGAACAAGTTTATTTGCCATCTCCTTGTTTAATACTGTGAAAAGCCTTTAAGACTTGTGTATTACAGAAATTGCACTGTTTTTAGTGGTGATCAGCCAACAATGGCAGAAATCTGCCATCTTGAAAAGAACAGAATTTTTATGCTGCAGAAAATTTACTGAACAGCGTATTCATGCTAATATTCTTCTCAAAAAAATTACCAAGTTTAAGTGATAGAAGTAAGTAGTGTGTGCACACAAAGTCGTAATATTTTCTCCTTGAAGTAGTTTTCATTACTTTTGATACCTGCAGGTACCTAAAAGGAATGTTACAAAAATTTGAAACTCAAATTCCTGCTCTTGCGTTAAAATTCCTGCAAGTTCTGTCTTAAAGCTGAAACAAATTTATGGTGAGGCTCCCTGCAGTCTGTATATCAGTACATAGCAAAATTTTTATAGGTAGCATGTTTTGGAATATGATGAAGTAGCTTTACCTTTCTCAGCATCTTTCCAGATGCTGTGTAAAGTCATCTACGTAAATCTAACTATTACAGATTAACCTTCTTAGCTGTCAGGTTGCAGCTTTTATTTATGTTTCTGCTGATCAGATTAAAAATGCTGCAGTCACGAGTTGTGTTGTTAATATTAAATTCTGTATTTCAGACTGTAATAAATTACTTTCCTCCATGCATTGGAAAAATTGGTTAGTAGAGCTCAGAGTTTAATTAGTAGGCTGTTGATGAGACAGAACAGGTATTGAGAGTCATTGTTCTGAATTACTGTGAAATTTGTTAGTATTGTTGTGGCTTTTGTTTTTTTGCTGTCTGACAGAGGCTGAGGTACAAAACCTTAAATGTTGCTGAATTAAATCATTTAATGACAAAATTACCAGGACTTTTTGAGTTTGCAGTCAAACAGGTTTCAGATATTGATGCTGCAGTATAATATTATGTCCTACTTAATATGCTTGTTTTGCAAAACATACTCTTGTTTTTCTCCAGTTTTATGTTCCTCTGCCATTTCCTTTAGACTGGAAGTATTACTGCCACCATTTCTACGTGAAAGTAGGAGCCTTGGTCTGCTGTGTGCAGGCTCTGTCCTGGTTCTGTCCTTTTGCCTTCTACCACTCACTGCCATCACTTTCTAGTGGAGCTTCTCATAAGCTTTGACTCTGGGTGTCTGCCATTGCCCTTTTTCATACAAGTTTGGTACCTTTTGCACCAAAATGTACAAGTTTGGCAGATTTGCACCAAAACTCTGTATGTGGTATGGTATGGGGTCACTGTACTCTGAACTTACTGTGCCTTTGGTTGGAGCTGGACCAGTGAATAATCACTGTTTCTTTTGGTGTGCCTTTGGCTTCTGGGCCATTGTTCAGTATTAAATTTTTAGTTGCATTCTACTTTCATCTAAATTTCAGAAGTGCCAGCATTTGGGATGATATGCAGGAGGGAAGATACATCTGCTGTAATGAAGCGTGTGCCTCTTCTGTGACCTGCTGGCTCGTGCTCTTGGAGTGCCTTTTCTCTTTGGCTCCAGACAATGAATGATTCTTTCTACCCTCTTGTAATTTCATCTTTTTTTGAGTAACAATATTAAAAGCAGCACACTTCTAATATTTCATCTCCAGTCATAGTCTCTACACATTTGAAATATCGATAGGCTTTTGTATCTCACTTTGGTCAAATTTCATCAGAGGATACCATATTTTAGTGTTTTAACACTGAACACCACTAAGCTTGTAGCTTAAGTCATTCTGGAGCCTTAGGTCTTATTTTTAAAACGTCACAACTGCAGAAATTTGCCTTCAGTTTGCCTTTCTTTTCTCTGGTACATACGTTCCTTGTTGGAGTTGTGTGGTCTTTACCATTCTTCCTGTACTGCTTGTCCAGTGATGCTGTGTCCTTTCTCCCTGGTGTGACATCCCCTATTTAGGATGAGAACTGCTGCCCACAGTGCAGTGCATGCTTAGTATAATGCAGTGACTTCTTTAATTCCTTTTGCAGATTTTTTTTTCCACACTGCTGATAACCATTTTTATGTGCTGCTGCATCTTCCAGGGTTTTTTTTTTCTGGTTCTATTTGTTTTCACTTTTTCTCACTGAATCTTGTTTTCACTTAGCCTGTTTGTTTCTAATGTCTGTATTCTTGTGTTTAAGTCGTCTCTTCAGCATTGAATTTACAGTTCAGGATAGACAAGTCATGGCTGTTTCTTGTCCATTCATGCCTGTCCCCAGAATGCTGGATTTTTATAGTACAGTCCCTGTTCTGTTCTGGGACAAAGCAGGGAGGAGTGCAGCCTTGCTCTTCTCAGAACAGCTGCTAATTCAGAGGCTGTGTTCTCCTTGAAGGAAGGGGGAGGAGAAGATGAAAAGAAGGGGAAGCAAGAGATGTCAACTGAGGGGAGCGAAATCCAAATATTTGTTCAGAAATGGAACTCACTTGTCTTGTGTATGTCAGGAGCAGTAGCTTTTCAAAACCTATTTAATCAGTTGCTTGCAGTAGTACGAACACACCCATGCTGAAAATCCAGTTTTGCATTTAAAGAAACTTGATAAAAGCAAGCAAACAAAAAAGCAAAAGGAGGATAATATATTCTACAGAACATGAAATGTGTGTGTTGTTTACAAGATATCTCTAGCCCAGCACAGCTCTCAATGGGCCAATGATAAGGTTCCAGTCTTAGAGGGGGGGAGCTGCAGTTTTAGCTCCCTGTTTTAGTGGCTGTGTTACTCTGTCCAAGTTCACCTTGGAAATTGTGGTGCCTTTCAGTTTTTCTTCTCCGTAACAGGAATAAAAGTGCTTTCCTCAGTGGTGTTGTGAAGAAAGGTGTGTTTCAGAGGTAAAATGCTTCCATGCTATGGTAATGGGAACCACAGAAGACTCCAGCCAAGTCAGCAGCATCTGTCTCAAACTGCCACTTAAACTTTGCAGGCAGATTAGTCCATGTCCTCAAGCACAGCAGTGGCACAGCTGACTTGGTTGGACTCTGTAGTCTGCTGGTAAGAGCAAAGCCTTATTTCAGGTGAGATGTAGAACATCTGAAATGCTGGAAGCCTTTAGGAGAATGTAAGGCACAATTTTCAAGAGCAGGTGTGTCTTACCTTGCTGGTGTGGTCACGTAAAAAATGGAGTCGTTGCATGGTTTTGGAAGCCCTCTTGAAGTTTCTGCAGGGGTAGGATTTTTGGAAGGATCTGGTGGTGCTGTGCAGCAGCAGGCTGTCAAAGGGTGCTCCATCTTGTTCTGTGTTGGGAGTTGGATATATGGGGCCATTCGAAAGTGAAAATAATTACTGTATCTAATTTTGCAAAATGGCAGTTGCTGTCAATTGGTATTTAATTTAGACAAGAACTGCTACTGCCTCAGCATCTCTGAAAATCAAGACATTAAATTACACCATCTTGCATTAAGAGATGTCAGAACTACAGAAGAGGACAAAACTTGTGTAATCTCCTCTGGCACTGCTTGGCAAAGTTAAGCTTTCTAACTCAAGGTGATGGATCAGTGATATTTCTTTCTGTTGTGGGGAGCTTGCAGATGGGTTTGGGGAGTCTTGCTTTGATTTTGAGGTCACTGTGTCCAGGTCCTTGTGGCTCCCTTCCAGTGACACGTGAAGGTCTAGGGCTTGCAGTTACCTCACCAGCACTAATAATTTGCTTTAGCTGCATTTATAGGATTTGTTTCACATTTTGGGCAATGCTCTTTCTATTCCCCTTTTATTTTTCTAGGCTTGTTGTCATGGTATCTGGCACTTCCCATTCAGATATTAAAATTGAGTGAGTGGTGTATGTCTGGTTCATTTTCCCTCTCATCCTCTCCCCGAGGGAGAGTTTTACGTGGGATGTAGCACACTGTTTGGAAGGGCTTCCTTTGGGGGATTTTTTAATCATGTAGCAGCGTCTCTGTTGGGGAAGGCCTAGTGCAGAGGAGCCCCTTCCACTTGGGCTGGAGTTTATTAAATCCTGTGTGCACAGGGCTCCCGTGGGACCTCATTGTGCAACTCATGTCTCCCCTCGAGCTCCCCAAAAATGGCCTCTCCTGCATGAATGAGCTTTTAGCTGAGTCTCTCTAGCATTAAGGCAGTGATAGGAATTTTCTCTGTGCAGATACCTGATGGGGAGTGCCATAGCTGTTTGGGTATCAGGGTTCTGATGCCTTAGGAGGGGAGTTTGCTTGAAGGATCTTGTCCCATCTGAGGATCTTTGTGTCATTGTGTAGCTTTTGTAGGTGCTCTAGCTGTGGAACATAGAGGATTTTCCCCAGAGGTTTGGGCTTAGCTTGACTTTTTCATTTTTTGTGAAACTATAGGCATGTTTCTTGGGAGGGCATCTGTTAAAAGTGTGTTTCACTGTTAGTTGGCAACATGGCTTTGCTCTCCAGTAGTATTTTAAGAAGGATCTACTGAACTCAGATAATGCTGGTGGCTGTTTTTAACCGAGGATAAGTCAGGCTTCTTAATTGTAGGTGCACTATAGCATCACAACATATCTGGGGCTCTAGATTGCATTTAAATCTGACCTTTCCTAATGTAGAGGGGTGGGACCTTCTCAAAAAAACTGAGGATAATCCAAGTATAGTAATCTGATGGAAGGTTCCAGAACAAAGCTTGTACCCAGACACCTTCCTGCAAAAACAAGCGATTTATCACTCATGCTTGTCTGCTTTTTGCTTTGAGAAAGATTGTGTATTTTTCCCTAAATTCTTGCAAAAGTGAGAATTATAATATTATAATAGGGGGAGAATGACTTCTTGCTGTTCATGGACAACATGTATTAAATGAGTCCTAGTTTGTACAAACATAAGGAGTCTCTATTGTAAATAAGCTATAGACTAAATGGGTGCTGTGATAGACCTGCACTAAGCACAGAACAAGTTACCCTTCATAGATGGGTTGCAGTGAATTGTGACAGTGACAGCCTTAGCTTAATTGTTTGGTCCTAGGAGCACTGTGTGCAGAAGATGCTTCCCTTCTGGTTTGGTTCTCCTGAGACTGCAGTGTGCATTGCTGGGGTGACAGCAGGTGATTCTCCTTGGTGAAGAGGTAGAGGATGAATGAGACTGACATTACTGGTATCCAAGTGTCAGACAAGGAGCAGTTTTTAAACTGGTCTCATGATCAGATTTCATTTTCCCTTGATCTGAATTTTCTCTCTATAGCTTACCTCCTTTTTATGGTGAACAGCTCTATTTGTTGGTAACTGTTGTGGAAACAACAGCAAGAAAAAAAATGCAAGTCATTTCACTTGACCCTCTTTGTACATTATGAATATATCATCTCAACGATATTTATGTAGCCTTCTCCAAAATCCTCTACTTCATACAGCTTTTCATATGAGTTGCAGTCATTCCTTTTCATCCCAGGAGTGTGTTTTAAAAGACTTCTGAAGGCTCACAGGGTGATGTTCTGAAATAGGCCTACCTGCTGGAGCAGGGACTGCCTTGAATGTCAGAATTCTCTTTGGTTACTCTTGCTTAAAAGACAGACAGCAATCTCCCTGCCATCCATCCATAGGTTCTATTTATTGCAAACATCTCAATCTTGAGGAACGCTGGGAAAAGTGGAAGAGTACGTGCAGGTTTGCTTGGAAGAGCCACAGGTGGACAGCAAGTTGCACTGAGCTTTTGCGACAGAAGCTCACCCCGTAACGAGTTCCTTCCCTAAATTTCACCGAGGTTTGAACAGGCAAAAATGGATCTGGGGACATGCAGAGAATTCGTGGTGAGCATTATTTATCTTCTGGTCCCAAAGGCAGAGTGACTGAAGGCTGTTACTGTCTGACGGCTCCTGCCTGGCTGATGCGCGATGAGCTGTCAGACGTGCCCTACTTCCGAAGGGAGGGATTGTGTCGGCGCTCGCGGTACAGCTGTCAGGAGGGCAGCTTTAATTAGGTTTTACATTTGGGCAGGGGACAACAAAACCACAATTTGAGGCGGTTCAGATCGCTGCTGTCCCATTCTGTGCTTGTTCTCATGACTGACTGCTTGTAGTGGGGACTGTAGTTCTTTAATGTGGTGTTATATTCCACAGTAATTCATTTCCAAATAAAAAGGATGGTTCTAACCATTTTTAACTTACCTGGTCACAGGTGGGCAATTAAAAGTTGTACTCATCTCTAAGTTGCTGTTAGAATAGTTTCCTGCAATAGACTTGGAGAAAGTAGTTTGCTTCTGCTTTGCTTGTGGCAATGATTGTTCTTCATAGAACCAGCAGGAGCAGCGTATCTGTACAGCTTCAGAGTAGAAGAGATTATAGAGCACTTAACACATCCTGCCAAAATGTTCCCTGGATTAATTTCTGCTTGAGCTAGGGCATAGCTTTCAGAAAAAAAAAAAACAAGCCTTCAGAATTTCCAGTGGCAGAACTGACAAAATTGTTGGTAGATAGTTAAATTCATGTTACCTTCAGTGTCAAAAACACAGAGCAAATGGCTTCCACAGGAAAACAGCATTTGCTGTATTGTTTCTAGTCTTGTTTCACTTGCCAAGCAGTGGGACTTGAGATACATAACTCCATGGGCAGACATTAGTAGGAAAAAAAAAATTGTACTTCAGGTGAATGTTAATGTAGTAGTGTTCAGGTTCAGCTTCATTCAAATTACTATTGCTACTTTTTTGATCAGGTAGGCAGAGTGACCCCCTTATCTCAGCTGAAGGAGTTCTTGTGCTGTAGTCAATTCTCATGGCCCCATCACCAAGGCATCAATGTCTTGCTTGGAGCACATGCACAAGGACGAGGCTCTTCCTCAGCAAAGCATGGGCAGATCAGAAGCAGCATTTTTTCTTTCCATTTCTGATTCTGTGACTCTTATGGCAGGAATAGTTTTAACTCCTGTGTCAGTGTTGCAAGCTTGATGTAGCCCGTGTCAGTCTTTCAGCATGCCTAAAGCATGGCACAGTTAACTTGGTTTGTCAGGACATAATCTTTGTGCTGTGCAAATGTGTGTATTTGTGGTTTACTGAGGAACTTAAATTGCTTTGTGCTTTCCCTCTGTCCTCTTTGTACTCATCCTTTCCTCCTCCTGTCTTTCTGCAGTCAGTTTTCTCAAGCGAGGAGTTTGGGTTTTTTCCACTTACTGGTGGAAATAAACAATTTAGGGCCAAGATCTGTTTCCTGAGATAGACCTCTAGGAAAGCATCTTTCTCGTGACTTCCTGTTCACAATTCCCAGTAAGAGATCTGTTGGCTTTTTTTATCCATTTAATGTGTGCCCTGTTAATTTGTTTTAGTCAATTAATACAGTACCAAATCAAGTCCTTTAGAGAAGACCAAGTATATAAATGTTGATTTAATGACATTCTTAAAATTTATAGGTCAACTTGTAATCTCATCAAGAAGGTTGTCAATTCAGTTTGACAGAATCTATTTTCCATAGACTTAATTTGATTGACATTGATTTTATTACCCCTCACTAATTCTTTATTATTAAAGTCCAGTATTGAATATTCTGTAAATTTGCCTTGCTCAGCATTAGACTGCTGGACCTGTAAGTATTTGGGCTGTCCAGTCCTCCATCTTTGAATTCCAGTGCAAACATTTTTCCTCCAGGCTCCTGGAATTTGTTGATCACAAAAGAGAGACATTAGCCCCTTTTTTTTTTTTTTTTTTTGAGTCTGTTCTCTGTAAGTAATCCAGATAATTTCATTTAAACATATATAACTTCAGGAGCTCCTGTTTAGCATTCACCTGGGTATATCTTCACATACTTCTTCAGGTGTACATAATGCCTCTTGTCTCTGTACTGTTACTATTAGTATCTCCTGGTGAGTCAGGATGAGTGTTAAGGGATCTTTTTTCTGTAACCTAAAAAAAAATTATTCTGTTATTTCAACCTTTACTAGCCACAGGGGTTTTATGCCCTTTTTTTATTGGTTTTCTATGACATTTCTGTTCTAACATACTGGGGTTTTTCTATGTGTATTCCCTTTACCTCTTAATATAAATATGGAATTGGCCAATGCAGACTGGCTTACAGAGGAAGTAAAGGAAGGTGCAGGTCTTTGACACTGCCTTTTTCACAGTTGCAGGTTTTTGGATGTATGGATAAAAACGGTACAGGGTGAATTGATTTTTTTTTTTTCCCCTATCTTCTTTCTCATTACTTGTTTTAAGTTTAATTTTCAGCTCTGAAATGGAACTTTCTCAAATGCGAATCATATATATTTCCAGCTTGGGCTTGGCTTTGCCTGTTTTGTTTGGGGTTTTTTTAAGACTGTCAAATCCTTGATAGCTTCTAACCCTAATCTCACTGCTCATTTTTAGACCTATTCCTTACCAGATTCTGGGAGGTCCACTATACATTTTCTGCTGCTAGAGAAAACATTCGGAAAGAGCAGTGGGAATAGCAAGATAACAAGGTGTTGTTTTAGGATCATCTAGAAATATCTCTTGCCTGACCTACTGAATCACAGCATGTGATGAACTATTGGATTCCAAATCACAGCAAATATTTACTATTTACGGTGCTGTTCCTGGGAAGTGTAGCATGGGAATGAACTACAGTGTCTGTGTGGGATCCCACTGAGAGGTCCAGCTGCTTGCTTTGTGCTGCCAGATTGTGTCCAAAGAAGTGTTACCCTTTTGGAGTACATGCAGGAAGAGCACATGATGAAGAAAACAGGGAAGTTCATACTGCTTACTGTATTCTGGAACAAATCCTTTCCTTTCTTCACCTGTAACAGTTTTTAGTTCTTTCGTATCTGGAGTCTGTTTTGTCTGACATAAGGTACATTGCTCTTGAGAGGAATTTGAAACTCAAGTTTTTAGCTGCATGTATAAATTTTTTTGGCTTCTTAACTGTAAATGTTTAACACAGTAAAACTTTACGATGTTTTCCACAGTCATCATAAAGCTTTTCACAGACAAAAAAACTAATCTGAGTTTTTATTTTCAATTTTTTGAGACTGGGGCATTTGTGTCAATTTTCAAACACATGATTATATTTGGGCGAGATGGTTGAAAATGCAAAGTAACCAAACAAAATACACCCCTGAAGTGAAAAGCTCTTAATGGGGAGTTATTTTTTTTCCCTTCAGCTTCACTGGTACAGTGAGGTCTATGCCAGGATGCAGCAGAAGGAATTTGCTGATGGAAACAACTGCACCGAGCTTTCAATGGGCTGTGAAGGGTGTGGAGTTTGAGAGTTTTTAAGATAAAAGGGGTATTCATTGAATTAACAGAAATTCAGTGCTCGAAATTCTGAGCATTCACCCTTTTTTGTGAGAGTAGAGTACAGCTAGTATAGCAATCAGTGGAATATGAATTCATAACCAAATGCTTCTGTAACAGGCCTGCAATCCTGTTACAAATATCATCTATTTCTTGATGTCCAGGAGTATATACACTAACAAGAAGTCATGTTTCTTCAGACCTGTTATTTGAAAGAAGACTGGTATGACAGTGTAATAGTTTTCATTAAGCCAGGTTTTACAGTTCTGCATGCAGACAAGACCAACTTTATTCATATTGGTATTTGTTATCCTTCACCTTGGAGAAAATATAGTTTTCCATTGCCACTTGGTAGTGAGAATGAGATTATGATATCCAAATAACTTAAATGTTGCTGAGGGACTTGAAAATAAGGATGTGTAGTTGTGATATCATTATTTCCTTGTATTGCCATTGATTTCCCTTTCCTACTGCTAGTGCAGTGGGTTTGCTGTCCATGGTCTCTCTTGTGTAAGCACTTACAGAAGTGAGCATGTCTCTATGGGAGATTGTTGAAAAGTAGTGTATACGTTGTAGAGTTTGGTCAGTCCATGTGCCTTAGAATAGTAGTGGCTGGACATGGAAGCCCAGGATCAGACATTGGACATAAATCCCAATCTCACATCAGCTACTCCTGCTCTCTGTGTACCTCTCAAGTGCAGAGATGATTAACAGGGAAAGGATACAAACATAGGTTATCCAAGCTTTGATCCTTGTGTCTCCTTCCCCCCCTTAAAAAGATGTTTGTTTCCTAGAGAATGGCTTTCCTCTCCCTAGGATTGTTTAGGATTAAATGTATCAAAGATTTGATGTGTTCAGAGGCACAGGGATTGGGGCTGTATAAAATACCTCAGGTAGGCAAGCAGAAGAAGGCATGGCAGGGAAAGTATCTTTATTTTTGCTCCAGGCTTTGTGCTCAGCCAGACCTCAGGTCATTTTTGGTTAATGTCATGTAACTTGGGTAAGAATATTTTTGCTGAGATTAGTTCAGCTCTCCAGGAAGACAGAGTATGTTTTTATACTTTTTTCTGAAGTTAAATAGATGGGATGGAATTGCTCCCTGGCTGTATTGTATGTTAAAACAGCCATTTCTTCTCCTTCGCCTGCATGTGGGCATTTCAGGCATGAACGGCAGTGTTTCCATGGATTTTTAAAGTCTTCCATTGCATAGTTAGCAGCTTTTAGGGCTTTGATCTGATTTCGTAAGACAGAAGCACTCCCTGTATTTGTGTTACAGCAAATGCTGTATTTTTGGTGGCGTCTGACTTTGAGAAACACACAGATGCTTTTTTGTAGTCCAGGAGACAAAGAAACAAAGCTTTGTGCTGGGAGGCAGGATCTGTGCCTCCAGGGGACATCAAGGCACTTGGTGTGCAGCTGCCTTCCCAACCTCCCCTTCCTCCTGGTGAGCAGGAGCTGGGTCGCTGCTTGCTGCTCCCGTGGCTAGAAATCTCCACAAATGCTGTTCCTCTCCTTGGGAGGGATTTTCACATGTTTCCTTTCTCACTGCCTGTGAGCAGGAGCATTTTGATCCCCCCCCTGCACATCAGTGCCGAGGGACAGGTGGTTTTGTGGCTTGCTGTGCTCCAGATACACAGAAGGGTGTATGAGAGGGAGCCTGACAGGATGGTTCACTTGCCTGCTTGGGCTTACTGATTCTTGAAATGTGATTATCTGTGTGCTTGAGTTCATGTGCCTTAAAAAAAAAAAAAAAAAAACCCTGTGTTTTCCAAACACGCAAAATAAGTTCTGTAGGATGCTCAAAGGAAGGGATCTGGAAGAGGCTGTCTGTGGTGTTGCATTAATAGAATTGCTGCTGCAAAGCTGCTGCTTGGGAGCTGGGAGAAGATCCCTGTGGAGCCAGCCCTGTGCAGCCCCACAGCCCTGTGCATGTCCATGATCCCTGCAGTGCCTCTCCAGCCCTGTGTCACTTACCCCAGTTATTAACCGGCTCTGTTCCTGCTGCAGACACACACACGGGTCTGGCTGGGCAAGCAGAAGCTGTTGAAAGGCTTTTGGCTGCTGCAGTGGGCTCCTGCCATCCCGTGCACAGCAGCAGTTGTTGCACTGTTTGGGTTTGCTGTCATCTCAAATGCTCCGAGGGGAGCTCAAACGCAGTCCCTTGCCTGGCTGCAATTTGGGCTGCCCCTTCTATTTACTGGCTGCTCACTGAGCAGTAAAAAGAGATGTAAAGGTGGTTTTCTGTTCCTCAGCTCCTTCAAGGTTAGTGTAAAAATGCAGTTTCCTTATTTTGCGGTTTAAATACTTCAAGACTTGTTTATAAACAGCAGCAAAATTATATGTGTGTGTTTATTTCATTTTAAGAGGTGGCCTTGTTACTGGCAGGTCAGGCAGTTATATTTATTAGGAGCTCAGCACAAAACTGTTACACAGTTCTGTTGCTGTCAAGCCTCATACATGCTTTGCAGTAAACTCCTGGGGAAGGCAGGGTGAGGGGTTGCTGCTTCTCCTTACAGAAGAATCTTCAGAGCAGCAGTTTAAAGTGATGATGGCTCCCCCTGTATTAAGGAGATAAAGAAATGGTGAAAAACAGCACAGGGACTGTAAGGGGAAGCAAGGATGAAATGAACAGTGTAAGAAAATTGTGCTTCCACTCCTTGAAGTCCTTCCTGTGCTGAAAAATACTGAGTCTTTTTTTCTTTATTTTTTGTGTTTCAACAGGGCAGAGTTTAGGGTATGGATTCGTTAACTACATTGATCCAAAGGATGCAGAGAAAGCCATTAACACTTTAAATGGACTCAGACTCCAGACCAAAACCATAAAGGTAAGACAATATAAAATGCCTTTTGCTCAATTCAGGAACAGGAGGAAGTAGTTGGAACTGTTTCTGGCAATTTCATCACAATTTTATTCTCCATTGTAAGGGGGTTAACGAGCTCCTCCTTGGAACAATGAGCGGACATGCAGAAGATGAAATCTCTCTTCTCCAAAATTGCTGCTATTGTTAAAGAGAGGGGAAAGTAACAGGAAGCTCTTTAAAGCATGACAGTGAGGCTTAAATGTAGAATAGAACTGTCAGAGTGATACCATTATCCATAAGCAGGTGAAGTACCTGATGGTGTAGTCACAAGTTACATGTTACCTTATGTTTTCATGGGAAATACTTTGTCACAGAGTTCACCTTTATTGACACTCCTGTCATTATCAGGTGTTAAAAGCATGTTTCTCAAAAGTTAGAATATGTTATTCTCAAAAAAAAAAATCTCGATTTCCACATCCTTAATTTGATTTATTCTTTTAAAAGCTGGTGGCTTCCCACCGAAGTCTCTTTATTTCATTGTTTGTAATAGACCATTAGTTATTCAATGACCTTCTTAAGTGGTCTCACAAGAAAAGCAAGCTTCTACACTGTCACAGTTTTTGCTGCATGGCTGATAAAGCTGTTCTGGAACAGCTTACAGAAGATTTCCACATCCCAAATTCTGACAAATAATACAGCTTAAGGGATGTGAATCAAAAAATTGAAAAGGAGCAAACAGCAGATCAGATTCAAATTATCTGAAATGGCTTTGATTTTTTTTTTTTTTTTTTGGAATGCTGGCTTTTGATTTGCACCATTTTCTTAATTTTTCTTCTGTAGTTAATTTGTATTTCAAAGCTAAAAGTGTTAATATAAAAATAGAATTTTTACTGTACTGAATATTGGTAGAAGCAATGTCAGTGATGTATCTTACAAAAAGTACAATGTGATGTGGCCAATACTGTAGGTTTTGGCAGTCTGGCTAAAGATTATGGTTTAGACAAAGTGGTATTCCCTGAAGCAAAAATATTTCTTGGATTCCGGTGTATTTCTAAGGATAGTGTTAAGCAAGTTTTTCCCCTGATGTTTGATCAGTGAAGAGCAGAAGTGCTGAGCTGGGGGTTATGAAAGTGGTGGAGCAACTGCATGGATTTCATAGAAAAGGCTGCTTCCAAACCTCCCTCAGACCATCCAGATTCCATCCCACAGATAGGCATGTGGGCCATACATCAAAATGCTCACAGCATGGTTTTGGAGAGCTAATGGAAACACTTACAGGAATATGTAAGGCAAGGCAGCAAAATCTACCATCTTATCAACTGCTGCAGGTGGAAATGCAGGCTTGGACTCAGCAGTTTCCACTTACAGTGAAAAGTTGCTCTCCAAATTGCTTTTAAAGGCACATTATTGGGGAAAAAATATTTTGAAAATACTTTTTAAAAACTCAGTAGAACTTGAAGAATCTAGATCAGTTTTTCATGCAGCAAATGTATATTTTGAATGTTATTCAGCTGTAGGAAAGAACTGCATTTCTTGTCTCTAAGCACCTCTGTTGCTTTGCCTCTGTTTTTCTTTTTTGTGAACCAGAGTAATGCTATTACATTTATAATATGTCAAGGTTACAGGAAACTTGTGTGGTAAAAGGCCTCCAGAAACTGGAACCCACACCAATGATTATTATACATTTCTCACCTGCAAAATTAAACCATTATGCCTTTTTTATCATCTGTAGTAAGACTTCTGTTATCTGGGAACTTCCTATGTAGAATCTTACTCATGGTATGTTTTTTTTAATTCAGTATAAATTTTAGAAATTCAGTGATTTGTTTGTTTTGGGGTTTTCATGTTTATTAATAGCTCATAGACTAGCATAGAATAAAAGGACATTTTGGGAGGGTTCTTGAAAGCTATTAAAATTTAATAATAAGCAAAGAGATTGATCTAATCTACATGCACAGGAGCTGCATAAGTTCTTCTATGACTGGGCGGAAGCATAGGGTTTGGGGTTTTTTAAAACAAAGTTGGGTTTATGCAGTTGCCTAAAACCAACCCAAGGGAGCCTTCTATCCCAACAGCCAAAGTTTTGGCCTCAGGGACATTCAATCAGCTTCCAACCCAATTTTTCATTGCAGAATTGCATGTGATTACCTTACCTTTACCCCCTTGTGTTTTTTTTATATTTTTAATTATGTGGCACTTCTGGAAATTCTGATCAATTAGGTCTGCTTTCACTAGTACTGTGCAGTGGGGATGGAGCTTTCCCAGTGTCCATGCTGGGGGATAAATCAGGTGTATTCAGTGCTGCCAGTGGCATTTGTGTTGCTGGAGAGATCTGTTTTCCCAAGGGTTTCAAGGTGATGAGGAACAGTACACAGCACTGCTGAACCTTCTCCCTTGCCCATTGCCCCCACATACTGATTTAAAGCATCTCACTGACGTTCTTTGTAAGGCTGAAGTATTTAAACTTGTTGGAAATACTATATTTAATTATCAGACCCAATTACTTTAGCTACAGATGCCCTTTACAGTTACTAAAAATGCACCATTGGTGCATTAAAAAACCTCTCTCAAGAGAACATCTAGAAAGGAATTTGGTGGCATATAGTTTTGTAGACTAAAAATTATTTAGTAGAACAAATCTGAGCTGGAAAAGTACTGAGCATTACTTTGTTTTGCTTTCTGCATGAATGTGGCTGGGTTTTTTGCTTCAGAATAATTTGTAAATACCTTATTGATGGATGGGCTGAACCTTGGCCCCTGTCCATGTATGTTAGGTAGCTGCAGTCCTCCAGGTAGAATTTCTCTGGCTGTCTTTTGGAAGCTGTTTTGATGGAAAGAAAGTTGAAATGAGGGCTTGTGAAAGCCCTTTTGCAGTGGCAAATTACTTCTGCTTGCCAAGGTCACTGTGGTCCTGCTGGCTTTGTCCCATCTGTGTCGTGGGCTCTGCTGTTCCTTGCACCTAGACTGAACATGAGGTGGTTCTGGGGAGTTGTATTTGCACTCATTTTTGACCCCACAAGGCTTAATTCCTGTTTAAAAATAATATATGTATTTTATGCATGTGGCCTGAGACGCTGTCCTTTTCACTTCAGTAACATTTTTGTGGCAGCTTAATGTTCTCTCTCTCCTGATGCCTTGCAAAACAGCCATGCAGTCACAGGAGGAACTGGCTTAATAGCAGGATCAGCAGAACAGCCAGGCACAGTCAGCTCTGATGTGTGGCCTAAAATAACTGAAGAAATGTTCTTTTTATTCTGTCATTGTTATGATAAATAATCCCTTTTCACTCTAGCAGCTAAAATATTTATGTGCATTTTATTTAAGTCAATGATGCCCTTTCAAGTCAAAGTTGAGAGGTGACGATTTACAGAATATCTGTTGGGAAAAAGCATTGGAGGGAGTGTTGTGTTTGGTGGTAATAGGTTATACACATTTTGTTCCTCCTCAACTGATCATAGTGCATATTTTATTTACGCCATTTCATAGCAGCATCATCTTCTTGTGAGAGAAAAGCTTCACTTTATTTTTACAGCTAAAGCTTGACATAATTCTGCAGAACAGTTTAGAGTGAGGGAAGAGACAGTGTGTGTTGAAATAAATATATATTCCAAAAATTGAATCTATTTTTAGAAATTAAATTTGCCCATCCATAAAAGCATATGAAAGGTCACTGCTGCTGTTGAAGATTGCCTGGCAATTCAGTTGCATCAAATATCAGAAGGAAAATAAGATGTGTGATGCATGGGGTACAGATTGTTTAAACTGCTGCTTTGCCCTGAAAAAAGGACAACGCCTGAAAGGATGCAAAGGAAGTGTTTTACAACTTACTTGGGGATTCAGGTGACCTGGCTTCATTGGAACAAGGGCAGAACAGTTTTGAAAAGAAGTTTGAAATCTAAAAAGAGCCAGTGACCCCCTAAAGTGCAGTCTTTTGCACCCCTCTCTTCCTTTTTCTCTGTTGCCTGAGAAATAGGTTTGCTTCTTCCTTCCCTCACAGGAGCAGGTACATGCTGTGACACTGCTGGAGCAAAGGGAGATGTCCCCAGAGAGGGGAGAAGGAATCTGGGTTCTCTGAGCCTGTGATAACCTCCAGTTTTTAAATCCATCATATCTATCCAATGGTAAAATACCAAACGGATAAGATGATTCCTCTGTGCTCAGAGGCTTTTTCTAGTTATTCTAATTTTCAGTTAAATTTAATGAATAGCATGGAATTTTGTATTTCTGCTTTACTCTCCTGTTTTGATCAGTAGGTCTGGATGGTCCTTGTTTAAAATACAGCAAATAAGGCTGCGGGAGAAGGTAATGCTGCTTTTTCTGAAAATAAAGTAGTAACATTACTGCTGAAAGATCTTCCTATTTATCTTGGTTTCTGTGGCATTTTTCAAAATGCCAGCTATTTCCACAGAACTCAGGCTCTAAATCTGTCCTTGTTAATTCTTGTAATTGTCCACAAAACTACAAACCATCCTGTCACTGTAGGGTAACCAAATAACAGCAGCCTCAGACTTCTCTGTCCTACAAAGTCATTTGTCAAAAAGATTGCCTTCCAGCCGTGCTCGGCAGAGGAGGAATTGCAGCCGGGAGTGCTGGGAAGAGACTGCGTCTCCTGCACCCCATCCTAGACTCCTTGGGAGGTGTGGGGGGAGCTCAACACAGTTTGGGTGGCAGCCAAAAAGTGCAGGGTTGCTGACAGGGATGGTAGCAGAGCTCTGGTGTTGGGTGCCCTTGGCCAAACCCCAGTGTTTTCCAACCGTGTTCTTCCACAGTCTCCCCAGAGCCACGGAGCCTGCTGGGCACTGCCTGCAGCCTCCTGTCCCTCTGAAAAAGTGGGATGTTGTGCAAGGCTGGGTGGTAAGGAGAGGGTGTACAGAGAGATCACAGCAAGGCACAGGAGAAGCTTGGATGCTCTGCGAGGAGGAAGAGATGGGAAAGTGCTGGGAGTAGCTGAGTATGTTGGACTGCAGCAAGGAGTGATTTGCATTTTTGAGTGTCTTGTGTGCAGTTGCATTGGACCCCCTTTTTTCCCCCTTTCCTGAAAATTCACATTACAGGCACAAACTGCAGATTTGGGGTGTAGCTATTTTATAGCTCTAATCTAAAATTAACTGCTTGTTCTCTTTTATGGTAGCTCACAGTTGTCAAAGAGGGGTCGTCTGCTGTGGCTGCTGCTCCCCAAGACAAAGTCTTGGACCAGAAACTGGAAAGATGCCGCAGACCTGGCAAGCCTCAACTAAGTTGACTCCTGTTTTGCTTTTCAGGAGCCTCTGTCAGTGTAACCCTTTGAACTTTGTAGTGCTTGTTAACAAACCCTTCTCTACTCTTTGTGCCTGCAATGATACTGGTGCTCAGAGGACCTTTCAGTGCTGCATTTGAAGGTTCAGCTTTGGTTCTGCTGCTTTCAGCAGGCACCAGAGGATCTCTGCCTCTTAATTTCATGTATCTTCTCTTAATCACAATTTCTCTTTTTACTGCCTCTGGTTTTGCCAGTCAGTCCTTTTCACTCCACAGAGCCAAAGCAATTATTTCTCTTAGCCTTGCTCTTGATACAGCCAAGAGTATTCCTAGGTTATTATCTATGGATGTCTTTCCTGAAATGATGGGATAGACCATTGTACCTGCAATTACTATTAATCTCTGTAAAATGGCATTGAATCGCTCAACAGTAAAGTGCATCGTCACTCCCCTCCATCCTCCAGCCAAGGGCTTAGGGAAGAGAAAGGACAGAGCAGAGCAAGCATCAGATGTGAAAGTATTCCAGATCCTGGTCATCAGCCTCTGGACCAGAGGGCTTTTGTGTTTGCTTGTTCTGACAAAGAACAGAGCTTTCACAGGAGGGTGTCTCAAATCTGGTTTTGCACAAAATTAGGACACAGTTGAGGGTTCGGAAGTGGCTGTGGGGAAATGTCTCTTTCTGCCATAGCCCATTCACTGGTGCTCAGCAGATTTTACTTCTAGTTCTGGATGTGCACCAAACAAGTGAGACTGTGCTTTATTTATGTGTGTGAGGCTTTTGAGTGGTTGTGTTAAGGCTCTTCCAGTTTTTACCAGTGGGATAAGGGGCAGCAAGTGAGGGAAGGGTTGTCCCCATTTTAAACTGGACTTCAGGCATAAAAAAGCCAAGTGACTCACTCCAAGAATTATACAAGAAATCCTGTATCAGAGAGTCACAAAAGGACAAAGCAAAGTCTCTGTATTAAGGTCACCAAGAAGTCTGGTATCTTTTAATGTTGCACAAACTTTTTGAAAGCTGCCCAGGGAGTTACTTAACACTCACTGTCCCTTAGCTGCTTGTGGCTGGAGAGGTGTCCTGGGGACTGCAGGTGCCCTGGGTGGGTGACTTGGTGGTCCTCGGGTGCCTTTGCTGCACCCTGATTCAAGGCTCCTGCTTGCCTTCCCATTCTCCAGGTGAGGAATGGTAGATGCAGAGCAAGACCCATCTCGGAGAAGGTTGGTATCTGCAAAATTAGCTGCTTGATTGCTGCTCAGATGTGTCCAGGGCAGTGTGGCTGTGCTGGCAGTGCATATATCATTCCAGGAAAGGATGATGTAGTTCTTCTTCAGAGCAGACCAGAGAGGCTTCTAGAAATGGACTTATATGTTTGAGAAGTCCAGAATTATCACAGGAGTTGCACAGGGAGCAGCAGCAAAGTGGTTAAGTGTCAGAGTTCAAATGGCTGCTGTTGCTTGTTCCATAAGACAAATGGGATGTGTTCATGCCTCTGGGTTCCTTTGCTGTGGGCTCTGGCTTGGGAAGGCCAGACCGCTTCAATTTATGTTCTGAAGAGTCTCGAGGTTAGTAATTCTTCAAAAAGTTTTCTATATGGGAAAGCAGGTAGGAAATCAATAGGGAAGATAATTACTTTAAGATACTTTCTGTGCACCTGAAGAAAAATGTGCTTTGCCATGGAAGATATGAAATGCTGGACCTTCTGATGCTGCAGTGGTGTTAGGAAACAGTGGTGCAGCCTCTGGAGATGGCTGTTTATTGTGAAGAGAAGCCCTTACACAGGCTAATGCTCAATGTCAGATGAGAAATGTCCTATTAAATGTTTTTCATAGTTATTATATATGTATTTATAGAAAGGAACATCTGAGGCCAGCAAGCCATTAAATGAATTGTACAATATTTTATTATCTTCCTTGCAAATTTGACTGCAGAACTCCACAACCTTTTCTCTTATGCAGTGAAATCCAGCGCCATGGTTCGACCTTCAACCGTTGTACGAGCGGACAAACATTTTAATGCTGAGAAATGCCTGGGTCAAACAGTAGCTTGGTGTTCTCTAGCTCATTATTTGAATTCCTTGTGGTGGCTAGGATTCCATACTCTTTTCTATTTCAATGCTCTGTTTCATTACAGGGTGCTAACACTGCCGTGAGCAAAGGAAGAGGGGGAAAAAAAATCATTTTTGAGTGTGAATATAAAGAATTAATGCAGCATCCTCACGCAGCGCTTTGCAGTTTGCAGGGATAAAATGGGAGCTGGTTTTTGCTCCCATTTTAACTCACACAGCATAAGGAGCTTCTGGTGTGATGGAGGGTCAGGGTGGGCGATTTCTTCCTTTGATAGCTCACACACGGGAAGACATCCCGTCCTCAGCACTAAGTGAATAATAGCTTGAAAGCAGGATGGCACACTCTAACCGATCGATTTGTCATTGGCTGACCTCAGAGGGAAGATGAAAAAGATTCAAAAGCAGATAAATAATTGACATTACTAGCCTTGAGTCCATTCAGCTCCACAACCTTTTCTCCTTGATATTAAAGACGGCTGAGTTGCTTTTGGCAGCTTCTTTCTTTGGCTCAGGCTCCCCTGCAGCCTGAATGTTTGATTGCAGGAGGAAATAAAAACTAGACCTGAGCAGCAATAGGTGTTCACATGTGCTGTGAGTGGAGGGTTGGGAGTGTGAGCAGTCTCTCCTTCCTCTGCCTGCCTGCAAGACCCACGAGAGCAGAGAGCCTTCTCTAGGTAGAAGTGTATATATATAAAATGTCAGGCACTCATTGCTCTGGGAAGCAGTGTTTTTTGCATATCCCAATACTTTTCATCTTCCCTGTAACGTGGCATTTGGCTAATGAATGTGCCAGAGTGAGAAACCCAAAGGAAACCCCTGGCTGTTTGCCCGGGAACTTTATTCATTTTGCTGCTCTCAGTTTTGAGGAATAGGTAAGATCTCTACCCTCACTCCAGAGAGGCTCTTAAATGTTTTTTAAGCTGTTATTCCTAAAGTAGGTTAAACTGTAGGTGCCTGAACTCTTACAGTGCCCTCTCAAGATGAGGCATTTGCAGAGTGGGGAGGGAGAGTCTGCTTTTCCAAGTGCCCCAGCACCAAACCAAGCTGTAGGTGAAAGCATCATATGATTATCCCTGGTGTCCCCTAGGGTCTGGATTGAGCCTTGTTACATAAAAGCCAAGTGGTGCCATCCATATGTGTTCTGGTCCTGGATCCATCAGAGGGGCATTCAGGACCAGCAGGGAAGCAATGGAAATGCTGCACCCCATCAGAAGCTTGTGGGCTATGGCACAAAATAAGTTCTACCCCAATATCCTTCCTTTCAGCGCCTGAAGGTTTCTCTGATCCTCATGTCTTGCTTGAGCCTTTGTGCTGTGTGCCTGAGCTTGCCTCTATTGATGCAAATGTTTTATCTAACCTCTATTTCATATTTCTTTCCCTGAATTTTCCACCTCCTCTCCCCAGCCTTCTCTGTAAATGTTAGATTTAAAAGGTTATGGACAAACATGTAAGTTACAAAGAAATTGCCAAAAACCTTAAAATCTAGAATCCTTATAGTTTGTCTGCTATTATGCAGAGAAGATTGTGGAAGCAAATATTAGTCATTAACATAATTTTCTGTGTTGAGTCAACATCTATTTTTAGGTGTGGAGCGCATAAAGACAACTCTTTGACACATAAAACACATTTGACATCATCTGTGTTAAGGCTGAGGCTCAGGAAGAGGGGAAGACAATTGCTGAATGTATTGTATTTGTGATGGGAACCCCCCCACTTCCTTCCTAGACACATTTTAAGATACAATGCAGGAGAGTACTGATCTGTTTATATTGAAATAAATCAAAATGAAGTGCAGAATGTTCAGCTTGGGTTCCAATGCTTTTTCAGATGTACTGCAAAGTAATTCATGATCTGTGCTGAATATTTGCCATTAGGCTTTATCCAGGAAGTGTTTTTATTATGTTAAATGTGTTTATTCTAAATGTATATATTATATTAAAAGTGCAGAAGGCTTTTTATGCCCCTATTATAATTATAAATCTGATTCATAGGTAGAAGAGCAGTTAAGGGGCTTGAATTAGTACTTTTCCAACAGCACACATGCAGTGCCACAGCTAGATTTTCTTGTTTGCTTGGTCATAATATTTTATGGTCTGGTTCTGGGCTTTATAATGCAAGGGAACTTCTCGTGATAAATTGCAGATCCGACAATGAGTGTCAGTCTACAGCTCCCTGAGCAGATGTTCATTTAGTCTAATTTCACCAGTACTTTACTGTTCATCCAGAACAGATCTTGCCAGCTCAGGATGCAAACACAAAGAGAGAGAGCACAAAAGATCACTCTGCAAATAACCTGATCTGTTTCAGACACTTGGAGGGAAAAAAGAAAAACATGCAGGAACTTCAGCGTGCAGGGCTGGCTACGGCAAATCATCCACACACCCACACCCGTGGGGGCAAATTTACAAAGCCGTGCGTGGGAAGGTGCACATTAATCCACCTCTGAACAATGGTTATTTTATCACTGCGCTTCAGAACCCTTGTGTCTGTTTTAAGGTCTCTGCAGCTCTTCCTTTGTTCCTCCAGCCTTTCCTGGCTCTGCTGGTTTCGCAGAACAGGTCCTGTCTGAGCTGCAGGGTTATGTCTTGTGAAAGAACAGAACATTATCTGTCCAAAATGCCAAGGGTGGCTGTAGCTCACTAACACTGCTCTCCTTTTCTCTCCGTAGGTGTCATATGCCCGTCCAAGTTCAGCATCCATCCGGGATGCAAACTTGTATGTCAGCGGCCTTCCCAAAACCATGACCCAGAAAGAATTAGAGCAGTTATTCTCACAATATGGGCGCATCATCACCTCACGGATTCTGGTTGATCAAGTCACAGGTTAAAAGAAAACTTTTCTTGATATGTGCATGGTTTTTTTTTTCGAAGTGGCAAAATTGCAAATGTCTGCAGCTGGGTTTGACTTCTAGTGTAAAATGCAGTGCCTGTTTCCTTACAAGTGTAACTAGAGGTATAACTGCTGCCTCTTTAATGAGGGACTATCAAAATAGCAGAACATTGTTTACTTAAAATCATTGGGATTGGGAAGAGGATTTTTCTTTACAGGATTTTTCTTAATTTGCAAACCACCTATTGTGTGAAGTCGAACCCAACATTCAGTTTGTTCGTTGCATAAATGAGGCCGTTCCTACAAATATTCATCTCTTCACATGTTTTTACTTCCCAGGGGTTTCTCGAGGTGTGGGATTTATCCGTTTTGATAAGAGAATAGAGGCAGAAGAAGCCATAAAGGGACTAAATGGCCAGAAGCCTAGTGGTGCTACAGAACCAATTACTGTGAAGTTTGCCAATAACCCCAGCCAGAAAACAAGCCAGGCACTCCTTTCACAGCTGTATCAGTCTCCCAACAGACGCTACCCTGGACCACTTCACCACCAGGCTCAGAGATTCAGGTAATTACCTGGAAAAGAACCGAGTTCCACCAGCGACAACAATGTGGGGCAGGTGCTGTGCAGGAAAATATGCTTTAGTTGCGTAGGCTGACCTGATTTTGTTTGTAAAATTAAATATTCTTTCCTGGAGAATGAGGAGGAAAATCTGCTGACAGCAGTAGTCATGTTGTATTTACTAAAACAGCTGAAGTTCTGTACAATCAGATCTCATGAAGGCTCACAGAAAAAGGGAGGACAGAATAGAGTTACTCTGGTAATCAAATGAGCAGTGACTGTCCTGTTCTTTCTCTCTTTTTGGGTAATGCTTTTATTTTCTGCTATATTGCTACAGTTTTGATGCAGCTTAGACTTTGATGTTAATGACAGTGGATTGGTAGCAGGAAAAAAGCTGAGTCTGTCCCAGTCAGCAGGAGTATCATTAAATTTATTAGCCTGAGATATCTGCTCTTAGTATAAAGAGCCCTTGTATTAGTCTTTGGTGTGAGTCTTCAGATGCTTTTGGGGATGTTTTATGCTTTGCATTCTGAATATACTGTTTCCATCTGATGCATCAGGCAGAGTTAGCAATATGTGATGTTCCTATTACTTTCATACTTAATAGTTCTCAGGCAACCCAGCTTTCAAATAAAAAAAGTCTGCCTTCAAGAAAGAAAGCTTGGACATATTTGCATAACTGAGTTGCACACTGGCTTTAGAGAATTATTCAGAAGTAATTTTAGTTTGTCAGTGATGAAAAGTGCTAATGAATTAAAGATCATAAAAAGTCAGTCATTGGATACATTAAATTTACACTTGTTTTTGTGTCTTTGGCATGCAGCTGTGTCCATTGAGGTTATCACTGAATCAATCCATGGACAGAAGGACTTTATTGTGCTGCCATGGAAAGCAGATGATTATATTCTGCAAAATTTGATGGTCAATTTAGATTGACATGTCATGAAGGATTAATGCTAAATAATATGTAATAAAATGGGGATAATGTATTATATTATAGCAGATTATCAAGAAGTTTTCCCATTCCAGCAGTTTGGAACTTAATGTTTTATTTTAAAGTTAACTGCAAATATAAGGCGAGCAGTCGAATTACCAAAAAAAAGTTAAATTATAAATAAAAAAAAAAGACAAATCCTAAGTGCATTTTTTAAAACCAAGCTCTGTAGGTTAAGCTTTTCTCTAGACTGTAGACGAGTTTAAAAAAGGCTTTTAAATGCTCTGGTGGAAATTTAAGCACAACCTCAGACTTAACAAAGCAGGCCGGGAGTTGTTAGGCTCCTTAGATGTGTGGGAAACTTGTTGAACGTTTCTTCTTTGAAAATGGAACACTATTAATAATAGTTCCATTGAGCGATCTTGCCATCTGTGAGACATTAACCCAAAGACCCTCCTTCTCTTTTCAGGCTGGACAATTTGCTTAATATGGCCTATGGCGTAAAGAGGTAATTAGAATTCCACAGATTGCCAGATGTCCGTGTTGGCACAGATTGGTGCTACAATTTATTTTTTTTTAATTCACTAACTTTATTTTTTTTATCCCTTCTTTTCTTCCACCAGCATGTCAAATTCTTTTTAAGTTTGGACTTCAGTTGGTTTTGTTACTTTAAAGGCCTCACGCGCAAGTTCTGTGGGGTTTTTCCAATCTTTTTTTATTTACAGGTGGGCTTCTCAAATGGTTTAGGTGCCACAGCTACAAGCGTTGAAATTGCAGTTGCTCTGCTAAGCAGTGCTTTTTCCAGAATCAAAACTATTAACTTGAGTTTTTAACAAATCTCTGATCTGATAAAGGAAAATTTAAGTCAAAAATTCAGAATTAGGCTGCTGTTGTCTGTCACAATTAAGACTACCTTTCTCCCACATCTGACATTATAAGTTTGACTTGAAAATACAGCTGTGTGCACCTCAATCAGCCCAAAGTTTCTTTTGTTACAGGTTTAATACTTTGAAATTTTTTTCAGTCCTTGAAATTTATTTTTTTGTTTGTTTAAAATAGCTGTGTGTTTGTTTGTGCACGCATGTATGAAAGCTCAGCTGATCTGTCAACATTTCTGCTGTTCCATGAGTCTGTTTGGTAGCTAAAATGAGATGATGTGTTGTTAGTGTTTCTTTTAACGGCAACATCAGCATAAGTGATCCTTGCAGCAAAACAAGGGTGTAGTCTTATTCCTGATGTTACCCTAAGATGTCCAGATTACGATGAGAAAGTACTACTTAATCTTCTGAAATGGTCTACTCACCACACTCGAAAATTACTTGAGCTTTTGTTTGAAGCTCATCCTCTAAAAAGGTATGGTAAGTATATCTTTACAGTAGCTAGTAGCAGACAGTAAGGTGGTGTTTAACCCCTCACTAACTCAGTACAGATCTGAACTCTTGAGTACTCACAAGAGGAAAGTCCAAACTAGAGCTTCTCCCCAGCAGCACCAGTGCCGGTGTTCATGGGCACGTTGGTTGTGTTGGGATGTCCTTAGTGCTGATGGGGATACGGTGAGTCAGACCCCCCTGCCTGATTTTATCACACACCCCTTCTCCTGTGTTCTCCCACCTTATTTGTTCCTTGATATCTTGTCAGAAACATGGAAACACTCCCAGTTGAGTGTCTGTCCAGGTGCAAGTCAGTGTCAGAAGGATGGGTTTGTTCTGAGAGGTTTCTCTGGGTTTTTGCTGCTGCTTCTCCTTTGCTGGAATTGGGCTGGTGTGTGGTGCAGCAGGATAGGCTTAGCCTGAACAGAGGAAAAGAGCAATTACCTGCCTTTATAGGTTATACATCTGCTTTCTCAACACTGTCTCAGTGTTACTCTAAAAACACAGCAGTGTTCAAATCATTTTGCAGCCATCTTAAATTAGTTCTTATCTCCTCTCAGCAAACCTTGGCAATTGTACCTGCACTAGCAAAACCTGAATTTATAGGTGCAGGGTCACAAAAAATACCACACTGGTAATTTCCGAAGCTGCTTCAGAAACAGGAGATAGGTTCTCTCCGTTCTAACTGTGTGGTACTGATGGAAAATGAGACATGCTGATGTGGAAAAAAGGTTTTATTGAGGCTGATTTCAGATCACTTGCTAGAAGCAAAGCTCCTTATGTGATAGGTGATCTTGTATTTGTGTCATACACTTGCACCAGTTTCGTGCATGTTTTGTTGGATTTACAGCAGCTGCTGTGCTCATGGCACATAAATAGTTGAAAGCTGCATAGCTCCTAAAGGTTTCCAGGGAAAAGCTGTTCTCCAGTGAACTGTAGGAAACTTTAACCCTTTGCATCAGTGCAGCATTTCTTTAAAATGCAAAGCCTTATAATGCATTGTGACATGCACAGCTTTGCATTGTACAGGTTTTACATCATCCTTACTTAGAGCATGGTGTATCCCTCAGTGTTGTATTTCACATTAAACATTCCAGAAAAGCAGTGTCTGCTGGCTTCTGTATGTTACTGGCACAGTCAGCACTGGCCAGCGATGGGCTTGAAGTCCCATCTTTCAGATTTCAAAACGAGCTGAAGCTGTTGGCTTGTACAAGCCCTGGCTGTTCCTTATTTCCAATCCTTATTTCCACCTGCAGTGGAAGGAGCAGTAGAAATTGGCCTTGTCCAGCCTTTCTGTGCTGAACTGTTTTGATAATGTCACTGGTTTCACTGTGCAGGAGAGAAACTAAAATGTGTTCAGATAAGGATTTGCAAAAGTGAAGTTGAGTTGGAAAATTGCCATGGATTTTTAATAAACTGTCTGCAAACCTTCCTGAGGATCTGATGCTGTGAGCATTTGTGAACTGCTCATTTACAGCACAGCTACACCCCAGTGATGATCCTCAGCTTAAGATGTATATTCCAAGCGTTGTCTTTTTCCCTGAATATACATAAAAAGTGCCGTCAGGCGTCAACAGAACAGTGAGCAACCATCAAGTGTGTAGTTCCCTTTATGGTTATTTAATATACACTGCATAATATTGTGCAGATTGCAAAATGTGGAAATTATTACAAGTGTAAAAAGTTTTAGAGAGCACAAGAACTCGCTCAGCAACAGAGTCTCTCCCTCTGCTCCCTCAATCATCGCTCAGAAAATCATGAGGAATTATTATTCCATTCTGGTATTGAAACTCATCATATTGAAGGTACACGTGAAACTGGATTTTTAAGACGTTTCCTCTGTGCAGTTGTTATTTTAAAACATATCCCAAAGTGTAGTTTCAGAAAGCATGTCAATTTTTTTTCCACAGTGATGAAAGGAAAATTATGTTGATCCTGAGGGCTGATTCTGCTTAACATCTTCATTAATAACCTGAGTCATGGGCTGTGCTGCGCCCTCCTCGCATTAGCGGGTGACATTAAATTGGTGAGGAGCAGGGACTGTCACTGCTGCTGGCCATGGCTGCCACTGGGGAGACCCTTGGAAAGCTGCAGGAACACGCTGAGATTTGGGAAAGGCAAATGTAGAGTTTAGCCCCTGACTGCTGCCTTCAGCTGCCTACAAGGGGCTTTAGAAAGAAGGTGAAGCCAAGTTCTTTGCAGAGGTCAGACGCAGGAGGACAAGAATCAGCAGTGACAGGCTGCAGCAGGGGAAATTCACTTGAGGATAAGGGGAACTCACTCACAGTGAGGATGGAGCCCTGCAGCAGCAGCTGCAGGAGCGGAGTTCCTGTCCTTGGAGATTTCCTAGGCTTCCCTCTGCAGGGCCATGAGCAGCAGATCTCATTTGAGAAGTTTGCCTTGCTTGGAGCAGGAGGCTGATCAGATGATCACCATAGATCCTGCCCAGCTTTTGTTGTCTCGTGGTGGATCTGTGTCCGTAAACACCTGGCTTTATCTGCTCTCTTTGGATATTCGAGGTAAAGTCCCAAAGGACAGCGAGGGAGAAAACAGTAGGGTGCTCTATTGAATTCTGGGAGTTAGTCCCTGCATTGACTTTTTGAAGGACCTAAAGCCTGTCATGGAAATGAAGCCTCGCAGTATGAAGGTATCAGTTGATGTGCTCATTAATTGTATTTATGTTCTACTTATCCTACAATTGCTGCATAAACCTTCTTTTATATGTGGCTGGCTTTAGGACTCTTTATTACCTGGATTTTTCCCCAGTGTATGTCAATTAAGGACCGTGTTAGGAGGACAAATAAAATCTACCTCTTAGAGACATCTCTCTAATAGTATTTTTAGCTGAAGAAGCTACTGTTACAGCTGAATCCTGACAAAGGCATTTCTTATTAATCTTTAAAATAGGTCTTGAAGTTTGCTTGGGTTTTTTCACTGCAGATTAGTAGGAGATGAAGCATTACATCTCTGTTGTCCTGAAACTTACCAGTGCTGGAAATAAGTGGCAAATTTTTACAGGCCCTTTTTACATGAGCTGTTGTTTATCACAGTGTGTGCAGGCCCTCTCTGACTCAGATTGTCCTCAAGCATTTCTTTTCTGAGGTCTTTGTACACATCTAAGCAGGGCTCATCCTTGGAGGGAGATGCATTTATGCCCAGATTTGGCGATTTTATTTAGAACAGCTCCCCTCCGCTTCAGCAGGAGTTAGAGAGGAAGGGTGGCCCTGTGGTCATCTTCCAGGGACAGGATCCAGAACCTTCAGTACCATTGGCTTATCTACATTAAAGTCTTGGATCCCTGTAGCTCGTGCCAAGAGATATATTTAGAATAGACCCCTCTTTTTGCTCGGTAGGTTTTCTCCGATCACAATTGATGGTATGACGAGCCTTGTGGGAATGAATATCCCTGGTCACACCGGGACTGGATGGTGCATCTTCGTCTACAACTTGTCTCCCGACTCGGATGAGAGCGTGCTGTGGCAGTTGTTTGGTCCCTTTGGAGCGGTCAATAATGTCAAGGTGATCCGTGATTTCAACACCAACAAGTGCAAGGGATTTGGCTTTGTCACCATGACCAACTACGACGAAGCTGCCATGGCGATTGCCAGCCTTAATGGATACCGTTTAGGAGACAGAGTATTGCAAGTTTCCTTTAAAACCAATAAAACCCACAAATCCTGAATTTCATATCCTTACTTACTAAAATATATATATATAAATATATATACGAACAAAACAAAACAAAAAAAAACTCTTCAAGGCTTATATTCAACCATGGACTTTATAAGCCAGTGTTGCCTAAGTATTAAAACATTGGATATCCTGTGAGGAACAGGAAAGGATTTTATAATGCTTAGAAAAAAAAAAAACCTTTGATGCATTGAATGTTCTTTCATAGCTGTCGTTGTTGAATATAATATACATAGATAACAATGTGCAGGGATTTTTACCCGGCCAGCTAGTTTTACTACCTTCCTTGAAGGTGGGTCTTTTTAAGATGACCATTCACTCATTTGAAAAAATAATAAAACAAAAAACAATTTTTACGAACTAATGGGATTAAAAGCGAGAAAAAAAAAGATTTTTGTTTTCTTTTCTGTTTTTTCAAAACATTGATTGAATCAGATTGGTAAACCCCCCACACAAATTAAAGAGGAACAATAAAAATTGCAAAAAGAAGAACATAATTTTGCAACTTTTTTTATTTTTCCTTTTTTCTTTTGTATCATGTGAACTAAACAGTCTTCTGTTAGGGAATGGGGTAACGGGGGATACCTGATGACATAACAATTTAAATAACATTAACAATGTTGCCAAAGAGGTGGTCTCTTTGCTGAAAATGGGTTTCAAGAAAAATCTATTTTTATAAAATATAAAGAATTTTTACAAGAGAATCTGGATTTGAGAAAAAATATTTTGACTGGCTAATTTAGGGGAAATTGACAACTTTGTCATGTTCATACTGCACTGGTAACTTTTTAGAGATCAAGATGTGTGTTTTAAACTGGATTAGTAGATTGTTTTTTGAAGGATGGGCTACAAACAGATGATCTTCGTATCTTTTCATAGCATGTAATAAAAATATTAAATACAGTACGGGAGAGTGTTCTTCCCAGGCACGCAGTTACCCACAGTCAAAACCCAAAAGCAAGGAGATGAGTTGCAAGACGGTTTTTCTTTAAGTCATCAGTATGGGATATCAGCAGAACAAAAGTTAAAAAAATTAATTTTTTGATCAAAAACTTCCTTGGTTTGAGCAGTAGGTGCTACAAAATTATTTACATATCTTAGTATCATAGTTAAATGTAATGTGTTTAGAAAAAAATACATTTGCTTTAAATTTGTTAAGAATTTTCAAATTCACTTTATAGCCCAAGCTAATATAATTGGGCTGTGTTGGCACATTTGGAACACTGTTTATGTTGCTTGAAACACTTATTTATTTAATTGCCGATGTGATGCATATGGCCAAAATCAAATATAGCTAGTTTGGCTAGTCTACTTATTTGTTTACTTAAACTATGGGAAGAAGCATATTATTGTGTCATTTTGTTGTGTGTGTATGTGTATATATAATATAAATATATATATATATAAAGTTATTTTTTCTTTTGGTTAATTTATTATAAGTTGTAACACTTTGCTAGTTTTGTTTGTATATGTCTTAAAATGTTTTCTTATGATACTTAAGTGACAGAGGTATCAAGGTAACTTGTGTAGAAATATTGTTTGATATATTGTCATGTTTGTTGTGAATATTTTTTCTTACTGCACAGTAGAAAAGAAAACAACTGGGTCTTTATTTTAATGTAATTCAGATTGGGGAAAACAGAGCTAAGGGAACAAAATGACTGAGGGGGTGCTCTCCCATGTCCAGTGCACTGATCATTTTAGTATGTTTGTGCTTTGTACGGTTATATATTTAAAACAAAAAAGGGTCATGCTCTTCCCTGAGTACTAGAAACAGTTACTCGCTATGCATAATCTAGTTGATAGTTAAATTTGCTATTGCTTTTCTTGTCTTGTTATATAAAATCTTTTCAATACAAGTTTAGTCTTAATGGTAATAAAACGTTATGGTTATTTATAACTTGTGCTTATTTTGTGCATTTTTTCCATGCTATACCCACTAACTGCATGTAGACTAAGTATTGTTTTTTCACACTGAAGAGGCAAACTTTTGTAGTAGACAAATAACTAAAAGCAAAGGCTGCATCATAATTTTATCAGTTTTTTACTTTAACAATGTTAGATTTTAGTTTAAAGGAACACTCATTCAATGTTCAGGGAAACCTTTATACATCATCTGCTATGAATGAGCGCAGTTTGCTGGGAAAGTTTTGATGCATTTGCTAAGCATTAGTGGGGAAGGCATGTCAGAATCTTTTCTCTACGATGTGTTTTACTATCTGAATAATAATAATAATTTAAAAAATCTTTCTTAGGACCAGGCAGTTGTATACTTTAGTTATAATGAATGACTTCATGTTAACCTTGCTAGTTTAGATCATTTCTGAGGGAAAGTATTGTAAATGTTTTTTTCATAACCTTGTTGTGTTTGAATTATTTGTACTTTAATTGTCCAGACAATAAATGAAAGTGTGTAGAATGGCTATGGACTTTCCACCTTTTTAAGTGTGTTCAGATGTTTTAGTGTTCCCAGCCGCACCTCAGCCGAGGTCGAGGTTTAGTCTCTGATTCCAGAAGCAAGGTCTTCAAGAGAGAAACGTTCTAGTCAAACCAGATTGAGCATATTCATGATTTGTTTTTCCTTCCGAAGGCCAGAAAGAATCGGCCATTTAATTTAAGATGTTGAACACCAAATACCAAACTGTAACTTTCATTTATTTGAATGTGGAAGATGCTGAAGGGTTTCTACTATATACAGTATTTTTACACAATGAAAATATTAACTCAGTCAATATCAACACTTTAAATTATAGTGAGCAAATTTCAGTGATAACAGTTTTTAAGCCATCATTTAGTTTGACTTTTCTATGAATATGCTATGAATGTCATGCAATATGAAACAGTGTACATATTGTCTGATGTACAACAGTATATATGATCACATTCCAAATTTGATTCTTTTCACCATGTGTTATAACTAGAGTTGATACTTCTTTCAGTTGACTTGTTTGAATCTCATTAATACAAATATTCACTTCATGTTTATGTTCTGTAACATTCACTAATTGAGAATATGTACCTTGTAAAACTGCAGCATTGAATTTCGTAACTGAGATTAGGAAACTCTATCAGAGGGCTGGATGGACTGTGTGGTTCTTCAGCTCCTTCACCTATTAATAAACTCGTGTTTTTGTGAGATTAAGTTACCATGTTGATTATAATAATTAATTTCAAGCCACAGAATGAGTTTGTTCTTAAATTTACAGCTTGCTTAATTCATCCTTAAATCCACCACACCATGCCATAGTAAAAAGCAGAAATGGTTAATTTGGTCTTTTTAAAGACTTGCCTCTGAAAAACATCATCCTTCCATCTACCTATATATGTATATACACATATTTTGATCATATACATATATACACTTTACAACATACATCAGCCCATTAAAAAAAACAAAAAAATTGCACTTTCCATTTAAGAAAGTGATATTTTATAACCAGCACTATTTGCTATGGTTCTAGCTGCTTTATAGCTTTTATTAGGGTTGTCGCCTAATTTTTCTGCTATCCTTCCTTCAGAAAGTAGTGAGACCAAAATCACTGCATGGTCTGGATGCTCTTAAGACAGAACACAGATGGCACTGGGGCCAGTTTTTATTATCTCCACACTTCACTTACGGGTTGGCTCTTTGTCTTTACATCTCATACAGATCCTGTTTCTCCATTCAGCAGCTTGGTGAGCTCCTGTGAGCTGAAGCACACCAATAACATGAGAGAAAGGACTGTGCTAGCTTTAGGGACCTGGGATGCAAAGTTCAGTCCCCTTTTGAGGCTATCACAAATGGGAACAGGATAAAAACAGTCTCAGACAGGTTCCCCATGCTGCTCCTATGGGAGCATTTTCAGAAACTTTTACTGAAACACAGTTTCTGCCCAGCTGGGATCAGAACCACATTTCACTAACACACATTCAAAGTAATCAAGGTTTATATTTCCTTCTTGAAAGGGTAATCACTCTTTCTGCAATTAGTGAGCCTGCTGCATAAATGGAAAACCACCTGGGGGAGGGTGTTGGAAGTGCATTCACTTTGTGTTCCACTTCAGCTTACCTTAGACACGGAGCTTGGCTTGGAATGCACTGAGGGGAGTTGTGTTGGGAAATAACAGCTGATAGCTCCAAGGGAGCAGTGAGCTACCCTTAAATTCATACTGAGGCCATTCAGCTTTCTTGGAGCCCCTGAGCTTGTAGCAGCCAAACACACAAGTGCTCTGGTGCTCCTCCTTTCCAGTGGGAAGGGTGGGTAGGGGGGTCTGGGTGCACTGCATCAGGCAGAGGCAGCTGCCTGGGTACTTGGATCAGCTTCAGAATCACTGAGGGGAGAGGTACACCCAGGGCTGTTCCAGGGAAGCCTTTCTCCATCACCAGAAGCCAGGCAAGGTTGTTGCCTTGCACGTCTCACTTGCATGGCTAGAGAGAGATGAGATCAGAGCGTGGTGACAGCAAAGATTTGCTCCCTGCCCTGGAGATCTTGCAGACTGAGCTCCCTGCACAGAAGTAATTCATTGTGCATACAGAGCAAAATGAAAGGAGATCAAATCCAGCATAACTTTGCAAAAGCTCTGACATCTCAGACTAATACAGTATCTCTCTTCTAAAAATACCTGACTTCCTAAACCCAGGAGATGGGATGGAGCTACTCCAGCTGAGCCTCAGTAGCTCACAAGGGACACATCACCTGGGCACAAACAGGGACTGCTGCAGGAGGGAAACACGAGGCACCAAGAGCACAAATCCTGTGGGATGCTGCACCAGGGCATTGCTGCAGTGCAGCTCCATGCTCAGCACGGTGCCTTCATCCCAGCTGCTTTGGGGGTACCTTCAGCGCCCAGGGGAGTGGTGGTGCTGGTGCAAGAGGCACTTCTGAGGCCTCTCTAAGAAACACTGTGTGCCACTGGTGTGCTTGAGAAATTCCAGTGGGATCACGTGCAGTACGGCACCGGGGTGATCAGGAGAACAGAAACTCTGAAGAGTCACCAAGCTTGAATTGTTTCTACCTCCCATAAACACAAAACCTATGTTTTAAAAAGCCTGTTCCTGTAAATCTTCCAGAGCTAAGCATTAGAAAGGGCAGTAAGAATAAAAGTGCCCAAAAGGAGGGCTCATACAAAGGGTGATTTAACTCACCCACAGTTAAAGACAAGAAATCAGACTGGTTCTTCCAAATTAACAATTTTCTGAAATACTCTTTCTGCTCACAGTAGAAATAACTGGGAAGATGGATACACACACACACGCACGCAACAGCTGCTTTTCAGACACAGTTGGAAGTTTTGCTTGCCACACTCCTAAGGTATCAGTGATATTTTTAAATGCCAGTCCAGCATATTTTAAAATATTTCATCTAAAATTTCTTTGAGATTTTAAATATTGCAGAGCTGCAAATTTTTTCTTGTGCAGTAGCAAAAAATAAAATCCTAAAACCTCTATTCTATTCATTCCACAATAAATCTCCTGTCTCACATCATTGGGGTTTGGAGCTGTCAGCAAGCGAGATCCAGCTACTGCTGCTTACAGTCAAACACAATCTGAAGCAGGCTCATATTCCCTGTCCCTGAGAGCAAGCAAACCCATGTGCTGAGTGGAGCATTGCTCTGCCAGGAAGTCCAGAAGCTTATTTTCATCGCCAAAACCACGTGTCTTGTCCCCAAGCCCTCCAGCCAAGCCACCAGCCTCGTGCTGCTGAGACCCCTGGGCCCTTGTCAGGTGTGACATCCTCATCCTGCTCTGGGTGATTCTTGGGGTGAGCCCAGCCTTGCTCTGGAGTCTGAAGGACAAAGGGGACAGGATTTACTTCTCTGTCAATCCACGCCATGGCACAGAGTACCCCGCACTGGAGACTCTTCCTGCAGGCCATTCTCTTTCCTGGCCCACAGCACCCACTGCATCACTTAACCAAATTCCCTAAATTCCATTTCTGATAAGCCAGCCACAGTGGCCCAGTAGCCATCACTCAGGAGGAGGAGCAGGTGAACAACCACCTCTGGCCTTATTTTGTCCATCCTGAACACCTGCTTAACACCACAGTCATTCAGGCCCTGTGTTCCCTCCTTTCCAAGGCCACCAGTGTGACCCTGTCCTAGACAAAGCCACATTTTTGGTGCCACCCAAGGTTGCCCGAGCACGTGGTGCCATGGGGCTGGTGAGTGCCTGACCTCCACTGATATGCTCCCAAGTTCTCTTTCTCCTCCAAGACCCAGACAGGAGCCTGAGATGCTGCATGGCCAGAGAACAGGTGTTTCATAATGACACAAGAGTTATCAAATTAGAGGAAACAAAAATCCCCTAAATTCTAAAAATGAACATAAGCAATACATTGAAAGAGCAATCATTTACAAATAAATCCCTGCTAAGGAAAAAAACCCTGACAAAGGAAAAGGGGTTCAGTTTGGAGCCTTGGCTATGCTGGGGTATCACTGTGTGTGTCACTGAGTGTGACTGAACTGCCCCAGAAACCTTCCCAAGCAACATCGAGGCAACCTGGAAGTCTCAAAATACTAAATTTTATTTAGTTACTTTTGAACGCACACAGTCATTACCTCCCCAGTCTGAGCATCAAGACTGACTAGAGTTGCCACAATCCATTTGTTTTAAAGCAGCAGACTTTTCCTTGCATTTTGTTGGAATTGCACAGGTCCCAGCAAATTGATATGCAAGAATTAGCTTTTTACGAACAATACAATTCTGATTTTAAATCAGCACATGAGACAATTAATTTTGTAAGATAAGGAATCTGTTGCAAATATACAGCAGTACACCCACACATCACCATCTGCTGTGGAGAATTAAATGTACAACTCACAAATTAAATCCTGCAAAGTTGGTGCAAAAAGGTCCTTGCCTTGAATTTAAACAAGGCTGTGGAAACCTGCAAACACATTGCAAAAGATCATGAAAACAATAACAAATTTGTCCATCTGTGAGTCAGTTCTAGCAGGGTTGGGGTTTTGTTTTGTTTTTTATATTGGTGCATTTGCAATAAATGTTGCAGCTCACAATGCAAGTTGTATAAACTATATTTGAGCTCTCCTGGCCAGGAAGAATCACTCTTGGAGGTGTTCCTTACAGGTTCCAGAACTTTACCCCAGGTCTTCTATTCTTACAGGGAAGAAAAAACCAAAACAAACCAGAAAACAAAATTCCTTTTTTTCATAGCCGGTTTATTGAAGAAAAAAAAAAATTGGCAAATCTGGCAATTGTTGTGGATGTTTTATTATTAGATTTATTAACAAACACTGCTCCACTGAAGTGAGGAAAAATAAATATCAACAATTACTGCTGCCATGAAAAAATTCTGACAAGTACAAATATCTGCATCCTTTTGACTCCCCTGGAGCTAAGCCTTCATTCTCTGATTTTGCCTCCCATGTTCTTCTAACACACTGCTCTTAATTTTTTTTACACCTGGCAGAACCACCTGAGACTAAGCCACATTTCCTGATCTGCACTGAGGAAGTGGCTATGAAGCCTTGCTTGCCAAGAAAGGCAGTGAAGCCTCTGGACCTGGACACACCACTAAAACACAGGATTGGGTGTGAGGAGGAGGCTGGAGCAGCCTGGAAGCCAAACTCTTTGCACCTCTGCCTTTTCCGTGTTTGGCTTTGACCCCCAGGTCTGCTGGGCACTCGCTGGCAGCCACGGGCTGTAAATGAGCCTAGGACCTGCTCCTCTCACTCTCACCAGCTGTGCACCTCAAAAAAGTTGTCTTTTGCAGCATTTGGATGACCAAAGCTGTGCCAGTGATCTCTGAAATGCAGGTGCCTTTCTCTTTTATTTTTTAATGGGATGCCAGGAAAACGCACTGGCATTTTCCCTGTTACTCCTTGATTGTACCAATAAAAGAGCTATCAACGCTGTCTCAAAGCACATGCTTATGCCACCAAGCCCATCAGCATCTGGAGTTCTACCTGCACATCCCCAAACCACGGGGTAGGAAATACAAGATACAGCATTCCCCTGCCACAGAAAAAAATTTGCTCTGGGTTGGTGTTCTCAGGGATGTTAGCAGGGTGGGTTTTTTTGAAAATGAAAAGATTTCCTAAACCTTTTCTGAGATGCATGTGCTGCTTTAACACGCACTTATCCTCTCACACACCTGGGAAGTGCTCTCAGTACACACACACCCGAGTATAATTTATGCTGAGGGGCCTGCTACATGTTTAACTCAGATAAAGTGTATCCGTAATTAAGAAATGCGGCATCAGAGGTACAACGTGCGGGGAAATTTGCGGAAAGGATTCTATCAACAGAACGAATGCTGCCGAAGACTATTTAAAACCACAGCCTAATCAGAATACTACGCCTCTCTATATATTTATATCAATATCACCAACCCTTTGACATCCCCAGCACTGCTAACACTCTGCCTGGAAGCCGACTTATCGCAGCTGCCTTGGGCACACTCGCATGCATAAAAAATCAAGCGACTCGATTAATCAGGGGAAGTTGCTGAATCATGGGCTTGCAGCCGTGCCTGCCTAGCCCTGGCTATCGATGGGAAACTGCCAGCCTGGGACTGGGATTAATCCCTATCAGCTGGTCCACAGACCTGTGTGGCCCTTTGCCAGCATTTTTATGAGAAATAGAATCCTAAACATTTCAGGCCAGAAAAATAGCCGTGTCAAAGGGGTGGGAGTGTGTGTATGAGAAGAGACGCCAACCGCAAGTGGCAAAAAGGAAGCAGAGCTCAGGAGAGGAGAGAGGAAAGCTGTGAGCAAGAAAAACCTGACTCCACCTGGTAGCACAGCCAGAGGCAGCAGCTGCAGGTGTATCCCAGCCCGAGCAAACCCTGTCTGAAATTCAGCAGCCCCACCAAGGGAAGAGCAGGTAAAAGTGGGGGACATGTGATATGAGTGGGGATGGAAAGCAAAGGCAGCCAGGCTGTAGCACCAGTGCAACTATACCAGGAAAATGGGAGCACTTCTGGGTCTCCTGGGCATGAGCTACCTTGCCTTGGGCTTTCAGAAGTCAGAGAGGCTGGGGAAAAAGAAATTTTTCCTTAACACATAAAGAGCAATTTGTCCAGAAGTAAAAAAGATAAATGTCTAGGGGATGTGTTTTATTTGACACTCCTTGTGGAGGCTCCTTGCAAGGCATACCCTGCCCAGTGTCTAGCAAGCTTCACCTGCTCTCAGGATGGCTGGAGGCTTTGGGAGAAGTTCCTTTCTGTGCCAGCCTCTGTCTGGGAAAAAGAAAAAAAAAAAAACAATAAACCTTGGAAACAATTCACTAAGCCCCACAGGGACCATGTGCAGCAGCCCTGCTGTCTGGCCATGTGCCTCAGATGGGAATAGTGCTTTTTGTCTTGGAGTTCAAACCCTCCCATCCAAAGACATTATCCTTTCGTTGGATCTTCAGGTGAGACAAACAGCCACTGCGCCTCTGAAGGACCCTGCCCCAGCTGCTCTCTGCTAGGAAATCAAGAAACTTTTTGTTTAAAGAAATACATTTGCCAAATCTTTACTGCCAGGCAGCTGGTCGAGGCTTTTGCTTTGCTTTTTCAGAGGGTAAGTTAAGTGTCCTTGAATGAGTGTCTGGAATAAAAGGAAAAGGAGGGCAAGCACCCTTTGTGCCAAACCCCTTATGCTTCCTCCAGTGTGACTCTGCTGCACTTGTGAATAATCATATTAACATATATTAGAGGCGTTGTGTGCCAGTAATGGAAGAGATTGTGAAACCACAGTACCTTATCTATTAAAATAGCCAGAGCAATAATATCATGTCAGCTAGATTAAAAAGCAGAGAAGACATCAGTCAGGTTGATCACTGCCTAAACCCAGTGAATCTTTGGCTACACACATATATATTTTAATATGAACTGACTCTGTGTGTATTTTCAATATTAAGAGATAAAACACTGCTCTTTGCCATGTTATAAACTAAGTTTGTGCAATGGAACAGATTTTTAAAGCTAAGTTAAAACCTCTTGAGACTAAGAGGTTTATAATGGAAATGCTGACAGACTCAACTGGAGCACTGGGATCTCTCTTTCTATTATGACCAGATAAACCAACAAGGTAATTCAATGTAGTGTTCCAGCTCCAAGACACTAACACACTCCTTCTGTTCCCAGGTGCGGAGGGGAAGTTAAATATAAAACTTAATGAAACTGCTGTGACTGACTACAGGGCTGGCTGGTTGCCCCTGCACCAGGGAAAGGTGAATTTCCCTCCTGGGAAGGTGTCTGAAAGGCAGGCAGTGACCGTCTGGCTCAAGTGCAAGCTCTGGCTGGAGCCCTCTAAACTTCACAGAAGTCAAATGGCTTTCTGAAGCCTAATTAGTGGCTAAAGTTGGAAAGCTGTGAGAATCAAACCCAGTCTCTGCACACACACCAGACCAAGAATTGACTGGAAACACAGAGCAGGTCCAATACTCCCCACACACCACACAAGGTTGCTGGGGGCAGGATCTCTGCTCACAGGGGCTGGGGGACAGAGGCCTGCCCTCCCTCCCTGCAAAACTGCCCCAGAAGCCTTCAGTTTAGCAACTCAAATGCCAGGGAATCCAGCTCTGCTCTCAAAGCAACAGCTTCAGGGAAGCTGAGGCATGGATGGGTGCCACCCCTGGCCCCAGAGGCAGGAGATAGCAGTGGGGTTGAGCTAAGCTGGCACAGCAGTTCTCCAGCTTCAGTCCAAATAAATGACAAAGCTGCCAGCATCAGGAATGCCGTTCATGCCATGCTTTGACACCCAGAAAACTTTTCTACTCCTTTTTTTGCCACTTCTATTATTACCAAGACTACTGGGAGGTGCACACGCTGCCTCTACCTACACATGAAATCCTGAGCAAACGTCCCGAGGTTGGAGGGCTGGTAGCTCTGCCTACTGTCAAGACCGTCTGACATTTCCAATTACAAGACTCTATTTTCAGCTGCTTATAACTGTCATATTTTGACCAGTAACTTGTCATTTTTCCATCCTGGGCATCTGCCGCAGGCTGAATTTTTTTGGAAAGCTTCAGACAAAACAATATAGCTACTCCCAAGGGCAAGGCCAGGGAACAATGCACTGTTTTGTAATGGTAAAAGAGAAAAAGAACTGACATCCTCTTCTTTAAGATGCACCACGTCACCTCACAGTTTGGATAGGGGAGTAGAAATTTAGTCCATCTGTGACCTTTGTATTAAGGATGTGCCTTTTTGGTACTGCCATGAAAATCTATGCAAGTGTGGCCAAGTGAAAGCATTTGGAAAAATTCCAACCTGACTTCTTCAGCAAACACTTTTCTTTCATTGAGAATCCTAAAAGCTCTGAGGATCCTGTTCTGCTGGACTCACCTTGCCCTCCAGCTTGTGCAGAAGGGAGTAGCCTCATCCCAAAGGCAAAGAGGTGAGGAGAGAAAAGGCAGAACTGGAACAAGGAGGAGATGGAGGGGAGCAGGCAGAGTGATTTGCACCCACCAGAGCTGCTGGCTTTCCAGGGCTGGGAATGGGATCCAGGATCCTGAGTCTCACCATCAGGAGGCTGCCAGGAGGTGCTGTGAGATCCCACTGTGCCCGCTCGGAAGCGGCAGCTTTTACAGCTCTGAGCTCGGCGTGGCTTTTCCTGGGTTCACAGCTCACCAGCAGGAACTGCAGCTGGAAGTGCTCCACACTCTGGAAATCAGGTGCCAAAATGAGCAGCAAACATTTAGCAACCCCATGCCAAGTGTGGGTTAAACACCCTTCCCAGGCCCACAGAGCTTTTGGCAGGTCCATCCAGGCAGCTGAAGCAGGACAACCACCCGTGCTCAGCTGCATTCCCACAGCCCTCCCAACCTCCATAGCACACAAAGCAGCACCTGTGGGAAAAGCATCCCTGACTCACCTGTGCTCCCAAAGCCATCCTGGGCAGCAGCATCTCCTGCAGCCAGGATGGCAGAGGGAACATGTGACACCAAAACCACACACAAGTGGTGCAGGCGGCTTCTGTTTGTGGATTCCCTAAATTTTTACTCCAGGAATACAATCCTTCATTATGCCCTTTGAATATGAAAATTCAGGAGAGAGAAAATGGAGGGTGCTTTCTTTCTTAAGAGTTGTCTTTGACTGGCACATCCTTCCTTTACAGAAAGCTGATGTTTACTACTGCAATATATTTATTTTGAAAATCAGTTCATCTGCTGTAAGAAATTACTCAGACCATTAATTTTGGAAGCAAATGCTGAGAGATCATGAATGTTAAGAATTCTAATTATGTTTGGTCTGGAAAATTTAATGAATAAAAGAGACTTTTCATAAGAATCTCAAGCCATAATATTTTAATGCTATTGGCATTAATTAAAATATCTGGAATTTTTAAAGGATCCCTCTCCTTCTCCCTTTAAATATTTTACTCCTACCATTAGAACAGAAACAGAATTTTGCTAAAGCCACAAAATAACGTGCTCTCTGTGTCTGATCATCTCATTTATAATCATGTCATGGCGGGAACAACCTTTCGCTGAAATTTTGTTTATGCTTCAAAAATTCTTCTCCTAATAGCATCTTCCTCACCCCCCTTCCCAATCACTAGCAGGCCTGGATTTGTCTTCTGTGCAGGACTAGGGAGATAAAAGTCCAGGTGATTTGGCATCCTACAAGGGACTGAACTCTCAGTGCCTGATTAATGATGCTATCTATCTCAGAAGGTAGTGATTCCCTCCTTTAGAGCTTAGGGGCAAAAAATAGCCTAACCTTTGAATTCATACTTCATCATCTTCCTCTGGCATTTGTGGCTTTCTGCAGGACACAGGGCTCAGTGCTGCCCTGCTCCCCATGCCAACCAGCACGGCAAACACCCTGGGAAAGAGGGGGCACCTGCTCCTCTACTTCCTCTTTGCAGGCACCCTGGCTTCCCAAGGGTTTGGTGCCGTGTCCTGGGTGCTCAGCAAAAGCAAATTTCTAGGGGACACCCTTGCACTGCAGGGTGTCTCTGCTGCTTGTGCTGTGACCAGTGGCAGCAATGCTGAATGCAGAGGTTAGAGACAGCTCTGGCTCTGAGGTCTTGGGATGTGGGCTCATTCCCTGACTTGAGAGCTCAAATGAGCTCAGAAAGATAAAAGGGGTTTTTTTGTCTCTGATCTTAAGCTCACGGGTTTTTACTTGGATTTTTCTTAGTATCTAAATATACAGTCACTTGCTAGTTAGTAATAGTGGGACCTCACCTTGTTTGATGGTGTTCACAGTTTTTAGAGTGTCTAATTAAAGGAGGGACATGGGAACTGCCAGTGCCCAGCCACTGACAAAATGGAGCCAGTGGGTTTTCCAGGCACTGAACATGCCAGGAACTGCCTCAGATAGAACCAGCACTGTGCCATTGCCTGGGCAAGGCAGGGGCAGGTGAATGGAACATTAGGGGCAGTGAAGAAGCTGCCATGCCCTCAGACACATTTAAAAAGGCATTTTCTCTTGAAAAGGCCACAACTGTCATTGTGAAATTGGAAAAGTGAAACCAGCAAAACAGCATTTTGCAGTGGATCAGGGGAAGCAGTTTCCACAAGAACAGCAAATAACAGAAGGAGGAGGTTGAGCTTTATTTCTACCAAATTGGGCACAGCCTCCCCTGTCTCAGAGTGCTTGGCACACGACAAGGCTGCTCCTGTTGGGACACTGCACATCATCATTGCAGAGAGGCAGGTCACTGCTTCCTGGCAGCACTTTCTCCTCCAGCACAAACATGCAGATTCAGCAGGCTGCCAAGCCTGCCTGTGCTTATTTCCGTGCAGGGCACAGCCAGGTGTCACACAGGTGAGGTTGCACACAGACATACAGGAGGCCCAGAGGGCTTTTATCTATTTTCTCCATGTGGCTGAGAGAGCACTCAAAGGCACCTGCTGATTTTGTATGTTCGGTGCCGCAGAGAGGAAAATCGATGTGGGAACTACAGCTGGCTTCAGTGGTACAGGCTATTCCAGCCTGTTCTGATGGAAACAGAACTGATTTACTCTTAGTGGCTTAACTTCACTGACCAGTATATTTTGTTTCATTATTCAAAGGCAAACACTGAAGAAACATGTTGTGAACATGCCTGGTTCTTTCAGGTGGAAGGAGGTGAGAACCATTTGTGTTGAAGCATTTCAGACACTTGTTTTAGTGACTTCATGTGGTTTCAGGAAGCTTTTCTTCTAATATTGAGCTGCCTTTTGCAGGTGTTTTTTTTTTTTTCCTACACCTTTGGATCCAGTATCATTTCCTTGTTTTTTCTGCACTCCAGTGCTATCAGCCATCCTCAAGTGTTTGTCTCATCACTTTCAAGACTGCACCCCTACCCAGGAAAACAGTGAGGGACAAACTTTCTGCTCTCTGCAGGCTTTTCCCCCAATAAGCTGGAAAATAATGTTTGTTTGGCTCATATTCTTAGCTAGCTGCGGACTCCCCACTGATACCCCCTGCCCTGTCAATTGCTAACTAATCGTGCCTGCAGTAAAAGTAATCCAAACTGGGGAGTTATTCAGCAGCAGCAGAAGGATACATTAAAACAGATTATGCTCTGTGCTCCATTTCTGTCCTCATCCTCCGGGATCACCCTGCCTGGGCTCGGCCCCAGGGCACACCCACACTCTGCAAAGTCACCCTGGAGTGTCCCTTCGAAGGGCTGCGAGGATCATCTCAAAGGGACAGGCCAAATGCAGGCCGGGGGTCTGTCCCTGAGGGACCTGGCTGCCAGGTGATGTTAACAGGCAGGCTCTCCAGGAATGCTCGGGGCCAGGAAGCTGTCCAGGAGGCTGCTGCGATGGTTTTTTAGCTTTCTTATCCTTGACACACAGGCAGCAAAGCAGCTCTGAATTTGGTTTGACTGAAGCTTCAAAGGGAGCAAACCCCTACAGTATTCAGGCCCTAGGGAGGCAAAAAAAATGCACAGTAGTGATGTCCTGGAGCCAATTCAGCCTTGAAACTCAGTGGCTGCCTGGCATCAGGAGATACCCTGGCCTGGAGGGAGGAGCAGGGTTTCTGAAGGCCTTTGGAACAAGCCTGTGGTATTTCACAAAATCATAAACTCACAGAACAGTTTGGCTCAGAAGGGGCCTTAGAAATCACCTCATTCTACCCCCCTGCCATGGGCAGGGACACCTTCCACTGTCCCAGGTTGCTCAGAGCCACATCCATCCTGGCCTTGGACACTTCCAGGGATGGCACAGCCACAACTTCTCTGGGGAGCCTGTGCCAGGCCCTCACCACCCTCACAGGGAACAATTCCTTCCTAACAACTAATCTATCCCTGCTCTCTACCAGTTTAAAGCCATTCCCCCTTGTGAAAAGCCTCAATCCATATTTACATCCCTTCCCCTGAGAGTGGATTTGTTACAAGGCCTTTATGTCTGTCCCTGTGGGTTTCGTTGCCCCTCTGAAGACCAGCTCAGGCTCAGCACCTTGCTCCCAGCATTGGCTTTCTGGAGATCCTTCTGTACAGAGTAACAAATGCAGTCCTGTTACACCCATGAGCTGAATTCAGCCACCTGCAGCTGGGATAGAGCCAGTGCTAACAACACCTGAGGGGTCCTGTGGGGTCCAGAGGCCCTGGAGCTGGGTGATGAGGGACACTGATGAAATGACACCTCAGCTGGGCGCTGCAGCAGCCACCACTCCTGCTCCAGAGAACACTGTGCACATGGCTGGACCTTGCTGGGCTTCCTCTCCCCACTTTGTTTAATTGTGTGACATTAAAGCTGCCCCTGAGCCAGTAGGACAGGCGTGTGCAGAATGTACCTATTTACCTTGCAGGTTTTTAAATTCAAATGGGTTATGTAAAGCAGCACAGTCTACACAATTTAAATTGGCCTGACTTCTGAAAGCTGCAGGTTCCAGGACCTGAAAGAAAGCCTGCAGCTAGGCTGAGTATCCAAGGGAGGTCCTCTTGGCATACAAAGATCAAGCACAATCTGAAATTCAAACATACCTTTACGCTTAGTTTTTATCTTATTTCAGTTTCACGCAAAATAATGTTGCCCTAGAAATGAAATTTCCCCCTATGTCTGGCACAGCTCTACAATGGCCATTTAGTGGAGCAGTAAAGCAAAGCACCAGGTACTTGACAGCTCTTTTTGTGTCACTCGCACCATGCCTTCTAATTCCAGAGAGCTACTGCCATGTACTCCAACAGGGTTTCTTTGCTTTCCTGAAGCAGTTACATGACTTAAGAGTTTGGTCATCTTTCCTGCTAATAGGAATTGAGGAATTGTACATAGGAAGAGCACACAGGTAGAAAGCCCTGCACATTGAAATCAAGCTTGCTCAGAACACCACAATATGATCCACACAGCTCTGCAAAAGGAATTTTTATTATTTTCCCGGCTTAACATGCTAGCATTAATATTTCATTACTAGATTTCACTATGATTTTGGTCCTATTACTGTCTCAACCAATTTATTGCTTGAGAAGGCTATTTTTAATCTTCAGCAGTAACAGAATATACCCTCAGAAAACCTTTCCCAATGTGGAATTTCTTTGCTGTTTCATTATAACTGAGGTGATGCTGTATCCAACAGCTCTTTATGAGAACAAAATATATTTTAAGAGAAGAAGGAGGTTTATCAGATTCTAGCTGAAAGTCAGTATTGCGCATTTGTCTTAATTTGTAATTATAGAATTTCAGACATTACAAATGAGGAGAATGAGATAAAAGATGATACTTGATACAGAAAGGTTGGGTTTAGCACAGAGCACTCAGGCCACTGCCTTCTGAGGTGCTACAGCACTGCTGCTTGCTCCAGCAGTTTCCCTTTGAAAAATTAAGGTGTTTATTTGAGTTCTGATTCAAATATGGTCGAGGATGTAAAAGCATAGGCAGTGTTAGGCCAGGTTTGTTCCTCTCTAGGTTTGTGATTTAGGGCCATGTCTCAGAGACAGTCCTGGCAGCCAGAGAATGAGAAAGGACCAAAGACTGCACAGAGAGTCTGGTCTTGACCCTGTCTCCCACCAGCCTCGAGGCACCAGCACAGGGTTTAGCACACGGGCTGTGCACTAACTGTAAGAGGAAAAAAACAGGTCTCAAAAAAAGGTCTCTCAAAATCTGCTTCAGAGTTACAAAATGTTTCTCGATGTCAAACACAAGCAATTAGTGTTATTTATTCATCCCCTTAAAACATCTCACTCCCCAGTTCCAATTCCCTCCAGCCAGGTACTGCCAGTGATATTGCACCTCCCCTTAATTCCAGCCTGATGGATTTAGGACAGGATGTGCCATTTCGGTCCCTTATCCTACCCTGGGGAGTCTGCTCTCTTTGCTTTGTGGACAACTTCTTTGTCCTAAGTGCAGGGTTATTTTCCCAGCTGCTGTGGGGATGGGGCAGGGATGCAGGCAGTTCTCTACCAACCACTGGCATAAAGAATAACTGACCCTTCACCAGCTAGGAAATTCAGACTATTCCCAAATGTACACAGAAAGGCACAGGCATGCTGGCCTAGACACATAGCAAGCAGATTATTTTCTTTTTTGTCCCCCCATAAACTCAGAATGTCCCCTTGTATGTTGTCACATCTCCTAAGGGGATCTTCTTTCCTCAGCTGCACAAACCCTCCCCTAAATTCTGCCTGGGGTAATACCACCCTCCATATGTCCCAAACCAGCCATGCAGCCCCTGGGCTGCCTTGTACCCCTCCAGAGTGTATCCCCAGCAGTTCAGTCCAAAGGAAAGCATGGATCTGAGCGTGTCTGTGCAGCCTGGGACAGCATTAACCTTCATGGGCACCTGAAAGGGTCACTGAGGTACAAATCCCCACACCAGCCCCACATCCCAGTGCAGTCTGTTTAGGGATAGTGACACATCAGCAGCTCTCCGGCAGACCTCAGGTACCTGTCTTTCGAGGGGTTTAACTGCTCAAGTGCTTATTCTAAAACCTCTTCTGGGGTAATCATAGCATAGTCATCTAATTTGGGGAACTTAAAACCAATTCAGAGCAGAACCAAAGGACACAAATTTTTTTTGAGTTTTTATGGTTCTCAAAGCCTGCTGGCGAGTGGCCCAAACAGAAGAGATTGAATGAGTTCATCAGTACTTGGACAAGTAGGTTTTGGGGAGAAACCAGGAGGTGGACTCATAGTTATCCCTTTAACCGACTCCAGGAATGAAGCTAATCCAAATCAAATGGTCGGTCTTTGACACAGCATCAAGCAACTCATAAAAGACTTCCTGGATTCTAAATATTGGGTACATTCTTCACAGGGAAGATGAGCAGCAGACCATATTTTACGTTGAAAACATTTTCTTCTGTAATTTTTCCCGATCTGAGAATTGTAACAAGTGCATGGAAATTACAAGCTGCTATAAAAATTACAGAGACTAAAACTACAATTTTATCCTCCTGCATTAGAACAAATTTAACATTGTTAGAAGAATATATCTCTGCAATTTTAAAATTATTTCAGTCATGACAGAAAGACTCACAACTGCAATATTTATCTTTCAAATTCATCTTAGGATGTTCCTGAAGACTTGTGAGATGTCACATTATATAGCATTTTGTGGGGACTGGAGAATGTCACTTTGACAAGCAACACATGTAAATTGGAGCCATTGATTATAGGGAATTTAATTTTATCTATTCTGTATTCATGGTACAATAAATAAAAAGACTTCAGTGGTCACTGTAGGACTGCAACAACTTCTACAGAAATGCAATTTATAGTTGCATATTTTTAACAGCGAGCTTCGGCGTACATTTGATTAAATTCTGCTTTCCAGTGCACTTAATGAGAATTCTTATTCTCTAGAGATTTCTATAGGCATGCCAGGTAAAGAGGAGTCTATCAAGTCAGAGCTGTGGTTGTTAGTACAAGGAGCTGGTTCCTTTGAAGAGAAATAAAATTCAGAAGCATGCATGCATATATTTTAATATTGCCAAGATACATATTGGCAGAGCAATAAATAGTGAGAAGATTTATTACCCACTCTCTTTCCCAATGTATACAAATGCAAGTGATACTTGTGAGGTATAACATCTTTTGGGCATGTGTTTGAACTAAGTAGCTGGAACAAAGCTTATTTATTTTGTGTTCTCAGAAAATTTGAGGTTGATTCACTCTCTGAATTTCTTCAAGTTATCCCCTTGATTTCCATGCCTGCTTGATGAGGAAGGTGAAGGACTTCCTCTAAGGGGTGCAATGTCCTGACTGAGGGCCATCCGCTTCTTTAAATAAACGGGCTCAAAAAATATAAAAACTTTTTCTTACCTGCTCCTACTTGATATCTCTCTGCTCCAGCTCTCAGATCACAATCATTTTTATAAGGACTATCTCACTACCACAATCATCTTCTTCCAGCAACTTGGAAAACATATTTACCTTCCTGGCAGGAATATTGGGGGTGTCCAGACAGGGCAGCTCCTTCCTATATTAATCTGTAGCCACCTCAGGTAAATTCTACAAGAGATAGTTTTATTTTGGCAAGTTTTTTTCCCTTGGCTGCAGAGCTGGGAGAAGGAGAAGCCCTGCTGAACACAGGGGCAAGTTTGCCTTGTTCCAGTCTGTCTTGTTGAAGCCTGGGTGCTGGAGAATTCATGACACATTCACCTCAGTGGCAAAACCCCATAGGAATGGGACCAGGACTTCTTCCATGCAGGGATGGAAGGTCTGCCAGGTCTGTAACAATTATGATGGCTGTTTGTCTCCAAACTTGTTCTGGATTCACTGCAGAGTTTATTGATTGCTGGGTGTTTAAGTCATTTTTTTGGTGTGAAAGTATGAACAAGATTATCTAGCCTTATATCACTTTTAATATGTATCTTTCAAATTAACTGAGGAGTTCAGCAAATTTGCACCCACCTTTCTGATGGGGACCCAGTGAGAGCTGCTGTTCAGGATAGCAGAAGGGGGACACTGGCAAGACAGGGAGAGAGCAGAGAGTGTGAAGCAGTGCCCCCCACACTGCAGTCATCAGGTCACAGTGTTATCCTTCAGGTGACTTTTCTTGCTGTCACTACTCTTAGTCCTGGAATTCAACTAAAGTCAGTCTCCCCTAAAGAATATAAAATATGATAAGCCTTACTTTTTGTCCTCTCGGCTGTTACACTCTGAACCAGTGGGTTATTGTAACACTGACCAATGCTCAATTTCTAATTCTTACACCAGAATAAAAAAAAAAAGACACGTTGGGAGAAAAAAAAACCAACCAAACAAAAGACAACCAAACCCAAACCACAAGAAAAGAACAAATTAAAAATAGCTTGTGCTTACGCTGATTTTCAGAAATAGGTTAATAAACATTGCTTAGACGAAAGGAGCTTCAAGCGTTAAAGAAAGAAATCAGAAGGTCTCACTTAAGTGGTTTTTTGGAAGGAATCAAATTAACGAATATAATATGGATTGCTGACAAGGTGCTTGATCATTCTCAGCAGCGAGGACTTTTTAATGTATATATTATATTTATTTATATAGATATATATGCATGAGTTTGTGTTTGAGTTGATTCCATTAACACTTCATTTGATAATGATAAATAGCATTTTTATTGAAAAGGAAAATATGATGAAGTCCTGATTTGCAAGAGCAAGTTAGAATGTATGACATTATTATGTCCTACTGCTTTTTCTTCTTCTTTAAAAAACACAAGCCTTCAATGTTAGCACAAAAGAATGCAAACATTTTATTTAATGCATAGACAATTTCCCTCTAATTCAGTCTGCAAATAACAAAAAGTACTTTTTTTGTAAGAGGGTGGAGGATAAACCAGAAAGGGAGACATGAAAGAGACTTAATTAGATCATGGAACTCTTTCTTAAGCAGTTCAGCATCTTAATTTCGGGTAAATTCAAGCAACATCCATCTGGGGCTTGATTCTGTCAGGCTGTATCTATGTCTGTCTGCCTTTATCCATCTCTCTAGGCATCCATGGCTGTGGCTCCGGAGCAGCACCGAGCATCCCGAGCTGTGCGCGCAGCGAGCTGCAGGATCCAGCCCCTCTTTGACAATGATTGCGGCTGACACTGACAAGCACTTACACCCCATTCTCGGGCTCTTTTTGTTTGGCCTCACATACACGTGTTGTCTGGCAAAAGTTAAAAATAAAACATTTAGGGCTAGGCTGTGGTCAGTTTTCCTGTGCCTCCGCAGTGCGAGGGGGAGGAAGGGGAGGGGAGGCTCCGCGTTCTGCACCACTCGCATCAAGGTCAGGCAGAACTGCTGCGAGAGCAGAGCCGGAGCCACCCAGAGCACGTGGTGTGCTAGAAAAGAGCTTTTCCTCCGAGAAAATCACCTAAAAAATTTCCTCCTAATCACCTGCAGGTCCGCAGGGGCTGAGAGAGATGCTCAGGCGTTGCCCCCACTGATTCAGGCAGCAGATTTTAGTTGGCCACACCCCGATGCAAACAGCTCCTGAGCCTCGGGGCTCTTTGAAAATTTTCCATCAAAACTTTCAGGGGAAGTATCTGATTTCCTTGAAAATGTCAGCATGTTTTTATTTCATTCTGCTAGACAAATTAAATATGGACAATGGAAAATATATTAGCAGAAACCCAGAAACCCTGATGGCAGGGGAAAGGGACAGTATTTTGTCAATGAGAAGCTGATATTTCCAGCTGAATATTTTTGATTAAAATAGTGATGGCCTGACTAGGCAAAATAATAACCAAACAAACCCACCTCTTATTTATGAGGAGCTCTATTTCAGACATTTATGCAGTAAAGTTGACTGCTTCCCACCCTCCCAACTCCCACATTTCTCACTGCCAAAGAGGTGGATACAGGCAAAACATTTACCTTTTCCCAATTTCCTGAGGCTGTAGAATCTCCTTGCTACCCCTGTGTGCCAAAGCTGCAGAACTGTTGTAACCCTGCTCTGTATCAGAAGTGCTGGGACTCACCTGAGGGAATTCAGGGGTAAAAGCTGAGTTGGATTTCTGTGACTATGGGACCAGCATGAGTGAGAACAGGAGAATGGGACAGAGTCCAGTGGTCACAGAGCCCAGTGTGCTGCTGCAGCAGACAGACATCTGCTGCATCCCTCAGACATGCACCCATTTCCCTCACAGAAATACCAACAGGGCTTCTCCCCACTGCTGCTGTGGAAGGCTTTTCCAGAAACTCCCATCTTTCATTAGAAACCTTCTGCTAAAATACAGGGTGACTTACTGATGACTAGCTTAGAGTTATTTATGTATCAATATTTTTTAATCTTAAAACAATCCCCTTCATTCCTATCATGTTTATAGATGATTCCCTGCAGGCTTTAATCTGCTAAGGCACAATCCCTCTTCTCCCATTGAACTATTCACCATTCTCTGTTCCTCCCCTAGGTTGAATTTCTTTCTTTTGAACACAGGTGGTTACAACTGGTCACTACATTCCTGAAAAAGTCTCACTATGGCCTTCTAAAGGGTATTCATTTTTCCCAGCTTGACTGGAAATGCTTCTTTTGATATAGTGTCAAATATATGCCCCGTTCTTCTGTATCTGTCCAACCAACAAGCCTTACCTTATATTAGAAATTGTCATTAGTTCCCAGCTACCTGACCTTGCCATTTGAACCGTTCAGTGTAATCCCATTTATATCTTCCTGGTCCCTGAGGATATTCTGTTTTTCTGTATGCTGTCAGCCTCTTTGCTATCGACAAACCCTCCCACCTCCAGCCATCAGCACAATTCTCTAGCAGGTTCTTTTTGTGCCTAGTTGATTAATGAAAATATTAAGTGATATTGGTCCCCAGACTGTGCCTTCAGAAACTCCACTTTTAGCTCTCTCCAGCTTGGTATTTCCTCTTTCAGCATCATCTGTTATTATCTCCTTTAGCCAGTTTCTATTTATTTTACAATCCTGGGCCTAATCTTCATCATTCCCAATCAAACAATTCTCCATGTAGCTCTGTGTCAGATGTTTCTCTCACAGTGTATACACATCACATCTATTGCCGTTTTCTTTGTCTAAAAAGATCAGGATAATCTAAAGATTATCAAGTTAATCTCGTAAATCTGCTTTCAGTAAACCTATTCTGTGTGTTATCCTACTTCTGCCATTTGCCATGCTCTCTATTCCTCTGCTTTCCAAAAGCACTCTAATGCCTTGTGTACTACTGATGTCATGTTAATACGCCTACATTTAACTAGAACACAGTTTTTTTTTCCCATTTGGAATACAGGAATCATATTTGAAATTTCTTTTGCCACTCCTACTTTAACACAGTTCTAAATACCCTTCAAGCAGAAGTGCAGTTTTGAATGCCAGCTCCTTCAGACAGCTGGGACACAGATGCTTGGAAACCACTCCTTGAATTTTACTTCTACCTCAAAGGCATCATTTTCACGCTTCCAAACTCACTCCCATGAAGCCAGTTTTCTCCCATCCAAGCTCAGAGCCTTTGTCCAAATTGAACACGGAGTCACAAAACCATCCCAGTTTTGGAAAGCAATTATGCCAATCTTAAACCCATCCTCCCTCGAGCCAACCTCACTGTTACTTTCCTTACTGTCATCTAATTTTGATGGCTGAAAACCCCATTTTTTTTTTTAATTTCTTTCTCTACTTTTGAGTTGACTTCAATTCTCATTTTACCTCTGTGATTCTGGATCTTACACTTCCTATTGATCACTCTTTTCATTCCTGGGAGACTTTACCACTTTGAAATTTCATCATTTCCTCTCAGTAAAAATACTTGCAATGGAACAATATCAGAAGAACATTATATTCTAAGGCATTGCCAAAATTTGTTATTATCCTTTTTACAGTGTAACACCATTTCTTTATATTTATTGACTTCAATAATGTCATATATGAAAGCATTGCTCCACACATTCGGAAGAGCAGATTCACTGAAGCTGAATGTCTGATTGGAAAGCAAGCTTCTGGTGCTGTGAGCAATTGGACCAGGGTTCTGTATATATGGCCCATCCATTAAGCTAAACCCACCCATGCAAAGTGTCATTGCAGCTGGAAATGTCCCCCCATCAGAACAAAAGCTCCTGGATTTCATCTTTCTCTGATTCTGTGTTAAGTCTGCAAATCAAAAGAGGGTTTCTCTAATGTCACCTTTGAAATCTCACTTTCAGGTCTGCAGTCAAACCCTGCCTTTATTTCCTCCTCCCTAATCACCAGCACCAGGCTGCATGATTAGCAAAGGAATGACAGCTCAGGACCCACTGCAAAGCTCAGAGTGTGAGCTCGTTTGAGGATCAGGCCCTTTAATTGGAACAGCACAAGGGATATGGCAATCCATCCACTTCTCCATGGTGATTTTGACTTGTAGGGCTTTGACCTTAAAACTGTATTGTGGTATCTAATGGAGGTTGTGTTGACAGAGGGGAAAATGGCTCTCTAGAATATGCACTTGTCAGACTTCCAGGTTAAACACAAGGCTCCACATTTGCAGAGCCCTTTCTCTGGGCATAAGCACCCCCAGCAAGGTGCACAGCTCTGGAGCTTTGCAGGTTTGGGGAGTGGAAGTGTCTCTGTAATGCACAGAGAACCATGCTGCTGTTCCCACCACACAGTTTATTCTCCAAAGCAATCCCATGAATCCATAGCTTATTTCTATCAAATCAAAAGCTAGAATAAAAAGTTTCAAGTGCTCTTTGCCACAGTAGTGATCTTGTTTCATAGAGAAGCAGATGTATTTCAAATACCTTTTTTTGTAATATTCCTAGTATTTGGTATATCAGATATGCTCAGGAATGCTTGATTGTAACTGTAAGTACCTTCTGGCAGGTTTCATGTTCAGGAATGGAAACATACAGATCAATGATTTATCTAATGACAGGACTGAGATATAGCTGCCAAGTCAAAACTGAATTCAACATTTCAGCCTCATGCACATGGTCAGCTCACTTTAATGTGAGATATGTCTGTAACTCATTTCAAAACTAACTGAAATTCTACCCTGCTTCATGAATCAGATTATAGTTTCTCTGTGAAGTAGGAATTAATTATTAAACATGGCTCCAATCTTAATTTTAAGTATCTCCTATTAGTACACAGCTATATCCTGGACTTGGTACCACTGAAAAGGCTATTCTTGTCTTAACATCTAAAAAAGATGATTCATGTCCTATACCTCTGGTCCTGTGGTATTGATTTGCTGCCCCACTTAACAGGAATATGTTGCTAAGGTAAGTGACTTATTTCTATCCCTTTCTTTATTGAATTGTCCTCTAAGTGAAGAAAGCTGGTTCCCCTATACTGAAAATTATCTTGCTTCCATTAACAAGATGGCAAAAAATAATATATTATTTCATGCTTCAACATTTCAAGTAAACCTTTCCATTTTGTTCACTGGCACACAAAGAAGAATATTTATTCAGATAACCACAAGGCCATATATAATAAATGGATAATGTGACTTTTAGCAGTAACTTTTTTCTATCATGAATTTTGCTTTGATACTTGTCTTCTGTTTCATTTAGAATTCCCAGCCCTTCATTATTAAATTATAGCCTACAAACTATTAAAATTTACCAATTAGAACTGACAGATACTTTTTTCAAAGTGAAGATTTAAGTGTTGATTTATTGCAAGAAAATATTCACATCCTTCATGCACAAGCAGCATTTGCCCAGCTTGCTCACAGTAGCTGCTGGATTTACCAGCCCAGAATCCCCCATGATTGCAGGTGAAAGGGTGAAAGGAAGAGAAAGAGGAATGAACAGTTTAACATGGAAAAAAGCCTTAGACAGGGAAAAAAAAAAAAAAAATCTCTGCTACAGATGGTTGTTGGCACTAAAGCAAAAAGTATAAATGGGATAACTTAAGAAGGTTTCTAAGTTTCATAAGAGTGAAGTTGTTCTAGAAGAGACTTCCATAAGAGTAGTGCAACAAAAGAAAGCCCAACTACCTGCAAGATGGAACTCAATATAAATGTACAGGATTATGTGATTTGAGCACCAGTAACAACTGGGCCTTGACTTCCTGCTTGTTTCCATTGTGAATTAACAATGCAACAATCAGACTTTTGCTTGAACTGTATTATCAATAACAATGTGTAATTTTATGGTTTGTGTATTGCTGGAGCTCAGATCATCTTCCAAAGGAAATGCAATGAGTGCAAAAGCAGCTAACGAGCTGGTGAATTTGAAAATGTGGTTGAAGTGGAATGTGTTAAAAAGGAATGAGGTGGAAAGTGACTGGATCACAGCTTAGTCCAGGTCCAGGTCCAGATCCAAACTTGTCTGGAAAAGCAAAGGTGGCAAACCACAGCAAAGCAAAATCTGAGATGCAAAGAGAGCAAAGAAAACTGTCCTCACACATAACCAAGAAGGAACACAGAGAGCCCTGCAGAGGAACTATCCCAGAACGGGGCTGAGAAGGAGGGAAGTCCCTGGTCACAAAACACTCATCTGCACGTGAAGCCCACAAGTAAAATCAGGTACCTGAGAGGGAGAAAGGGAGGTAAAGGAATTCTGAAATTAGGTTTGCTTCTACAAATTAGTATAGGTTTGCAGGCTGAGGGAGAATGGGAGCAAGAGTTTTAATATCTAGATCATTGCTGGTGGCTCTGTATCTTGGGTAGCAGCACAGTCACGTAAACACAAGTGAGGCTTTGCAGAATAAGCTGATAAGGAGTCAGCACCTGTATTTACCTTCAGCATTTACTGCTGAATATTTTGAAATCCTGAAAGTGACCCATTAAGATCCTTCTAGTTCTAGCCTTATTTCTATGATAAGATTCTTTTGACATGTTCTGAAACCTAGAGGCAAGTGACTAAATATATTTCCATACAATTTAACACCTGGTTGCATTAATCTACATTATATATACATAATATATACACCTATAGCATACTTATTATTTTAAATAATAATTTCCAACACTTTTTAAAACATAATTTCTAAGTGCAAGGTGCCACAAATCAATATTTTTTCAGTGTTACACAGAAGGCTACAGCTACCTAAATCCATGGAAAAGACACTGCTTCTCTTATTATATAGGTATGGGAAAGAAGGAAGTTTGTCACTGGGAGCATGTTGTATATCAGCCACTGCAACATGGTAGCAGGATAATTAGGAGGGCTATATTGTTGTGGCAGCCTCATGGTAGTGATCACCATCACCTGCCATTGCTGATCACACCAAAAATTCAAAAGTGAATTCAAATTCGGCCAATAAGGCTGCCAGATGCTTCTGGCTCCTTATTCCTGCGATCAAGCTTCATATCCATCCTGGTATCAAATTAAAGGAGTCAGTGTTTAGGTCTTTCACATATCCATAGCATTTTGATTTCCCTAGAAAACTGTGTCTGATGTCAATCTCTGCATTTAGTGTAAATGAAAAGCCATTTTCTAGAGGAAGGTCACTTCTGTAGACATGTCCATGCAGGAATTAAAAGTTTCCTCTTGTTTCAGACAGGTATTGCAGCCCACCTAACAACTACAGCCAGAGAAACCTTCTAGGTCAGTCAAATATTGGCAAAATTTCCAGCTATAAGCTTGTTGGTAATTAATTATTTTGAGAAAGTTTATTAGGAAAAATTAGAATCCATATCATCTTATGTGAGGTGTGAAATATAACTAAAAGCGGCAATCCTCATACTTCACAAAAATGTGCACAGAGGTAATAAATCCAGCATTAAGTAATAATTTCACTATGCCTTTGGCTATACAATACTTATAACTGCTTTTCTTTTCCACATTATAACCAGTCACTGATGGGTGTTCTTTAGATCCATAATGATGGCAAAGAGTTAAATTCAGGAAATATAAGGAGTGGTTCTTCATGGCACTTTTTTTTGACCAGAAGAACACCATAAGGAAACTTATCTTGCATTTCACTGTGACAATGTTTTCCTATCATTTCACTCAAATTATCATTCGTGTACAGTATTTATTTTTAATTTAAAATTAAAACGCTGAATAATTAAGTACCATAGAGAATACTGATGTGTGGAACAAAGTGGGACAAATAGACCCTGTCTACAAGATTTCTATGATCCTCTCTCCATTAACATAAGCATGAGTTCTACTGGGTATTTACATATTAGATTTGGCAAGCAATAATACAATGAGAAATAATTTCTGCATTAATATTTTTCTTTCAAATAAGACAAGTTCCTGAACTTGTCAAACATAAATGCAAAATTATGAAAAACAATCCTAACCAAAAACTCTTGTTATTAAAATGCATGGCAACTAATTATTGATCTGATGCTATTCTGAATAAAGAAGACATGCTTGACTGAACAGAAATATTTTAAAATCATTAATATACATGTGTTTATTTTACTGAGTCTAAATTGGAAGTGGTAGATTATTCTTATTGTCTAACGAATTAGGAAGTGTGACAATATTGCTGTACAGCACTGATGTATGATATCTTTCTCCTTAAACTTATTAATTTCTGTCAAATTAAAACTAAAACACTACTGCAAACCTTGAACAGCCACAGTATGAAAATCAAATGTGAATTGCTATTAGAAAAGCCATAGTACCTTAGATTGCTCCAGGCAAACACACAGAGATACAATACTAAACACTTTCTTTGTATAAGAAAGGAAAGGAAAAAAATCTCTTGTGGGACGTGCTGCCAGTTGAAGCTGAAGCCCTGTCAAAACTGCAGCTCTTCTGTGGGAACATGGTGAAATCGAAAATCTTTGTGCAGCTGGGGTTTCTCTTCCCTTCAGTTTTCCACTTAAAACAAAAACCTAAGTGAAATTCAGTTCACTGCAGATTTGCCAATGCATCATTTCACTCTAAGGACAGATTAATAATTTCTGAACTTATTTCAACTGAATTTCATGGTCAGGATATCCAGTAATTTTACACCTCCCCACAATGACCTTTATACTGCACTTATTTTACAAAATACCACTGGTAACGTTTCTTCCATTCCAACAAGCTTCAGGATACATATATCTTGATATTACTTTGCAATTACTATGGTGTGGAGTGCTCTGTAAATAATCAATGACATGTAGCTCGTTCACTATAAAATTCTGAGGAGCATAGTACTGAAGACTGTTCATCTTTAATGCATTTTTACAAGTCAAAGTTAACCTTTATGGAAGGTACAAGTTCATTTCTATGGATTCCTAAATCAGCCCTGCTAATCTAACCCTGGATAATCAGAGAAGTATCATATAACAATAGCAACACACCTGCTGCACAATGTGTCTTCCCCACAGAAAGTGCTGTGACAGAACAACTCCTCTCCATAGCCTGAACACCCCAAAAAGCACTTTGATAATTTCTCTAAAAGCAAGTTCTGACAACCTTGGCATATTTCCTTTCAGTTATTCATGGGGGCAAAGTAGCAAATGCTGCTGTCACAGCTGAAAGTTTCTCTGAGTTTATATCCCACTGCCAGAACACAAATGGTACGTGATGCACCCAGAGGCATCAAGTAGTTAAACAAATCCCCCAGAGCCTTCTCTTCCAGAGAATATTAACACATGGATACACTGCCTGCTATAGATAACCTATCTGAAAGTGCAGTGGCACATTTCTGTAAAAAGATCCCAACATTCTGGACTCCTGTACATCCCTGATTTTAGGAAGAACTGGTTACCACCTGGGAGTAGTTGTTGTACAGCACTGCTGGGGACAATTAGGAAAGTTCTTCTAGAAGGTGGAATACACTCTAGGTCATTCTGGTGATCCAGGGGCCAGCTGGGTGAAGGACTGTCCACTGTGTCCACGAACCCTTGATTTCCAAGCCTTTCCTTTGCCAGCATGAGGTGCTGCCCTGGAGAACACGAGCAATGATTACCCTACAGAAAACATACAGCTCATGTCATTCATTAACTCCTGGTTTAACAACTCTTTTGGCAAGGTATTAATTGCTCTGGACCTGTCTTCTCTTGCAATCAGGCCTCTTACCCTTCCCTGTGTCCTGTTCCTGCTCAGTCAGTGCTGGGTGTGGGACACTGTGGTGTTGTGATCCACTGCTCCTCCCCAAGCTTCCTACTGCCCAAAGCTCTCCTGGCAGGGCCAAATTGCTCTTGAATTGCTCTGCTGTCCTTCTGCTGAGATGTTTTATTGTTTTTGTAGATATTGATCTGCTTTTGGAAATGCTGGAACCAAAAATCTCTTTTCATGAAAATGTCCAAGAGAAGAATTTCTTCAGGAATGATAAACTCCAAAACTATTCTCTGACAAACTCCCTGTAAGCCCTGGTTTTCAGAAGCACAGGAATGATTCATATGGAACAGGCTACCAATAAAGACTGGAACAAGCCATAGTTGCTCACTATGACATGCTATGAAAATGGATATACAGAGTTCTAAACCAATATCTTCACAGCCTGGAGCCTCTAGGCTATCTCTGGGACTGGTATCTCCCATCTGCTCTCTGACAGGAAGGCTCTATTAGAGTAGAGGTGTGACAGGCAGTACAGTGATTGTGTTATTTTGGTGAAGTCACTTCGCCATGTCAAACATAAAATCAGATTTCTCTGAAAACTGCTCACTAGATCTGAGCACAATTTTCTAACTTTCAGTTTAACAGGAGGCTCAACGCAATAGGAAACACCATTTTGAAGGGAATTGTTTCATTTCATTTACAAAACAAGACTATACTAAGATTTTCCTGCTGTTTACTCAGTAGAATATACTTTTGATTTTGGCAAATACAGTTCCTTCCAACTACATCAAAACTCCATTACAAACACAAAGTAATCAACAAAAAAGGACTGATGCAAGCACATCACCACAGTACTGAGGATTTGGGTAAACAATTCTCCAAACCTTTTGCTTGCCTTCTCTCCTGTACAGTTATTCTTTCACCTTTATTACCTGCCACTGCTAGATGAGAAAAGCAAGGGTTTTATTTGTGTTGTGGTGGCACATAAGAGCTCATCTCATAAATGGCCCCCACTGTTTTATGTTATATAAACCTCACAGTAACACATTATTTCTACAAATGAACACAGTTAAAATTTTAACAATTGGTCTCACATTGATCTTCTCCTTCATTTCAACCTTTCCCATCACCGAAAATTGACTAGGATATAAAAATGCAAAAGCAGAAATAAAGATTTTTAATAGGTCAGATCTCTATGAACTGGAGTAGCTTGGAGGAGGTCAATAGAGTTGTACTGATTTACAGCAGCTGAATATGCATGTGCCATGGCATAGTGGCCCCATATGTGTGTATGGGAAGAAAATATGCTACAAAAGAAAAGGAAAAAAAATCAGCAATACTTTTATAATGTTTTACATGAATCCCTAATGTAGGCAGCTCAATAAATGTTTTGAATCTCTACTGTAAGAATATAATGAATAGTGAAAACTGTGATGTTCTTTTGATGTAGTAAGTTGAGAGCTCTTAGTGAATCAACTTTATAATTAATTCTTTCAGATACTGATGGTTTACTTACCAAGGAACTTAGCTTGATTTTGAAATTAATGTAGTAATTTAAAACTACTTTGTTAAAAAAAGTTTAATGACAGCTGAAAACTGAAAAGTATAAAAGATGGAGGTTCAATGAATAAAGCATTTGCTCCTTCTGCTTTCCAGGTTTAGCTGATGGCTAAACAAGTGCTGTTTTCCAGGACTATTAGATTTATCCCATAACAAATTGGTTGAGTTCAGCTCCTCATACGGTGGAAAGAAAAACTACATAAAAACCCCCAAATAACTCTGGCTGTGATGGAAGTGGTGGCAGAGCTCCATTATTTCCCATGTTCTCAGCTTGCTTCCAATCTTCATAAACTCACTATAATGGCAAAAATGGAGCAACAAAAATAGTGGCAAACTGTGGACTGCCAATTCTCTGTTATCTCATATCCTAAAGTCACACACAACTGCAGTATTCACTCCTGATGTCTACAATTATCAGCAATAGGAATATGATACAATGTGAGAGATGAGGACGAGCAAAGGATTATTTTCAGAGGTTTGGATTTGGTCATCAGTGAAAAACTGTTCACATGACCACCAACAATCTAATCTTATTTTCTCAACACATGAGGAAATGATTCATTATCTAATCTTATTTACATCATGAGCATCCAAGTCATTCTCTTACTCTCTTTTTTAATCCTTAAATCCCAGCTAAATGGATTATGCCAGTACAATTTGTGTTTCGAAATCCTACCTCTGATTGCCTTCTGGGCAGAAATAAATACCATCATATTTAGACTGTATTCAGTCTAAACTCGAGTCAAGTCCTTGTGTGAGCTAAATTAGCAGAGCTTTGTCAGATGTATAGCAAGCTACATCTACTTTATTTGTTTACAGCTATTGAAATATTGGGTCCTACTGTAGGCAGAGAGAAATTCAGGACTCCTCAGATATTTTCTTTACCACCTGAATGTAGTTAAGCATCATATTTCAACAATTTGTTCAACTATTAAATATCTATAACACTTAAAAATCTGTAACTATTAAATGTACATTAAAAATAGCTCTCAATGGCACCCTGTTGGTACCCAGGTTTAAATAAAGACAGAATGTGAAGTCTGATCAGCAGATAGGAGTAGAGGAAGACTCTAGATGGTTACTGAAAAACTTCATATGTATATCTTCTCTATTTTTCTAAGTGACCAAGTTATCCAAACAATCTGGAATATTTCCAGTCAAAAGGCATACTTTCTCCTGAAAGTCTTCACAGTAGTTTTGTTCTCAGAGGACACAGAATATTTTTTCAGAATATAATGTCTAGCTACAATAGAAAATCTCCAGGGAATTTTGGGCCATGTTTTTAGCCCTTATAAATCCTTTTCATACCTTTCTGGCTGCACTTGTTTACAAGGATTCATGAGAAATGTGGAAGTCACATTTTTTACCAGTAAGTGCAGGAGGCAAACTGGTTTAATGCTCCCAAAATCACCTCTGTCCTTCCCTCCAGCTTATTTAAACCCAGGCAGGTCTCCTGGCCATGTCTCAGGATTTGGTCATCAGCAACTTAAGTCTAATTGCTGCATAAAAGCATTGCCCTTGCTTCCAGTAAAATGGGATTACAACGAGCTTGTCATCTGAGCCCTTTATTTTGTTATATGGTCTCTATGACCATGGTATCCAGTGCACTCAGCATTTACGAGGAACCTGTCATCAGGGAGAAACTGAGGCAAAGATAAATTACATTACTTGCCCTGAAACTGAACTCAATTGAACTCAAACTGAACTCAAATTTCCTAAGTCCCAACCTGACAACTACTGGAAATATCTGTCACTAAAATAATGAGAAATTTAGAAGAAAATGGTATGCTCTACCCATCCTCCTCTCTACTTATCTGGTATGGTGTTTGATTCTGTTTCTTTACTCTGGATCAGTATCTTATAAAATTTTAAGAACAAAGTGTCTCGATTTATGATAAGGTTCATAATTCTGAATCTGTCTAAATACAAGGTTCCATGAAATCCTAGGAAGATTACATGACAAAATGTTTGAGGGAAGAAAATTAGGCTTGGCTTTGTCCAGAAAACAGGATCATCCATATTTACCTGGACAGAAACTTTGTCCACATTACACATGAATTGTTGGTTGGTTTGTTATGGTAGTATTTTCTTTGGGTATTTTAGGAAAAATAAGAGCTTGTACCTCTGAGAAAATCAGGCCAGCAATTTAGTCAGGATTTTTAACATTCCCTATATCCCTACTCTGCAGTCCTCAGACTGTCCCTTTCAATAATTTTCTCTGTATTTATTGAATAATATAAATGATGCTAAAATAGGGCTGGTCATTGAAACTCTGAGATATTTATGTTTATAGAATAGCTTTGCTAGAACTAATGTAAATGCAAAGGGCATAAAGGAAGCACAAAATATAAAGCAGAAGAGAAGACAAATTCCAATTAAAGCATCCAGGTTTTAAAAAAAATTTCACCGATTAGTTTCAATATCTCACTTCCTATTACAATGTCCTCTTCTTTTCTCTTCACAGAAAACTAGTGCAGACACAGTAAACAATGTTGGTATTAACAGAGATGCACTAAATTTAAAAAAGGATTAATCGGTAATGAAGTAGTTAACATGAAGAGGAAAAAGCCCTGGGTGTATTTGGCTGATCCAGCTCATGCTCTCAGTTAAACAGGCAGCAGCAGTGAAGGTTGGTAAGATGCTAGCACACATTAAGAAAGAGGTAGATTTGTAACAAAGCCAGTAAAATTACATTTTTACTATGTAAGACCCTGTGGTGGTAGACCAAATCTGGAATATAATGTCCGATTTTGGTCATGAGAGTGGAAGACAGATGTAAATAAAACGGAGAAAGTACAGCAGAGGGCAACCAACATGATTAATGTACTGGAGAATGCTGGCAGAGTAGCTGAGAGAATGATGAAATGGGAATTATTTAGCCTCAAGGAAAGGTGATTAGGAGGTGAACTGACTGAAATATTTAAACTACCTATGGGTTATTATAAAATTAAGCTTGAAGGTGAATTTGAAATTTTTTGACAGACCAGAAATAAGGGAGGCAGGATTAAATACACATTAAATTAATGTCCTCACAGGCCACTGGGGTACACACACTGGCTGCATGAGATGCCAACATGTGGAAATTGCAGTCCAGGCTTTGTGCTCTGACATGTGGCACACGGGGTCTTTGAACAACCTGGCATTACTGGTAGGAGCTGAAGGCTCAGTCAGTGACAGCATCAGCAGCAAAATCCCTTCTGGGCAGTGAGACTGCTGAGTCCAGGCCATGTCCATGTGGAGTGAGGCTGCCTGCTCCTTTCCACACCTGCATAGTGGCTAAAAGCCTGGATCCCAGATGGAGCAGCCAGTTCCCTGCCAGCAGGACTGGTTTATGGGGTAACACATTCTGCATCATTGAATGCCATGCTCTGAACCTGAGGGGAGGATTCATCCCAGCTACCTTTGGCCACCCAAGGTAAGGCAAGGCACTGACTTTGAGCTGGTCACCTGAGTTCCCCACTGCAGGCACTGGAGAGAGGAAGAGCAACTGAGGGGCTTGGAACACAAGCCCTGTGAGGAACCACTGAGGGAGCTGGGGCTGTTTAACCTGGAGAAAAGAAAACTCAGGGGTGACCTCATCACTGTCTACAGCTCCTGAAAGGTGCCTGTGGCCAGGTGGTTTCTTTCTTCAAGTAGCAACTGACAGAACAGGAAGACACAGTCTTAAACTGTACCAAGGGAAATATAGGTTGGATATTAGGAAAAAGTTTTTCACTGAAAGAGTGATAAAGTACTGGAATGGTCTGCCCGGGGAGGTGGTGGAGTCACCATCCCTGGATGTGTTTAGGAGAAGACTGGATGTGGCACTGGGTGCCAGGGTTTAGTTGACGTCTTGGGGATGGGTTGGACTCGATCTTGAAGGTCTCTTCCAACCTTGTGATTCTGTGATTCTGTGATTCTGTGAATTCTGTGAACTGCCAATGCAGAGCTTCCTGCCTGTCCTAAGGCAGGTGCCTAAGATAGGTAACATTAATTGCTCTCTGGAGGTCTCTTTTCTCTTTCCATTGTCTCTGCTGTCAGCCTCTCATGGAACCAGGCTGGAATCCCAGTGCTAGGTACCTTTTTGGCAACCATTGCCATGATGCCTCTGAGCTGACATGAAGAGGAGAGTCCATGAGCACACAGAAAAAAAGAGACTACTGAGCAGTTGGAGCCAGAATTTAGACCAGGTAGATGCCATTGAAAACAAGATTTAAGTCCCCAGGGAGAAGTGAGGGAGATGATGAGGAGAGGTAAAGAGTTCAAGCTCACTTATAGTCATTCAGGAATCTGGGAGTTAAGCAAAAATTTTTGATGAACAAACGGTTCAGTTTGTCACTGATGGATGAAGGCTCTAGATCTGCATTGAGGCAGGCCTGACATGGTACTTAAACAATGCAGACTAAGAAAAATAAACTGCACATGAACAAAGAAATGAAGAGGACACCATGGCTATTAACAGTGAAATATGGTGGTTTTAATTAGCAAATGCTAATTGTAGGACTGGATATACAGTGGAATGGAAACATTGAATCTCAGGTGGAAGTAGGTGATAGGAAAATACCATTAATCTGAAAAGGGATAATGAGAAAAACAAAGTAAGAGAAAATGGAAAGGCTGATTGTTCCTTCCAGCAAGAAAATGTTATTATCAATAAAAAAATTAAGTGAAGCCTATTTTTTCTGTATTGGAATAAATTTTATACAGTATGTATAATGCTTGAATTATATTTTTTGCATTAAGAAGCCTAAAAATGGATAATATTAATTTCCAAAATAATATAGACTTGAGTAAATCATGGAAATCCAGTAATAGAGAAAAAAACTTCTGTAGATTTCACAGCAGTGGTACAAGCAGGAGAAGGGGAGCATAAGAAGGAAGAGCTAGAAAGTGAGTTATATGTATATCTTCAAAACAGAACATAAATGTGTAGATAGATTTAAAGAGAAAAAAAAAATATATCAAGCAGGATCACCAATTTTCACCATTTGAAAACTATGTTAGCAATAATTGGGAGGGAAAAAAACAGTAGCAAAACCATAATTTCTGATTTCTAACTCTCTCTATTTCAGACTCTGTTGGGTTTATACCCCACCTGCATGGGATGCAAGAGGATCATAATTGCCCTGGACTTTGTTTCCAAAAATGAACAAAGTTGAGCAATAAAACACAGAATTAAAATTCAGTGATCATACCATTAGACCTGAAATATTTGAAAGGAAAAGGCAGTGACATCATGTAATGCTGTTATTACAGTCAGACTCTAAAAGAACATAGAATAAATTTTTAAAATATCTTGAACAAAGTGTTGGACAGAAAAGAGATTACAGTGTACTGGTAAATATTTAAGAATAGGTAAAGATGATAAAATCAAAATTAATTCCATCAGAGCCCATCAGATTGCAGCTGAAGAGTTTGGAAGCTGCATACAGTTTTGCTGAAGCATAAAATCACAGATAAACAGGAGTAGTCAAAAATACTGGGAAAGAACATTAACATTAGTGCCTGCACCATACCAAATCTATTGATTTTTTTTTTAAGGTAACATAAAATGGTTTTATTTTACAGGGTGGAAACATAAACTGAATGTGAAGAGAAATTGCAGATATTGGGACTATTTACACTAAAAAAAAAGACTGAGAAGTTATGATAAAAGTCAAAAAAGCAGTTTAACAGCCCTGCTCAGCTCCTTTTGATTGGTTTTGTCCTTCCAGAAGTACAAGGAAAACACAATGAGACTGAACAGTTGCAAATTCAAAAACATTAACTTGATAACTCTGGTACTGCTACCTCACCAAGACTCTGAAGGCAAACTGCAGCAAATAGGCAGTATGCACAAGATAATTATCTTTTTTCTTCTTTTAAATGGCTTTGAGCACTTTAGAATCTGCACCATTCTTCACCTATCAGGACTGGTAGGAAAGGATGATGGCCACAGTTATCCCATAATTGCACCTTTGCATACAGGAACTGTCATAGATTGTTGTTAAAGGACAATGCAAATCCTTGTGAGTCAAATTGGGCAGTCAAATCTTCTTCTTTGTGTGTGTTTTTTAGAACAGAGTAAAGGACATCTTAGAGAAGAGTGAAAGAATCCATCCATATTTCGAACACTGAAATTGCACATATGCGTGTGTTTGTACAACGCATGCACATTTAAGAAACCCATGGGTTTTGCTGTGGAAACATAATTATTATGAACTTAAAAACATCTAGGCAGAAATATATGACTCCTATCCTTACTTTCACCTTCCTATCAGAGAAGAAGGATGATGAACTGGCTCCTTTTAATAGCTCCAGAAAAATGGCAGCATGTTTCTGCTCACACACTGACAGGGAAGGACTTGACTGCTTGAAAAAATAGTGGTTGCCAGCTGTGCTCTGAGTAAAACTAGGGTTGGTCTGATAAAACTGCCAGTCCAAGTGCAATATAGGAAATGAAGCCTTGGCAATATCATGTAAGGAGAGGCTGAAAATTATTTCATATATTTTATCAAAACCGAACTCTGAATATGTTAGGTGTCTGCAAAGAGTGGAGGCCAATAACAGGGTGCTTCAAAAACACAGACTCATGGCTGCATGGCCCCGGGGACAGTCTCTCTCTTTCATCTTTCACAGGACAATGTGAACAAGGTGTTGGTGTAGCAACAGTTTTTTGTTGCTCAGCCCATTTGCTCTGTGCCTTCAGGAGGAGCGTGTGAGGGGATGAAATCGCCTGAAATGCTGCTGTGTCCTGCAAGGCTCTGCAGCTCATTCACACAGACAGTGGTGCAGGGAGGGATGGAGGCCCTTGGGCAGAGTTTTGGAGATTCTCCACCCTCCTATGCCATTAACCTAAAGCATGATGGGAAGGATGCCAGCTAAACACTGTGCCTCAGTTTCCCACTTACAAATGAGGACAGCAAAGCATTTCTGTTGTGTAGTGTACAATAACCCTCACCATTAGAGCCTGTAATTACAGCATGTTCTGATATCTCAAGTATTTAAACACAGATGAATCCCACAGCATTATCAGTCTTAAAATGGCAAAGAAGAACTTAGGCTGTTGCAAGGCCTTAGCCTTTTTCTCCCACTTTGCTCTCCACTCAGAATGCCCCAAACACATGGCGAGGACATAACGCTGTGATGGCAGCTAAGGAAGGGCCAGTGGGTACTGAAGTGTGGCTTTGTCAGTTTAATAAGCTGCTGCTCTTGCAAAAATGGCTGCAGTCTCAAAACTTAACCCCTGAGAACTTCAATTATTTTATCTACCAATCTTCTGGATTACTGACACCCTCTAAGGGAAAAGCTGTTGTCTTGGATTAACCAAAGCAGCTACAATGCTGTCTTCCTTAGAGACAGAGGATGACTTAGCTGTCTTATCCCTGGAAAATCTATATAATCCAAAGATTAATCCAGAAGACCCTGATCTCTTTGCAGCAAAAGACCATTCCTAACAAACTGCTTTCTCTCTAGCAAAGCTAGCTCTTCACTTTCTCTTTCAGCCTAGAGTAAAAAGAGCTGTAATTGTCCTAATAAAAGCATTTGAGTGTCATGGATAGCAACTGTCATAATACAATTTCTTGCCTAGATAAAATTTATCCAGAGAATAAAATGGTTCCTACATTCCTCGCTATGAAAAAAAAAAAAAAAAAAATAAAAAGAGAGTTAATTGCTATCAGTTAAATGAAAGCATGGAGGAAGCTGGATGAACAGCTTTCCCTTGGATCTCCTACAGGTGTCTTAGGCTACAAAATACTGTATGTGTGTTGACTTTAAAATCATTGTGGGATACAAAATAATGCACATTGCCTCTCTGAGCTGCTTCATTAGCCTGATTTACCTCCAAGGTTCCTGTTTCAGGCAAGTCTGCTAGTCTTGCATACAAAAGGATCAGCCACAGAACTCTGCAGCACGAGCTGAGCCTTTTGTCCTCCCAGTAAGAGGGAATAAAGTACAAAACAAAAACAAACCTTCCCTGCAAAAGTAACCTGTCAAATTAGCAGGGCATTTCAAATACAAAGATCTTCAAATCCTCACTTCTGCTCTATTTTAGAGACAGAGGAGAAAAGCCTTATTTAGCAACAAAACACAGTCCTTGAGACACACAGCTTTTAAAATACCTAATCGATCAATCTCTCCCTTCCTCTGTCCTTTTCTTAAGAGAGAAGATTGAATGTAGTTTGAAAAGAAATGTCCAAGAAATCTCATCTGTGTGACAAAGCAAAAGCCAGACCTAAAGCAAACAGGAAAAGCTGAAAATGTCTCTGCTCCTCTGGAAAACGTAGGAAAAGAGGCAGAGTCCTGGGGCAGGGTGTGGGAGCTCCACGGGCTGTCAAGGTGCACTGCAAATGAAGCCACATAAAGTATCTCAGCTGCCCCTACCAGTGACTGTGGGACATTTCAGAGTGTGACCTTTTGAAATGTACATAAAATACTGTAGATCGTCTCCTCTCCTGAGGGCATCTGTAGCATGAAACTGAAGGTGGCCTCACAGTTGGCAGAAAGTGTGCGGGGCTTTCTGTTTACATTTATTTGTGTACAGACACTGGCTTGTTTGCTGCTTTTTTCTAAATTACTGCCCTCTGCATTTCCTTCATTTTACATGCTCTCCTGTTAAATCACTTTTTCTGATAAATATGGAAACATGATGAGTTGAAAAAATCCTTCCATGTCAATTCTGCAGTTCATATTCATGCTGAGATTGTATCTAATTTTGAAAATCTTCACACTTGTGCCCTGCCATCATGTGTAATCTTTTATGCATGGCTACCTCCACTGCTGCTGAAGCAGTTGCTATGCGACAGATGAACCTGCTCCGTGGGGCCCTGACATTAGTAAAAGCAAATTGACCACAGGAGCACTAATCTAGCATGAAAAGCAGTTGGTGCCGTGCATTTCCTAGAGAAGGATTACCTAATCAACAAGCAAAACCTCCTTTTAAACGTGAGCTGAATTACCTGGGTCTGGATTCCCCCATTTCGCACCTTTTTGCTACACCGAATCATCCTGAAGAGTGACGCCTGCAAAGGTGCATTACTCAAGAGGAACAGGGACTCACCTCGGATCAGATTCTTCAGCTCTCACCCTGGCCTGCTGGCAAATTTGTCACCTGGGCTGATAGTTCCTGTAACTTCTTTCTCCAAGGTTACCAAAAACAGGTAATGAAGACAAATAAAGACAAAAGATGGTCAGACTACAGTGAATGTCACCCTCTTATCACCTCCCTGATAAGCCACATGAACTTTAAGTGTCAGAAAAGGGTTAGATGAGAAAGTGGTCACCTAATCCACATAGAACCCAGGGTATAATGCCTGCTCAAAAACCACCACAGCACACTGCTGCCATTTTTTGAGAAAGTGATCTCAAGGGAATTATGCTTTGCCAGCCAGATCACTACTAACATCATTATTAGCGATTTAACCCTGCAAGTACTGGGCAATTTTCTTTGAATCCATCACCAAACATATGATTATATTAGAGAAAATGAGTCCTGACTCACATAAAAGTTCAGCTGACCTCTACCTGGATGTTTCTGAGGAGGATAAGGCTGATAACTACTGTTTTCTCCTAGAGGTAGAAAGGCTTTTTAACCTTTATCTTACCACAGGAGAACAGAGTTGTTGGAAAGGTTGACTTCAAAAGCCACTTTCAAAGAGGCAAAGGTTTTATCACGCAAAACATTTTCAGGACAATTACAGGCACTCCTGGAGGATCCTCCAGGTTTGGGGGATCCAAATTTGCCCAACTGAGGTGTCTGCAACTTCATTACGTCCCAGTGAGATATGATTTTTTTGCATAAAAGAGCTTTCCCCTGCCCTCCTGTTTCTATTGTGGTGCACCACAAAGAAATCAAACAATCCAGCCTGCAATGCTCCAGCATGTAGGAATCGTGCACCCAGAAAATACAGAAACAGCATTTCAGGTGGAAGATATGGGAATGCTACAGCCAAGGTTAAAATCGTGTCTTGGCTGCATTTTGACTGCACCCAGTTTGCACCAACAGCTCAACATGCTTACGTAGATAAAGAGAGAATTTGGTGACATCTTCACGGGGATAATACTGAAAACTGTTGCATCATAAGCCTCAGAAAAGGATGTCAGATAGCAAAATAGAAATCACCTCTTACAAAAATCTTAATCTCTTCCTTAACTCTTTGTTTTCCTCAGCTTCTGAACACAGCAGCAACTACAATAATACTTGCTGTTCTTAAATTAATACTCTCATTTAGTTCATCAAATGAGTTTTATTTCTAGTGCTGCTCCTGCTTGTGACTAACTCTTGTTAAGGCTCATGGTACAAGGGTTCCTGACTATTCACAGAGTGAAGGGACTTAGTGGTACAACTTCCATTAACCTTGATAGGATCCACACAGCTAAATCCCCACCCTGAATATTTGACCTGCATCATCTCTGTCTCTTCTGGTCTGTATAAATTGCCTTGAAGAGGCAAATAAATAAATGCATCTGTGCTGCCTTTGGTGCAGTGCTTAAGCACACAGAGCAGAGATTCAGCACACCTGCACCTGTGCTCGGGTGGGTGCTGCCCCACAGCCCCTCACTGCCCCACACACACCAGCACAAGAGAATTCTTCCTACCAGCTGAGCTTCTCTTCTGTGCAATGCTAGCAGCCTCCTGTGCAGGGCTGTCTCCTGCCACAGGCAAGGAGCCATCATGTTCTGTGCTGTAGTTTTATTTGGACCCATCACAAACAAATCAGGATCATGTGCAGGACCGGTGAGAGCCTGGGAGGTGGGAGGCCAGCTCACATCCATGCAGGAGTTATTTAGTTCATACCAAACCAGTGCTCCAGCACAGATCTCAGGGCATCAGCAGACATCAGCCAGTGGCAGCATCATGCACTGGGTAGTCCAACAGAGAACTTCACACTGTACTTTTTGCCATTGGCATTGACTGTGAAGCAACCTCTGTACCACGGAACCCCAACCTGCTGACTAGAACTTGGTGTCCAAAACACTCTGTAGGTTCAGGCAAATCTTCATTTCCCATGTCCAGGCTTTGCTGAGGTTGCCATGTGCTGTAAATCTGTTGCCACCCAAATTCTCATCCACAAGGGGCTGAACTTCAACTGGTAATACTGTGGTGTCCTTTAACTTGCTAGTCAAGGCAACAAACACCTCCTATGAACCAGGTTCAATATTCCTAAAGAAAAGCCACTGCAAAACTGCTCCTCTGCCAGTTGGAGCTCCTACTGTTTTCATGACCAGTTTAAGTACATCTTTTCTTGCCTTGGGTTTAACTAGTTCTTTTCCTCCTTTACTCATCCTTCCCACAGTAAGCATGCACACAATTCAGTGTCTATCCTTATGAAGTGAAAAATAATACTCATCTGACTTGACTTGAGCAGGCTCAGCAAGATTTTAGGCTGGGTGTTATGGCCCAAGGAGAAGAGCTGTGCAAGCCAACTCCAGTTCTAGAAAGCTGTAAAGGTGCTTCAGCACATCATTCCACCTGAGCAAAGTATTTATGCATTGCAGGGTGCTTCAGTGGAGCTTCAGGGCTACACTGAGGCTGCTATTTCCAGATTTGAGTGCACCATCTGGATGTAGGAGCTTGGGCAGGTGCTAGCTCAAGGCTTTCTTTGCTGTACTTCAATACACAGAATAGACACATCCCCACTTGGCAGGCAGGCTCTCCAGTTCACCCTTGTCACCCACTGTCCTTTCCAGCACCTGTTTCAGCTTGACTTTGTTTTCCTTGAAGGAAAATTATGAGAATTATAAGGGTGAGATTGTTCTAAACTCATCAGTGGTTTGTACAATGGTCCTAATAATTCCCTCTTTCTCCTGGAAATACCTGTCTTAATGGATCCTGTGACCACATATGGGGCTTCTGCCCGTTCATGTTAATTTAATCTCTCCCATTGTTCATCAGAGCTTTTTTCCTACCCTAAGAGCCACTTCTTTTTTTGGAGCAGCGACACAAATTATCATTAAGCAGGGCAATGCTCAAACCCTCAAGGGCTACAATTAGGTTTCAGGGTTCCGTGTGGGAGGACTGTACCAGAATACTGTAATCCTTTCTTTATTCTTTAATGATCATTACACTCTCTATGTATTAATAAAACTCATTTGCTATCCTTCTGGATATGCAAGACAAAAGTAATTAAAACAAAAATTAAGAAGCTCTTGTTGTATATAATAACAACAAGGGTCCAAATTCAGTTTTCGGTAGAGCTCCAACAGCTTGATTCTGTCCCCAAAAATGTCATAGAATCACAGAATGGTTTGGGTTGGAAGGGACCTTAAAGGTCATTTGGTTCCAACCCCTCTGGCCCAGGTAGGGACACATTCCACTAGACCAGGTTGCTGAAAGCCCCATCCAACCTGGCAGTGAACATTTCCAGGGATGGGAAATCCACAGCTTCCCTGGACAACCTGTGCCAGGGCCTCCCCACCCTCACAGGGAAGAATTTCTTCCCAATATCTAATGTAAGCCTACTGTTTTCAATTTAAAACCATTACCACTTGTCTCTCCAGAGCTTTGTCCAAAGCCCCTCTCCAGGTCTCTTGTAGCCACTTTAGGCACAGGAAGGTGCTCTAAGATCTCCCTGGAGCTTTCTCTTCTCCAGACTGAGCAATCCCAGCTCAGCCTGTCTCCACAGGAGAGGTGCTCCAGCCCTCTGGTGATCTTTGTGGCCTCCTCTGGACTCACTCCAGCAGGTCCATGTCCTTCTGTGACCTTCTCTCATATTCTGGTGCCTCTGAGAGTTAAGTTTATTTTCTTGTCCCTTGCTATACGGCTCACCAAGGGCTGGGAACAAGGCTGGGAACAGAAATGCATGAACTTCAAAGTCAAAGATGGGAGGAGAAGAGTGTCCTAAAAAATTTGAAGACCAAACTTATATGTTTCCTGTGATGAAAGCTAATTATAAAATCAGAATGCATTACCATAATTGTTTATATCTGTGTTTTAAGGAATTTGCTGTCTTCTGAATCTAATAAACGAAGGAACTGAAGCTTGACTGCTACAACAGTTTTTAATCTGTTTGGAAATTAATCCAAACAATGAAGAAATGCTTTCCAGTACTACAAGAAAATGTTACAGTAAGGAAAGAAAATGGAATCGAAAGAGAAACCTTTAAAGAAAGGAAAAGAAAAAAAAAAGGAAAAGAAGCTAACAAAACATTTAATTATTATCTGGGGATAATTAGGGGCAGAGTGTTCCTGCTTCTCCTGGAGTGCAAGATGGGAAACAAGGGCATAGGAAGCATTGCCTTTGGCTCTCTGACCCCATTCATCCCTGGCAGATGCCATACATTGCTCCCCAAGGAAGTGGGGAGCCAGGGGGCTTGTGCACTGGTCAGGAGGGGTTGGCAGGTCACAGATGGGATATTGTGATCCCACCCCTCAGAAAGACTTGTGAGCTCCACCATCTCCCTAAGGTTCAGCTGCAAATGAGTATGGTACACTCCTGGCAAGCTAAATGTGAAATATCTGTCAAATATCTCCATCTCTGTGTTTTCAACCCTCTCAGCAAGGTATTCTTCAAGCACCTGCTCACACCTCTGCAGCTGAGGGAGATTAATTCAAAGGATAAAACATCAGATAGAGAATAATTGCTTAAGAGCAGCCAAAGCAGACAGAGCTTCAGTATAACTATGTTTAGAATTAGCACAGATCCTTCATCCTATTCTTGGCCATAAAAGAGAAATTAGTCTATTTCCCATATCTCTCACTTCTACAGCTGTTCACCTCATCACATTGTGCACAGAGTTGTTAGAGCTGCTGAAGATTAAACTAGTTTTTGGCAAAGATTGCAAGGTAGGCAGTTTTCTGTCAGATGGGGAGGACTGTGTAGGAGGTTAATAATATCAGGCACACCCAATGAGAGCAGTCATGGCACAGAGGCCAATAAAAGCCCTAAAATCAACAGCACTTTTGCAATTCATTTCAACCCAATTTTTCACAGACATGGTCAGGAGGCTTTCGTTTGCTTCCTCATGAGAAGCTGTTCGTATCACCTGAGCTCAGCTAATTTCTGTAGTTCAGGGTCAGCAAAGTCTCCAAGATCTGAATGAGCAAAGAGAGCCAATAAATGGTATTTTTATCCTACTCATGACCTTCCAGGTGCACACACAAATGCAGCAGTGGAGAGAAGCAGACCAGTTGTTAGTGTTGTTACCTGTGTTACACCTGTACAGGGCATCAAAACCCAGCTTTGGTTCCAATCTTTCCAAGGAAGCACAACTTCCAGCAGGAGCAAGCCTGCTAATTTCATGGTGCATCTCCTCTGCCCAAAGCTGAGTGTCACTGATCCCATGCATGGATGCTGTGGCTCTCAATCCAGTATTCACACCCACCTAATCATCAGCCAAAACCAGCAAACTCAGCAACTCCACACTGTAATATTGCAGGGAGTGCTCCAAAAACTCTCTAAACAAAAGTTCTCTGACTCAGAAACAAATCCTCTGACATTTAGTCTGCAGAAGCCAGCTAAAAAATATCTTTTTAATCATGGTTTGGCCAAAATAATCTACAGCAAGGGTGAAAGAGTGACTTTCCAAGCCTTGCTGTAGAATGAATATGTCAGAAGTGCAGCTGAATGCCCAGCTGAGGCAGCAGTGGGTGCTGAAGGCAGAGGTCAGCTGGTTATCCACAAGGGAAGGTACAGTGGGGTGAATTTCTCACACTTTCTCAGCCAAAGTTCTCTCCCTCTTCTCTTTTTGAGGATGAAGGTGGCATTTGTGGCTTGCTAAAAAAAAAAAAAAAAAAAAAAAAAAAGAAGCTTGCTAGAGGACATTCTATTTCTAATCCAGCTTGTGTGCATCTCCCACATGTTCCTGAAATTTCTGTGGCAATAGGTGTTTGTTGTACTCCTGTATGGAATTTCAAATAGCTTTATGACAGCATCTCCTCAGATTACTCCTCATTACTCATTACTCCTAAAGAAAATGTTGTGTTAGAAGTGTTTGCTTTCTTTCCTTTTTGTTTCAAGATTTTAAAAGGCAGCCACTAGAGATCGATTTTCAGTTTTTAAAATACTCCACTCCTAAATAATACAGCACCATGTGCCTCTCAGATGGAGATCACAGTTTGGCTGCATGCTTAACCGAGCTGCTTTCCTTGGGAAAATATCACAGCTGGGATGTGACCTGCTTCTAGACTTTGATTTCATTTCTGCAAGAAAGCAGTCCACCTCAGTTTGTTAGCCCTTAGAGCAGGATTTACACATTATTCGCTCAGGCCAAGCACAGTGTTAGCCCTCAATAATAATAATGACTTGTGAAAGGAGTTCATAACTGGTTGTGTGAGATAAAGAATATTTGAAGAGCAAAGGTGGACAATATTCTCAGGGATAATGGCATTATTTCAGGGAATCTCTCTAAGCAGCATGTCTGAGAGGAATTTGTCCCCCACAGACCACAGTGCCAGCTTGCACCTACTTTAGTTTCCCAGCCATTATCAAAACAGCATTTCTTCTTCAAACCCTTTGGAGCCATAGACCTTTTGAAAACATATGCTCCCAGGAGGAGTTTAGCTCACCAAATAAAATAAAGGAATTAAATATAATAAAATAAAATATGAAGGTAACAAAGCCAGAGACTGATTAGCAATACCTACACAAACCTTGCTATTTGAAAAGTGCTACAGATTTTGTTGTACATTCTTCCAGCTAGGGCAAGTACTTTGTAAGTAATCACAATTTTGCTGCCTCAGAGAACCTGATTTCAGCTGCTTCCTGCTCAATATAATGAATATCTGAATCACAGTGGAAAAAAATTTAATCAGAAATCTCTCAATTTTCATAAATTTCTTCCAGGTGCTCTGCATAGCTGCTCACACAGTGTATTCTGCATGCTCTAATGAACTGTTTGTTGTTGCTACAACAGGAAGCACTGGTGTGAGGATATGAACTCCCTGGCATGGGAGTTCATTCGGACCTCTTGCAGCCTCTCCATTTTTGTATTCTCATCAAAAGATTTGTATGCTGAAATCAATGTGCACAAACTCAAAGTTTTTGAATCATACGTAGACATCAGCTTTTTTCCTCCCCCCCCCATTTTCTTTTGTATATCTTTCTGTGCCTGTAAATGCCCAGAAAAACTGTAGAGTATATCCTTTTGGGTCCCAATTAAGATTCTGAACTGCTGTTCTCTGTATGATAACAACCTGAAGTGCTGACAACACGCTACCTGTCAACAGGCAAATGAAGGCCAACCATCTGTTCTACTATAAATTGTCTCCATTACTCTCAACTTGAAAATCTGCTTTAAAGACTCCCCAATTATCTAGCAACCTAAGCCAAATGATGCAGTGTTATTTTAACTAAAATTGTCATTGTATACAAGAAAAAGAAACATAAAAAGCTCTGAACAAAGAAAGATTTTTGAAAAGTTGGTTTATATCTGATTTTGTGTGTACAGATCTGATGTTTGTGCTGGAGCAGCTCAGAGTTGCAGAAGCAGAAAGTATCAGATTACTGCCTGTTGAAATCCTGAATTTCAATGGATAGGGAGCTGGCTATACCCTCCTACTCAGAAGCTTTTTTCTCAGACAGGTTTGGTTTGATTTTATTTCAGTTAAGTTGGACTTGCATCTAGTCCCAAAATCTTCATGCCCAAAAGTAAAGATCAGCAAAACCAAGCACTAAAGCAAGGGCTCAGCTTCTGCCTTCCTACCTGTCCATAGAACATTCCCTATTCCTCAGCCTGTCTTCAAGCCCTTGTATCGTTAGCTGGCTTCTTTCTTTGGGGTATTCCCTGCTTGTTGCAACCCTGAAACCTCAATGGGGAGTTTAAAATGGGACCCAGTACAGAATTTATATTGTTATAAATGAACACATGCACTGGGCCAATAATCTAACCCAGATTTCCCCTATTCAGTAACCAAAAACTTGCATCAGCAGCTGGGGCAAACAAGCAGGCCAGTCTTAAATGCTGCTCAGGGGATTCATCTACTGATCACATCCATTGAATGACATCTAACAGCACTTAGATTTTGAACACAGGACCCATTACACCTCCATTTCACTCACAGAGCCAGAAAGCTCAGTAGACTTCCTGTGTACAAAGAAAATATATTTTAAAATTAGTTTTTAATGTCTAGAGATTACTGATAGCAAAGATATCATTGACTGAATGAAAAAAAAATATAGAAAAGTATGTGGGCTTAGTTTGCAGATGAAAGAATTAGGATATGGGATTGCACTGGAAAACCTTCAGACATCTTCAGAACCATCTTAGGGTGCAGGTGGTAAATTGAAGATTCAAAGACAGCAAAGAAGAAAATCCAAAACAGGGAGACATAGGCATGTAAATGTTTTTGTCGCTGTGGTGACTTATACAAGGCCACTCACCTGTATAAGGCCCTATTGACAAGAAAATGGTTGCAATTTGCAGTACTTAAATGACACAGAAACACTCCAAAATACTTAGCAACGAAACAACAGTACTTGATCCCATGCTATGGATCCAGCAACATGAAATAACTGCTTTTTATACAGCCTTGTGTTGGAATAACAGTTTGTGCTCCATGGTGTTTACTAGGGAAGTTAAACACAGAAAATAATAAGATGACACAGTTACCTTCATTATGAATGGCTTCTTGAAAGTCCATATTTCTTCATTCATAAAAAAAAAAAAGGCAGGAACTTATAGATTGTACTAGGTATTTCCAAGAAATTCAGAAAATGAGGCAAAGGTAAAAAACTGAATAAATGACTCCGAGTCATCAGTGTAACCATTGTAACACATAAATGAATCAGATCATTCAACACAAGGTGCAGCCTTCAACAGTGGTACAAATCTATGCTTGTGTCATGACCTTTGAGATATTATTTTCCATTTATGGACTTTATTTTTCCTCCTACAGATTTCTGTGTAAAGGAAAGTCTGCCTCCTATTTTGATATACTAAATTATTTTGGGTTTTGCTGCCTGGCTGACCTGATGGGAGTTTTGGTTTTTGGTTAGGTTTATCATTCTCCTTTGTGAAATCTGTAGCCAAGATTTTGATCCAGTGCAGTTGTGTTTGCCTTTGCACCAGCACCAGCCTGCTGGCACTTACAACTTTCCACTGGTGCAAGTAGTCCTAGGAATTAACACACCCAAGTATTTCCAATGAGTAAAATGAAAAACTGTTTGCATTTCTGCCAGCTTCCTGTGGTATATAATCTGAAAATATGCAGATTGCTTAAATTAAGTTACCTGCTCTGGCAGCTATACCCAGTACATATTCCACGAGTTTTGTCATACCCAATGCAGTGGAGGATCCGTGCACACACACTTGGGCCTCTGACCACCTCCCTGCAGTCTGGAAATCCTCACAGAATGGTCAGTTAGTACAAGCTCTTTAAGTAGGTGACTCAGTGAAGAGCTGATCCACCTCCAAATAAATGCTGCTACTAAGTTGAGCCAAATTGGAACAATATCACATTGTCTTAAATTTAGAATTACATCTGAAACAAATATGGAGATAATATAGGAAATCTATCTTATTAAATTTGTACCAAAGTCCCAAACCAAGGACTGTTTTTTGTGGAAGAGAAGGCATGTGAAAAGCACCATTTCTCAATGTCTCAAACCAAAATAAGGCTAAATCAGGCACCAAATATAGCCCAGGTTAGATCTCACAGCCAGACCTCTGTGCTGTTTCACACCAACATTCAATACTCACATCTCTCATCATCAACTATTTGGAGATTTGGGGCAGGGGGAGGATCTCCAAATATAAAAGTCTAAACAAATAATGCCAAGAACTTGTTTGCATCACACAATTGCTTATTCTGTGAACTGCAACTACCTCATTTCTTGTTGCTTCAGTCAGGACCATTTCACAGAGGACCTGGGTATCACCTTCTAAACAAATACGTCAAAACAGCAATCCAGCAAAAAGTGAAATGCATGATATATAAATACCTATTAGCTGATGTAATGTACAGTAGGGGAAGGAGGAAATGTATATTCAACTATGTGACAGGTATTTCAAAGCGCCACATAATTAGCTTTGTTTAGTTATTTTAATTTTGTTTTTATTGGCAAGATGCAGCATAAAAAAACCCACTAATTAGATAGGAAGTTCCCCTAAAGACATCTATCAACGGTTTCTATTAATACAGGCAACTGTGAGTAAGTAGGTAGGATGGAAAAACATTCAAAACCAACTTTTAGTTAATTAAATTGAGGTCTGGATGCAAAATACTTTTCCCCCATCAACAAATGTTCAGTCTCATTTCTTAGAAAATTGGTGTGAAAAATAATCCTAAATCTGAGGAACCTGTCAGAATTTTGATTTCCATCTACTTTGTTTCTCACAACTTCAACATTGTAACACCAAGTATATTATCTCTATGGCTTGCTAAGCTCCACAGAGAAATCCACTGTCACCAGTACCAAGAGTTGTGCATTCACCAATTAATGTGGGATTTTGTTGGGATTTGGGTTTGTTTTTTTTGTTTTGGTTTGGTTTTTTTTGTGTTGGTTTGGTTTGGTTTGGTTTTTGGTTTTGTTTTTGTTCTGTTGTTGTTTTTGGGGTTTTTTTGGGGATTTTTTTTTGGTTGAGGTTGGGATTCAAGGTATTTGAGATGATAGTTTGTCTTTAGGTATAGGTGTTTATCTTTTTTATTTATTTATGTTATAGTTTTACAGTACTGAGTTTTGTAGTTTTTTATAAATAAGGTATAAAATGTTTAACTATTTTTTGTTATAAGATTTTTAAGGTTAAACTATTTAATTAAAAATGATACTTAAATTATTTTTATTTTTAACTTAACAATTAATTATTCAAGGTCCACAATAAGGACATCTTTGTTTAATTATAAAATACTAGTTAAACTTATGAAGAAGAAGGGTGTATGATGTATAGAACTTTTTTAACACTTGCACTCCTTGGCCTTACATAGTTACAGATTAATAGTAGTGGAAGTACCACCAACTGCTGAGTCTGGCTCCTCCCAGACAGAAAGCTCAGATCTTTTTTTTTTCTTCCCTTGACTAAAAAATTTACACAGACCTTTTGTGGTATTCAGGCTGGCCAGCCAGCAATTGGCCATGCTGCCATCTGAGGGCTGTTGGTCAGCTGAGGTTCAATGGTGCAGGAATGCATCAACAGCCTCCGAGGAAAGATTTAGATTGGGTGGGTTTCAGAAATGCATGGCCATAACTTGAAGATAGTGCACTCTGGTTCTAATGATGCCACAGAGCAGCAGGGAGGGAAGCAGGGCAGTAGCAGATGACTTGGTACACATTCATTGAATATTTGGAGATTTTGGGCTGTTCTGCCTGGGCAGTCCAGAAAGGGCAGAAAACAGCCACATCCTGTTCACTGTGTAGGCTGGAGCAATCCTCAGTGGGCCCTTTGTGTGGAGCCTATGTAGACACCTGGCATGGCATTAATACCACAGCTGGAGTGCACAGCTGGAATTTAATCCCCACTGAGCTTACCTGGGATGTTTGCCTCTGTGTGCTGGGTGCAGGAACCTGCTGGGTCTGGAGAGAGCAGACAGGATGAGCATCACCTGGCAAGAGCAGAGGCGACATGGACAAGCACCTAAGCAGCAGAGGTGGTCATGGATCCCAAGAGTCCCTCCAGCCTTGTGGCCAGGCTCTGGGTGAGCAGGCAGCCCAACATGGAGCCTGGATCCATGTGGAAATCTGGGGAGTGTCTCCTTCCCACATGGAGCGGGGACGCCTGCGAGCCAGGTGGAGTCCAGCTGCTTGGGAGGGGAAGGATGCAGAGCCACTTCGAGGAGATTGACAAGGCAAGGTCTGCTGAAGGACAATCAAACAGAGCCTGTTCTCCCTGCAGATCTGGTACCAAGAGGGGCAGGTGAATGTCCAAGGCAGAAAAGAAACCCTGCTTTAATTCCTGCTGTACACGTACACAATGCAGGTAGCAGGAAAGGAGTGGATTTGCTGAACAGATACAGCACACAGTGCTCTGTGTAGCGTTCCTCCTCACATTTAGAAAATAACTAGATCTCATGCTTATTTTGCTTCCCTTCTCTATATCTAAATTCATATTCTTTACCACCTGCGTGTGCAGAATGGAATAAATAATGATTACCACTGTGATAGAGAACTACTGCTAAAATCCCAGTAAGTCATCAAATGGTTGTTACGTACAAAGATAATGCAGTCAATAGTGAGGCTTTTTCAGCAGGGTTAGGCAGCAACACTATATGTGCATGTTTTATTAGTTACAAAAATGGGTATTTCAGTATAAGCACCACATGTAGATCAAACTGACAGACTCCTTTGGGATTAAGCCCCATCGCCTTCTGAATGCAAGACAAGCATAAAACCACTGCAGCAACGGGGAAAAAAAATTCAGCTTGAAAATAATTAAACAGCAAGGCAGCCACCCATAATGATATTCAGCAGAACACATTAGGGACAGTTTGCTGGGAATGCACAAGAGCACTCCAGTTGTTTAATTAACATTGAAACGGCAGTTCCACAAGAACTAAAAATCCTGTTAATTTATGTGTCTCTTAATGATGCTCATTTAAATACTGTCAACTTTTCTCCAGTTTAATATTCATGATTTTTAGTCATTAAAACACCACTCTCAGCTTGTGGATTCACCGAGAAACACAAACTGTTTGATGATGATGTCAGTTCTTAAAAAAGTTTTTTCCCCTTAAAGTGTAAATCTCTCAATGCTCATCACAAGGGTCATTGTAGTCTGGTCTATAAATACCATTTTTATCATTTGTATAATATAATAAACCACAATGTTCTCTCTCACCTTCAAAGACGAGCCCTGCTTGCATAGTCAGGAGTTATTTATGTAAAGGTAGTTATCTTTTTATGACGGAGCATCTCAGCTGGTTAATGTAATGGCTTTATATATTGGGATACTGGGCTCAAGTCCCACTTTAGATTATAAAAACTATTTTCATGCAGGGTAGGAAACATTACATTAAAGATAATTTTAGTGCTGGAAAGACGCTTACAGCTGGATATTAAAAAGATACTGCCAATGTAGGCAGAAGTCAAATTTTGACCTCCCCAGAATCAGTAAATCCATGGTCTGAATGAACACTTGATTCCATGGAACTTTTGTTTACCCTTTCCTTTCCCTGTGTCGGCAAGTTCAGATGGTCTCCAGTGCTGCCTCTTTGGCAGAAACTATGATGGAGCCTCCTGTGACTGGGACTTCTCCAGAAAAATGTTATATATTGATCTTTTACAGTCAGAGAAAATCCATTAAGGTTTTTATAAGTTAAAAGAATACGGCTTAATTGTACAGTTAATCTTTTCATAGTATAATGAGAATTTAGATTTCAAGGAAAAGATGGACATTTTCAGCAAGACAGAAAGCAGGACATTTAGAACAGAAGTACAGACAGCTACAGATGGACATTTAAATGATCTTCCCTTACAAAGGCATTTCTTTTTACCATTTTTCTTCTAAGTACCAGCCCTTAGCACCTTCTTAATTCCTTCCTCTGATGATGCCATGTTTTCCTGGGCAAGATATATTATTCCTTTTATTCTTCTTTTTAATACCCAAACAATTGGAAGTGCCTCTTATTAGGTACTTTATTTTTTTCTCTAAGTGGATTGTAAAAAATATTAATAAAAGACACAGGTTCAGGCTTAAAAGAGGTCATTTACAAAGAGCAGATGAAATCTTGTTAGCACTCCAATTCCCACTGCATACTTTTAAGACCTAGCTGAGTTCCCTGTCTCAGGGTTTTTTTATTATTCCTGTCAGATTTCCAGAACACATTGAAATGCAACAGTGCCATATAATTTTTCTGAAAGACAGTTTGTTTGGCATTTTAGACAGACATTCAACACAACAAAATGTACTTTATTATACAGAGAGAAAAATATTCTGTGAACCAGGCAGCACAGAACTTACACTACCTGATTAGTAGCAAAGCCAATATTTATCACCTACTTCTGCTCATTTCAGTTTTTGCATTTTATTCTTTCCCTGTTGTTTCATATTTACAATCTGCACTTCATAACTAACTATCTTAATGTGGTTTACCTCTGAAAAAACAGTTGCAACTAGATGATCTAGACATAATCTTAATTACAAAAATGCTATCCCCTGTCTGAAGTGCTTTTTATGCAGTTACTGTTGCTATTTTCTTCCAGAAGCATTTCAATTAAGCAAGTAATCTGTATTAACTTATTGTGTACACATTTTAATGTGATATACATTATTTTCAGCATCATTCATCCCTGAAGAGATTTTTCTATTTATTTTAGCAGTCTAAATGTTCTTTTTTTTCAGCAAAGGATTCTTTTTTCATTATACCTTATGATGGCCTAATTATTAAATGCAATTCCTTGGGACCATAATTTTGGGATAAAGCCTGATACATAGTTCTAGTCTGAAATATATGATCATCTTTATTCTGCTTTTATCTGTAATAGAGTCTTTTCAGTAAAAATCCATTATAGCTCCAGATTGAGCTATGAATGGTCTATGCAATTCCAATGTCCCTGTTGTTTTTCATGTTGAGCATAGAAAAAAATTATTAACATCTTAATTTTTAATTTTTTTTTTTACTAAAAAAGGATGCTAGTCTTAAGTTAAAATATATTAATTCTATCTATGGCAACTTCATCTGTTTACATCATTACAGATAAATTTGAGAACTTTAACCTTATATGATAACTTACACAGCTCTTCCATTTTGCTATTTATACTTCCATATCCATCCCTTTTGTCATTGCTTTCAGGAGGCACTTGAAACTTAGGCATTGCCTGTAAACTGGTTCCCATGTGAAGGTTTCCATTACATTAAATTGGTATTTTCTATAGCCAGCATGAAGTAATCAGCATATGATATCTATTCCCAGTACATTTATTTACTAAACTTCTTCAGTGTCCCTAATCTTTGGCACTAATGGTTCAATAATTAAACAAATTATAATGAACAGTCTTCTCTTGTTCCTTGTTTTTGAAGCACTTGAACCCAATGCACAAGGAAAGTCGTTTCACATGCTAATTCAATTCTGAAAGCATTTTTCATGTTTCTCCAATATCCCAATTAAACACAGAGATCCTACCAAGAAAAACAGAACACTTTCTATGGACCTATATATTGTGAAAAACCTCATTTTCAGAATCTGTGATGTGCTAAATGTTGCACAAGAACTTCTTGCACTTACCTAAGGGAATTCTTTTCCTAAAAGACGGATTGGTTTGCACCAGCAGAAGCTTTCTTGTCTCTATCTCCACCAATACTTAGTGGAAAACCTTTGGCTCAGGAGGGAGGTTGATCAGGTTCATCCTGTTTGGAAGGAGTTTCTAAACTATTTGTAAGGGGGGAAAGTTGTCAGCTAAGTATTCAATTTCCATTGAGAAAAGAGTCTTCTGAAAGAAGGAAGGTACTCATGTCCCAAATATTTCAGAGAGGCATCCAGTAGATCATGACTCTTCCCTATTTTTAATGTACCTATATCACATTTTTTCAGATGTTTTGAAACCCTGCAATATATCAGCTAACCCTCCATGTTTCCATATTTATTAATATGCATTTGTGCAGAGTTATGACACCTGCATTTTACAAATCTCTTCATTTTGCTTGACCTTGTTTCTGAGCACTCCTTGTCCTTGTAGCTGTCTTAGATCATCTATTAAAATTAAATCTGGCTGCTAATGTGTCTAACTTCTTCCCTATGGAGAAGAAAAAATGCCAAAGGCCACTGGTTTGCAAAAAGAAGTTTTTTCTGGGTTTTGGCTCTTGTTTATGTCAGTAGTGGTTCTGTCTGAGAATGGATGTTTCACTTTTCTCCTCTCGTGAAAGTCTATCTAATTATGGCTCCTGCAAAGCACAAACTTATTGCCCTAAGTCTACATATTTGTGTCTATCTCATGTTTTTCCTAAATCCACTATGCAAGCAAACATATATCCCTTTATAATTGCTTTAAAGGCCCCTTCCTAGGATTCTGAAGATAAATTCTGTAAGACATTGCCCAGCATATAATTATTGTGTGATTTTCTGGTTTGTTCACACTTTCAGTGCTACTTAATCTCCCTCTTTTCCTCTGACATGGATTTTATTTTTATGAATACCAATGCACAGTCAGAGATACTGCTGTTCTTATTCTAATACTGAAAATCTCACATAATAGATTTTGATATCAAAATTAAATCACCTGGAGTATGTATTTTGAGAGATTCAGAGAAATAAATATATTCTGTTAAGTCATAGAAATCTTCCGAAGTCCATCAGCTCTGGGGTTTATGAACTGATTCCAACATTTAAGCTTTTTCAGTGAAGCTGCTGGAAGACTTGTTTATGTATCCTGGGCTGGGCTGATGCAGCAACAATTATCTGTGAATCCAGAGCTGCTGCAAGCACTAATCAAACACTAAAATTTGATATGGGTAAACATCAGTGACAAAGTCATCTTCCTTCTGCATCAGGTTTAAAAATCTTACAGTCCAACACTATTTGTACAGACATTAATAAAACCACAGTTTTTAACAGCAGCAAAACATTTCTATAGCGAGCTCCCAATGGCCTTTTGGTGCCATCAATTTTTTCTTTCAGGTGAGCTTCCTACCCACATCTCCCCATTTTACTGTTTTTGATTTGTGCTTTACTGAGGTTTGATTTTGTTTGGATTTTTTTCTTTTTAAAAAGAGGTATTTTTAATTGCTTGCTTTTGCTCCATTTTTAAAATCTGGTGTGCTGGTTTCTGTTTTTTACTTTTCCCATATTTAATAGCAATATTAAGCTTTATCTTTACTTAGTAGTATCTCTTCATTACGCTCATAGGGGTTTTTTTCTTTCTATCTCCATGTCTCCTAATCAGACTTCTGATTATATTGAACATTGTACCAAATTATAGCATAACTTTAAACTATAGGTTAGCCCTATGCTACATTTTTGCTTTGTTCTATGTCTTCTGGTATCCATATTAGTAATGGCAAACTTTCGTAATGTTAGCTCTTGTAGTTGTTACTTGTTATTTGTTGGAAATTTGTTTCTTAAACTGTATCTTTATAATTTTAGCACAAAACTCATTATATACATTTTTTGCCACCAAGGCAGTATTTTTTCACAGCACAAGCACAGTGTTTTATTACATTCAAAAGGCATATGAATTCCCTTTCTCCTATAGTTAATGAGCCCTCAGGTGAAATACACTTAACTTGGGTCTAATCAGTGCCTATTTGTTCTTGCTTCCAGCAATGAGGTCAGGAACTTTTGGACTTCCCCTGGCACAGAGAAAGCATGGGTTTGACTTACTTGATACATATTTAGGGTTGTTGAGAACTCTGGAGCATAGTGCTCCTATGGAGATGTTTGCAGATTTGTGTTAATAAAGTCCCCTTGGTTGTGCTCCACCGTTGTCTCTTTTGATGTCCAGAAAATAATCATTAAAATAATATAACTCTGCTATGCCTGGATGACTTCATTTACTGCATCCTCAAACCCTGATACTTCCTGAATTTTATTTGACTATAATAATGCAAAGTTTTAGGCCTCTGCTTGCCAAGTGGCAAATGAGTTGTATGTCTGTGGCCACATTTTCAAACTCTGGTATTTTCCTCACACTCTTGTTTTTCAGTTCTATCCATTAGGTCACAGACTTCCCCTTGCTTGTTCCCTCTCTGTCCCCATGACTCTTGCATAATTGGTTTTACATTGGCCCACTTTCAGTTGGAGGTGTAGAAGGTATCTCTTGCTGGCACTGTAAAATAGCCAATTTGTGGGTAGGAAGAATGTTCTCATTGAAGGTTGGAGGTGGATGTTTGAATCTCCTCAGCTGGAGCAAAATTTAACCTAAATTCCTTCATTCTGAGAACATTCTCATCACAAGCTTTTGCCGCTTTGTCCTGTTCTTTCCCCTGCCCCTTGTGCATTTTAAGCATAGGAAGTATTACTGTCTTTGTACCTTGTTCAGAGAGTTCACTGACTACAGACCTCAAAGAACTCCTTAAATACAAAAGAGCCAGAGTTTTGGATGTTTCCACTTGCACTGCCTATTGCCTAGTTTAAGTTCCCTCCCATTGCTATGTTTGTTGGCTTAACTCTCTTTAGCCCACGTACAGAAATCTCAAGCACATGACCTTTACTTTTTAACTCTAATCCCACAACTAAGAACCCAGTTTTTAGCCCAACACTAAGCACCAAGAGCCCTGGCTCTTTTTGGAATCTATCCCATAAGTCTGGCATGGTTTTGTCCTGGATTCCTGAATCTGCAGCCTAAGAACCATCTATTTCCTACCCCAGACATACCTCTACTCCCAAAGAAGCATGTCCCTGCCAGGCTTACCTGGGGACAGCTTGACCTCTAGAAAAAAACTGGCAGACTAGTGTTATGAATTTTTCTTTCACAAAAGCCAGGAAAAAAAAAAAAAAAAAGACATCTTTTCTTTAAAATGGTAATTAAGTAACCCTATCTCCTTCCTCCTAAGAGCCTATTGAAGGGACATTTAAATAGGGCAAGGCAAAATCCTAATCCATCATAACATAATAATGACATATTGTTTGGCATGGGCAGGGAATTGTGCTGCAATATAGTGATTAAAGCATCCATTTATAAAAATTATTTCAATTAGTGCATGAGTAAATGTTTAAGTCAAAATTCAGCAGTGCTGAAGCATATGTTAAAATCACACAGACTATACAATCAGTGTGATGCACACGTTCTTTTCTAGTACTGAATATTTTGTAATACTTGGCAATAGTTTGTTTTAGTGGGTCAGAAACACAGGAGGTGAAAAGAACCTAAAAGGATGCAGTGCACGGTAGATTGGCAGTTATCTTTTGGCAGTTACCTTTTTTTTTCTCACCCAAGTAAAAATCAAACTAAGATTCTAGATTCATAGGCATGAAGAGAAGGAGAGCACAGGCTTTCATCTTCTGGACCAGCAACCAACTTCACTAGGATTTCCTTGCAAGAATGAACAATTACTTGGTCAGCAAGGACTTAGCAGACATCATGTACTGTCCTGTACTTTGTTGAACTGGATCTTTGTGTTCATCCTGCTACAATACAAAGCAGATTTTGGCTAAAAACAGGTTTAGAATGAATTCATAACGTTTTGTATAAAGTTTCATGAGAGATGCCTCAGTATAACTCCCTCCACCCCTTGTGAGGAGCTGGACTCTCACATTTTCAGATGTGCTGCTCCTGCTGACAGCCAGTCAATGCCAAACTGACTGTCAAGAAAATTTCAGTGCAGATCCAGTGAAGATTCAGAGATCAGGTTTTATAAGGTTTTCATCTCCCTCCTGCCCTTCCTGAAGGAGCAATGCTCTCTTCAAAAGCAGGATTTGAGTGAGAGGTGTAGCCTTGCAGTAATTTACAAACAGCACAGCAATTTACAAACATATTTCATTACAGTTATCTATTTAGAAAAAATAAAGTAAAATGTTTACTCTCCTAATTGACCATAGGGAACCAAATACTTTGTGAATGTAAATTATAACTGTGATTAAAATATAAGCTGCACTTTCTCAATATTCATAGTGATATCTGGTACAAGCAGCATTAACATAAATTCATATATTTTCTTATCTCTCCAAACCCATACTTGTATTCAACTGAAAAGTTTGTTATTTATTATTCTCTTGGTGGGAATTGGGGTTTATGCCTCTATAAAGAATCTAAGCTGTCATATTTTCTTTATCCCATATTTGCCAGGTTGCCTTGTGGTTCATTTATTTGTTAAATGTATTGATCTGTTCCAGCCATTATGCACTTCATAAACAGCTGTGGACTAATTGGTATTCATGTGTTGGGAGTATTTCTTATAGTACTGAAGTGATACAGTGAAGTTTATAACCAAATGATAGTTCAGTGAACTGCTTTTGAAGTTCAAATACTGAAAAAAGCCCAAGTTTAAAAATGTTGTAAGAAATATTAGGCTAATTTTTTCTGTTCTCTGAAAATACAAGCAAAAGAACATGAGAGGAAAGCACTGCTGATCAAACCAGTCACTCAAGAACTACATAATCCTGTCTCTATCAACGTGTATGCAAACAGCTGCACCCTTGAACTCCCTGCAACTCCTCAAAACAGCTTACAACTTCTATTCATAAATACCACTGCCTACCTCACTTAAAACTCAACTCTAGCTTTTATCTCTTGCCCCTGGAAGGATGCTTAAAGCCAGTCCTGATTCTGAACAGATCCATGCATACCAAAATCACAGCCAAGACTCAGGTTCTCAACAAGAGCAATCTCTTGTTACACTGGTTTTATATAAAAGTGTTTTCAAGCAGCAGTTCAGCAGTCCTTGCCTAAGCCTGTGACTTTGACCAGCACAGGCAGCGACTTAAATACTTGAATATTCTGAGAGATCCAATTTACATTATTTTATGAATTTACTCCTTGCCTGGGGCCTGGCAGCATCAGCTGGCAGCAGGAGCTATCAGGAGCAGTCTCACTTCAGTGAAGCCACATTATTTTTATCCTACCTTGTGCCCTCTTAAGTTTTTCATAAGACTGTCCAGCCTCAACTCCTCTGCTGCCAGAGGAGTTTTATTCTGCCTCACCCAAAGAGCCCCCACACCACCCCCTTCTAACATGCTGGGTGCAGCACTGTGTGGTGGCTCGTGGCAGCCACCTCCCTCCCCCAGCCTGACCATTTGAGCCAAGGTAAATGCATTTGAAATGCCAAGATGAAGTCCAGAGACTTCTTGAATCACTTCTCAGCAGCAAGGAGAGGGTTTCCTTTAAGGGACAGGTCAGCCTTCTTTCTGGGGTCAAGAGATGAGTTTCCTGAGTGTATCCAAGCTGACATTTGCTGTTACCCATAGAAAGCAGCAACACAGAACGAAGTTCATAAATTGCTTGTTGGCTGAGCTCAGTTTTACTCCTTGTTAGCTGTGTGGCTTGAGCTGGTAGAAATTAGGACTGAAGGCTTTTGAGCAAATATTAAACATCAACAAGTTTCCTGGTGTAAAAATAAAGCTTGTAGCTACACAGGAAATATTACATCTTTGTTTACTTCTACTTTAAAGGCATCCTCACTAAAATTTGGGAAGGAAAAGTTGTCACCTTACTTTGCTAACATGATAGAGCATGTAGTGATCCGCTTGTGTACATTGTGAGAAATAGATTAATGTTATTATTTAAATTATCATCACATACAACAGCTTTAATCACAGCATCACATTGTGATTTTGCCACACATGCACAGGAAAAAAATTCTCTCTATCCTACAAATGGTAGAAAAGCCATAAAAAACAAAGGCAGCAAGTTAAGAGCGATGTATTTATTTTTACATCAAATCATTACGGATAAAATTTTGATCATAAAAATAAAATACTAACGTATTATCTGTCTTCTTTTTGTTTTTCCTTTAGCTTCAAAACAGAGCTCATTAGAGAGGTTCGGCTCCAGTCAGTACCACTTCCAACATGATGTCTGACATGTCCTTTGCTACAAGGGAATCTTTCTACATCTGAGGGATTCCACAAAGATTTAAACAAAAGCCAACAATCACACTAATATTACTTTAATTTTAGGCCTGTACACCTTATTGAAACTGATGTAGTATCTGGAGTTTAAGAAAAGGTGAACGCTTTTGAAATCTGAGCATTTACCTGATTTCTAGGCCCTGTTCTGAGCCAAGAGAGGAAAATATATTTCACCATTTTCCTAGGCTTGCAAGAAAATTACACAAAAATGGTGTCACCTTGTAAACCTAATTACTTCTCATCACCATTAATAGAAATGGGGATGTTTCTCCATGTGACAGGACCTGCAATAAAGAAGAAATAACTTCTGTTATTGTAAGAGAACTGAAATGAGGAACAAGTAGATTTTAGAGATATTACACATGAAGAAAAGCTTTGGTTCTGACCAATACGAGGCATTTTGTTCATAACCAATACCAACACAATCATCTGATTCAGAACTGGCTAGAGGTTCTGCAGCTGAAATCCAATAACTGAAGGAACTGTGACTCAGAGCCTCAAAAGTTTTGAGCCACCTGACTCCCACAGGAATCAAGGCACTGAAATACCTACAGGGGTGATGGCCTTGTCACCTCTCAATAAGAGAAAGGCTCATAAGACTGCTACAGGTTAAGTACAACCAGAAGTTGCAGAAACCACAGTCAGCTAATTAACTGCTGCTTTGTGTGGATATATTAGTGCTCCTCACACCTTTGCTCCCAGATCTGCTCCTGTTGGTAGTTTCAATCATCAGTGTGCTCACACTAAGGCTGCATTAGCCAAAGGCAACTTGCAGCTGGATCTTGGGTTCTGGACTCATCCCAGAGTATTAATGTGTTCTGGGTGTCTTTCATTAATCAAAAGGGCAAGAGCCCCACTTCTACCCATGATATAAACTTAGCAATCAAGGCTGCAGAAAGGTCTGCAGTGAAACTCCATGAATTTCCAGATGTGCCCATGTAGAGTCCAAGGCCACACGCCTTTCACCAGAGGTTTTTCCTGTGCTTTGCATGCCTGAGGTTTGTCTGGTATGACTTCAGAAACTCATCCATTCCTTCATTTAGGGAGGACCTAATTTATCTTTGTACTTCTCCTGCACCTCGAGTCAGAAGACAGACACATTCATAATGCATGGCTTTGTGATGTGTGCTCCATGACAGCTACAATCTGTGAACCACACACCAAAACTCCTTGAGAAAAGCACTTGCTGAGAGCTGAGGCCAGTCACACGTAGCACCCCTCTCCTTCACGCCACACTTTACAGTGGTGAGGGTACTGTTTGCTACCCTCCATCTCAAAGGTTTCACTGCTGGAAAACTCTTCAGCATCTGCATATTGGGCAATGATATAAACACACATCTGTCTCCAGTTCATTGTGTCTCACCCTCTGAAACAACATATTTGATTTAAAGATACGTTTAAACAAGGGAGGTTTGGAAAATTGCGTGTTATCTTCAGAGTCAGTGAAAAATTTAACTGGCAACTACATTACAAATACATTTAATCCATTAGTCTGTCTCATGTAACTGAGATTAATAAATGCAAGGCTTAGATTTGTTCCTTCAGTATCCAGCAGTACATGTTTTCTGACGAGTCATCTTGCTTTCTGATTGCTCTCATTACAGGCTCAGGGAAGAGCACAAGTAGCTTTCTAAAATATAGCCACTTCCTGAGACTGCTTTCAGAAGAGCCAGGACAGCAATCCTCTTGTGTTAGCAATCTGTGGCTCTCCTGGAACGTGGATCTCCAGCTGGCTTGGGAACACACACCATCCAACCCCTTCTGCCCTGGCCCAAAGGCAGCCCCACATGGGAACAGAGCACTCATGGGATCATTTCAGGTGAATTATTTGTCTTCTTCACCAGCTCTTGGAGGTTACAGCTGCTTAAAACCTTGAGCAGGGTATTTTTCCCAGCAGATCTCAATGGCTGAAATCAATGGGAGATTTTACAGTAATGCAGTAATGGTCCATATAAAGAGGCCCAGGCTGGAAAATTTCTAGTGAAGGCCTGTGCCTGAGGAATTCTGTACCTCTGGCTTAAAAGAAGTGTGTAGGGGGGGAAAGGTTTCATATTTTTTCCATGGCTCAGTGTAAAATGTTCCTCTTAATTTGCACATTCCTTACATACAGCGGCTATGGAATTTATGAATATTGTCACTCACGGAAGCAAATGCTGTAAATAACCCACCTAAGAATGCGACTTTAAAAAAGGAGGAATGTGAAGCCCTTTTGGGTAGAAGAGATGTCCTTCTGGATTATGCATGTGACACTCTAGTGTTAAAATTAGGGACTATTCGAACTACATTTCTCTCAGATCTTTCTCCCTCTCTTTGCCAAGGCTTTCAGAGTGGGGTTTTATTTTTTTGTTTATGATACCCTGAGGAAATACCTCTCATGTTGGGTCAGCATCTTGAGCTGTCTACAGCATTTCCAAGACTAGCTTCCGAGGTTTTGCCCTCTGAGAAAATCAGTAAAAAGGAAGGCATGATGTGATCATACATTAGCTGGCCACAATCTCCCTCTATGGCTGCTCTTAATCACTGGAGTGGCTCCAGTGGAGCTGCCCTTCCTGAGCAACAGGAAACCTCACTACACGGTGAGTGATGCACTACAGTCTAGCTCCCCTGAACAAATTAATGCAATTATAGTATTAATTTAAAATTTCAGTCCCTCAGAAGTATAGTTCCCCTTTCACAATTTCCACTGAATGTTTCTCTATCGTTGGTCTGTAGCAGTCTGAGCTCCTGATCACTGGCCAGGGGCCTCAGCTGGGAAGAAGTTTCCACCCCGGCCTCCTCTAGTCCTCCCAGGTGTGTGAACAGCCCGTGTCATTCCCAGATTTTGGTGTTCCCATACTCCATGCAGAGGTGTGAGATAGGTTCTGGTTCATACCTGTTCGTTTGACCAGGGATAAAGTCTGACCCACAGCATTGCTGTTAGTTTTCAGAAAACTAACAGAGGTGAGATTTTCTCACCTTGTTTCACTAATATTTTGTTAGTGAGATCTCCAGAGTATTGTTTGTAATGACTCCCCTCAACAGATGAGTCCAGGACTTGGTAATCACCACTGGGTGATCTGTGGAAGAAATTAAAACTAAACCAAACAAGCACTTTCCATGGTGCCCCTCACCCACTAAGCACAGGGATGGAAAATTTCCTTCCCAATGTCCACATCCCTGCACAGGGATGGAAATTTCCTTCCCAATCTCCACAAATGATCAGTTTCTGCCTTGAAGCACTGAGCTGGATTAGATTACACTGAAATCATTATTTCAGTTCATGTAACTCCAGACTACTAGTGATACCCAATGACTTTGGCACACTGGGAATTCAATCTAATGCTTATACTAAGGGGGACTATTTACTTCAGCCCCTAGAGGTACCACTTTAAAAAAATCCCCTGAATATCGCTGAAATTAATATTAAGACTTTATACCCTCATGTATTTTTGAGGATTTATATATGTTGAGATATCATTTTTCCTACCACTTATCCTCTTACATACTCCCACAATATCTCATCTGTGGCATTTTCCCAGATGGGGCCCACAGCAACGTTCTTGTAGCTTTTGGCTCACTTAACACTCCCGTTTAACAAAATCCTTGATTTGACGAGGTCTTCTCTGCTACAACACCCAGCTCTACAGACCCCCAGGCACTGCCTGTCAGGAACTCACCTCTCTGTTTGCTACATGGCATCCTTTGTGCACAGCACACCCCAGAAGTGGCCATGGACCTAGTTCTCCTGCGTCCCGCGGTCTCCTAAGGAAAAGGAAGCTCTGGGAGCACCCACGCAAGCCACTGCCAGAGAAACAGCAGAAATTTGGCATTCTGCATCTGTGTAGGCAACAAGACAAAGTGAAAGGCAGCAGATAACTGAGCTCTTTATTGCTTCTCTACCATAATTTTCCTGTTTTCAAAATGGAACGTTCCAAATGGAACGACGGGGCTGACAGCCTGTGCACTGGCTTCGATGGGCTCTGCCTTAGATTTCTATTTCTGGGTGTGAAGATCTAATTTTCAGAGGCAGATTATTTTTGAAACTGAGCCTATACCCCTTTCACTGCTCTTGATTTACATGCGATTTGTCAAACAATTAAAATGTGCATATTGTCATCACAAGGCCAAAACATCTCTTCATCTCTTCTTCATTTTCATTTCCCCACAGCACGGTTTTCAACAAGTGAGCTTGGCACTGAACAAAGCCTCCTTGCCACCCCTGACTGAATGGGGCTTCAGTCACCCTGCAAATGTTCACATGGCGTTTCATCTGATTTCATCTTTGTGTATTCAAGCACACACTCACATTTTCTTTTTCCATTTTTTCCTCCCACCATGAGTTACTTTTATTCCTTAACAAGCCCCTTAATTTGTACAGACTCTTCTACCTAAACCATTTTCATATTGGCCTTTGAATTGAGCACTCGTGGTGTAGTCTGTGACATACAGATTTTTTTTACAGGTATCTCACAAATTCTTAGTATTTCTTAAATTTCTGAAGTCAGCAAACAGGGCAAAACACCTGCCAATTATTTCCCTGAACCAAGCCAGCTTTTCTAAGTCGATCAGTGTGTTCCCATTCAGATATTTAATCATCCTCTGCTTCTCTCAACCTGCCAATTCATGCTGCACTTCTGGCAGACCAAACTGATATTTAGATACTATTGAGCACCAATTCACACAATTGTTTGCACACAGGTGTGCCATGAGGTTCCCATCACTTGTTGCAAACATGTCAGGAACCTAAGCCACACATCTTATCCAGAACATTTGCACAGTGGAGATAACAATTCTGCCACTTTCCCAGGAGGGACTACAAAAGATGGACACAATGGGAAGATTTGTATCTTTTATACTGTCACAGACCCTATAAACTCTGTACCATACAACTATTTTAAACAGTGTTTTTAAGAAAAATGAAAAAGTGTGACAAAAGATTGGGCATTAGGAGAATCAGCTAAAATTTTAGAGAATCACAAATAATTTTCTGCATATTAAACAATGTTCCTTTTACACTGTATCCAACCGATTTTTCTAGGAAATGTCAACATAGAAGTGATTGCCATGTGTTCCCTGAAAATTGATACTATACTTAGGAACATAAGAATTCAAAAAAAAAAAAATCCACTAATTAATTAAGAGTTTCCACTGCCAGTTACTACAGCTGAGTTCTTCACCTACAAAAATCTTCTAGGTTTCTTTATTTTAAAAAATCTATTAATAATAATCCTAAATAGTATCAGAATTTTGTGATGTAAGTAAACCAGGCTTTCTCAGATGTGCAAAGCAGGTTTGGTCCCAGACGTTATCTCAAAGGAAACAGAATTTCATGCAGCTTGTTCAAGACAAAGCTGGCTTCTCCCTGAAAATTTTTCTGCAAGTCTATCTTCCATCTGTGCCTTGGCTTTGTCCTACAAATCATAGCAGCACAAGGCACTGATCTTCAAAATGTCAATGTTTTCTTATTTAGATGCTACACATCTAATAAATAGCCCTCCCCTGTCCTTCAGTGATACCATGTGCAGTTTCAGCACAGACGTGGATCTCAGAGGACACTATCCAAACAGTGGCCTATCAATGCACCCACTTAGCTGACATGTATTTGGTGTTTACAGAATACTTCACTCAACATCTTGTTCAGATTTCCTTCCTTAGGAGGTGAACACACTGCCTAGGAGTTACAGCCAAGGTCACAGCTGCAAGTGAGCATCCTGCACAGAGAATGTCCCAGCAGATCTACAATGCAGCCTGTGCAGCTCACACATTGACAGCGTTCAGTCTCTGCCTGTTTTTTTATTTTATTAAAAGATATTGAGAAAACACTTGCCCAGGCATTGCCTTCAAATATGGGTGGTTTTAGTTACTGGCAAAGATGTATAATCATTATCTGTCCCTGGGTAGGGTGGGATTTGCTTACCCACTAAAAGATGTTTTGGATCCTGCATTTCCACTGGGAAGTGAGCTCTTCCCAGGTGAGACTGATGTGGAAAGGTCAAATCCCCAGGGTACATAACCAGACCACCTGCAAGCTCCCAGTCACCTCCATGGCTATTTGCATAAAGAAAAATCCTCCTATGGACAAGCAAAGCAATTTAAAATATGTGCCAGGACATTTGTATCCATCTTCTACATAAGGACAGAGCGCCATTCTTATAACTGGAATACTGTTCCACAAAAATCACGCTGGCTCCTTGCCATACCATTGTGTTCCAAAGGTCTCTACTGAAAATTAAGCTTATGCCCTTGGTTACTGCACAGCCACAGCTGAGATGGTGCAGCTGCCTCTCCAACTTCTCCAGCAGGTTATTCTGCACACTCATTCTCATGGCAGATGTCAACCTTTTGAGGTGCCCAGTACCACACTGCACTGCTTACTACTAAGGAAACATCAACAGCCTCATGCACTGATTAGTGCCTAACATGTCTTTGTCAAACACTTAATGAAGCACATATTGGGGCTGCTGATCTGACTGTCAATTTATTCTGAATAAATCCACATGCCAAAGGATTTAGGTGCCAAAAGCTGGAAGAGCTTTCAAGATTATTTTTTTTAGCCCTGACCACGATAGCTGCACAGCAATATGCCATCTGAAGCAATAGATGTTTGAAAACTTAGAATATCAGGTAGTTCAAAATCACAGATTTCTGTGACTTCCTCTGAAAAATGACTCTTTGGCTCTACCCCAACAAGCAAAAATGACAAGCCTACGAGATCCCTTTTTATACTAGAGAGCAGAGGTATTAATTTCGTGTTGTAAGCATAACCTGTGACCAGCCTGGGAAAGTGGCAATTATATTATTTTGTTTGGGTTTGTTTTGCTTCTGTCCCTGTTTTGTACAGCCCACATGCAGCTGAACTAGCAAAGCTTAAGAGGGAGCAAGAGCCCCAAAATGAACGCCACAAAGGAAAAAAGGTTGTGTTTAACTGGCAGCAGATCTATTTTAGGACCTTCCCACTCCACTCCTGATGTTACACTCTTGTAGCTACTCAGACACCAAGCCTGCCTCCCTGACCCTGCCCCGACTGAAGGTGATGGGGAGAGGGCAGGGAAGGGCAGGAGTGAACAAAGGCTGCCAGGAACGTGGGAGGCCAGGCTTTCTTAAAACAGCAATGAAAAGATAAACTAATTACCAAGTGCGAAATTGATAAATGATAAAGCAGACATCATTTAACAGTCCTAGTGTTGAGCACAGATGTTCTGTATCCATGTATGAAGTGCTGCTGCTGGGCTTTCTACTGCTGCTCCTGGCTTCTCATTTCTGCCCTGAGCAAGGGCAAGGCATTTATCCCAGCTCCTGGCCTTTCCTTTCTCATCGATTGAGGGAAGCAAGGTCAGCCACCCCAATCTGGCCTTTAAAGCAGAACTGCCCATCACTCAGAGCCTCCAGAATCAGAGGACAAAGGTTATTCAAAGTCTTCCCTAAAACAGTTAGGAGGGAATTTGCATATGGGAGGATTTGGGATGAAATTAGGATCTCCAAGCACCATAACTGATCAGAGAGCTTTGGCCCAGCCAGATGTTTTGCAGTGGTGAATGAAAGTTCTCCCTTTAGACTGAATCCTGCTTGGCTTTGGAGCCCCTGAACAGAGTGAGCTGCAAGGCATTTTCACAAAGTGAACACCAGAGAAGCTAATATTACCTGAATGAAGCTCTGCACAATAAAATAATCCTTCTAAAAATGTAATAAAAACACATTCAAATGACAGTGGAACCCCAGCTCCATGTTTAACACTGGCCCATGGTTATTCCAGATCTTTGTTGAAGTACTTCAGGGAAAAAACAGCACCTCTGTAGCACTTAGTGTTGGTCATCAGAATGGCCCTGATAACCCAGACTTGTAAATACATGGAAGTAATAAACATGCAAAATAAAAAGCTTGCAAACTAATGTAAACAAACAAACAAAAAAAGTCCAGAAGGGAGAGACTCAATTATAGGACAAACCTGTCAAAGTTTCATTAAAAGACTGTTTTAAAGGGGGGAAAAAAATCAGGAAAACTCCAAAGTTGAGTCAAAACATCATCCTTCACTTATCTTCTCTTACCTGCTCATCAGAGCTAATAGTGCCTTCTCTGAGCAGTGGGTGACCTTCTGTACCAAGTGTGCTGCAATAACTAAATACAGCAGGGGTGAATTGGAGATGACATTTCAGCCTTTAACTGAATTTCCTACATTTCTTCAATTTACGCCAGACCCTTACATTATTTCAACTTATCTTTTCTCTGATGGCATATAAAGCCAGGGGTTCAGAGAGTGGCACTCACACACACACACAAACAGGCACACACACACACCAAGCAATTATTGCATTGCAAAATTATCTGCACAATCTCTCATTAAATATTTGTCTTCAGAAAGACCTGCAAGAGCTGCTCTTTTTCATGCACCACCCCTCTGCAGCCCTTGACCAAGGAATCCTGGAAGCAAACATCCAGCCAAAGCGCCTGAATTTGACTCATGCTGCACCATTAAAATGAGTCAATGATTTCATCAATCCAGCAAGAAATTGCAAGTCACTTCATTTATAAACAGGCCTTTGAGGGATTTTTTTTTTTTCGGCAACAAAAGGAAAAACAGAAAGACTTCCTTTACAGATAAATGCTGCAGGAAAAAATGACAATTTTTACAGAAATCGTTCAGCACTGTTAGCCTGTTGGTACAGTGTACACCTTGGCTGCACATCAGCTGTTATTGGATAGCAGAAGCTGTATCCATCTGTAACTTTCATTAAAATAGAATGCCACTGCATAATTGTATCTGGATTTTTTTTTTAATGGGATACCAGTAAATCTTTCTTTCCCTATTGGAACACTCACAATATGTGAAATCTGCATTTACAGCCAAAAAATGGGTGCACAGCATCAAAGCATAGCATGGAAATTAAGCATGATAAAAACAAAGCAGCAGGAAAACTGAAACATCAAATGGCTCTTACTTGATATTTCTGCCATTCATAGCATCTCCAAATTAAAAAAAAAAAAAAAATACTTGAAGAGCCATGTCTGTTTGAGAAAAATAGACATATCAGGTATTTCCATATGAAAACTATATACATATCTAATTCCAGAGCAAGCAGGGATCATTCTGTCCTCCCCTTGTCACACAGAGCAGAGACTTCTCAAGTGAACAATTCAGCATAAAGCTCCCTACTTCAGGTAGTGCCTGGTTACCAACAGAATTGCCTTGATGCCTTAGCCTAGATGACCGAGGAGTAGCAGGCAGACAGTACTTCACATTTCGAGCTTCAGTCACTCCTGGAGCTGGCTCAGTTACAAGGAATAATTCTGATTCTCAGCAAGTTTAACACATTTGCATGAAAGAAATAATTTACTCTGTTGCACCCCCTAGTGGGATTGTTTAGCGTAATCAGATCCTCACGGTTTTGTTATTTTTTCTATTCATAGTACACGTTAACTAAGGACAGCCACAAAAGGATGTACTTAGGTTCCCAAATTAATTTACTTCAAGGTTAACTGACATTTTTCTCTTTTGTTGGTGGTTTCCAATAAAGAATAGTAAGGCACATAGCACCCTGTAATACATAAACGTTTGATATAAGCATGAATTTCTGGTTTGTGAGCTGGGCTCTATTTTCAGTTTAAATCCAGAGTAGAAAGACTTTCTATTCTAGGGAAAAATTACTCATTCTCTTTTTAAGGTCAAGCAATACATGTAAGAAGGAGAGATCCAAAGAGAGGAGGAGAAAATGTGGAGTTGGTGAATTATTAATGCCAGCTACCTCCAATACGTTCAATAAGGTTTTGCAAATTGGCAAATGGCAAAAAGTTACTGTATTGTTAACACCATTATTTGACTTTGTGTCTGTGTTGTTCCTACCTCAGTGAACTTACCTGCAAAAAAATCAGACCCATAATAAATGAAGCAAAGGGTAAAGAAACCAAATTACCAGGACTCAAATCCTGGAAATCAGTTTTTGCTGTTGGGCTGATCGTGCTCTCATTGCAAAGAGCTGTTTGTCAGGCACATTAGCAGGAGCCAGCCACAGCTCACAGATTCAGCATGGCCAGGGCTAAAACTGCACACAAACCATGTACAGGAAGCTTTTGGAAAATCGGGCCCAAATGTTGTGTTTGAACCAGTGACACCAGGATAGGACACAGGGTAACAACAGCTGGGAGCTCCATCCTTGCTCCAGCTTCCTCATGGCAGACACAGAAGGAGAGAGGCATAAACCTGTCCTCAAAACCCCAATCTGGCCATTGCTGAAGTGGAGCAGAGGGGCACAGACAATTTTCCCTCTCTGGAGGTGCCTGTCCTGGCCTGCACAGCACATTAAGGGCAGACTAAAGAGCTGGTGTAGGGACAGGTGCCACTGGGCTGCTGGAAGGCATTTCCCCCTTCCCCCAGGCTGGCAGGGCTGTCCAGTCTTGCTGAAGCTCTCATCCTGTAAGGGCTTTAACTACACATATAAAGATGTACAGACGATCCCAAATTGCCTTCCTCAATGCATTATGATTTAAATTTCAAGGCACTTCCAACAAGTCCTGACATCAGATGGCAAGAAGGAGCAAACAAAGAGATCTAGCTTATCTTTTGTGCTTAGATGTATTTTATACCAGCGTATAAAAGGAAATCAATATTCCCATCATAAATCTTGCTTACTCTCCTTATAGAGGTGATGGCTGACTTCCATGTGAAAATGTCAAAATAAAAGCACTTTGCTCTCCAAGAGACTTTGGTTCAATCAGGCATAATACAGCACAAACAACCCTAATGTAAATAAATGCACCAAGAATGCAAACATCCACAGGAGGCAGGACTGTTAGAGCCCTCTTACTTCCACCAGGGATATCCATCCACTGCCTAGGCAGACGTGGGAACATCTCCTGCTTGCTGCCCACCAGAACGAGCGCAGGCTTTGTAATCTGATGAGCCGTGATTTTCTCTCATTCATAAACATTCAAAATGGTTTCTTTCTGCTTCCTTGCAGCCCCTTAGATGGTTGACCAGAACATAAACAAGAAAGACCATCCATATTAGCCAGGGAAGGCTGACTCTGGCTCGCTGCCTGTGTAACTATGATAATAAGGCATTCTTAAAGCGTTATCAATGTCTTAAAATCCACATACGCTTTGGAAAACATGAATCTGTCCTGGTGAATCCTCGTGACGCAGCTACTGCTCTTCTGCTTCCCCATGGCTGACACAGATCAAATCAAAGCCATTATGACCAAAGGGAAGATTAATAACTTCTGCAATTTTAACTATAAACGCGTTAACAGGACTATGTTTACGTATTTCGGATTAAAAAAGAATCAACGCTAACAAATAACTTGAGAAGGTCATTATAATTTCACATTAGTCAATTACCAATAAATTATTTTGAGGAAATTGCTTCATTGTGAAACCAGGACACTGGAAGGAACAATATTGTGTATATAAAATTAACTTCTAGCAAATCTATCTGACAGACAATAGGCATGGAAGGTATATATTTCCAATAATGGTCATTTGCAATTCACAATAATTTTATCTGTGTATGTATCTGAAACGGGAAGTGTTGACAACAGAGGTAACAGGATGAAAAGAATAAAAATAAAATTGCTTCCAGTAACCTGGCGGCAAAAACTAAAGCACAGTGTCATCAATATCCATGACATCTGTGAACAGAGCCATCACAATGCTAAAAAAACCATATTTCATTTCCTCTGTTCAGGTTAGCCCTGCGATCTGGCACCTCTGTTTCTCGTTATAATGCTGTCAGTAGGTGAAATTCACAGGACAAGGGCTGTGTGTTACTTATGTCCTACTTAAGCCTACATTTACTCAGGGTGTGTACTGTAATCTGTTACACCCAAACACTTCTTTTGATCATTGATAGTTGGTTTAAAATTATTTTGATCCAAATATCAGAGGCATTTTATCTTTTCAGTGATGCATGTGTAAAAGCAAAACCTTACAATACCACGAGTTTGGATTTAATTTTCCATACAGAAGGACTTTTTTTTCTTTTCATTTTAGTGTTCCTCATTTCCTTACGCTCATGCTGATATTAACACCTGTGCAAACTGAGTGTAAAAGACGATCAAATCACAATTCCCCAATCACATCAGCAGTGGTATTTTGCACCCGCTTGGCACAGATGCAATTTATTATATGAGATTAAACACAGTGGTGAATCAGGCCTTTTGTATTTAAAACAACAGCCCATATTTTCACCTATAGATACCATCGCCAGATCTAGGCAGGGGGGAAATAATGTTTTGAGTTCATCTTAAATTCTCATGGATTCCTGTAACTATCACCAGGTACTCCTGTGGCTGAAAGGCACCACTCAGGAGTAGCCCAAGAAGGACGAATTTTTATGAATCTGGCTCAAAATGCACAGGCATGGCTGTGTCAGTAAGATATCACAGTGCATAGCTGATACAGACGTCTTGGGTTTCAAAATATAGAATACATGCAAAATGTAAAGGCAAAATAGTCAAAATGTCATGATAACATAACAACATTATTCCATAAGGAAATACTGTAACCCAAATTTTACTGCCTCTTAAGGATTCCTAATTCAAAGGGAAAAAAAAAAGCTGAGTTTCCATCTTTGAAAAATACCCTCCAAAAAAGATTCCCTATGTCACATCAACATTGTCTGTAATGTGGAAATTGTATAGTGGGAGAATAAATTATCAGCAAATTAATTGGACATAAATAGAATGCTGTTATGTGTTTGGCTTTAGCTGTCAGCAGCTCGGCACTCAGAGCTGATCATGGGTGTTGTTTTATTCAATCAAATAAGACCCTTTATATTATAGTGTTTTATACTCTGTAACTAGAACTATTATAATTTGAGCTGAAGCAGTTATCTTTACTACCTTGTGAATACAATCTGAAAGAGTTACAGAAAATACTGATATACTTAGGATGACCTTCTTTGGTTCAGTGGTGTTACAGGCATACATTTTTTTTCTTTTTTTGTTACTAGGAAGGAGAAAATTACATTGGGCTAAAATGAATACTAATGAAACTCCTTAGTTAGCTTTCTTTGTGATAAGAATAAAAAATTGGAGCTATGTTCCTCTAGAATCTGAAGCAATTTTTGTCCTTTATTCTGATAGAAAGATTACTGACAGTAGAGAAGGAGAGCAAAGTAATTTCATAAAATATCTGCATTTTTAAGAATGCTTTTGTTGCAAAAATGTTGGTGTGCAATTTCTTCAATCTACTTTTAAAGCTGTAAAGAAAAAGTACCTATTTGTTCTGCACTGCAACAATGCCAGCTGCATTCAATCAACTAAAAAGCTGCAAGCCATAAACCTTCCTCCACAGCTATAGAAGAAAAAAAGGCAGGGCCATAAAAATTCATCAGGATAATGTAGAGATGAGGCGTGTTTGAATCACCATCCCTGCAATCAACCAATCACTCATCCTGTGGCATTTACAGCACATCTCATTCCCCTGTTCCTTAAGGACAATTGATTTTCCTGATTCCATTAGCATAACGGCAAGGAAAATGACTGCAGTGCAATATTTCTGGAAACTTCCAACAAGTATGCTGTGTGCTGGAGTGTGACCATAATAATAAGCTACCTAGCTAGCAACTGCGTCTGCTGCTGCTGCTGCTGCTGCTATGGTATCACATCCAAGGGAAAAGGACACAGACTAAGCAATTTTGGGTTCATGCATAGGGGGAAAAAAAAAATGTTTTCACAGAATATAAACCAAAAACTCACTTAAGCAAATAAACATAATTTCAAGGCAGGCTGATCAGTAGGCAACATCTAGCAGGCCTTGAGCATTATTGTGTTATGGTTAATAATTCCATTTTCTGAAACATTAGTAATCCTTCTGCATTCCTCAATGGCTTTTATACTCCTGTTTTAGCTTAGGTTTAAAACAGAAGAAAATGAAACTTTAATACCAGAGTTTTGTTATAAATATACAAGAAGAATGCATCAGTGGATTCCCCAAAGAATTTACAGCCATTCACAGCATTACACAGTCATCAGCTCTAAGCAGGGGTCTCCACATTTTTCAGTTTTCTCTGTAAGTTCAATGATAATATCCACACTAGCTTAAATTATTCAAGATGATGAAACTTTATTGGTGAACATGCACTGCCTAAATTTAAAACTGTACATTATTATCTTCCCTTGTGAATGTATTTTAAGGATGTGTTAAGCTTTTTGAAGTGTAATTCAGAGACTACTGTATCTCAAACAACATAAAATACTTTTCATCTTGTGAAGGATCCTTTAGACTTCTAAGGTACTATCTGTTGTACATTTTTAAGTCCCTTTATAGTTTCAAACCCAGTGGGTTACGCATGTTAAATTCAATCCCTAAATTGAATTCAAAGTTGATATGAGCCTGCCTGCAGAACTAAGGAAAGTCTTCCTATTATAAGAACCAAAAGTCAATATTTTTAACCCCTCATTGACATGGGTTTTTTTTTCTTTATCCCTAGAAATGCTCCAATACTCCTTAAAAAAAGGCCAAAAAAAAAATTGCATCCTGTGACAGGACTATCAGCATGGCTCAGAGTCTCACAAAAATTTTTACTGTTGTAGTTTTTTACTATTATTATTTTGCATTCTATAATCTTATTCATAAATATCTAGCCTTCCTTCCTAAGCGTGATAAAGACAAGGGACTTGCACAGAACTTAAAACTTACATACAAAAAATTATAATAAACAGGAGAAAATTAAGAGTTACATTGCAATTAAGAGTTACATCTCAGTGTGAAATCCCAGAGGTTCACTGGGATCAGACACAAGCAACCCATAGCCCCACCTCTGGCCATGGTAGGACTGAAAATTCATAACAAGGACAGTGTCTCCTGCACCCAACAGTGTCTCCTCTGTAAATCATCATCAAAACAAAGTGACCTACAGAAAGGCTGCCTTCTGCACAAAGGCACCCCATTAACAAATGCCAGGCAGTGTGCCCCACTATTGAAGCACCCCATGGGGGATGTCAGGGACCCTCAGGGAACGACTCTGGGACAAACAGGAAAGGGATCTGGCAGAGCCCATGTCTTGGGACTGCTCCCTTAACCCTGGATACTGATGCTTCTGAGGAGAGTGAAATCTTGTGGTACTTCAGTTCCTGCCCAAAACCCCAGCAAATCCAGTGTGGGCAGAGCAGTGTGTCCCTGGAACCCTGCATGCTGCACCCAGTGCTTCCTGCTTCCCTGGCTTCCACCCTCTGATTAATAGCACAGGCAAAGCAAGCACAACTTTGGATACACTCAAAACAATTAGCTTTCAGGAAAGGCTTTTGTCATCAATTCTGTCTATCTTACAAAGTTAGAAATTCCCTTGATAGGCTGCCCATGTCACTAAGCTAAATAACAGCAACTATTCTTAATTAAAAATGATCTCTGGGTGTAACTCTCCATCTTCATGGCCATCTACAAAGAATCACACTACAGGGATCACAATGACAGAAAGGAGTAAGCCCAAATCTGTCTAAACTCTACAGACCTGGATGCTCTTCTCTTATGTAAGAAGTCAGTATCTCCAAAAACCAAGGGTTTGTTTTGATTGCTTGCAGCATCTAATTTTACCCACACAGATTAGCCCATTTTGGCCCTGGGTGTGTGGTTTTAATTCCTCTTGCTTACATCTCAGCCCAATGTTTTACATACTGCCTAAACCAAAGCATTTTGCAAGCTGAATGCAAATGTCAAATAACCTTTTCAACAGAAATAAAATGGTCTGAGGCAGGTCATGGTCTCCTGCTCTGGCAGATCTAAGTTTACACTCCTGACAAATTCTTAATGTACAGATTAAGACAAATTATATAGATTCTCTCTGCCTCCATTTTCTTGTGTGTATAACAAGGATAAGGATATACCATTGCTTTGGAGAAGTCTTATGAGATTAGCTGATATTTGGGCAGCAGTGTGACAATGTGGTCCATCTCCCCACTGAAACAGCCATTCCAGAGTCTGCTTAAAAGAGAGCAGCAAAATGCCTGCTTAATATCAAAAGAAAATAAAAAATATGTGATTTGAATCTCTGTCACCCACTGTGATCCTACCCCACAAAAATATCTCCAGCTCATGGGTTTCAATACCATGCAATTCTCCCAGTGCCTGTCAGTCCAGGCCTTTCCTGGGTATATTCTGCAATTACAGTGGGTGGGGCCAGCCCCACAGCCAGGATAAAGATACATCATTTGCTAGAGGAGGATTGTAAAGGAGAATGGAACAGCTCCTCTCTTAAAGCAGATTTCTCCTCCTAAGGAGGAAGAGGATGTTCATGTGCACTTGTTGATCAGCACCTGGGATCAGAGCCACAAGCACAAGGGAGATTCACTGGTTAAAATTTAGACATCCCAAACACAAATTATATTTGTATTCTACTTCAAAGTAGAAGCAGACCAATATAAAGAGGAAAGATTATTTTGTGGGGGTTTATAGCTGGTCAGGAACTCATCTTTATAGCTCCTCTGAAAAAGAGCACTATCAGCAAAGACACCCTACAGTGTGAGGGCATCAGCTCTAAACTAACTCAGAGGGAAATGCAAATCTATTAAGTCAACACCAGTTGTCTCTGACCTATTTAGTCCTTATCTGCCCACAAGCTTATTCTGATTTACTTAAAGCAGTTTATCCAGGATGAGCTAAGCCCCTGTTACTAATTGGTGAGCATCTTGTTTCACATTGGCCTAAATGTCTTAAACTCAGCTAAAAAACTCTAGTTTAGAAAGATCAAAGTGTCTACACAGCTATCCACATTGCTTTAACTAAGGTCTTTTTAAATTGAATCTTAAATTAGTCTGCATTAATTGAATCCTTTTAATTAAGGTGCATGCTTGAGCCCAAGATAGTGCCTATTTGCATGCTGACCAAAGACCTGGTTAACTGGCACAATCCACAGAAAACCCATTGGGCAAAAGACACCTCACATCCCGAATGTTTCTTCTCTGTTTTGCTTCCAGGCATCAGAACCATAAAGCCTCCAGGTCCACTGAAGTGTGCTGAACCTTGATCCTAGAAGTGCTGTCACACAGAGTGAAAATGAGGTACATGAGAGCATGAATAATATATATCACATTGCACTACATAGCTCCTTGGCATGCAAATGTCAAGAACTGGATCGTCAGCACAATATTCAGTCCAGTTCACAGGCTGAATATAGTATTAGGTGTTCTTGTTTATTTTTTAAACTCAATCAAAAATGTCCCTCAGACAAGCTAACAGTTTAGGCCAAAATAGTAAGAAATGCCCCCTACCTCAGGAGCCAAACCAGGGTCAGTCTCAGGTGGGTCAGGGAGCCCTGGCTCTGGTATAAGGCCCTCTGTCTCACCAAGACTGGTGTTGAGCAGACAAGTAGATTTACTTCTTTCTTTCTGACTCCTTCCTCCTGTTTCCCAAAGCTGCAGCTAACAGCTCCTCAAATCTCAGCACTGGCTTTTCTGCTACAAACCAGACACTGGGAGATCCTTGCAAATCCCTCAGCACCTGCACTCCTGCCCACATAAGGGCCTGAGTGGGGGCAGGGGGAATAAACATCAGAGTGGAAATTTTCAGGAAAAAAAATGTGTGAGAAGGGGTTAGAAGAGGTTCCACATTTTTGCTGTCACTTGTTTCTCTGATCTGATTCCTTCCAATTCCCAGCATGGATTGTTCCTCATCCCAGCTCTCCCTATAACCATTACTAATTCCATGCTCACAAGAACACTTCCAGCTTGCAGGGAAAGCTGACATTGGAGGCAAACAATATTAAGCCTCACACTCTGAAAAATCCCAAATTATACAACTACACAAGCCACAATATGACAGAGGAAGAACCCACATCTTAGCCCATGACCCCTGTGAGATTATGCTACCTTTGGCTGCCAGAAAAGGTCTTTTCTCTTTGTGTCACCTTTCAGTCACTCTATGAACAGCTGCTTATATTTCTTCTTTCCTTCTTTCCTAAAAATGCACAATGTTGACCTGCAGCTCCAGCATTTACCACCTCCTTTCAGCTGTAGAACCAGATTCCATATTCAGGGAGAAATTATGCCTGCTCCCCCGAGGGCACCAAGGGAATCCAGAGAGAAATGCAAGTGAGGGACCCTTGTACGTGTGGGACATGATTAAAAAAAAACCAGGGCAGACTCAGCAGACCATCCCTGCACCACGTGACAAGTGACAGCAGGGCTTGTAAGGTCGGTGTAGAAAGAGGGGGAGCAGAAGAGGCACTCTTGATGTGACCAGGAGTCCTTCACTTTCTGCCTTGACTTAGGAAAAACTTCTCTCTTTAGAAGAAAGTGTCTGCCCCTGGAGAATACACACAGTCTTCAAGACAAGGCCTCCTGTTTTCCACTCATAATGTGCCTTTTAACAGCGTTAAATTGCTCTGCACATTAGTGAGGTGGATAATTAATAAATAATAATAATAATTACTTGATGCCGGTTCCATCTGGCATCCACCAGAGAGCTCAGCCCTCAGTGTGGCTTGGAAATGCTTTCAGCACTTACCAGTCAGACACCATCAGGCCACTCCAGGACTGGTGGTAAGAGACAGTCTGGGCAGCACAGGGGAGGGGTTTGTTGTTCAGAAGGCCGCTAGATTTATTTAGTATCATATAAAAGCCCTTAGAAAAAAAAACCTTCTTCCTTTCACTTAACTCCCTGCCAAGAAATTACTTGGGGGAATGGGGAAAATGCTCTTTTAAAGGCTATTAAATGTTATTGTTAAAAGAAAAAGGTGCCCATAATGTAATGCCTTCCCCACAGCAGTTCTTCCTCTTCCCAAAACAGCATCTCAGTTTTCTGTTTGTTTTGCACTGCCAAACTCAAGTTGACACTGTAGCTCCCGATGAATTGGTTCTTTATGTCATTGTCAATGTTAATAGTTCTCCAAAAGGAGACTATTTGGTTTTATAATTGCAGCAGCAGCTATGTTCAGGGACTCACAAAACAAACAAAAAATATTATTTACCCTTTCATCAGACAATCTTTAAGGTCCCTTCCAACCCAAACCATTCTGTGACTATCTCAGAGGAAGGCAACTCCCTTTTCCCTTCAAGAACTTGGGTGAGAAACTCTCTTTAAATATCACCAAAGTCCTGTTCATTCATCACTGCATGTGCAAGGACAGCAATGCCATTACCTCTAGGCAAGGGCTGACCCTGTGAAGATGGAAGTTTCAGGGCTGCCCAAGGTCATGAGCATTGCAGGCTGCTACAGACCAAAACTTCAAAGGAAACTTCCAGTATTACTTTTAATCACTGTCAGCTCCAACATCACGTCTGAGGAAATCTGAGCCTGATCTGAGGCTTGCATTCCTGACCAAATCTATTAAGCAAACTATATATCAAGGAGATTATTCAAAATACTGCAGCACTGCTAAGCTCACCAGTAAGAGAGCAAGCCTGGAGTTTGTAACCTTTGTCAATTTTTGGCACTTGATATGTATGTGCAGAAGCATGCAAATAATACACAAAGGCTGGAGAGGTTTTTCCCTTCCCAGCCCCAGATCTGAGTGCCCATTCTACAGCAATTGGTGAGCTGGCACCAGCTCCAACACCTGACTCAGTCTGGATCTGAATTTATTCCCCTGGTTTTAAGCAGACCAGAAACTAGAGCAAAACAAACAAACAAAAAAACCCAGGAAGCCCTATTTTCACATCCTTGGCATTGATTTGACAACAGGCAGGTCTTTTTTAGCTCTGGTGTTGCTGGCAGAGAAGTAAGAAGGAACTTATTTTTCAATTTTTTTTTTTTTGTTTTAAAAGCCTAGTAATGTTTAAGTTGGCTCTTGCTATACATACAGCCCCTGGGTGACATCGCAGCTTTGAGGTTCAATGTGGAATGTGAAGGTATTACAGTGGGAGGGGAAGAGGGAAGAAGTCATTTTAAAAATCAGACTGACAGCCAGAGCTCTAAATGGCAGCTACCAGCAGCTGTCCTGGCTTTGAACTGTAACTGGTTTATTTTCAAAAGTTAGATCGGGAGTATAAACTCCCCATCCCACTTAAAAATGCTTAAGCATTTTTAATAAAAATTCAAAGTGAAGAGTTGTGATAGCCCTGAGTAAAAGCAATTGAAAGAGCTAGGGTTGGCTACGAATCTGGAGAAAGGAAATTTTCTTGTTATATTTCCAGCAGCAGTGGAAAGAAAATGAGAAAAGGGAAGGAAAAAAACCCAGAAAGCCTGGAGTGGTCAAAGCGTCAAGAAGAAAAAGAGAGGGACCAGTTCAGTTTGTTGTTGTTAGAGGACAGACACAGTTACCAGCACGTTGCCACTTGTATGTACAGCAGTACTGCTGACATCAGTACACTCAAATTCTGCCAGCCCTTGCACCCTCCAATGTCTTCAATGAATTGTCCCAATTCCACGAGAAATCCACAGAAACAGCCTGTATCAGCATTGCCATTGGGATGTCAGATAAAAGAAAAGATTCCAGCCCCATCTCCGAAGTCAGCCCTGCTTTGTCCTGGCAGTGGCTCTCCAGCAGTGGGAGTGATCTGTGCTGGGCACTGCAGATGCCTGCAGGACTGGGTGGAATTGCATAGTCTGGGAATCATGAAGTGGGAATGTGAAGTGTAAATGGACCTAATATCTTCACTGTGTAATACTGTATGCTAAAAAAAGAGAAATAATGAAAGCCTAGGGTTATCCCTGTAACAACTCTTGAGTTTTCATTTGAAAAACTTAATCAGGAATTCTTATTACTCCCAAATAGTGTTTTAAAATAAAAACCAATCCCTTCCATTCTGCCCTGGGCATACAGTGCTGAACCTTGCAGATGGAAGTCACTCTTGCAGACAGTGCTCCCTAATCCTGCCAGGAGTTGGAGTGGGGACAAGGAAATCTTCAGGGTAAAATAACGGGAGCAGAGGTCCTGTAGGACAAGAAGATGATGAATTCCAAGGGAGCAAGGAGAGCAAAACATCAGAGGAAGAGATTCTGGGTTAAGGAAGCAGAACAGCAGTGGAGGGAAAAGCCTTATGGGAAAACAGAGTAGCAAGAGAGGTGAGGCATAGCAGAGGAGAGCACAGAGTGGCAGAGCCACAGGGCCAAATCTGCAGATAGCTTTTGGAATACTGGAACCAAAATTGCAGGAAAAGGAGAATAATATAAATGCAGTGAGTTGGAGGGGAGGTTATAGCTAATAAATTACAAAATGAAGTTTACAATCAGGAACACTTTCTAAGACAGCCTTTTCCATATGTCAGAGCGAAAGAAAAGCCACAAATCACTTGAGATACTGCTCATGGTGTTGAGAGTCACACTCTATCTAGGTATCCTTCAGTGTCTTTGTATAATATTGAACAGGTTCTTGTACTGTGTCCACCACAAGTTAGAGCTAAACTGAGCAGCTACCCCTGGAACAAGAGCAGGAAAAATTCCCATTTTTCATCTAACCAATTTTCTCAAACTTTACTCTTTAGAGTTGCTGTTTTCTAAGGTTGGAAAACTTCAGGAAAAATTATCCAAGTTCTTCTAAGAAAAGGCAGAAAGAAACGTATGTATCTACAAGAAGAAAAAAGAAATCCAGCCTTTAGGGGTTCTTTAAACAGATGTGGAACCAAACTAACCACCAAAGAAAGACAAATTCTGAACTGAAAATTGACTTTGCTGGTTCCCCATGGAGCCCAGCTCATAAGTTTTGACTCTCTTGGTTCTCACTCTGACTTGACTTGGAGTTCAAGTCAAAGATTACATGTGCAGCCATCTTTTGACCTTGCATTTTTGCCCAGTGTGAAACAATGAGCTCCAAAGATTAATTCTCTCCCTGTACCATATGTACAATTATATAAATGGTTTTCTATCTAGATACAGAGCTAGACAGGAAGCTAAGGCAGACACCAGCACAGAGATTATAGATAATCACTGTTCATTTACTGATCCCTACCCCACACAGAACTGTGTAAGTTAATGAGCTCTGAAATATGAGTTTCAAAAAAACTTTCATTTCAATAATATTCTACACCCTCGGGCTCCTCTTAAACTTTTTTTGCAACAATAATACCATTCAAACTAACATTCATATGTGAATTACAGTGATACTGCACCCCATGAAAATGCAGAAAAAATTAAATAGAACAGAAAAGAAAAGGAAGCAGTCTGCTAGCTATCTTAGCCACATTCAAATTAATCAGCAACAGCTCCCAAGGACAGGTGAATGGCCCCCAGTAAAACAGAAACTGCCCAGCCTTCCACCATATACTTGAAAGGAGCAGCTGGAAAGCAGGAAGATCACAAGGTTTATTTCTCAGAATCTCTGCCCTGCTCAAAGTGCAGCAAGCACCAGCCTTCTTGGGGGCTTTTCTATCAGATTATTGATACCATCACTCTCCTAAAGAGATACACTGCACACTGCTCATCATCAGAATTTGCACCAGCAATTCCAATTCCAAGGTTAACCTTGCCCCAAGCCTGTGTGTGACCCACACAGCAGAGACTCATTCACTAAACTCTGCTGTTTCCAGCTTCACCCTCCCTTGCAGTGAAGCAGCTCCAGAGTTGCTACAAACACTGTGCAGAGATCTCCCCCAGGAAATCCCACGCATAGGATTTGCAGAAAGATCTGACTCACAGATTTATGCCCAATACAGATGGGTGAGACTTGCTCTCCCAGCTCAAGTCAGGACCTGTTTTTGAAGTCCTCTAGCAACCTGAACAAGACAGCAAACACTTAAAGAAATTCCAAAAGCTCAGTGGAAATCAGAAGACAGTGGCCAAACACTTCTGTAATTCTGCTTAGGCAGCTACTGACACCAACACCATTCAAAATGTGGCTGTGGAGCTCTTTAGAAAAGCTGCCTTTCATGTTTTGTACATCATTCATGTACACATTGATCTGGATGCCTATCCAGGAAAGCTACAATTCAAAAATATGACTTTAATGAGCAGAGAAGGCCAGAACCACAACACAGGTGCCTTACATATTTCAGCCCCACAAAGTTTGAGTTCTGATCCCAGTCCAAATCTAATCTGAATTCACCTCTACACATCAACATCTGTGCTGCAATTTTTGCTGGAGCTTCGTGCCATAATGCTGTAAGAAGAACCCAAAAGATTTTGAAAAGCAATAAGGGTAAGCCAAGATCACAGCAGGAACTGAGATCTGGCCTCTAATTTGTTCCTTGAATTTCAAACCTTCAGGTTACAGGTCTGTTTTGCCTCTGAGCCAGTGAGGAGTTCTGTCTGGTGACAGGAATTTGAGCTGTCTAGTGCTCATCACAGGACTCAGATATTTCTTTCCTAATTTCATTATTTGGCCTTGGATCTCTCTGATTCATAGAATAAAGTAAATGAGACTGAAGTGACTTTTTTAAAGGCTCTGTTATTTCTGTCCCAGCTAATTGTGTAATCCAGTTCTGTGCAATAACAATCACATACGTTTTCTGTACGAGGTTCAGCCTTATACACAAAACCTTTTCAACACAGTTCTTTTAATATCCCTGTGCCTACACAATTCCAGTGCAATCCAACAGAGTGGGCTGGCCAACTCACAACTGGTGGCTGTTGATTTTTTTGTTTGTTTATTTGCAGATCATCAAGAGCATGTGAAGAGTGGGTATGTGTGAAAAGAACTGCAGACTGAGCAGCTTAAAATTGGATTGCTTGAGCAAAAAACACTCTTTTCCTGTTCAAAATTGTTCAGGACTGAATCCTGACCTCAAGGTAAAGCAGAGAAAACTGAATTTGAAAAGGATGGGATCTTCAACTATTTGAAAAAAGGAGCGGATTCTATTTATAGGCACAGGTTGTTCTCTCCCAAGGCAAAGGACACAAGAAACATCATTCTGCTCTGCAGCCCTATAGCTGTTGGGGTAACCTTTGTATCTGCACTCTCTGCAATCAGGCTGATCACCACTGCCTACACATCTTGCCCACCGTATTTCAGAAGTTGTGCTAAGGACTGTACAGAGAAATATCTCAGCAGCTGATCCTGTCTGGTTCTGCTGGCTTCTGCAAATCCAGGGATTTGAAAGCCTCCCTTCTAATGCTTGCCTAGAATAATGTGTGGTCAGAGAAGCACTGTGGCTTGGAGAGAAAAACATAAAGATGTTAGATGCTCTTTCTTCCCAGCAAGGCCTGTATTAGCTTTGCAGTGAATAATTATTATGGTATCTCAGAACAATTACAGGCCAAGAATCTCAAAACTGAAATAAGAGGGCATTTTTGGATAAGAAGTCCTGACCAGCCTCAGTAGGCTTCACCCCCCCTGTCAGGTGGAACAGCATGGAGAGCCCCGTGGGCACAGGAGGAAAGCTCTGAGCATCTCCTATCCTGAGGCGAGGCAGAAGCTGCTGTGGAGGCAGAGCTGCAGAACTGTGCCAGCAAACAGCAGCATCAGCTGAGCCCCGAACCTCAGGGGTCCCAGGGCCCCACTCTGGGGACAAGGGGTGAGCCCTGTCCCACAGAGCCACCAACGAGGCCAGGCTGCTCCCACACCTCCCTGGAGCGGGGCTGGGGCAGGATCTGCAGGGAAGGACAAAGACTGGCAGCGTGGCCAGGGGGTGAGGCTGGGGAGAGGACCCTGAGCACAGCGAGCTGAGTGCCCCAGGGGCTCTGTCTCAGCAGAGCACCTTAATCCAGTCCTGAAGTGCAGGAGTGCTCCAGCGGTGCTCTCTAATCACGTTGAGACGACCGATCAGAAAATGGGAGATGGCTGTGGATAAATGGTCCATATGCTGAATACCAAGGCATTTAATGAAAAATTTTCCGAATAGAAAAATTTTCCATGCTCAATATTTTTCATTGACTACCTTTTTACAATTTTACCCATTTAATAGCAACTGTCATTAAGTTATTTTCTATGTAATATCAACTAAAAATCATTTATTTCCTGCTCCGAACAGCAATTAATGCCAATTATTTAACACAGCACCATGAACTGCTACAGATTTTTCAATTTTCCACTCAGCTTCTCTACATAATTTTTTATTATTTTAGTTTAGTTTATTTTTCAACTATTTGAAACAAGAGGCTGAAGTGGTGATTTAATCTTTTTTGGCAAAAAATAATTGAAAAGGCCAAACTATTGCAGCAATGGGAGTCTTATATTAAAAAAAAAAAGAAAAATAAAGATGCACCATTTCTTGCTGACTTTAACTTAGGGAATGCTGATATTCACAACAGAAAATCCGAGGCAGTGATGTGTTGTACTGCAATGGATGGGGTGCCTTTTTTACGTTACAAATAAAAGTTTTTTACATGGTTCTGTTCCTGTAACAAGGTGGCAAATTTGAGAGCCCAGCACTGCTTTCTCTCTTGATAGTAGCAAGTGCTACATCTTGAAGATTTCTTGATTGCCAGGCCAAGGTCAGAGCTCTGATGAGCAGTGGAGATTGGATCCGAGGAGTGATCCCAGAAAGAGTTAATGCTTTCCTTTGACTTAGCTCTGGTCTAACATGCTCAAGGTTGAAGAAGGACCAGCACCATCTGACAATTTCCTGAAAGTTTACTTTTTTCCTATGAAATTGATTCCTTTATTACAAGTAATGGGAAGGAACTTCAGGGTTTTGAACATTAACAAATCTTAGCTTTTAACTTAATGAATATATTTTCTTTTTTTTAATCAACTTTTTTAGAGAAGAAACCTATTTTCCTGGTTTGCTGCAGATGGATTTTATGAATTCTGCTTCACAGAAGTTAATGCTTCCTCACACTTTACAATCATTAGGTCTGCCCTAATCTACTGTTGCCTCCCCTAAATCTGCCAGACCTACAGAGGACCAGAGGAAAATGCTCCAATGTCTTATGCAGCAGAGCCTTCAAACTCAACACCTTCTCCTTAATCCTCATCTTTCTTGCAGAATTTCACCCTCGGTAACTAAAATAATGGAAAATCCCTCTTCAGAAAGTTTTCTTAATCAAATGAAATGATAGATCCATGTTTTACTCTCGTGGCTAAAGTCCAAAAACACACACTCTGTCAATGGTGCTGAATTTAGCATTTTTGTGATAAAGTTCTTTGAGTTCCTTTTCAAATAAACATGTTCAGCTATAAATGAATAAATCATGCAAATACATGTTAATGTATACATAAATTAACACAACATAATAAGGAAAATGAAGAAACAAGTTTATGAATTTTCTGCACCTCCAAAATATGAGAGTGATATTTGCTTTAGAAAGAACAAACTCATTTAGAGAAAAAGCTTATATAGATACAAACAAACCCAAATCGCCAATGAAAGCTAATTTTATGTTCAGCAAAGAAGGAAGATGTACTTCCCTCTACAATAGACAAAACCCAATTAGATTAGGCAAACTTAGAAACACAGAAACAGAATTTCACTTAGTGAATAAAATCTCAGAGTTGAATTCTGTTGTCCACTCCATGTTCACAGCCCCCACAGAATGAGTCAGAGATTCTGGGGAACAGCATTTATTGCATATTAAGAATGGGGGAAGTTGGCAGGAGAATCTGCCTCAAAGATTCAACTTCTCAGACAGATTTTTCATTAAAACTATTTATTTTCTTTTTCCCAACTTATTATTTCAGTTCCTCTATTTCAGCTTTGAATGTCTTTGAATTAAGAGCACAAAACCAGCATTTGGAGAGTACTGCTCACAAACCACCTCAACATGCATGCTCCATACATATGCCCTCTGCAATGGGATGGATTTTTCCAATTACTCCCCCTTTGCCTAATCCTGTTCCCAGGACACATTTAAATGGACACAGAATAATGCATTGCTGAGTGGTTTTTAAATTTCTGCACAGTCCTGGTTTCTGTTATCACTCTTACCAACAAGCTGCTGCTATTACTAGAGGTGTCGTAAATCTCTGGTTTGTGAGGTTACAAAGAACTTCTCCTGCTTTCTAACAGCCACAGACAGTAGTTTTCTAAGATAAACCCAAACTCCAGAACAATGCTACCCAGTTTAAAAGAAAAGCATCTCCTGATAGATAGCCCACATTTCTGCTCACTGCCACATGTTGGGGGTTTGTTTATTAATATCAAGTGTATTTTGACAAATGATGCTCGGTTAGCAGAGAACAGGTTTCTGCTGAATTCTGCTTTCTGTTCACAGGAATCAAACAGTAAAATAAAGTCACCTCACAGTTCAGAAATGTTCAACAGAACCATTTGCTTAAATCAGATGTCTTTCACCCTGAGCAACCTTCCTGAGAAGAGCAGAAAATTCTGCCTAAGTCTCCCTGATAGCCATCTGAAGATGGAAGTTTTTATCACAGTCAAGCAGAGTATAAAGTAAGGACACAGATCTGATGCCTCTCATCTGTCTAATGCATTTGCCAGACCCTTATCTCTGCACCTGGATGCCACAACTGACTCCATTTACCAGTCAGTTTTGATACACGGACTCATAAGATGATTCTCCACATTACCACTTTAAATATCTGATTGCTTATCTGGGATGACAGCCCTGTTAGAACCAATTCATTCTTCACAGTGTCCTGGACCTTGGCCCTCTCCTTAAGCTGGAGCGAAGCAGAGCAGATTTTTATTTGCAGCAGCCTTATGCCTGCTGGTCCTCTGCCCTTCCCAGCATGTCAGCCTTAACACAAATGCATATTTTTATTTTAGGGTTCAATTCAGCATCCAAATAGAGCACATGGAAAAATTCTGACTACATGAAATGCTAGTTGCTCAAATTCTTGTCATTTATCCACAGAGCGGTTGAAAAACAAGCACAGCTGAGAACATCCCTCTGCTCTGTTCTCCAAATCACCCAGCTTGCAACCATTTCTTCTGGTGAGTCCAAGGCTAATATTGACATGTCAGAAATGTTCAGATATATTTCTCCTTCAGTATAAAGAATATGTGCTTTCCTGACAGACTTCAGTACAGAACTGTCAACAAAAACATCAGTACAACAAAGCTACAAAGTTAACAACCCATTCTGTGGTTTCTGGAGATGTCAGTAGTTATTATAAATGACTTTCCAGTTAATTACCTGTTTTGAAAATTAAGGAGATTGGGGGTTCACAGCTGCTCCAATAAGTAGCTTCAGTGCCCGCCTCATCCCATTGAGTATGATAAATAATATATTCTCTACCACCCAGACTGCCAGACAGTGGCTGTGTCAAACTCCTCAGAGAGCACACTTTGTCTGCCATGTGTTATAGGCAACATTTATGACAAAAGTAGAAATTAGATGGTGGTTAATCTTGCTTCTCTGTGTCCCATGTGGGGCACAAGCACAGTTGTAGTGTGGCTTGCTGGATGACAGTGAGAAAAAAATGATCTCAGCAAATTGTGTATACATCAGGATACAGCACAAAGAATGGGCTTGGGAAATTATTTTTGGTGAATTGGGCAATGAGGTAGTCTCTTAAAAGAGAAACGAGGTGACAGAAGAGCAAATTTTATTTCCCCTTAAAAAAAAAACAGCAAGCTTTACATTACAGTTAGATCACAGTGAAGAAGAATGAAATCATACTGCTCTGGGGTTTTTAATTTGCTTCTTATTGCTGCTTAGGCTATTTAGCTTGCAGATCATAATAAACTCTGTTATAATGACAGCATCAGAAGATGGATCCAGCTTATAAAAATACTACTAAAGTAATAGCAGTAAGTTCTGCATTTTAATTCCTGTGAGATGCAGAAGGAAAAATTTTTATTTCAGTTACATGCTTATAAACAAGGTAAATGTGATAGTCACACTGACAAATTAAGGCAAGTGAGATCAGCCCTGGACTTAGATTTAGGCTGTCCTCATACTGCAACAACACAGGACAGGAATCAAATTTTGCCTGAAGAGAAACTCTGAGGGAGCCCTCAGTAAGCCTCACCTGCTTCTAAATGAGATTTGATGCAGCTCACGAAGTGACTTAAAGTCAACCCCCAGCTGTGACTTCCCTCTGAACACTTTTTTAAATATATAATTGTAGCATGAAGATCATTAGAGGCAGCATAAGTTAAGAGAATCATAATTTTCTAAAGGAACTTGCTGGCTAGAGTTAGAGATTTCTTATATCAAAGCACAAGGACAGGTAACACTGGTACCACTTCATTCCTCAGCATCTCCTGTCTAACACACATCACCCCAAAAAAGTAGCACCAATCATGACTAGCAATGCCATTTTTCATTTAGACTCCTGCTTTCAACAAAACCATGCATTTGTATCAAGGAATTGGGAGCTGTGGCTACACTTCACACTGGAACTGTCCAAATTTCAGTGTTTCTGCCCACGGTTGATATATTTTACTGAAGCAAATAAACACAGTGATGGATCTGAACACCACAAGGAGCAGCCTGCACATAATGTGTTCTGTCTGAGACTGAATTAAATGTACAATAATGCCTGGTCTGAGAGGTGTTAACTCATCTTGGGAGTTTCTGAGAACTCCTGGGAATTATTTTAGGAGAAGCAGAATTTTCACTTCACTTTGATGAATCTTTTATTTCCTCCCTGATTTTTAATGAAATGCAGGAACTTTAACTCCTAAAAGTTGATAACAGCTGGCATCCTTTTGCTTTCACGCTTCACATCTTTTCATTCTTGAGAGCCTTGCCAATCTTGTTTTGACCCCTCAACTCTGTATTTCTTTCTGTCTGTTGATGCAGTGACTGGTTTACCACCACGGAAGAATAGTCATATAGAAGATCACTTGCTGTATAATAAACTTCAAACTTAACATTTCTTTCCAGTTCTGTATAGAATACAGTAATTCCCCAAACATTCAACTTCATATAGGCTAGGCTGGAATAAACAAACCAGCCTCCTGCATTCTCCTCTGAAGATTTTCAAAGGCTCTACAGCACTCGAATCAGGAATCACATTGATTTTCAGTAAATCCTTTCTCCTAATTCCTCTAAAGCATTTCAGAAAACCTCCTGCAAAAAGCCTCAGAAAACATATGTAGTGCAGTCTCAGGGACATGAAATGGAAGGTGATGTTAAAAAATGTTTATATTTGCTATATCAATAGCATGCTGACATGAATACCCAACATAAATTTCTCTGTAGAAAGATACAGGGCTACAGCTTTACTAAAATGGCCTGCTCATTATCATGAAATCTATTGATCCATTTTCATTAGGTAGAGCTATCTTTGCCTTCACTGGAAAGATCTAGAAATCATAATCCTTTTTTCTTTAATTTCATAATACAAGGCCTTCAGCTAGGATGACAATTTTGGTCTGTAAAACTGTAAATATTTGTCTATTCAAAGGCAGCATTTATTTTACAAAGGCACACATAGCAGTTTTGCCTCTGACAAGTTCCTTGTTTATTTATTACTCTAATAACAAATAGACTGTCATCCCTGCTGGGCCTCAAAGATGAACTAAATCTGCTGACACAACTGATTGGGAGCAGCTGCAAATTATTTTATTAAAAACTGTGCAATAGCAGATTCATGGTGGGGAGATTGTTTAAATCATAATTCTGTTATCGGTCTATATGTTCCATAGTAGCAACACCCAAAGAAGCCAGAAACACTTTTGTAACCCTCATGTTTATACTGCAGAGTTTGATTTTCATTTTGTCCAAACAGGAGAGAGGCAGTGAAGGGAAGACAGATTTCTTTTGTGTTGAGTGCTCTGTGTGCACACACACCAAGAGCAAAGCACAGCATCTTAATTAGATGGGTCCAGAGGCTCTGGCAGACAAGGGAGAGTGACAGTCACTGGACATGCTTGATAGCTCTCTCTAAAGCAGGGCAGAGACTTTCTGGGAAAAGCAAGACAGATCCATACATCTCCAATTTCGTACAGCTGAGCCAACCAGAGCATGATAGGAAAGGACAAGTAGATGGTGAGGAAAAGATCCTCTGCACAGTAGGGGACAACAATCCTAGGACACATTGTGCCTTATCAGGTCACCTGCAGTGCTGGCCTTAAGGATGGAATGGGGAGAAATCCCCAGCCTCTTGGATACAATGGGGAGAAATCCCTGCCTGACAGTGGTACGTGGCTCCAGAACCACAGGCCCGAGGCAGGACAGCCCAGCAGAGAGCCACCCTGTGACCCACTGAGCAGCAAGGCCCTGGCAATTAGGTAACAGCAACAGTAAAGAGGAAAATTGCCTCTTTTAATCTCTTTTAAAGAATTACCACGCAATAGTTCTATTTAGCAGTATCATTCACAGACCCTTTAAGTGCAGGACGCAGATGTTTGCATGTATGAACAGTCAGGCTTAAGAAAGAGTTTGTGACACCCATTGTCTTGACTGCCTCCCAGGCTGAATGCCTTCTGGGTTCTTACAAAGGTCTACCCAGAATGAGCTTTTGGAGCAGTGGAGATTTAGGAGAGGCACAAGAGAAAGGGAACAGATTAGAAACACATAAAATTAACTCAGCTTTTTTGTAAATCACCTCCTTGTCCCGCAGCTGTCACTGGAGCTCACAAAGCTGTGCACTAGAATGAAACCTCTCTTCCTGCATTAGTGCCACAGGAGCTGCACAGCATTCCATCTCCTGCTCCATACCACGAGGTGCATCCCCAGCTGGCTGCACACCTACCTGGCTTTGTTCACAGGCCCTCCACACCCCCTGCCACACATTACTGCCTTCTCTAGTTTGTCAGCTTGGCTAATATTTCAGCCCAAAAGAGAGCCAGACTAGCAGAGATGTGTTAATCACCCCACTGCAGATAAGCTGGGCTGTGTGGCAAAGAGAAACTTTTGAGACTGGCACACCTTCAATGAGAAGAGCACATGTGTGTCGTGCCCTGCTCTTTTAGAAGTTTTAAAGTTCTTTTAAAAGTTTTCTATGCCTTCTAATGTTTACATATTTCTACTGGAGTTTCTCATGCACTGTTCATGTAAATAATGATTGTTTTGCATTCTTCTTTGTGGGAGGAGAGAATTGATGGGCTATTGGTTTGACTAGTGTGATTGGAGAGGTGACAATTTCATCCTCCAATCCACTGTCAGTTTTAGAATTCTATATATTGCAAGGTCAGAAATAAAATTTCTTCCTTTTACACCTTTTGTTCTTTTACATCTTAGAGTGAGTGCGTGAATTATTTTGTGTTGTAGTGCAACACATGTGAGGGCAGTGGGATTCTTGTACACCTGGATGGACAGCTCAGAACCTGGACTGGAGGAGGAACCAAATGGAGGAACCAAATGCCATAAAAAGGCTGCTGTGCTGCCTAGCTATGGCTGGGGGTGAGGGGAAAAACACTGCACTGAGCCAAGGGTGGCTGCCTGATTCATCACCAGGACATTTGTGTGCAGAATGAGAGTGAAGCAAGGAGAGGATTATTGTGCATCAAAAGGGTCTTTTCTGATGACACAGATTTCCTGGGATAAACCATTCACAATCAAGGAGGTGCCTAAACAGCACAAATTAACATCACTGAAAATGTTTTTCTCGTCCAGATGTTTAGGTACCTGCAGAAAACTCAGATGGGAATCTCTGTATCCTTTAGTCTTCCTTAAATGTATCGAGGTACCTGAACTTTATGGTGGACTCTGCTCAGAGAGGAATTCGGTGGGACCAACCTCCTGGGCACCTTCTCCCTCCCTGTATTTCTTGGCTCCTGAGCTGGACAGGTCCTTACCCTGCACTCTGTGCTGTAACAGCTGCTGTAGTCATCTGGTCATGTGGTTTGAGGCATTTCCAAGGAAACCTCTCAGCAATTATTTCTGGAGATGGAAAGCAGTCTTTTACTATGTCTTACTATCTATTCCACATACTTTATATTATAACAATTTATTCTGCAATATGATTACATGTTGGCATAGACTCTGATTAGAGCTTTAAACAGGAACTAACAGCAGTTATGTTGAATATGTTTTTCATCTGATGATGCACAATACCATTGATTGGATGTAGATTATATTCAGCATTAACTCCAGCTATATAAAAATATCACAAAGAAAAGTCTATCTCATGGCACAGAATACTCTTTAATTGCATGGATGCTTAGTACATGTTGTGACTTCTGCTTTTTTAAAAAATCCTGTACACAAGAAAAGTCATGCCTGTAACAGGAACATTAATCCAAGAAATTACCAAGCATTGTTTACTTTTCCTCATAATCTCTGCAAGTTTTTTTTATTTTCACCCACACACTGTCATAAACCTAAAGTGATAGGGGTAAAAAAAAGAAAAAGCTGGATATTTCGTTGCCTAAAGATAAAAGTTTAAAGTTCATAATGTCAGGATTCAGGAAATGTATTAACTGTTTCTTGCTGACTGCAGATGTACTGCAAAGCTCTGATAATGGTTTTTTTTCTTCATAATACTCCTTGAAACTCATATCTTCACTGCACCTTATACTTTTACCATCCTACAGACTCAGAGCATCTTTAACAGATCTGTACCCCTTGGAGATGAGAAATGTCACTAAGTGTCCAATTTATTTGCCCATAATCATGGGGCCTGCAGCAGAACAGACCTGAATGAGGACAGGTCTCTAAGTTACTTTTTTTATCCCTGGAAACCTAACTGCTGTTGGCTTTCTAGGGCTGAGGAAGGAGGTTGGGAACAGATATTTCAGACTCCCTGACAGGATTTGGTAGGATGTACATGACAAAAAAATTGAAGAAGCTAACTGTGATATCACTACAAATTCAAGAAAGACTAAATTGTGCAGAGATTTCCAACTGAGTTCTCTACATAACCAAAAAGGAAGAAAATGCTGGAAAAGGTAAGTATGAAAAGGCAGGGTCAGATTCAGTCCCTCCTCAGCACCATCAAAGACAACGGGGATTTGCAGGTGTGAAGGAAGGAAGTGTAACCATGGAATGGACAATTGTTGGACAATTTATTCTTCATTCATTTGGGTGAAATGAAGAAGGCAAAACGTTGGAAGGGGAGGTAGGAAAGAACTGATCTGATAGGGACAGGACTAAGGGAGGAGACATAGGGAGCTCCTGGTCAGTTTTTTGAGAAATACAAAGAGGAATTTCTGTTTCTACTGCAGTTACCCACAGCCAGTGGTGAAGCCTCCATTCTCCCTCAAGACAGAAACTTTTACCTGTGCTGTACATTTGTAATTCCAGCAAAGTCCATGGGTATTTTAATTTTTTTTTTTTTACATTTTTATTAACGTAAACTTCTAATATAATCTTGTCTTATATTGGTACACTTGTAGTTTTGCTAATTATATTTTGGGCCAGGTGTCTACCAGGAGTGCTTGGCCCCATAGCTCTATCAGAAAAGATTTTTGCTTTAATTTAGGCCTTACAAAGTTGATGAGCACATCTTTGGTAGATGGAAAATAGTGATTATCAATTGCCCTAGAGAATACTCTGATTCATGTTATTATCTGCAGGTAGAATGAAGTGCAGAGAGTCATAGGAATTAAAACTGAAATCATTTTAAAGGCACCATCTTAACTAAAAAAAATTTAAGAAAAAAAAGTTTATGTCTTATGAGAAGGTCTCTTTTCATCCTAAGATCCTGTAACATATTGGTAGTGTTATTTTTGCACTTATAATTAAAGTAATTCTCTTCTGAAAATTACATATAGCTGAAAGAGAGCAAAATCAAACCAATAAATGGGTGGAGAGAAGGAAGGAGAAGATTTGGTTATGGGATTGGAAAAAAATTTTATTCCTATACAGGGGGGGTACAAGAGAGCTGGGGTTTAAGCAAAGTTCATTTAGGGCATGATTTCTGCAGAGAACATTATGAAATGAATATGCAGCAACAGAACAAGAGAAGGAGGGAGTCCAAACCTCCCCCAAACTGTGCCTAATGTATTAGAAAAACTAATGGCTGGTGAACAATTAGCAGAAAGGAAGACAGCACCTTTCCACACAGAGAAAGTTTAATGCTGAAGCATTAGAGATAAAGGATTCAGTATTCATTGGTGGCATTGTGTCCACTCATAGCAACATGGTCAATGGACCAGAAGGGAATATTTCATTGAGTTTTAACACAGGCAAAGAAATGCCTTTAAAAATTTTTGTATGAATCTCATCCAAGGTAACAAAAAAGCAAAAACGTGGTAGAAGAACAGAAGACCTTGATGTACCCATCAAGAACAGCTCAAGTGGGTTATTATGAATAGGGTTCTGCCAGGATTTTAACCACCATAAAAAGAGTAAGCATGGATAGGCAATTGCAGAAATGTACAGACACTACCAGGATGATATTAGTAAGACAAGGATGAAAGAGACTGATATAATACACACCAGAGAAAAAATAGAAGTACCATCAAAACAACATGAGCATGTGCACTTACTCTGTTGTTACAAGCCCTTGTTTGGAGGGTGAAAGCTGCCAGTTCCCTGACAGCAGAATGCATTGCTAATCATAGAGCAGGCTACACTGGCAGGTTTTCAAATGCAAGTGAAAGTATTCATCTACAGAAGAAAGAAGGTCAAAAGTCAGTGAATTCTTTGCACACTTTAGTTCTTCAGATGTTTGTATGGTTTGCTTTCCCTTTTTGAATTGTTTTGAGCACCAAACAACACAGAAGACCACTTCTAAAATGATCTCAAAACTGCATTGACCCACAATTTCTTATAAAATTATTTCTTAATATTTTCAATATTCAGAGCAGAACTGATCACCAAAGACCACATGATCTCTCTACTTCTTATAGTCACATCACTTGAAGGAAGCAATTTTTTCTCCTAATAAAAACCTACCTCTCTGGCTACAATATATCACCTTATTATTTATATATCATGCCTCATACAATATTGCCTTGGGGCCCTGTTCATGATGGCCCTAGTCATCCACTGTGACAAGCAGAACTCTGTTTGGAATTGGATTTATTGTTGTCCTTTGTTGGCTACCTGAAGTTTCAATTGCCCACCTTTTTAAGTAAGGGGCTCTGTAGATGCTCTAAAATGTAGAGGAAAGTTGAATCCATTGTTCCTTGATACCTTTTCTTAATTTTTCAGCCACAGATCTTTTAAATTTAATCATGTCAATTTTCTACTTGCTCTTTCCTCAGGAGAAGTTTCTTCAACTGACCACATGACAAAAACTGTAATAAATACTGTGGATAATTTATAAGCAAAATTTTAGTGTCTATCACATGTCCTGAGGTTCATTCACATATATCACAAAGAAGAATCAATCCACAGATTATGAATGGAGACAGACATGGCTAAATGCATAATCTATAGTGCATATAGTCAGGAAAATAATCTCTGTGACAGGATACAAGAATTCAGACATAATGAATGCCATTTCACAAATGTACAGGTTACACTGAATTAGAGAGACATACCAGACTCAGAAGAATTTTAGAAAGGTGCAAGAGAAAACAGTCTGATGTGTGAATTAATTATCTGACCCTTGCTTCAAATATGTCATATCCCTGTCATTTCATTTTATTAAAAGACTGTATAATCATGAACATAGTCATAAATGCAATGTTTAAGGAAAATCTGATTTGAACCTTTGTACTTGGGTCACATGTAATGTAATTCAGTTTTACTCTCTTCTTAAAGTGATTCATATACAGAACTGCTACACAAAAATATAAAACATAGACAAAAAAAATTTCTGTCCAAAGAAACAGCAGCTTTTCCACCAGAATATTTAAACAAAATGGGTATGGTCACTAATCCTATTGCAATACCACGTTACCTAATTGGACACAGAAATACTGACATTTTGTAGAACTAGCTTGTAGCATGCATGACAAAATCACATCACTCTGATGGCAATACTGGAGGCATAAGCCTTTTTTCAAAATTAATTAATTCTTTTTACTGAAATACATGTGAAAACATGTCCTTGGCCTACTACAATAGCCATAGAAGAAAAGCCTTGGAAGCTGAAGTAACTCTGAGTTTGTTGTTGACTTTTGCTGTACCTTGCTGATGGAATGTCATTGCCCTGTGTGTACTCAGGTGATCACTCATGCTAATTTGTGATCAGTTAAAGTATCTTCGCCATTTCAATGCAATAAATACCAGCCTATGTTGTACAAATCAGCAGGGATTTCTAGGAATGCATTAGTCTGAATGAACAAGACTAATATTAATAACAGGATTTAGTACTAATCATTCTCCTCTCCTTACTTGCGGGCTTTTTCTTCCAATTTTTTTTTTTTTCTATTTGGAGACATTGCTGTTACAAATTTCGTTTGTGCCTGTCTTTCAAAGGTTTGCACTGAAATCTGAAAACAGTTACTCTCTTTACTTAGCATTTGATATTTACAGCCACACTTCACAACGCTTTTGTTAAAGATCTCCTGCACCTACTCCAAGTCTGTAGGAGCATGTTGTTTATGAACTTGAAATAATAGAGACACACCAGAGTGGTTTCCTTTTAGGCAGCATATGGCACCTACCTGGATATCCTGCAGTGCTATGGATCATTTGTTACAATTAATAGAGCTAGCCAATATAAAGAAAGGGCACTTGGGAAAAAAAAATCTTTTAAGGTTTTGCCCCAAACTGAATTGAAATGAAGATTTGAGACTTTCAAAAAAATTGCATTTTGAAAAGACTGAAACAAGCCATTTCTCTGATTGAGTGGGAAACAACCATAGGAACCAACAACACGAAGGGGGAAAGAATGGGCCTTGGTCCTGTTCAGTCTCATTTTACTCAGGGTGTTCACAGCCCTCTGCTTTGGGAAAGGTTTCCTGGGCTGACTTCACTTGGCCCCAAAGTGAAATTCAAGGTGAACTGATCATTATCAAAAAGCTGAAAAAGCTGCTCTGCAACTGCAGACTGGGAGCATCTCAAAGGACTCCAGACCCCAAGCTGCAGGTCACACCTCACCTCACTCTGCCTTCCTAAGCAAAGTTTTCATACTCCCTGTTTCAGATGATGCTTTCATACTCCCTGTTTCAGATGATGCTGCAGGAGGGCCTCTGGAAGCTCTGGAAGGCTGTGCTAGAGCTGGAAACCCTGAGAGCACCCCAACTTCACAGCAGCCCCACTGTTTGGAGACTGCCTGGATCAGCCCCAGTGTGGATTGCTCAGCTCAACCCCACATAGTATTTCCAGAGTGTGTGGCTCTAGGACAAGTTAAAAATTAAAGCACAGGTGTGTAGCCTTGGAAAACTTGTTTTGGACAAAGGGCTCCTTGAACTTTAAGAGGCAAGGTTTGAGCAGCAGCTGCCACTTCATTCACAGCTTCAGAGCAGCCAGCCTGGAGCTGCAGGTCATGAAAGCACCTCTGGATGTGGGCAGCCCACTCTTCCTGTAGCAAATACAGAGTACTTCCATTAGCCATGGACACTGGGACACCCCACCTGAGGGCTGCACTGAGAATGGCAGGGAATTTTCAGCCCCTCTCTTGTTGCAGCTCATGAAAGGCACCTCGTTGTTCAGGCAACAAACATGAATCCCCAGTCCTCTGTGAGTAAATGTTTTGAAAATAGGGAACTAAATGCCTACGTTAAGGCTTTAATGTTTCAAACATCATGATGAAAAATTGAAGCAACGTTACTTCCTGCAGAGGTGAGACAGAAATAAATCAGGGGAGTAATTTACTTCAAAGGCCTCTATGTTTACCTCTCCCTGTCTCCTAACTGGGACACCAATCTTACTGACTGAAACCAAGAATGTAGTCAAGGGAAAAATGTCCACAAAATGCTCAAAAATAGTCCAAATGAATGTAAATTCTGATGGGTTTAGGATTGGTTCTGACAGTTTTGTATTACATGACAGCATTAGGTGTAAATTTTCATTTTTGTTTGCATTGCTTGTCACAGTTAGGACCAAATTCTCCCTAAGCCAGAGCTGCCTTAGCAGCTTGACTCTTATCTGTTGGAAACCAATGGGAATTGGTGCTGGACAGAGAATTTCTGTCCTCCATGAAGAGCCACAGCTCTTGCCACAGGCCCAGAGGGTGTGCTTCATGCCAGAACCTCTGGGTAATCTGTGCCAGGGAGGAGAGAAATCACAATATAGCACGTGGATCTTTGAGATGCATTTGGGTAATGGGTTGCACTTGTTCTGTCACTTCCCATTCCTGAGTCCTGTAGTCATTCATGCAATGTGCTATATTTTGCCTTACCCAAAAAAAGCAACAGGCTATTTTAAGTTGTTATATTTATTTCAGATTAAGAAAGCAATAAATCAAGAGAGTGGCAAAGGTTTTATAAGTGAACACAAAGTGAATTGCCATGTAAGAGGGAAAGCCAAACAACTCTGAATTGTAATAAAAAGGACTTACAGAAGAGATTGCCTGTTGCTTGTTAAGCACAGCAAATGGTAACAGTTTGCTTTTATCAAAATATGTGATTTTTGAAGAATGAAATCTGACAGAACCATCCTAAAACACCCAGAAGTGGTCTGCCCAGATTCCCTGTTTATGTCCACTATACACGATTATTGTCTAGCTCTGCAAGACAGAATGTTTAAAGATTAAAAAGTGCAGTGCACAGAAAAATGAGACTTAAGAATGACATCATCAAACACAACACAAAATGAGGCAGAATTACTAAAGGATTCCCTGGAGCAACCACAAGTCCTGCTGAGAACGTTCCTGCTGGGGCTCCCTAATTAATGTACCCATTTTCCACCTGTCACACAGCAGAATTAAACTCACTGCATCTCTGCTTTAATTCCCCACTCAATCAATAATTCGGATAACAGATTCAAAGTTCTGTAGATTCTATGTATTGATCTTCTCCCACCCTCAATTTGCCAGTTGTCTCCACTAACTTTGAGCAGTACGTCACTGAAAGTCCATTTCATTTAAAATGTAATCACTTTGCCAATGCTGAACTGCTTGCCAGTTTTATTAGTCTTCAGAAAACTTTCCCAAAATATGGAGCTGTAAATACATTGAGTATAGCTTAGAAACAGAAATCAGTGTTCAATCCATGACTTCTCTTGCAATAAAATTACTCTGTGCAGATACATAGAGAGAAATTTCATATTTTAACCACTAACCCTTGCAAAGTTCACCAGAATTAGGCTACAGCTTCAAACAAACACTTCTTTTTTTTCTCTCTCTATGGCAACTTCAAACAATTTTTGCTGATTGGGGAAAAAAAAGTTTTACTTATAATATTTGAATAGAAAAGGTTTGTAACCAAAAGGCAAATAATAAACCTACCCTTATTCTGCTGAGGCAGCCTCTATCTTTTGCAACCCTGTAAAGATAGATCTCCAAACCTCATGAGGTTTCACAGTAATTAATGCAAACCATTTAGATCTGATTCTGAAAGCTGAATGGACTAAACAATGGAAGGTAAATTACTTTTTGCTGTTTTACATCTTTTCAATTCCTCGGCAAGGGTCAGAGCTGACACGGGGAAGATTAAATAGCATACAGCACAAAACGACCCTTATCACTGCCTTTCTGGAAAATTTGTTTTCTATGTATGTAAAAGGTATATAATGCTCTTGACTAAGAAGATACATGGGCATCATTACTATGTTTATACCAAGTGAATAGAAATAGATCAGAAGATGCTCAGTTATTGGAGGAGAGATAGCAGAAGAAAGTTATTAAAATACAGAGAAAATACTGTTAGCAGCATCCAATGCAAGACAGGTCCCTGCATTGTTTTTCTGAAGATAAAATTCACTGAAAAAAAAAAAGTTACCAGAAAAAAGTAAGTTTCTGATAGCAGTCAAGTCAGACACGAGTAAGGATACCAAACCCACTGTATTCAGCTCCTAAAGCTCAGAGTCTGGCTCCAGCACTGCCACATTTTCCCAGAAGAATCTGTGCCCAGCACAGTGCCTTTCCAGCATGTGTGTCATGGGGAAAAGGCTGATACATGAAGCCTGGAAAATCTGTTATTTGGTCAGCTCCCTTCCTTTCCCTAGTAAATTCTTGATCTGGGTAGTAGTAGCTTTGAAGTATTACTAGATAATATTTTTTTCCTTGATCTACCAAGTTAGTACACCATGAGCAACCAGTTTGGAATAAACAAGGGAAAAACTTTGATCACTTCTATAAAAAAGGGAGTTGAAGAGAATTAGAAAGGCTTACCAGCCTGGCAAAGCTCTTCCAGCTGGCCTGACTGCCAGTTGTACTCAGGAGCTAATTAGTACTTGAAAATAATTTGGGATAGCCATATAATCATACATCATATCAACCACTGATTTGGTTTCTGGTAAGTTAAGAGTTTATAAATTTGGGTCTCCTGTTATCCTAGGCTGCTTAAACCCATGTTAGAAGTGATCTCAGAGCTCAGATCTCTCAGAGAGGAGATCTCAGATTAAAGGTTAGCCTTGGAAATTAATGGTAGACTTGCAGTAGAAGAAGGGATTAGATTTTTATTATATTTTCCATACTTTTAAAATGAGTTGGAATATTATTAATTAGCTTCATTTCCTGGAAAAGTTCTCAAATTAAATAATCAACCATATTATAAGTGCCTGCAAGATAATAAGGAAATGGGTTACACCCAACAAAGATTCTGTCAGGAAGTCATCTTGCCAAGAAACCATCATTTATTTGTTAACGAGATAATGGGCTCTGTGGATAAGGGAGGAACAGTTAATATTGTACCTTGAATCTAATAACATGTGCCATGTGATCTTACATGATAGCCTAACAATGGCATGAATTAAACTGCTGCAGGTTAGGTACACAACTCTTTGGATTATCATGCTCAAAGAGAAATTGCCTCTGTCATTTTGCCATACTTAGGCAAGATCACTGCATGGCTTCTGCAAAGGACTTGTCCTAAATGTTTTTAGGCTCAATACTTTCTGTAATGGTACCATCACAGGGTATGCAGCTGTCACCTTCAGATGACAAGAAACTTGGAAAGACTGACAGGTTATCAAGAAAACAGAAACAGATTTCATTGTGATTGTGGCAACCTGGAAAACTGCTCAGAAAAATGGGGTAAGCAATGTGAGATATGGTAGCTGTGAATAACCAGCTGTAGATGCATGCAGTGTAAAATCACTAAGTAGTTAAGAACTTAAACCCTAATTGGAAAAAAAAAAATAGGATTTCAAATTATTTGAGCTGAATATTAATTAATAGTAACGTGCTGCTTCACAAAAGACAGTCATGGCACAGGAACACGGAGAGTCAGGCCTGTAAAGACCATTCCACAATGATTCTGCTCTCTTTGCTACACTGTCACCATCTGCTTCAGAAAGATGCAGACAGGAATCCATAGCAGAACCCACTGCATCACAGTGTCAGAGGGCAAACTCAAAAATGGGACCAGAGTTAGAAAAGACAGAAAGAATTCCAATTGTTTCTATAGAAGAGATACCTGAGAAGGGGGTGCAAGCACTATTCCTGTGTAAATAAATAAGTTTATAAATCATGCATGCAGGAAAAGACTGATTTATGCCCCCTGTCCTTGGGAACAAGATGTACACAGCCAATGCAGCAAGCTGGAGTCAAGTTAGACCAAGGGAAAACACAGCCTGGAGAAAAGGACAATGCATCACTGGAGTATGGTCCTTAGGGCAGGCTCTGAGGCTCCCCTCACTAGAGACCCTTGAGAAGAGGCTTGCAGAACACTGCCAGCAGTGATAGGAGGGGCTGAGGAGTGCACTGAGCCCATCTCAGACACCCCAGTTGCTCTGAGCTGCACAGCTGCATCTCAGCCAGATGTTCTGCAGGCAGGATAAACACACACACACCCATGCAAGAGTTATCTCTGCCCAGCAGTGGAAAGATGACTGTGCAGATTTTTATGAAATATTAGTGGTCTCTCCCAGCCTTGCATGGACACTTGCAAACTTCTGCCTACCTGAATTGGAAAACGTGTTTTTCCATTGGAATTTCAGACTGAGTGAGCAATTCCAGCTACGTTATCAATGAGATCATGACAAAAATGGACAGGATCAATGCTTGTAGCTACATGGCTATGCACAAACTCTGGGACCTGGGAGCCCTTCCAAGTTCTTCAGTCCCATTCAATGTTTCATTCACCTCCTGACTCAATACAAACCAGATGGCAAATGCTGTCCCTCACCTTCTGGTTGTTAGTCTCCATGGGGAAGGAATACAGGTGAGCAAGCCAGGGAGAAATTGGCTTGCCATCTTTGCACAAGGCTAATCCTGTAGATAGCCAATATATAACAAACAGTGCCTGGTTTTTCAAACTCAGATCACTCACCAGGATCAGATTATGATGTTTTTTCAGAAGACTCTGGGATTGTTTTTCTGATGTACCTTTTTGTTGCCATAACCTTGATGCATTGGTTCTCCACACTCCAGGTCTCAGTATTTAGCTACGATAAATCTAAATCAGTTGTTCTGCTCTATTCATTTTCTGTGGGTCCAGTGCTAAATGAGTTGGTCTTGAAGAGAACCTATTTTGCTAAACTAAAACAAAAACCCCTATCCTGACAGTATTTATTAGAAATTAGATCAGTAGCAAGTGGGGAAGAAACCCAGCAGAAGATATGTCTATTCTGCAGTTGGACTGAAGAAAAGGGCATTTCACTTACAAAAATTGTCACTCATTTACTATTTGAGCAGAAAAATCTCATAATATATTAACTATATTTGTAAAGCCTGCAAAGTCACAGTTGCATTGATTTATACCAACAAATGCACTGTCTAAGTCATTTATTTAAATGCTGTGAGAGCGTTTATTTTAAACGTATTTTTATTTTAAAATGCACAGGATTTGACAAATACATAAAATTCCCTGGTTCCTGTCAAACAGCAGACTTATCTTGTGGACCCACTGAAAAAAATCATAGAATGGTTTGGGTTGGAAGGCACCTTAAAGATCATCTCATTGCAACCCCCCTGTCATGCTCAGGGCCACTTTCCACAAGACCAGACTACTCAGGGCCCCATCCAACCTGGCTTTGAACACTTCCACGGATGGGGCAGCCACAGCTTCTCAGGGAATCCTATTCCAGCGTCTCACCACACTCACAGGGAAGAATTTCTCCCCAGCATTCCATCTAAACCTGCCCTCTTACAGTTTAAAGCCACTAGATAAGTGCTACAGTAGGATTCATGCAACCTACCCTGTGACAGCCATTTAACAAGGCTTTTTGGAGAGGTGAATAGAGGAATCCATGGGAGGTCTTAAATCAGTCCTTGACAATACCACGACGTTACCTCAGATGTGGCACAGAGCACACTGCAGTAGCACAGGTTTCCTTTAGATCCCACATGTATAAACTGAATTCCTATTTGTGCAAGAGCAGCTCACTCTTAACAGTGTCTCTATTAAGACTACAAAGCTTGTTTTGTCCTGATTAGGACATTTTTGTCATGTAACCATTTATTATTGAATATAAGGATGAAAAAAATGTCACAGTACAAGGGTTTTAGACTGCAGTCTATCCTGCAATGATGCAAGGCTCCTGATAAGACATTTTAGTTGCAGACTATATTAAAACAAACCTTGAAAACAATACCTTCAAGGAGTGGGAGCAATGAGTTCTTTCTATTTCAATAAAAGCTTTCCATCTCAAGATCCTAAAGAGCTTTTTAAATATTAATCAAGCCTCTAAGCAGCCCAGGAGATGGTAAAATACTGCAGCCAATGATCAATTAAACCATACACAGTTTATCCACTTTATAGATAAGGCATGGCACAAATGCAGAAATACCCAAAGACAGAGCCAGATGAGGCTCTCCTGAGTGGATGGGAGCCACTTTGGCATCTGAAATATCCTCTTTACAGTGTCCCATGATGACTGTACTATCCAGGGTTGTCCATTTATCCTGGGGATCCAAATCCCTATTAGAGGAGAAGTGACTGCTACTTCTGTTTTATCATAGATGAGTGACTGAGGTACAGGGAGATAAATGATTTGCCCAAGGTCACACAAGAGACCTGTAGCAGAGAAATAGGGTATTGCTCAGGATTCCTGTTTCTTCTCAACAGCTAAAATGGTTCTTTCTTTATTTTCCTTTTTTTTTTACATCCCTTTTTCAGCACAGTCCAGAGGGTACTGAATCAGTCTGAATGACATGTTATCTGGCAGAGTGGGGATTTATTTTTTGCTATAGTTTTGACATGTGTAATGAGTAAAACATTCTGTACTTGTAGCATTATTTATCCTCCAGCCTTAACTGCAGTGTTCAAAAACTCCCAGTGACTGCACCTTTCAGAGCACATGCAAGGGTAGCCTGTTATTTGTCAAAGCTCACAAAGGCATTGCTGAGAGTGCAAGCTTTGTTCCTCAGACAGAACTGCTCTTCCCCCTTTTATGCTGCAAATTTCTGGGCAATGTCAATACCTGTTTAAGAGGTCTCCCACTCTCTAGGCTCTTTCTGTCATGTGTTGACATCTTCTAGGAATCAGCAGATTTTATGCCTCTGTTCAATTCACTTGACCTGCCTCCAAATATGTTCCTGGCATCAGAAAAGCCATTCCCCACACACACATATGATGAAGCCCAGATCAATAGCACAGGATAAAAACAAACAAGCTAACTAAGGCAAGTCTAAAGTCTTAAGAGCTATCCACAGACGCTGCTATCTGGACTGTTCAATATGATCTTCTGAATTGCACACAGCAGGGTTTCATTTGCTACAAATAGCTTTGCACCAGCAGCATCTTCAATAATTTTATCATGCAGTGTTCCCTAGATAGACCAATATTTCATTTAATAAACAGCAAATTAAAATAGCAAATGTAGTGAAAGACAAAGCATGAAGAGATTTGCTTCAGAGTTTTAAAGAAAAAGATTGTTTGTTTGGGTTTTTTGTTTATTTGTTTTGTTTTATTTTTTTAGTATTTCTGTAGTTGCTCATAAGGTCACCTTCATGACAATTCCAACAGGGGTTTATCTTGTAGTGCTCACTCTGACATACAGCCTGATGATTTATTATTGCTTAGTTCTTGATACTGTTCACTGCACAATCCAATCTAAGAGAGACACATATTTCTCAATTCAGGGACTTCTTTTATTTTATGAAAAATCAGCTTGGTGCTTTGTGGTAAAAACTAGACTTGGCATTTGATCTTAATTTTTTTAAGTATTTCCTTCTAGTCTTTGTTTCTCTGCTGTATTTTTGATGTATTCCAGGATCATTTTTGTTTTCTATCCCTTTGTTTTTCTCCTCTCACCCTATTTTTCCATGGCTTACACCCTAAAGAGAAATCTGGCACAGTGGCAGTTTCTTACAGACACTCTTATCTAGATTTCTGCTTCATATTGGTGGGTGACATGGTGATAGATTTCATAGGTTTTCTCTTCTCATTTGGGAGAAAGAATATAATTATGCAAAGGAGGGTTAGATGGACAGTAGGAATATATCACTATTAACCCACCAGAACATATGCAGATTCACTGTGGTTATGTGCTTAGAGGGGGGGGGAACCCTTCATGTGCTCGACAAGATTTTTTTCCTTTCCTTGCATTAATATCAATTCAAGGGTAAGCCAACAATTCTCCTCATGTCATTCCAGTGTCTCTGGTGTTGTGATATGGGGCTATTTAAGCTCTGCTTGGCTGCAAAGCTGTCTCCAGTGCTCCCATAGACTGTCTAAGCCATTTGGAATCATTAACCCGCATGGAGCAGGCTGCCCAGAACTCAGGGACATTCCTTCGAGGCTGTCAGTCATTAGCTGGTACGTTAAGTAGCTAATGGTGCTCTCACAATATCTGCTGCATCATGCAGGTGCAACAGAATAAATATTTTTTTCTCACTGGTGCTTTGTCCTAAATCATTAAGGACCCCAATCCTGCAAAGATTTATGTCTGTGAATAAGTTTACTCACATGAGCAATCCTGTTTCAACCCTCTTAAACACATGCTTGTAGGGTCAGAGTCTTGATGATCAAAATATCAGGTGTTTGGCTAAAAGCTTATGGAAATACAAAACAGCATCAGAAAAAAAAAAAAACACCTACTTTTTGTTCTGTATTTTTTTTTTGTCCTGAGAAATATTTACAGAAGTATCCAGCTCAAGAAGAAAGATTAATAGTCACACCTGCTATCCTATGACCCCTTTACTTCCCTGCTAATTGATCAGTATATATATATATATATCTCAAAAGAGTATGAATATTCCCCAACGAATTGGCTGCTGGTAAGGGAGATTAACTGAGGATATGTAAATTATTAAAGCCATAAACTGCTTGTGGAGGCTCCTGGGTGGGGCTGGGGGGATCAGCTGGCTGTCCCTGGTGGGGCTGAGCTGGAGCAAGGTTAGGTAAGCACCCCCACCTCGTGTCTGCAGCTATCAGACACCTTTGCTGACTCGCTGGCGCCACGAAGTCAGGCACCACCCTCTACCCTCAGAGAAGCACAGGAGGTTGCAAATGGTAAATTTAATACCACAGCAGGAGGTGCCATTTACAGTCCCAAAGGATAAGTCTCCCCATCTTCTCTTTCATGCTCATATAAACAAATGGAGGCTGATGCAATTTTGAATCCTGTTGGCTTGTTTTGGTTTTAAATATGTAATTTCCTCCTTATTTTAGCATCTAGGCAGGGTAACATTAAAGGATTTTTGTACACATGACTGATGGTTAAACTGCAATGAGGATTTGTATTTTATGAATCCATTAAAGCATTGGAAAATACAAGCAAAATTAAAAAAATAAAATCTACCAGTAAAAAAATTTGGGACTTATTAGTAATATGCAATTTGAAAGAAAAGGAGATTAAGGTGTCTGCATAGCCAAGCCTTACACAGAGTATTCTTTATCTTAGTTTAAAAGACAAATAAAATTTACTCAGAAAAGACTATCAAATATTTGTATAATGCTTGCCTGGTTTGCTCCATCTATTGTGGCATATTCATTCTTCGAGAAATATCTTTAAAAGGTTAAAATCATGTAATATTTTCATTTTTTTGAAGTTACATATTGCTAGGCACTGTTTGAAAGAATAAAATAATATCTAGTGAAAACCACTGCCTTGTAAATTCAACCCACTCCTTTTATATGTTGCTAGAACAATGCAAGAAAACATCTTCTGTATGACCAAAAATTTTTTTTAAATAATTACAGTCTATATTGGAAAGATGTTTCAAATCAATATTTTTACAAAGGGTGTTTGAGATTAATGCATTAATTAAATAATTGGAAAAATGCAAGGCAGGAGAAATACGCAGCTTCTAAAAACAGATACAGAGAACAAAAATTGTTGCATCTGAGGAGAAGACTGACACATTTTTAGAGGATGCAAGGACCACATCCACTCCTCAGTCCAGTTTCCTACATAATGTGGGCCAGAGGATTCCACTTAGTGGCTTCTGAGCCATACCTGGTCATGTGAGGTTGGATGATCTCATCACTTGCAGAAGGGCACCAGTCCTTCTAATTAGAGACTCTATTTTATTTCTGGGCAAACTCTTGCAGTCATCCAGTTACTCTCACTTTTAAATAAATGGGGCAGCAGAGGTAAAAGAGCTTTGGCAGCTGTGAGTGACAGGGTGGATGGCAGAAATGGGAATGGAGAGAGATCACAGAACACCTCAAATTGAAAGGGACCCATAAAGATCATTGAGTTCAACTCCCAGCAGGCCAAAAGCACATCTAGAATTAGTAGACCAGAGGAGTGGGCCAGCACATTAGCAGGAAACATTGAGCATTTCCCTTGTCAGCATAAATATCTGAGACATTTCAGCCATAAATTACACAGACCACGCCAGGCTGCGGGCTGCAGGCTCCTGTTCCACGTTGTGTTGCAGCACAGCCACCAGCACCGGGTCGGATTTATCAGCTGAGCCCCCAGGATGCCACGGAGCCCTGAGCAGAGCTCCTGCAGGAGGCAGAAAATGGGATCGGGCACGGCACCGACGGAAAACAGACACAGGCCTGCACACTCCAAGTGCAGGCAGGCAAACAGTAAATAATTAACTACTACATCGATTCAAATGAGGACGAAGGGAGAGTCTGAGGACACAGAAATGTTTTGCTCTCCTGTCTCGCACACCAACTTCCCATGGAGGCGCGGGCAGCGGTGAAGGCGCAGCCTCGCAGGCAGCCCCGTGTGCTCAGCAAACACACCTTGGGCTCAGGCTACAGCCACAGGCTCCCAGGCAGCTCTGCAGCCTTGTTACCTTCACAGCCTCCATCTGCACTGTAGCCCTCTCCCTATCCATGAAAAGCAAATTTAACTCTGATTTTTTTTTTCTCTCTTTTTTTGTCCACAGTTAAAATGCAAGATTCATCTCTGCTTCCTTATATTAGTATAAGGAAAGAAGGCCTGCATTTGACTGTCTGACACATCAGAAAAACGTGGAACAGTCATTAAAGATTTATGGCAACATCAAACATTCTGCTTTACTTTCAATTTTGTCACATAATCCCAATAAAACAGTGATTTAGCTGTGTGTGTTAAAGTTATTTGTCAGTGCTGAGTCCTTCCTGTATCACTGCTGACACACAAATATGTAAACCAGTGAAGTCAGCCTCCATGGGGTCTATCTCTTTTGGGAGCATTTTAAGGATGTTTCTTCTGCAGGAGTTATGTTCAGACTGGGCTCTATATTATTTAAGCTTTCCAGGAAAAAAATAAAAGAAGAAAAAAACCCTCTTAAGCAATGCATTAGTGTTATTCTTATCTAGAGAAGGCTTGTGGGACTAAGTGAAAAGATAAAGGAAATAACAGAGACATGTAGCAGTGCTAATGTTAATATTTGATTAGAAATATTCCAAACAAGATGTCAAGACACATTCAGCTCTTGCTATCAACACACACCCAGCTTGTTGAGGCTGAAGTAGTGTGTTCAGAGGGACAGCTTAGAACTTAGCTTGTGTTCATAAAATGAGGATCAAGTCTAGAAAAAACAAACAAAACAACACCCTAACCCTTCTAACATAATGCTCAGAATTAATTAGCAAGGACAAGAACTACTGGAATCAAATTCATACCTGTTCTTCTATTTTCACATGTTGCTTAATTTAGAGCAACACTGTGTGCAACATCAAACCACTTAACTTCATCCTCCCAATGTCTTAAATTAAATAATATCAGTGTCTAAAGTCCTCATACTTAACACATTTTCAATTCTCTCTTTGACCACTGCTGCCATAGGCATAATCTCCTGAATTTAAGTGGCATGACAGCACTGTCGTCTGCTACACCATGTCAGTTCACTCCCCTCTTCACATAGTTTCATTTATTCAATTGTTAATTGTAAATGTTTTTATACAGGACTTGTCTACTGCAGCAAGGAAGGAAACAATCTAAAAAAACAACCTGCCTCAGGTTGTAAGTCACCGTGATGGTGCCAATATTGTCATTGTCAACAATGACGTGCAAGGAGAAGATGGAGAAAGAAAGGCACACAATTAAGTGTAAGCTGATGGCATGATACCCAGAAGCAATTGTCAGAGAGAGAAACAAGGAGATGGAACTGGATGCAGAGCAGTCAGGAGCAGAGAAACAGAGCTGTGTCTCAGTTGGGTAAGGATAGAAGGTGAAATTATACAACTGGACAACATCATCCAGAGAGAAAGCAGGCAAAAATTTAAAATGGTAAAATAAATAAAACAGAAAAACAGGGAAAAGAGGGAACTAAGGAAGAAAAGGGTTGCTAAGTACGGATGGGGAAAGCATGGAGTAAGCACCAAGGGAATCTGGAATGTTGAGAAGACTTAAGAACTAAGCAGAAAGATCAAGAAGGCTGGATATGGCAATCTGGCCAATAAACCATTGCTTGAGACTTGGTAAAAGCCCACCAGAACTCAACCCTGAGCCAGGGTGTAACTGCGGGAGAAAAATTCACAACAGTTCCTGACCGTGCTGTGGCCTTCTCAAAACACACCTTGGTAGGACTTAGGTTACTGGGTATATCAGAGGATTCACCTGCTCTCTCTGTCTGAACTCCCCCATTATCACATGACTGAAATAATAATTGTTTCCTGCATGGTAGTTCTGTACAGATCAGGAGGGGAGACAGTACTGGAGCCATAGAAAGGTCTGAGATGTGTGAAAGCCTTTCAAGAGAATGGTTAAGGACACATTTCTTGATGATCAGCACAGAAGTCAGCAGCAGCCAGAAATGAGAAGGGAGGGGAAGAAAAGACACACCCAAGGCAGTGGGAAGAAGTGCTCGAGAGAATTGTCAGGAGCATCCAATATGGACAAGGATCACTGGAGGCTTAGGCCATGTTAGTTTTACTTATGTAGCCCCCTTTCACCATTCCTCCCTTTTTATATGTATTGCCTGTGCTCTTCAAGATATCTTTCATAGAAATTATAATTGCTATAATTTCAGGTATCTGCCCCTATTTCAAGATGTCTGCATGCACCTTAGCTCCTCTATCAAAGGTGTTTCACAACAGCCTTAAGGAAAAAGCAAGAGATCAGAAGTGGGAATCAAAAGCCACCATAACTAATAAAGCTTACTTAATTAGACAGTATACAATTATTTTATGATCCATGAGGTTTCCTGCAATAATTTGGTCAGTGAAAAAAAGTACATGTTAGATTTTTTTATTTCCATGAGAAACCATCTCTTCCATAATGTTTAAACAGCATTATGACTCAACCAGTAATAAATACAAGGCTTTCAAATACAGCTGCACAGGAATCCATAAACTACAGAATGGTTTGTGATGTATTTACTTCAGCTTGCTTCAAAGCAGGACTAGCCTTTCTTAAATAAGGGGAAAAAAACACAACAAAAACTGACCTTGGTTTTGCTGAATAAAATCATTGACAACATTTCATGGGGAAAAGACAGAGTGTTAAAATCTTTTTATATTAAGACATGTCAAGTTACATCAGGAATAGTTTTGGACTATGCAACTGTATTTTGTCTCAGGCATTTGCTAAACTTAACAAGCTGAAATAGACAACAGTAGGGTTGTTAAGGTTTATTTCTTATTTTCTTCAAAACGCCTGTGTTTGTTTCTGAGCAAGAGGATGATTTTCCCATCCTGAGAAACAGTGAAAGAAACAGTATTTTTCAGTGTAAGCTGGAAGATGGAAATTAATGAAAGATACTTGTAAATCATTCATCAGCCTTGGCAGTGCCAGGCATTTTGCATTTCAATACCTCCATGGCTCTAAGAACAGCAGAAGGTAAGTTTATAGAAACCAGCCTATTTCCTCATCAAATGTATCACGGATTTACCGGGAGAAGGATTTTCACCCCTTCCATCTCGTGATTAGGGAAGAACCGACCATTGTAGCAGTTCTCCTCTGAAATGTTCCTGGCATGCTGACAGACTTTTTTCCCAGCACTATTGCATCGTAATGAGCAAGGCTCCAGCCTGCTGTAAGAGCTGCTTCTCTCGCTTACCACAAGGTTTTGTGCACATGTATGTGACTCTTCAGAGAATAATTTGTGAACACTGTGTTTTCCATGCACAAGTATTCTTTTTTTGAGGCACTGCATCTCCTCATTGAAGACATTCAGCTTCTTCCTAAGGCAGCAGGATACTGTTGTCACATTATGTTTCAGTCTTAGATGACAGCATATTTTTCAAGTGTCCCTGCATTTACCTCAAAGTTTCCTCTCTCTTGACAAAAAGTTGCTCCCAAACAAGCAAGAAATTGTGAACTAGGGGGTGATACTTCCTTTCTAAAGGGCTTTGCTTTCTCTGATTGTCTTTTCCTTCCTTCATAATAACTCAGGCTGCTTGCCCATATCAACATTTAGAAAGTGTAAATTCAATTTAAAAAAAAAAAAAAAAGGCACATCTGTTTTGGTAGAATTACAACAAAAATGTGAAGAAGCAGAAATACTTCTCCTTCAGCTGCAAGAGCTGTGGTAGAAGTCTGAGGGCTCACTTATCTGAGTTACAGCATATTCCATAAAAGTGATTGTGCCCTAATGATACCACTGTCCTTTAGCAAAGCCCTGGGGCCACGCAAAGTGCTCAGTGCCGTGGACAGCAGCTCATGTTTTGCACACTGCCTAAGGCCTAAATAGGCCTTTCATATACAGGCCAGATGTTCACTCTTTCTTAGGCCAGCTTAAGGCTAGAACAAACCTTTTCAACCAGGGTTTATCAGAGTTTCTAAATTACATGCTGGGAAGAAATTTAATTGGTTTAATTAAGAAAGTTTATTTCATGGTAATTCAGTTTTGTTATGCTGCAAGACTTAATGTGTCCTCTGATAGGAGTGATTTGTTATAAATATTCATAGCAATCCTCTTCTCATCCAAGCCAAAAAAAAATATATATATATATATTCAAGAAGAAAGTTGTAAATTAAAAAAAAAAAAGAGTATTTTCTATAGTCTGGAACATCACTGACCAAATCTCCTCACAGTAGCTTCCATGCCTATTTAAGTCAGGGTAATTGTCATCTCTCTGTATAAATGACAGAGTGCTCACAGATTCTTTCTGTTCTCAACAGAAATGTCAAAGGCAACAAGGTCACATCCTGACTGCTTTTTTCCCCATGAAGTTTTAATCATTATTTTTCTTGACCAATTGCTGTGTGTTGCTGAGGTTTGGGGGTTTGTTTTTGATTTGGTGGGGTTTTTCCTGAAAAACATCACAAGAAACAAAACATTTTATATCATATTATTCAATACAAATATCATAAAGCTATTATTTATTGTGTTTTGAAGTGAGCCCTGCCTGGCTGAGATGCCTGACAATGCACATTACAGCCAGGGTAGAGAAGCAGTGTAAACCAGAGGCCCTGCTACCTGTGAAGGTCGTGACTTAATCCTTCACACTGAACAGACACCATGACTTAGCTAAAAATCCAAGTTCACAGACATCAGTCACTTCCATAATGGGCCTGCAGGTCAGGCAAGACAACAGGAGGAAAACTAATGTTGATGCAGTTGGGTTCTTCTGAGGCTCGGGCATCCTTCACACTGTTCTCTCTTTGCCCCTCACCACCAATCATCACCACGGTGAGGAGGCTGCAAGAGACATTCATGTGTAGGATGCAGAGAAGATCCACACAGATCAATAAAGGGTTCATTCTTTCTGCAGCAAATTTAGTGCAGGCAAATGGTGCCCAGGGACAGCGCTGGTGCCCCCTGCCCCGACACCACAACCCCTGCTGGTCCCAGCACTGAGTCTCCAAACCTACCAAGCTGGAATCAGGCAATAGTTTGTCCCTGTAAATCACAATTAGATAGAAGTCTGCAAGAATATCACAGGAGAAATCCCTCAGCTGTTGTCATCACCTTTGTAAGATTTTCTGTTCCACCAACCCGTCAATGCCACACGCAGGATCCTGGCTCTGTGTTTTAGCTGCTGTTCAAACACAGGGAGAAGCAGCATTTCCCAAATGAACAGCTAATCTAAAAGAACACAAGTAAAAGAAGGAGGAAGAAACATGCCAGAGAGTTATACACTGAAGAGACAGAGGAAATATTTTTGATTAGAGCAGCCCAAGGTGCTCAGTTCTTAATATGCTGAACTCCATTTACTAGGTTTTTTCATTAAAAAATCCCAACCAAACAACTAAGTAGTAATCAAGGCTTTCCACAAACTTTATTTGCCAGTCACAGCATGACTCTGAAAGTCATTTATTTTGTGGGTCTCAGTTTGGCCCTGAGATAGAAGACATTTTTACACATATTATGCAGATTTGCATTATTTCCTCAAGGCTTTTAAAAACTGAAGTTCTCAGACATGAAAAAACACACATTTTCAAATATTTCTTTTCAAATACTTTTACACTTCTGGCAAGTTAAGCAATGAAAAAATACTGGGATTATTTACTAGGATCCACAGTGGAACCTGAAGTCAGGAGTTACACTGAACAGACAAAAAGAGAATTTTTTTTTTTTTTGTGCTCCAAGTCTGTCTTGCCTTGTATGATTTGCAGACCAAAAAAAACTCTTGATTCTGTATCTGAGGTAGGGGCTGCTGTAGTATCAGACAACACAAAAAGACCCTTGAACACATTTTAATAGATTTTAATCTGATTTCTCATGTTAAAAAAAAAACAATAAAAATAAAAGAATTATCTGTAAGAATTTCAGCACAGTATCTTCAAAAAGGATATTTTTAACATCCATCAGTTAAAACCCTTTTATAGGAAGGGTCCTGAGCTGCCCTCACTCATATGTACAGCCAAGAGAGACTCAGAATGAAGAGCAAGAACAATTGTATTTTAAAGGATGTGTGAGTTCCTTTCTTCTCTGTTAATACTAGACTGTACAGAACACTTTATCACCCAGTCCCTATAAAAGCTGCAGTGCTTTCAGATATTCATGCCAAAAAAAAATAAAAAATAATAAAAAAAACCCTGCAAATAACCCCCTACTCTTCAGCAAGCAGATTAACTTTTTCTCAGCTGGTTAAATTAGGGAAGTGATGAGCCTTCCCTAGGTTACTAAAACACATAAATCAGATATCTTGACAACACCTCTCTGCCAAATCATAACATGAAAAGCAAATCCATTTACAAAAAATCCGATTGATACAAATGGTATTTTCTTTTCAGTTCCCATGGCTATATGAGTATTTGAGGTAACAAGAAGGTAGAATTAATCTTCTTTAATACTGCAAGGAACACATTTCAAAATAAACAGTATTATCAATCTATTCCTTTTTTATCAAAACAAAAAAGGATAAAGAAACAGCATCGCTGAGCCTTATAGTGAGAGACTGGCAGAGCCGGGCATTTGTAGCTGACACCTTCTGGGAAAGAAACAATCTGCCTTTTTAGCTGGCCTACCTGCACTTGGAGGTTAGATAAATGCAGGTTAGAAAAGTGAAGTTTAGAAAAGTGTAGTTTCCTTCCACAATCTAAATGTGCCAGCCTGTCACAGCACTACAGACAGTAGATGGCTTGTGACTACTTGCTCTCTGTCTGATTTTCTGCAGCTCCTGTGACAGCTCTTTCTCTCAAGTTTACCAGATCAGCATTGCCATAATGGCTTATGACAATGCAGCAATGCAGGACTACCTGCACAGATGCACATTTATTCCTTCTGTTGACAGAAACTCAATTCATTTTTCAGAATCCACAAGATAGCTCCCTACAAAATGAGCTGTGGAGAACTCTCAATTACAGTGAATTGAGTAGTTTTGAGAACAAACCATTGGGAGAAGACATTATGTGACAAAAGCACCTCAAATTCAAATGTGCTTTTTCCAGAGAAAGAAAAAAAATCTTATGAAAAAAATCTTCCAAAAAAAAAAATCATGACCCAGAGAAAATCAGTTACATATGTGCACCAAAAAAATGTATTGCCCTTCTGAGTTTCCAGAACCAATTTCAGTATTTTAATGCAATTGTTTAATCCTTTGTTTACCTTTGTAAAACTCCTAAGAAAAGGAAGTCTATGGAGCAACCTGGTTGAGATGAGAAATCCACTGAAAGGGTTGTAATAAATGAAGTGTGGGGAGGGGACACAGAAGAAAATCGGAATACAAAGCTATGAGACCATTATATGAATTTAAAAGAATGGCATAATGCACAGAGGCAGAGATACCAGGTGTGACAAGAAAAATAAAAGGTTTAAACTTCAGTACCACATGCAGAGAGGAAAAGCCCATCAGGAGCAAAGTATTCCAGATGATGGAGGAGATCATTTCTGCTATGAATTTTTTAATACATCAGAGAGAAATGAGCTATGTGCCAAAACAGCCACAAAAAAACTCACAGAAGTCTGACCAAAGACACCAGTACTTGTTACCAAGATGAACAGTTGGGCTGCAAAAGTCTTAGCTTTTATTTTATCTGTTATTCAATTATATCCTCTTGGACATCTACAGCAAAATTTACTTAATTCACTTCTCTGATCACAGGTAAAGTCGCTGTATTAAAAACTTGCTGTTAATATTTTCTGTTCCCCTCAAACGCATACCTTTCTTATGAATCACTGAAAGTGTGCTGTACTTTAGCTTTAATTCACCTGCAGATTTATCTGGGAACAAAAAGATTATTTAAAAGAAGTAATTTTAACATTTCTCTACACTTCTACTATTGCTTTCAATGGTATTTCGTATAATATATAGTTTTGGCTATACATTGTGCTACTCTGAGTACAGACACACCATTCAACCACAAATTATCTCTGCTTCTCATTACTAATGTTCATTCACTGCATGAATTCCATGCAGGAACTACAGCTTAAAGCAACCTCAGCCCTCTGTGAAATTAGAAACTGAAGACTGTTTCATTAGCCACCTTTTTATTTGATGTCGACATTGCACAGGCTTTAGACTGAAGTTCATAACCTGTTCATAAGCAGTATTTTTTCAGTTCACTTGCTACCATGGAAAAGAACCAAACCAATTAAGAATGCTAAAATTGCCATTTCGCTTTCACTAAGGAAAGAGAAAGATTCTGCTAAACTGACAATAAGGAAAAAAATATCTCACTACGGGAATTATCCAATTTGACTAGATAGGTCATTTCATTAACTAAAAAGTAACAACATCTCTAATCAGTCTTTCTCACCTATAAATTACCATTTTTATCTCTTCAAATCTTTAATTCACTGTTGCTTTTCTTCCCATTTGCTAACTATTGCCTTTGAAACACTACCATCAACCACATCAAAGGCATTTCAAATAGAGGGGCGTTCACATTGGATTGTACAGCACATGGATCATTTTCCCCATTTTTCCCCCCACTGGTATAATTTAATATAAATTTTCTTAAACTAGCATTACAATGTGTCATTTATAACATACACTAATTGTCATGGGAAGTAGATCAAGTAAAACCTGTCCAGTGAACTCCCCTCTGAGCACAAAGGGCAAAAAGAAGAGGAATCTTTCATGAGCAAGGTAAATTCAGTCTCAAAGGAGCTTTCTACATTAAATGGTGCAAAGAGGTGGAGAGGGAAATCCACAACCACAAGGAAAGCACAATGCCCACATTGGATGGATGCATATTTTGGTGAACTAGTATGCATCCATACCTAAATACATATATGCACACATACATATGTAGATAAAAACCAAAAGGCCAATTAAAGCTGCTTCCAGAAATTCCAAACTTGTGGGACTGATAACTCAGGCAGACATTCATCCTAGCACTGGACCCAAGTATCAAATACCAGACACAGGCCACCGCTGTCATCTCTTCAGATGTGTTTCTATCTTGCTAATTGTCTAAAAGGAAATTCAGGTTGGTTAAGGCAAAGCTGAGAGCAGGGACTTTTCAGCTGAGGGCCCTGTCTATGAAATTCCATGCGTTCAGAAATGCCCCTTCCTTGACCATCTTCAAAGTTCAGACTGAGACTTTTCTACTCAAATGTTCCATCTGACTATTTTGCCTGCCTGCTCTTTTCTACTTCTCTTTTTGGCTATCTCTCACTCTCCTCGCTAAGAAAGGCTGCTCTCACTGAAGCTTTGAATCTTCCTCTTTTCTGAGGTTTTACTTTTAGATCTGTGCACTGTCCCAGATACAGTCAGCACTCTAGACAATGGCAGAATAGATAAGGAACTTCAAATTTTCACCAAGATAGTATTTCACAGAAGCTCCAGCAGAACAGAGATGTGGCAAGTTACCCCAGTTATCCTTTAAGAACATTTGGAAAATAATACAGAAACAAGTCAGAGTCACACAATTAAAACATTGGAGAGTCCAGTCTCACATCATCACCAGAAACATTAAACATCACTCTCAAATTACTGTCAGGGGTTCATTTCTGTTTATGCTCACTGTAGAAATCAGTATGTCCACCGGTGCTCTGCCCTCTGACTGAACAACTTCCTCTGGTAAAACTTCCCCAGTGTCCTCAGCATCCTCTCCAGTGGTACAGGCATCACCATCAAGCAAGGAAGAAAAAGGCAAATTTCTATATAGAGGTGGGAAAAGCCTTCTTTTTCACCCAGAGACTACTTTGGCAAAAGACACTACAAGCTGCAACATCATTGCAACACATTGGTTCCTGCATATGAGTGAATATATTTTTCAATTTTTCAAAGTCCTGTGTCACTTGATCTATGCAGTGCCTTAAAAAAAGACTATGTACCAATGATCTACATTCAAATGAGATCTGGGCATGCAAATTTCCGTGGATTAACAAATTTTTACACATTATTTTTCTTTCATGCAGTGAAATCACTACCTGTACTAGAAGTCAGAAAAGAAATACCCATAAATAGTAACACAAACAAGTATTCATAAATAGCAGCCTTACTGTGTAGGTCCTAGCATGCTGTTGAAGTGACTTGAATATTCCTGTTCAATTCTCAGGTCCTATTCTCCTACTTCTTCCAGAAGTGTCAGAATGCTGATGAGTTTAATCACTAATACAATAGATCATACACAGGGCACAGTCCATCATGTGGGAATGGGTTTTAAAAAAAAAATTATTTCACCTATCAGGGGTCATTTCCTAAGGCTAGAAAGCTGCTCAAGCACTCTCTGGCAGAATCAAAAGTATATTTACCCTTCAGCAAGGAATCATTTTTCTCTGTTCTCTAATCTCTTGAATATTATATGATATAACTGATACTACGCAACAGTTTTTGTAGCTCATAGCTCTTACCATTGCCCAGGTTTCCTTGTAGATACAAGGAAATCCAGGAAATGTGTATTTTTTCCTACTTTATTCTCATTACTGTTTGAATGGAAGATTGTATGTAAATCATATGAAATCAAATGTTTCTGTGCTGTTGTCTCCTATATAGACATACCTTTAAATCCCTTCTGAGCAGCACTAGTGTGTTATCCTCAAGCTACCACACCTCGTTAGCAATGCACCTTTTAATCTGTCACATTTTCCATTTGCTTCGTTCTGCTAACAGAAGGGTTTTTTCCTCTAGCTTGAAGTACTTTCTATCAATATCCAAACAATAATTAAAATAAAAGCTTAACAATTAGTAATACCAACTGGTATTTCAGATTTTTTTCCATGTAATTCAAACACGTCAAGATACTGAGTAACCATTATTAACTGCAGTTTGTTACAGACAGGAAAAAAATGACTGCTAGAGAACTAAAGTGCTCTGTTACATGCCAAACAGGCTGCCAAAGGCATAATGAGGAATAAAACACTAAATTCCAGTCTCCAAGATCAGTGATTAATCCATGGTGAGATTGGGAATGGTCATTTGCCAACCCAAACTCTTAAAAAATCTACATGTCTCAATTTTTTGAGGAAGCATTAAGAGATTGGGGCTCTTTTCTGGCCCTTGGGACTAGTTTTATGTGATCATCAACAAATAACCACTATTTGCCATGGTTTCTCTGTCTGTATAACATGGATATCTACCTCCATAGGAAGCTGGTGAAACTGCTGTTTTCTCTTGGATTTTTTGTATAGAACATCATGTCAATATTACGTTTCTTTAGGCTACAGTGTGAAACTGTTTAATTCACGTGGGATCTAGCAGGATGTGAGATACTCAGCTGAATTATCTTTCAAATATCATTCAGTATTTCAAACAGCAGCATCAGACTGCTGGAAATTATTACATTTAAACAATGTCAATGAGAAATAAGGAGCCAGAGTTTGTCTTCTTGCTTGGATGCAGAACATGAATTAGTGCAGTGATACTTGACATTACAGGTCAAAATGAAAACAAATTTGCTGATGGAGTCATAATTTGCAGAAGATTGAGAACAAATTTTAAAACTTCAGTTGTGCAAATATTTTAAATCACTCAGAGGAAGAAGGAAATTTGTAAGCCATTAATAAATATCAGCTAATATCTTTGAATCAGGTAGAAATGTATTTTTTCTGCTTCTGTACTTCAACAGAACTTTCCAAATGTACCTGCTCCTCTGAATAAGTGAATTTTACTTCATAGTTACGGCAGCTATCAGACAAATAATTTTATCATTCCCACCCTTGCTTCCCAGTGAAAGAGAGATTAAATCAAAGAGGATTCTACCTAGGTAAAACCTCTTCACACAGGGAATAGGCAAAACAACTTTTTCTGCTGTTACCAAGTTGCACTAAAGAACCTATAATACACCCAGTAATTCACTTAAGTGGCTTATTCTTCCCTTGCCTCTAAGCAGAACAGTTTGTTCCAAGTGTGAGAGGACTTGGCCATTCCCCTTGTTCTGTTCCCAGTTCTGTCCTGGCTTGGTGACTTTGTCCTTAATATTCAGCCATTTTTGCCCTCGTTCACAGATCCTTGTTAGCAATGTCCAGCAAGCTCATACACATTACACAAAATTTTCAGACACAATATAAATTATAATTCCTATCTTGATACTTTCCATACAAATTTTTAAGTATGAAAAGAAATGCAGTGTGTTACTTAGAAAACAGATTTTAGTGTTCTTTCCATCAGCTAACCAGATAAAAATATGGTATGGGTAAGTCTAAGTTTGGGGATTTTAGTCCTGCTCTGGAGGCAATTAAATCACAAATTTTCAGACTACAATGGGGTCTTTCATAGACTCATGTAAGATTTTGTTGGGTTTTAGTGGGTTTTTTAAATAATGTCTTCTCTGTGATATTAGAAAGCTCAATGTCACATTGTAATTTTCCTTCTGTTTGCTTCCTTTCTTTTAGAATATTTCATATGGACTATTCAGAGATAACTTCTTTAATTTCCTGCTGTTGTCAAATTCTGTTTGGTACATTCATAAAAAGCAGTGTCACTTTTGGGGAAAATTAAAAAACTGCACACACACAGAGTGCACAGACTTCTCCCACTGTGTTTTTGTCTTGCCAAGATCTTGGTATCTTTGCTTAGAACTCTGGGCTGCCCCCATGTCATCAGTCCTAGCACTAGAAGCAGTTTTCTATAAACAGGTTTGAAATGTCTTTATTTAATAGATACCTATTCCCTTGGTATAACAGTACTACAGTCAATAAGAAATTTTTATGTCAAGTATTTCAGTTCTGCATTGCTATATTTTTTTGACTCATCATACTGTTTATGAAAATTTAGTTTGCTCTGTGATTTAGCACCCAGACTAATGACTTTTATACTTTTCATTTGTTGAAGAGCACTATGATTCTGCATTTTACAGTAGATTCCCTCTGTCAAGCTCTCTTGTACTTTCTGAATTTTCTTAACCACCATGGAAAGAATGCAAACTAAGCTTGGACATCCATCCTAAGGAAAAATCCATCATAAGTTGCTTTTCAGGAGAGCTATGGACAGATTGTCCACCAGTCAAGGCACAGAAGTATATTAATCAGGGTGTATTTGTATCCATTTCCAAAAAGCAGCTTGCATATATGTCCAAGTGCAGTTAATTTCTTGTGCTCCAGTGTATTTATGGAAGTGGGTAATCAGCACTCGGTTTTGAACGAGCCTTTTTTAATTTGATGCCTTCCCCAATTTCATTCCAGCCTGTGCCAAAGAGGGAGCTACCCTAAACAGCCTCATTTTGTCAGGCTGCAGCTGCCAGTGACTCAGGGGTTTAAAAACTTGCTGATGGGGAGGCAGAGGGGGGATAGTACATACAGAACATGGGGGGCTTAGTCTGTATTTCAAAATGCCACAGGGTAAATATTAAAATTACAGAAAATTTTTTTTCAAATATTGGGAGATATGCCTACACTAGCTACGTTGCTCCTTCTCCCATCTCTCCTTTACTCTCAACACACTATAATCATAAAATAAGGTTTTGCCCTTCTCACAGGTCACTGGAAGCAGCTGAAGATGGACAGGACCTGCTGCCAGTTACCAACTTGAAACCCTCTGCCTCAAGGGTTCCTGTCCTCACCAACTTGGAGCTGCACTCCACAGGTGGAGAACTCCTGAGGCACAGCAAAATGCCACAGCTCTGCCATGCACAATAACCAGGGAGAATACAGGAAACACCTCTGTTTCATTGGCTCTCCCTATGTGTTCCAAAAAGGGATGTATAGACAGGCAACTGCAAAAGCCTCGGGACTGGTGAGGGGGCAGGGAATAAAAGAGTTGCAGCTTCTTTCAGAAATTACAAACTCTGATACAGAAATGCCCAGAAACAAAGTGTTCTTTCCTCCACCCACATCCCCACGTTCTGCAGGAATCCATTTCAGTAACCTGTGCTGCTGACTAGGGGTTTCATCCTTAGCTTCAGCTTCCAGATTCACTCTGAACAATGGGAATATTGCCACAGAGTCCAGTGTGTGCTGGCTCAGGCCCATCGTGCACAGGGAATGACTTTCTGAGAGAGATGGCTGGGCCTGTAAAAGGAAATGTGCATCAAATGCAGATTGCTATGAAGTAATGGGACTAGGAGCAATTGACCAAAGCGAGAAATCCATATTAAATGGAAAAATTATGCAGCATGCAGCCAAAGGAAAGGACTTAGGGACAATTCCTAAAAGCCATAATCCTAGCTTGGGGATGCAATTAAATAAGAAAAAAAAAATGAAAAGAAAAGTGTGTTGGGAGACAGGAGACAGAAATGCATTCAGAGAGTAGAATACAAATCACGTAAGGATGCTGCTGCTTTACAAGCTAGCAGCTGGCCCCTCAGGTGGACAGACCCCATCTGGCACTGGCCCAGAGAGGAGCCTCTCACAGCAGCAGCAGCAGCACCCAGGCAGGACAGCACAAAGGGAGGGACACTGCAGGCACGTGCCATGTCCTCAGATATCCCCAGCACAAGCACAGCACACACGTCTCCCCGTACAGCAGAGGAGCTTCTCTTTCTCATCCCAATTCTTCCAGCATCTAAAGCAATTGTGATTCCACCCAGCACTGAGAAAATAGGGCTAGGACCTCTCTGACTCTTTCTATACCTGACTAAGATAAAAATAAAAGAAACAACTCTGTTGAGCTAAGTGACTTTTCCATTCTAACAATCTTTGTGCCCTTGAAATTTAGTTTGAAATGGAGCGGCCTCCTATTTCCACATCAAAAATCAATACACTCAACAGGTTAAACCATTCTCAGTTACAATGAAACTGTATCTGAGGAAATGGTACACGATACTTTAAGAAACATCTGAAAGCTTAAAGACCATAAGAAAATAGAAAACCTCTTCATTTGCCCAAGGCAATGACATGGAACTATGGATGAGCCCCACAGAGAAACTTGAGGAGATGGGGTGTCTATTCCCAGCAATGCCTGCTTTGTGACCTTGGGCAAGTCACTTAGCTGTCCCCTGCCAGAATGAAGTAAAAATGCTTCTTTACCTAAAGTGGCTCAAATCTCTGTGAAGAAATTGTATTTCTGCTAGCAATCCTCTAAACATCAGATGTATATGCACAATATAATAACACACAGCCATTTGACACAAGGCTGTAGCAGAGGAAAGGATCTTACACAGACTCTGTGTCTGACTTGCACTTAACTCACCCAAATGACCTTCCAGAAAATATTGTGGACCTGCTGTAAAAGTCTAATTTTTATTCACATGAAACAAAAAGGAAGCAGCTTAGCATGCATGCAATCAGATGAATCAGAATGTACCTTTCCACAATCAAATTAAGAATGAAATTAAATTCACTAATCTCATGCTAAAATATTGACAACAGCCTGATTTAAATGTCTTTCTTAATGACCAGACTCCCAAAGCATCCAGCTTCCTTAGAGGTCCAGGCTAACACACTGCATCTCTTCAACTGAGCATCAGTTCCTGACCACAGGATGTAGGGGCACATTAGTCCCCTGCCCTTGCTTTGAGATGAGAAGCAAAAGAAAATCATATTTTGGGATTGTTTCTAAACATTTTTTCATTTCACCCCTCTGTTTATGGAGTGTCTAGCACAAGGATATGAGAGTGAGACTTTTCAGAGAGCCTGATAAGGTATAGATCATAAACTCTAGGAATCTCATATACATTTCTAAGAGGCTGAGTGTGTGCATGTGTGTAAATAAAATGGCCTAGTTTAAAATGTCTTTAATAGCCAGAATTTGCCGGGTTGAAGCACACGGCTGTGAGCTCCCCCTGCTGACTCTCGAGCTCAAATAAATGAATCGTCTTCAGATGCTTTTACAAACACTTTTGATATTGGCTCAAGGTCAAAGGAGTGGACTGCTATAAGGACATGAATTTTAGCCTCACTAGCATCACAGAACAAAAACTAGCAATAAGGACATTATGTGTTTTATTTTGATCCCACTGGGGGACTTTTGCAGTGGCTACCAATTCAGATTACAATTGGGCAGTGATACTGCTGAATTTGCAGACTAATAGATTAAAACCATTTGATGCAATCTTTATGCCTCTAAAAAACATGCACCAAGTAACAGATTAAAAATCTAATTGGTAGGAGAGCACATGCTATCTTTCACCTTAGACATGAGCACTTGAAGCAATATATGCCCAGCTACAGTCAGACACCAGAAACCTCTTTGAACAATTGTAATATCTGTATTCCTGTACCACCTAAGCTAAAAAAGGAAAAAAACCCACATTATTTACATCCCTCACATTTTCAAGGTTGTAGCAGGCTTCCACAAATGTGAAAGCCATGTCATGGAGTGGCCCAATAATACAAGATTACACATTTAAAATAGACCAAATTTAATATTTTATTATTAATACCAAAATCATGGTGTTTGGCTTTTCTTCATGCCACTCTCGCCAAGAACTTGGGGGACACTGTCCATTCTCATCTGTTGGCTGTATTTTATACAGTTCCTGATTTTTTTGGCAAATGTTTTTATATCACACAGAAGTTTGGATGTGAACAAGTCAGTTCATTTACTGCTGCATTTCCAGGTCCATTTCAAAAGGAATTGCTGACATCTACTGGTTCAAATTAGAAAATACTCAAATTACAGTTTTTCCTTTCAAATAAAATCTAATGGCTCTGACTTCTTTCTCGGTTGATGGCAGAAAAGGCAATTCTCTTGAAATAAGCAGAAATAAACCCATTCTCTCCCATTTAGCAGTTCATCTCCTCTCTATGCTTCCTAGCAGACATGAATGTCTAGAATTATATCTGCTAGGCACCAACAATTTTTTGAGCTTGAAAACCACAGGGAGCATTTGGCTGTCGTATGAGGCTGCTCCACCCAGTACAACACAAAACCCTCACATTTTGTGCTGAAAATCCACAAGCAATTCTGCAAATCTGATGCAACACAGGATTAACATCCTCATCCTCCCCCTTCTCAGAAGAGACCCAGCTCCCACCCAGGGCTGTATTTCTGGACCTTGGGGCTGCTGCTCAGGCAATCCAGTGCCACACTGGGCGCTCCAGCTCTCCTGCAATGCCTGGGGTGCCAAAGATTTGGGAAAGGGGTGGAGGAGAGGAGAGGAGAGGAGAGGAGAGGAGAGGAGAGGAGAGGAGAGGAGAGGAGAGGAGAGGAGAGGAGAGGAGAGGAGAGGAGAGGAGAGGAGAGGAGAGGAGAGGAGAGGAGAGGAGAGGAGAGGAGAGGAGAGGAGAGGAGAGGAGAGGAGAGGAGAGGAGAGGAGAGGAGAGGAGAGGAGAGGAGAGGAGAGGAGAGGAGAGGAGAGGAGAGGAGAGGAGAGGAGAGGAGAGGAGAGGAGAGGAGAGGAGAGGAGAGGAGAGGAGAGGAGAGGAGAGGAGAGGAGAGGAGAGGAGAGGAGAGGAGAGGAGAGGAGAGGAGAGGAGAGGAGAGGAGAGGAGAGGAGAGGAGAGGAGAGGAGAGGAGAGGAGAGGAGATGAAGTGCTCCAGCATGTGATTTGGTATTTCACACTGTGGGGTTTTAAACAGTCCTGCTCCCCTTACCCCTTCCTTGGGATCATGCACTCAGCACCCACCCTCAAACTCAACACCGAGCCGGGTCAGCTGCTGCAGGTGGCCATGACTTAGCACACAAAAACCCCCTCTTATCCCACCTCTGTATTTATTCATGACTTCTCCTTACTCTTTCTGGAGCAGGGAACAGCAGGCACAGTGTGCTCTAAGCACACTTCTGGAGTGGCACACAAGAGAGGCCTTTCCATGTTGCATTCCAGAAATCAAGTTCAGGAGCTCTGGGGCTTTGGCTGGAGCAGGAACAGCTTGGTAGTGGTAGGATGGCATTACAAGCAGCTCTGAGATGCCAGCTTGGGAAACTGGAGACACTCATAAGGCCAGAAAGCAACTGCAACTACTTTGAAAATGTTTCTTAGATGGGAAACTGTGGCAATTAGAGAGGCAGACAAGTACCTGAGGGCATTTGGAGACACAGGTCAAGAGCAGTCCATTTAGCAGGCAGTAAAACTAGGACAACTTCCTTTGCCAAATCCTAAGGTTTTATCTCAAAACAAGCTTTCTCTTTTTATACTCCTAAGGGCAGCAAACCCAATTTTTATTTCTTCTGCAGACATCCAGAATTGTACTGCTGTCAGCTGCATCACCACTGGCAAATCAGTACTTTTCCTCTCATTGCCAGTACCTGGCCAAAGCATCAGACAAGCACATGGGCAATTAAAATATCACTCTGCTCCAAGAAACACACTGAAAGCCCACAGGCTTCAGTGATAACATTTAAAGTGCTCTAGCAGACCTGGCTAACGAGTATCAGGCAGCAAAGCTGGACTTCTCTTTCCACCGGTTCTTTTTCCTCATCACAAATTAAAACACAGATCTGCTCTGCATAAAGCAGTTATTGTTTCACATTTACAAAATCCTTAATTTCAAAAATGAAATTTGAGACACAGAAAAATAGTTTTCACTGCTGTAGTTTTCAACACTTTGAACAAACTCTTGAGATAGTGCATTAATATAGGAAAACAGGAAAGCACCTGACAGCAGCAGGAATGCAGCAGGGCGTGGGATGACTGAAAAATACAAACAGAATAACCAAAATCCCACACAAAGCAAGATGTGAAAATAGATGCTGGAGAGGAGGAAGAAAGCTCTGGCATGTCAGATGCTGATCACAGAGATGCAGGGCAGTGGCTTCCCAAGTCAGCTCTCAGTACCTTACCAACAGCAGGAATGTGAAAGGCTGTGGTCAGCAGGCTTAACTCACTTTTTCAGAAGAAAGCCTTCCAGAGAGGATCTATAGGATAGAAGCAGTCACTATGCAAAGTTATTACAAATGAGAGACTAGCACAAGCATCCATCCATTTTGTCTTACATCCACAGGCAGATAAAATGAAGAAATGGTAGGGTCAGCACTGGCCCTCAAGAGAACTAGGCTCTATTCAAGATGGGAATGTAAAAGTGTCTGAACATTTTCTTGCAGAATTGAATTAGGAAGTTGGCCAGCTAAAGAGGACTGAAAATTGTTGGAAAATGAGAATGTGATTTTGGGTCAAGGAGAACTGAAGTTAAAAACAGTAAGAGATAGGCAGATAGACAATGAATGCACTTTAATGACCACACAGAGACCCATTTCAAACAGTGCTTTATAACCTTCCTGCTACTCATCAGGTCTCAGCCAGCCTGTAGAGGATGTGCTTGACATGCTGCAGTGAATAGAAAAGTTCAAACATTAATTCATCCACACCGAGGTGTGCCCTGCCCTAAGGGTATGCAGTTTAAATTGGACAGATCTAGAACATGAGAGGAGATACAGAAAAACAGAGAGCAAACAAATATTGAGTGGTATTATCAAGGTGAGCCATACACTTTCTGAATGTTTGGGTTTTTTTTTTTCATTTCTGTGGTAAAGCAAAATAAAGAATGTGATAACATCGAGCAAATAGAAGGACAAAGATGTGCCTGAAATGCTTGACCACATTACAGCTCCAGGTGCTTTTGATCAAAAAAGCACAGAGGAGGGAAAGGTATGGAGTAGTCATTTTTGATGGTAAAACTACATTTTATTTCATGATAGTTGTTTCAGTAGCATTGTGGCTTTTTGTTTACCTGTGGATTCAGCCAGTGCAGAGACATACAGCCATGCTAATTGAGATGTTCAGACATTCATGACTAGTCTGAGTAGGAAAAAAAAAAGCCCAAGATGAAGTAGACACAGACTTTTCCAAAGTCAAGATCAATTTGGAATTTATGAGTAAAAACAATATACAGATAAAAGACCAGCTGTAAAAAGTAAAATCAACACTTGCATTGTCCAAGACTTTGAGCCAAGCCGATTCAAAATTCCAGGGTATTTGCTGTATGTTTCTGTGATGGCAGTAAGAGAATATGGCTTAAGATCAGCCTTTATTTAGATAGATTGTCCTCTGTTCACAGGCCCATTAAGCACAGATGCTTTTGCCAAAGACAAAAGCAGAACTGCTAGAAATTTTTGAAAGAGATGAAGAGGGAGGCCTTAAGAAATAATTATATTTTGGAAAACTGTATTTGGATTTAGTTAAAATAGAAGATATCTCCTTAGTCTCAATGTACAAAACCTTGAGAGACTGTGGTGCATGCATGGCCAGGCTCCACAGATAATGTCAGGTATGTGCTGTTATTAATTGGTCATTTCAGACTTTTATTCAGTTGGTTTTGCAGAAAATGTTCTTCTGCCATTTGGCTGCATCCACAGCAAGGACAGAAGATTGTCATCACTTCGTCATGCTAACAAGGCAGTAATAAAAAAGAACTGGCAGTCTGGAATGAGACTGTAGAAAATGTAAATGGTGGAGCCACAGCACTGGTGCCAAATATTTCCAGTAAAGGGATATCATTATTTTCAGGTACTTTTACTGTGACAGGAAAGAAATAGCTGAGAGCTTTTGGGTTTGGCTCTTTACCCCTAAAGCTGCAGAGGCAAGATGTACCAAACACACAGAGCAATGATCCAGTCTGGGAGCTTCTGCTTCTGGCATCCATAGCTGAAGTGACTTCAGAGACCAGGAGATTATAAAGCTGCTGAGCTTTTCACTTTGAATCACCTCATACTCAACACATCCTTTAAGGCCAAGCATATGGCTAGGAAAGTCTGAGCAACTCAAAGTTTTCTCTCTTAATCCTTTGGCTGACTGGTGACAAATGTCTCAGGATTAATAGAACAGGACACTGAGGGAGAATCCACTGAATACAAATTACCTAAGAAAGGCTACATAACGTTTCTCCCCACTTTCAAACTAAGAGCTCAGCACTAGTGTTTTGGAATTTGCCTGACACTTCCCTGATTCACTAAGATGTTCAACTTCTACATGTATTTAACAAAATAGGTGTCTGTTGGTGACATCTGTACAGGAGGCAAGTTAACACAGTGCCAAGTAGACATTCACTATTCACCCCAAGAGGAGATATATTCTCACAGCAGGAAGAAGAGCAAGTTCTTGGAATTCTGCACTCATATAGAAAAGAAAAGGAAAAAAAATCAGGGAAAATACTGAACAGCAAAAAAAAAAAAAAAAATTACAAAGAGAAAGAAAATCTCCTATAAGAAATCAACCCTTAATTAGATACTATAGGGGGTTTTTCTTGAGCATGTAGATGAGGAAGTACCTTTCCAGTATTAAGGACCTTTCCTACTTGTTTTCAACAAGGTCTGCATTCATTTAGCTCAGCAAGGAAGTTACTACACTTTGGGAAGAGAGAAGCAAACAGCCAAGTGAGTGCAAATCACTACAGCAGACCCAGCAAACCTCACTCAGATGGCCTCAGGCTTAGAGATGGAATAATTCAGGTCTCACCCCAGTGCAGCTCACATTCCCTGGAAATCCTCTACTAGGGACAAGGCTGCATCTGTCCTATTTTTAGCTTTGTCAGGCTTTCTGAAATACTTGGCAAACCACTTGCTACACCTCTACTTCTCACCTGTAAAGTGGGCGCTTGCCCTTGGCACATCCCACCTCAGGGCCTGATCCACACGTTCACAAACACTGTTAGAAATACCAGTACCCCATTCTTTCAGAACACTGTTCTGTCTTAAAATGTTCCATTTCCCATTTCTTTTCAGGCCATCTGCAAAAGCATGCATGGATATAAATTTACTTCTAAATAGTGTGAGAATGGTTGTGCTCAGAAATTCATCTGCAGTCCTCTACTTGCTCGCCTTCCTCTACAACTTCCTGGAATAAGTATAGACTATGCCTCAGGAAAACAAAGCTATTTGAAAAGAGAACAGCTGCCATGGTGCTGAGTCAATACAGGCAGACAAAATAAAATAAAATAGAAAAACTACACTGCATCTGTGGCAATGTGTTTCCCCCCCTCCACCACAATATCCCCGATGCACGCCTTGGCAAGAGTTTAGCAAACAGTCCAAGCGTGTGCTTCAGAGAAATGCATCCAAACCCTGAGATCATTAAAGCAACACACTGATTCCTGCAATGGGGCATCCACCCAGCTGCTACTGCAGCATCTGCTTTAGAACTGGTTCCTCTGCCTCGGTCAGGTTCCTCTAAGCCACCTTCCCCTAAGGGATGAGCTGGGAAAAGGTGCAGTAGTTACTCATTGCTGTTAGCAGCAACAATAAAGGTAAAAGGCTCCAAAAGCTCCACCATCTTTTGCTAGGCATTGGCAGAGAGGTGCTGTTCATCTTTTCTAGTGACAAGAACAGGTTTAGAGCGAATATTTCATCTGTGGTTTCACAGGGGAGGTTTTTCTCCATTGCAGTTATTTTCACAATGTGGTGAAGAGTTTTCTACACTTGGCACTGGTGAATGCAAACCAGAACTTAACTCTTGGTCCTCACAGGGACCACCATGTCCTGGGGAGACATTAGAAATGCTTGCTCCGTGTTGGGATATTGTCTACTACATCCCTCATTTACTCTGTTAGCTGCACTAGAACATACAGTGACATAGCGGATATAAAGTTACAGTAAATACAGCCTTGGAAGCATCCAGAAATAGTCAATAAAACAAACAAAACAAGAAAAAATGTTTGGCATCCTAGCCAGGGAATTCTGGGCTTGGATAATCCCTTCAAACTTTTACTTCAATTGAGGCTGAAGAGTGTTCTGCTTATTTAAAAGACACCTGCAAAAAAAAAAATTTAAAAAAAATAAAATAAAACCCACCCACCCTTACTTTTAAAAGTGGGAAAACCATGCCATGTGTTCAAAAGCAAAGTTTAAAAACGGCAGCTTTGTGAATGTTCTGAACCATAAACTGGTTTTGTGAATATTATGAAAAGCAAAATGTACATTAGCAAATTGCAACATTCATACTCTGTGAAAGAGAATTTGTACAGCTGTAGACTGGTACATTTGATCTGCAAAACGTCAGTAGAACAGTTTTTTACAGGAACATGCCAAATTCTTTAAAAACCTTTCTTTGCTTTGGGATAGAGCCTTTGAGAAACTAATAAGCTCATTTTTATTGTCCTCCCCTTATTCTGAAACACATTTTCATGGATGTAAAGGACTTTTCACTGGGGAATAAAGCAGAACTTCAGACATGGCTGAACTAGCACCTAACAGCACTTCCTTTGGTACAGAATTTCTTATAACTTTGTACACAGTCCTTTATTCCCCAGACCACTGGAAAGGGGGCAGGGTGCTGTTTCTGCCTTTTCCCAGGAATTTGGAAGGCAGTCTCTTTTTTAAGGTGTCCACTGCATCCCTCTGCTCAGCACCTCCTGGCAGAGGGAAAGGTGGATGGGACCTTCCTCTCTGCAATTTTGTGTCTGACTGCACCAGTGAGTTTTACAGAAAAATCAAATTGAGTAAAAAAAATATAGGGAAATATATTTTATGGACACAGATTAGGAATCTTGACACTACTAATCAGCACTTTATGGGACAAGATATAATTAAGATGTCAAAAATAATAAATTAGCACCAAAATAGAGCATATTTAAAAATAAAGCTTTCCTGTTCCTAAAGAACTTTTTCTATTGCACAAAAAGCTTCTCTAATATAAAAGAAAAAACTACATTAGACTTGAATTATCATTTATATCAGCTTCTTTGCACTTTCCTAGTAACATAAATGAATCTATACTGGGTACAAATAACCTACATTTAGTCTTATCTGTTGATATTGCAGAATTGGTAAAAAAAGGCATTGTGGTAAGGATCATACCTGGTATGCTCACAATAGTTTTATCTAGGGAAGAACTTTATTACCAGCATGAAACTGAATATTATGTATTATAATGAGAGGAAATCACAGCAAGATGTTCAAATGTGCCTTTGTATGCATGTAGATTGAGCACCTCTGAATTTTTATCATGGTATATTTGTCAACTGCTGTCTCCTAGGAGGCATTCAGTGGTGAACACTGTGGGATCTGCATTCCCAGCTCTAACCCTAAAAACAGAAATCTTCATACCAATGGAGTAAATGCTCAGTTTTCTTGAGCCTCTCCTGACTGAAAACACCAAGGTTCTGAATCTTTTAAGTACTTTTTGCAGACTTCTGCAACTAAGTATGAGGATTACAGTCCCAAAGTTTTGCTTTCTTTTATGAAATCACCAGTTAGTCACACAGTTATTTCTAATAATAGGATTATATTAAAATATTTCCTGAATTTTTTTTGTCATTGGCCAGCTGTAACTGAAAGGTTTCCTTGACTCTTGCTGCTTTACCTAGTAGAGAAATATTTTCCTTGCATGCTGGGTATCTCTACAGCAGGCTTGTTATAAATTAGCAACATTTCTCTGTTCTCCTTACGTTGGAAGTAAGTAAGCACAAGGAACTTTACTCATAAAAGTAGGGCCAAAAAGTCAAATCAAGAGTATTCATCAAATATCTATACTGTGCATCTAATACTTGTAGGACTGAAAAGCTGATCTAAAGTATTGACTAAAAATAGCCAGCATTTTTTTTTGTTTGTTTGTTTGAAATACAATAAAGCAAGCAAATAATGGATGACAAATCACTCCGCTATTTTATATATGGGTTTTCAAGAATAAAAATCAGATTTTTGTTGTATAGTCATTATTAACATTTTTAGAATTGTATGAAAATTCTGGCTAGGAACATATTTCCAAAAACGGAAGGAATAAAAAGTCATCACTGATAGTACCTGAAACTTTTAATGAAACTTGACCTTGACAGCTGTAAGAAAAACACACTGCCAAGAAACCACCTCATCATCACAGGGGTAGATTTGGTGTTTTGCATTCCTACTCAGATGACCAAATCAGAGTTCTTTATGCACCTTCACAGCAATTGCAAACTATTCCACATAAGCCAAAAGCCTGGTACTCCTTTATTTTAAGAGCAGGTTGGAAGAATTTTAGTCATTTTCTTTGCATTGGTTAAATGATGTCTTGTAGCTATCACAACTTGAAAGAAAAGAGTGTGACCTGAAAAGGTTGGCTAGAAGTAAAAGTGCATTATTTAGCTACACTGTCACTACCTAAACCATTCTAAGAAAAATCTGAAACATTTACACTCATCAATGCAGACAGAATGGAGCTCTTCCTACCAGCTCCAGGCTTATTCAAAGGTTAGGCTCAATTTAGTGTCAGTTCAAACTCATTTAAAACCCCATCCATGGATTGAGTTTTCTGTCTGTGCTGCTGGGGCAGCTAAAAGAAGAGAAAGATGAGATCAGAGCGTTTCAGCTATCTTGATTCACTTTTGAATTAATGTCTGTAATGTTACGTATACAAACTGGAGCTAGTCCTGCAATTTAATTTTTACCTTTTTTTTTTTTTTTTTTTTTTTTTTTTTTTTTTTTTTTTTTTTTTTTTTTTGCAGTGAGGTGCACAAGGCCAGGGTAGGTTTCTGTTTTCAGCTAGGAACCTGTCTCAGAGTGAAGCTAAACTTTGATCACAGAAGTCTTGGGTCGCTCCAAAACCTCATTTCGGTGTTGTACATCCCCACAGACTAAGAAAAATGTTTTTCTGCCTTTTTTTTCTTTCTTTCTTTCCTCGTTGTTTTGCACTCTCAAGAGCACAAATTCTTTCTAGCACATACCTAGGCAAGGCAGAGGCAAAGCTTTAAGTCATTCTTTCTCCTTAAAACTAAAGCTGTGGAGCAAGAGGTGTAATTAGCATAAGTGAAAGAGTCAACAACTTAAAGTAGTTTAAAAACCTTATAAGTTCACCAAAAAATATTTCACAGGGAAATGAAAAAGGCACATAAAATACAGAAAGCCATAACAATGTCTGCCAAAATCTAGATGCAAATATATTTAGGATTGGTTCCACTTTATGTTTGTTTTAGTTCCGCTGTAATGCTTAGCTTCGCCTGGAGCTGACTCATCACGCTTCTGAAAGGAAACAAAGTTTAACATCTCAACTGAGGAGTGCCATCCGCCCAGAGACTGCATCTCCACGGCTTTTACTGACTGGCCAAGGAGAATTATCTGATTTAGAAAATGCTTGACACCTCTAAGAACTTCTCCGCAGGCCCAAATGCCTTGCCTAGCCCGAATTAGCTGTAGCAGATAATTCTGCAGGAAATGTTTAGCAAGCTTATTAGGCCTTTGCATATTAACACAGAGGGGGAAAAAACCTTTTGCCACGGCTATTGAATCCTGTATGTAAAATATTTTTCAGTAAAAAGATGACAGCAGACTGCCTTATTGCTATTTGCTTCTGTCATCAGTCTCAGTTTAATTCAAAGTTCATTTAAGTAAATGGGAGTCAGAAATTTAATAAACTTACAAAATACAATTATTTTTTGCATTCCCATGAAAGGGTACTTCAGGACATGGTAGAGACTCACAGAATCACAGACTGTTAAAGGGTTGGAATGGATCTCAAAAGTCATTTAGTCTCAAGCCTCCTGCCATGGGCAGGGACACTACCCCCTAGACCAGGTTCCTCAAGGCTCCATCCCACCTGGACTTGAACACTGCCAGGGATGGGATATCCTCAGCCTCCCTGGGCAGCCTGTGCCAGGGCCTCACCACCATCACAGTAAAGAATTTCTTCCTAATAGCTAAGCTAATTTTCTTCTCTTTCAGCCTTTACCCATTACTTCTTGTCCTATTGCTACATTTCCTGATAAAGAAGCCCTCTCCAACTTCCCTGTAGACCCCTTCAGACACTGGAATATCTTCTCAAGAGATGGTATGGGCAAGCAGCATTGGTTCACTCTGAAACCTGCCTCACTCTGAAGAGATCTAACTGAAAAAATAATTGTACAAAAATTAGAAAGAAAAACATACAATTTGAGAAGGGGGGAAATACCATCTGGTTTAAGGTCTGAAATAAAGCCTAACCAGACAAAGTACTCTGCTACAATTTAGTTACAGTGATCTCAGCTGGGCTCAGCTGTGTGTGTCAGGTCCCATCAGAAATGCTCTTGGTCTCTGTCGCTTCTTTTCAAGTTCACAGAAACCAGGGCCCTCCCCAGTGCCCAGCTCTGAGCTGTCAGCCCCAAACCCAGTGTGCATTAAACCACTCAAGGTTATATCTTAAAAAGCTTTGTTGTCTGGCCAGGTGGGAAGGCCTGATCTGCAGAAAGGTTTCCAGAGTAACATGAGGCTCTTTCACAGCGGGTCTCTTCCAAACACAAATCTTCCCTCATTTTTATTTTTGCAAAAAAAAAATTGTGGGACTATTCAAACTCAGGTGATAATATCTGAAGGTGCAGATGGGTGCATCTATTTGCCTGCCATCACCACACCAAGGTTTCTTCTCCTGCTGAGGATCCCATTAACATGTAAATCTTCCCCATTCTTGCCTGACACCTGAATTTTTCAAAATAATTTAGCATCCCTTTTTCTCACCTGCAGGGCAACTCTCTTCCTTTTAAATGTTAAATAGGCATTTGGTGGCTTAGCCTAAAATATTACATTCAGAACCATTTATCAGTTTCCCTCACTTCCCTTCACCCTCATTCATCTCTCAATCATCACTGTAGAGAAGATGGAACTGTCTTTGGTTCTCCTCAATCCAGACTTCTCCTCAATAACCAAGGATGTTAAACAGTGTAAAGTATCCCATGGGCAGGTGACAGGAGGATTTTGTCAGTGTTCTTTGGAGACGGCCTGCACCATTTCATTTCTGGGTTTACCATTTGCAGCCACCGTGAGAAAACCTCGATTCTGCTCTACACTTGTAAAATGGCAGCAGTCAGGGAGCTCCACATCCAAGCAAGTACCACCTCCTGCAGACTGGTTGTCAAATGTTCTTTGCTCACCCTTGGAGATATCTTGGTTCTACTGCTTAGCAAATACCCATCAACGTTGACAGAATCAGGATTTTATCCTGCATGGCTCCTGCATTGCCTATAATGCCCCACTGCATCAGAGTTTGGATAGTTCCCTTTAATGTACCATGTTTATATTTTGAACCAAGAGATGCCAGGAGCTCTCATAATATCATAAAACCTGACAGCCTGAATTTGAGTAGTGACAAGCCTATGGGTGCCTCTGCTGAAAAGCCTTGAATAAGGCTTCATTCAACTTCAGAAGTTTTACTGTGCCACAAAATTTGGACAGTGGAACACTGGCTAACCAAAGTCAGTGTCATCCAGCTGCTCTGGCCTGGCAGGGGCTCCACTGCAGAAAACAGTATAAATTGAACAGAAAAAAATAATGTCTGCTCTGTCAGCTGCACCTGCCTATCAAATCATGCTGCCTATTAAAGGTTATTCTCCAAAATCTCTTAACCTAATAAACTGAACAGACACAATGATACTTATGCTGCTATGAAATACTGCAGCCTGCCAGTGCTGGAATACTTAACTATCAAATCTACCAGTTAGTTCTCCTCTCCAGAGAATTTTAACTCATGACAAAAGTGAATTGGAGAGGCAGATGTTTTTATGGCAGTTTTGAGAGAGAAGCAGATCCCACATCAGAAAAGAGAGTTTGAAAACAGCCTTCCCTCTCTCCCAGTTATGTAAGAATAAGTGTCTCCATTAAGTGTTTACAAACCCCACCATCCAAGAGGCACAGAGCAATAGGTTTAAATAAACAAAACCAAAGGTTTGTACCATTTAGTACCAGTGTACACACATACAGAGCAGGTTTGTTTTAGTCTATTACACAAAATAACTGCCTCAGATGTTGTTATGGGCACTCATCTCTGACATGGGACATTTAATTCCCCATCAGAATCAATTAACTCATGGTTGAGACTACAGCTGCAGGGAATACTAATTAATAACTATTAATTAGTCAATTAAAGGTTGGGACAACCTGTCAGCCTCTGTCTCAGGTGAGTGTTATACAATACAAGGCTCACTGAAACAACCAGTTTGAAACTAAGCACATTTTCCTTTTGAGGAAAGCAATTAATCTGCTGCTTGTAATTCTGCTCAGTTTCTTCATTAAAAGCAGCATTGTGCTGCAGACTCTGCCCAGCAGATAACCTTCCTCGCTGTGCTCACCTGCATCACATCACCTTGAGATGCACAGCTCTGGTCATGGTCCATTGTGTCCTCATCAGATCCTGCAGCAAGGGGAACGATTGCTTGGGCAGCTCCCGCGGCTGCAGTCCTGGCAGGACTCTGGAAGCCTGGCCTGCAGGCTGGGAGGAGGATGCTGTGCCAGGAGGAGGATGCTGTGCTGTGTTTGGTTTCTGTGTTAACCAAACTGGAAAAAGAACCTGCTTCCCCCACTTCCCCCCGCCAAGAACCAGCTGACAGCTTGGGAATTCCAGCTGCAGAGCAGGAGGTCCGAAATCTCCAAGTCCCCAGTGAGGCCACCAGCACCTGGAGCTGCTTCTGAAAGTGGAAGCCACCTTCCAGAAAGCTGGGAGGATGGTTTATGTACAGCCCTGCTCGCTGAGTTGCTGCACACCTGCAGAGCAACTGGAATGGCTTCCTCCACATGGGTATTAAAATAGCTTGTCAGCATCTCAAAATAAAGCAAAGTGGTGATATAAGGATAAGCCCAAAGACAGTCAAGGTTTACAACTTGGGTGGGAGGGGAATGGAACAAAAATAACACACAACCTAAGAATATATTCTTCACAATTTTTCCTATATGAGATTTCTCTAAAGCAGCCTTGAAAATAGTCTCTGTGAAATCAAGCTGGAGAACAAAGGAATTAAAACATAATTCCTGCAGAATTCTGCTCCTGCAGAAAATATATGTTAAGAAAGGAAGTTAAAGAATAGAAACTAATTACTTCTACTAATTCTTTAAGAGGATATAATCCTAATAAATTCGCTGGAGAAAGCCATGTCTAGTGCAGGCAAAGAGGCTGAAACCCCTGACCCTGGATCAACCCATGTAAATATACCTCGAACCACTGAACATCTACACAATTATAGCACAAAGAGAAAAGATACCAAAACCACTCCAATGACAGCAGCACTTATGAAGTTTTTCTCCTTTTTGAAGGCATCTGTGCTGCTTCTGGCAAGGAAAACCAGTAAGGACAAGGTAGCATCTAACTCTTTGTGTGTACAGGAGACAAACCAACTCATAGATTTTTTTTTTTTCTGTGCATTATTTGTCTACTCAAAGTAAACTGTACAAAAAGAGAGGATGGCTGAGTTGCAAATGTTACACCATTCTCTAGGGCCTTTCCATACACTCCCTCCATGATCCTGATCAACTCTGATGTCTACGAGTGCATGTTTCTGGTCCAGACCTTCTGTCAAAATCGTGTCAGAGGTTTCTTCACATAATCTCCAGCTGCACACCCCCATTGCTTTAAAATGCTCATTCTCCATTTAGTCTAACCAAAAACCACATCTCCCCAAAGTTAATAACTGAGGATTTCAGATGTACATAAGTGTGGAACCCACCAGATTGGGAGCTCTGCAATTATCAGTCACGGAGAAATGTGTCACGGTTATTTGGGTACAAAATGGCTAGGACTTCTCAAAATTTCTGGAAGTAATAAAACAAAAGCCTTTCTTTAAAGCACAGAGGCAGAAGAACAAAGGGAAGAGGAAATTAAAGTAAATCTTGCACCACTGAGCTGGCACAGACCACTAGATCAATGCCAGCACACAGCTCGGCTGTACAGGAGCTCTGCATGCTGATCACCGGCAGTCTGCATGCAAATGCATCGCTAAAGGAAGAACAAAGAACAAAGAGAGAAAGCAAACACAAAAGTACATGCACCATCATGCCATTTGGGCTTATTCATAAAAGGAATTTCATTCCTTGCTTCCTCCTCCGAAATGTTGCTTCTAACGTGACGGCTCCCTCTGCACTTGCAATATAGCAAATTTCAATAACTCCAATTACACGTTCCCAAGTGTGCAGCAGGGATGCTGCGTCCACTCTTACTGACAAACAACAAAAATGAATTTTATCAGTTCAAAGACTTCTCTCTAAACATGCATTCAAAGGAAACCATTTCTAAGAGTGAGTTTTCTCTTGTCAGCATCACAGTATACACAGGTGGGCTGGGGTGGAGAAGAAGTGCTACACGTCTTTGTGAAATCTCTGAAGGATTTCTGCCTCCATTATCATTAATAGCTGGGCTCTCTGGTATTCCCTAACGTCTGCAAGTCTTCCTCAATCACTTCATCAAAGGCCACAGAGCTTGATTTCTCAACAAGTTGTCAGCTTTTAATAGTCTCTCCATAATAGCAGTATTTTTTAGATTAGTAAAATTAGGGAGCAGATTTTTAAAGGTTTTCCAGCACCAAAAAGAGCAGGTAAGAAATGCAGTGGCATTTTCAGGAAATTCAGCCACCATTATGAAACATACAGCAATACCTGGATGTAAAGATACATACAAGTTACTCGTGTACTCACAGTCAGGAATGAACTGGATCCGAGCCCAAAAAACCAGGAGTACAGCTCATTCCCTCCAATGACCTTCAGGCCAGGCCATCGCTTTCCATGGGGCTGCAAGTAATGCAGATTGCCAGCTAAAGCCCAGCCCAGCTTTACACAGAATCTGTGCTCTGCTCCAGCTCAGGCACCAGCTGGGAAAGCAGTTCTGGGTCTCTAAGCCACAGCCTCCCACCTTTGGGGATTTTTCCTTCTGTATCTGCTCACAGAAATATCTGCAGCAAAACCCATGGCACCAGCACAGCATCAGCCCCTCTGGCAGAGGCAATTCCCTCAGATCCTTTGGATACAGGCAGCAACACAAGGTCCTGCTCTGGAAAACAGGTGGGGAATCCCTTTCCATAGGGCTGGAGAGGAAACTCACTGAAAGCAGATGTTTACTGAGGAGTCTTAAACAAAGTCTGTGATTAAAGCCAACCCAAATAATCAAATGCAGTTTGTTCTTTCTAATCATCAAACTGCTGTCCACATTATCCCTGACATGTGAAAGGAAAAGATTGAATGTTGAGTTTATTAATTTACTTCTTTAATAACTGCCTGTGTGATGCCTCATTTGTTATATGTTTCTCCCTCACACTGTTCCAAGAGCAAATACAAGTTTTAATATTGTTTATGTTACTATCATCTGAAAATTAATAGCTTTTCATATATCTTTTGACTTCCTAGTGGCTACAAGGAAAAAAATCTTAAATATATTCAAGGCTAAGTGTCATTTAAACTGCCTCTGATATACATGTATTATAGTAAATTACCATAAACATGCTATGCAGTGATGGAGACAAATGCCCAAAGAGAAAACCCATGTAAACAAGATAACTAAAACTGTCTTATACATATTTAAGGGATCCATAAATGAGAGCTAGTCATAAACTTGACAAAGGTAATAGAAGATATATGTTAAACTTCATTGCTATAAAATTCAGGTTAAAAAGGTGATATAAATATTTTAGTCTTTTATCTAAGACTCCATCATTAAAGATTTAGTCCCACTTCAGCTGCTATGGGGAGGTTGGAAGGTTTTTTTTTTCCTTTCCCACCTCTTTTTTTAAAAAACTTTTGCACCTTTTGTTAGTGGATTTGAGTACTGATAGATTTTATCATGGCTTTGGGGTATTTGGTATATTCCCTGAATTCCCAGGTACTCATACACAATATTTGCATGGGAATCTCACTACATGCAATTTCTAGTTCCCAATGTTGCAAAGAAGAGTTAAAAATGTGGAAGAGAGTTATAAAGGAGGCCTTAAACATCCAGAAAAATGTCAAAAAATCATTTTTCAAAATAGGAATAAATAAATAAAAACCCAACATAAACCACTATTTATTTGTTATGGTCAACCTCAAGAACTGTTACATGGCTTCTAATCTTTTGTAAGTTAGACACCCCAGCCAGCACCCCACTTTTGTAACTTAGACACTGGATGCAAACACAGAGCTTATCAAGGGCTTAAATACTCAAAATCCTGATTCAGGAACAGAGCTGCCACAGTTTTACACCAACATCTGTCCCACCACAACTCCTTGACAAATATTTATCCTTATACAAAAAAAAAAATATTACCCTGAGGTGCATAACTTCCATGTGTAACATGGAAATAGCTGCTAATGCTCATCACATGCACACTGAAAATTTGGTGTTAGTGCTCATTACAGGCACACTGGTATTGAATGTCATGTGGGTGTTGCTCTTGTGCTTAGTTTACTGTAGTTACCTTTAAATTAAAAAAAAAAATAGGCAAGTGAGGTTTATTTCTTGACTCTAACCCTAACCCAAATCAAATTCTATGGGTTGTCCAGATCAGAAAGACGTAGGAGCAGCAGCTCTGGGGCCTTCCCAGGATGGCCTTGGCACGCCTTTTCCAGCACAGCTCCTGGAGCTGAAGGCTCTCTGACTCTCTCATGGAAAGCCACGTTGGTGTTTCAGGTCCTGCTCTTTTGCTCTGTCTCTCAATGATTTCCTCATGAGGGCAGCTCAGTTTTCAAGTGTTTCCCCCTCTCACCCCCAACAGGCACTCCTGGTAATTTCTAACTCTGAAAGCCAAGCCAGGTCTCTTCTGGCTGACACATTAGCAGCAGCAGACTGTGAAATCAGAGGTTAGCTAATAAGCCATCAGGACAGTCTGGACTGTCACTACAGTCCTGGCAGAAGTAATAACACTGATTTAGTCAGCAGAGTAACAAAATGTAGCTCTGAACATTCTCAGGTAGCAGAAATCCAGGGACTGAAAATCCTTCCATTCATGAGCAATTGCTTTTGAGTCTGGAATAACAGGAAAAAGTGCTATCATTCAAAAATTGTCTGAGATATTTTGCTAATAGAGTTAAATTTCTAGTGTTTATTTTAGATCCTATGCCTCAGGGAAAGGGAAGAATTTTTTCACATTGAGCTTTTTTTACTTAATTTAAGCAAAGGTGGGTCAGAACAAAGATCCTTGATCTGAACATTCCCATACATTCTATTCTTCAAACATCAAAATCTGACCTTGTGCCTATGATCCATCTGTCCCCTCAGCACTGTTGTGTACCTTCCTACATTCCCTCTCTGAGCCTGCATGCCATTCTCTGTGCCTGCTTGCCACCTGTTTATTTTCTCCTCATCAACTTTTTTGGGAAGATGCCATTTCATTTTCTGTCAAGCCTCTTCTCTCTTTCCTTGATTCTCATCTGTATTTTTCCCTTCTTTCCTCACCCAGCTCTACACACATTTTCTTCTCCATTAAGTTAACTCACAATTCATCAAGACTGTGCACTCCAGAGCCAAGCAGATATGGAGCTTTGGAGAAGAAAAGGCAGGGATTGCTCCAGCTCACTAATAAAGGGTATCAATCTTGCTCCCATTTTAATGAAACAAGTTGTAAGCTTCCCTTAGTCACACTAATGAAAGTGTTTTGCCAAGTTTATCCCTAGCATGAATTCCACAACAAAAAGTAGGGGAAGAAGGGGGCACAGCATTGAGAATAATGGACAGATATTTTTAGCTAATGGATATTAGGTATTAGAAAAACTAATAATGTTTTGGGGCCAGGAATAGGATAATAACATCCACCCCTCTAGTGAAGTGGAGGGCCAGGACCCTCACTCAAAAGGGCACACACAATTTCCATTATATATGTTCACAAGGTCAGTGTAGACCACACCAGACCACATCTATGAAAGTCTTGGGGAAAGGTGAGGGATTTTGTTCCATTATTGAAAGGGTTTTATAGCATCAAAGCCAAGAGACAGAGGTAAATCTAGCATTCCCCTTCAGAATTCCTCTTGCATTCCCCCAGAGTAACCACTACTGACATTTACCACAAAGCCCTGCCCTAAGTGGGTGGGTCTCATCTCACAGGGCTGCTCAGGACGTGCAGCTTCCACTGAGAACCACTGACATCCCTGTGCACAGGGGGAAAGGGCCTCTGTAAACTGCTTCAGGAGATCAGGCCTTTATTTCCAAGGATGGAAAAGGAGCTGTCTGCACACAGCTGAGGACTGCATTTTTGAAGTCATTTCACTTTCCTGCTAACATCACTTCAGGGACTTAAAAGTTATTCCCCAAATCCAAATCAAATTCTACTTTCCCAGTTTCATCCTTATCTCCCTCTCCCACCAGCACTCAGTGAGCTTGGATATAGTCTAATGCCAACTGTGCAGCCATTCAGAATTGCTCTGAAGTCTCTGTGTATTGTTTACCTCACATTTCTCCAGACAGGAACTGCAGAAGAGCTTTTTCCCCCTTTCCAGCTGAAAGGGCTCCTCAGCACGGGTGTGCCAAAGCCACTGTGCATCCTTTGCTTCTCCATCACCAAATTCTGCATGTCAGGCCCCTGGCAAAGGGCTCAAGAGCAAAGGGAACAGGAAGGACTGAAATAGCTCCCCACATACCTCACTGCTCCTGTGCATCTCTCCAGCTCTCCTTTCCCAAGTTACAGATGCATTATTGTGAGAGAGATGCAGCCACTCAATCTGGTGTCTGCCCACATCTCATGTTGATCTTCCATATCATTACAATATTACACCTGTATGAATACTGCTTTTAATGCTTTATTCTCCCTTATTCCCATGAGAGATCTCATTTGCCTTCATCCTGAAATAATATGACATATTATCACCAGTTATCACAAACTACAATTTCTCTGGCTCTCCTGGGAAGTGTATTTTATACCTGCCTTCTCACCAGGACAAATCCTTAAGAATGACTGAAAACAGAGAAAACCTGGTCTACCTGAGGCTTTGTACTACAATGTGACCAAAAAAAAAAAAAAGAAAAAAAAAAAAAAAAAAAAGAGAATGGGAAAAAAAAGCCAGGTCTTCATCAGAATACAGGATCTTAACATCAACAAGTTCACAACTGCCAAAAAGATCAACTCATTGTGACAGGGCAGTTCTTACTTTGATAAGTACAAAACACGAGCTGTGATGATGATAAGTTATTGTGGTTAGATTGGGTTTTTTAAATGATAAATGAACTTCTTGGTTGTTTTCTCTCTTGTGATAGTTCTAAAAGGAGAGACTGTACAATGGCAGAGCATAATTGAATTGTAAAGACAGAGGCACAGATGGATAACAACTCTCTGTCATTTGTTCCCGAAACTTCCTAAATGAAACTCACATCAAAATGTGAAAATCTGTAAAGCATCATTAATTTCAAGGGATCAGAGTAAGATTTTAAGCAGGAACTATGAAATAGTTTCTGTGTGTACTCTTCTGATGTCTTTCCTATTTCATCTAATTAACAATAAAACAGATGTCCCGTGACAAAAATCAGCTTTTTCATCCAATAACACCCTGACAATCTAAAAATGCCAAACCCTTCACATATGTAAGTTAAATGTCACTGGAGACAATTGATGCAATTTTAGAGATAAAAGCAAAGGGAATATTAACTTTGGCTAACTGTTTACAGGGATGCAAAAAAACCCTATTGTCTGCCCTTCAAGGTTAGAGATTTCTAGTGCAGTGAATTTTGTACCAACCCCGTTCTTTAAATGTAATCTTCCGATACTTCAAGAAGTTAAATTGGTAAGTTACAAATCCTAAGATAAATAAATAAATAAATAAACGTTGAAGTGCTCAAAGTTCTTTTAAAGGCTCACATTCTGAAGTAGAAGTGGGATGTATTTCCTGTCACCTAGTTGTAAGAGCCAGGATTAAAGGAAAATTAAACCTCAACCCAGAAAAATAAACCAGCAATATGAAAGCAAAAAGGACCTGCCTTCCTTTACGTGGCTATTTAAACATGGGAAAACTCACAGAATTGGTGTGTACTTACAATAAATAGCTCAAATATTCCAGCACCACAAACATTCCCTCATTAGCAGTCTGTACCTGCTGCTAATTTACCACCTGCCTCCTCTAGATGATGCACAGGTCGTTCACCTGCAGGTTGGCATCAAAGGCAGGCTGCTCTCTGGACAGGGAATTCACCATTTGTTTATGTTTTTCTCAGGAATTACACATGGAGGAAGGCAGTCAAGGCTGCTTCAGGTGGAGAAGTCTGATACAGAAATATTCACAACCTTCAGTCTGAGAATGTCTCCTCCTCATGTGTGCCCTCAAAGAAAATTAAGTTATTTTTTGGTATTCAGAAGATACCCTTTAGAACAATACAATTATTCTGAAGATACTACATCTCTTTATGAAATGTGATCCACAGCACTCAGAGCGACTCTGGAGAAGTTAATCATTGCTGCAATCGTGTGTCTTTTCCAATTCACACAGCTCTGTGATTGACAGAAACTCCCAAAGCAGAATCCAATTAAGTATAATTTTGATTCACATAAGACAAGTCTGCCTTTGTTGTAACACCAAAATCAGTTCTGAAACATAGATAAAACAGATATTAAATAATGTAATCTGAAGCTTCTCAGAGAGAATAAATGCCACCAATAATAATGCTGCCACTGTTCCCTTCTGCAGAATTCAGAGTTGGTTCTCTCCAAAATTGAAATATAAACATGTCAAGTTATAAGATACTAGGGGGCAGATTTTTGAGGATTTTAGGTGATGAAAGTGCAAAGACTCACAGAGATTTTCAGAAACACCAGGATACCTACTCCCACTGAACCAAGGGAAGTTACAAATTAATCCTCAGAGCATGAGAACTGTGAACACATATTGTTGTTGTGTCACCTTTAACAGATTATATTGTCTGTGATTCATCTTCTGTGTAAAGAAGTGCTTTGATGATGCTGGGTACAGGGCTGAGGGCACAGCAATGCACTGTCTGTGGGAATAATCACCATGATTTGTTATCCAAAAACCTTGAGAACTTCTGCATTGCCACGCTACTACTTATCTAAAATACTGTCCAAAACTTGATCAATCCACCCACTGTAATCTGTCTTGCTCCACCAAAACCCACTTCAGCTGTATTCAGTTCTTCCACACAACCCATAATCTGCCAGTGCCTTTCTCCTCCTTCTCTTGCACACTGAGGAACAGGATAAAAAAGTTTGCTGCTTGCAAAGTGACCTCTGCCAGACTGGGATCAGAAATGAGCTCCCTCTTCTCTTTCAGTGCCCACACCATGCCAGACATGGGATGGTTTCCCATTACCTGCCAGATTCATCTGCCTTATTTAGTGCTTGGTGCCACTGGCAGCCACTGTAATCACGGTGACAGCATTTTACAGGTGCAGACAGATGTGCTCCTTTCCAGCTCTCTCATTCTGCTCTTTTCACAGAGTCAGCAGAAAGGACACAAATCCTCAAGGTGTCATGCAGGGATGGACTGGCCACCACCACAGGAAGGAAAAAAAAATTAAAATCACTTCTAATAAAGAGCCACATTTCAGAAATTGGGTCTGAGTACTCAACCACAAAGGCTAAAAGGCCAGGGGAACGGGTGCAGCCCTGGTGGGACAGCTCGGGGGACAGGAGTGATCCTGAAAGGCGACAGCAGTGACCCCCAAAGGGGACAGCCTAGGGAACAGCAGTGACCCCCAAAGGGGACAGCAGTGACCCCCAAAGGGGACAGCCCGGGGGCCAGCGGTGACCCCAAGGGGCCAGCGGTGACCCTGCGGGCTCAGCCGGGCCGGCGCCGCCGCTCCGCGCAGTCTCTGCTGCCCTCTCGTGGCCGAGCGCGGCGGACCCCGGACAGCTCCAGGGGCGTCTCAGCCGCGTCCTTAAACCTTGCCCTTGGGAACGCGGGAATGAAACGTTTTGTGGGTTCCTGCAGTGGTTTAAATCAACCATCGTGCGTACAGCCCAGAGGGATGCCGGTGTCGCATCGCACTGTCTTACGGGGCGGCAAAAAGCAAATCCTAAATCCGCCCGCGCTGCAGAATTCAGACCTGCAGGGTGGTTTGAAAAGTCCCAAAGGACAGGTTCGTTCTTCTCCACCCTTGGGCCTGCATTTCTGGATTAGTATCAGACATGGAAAGGCAGAGAGATTCCATGAAGAAACTTGTGCAAGGTCACCACCATTTATTTTGAGCCTGCACACACAGACCCACCTTGATCATGCTGTGCCTTAGGCCTGTGTCATCTCCTTTGGGTGACAATGTTTTGTTCCTTACACTAAACAACCGTGACATTCAAAATATTACACAGGACGTGACCAAAGCTTTCTTCAGAGCAAAAACCAAAATCACCACAATCAAACCACCCAAGCTGAATCCACATGATAAACTCACTTTTCTATTCCCTTACCCATCTATATTCCTCATGGCCATGATAAATTGAAAGCATTTCACACAATTTAGTGAAAGTATAACCAGAGTGCTAAGCAAACGTATTGGCACAGATGCAGTATGAACAGCTCAGCACACTCATGAATGGGCAAAAAGCCTCTACTAGTTATGACAGAAAAGTTTGGCACTGGAAAGGGTTTCTACTTTTGGCCCAACTTCCAAAGGAAATGAGGTTTCTACAATCCTAGTACGTGCAAATGTTGTGTGTCACTCATCTGCACCACAATCCTACTATCACTACTCTGCTTAAACAGCCACCTGTAGCCTAAGTCTCATAAATTATGGAAATGCATTGGAACTTGTTTGATTCAGCAAGTCTAATAGCAGAAAAATTCCCTGGAAGTGCTCTGACTACAAAGCTTCTAACCAACTTTAAGACCTACAGAGAAGGCTGCAGGATTTATTGCTGACCCCTCCTTTTGTCTGTGTTAGAGTAACCCAGTGCAGCCAATAGCTTCCAGCAAGGATCTGCAGTCCACTGCATGCTTCACTCCACAAGCCAGATCAGTGCAAAATAAATAAATAAAAATATTGAAAAAAAAAAATCAAAAATCAGAGTTACCCATTTGTGAACGGGTCAGCAAGAGACAAGATGTGACAATGGGGGTGTGAAGAAGGGGGTGGGAAGGGTCTGGGTGTGCTCAGTAACACCCAGCAGCAGGCAGGAATCCCAGCTGGGTCTGCACATTGCACAGACCCACAGGAAGGATCCCTTCCCCAAGGCACTGGGGCTTAGCACACAGAAAATGGGAGACAGGAGAGATCACTTGCTGTTGAGTGTAAAGCTGAGACTGCATCTGAGGTCATCAGATGATTGCAAATCCATTTCACATTTGTTGCATATTTGTTTTTATCTAAATTAAATAAAGGCTTTGGAAAATGGCAGAAATAGGCCTTTTTATTTATTTAAATTGCCTTTCGAACTGTGTTAATAAAAGTATTGCATGACATTCTCCGCTGCTGTTCCCTTACTAGCTAGAATTTCCTCCCTCTGTGAATTTCTGGTGCTGACATTTTACTTTTTTCTAATCTTTGGGCTCAAGGCAAATTTTTTTCATCCTGACTTCTTTACAAATATTTGGGGCTTGCTCCTGCATTCCTCAACACCAGTGAAAATCCTGAATGTGCAAGGAATGCAGAAGCAAACCACAGAGTAATTTATGTTTTCTATTTCACTTGCTTTGAAAGTCCCTGAAGAGACATATCACTGTTTATTACTACAATAAAACTTTCCTAATTCACTCAAGTGAGTTAATGACTGAGAAACCTCCTGGATATTACCAAACTGGCAAAACATAAACTATTACTGTATGATTTTCTGAAAAGCAAACCTAATAAGCTTTTTTCTTGTTAAGTACACCTGTATTTTATTACTTGTTGCAGTGCTTTTCTGCTGGATAGCAAAGCTTCTGTGGTTTGCTTGAAACCTCAACAGGGTGCGAGACTGCAAGAGGTCTGTGACTCTCTAACCTGAAAAACCGAGGTTTGCAGAACTCATACACATCCCCACAGTCTTGGGGTGTGTCTGAGCTGTGGGAATTACCAGGACTGAGATTAATGAAACCCCCCTGAACAGTCTGCCCTCTCTGCTTGCATTTCAGCCGGGTCTGTCAACAGCAGCTGCTGGGGATGTATCCCTGCCATGTCACTTTTATTTACCTGTTACATATGGGCAGAGTATCAAATTAAGAGCTGACTTAGGGGCTGTTTGTTGTTTTTTCCCAGCCTAAGACCCACCCAGCACAACGGACCTTTATTGCCACAGGTGTCCCTGCCTGCTACTCCAACACAAATAAAGAGTCCATCAAATTCAGTCACTGCTCGTTTACAGGGGCATGGAGCAGAATCACGTGTGGGATGCCAGGACTCTGCAGGCGCCACACAAATCACGGTGAGAAACAGAAATACCTGAGACACCAGCCCAGCTTTGACCACACAGTGGCAGCAGAACCAAGACACTGCTCAGACAAGCCCCGCATCCAACCTGCCACAGCAGCAAACTTCCGTGGCTCTTGGCGGGGGAAACAGGGAAATAGCACTGCAAAAATGCTTTGGATAAGATATATAACTGGAAGATGTAGAGAATTTCCCGAAGCTTAAGGGCTTGATTTGCCCATTCCAACTTGAGGCAATACCTCATTTTGCTGGAAAGACCCACTGTGTGTTTTGAGCCTGAAAGATGCACCCAAGGACAAGCCCTGCCACTGGCTGACCTCTAAGAGCTCCAGGGAAAGGGTGAAGAAGAAACTGGGGTTAAATGCAGCAGGCAGCAAATCCTGCCAGCATTGTGCTGGAAGCCTTCAAACAGCACTCTGGAGCAAATGGTTCCAACCCATTAATTGCAAAAGGCAATTTAATGGGAGTTTTGCTCAGTCAACAGAAGTAAAATTATTTCTTAATTAATTAATTTAAAAAAAAAAAAAACATGCAGGAAAAGAGGGCTTGATCTGCTTTCCACTGCCATGAGTATTTCAGGAACAACTGTCTCAGTGTCTGAATATTTTTGTTTATGCCGCTCTCAGCCGGTGGGATGAACAAACCAGCTTGCAATGGCAAAGGAGCAAAGTCAGCCCCATCTCATTCCTGGCTGTCAGCAGAAGAAAGCAAGCCCAGGTCCTTCTCCCTGCCATCAGACAGCCAGGCCTCCACCACGGGGTGATATCCCATGGGAGAGGGGGGTCCCTCTGTGGAAAGGTCTCAGCCCGAGTCAGCAGCACACCTCAGCCAGGGTAAAGAACAAAAGCTGATGTAGCTCCTCCCCAGGCTGCACCCCACAGCATCCACTGGTCAAAACACCCAGTGCAAGACTCCCACGGTATTCAAATGGAGCAAAGAAGAAGCAGAACAGGAAAACACCAGATGGAATGGAGGAACAGGGTGAGGAAGAAGAAGAAAAGAAACTCTGTGGTCTGCAGACTCCACAAATGCTCTTTGAGGAAATGGGCTGAACGGTACTGGTGGGAGGGAGGAGCAAGATAAGAGATGGGGAATTTTCCCTCCTGTTCCAGACCCCTGCAGGGACCCTGCTCCAAAGCCTGCACTGCCCTCTCTGCACACCCTGCTGGGCTGTTCTAGCTCCCACTGGGATGGACTTTGGGGCCAACAGGAGCCTGGCCTAGGAAACAGCCACAGAGCAGGCAACAGCTGCATGAGCCAGCAGGGAACAGCACATCAGCACCCACAGCAGCTGGGAAGGAAAGCTGTGGTTTCTGGAGCTTCACTGCACAAGGGCACAAAACACGGTGAATTAAGGAGCTGTCCTTCTGCAAACCAGGTGCACTGCTGCAGCCAGGTGTGAGCTGGGAAAGGGTGAAGCACTGTCTGAGGGCAAAGTGAATCATCCACAGCATTAAACAAACTTGTCAGGGGCTGAGTGCTGCAAACTTAGAGGAGGAGAGCAGCATGTATGCACCACACACATTTTTTCAGTTGGCTGTGACCATTTAACTGAACAGAGAGTCATCTGCCTTAATCATTACTATTAAATTTATTATTCATTAACTGCATGAATTATTTAAATTCAAGACTTTGGATCCTGGAAGCCATTGAGAGACACTGGCTGCCTCCAGTTTCTGATAGTTGGCAAGAGCCTGTCTTCTGGTACTGCCAGCCTGGACTCCTAAACAACAAGTCAGAGCTGGTCTTGGACTGCTTCAAATATAATATTTTAATAGCTATGTCATTCCCTTCATTTCACCAGACCTTTAGAGTTGATGACTTTATTTTTTTCTTCCTCAGCTAGGTGGCTAAAAGTTTGCTTTTAAGGTTCTTGAGGAATTCGAGGACTCTGGGATTCAGATGACAAAAATCCTTTCAGTACTAAAGATATTCAGTAAGTCACCAGCTTCAGGCAGCACTGACAGTTCAGGTTTGCTAGGTGCAGTAACTGTTCTCCTTTCTCTCTTGCAAACTCCAGCTGGGAGTTCCCTTCCACACGAGGGAAGTCTGGGCTGAGAAGGACCCAGCACACCTGTGCCCCAGGTAACTCCCCCTGTGCCCACAGGAGCTCCATGCAGCACAGGAAATTTAAACCCAGCCTGCCTCGGTAGCAATGAGGTGCCCAAGCCACATTTCCTTCTGCATTTGCTTGCAATGCAAGCAAACCTCTGCACTTCCACTGCTGACATTGGAACAAGAGCTCAGCAGGCACCTTTAGACATGATGGTTAAAACAAAGAGGATTAGGAGACACCACTACTGTTACAAACCTCCTGCATTCTCCTGATCATCTCTTTAAGTGCCTCTCAGGAGAGAAGCTGCTTCCTGAGCCCTTTCAAGCACCCTGCAACACTGCCTGGTAACTGGATCTCAGGAAACAACAGGCTGAAGAAACAGCGCCTAGTAGGATTTTTGTCAAAGGGATTTTAATGGCAATGAGGTAGAAACCACTTTGAAAAGTATCTCACATGCAGCCACAGGAATCTGCTTCCTAACTTAGAGAGAAGGGCTGCAGGATTAGCAACCAGAGCAAAGGACAGAGTTGATCAAGAGATTCTGTTAAAGATGGATGTGCCAAGAAGTACAAAATAGGAGAAAATAGTATTGCTCTAGGAGGACAAAAATGAAATCCTTTTTTGGTGAGATTGTGAGATATTCATTAAAGGCCTTCTGTCCAGAACATGGCATACAGTTTCTGGCTAGAATATTCTCATGAGCATGATATTTAAATAAAATAGTAAACACTGGATTACAAGTATAATATTCAAATATATATATATATAAAGAAATTTTAAACAGGGCTTATAAGATAGATGGGGACAGGCTTCTTAATAGGACCTATAGTAGCAGTTTTAAACTGAAAGAAGGTAGATTCAGACTGGATATAGGAAGTAATTTTTTTCTGTGAGGATGATGAAACTCCGAAGTGGGTTGCCCAAAGAGGTTGTAGATGCTCATCTACATGGATGGAGAGCAGCCTGACCTAGTTGAAAATGTCTGCTTCTTGTAGAGAGAGGGTTGGAATAGATGATTTTTAAAGGTCCCTTCCAATCCAAACCATTCTGATTCAAGGACTTTTTTTCTTTTATTTTGGCCATCTTTTTTAAATTGTATTTTCTGAGAATGCAGTTTTCTAATTTTGTGATTCTTTCATAAAGGGAGAAATATGCAATTTACTTATTTAAAAAAAAAATTAAAATTACTTCCAAACAATAAAAGTGTAATGGAAAGATGGAGAAAAAAAAGATCCAAGGTGACCTTTTTAACTTTTACTTAACTCAGAATAGATAAATTATAGGGACCAGATATGCCAAATACCTTAATTTTATACTATTCATGACCACATGACTTTTTCATGTTACTGGTAGAAGACCCCGAGACTTGAATGCTTTCCCCCTAAATAAGTCAGCTCTCATTTTGACAGAGTTCCAGCTAATAAGATAAAATTCAATATGAATATTGTGCATCCCTTCTGCAAGTCCATATAAGCTGGGGTGCACTTCTAGAAGGATAAGGCATCCATGGCTTACACCTCTATAAACCTGTTTGGTCTTCAAGAAAGAGCTGGATGAAGGATGGAAGGAAATTGAGAATAGTGACTTTTGCTGTATAGTTCTCAGGTCTTCCTCAAGGTCAATAAAACAACATGAGATTCCCAGGAAAGAGTACTAAATGAAAAGACCCCACACCTTTTTTCTCAGCTATATTTCTCTTAATGATAATTACTTTATGCTTGACCAGCAATTTTACTGTGCTGAAATGACTACAGCCTTTCCATGTTCAAGCAGTGTCTCCACTATGCTAATACTCACCTGCTTTTCAGCATCAACATGAAACAAAGGGAGTTGTAACTCATTATTACTGAATATTTGGTGAATGCGTGGAGCTGTCCAAGGCACACAGGAAAAAAAAAAGTTTTGTATTGCATAGACTGCAAAATTTTTAAATATGGGAAAATATGTCAGTATGAAAGTCACAGAGAACATTCATGTGCATGAAATAACACAGCAGTTCTCAAGGTCAGGTCTAGCTCAGGTATTTCAAGTTTAAAAGTGGATCTCAGACCCAGAGCCACGTGTTCTACCACCTGATTTCCCATCTTATCTTTGCAGTGTGGATTTCACAGAGCTCACACACAATGGTTTTGGTTTTAATGTCCCATTCTAATCTGTATCCATATCGTTATCTTTCTAATCTGCACAAAACAAACTTCATCACAAAACACCCATTTCTCATTGATCTCCTGAGAATAAGTTTGCCATAATCAGCAGCCCTGCTAAATTATCCTCAACTTTAAATCAGCACATAGTCAGCATGCATGACATGATGCAGAGGGAACTGCTGTGTTGGAAAATTTAATTGGTAAAGAAACTACAAATGGTAAATGAATTCACAAGGGTAGGAAACAGATAGAAATATGTGCATACACTGACATATTTATGTGTGTGTACATGCAGACACAGAGATTACTGTCACTGAATTCAGCCACCACTTCACACACAGATCTGTGAATTGACCAATAGTTAATTTCTTTAGACATAAAGCAAAAGCCTGTAATGATTAAACAACTGCCATGTGGCTCAGTCAAAAAGTGGGACTTTTTTGCCATCCTTTAAAGTAATCTCTACTACACGAGCAATTCATTGCATCTCAATACAGGGAGGAAACATTGTTTTGAAATTTTTTCCTTAGTTATATTGAACACAATCCAGGGAAAGAGAATTTCGGGGAGCCTTCCTCCTCTGCAGTGTTTAGAAATACAGCACAAGCCCCTACAAAATAGCCAGTAGGCTATAAACATCAGTGGTTTCCTAAAAGTTACTTGTCAAAGCACTTCCAGCATTTCAGCTGGGCCATCAAGTCTTTTGCAAGGTCAAATGTTACATGAATGGAGAAATTTGTAATGTTTGAAAAACTAGTGGTAGGCCTAAATGTAGGACCCTGTTCCTAATAATAAAAAAAAAAAAAAAAAAAAAAAAAAAAAAAAAAAAAAAAAAAAAAAAAAAAGTTAAATGCTTATTAAATTAGTTGTATGGGATGTGACAGAAGTTATTGGAAATTGTATTTTCAGCTCTACAGCTGGCACTCACATATTGGCCTTTTTTCTTTTCCATGTTTCATCATGAGAGGTTGGTTGATTTGGCTTTATCTTCAGTCAGATTTCTCTCTCAGTTTTACCTGCTCATAAAATGTGGAGCCATCACAGACATTTTCCTGGCTGCCATCAGACACAGGTTTGTTTGGATGATACCACAATTGCCCCACATTCTCTTGTCACAGAGCAAACTCCACCTTCAGTTTTTGAGTGGTATTCCAAAGGACAAATCCAACTTAATCATCAGTGACGTACAACAGTCCCATATCATTACTCTCCTTTGCAATAGTTCTGCAGTGCTCCCAACACCAGGGAGAGGTTTTAACAGTGACTCTCATATTTCCACTTTCTTACACCACTCTCTCATTTCCTCCAGGCTACAAAGCCAAGGTGGATGAGTTTGCTAGAATGTCAACTGGATTTTCCCCTTTCCAACAACATGAATGTCTTTATTGCTCATCAAATGCTCTTCTGCAAATACTGGCCAATGATATTTCTGTAGCATTAATGTTAGAAGCCTATAGGATTCTGCAGATTATATTTTTAAAAATTTCATATTTTTGTGCTCCACCTCTCCATCCTGTTAAGTCTATTGATTTAATAAAACAAGTCATCTAAAATTATTCTTTTTTTTTTTTAATCACAGCAAGGAATGCCGGTAGGAATAGCTGTTCTCACTGCAAGTTGTCTAGGCAGAGAAGAGCTCATAATTCATTGTCTGCCTAAGAAATTCTCTAAGGAGAAGATTTTTACTTCTTCATCTTGTTTGCTCTGTTGGTTGATTGGCATGTATCTCTGTATATAACTATATCTATGGCACAATGTTATAATAGCAAGGAAAACAAAATTACTACCTCTGCCTGACATTTCATCAGCACTACTTGGGAAATATCATCCCTGAAAAACACAGAACAGGGGGTTACAATTAACACTAAGAAGTGTTAATTAGACAGAGCTGAAATGACTTATTATAAAGCAGAGTGTATTTTACTTTTCCATGTCTCACAACAGTGCAGCTTCCTGAGTGAAGTCAGGGGCTCTGCTTGGGTAGCAGAAAGTGAGGAAATGTGTAACCCCTTGTTTGCTGTACTTTATCACTGCACAAATACTTAATAACGTCTTCTTTGGCACATGTTCGTATATATTCAGGACACAGGGTCTCTTTTGCCATTGTTAGAGCTCTGCTCTAAACTCTGAGGAATTTGACACATTTTAATGAATGAAGACAGAGTCCAGGAGAGCTTTCCTGCTACAGAGATTGCACACTTAATTGGACCCTTATTAAAAATAAATACTCGAGTAGTACAAAAGTCTGCAATTCAAGTCTCAAGTGTCTCATACTGAAACTGAAGACTGTCAACATTAATAGTCACTTTTTAAAAAATAATAAATTGTTTTGAGTAGCTCAAGGTCACACAGTGTTGGTAAATGAGCAGCAGAATTTAGTACACAAACCAAATCTTCAGAGACCCATGTGCAGTTTTCACTAGAAAACCTTACAGCTTCCTTCATTTGCAAGGTCCCAGTGGTGCTTTGAAATAGCAATATCTCCTTCTTATTCCATGAGAATAATCCAATGAAAGTTAAACAAACCAGCCTGCAAAATAAAGGATAATTGTACCTTTCAGAAGACGGGAGGTAAGTTAGCATGCTTGACTTTTAGTCAGCTGAAGCATCAGTTACACCTGCTTTAAAATCATGTCATTTTCAGATTAATCTCAGAACTGCCCCAGAGCTCACACCCACTGAGCACCAGCAGCATTCTGCTACCTCAGGAAGCACTTTGGTTGTTTGCATCCTGCTTCCAGACAATATTCTCTGCTTGGGACTATGAGGAAACAAAGGCAACTTTTGCCCAAGTGAGTCCAGAATCTGAGTGTAACATCTGAGAGCCCCACTCACATCTCAAACTAATCTGAGAAGAAAAGACACTCTCGGTTCATTGACAAATGTGGCAAAATAAAACCCAAATAGTACCAACCAGAGTGATATACACCAATATTTTCATGGTTATTGTTGCTCATAAAGCCCTCAAAACCTTTAAGAAAATCAGCTACAACTTGTTTTTCCAAAACTAATGAGCAATGCTCAGAACTCAGACACTGAAACTGTAGAAGTAATCATTTGTATGAAAATTTAAAAGGAAAAGAAGGCATGACAGGAGCTTGAGAGTCAAAAGTTTTCAAATATTTCAAATTTAACATATGATCTGAGAATCTGCGCAAAGAAGTTCTTAAGGATAAAATTTTCATACAAATTTCCTTTCTGTTATAACTGAGTTAACCCTTGAACTGGGGGAGCATGTCATTCAATTAAGGCTGAAAAAAAAAAGATTCATGATACCATAAACATCTGCAAAACAATAGAGATAGTCAACAGAGATGGCTCTGTGCAAAACATTTACTGAAAATCACCAACATGATCCCTTTTGCTGTTGCATTTTGGGTGCCAGATGGCTGGAGGGAGTTCCAGCAGGCAATTTCTTAATGAGAGTGCCTCTGCCCAATATCATCAATGTCCATCAGATGCAGAATCTACCCTGCTGAGGCTTCCAGGAAAACTAGACATTTTACCAGTGACTTCACCAGGTCAGTCTTAGCTTTTCACAGCTTACAGAAAATCATTTGCTGTTGTTCAGTGCAGCCCATTTTATCAGGACTAACTTCCCTTGGAGATTTCAGTGATGAGGAGTAAAACAAAAAGGCTGTGAGGCTCCTTGAACAGCATTAGCTCCACTTCTGGCCCTGTTTTTAAGAGCACACCTATCACCTCCATCACCACAGACTTCCAGCTTAGCAGAGCCATTTCCTTCTCAGGAGCTAAGTGTCCCATTTTGCCAGCCCTGATTCTAGTTAGCAACAAACCTTCCAGCCAAGCAGACTGGTATCCTCATCTCACACAGGTTTGCAGCCCTTTCCAGATCCAAGATGTACATGTCCTTGCTTGCCAAGACAACACAAGTTCTTCTTTCAGTGACCAAGGTACTGAAAACTAGCTGAGCCCTCTCCCAGGAAGGAGATTAGGAAGCCAAAGTGAAATGTGCACGGGGCAAGTTAACATTTCAGCCTGGCATCAGAATCCAGAGACCTTTCCATGTAACCCTTGGGAAGTCCCTCAGTAATGGTGACACACATGACAGTCCCTTTGCCAGCTTCTCCAAGTGCCTGGCGTGAGTGTGAGGTGCAACCTGAGCATTTGGAAATGGTTGCACTCCCAGGAATTTAGAGTTGGGTTAACTCATTCATCTGGTGTGCTTTGGGCAACAGATTATGTTTGTAAATCACATGATGGGCTAATTTTGCCCAAATGCAGCTACCACCCATTCTTATGTTCCAATGGATCTGAATGCGTTCTTATGTTCCAATTCTTATATTTTCCAATGGATCTTAAAACAGAAATTCAATTAGTATTTTGATACCCTTTTCACCGTTGAACAGGAAAAACATTAAAATATAATTACTGTAGAAAAGAAGCCCTGAAAACCCTTTTCTGATCCCTTCTGGTGGACATGAAGCTCTCATGGAGAAGGGTAGTTTTTTGTGAGAGGCTGGAGCCATGTGTTCCTTGCCAAATCTACTGAAGCAATTTTCCTACTCTTGGCCCCACTGCATCAAGATTACTTTCTGTGTCAAAGTAAAGCTTCAATAATGTGGATAAAAAGAATGATTAGAGAAATCAAACATAATTCATCCCTCTAAGCAGGAAAAAAAGCCAGGCATCTCATAACACACATTCTAGCACACTGGACAGAGCATTGCAATTTTAGTCCTGTGTGCCTGATCATTTGACATTTACTCCTATTGAACAGGCCCTTAATTAGATTCTCCCGCCAGAGTAAGATATCTGACTCTCCCCTTACAAAGCAAAGGCTCTCCAAAGTTATAATCTCCACTACTTGGCCCATTCATTTAGCTGTAAATATCTATGGCTAACCTAGCAAGCAGGAGATTTAGAAAACTCAGGAAATCCATAGGTCCTACCCAAGGTAAACCACGGGCTTCCCCAAGCCATGAGAGGAAATCAATATCCCATATCCCACTTACAAGGAAGCGAGGTAATGTTTTGATACCTTTGTTCCCTGTAAAGCTGTTTCACCGCTGAGTTCCTCCTGCACAAATCCCAGCTCACTCTTGCTGTCTCCTCCTGCTGCTGTGCTCCTCCTGGTTAGAGGCTTGTGGTCTCTGTCTGGCTCCAGCTCCCCTTAGCAGGGGTCATACTCCCCTCTTTCCCCTGACTCCAGATCCTGCTGACCCTTAAGTCCCTTTCAGGATCTGCCCAATGAATGTTTCATAGGGGCCCTGCCTTGCTGGCCCTGCCTCTGTCTCGATGAATTTCTGTGAACCTCTCCTATATTCTGGTCCAGGGCTAGTACCCCATTTCATTTCCAAACATCTAATTTTAGCAACAACCTCAGCATTTCGAGGCCAGCCAGTCTTGTTAAATCTCTCTGTAAACATAAACCCCAAGCAGATCTTTTTAAAAGCCTTTGTAATTCATGCTTTCCATCTGCCTGTCAGACCACACGAAAAGATCCACTCTCTGTTTCTGGTTTCCTTTCCACTTCCCTCTTCCCCCCAGGAGCCTGCCCTGCTGTCATGAACCTACTAAAATTTGCACAGATCCTGCTCATCTATTATATTTTCCCAGCTAAACAGGCAAATACTTTCTGAGGATATGTAAGGCAGATCTGTAACTATTGATGGGTAATAAGACTTTGGGTGACCTGCTTTCAAGGGATTTCTATATCTTTTTTCTGAAATGTATCTATGGTTTTATCAATTTATTTTTTATTTATTCATGTATTGAGGGGGAAAAAATAAGTTTTTAGAAACAACATTAGCATAACTTTTATAAACTACACAGCACATTAATAAGATCCAAAACAAGAAAGGAGGGAATATAAAACAGAAAAAAAAAAAAAAAAACCCTGTCTGAATTCATACTAGCTGCAAAAAACGTTCTCATGTTCTCACATTGAGAACATGCCAAAGGATCCACCCTTACCCCTCACAGATCTGCATTGCAGGGCTTCTGTGTGAAGTCAGGAACCACATAGCACCATCTCTTACAGAAAATTAATCCACAAACCAGTATATGACAAGATTTTGCTCTTCCAGGCCATCAAAACAAGGCTTTCAGGAAGCAATGCTTTCCCCCCTGTAGTTTAGAGTTCTCAAGGATTTAAGATAAAACCTAAGATAAGATTTTAGCTCCCACATAGAGGTAAATCCAATACTGCAAAAAACAGCATTCCAAACAGAATTATCCCCCAGGCAGGTGTTTCATCATGCCCTTGTCCACTTCTGCCAAATTCATACCTGGAGTGAAGAGGAACACGTGCTTATGCCAGCTTCTGGATTGAACAGGCCTTAGGCCAGACTTCATTATGGTTAGAAATGTTTACCAAACAGCCTGTTGCAGTTAAAGCTGTCAGTAACAGCCTGCTCTTTCAGCATTTTCATCTCTCTTGATGCACATGCTTCCCCATGAACAATCAGTGAGTCACTGTGAGAACACCCAGCACTGTTCTACACCAGCAGCCCCTTGCTCAGCCTTGGCCTGCGTTTGAGTGTTGGTGTAATTGAGCCTCCTGACCCCTGAGCAGCACCTGAGAGCACTAATCTGAAATTTGGGACTTTCCATCTTTTCCTTGAAAATGGAAATCCCACCACACAGGACCGCCTTACCCAGCCTGTGCAGAGCATAATCAAGCCTTAAGGGCTCCCTCAGGAAAGGCACATATATAGAGATATTATATATATTATTATATTAGATAATGCACAGCAGGTGACGCGTTTTGATCTTACTCTTGTAACACAGACACCAAGATCTTTTTTTAGTGAATCTTAATTATTTACACAGCTCTTAATACTGCATCCCAGTTCTCCATTAGCTCTTCCAAGCCTAAGACTCCATCAAGTCCCTTGCCTTGTTCTTCTCTTCTGGAATTCACCCTCCTCTCCACGCTTCTTTTACCTTTAGGCGTTATCCAGCACCAGAATTTCTTACCAATATACCTTCTCCAGCTGTTTTAGCTCGCACCGCTGTTAGCCAGGGTGAGGCAGTTCATCCCCGCACCCTTTAACCTCTTCCTCCCCTAGGGCAGGTCCCTCGCATTAACAGCACCTCCCCCGCATCAGCACCGCACCCTCCTTCCTGTGCCGCCGCACTCAGTAATTCCCACCAAACCCACAGCCGGCCACACAATTCAACAGTGAATTCAAGGCCAAGGTGGATTGCCCGGCTCCCGGGGCTCCGCTGGCCGAGCCCCGGCCGCTCCCGGGGAAAGGCAGCAGCATCTCTCGCTGGACATCATCCGCCACCCAGCCACGGGTCAGCAGCATCTCTTCCGCTGGTTACTAGATTCCCTAATTACAAAGAAATGAGGGGTAGTGGCTGGAAAGGAATATCTTCAGGTTAAAGTGTGTGTTTAAATTAATTATGTCTTTTTATCTTTCTTTTTTCTCTCTTTTTTTTTTTTCTTTTTTTGACGAAGTGTTCTTTTTCCCTAGTAAGCTCGTTTTGGAGATGGGATACAAACCAGCTTTGTCAGTTTCAGGGGTTTTTTTCCGTGCCTTTTCTTTTCCGAACTTACGGCTAACGGCGGGTTTGTGGGGCTTTTTCTTGTTTGTTTGGGGGTTTTGTTGTTGTTGTTTTGTTTTGTTTTGTTTTGTTGGGTTTTTTGTTTTGTTTTGTTTTGTTTTTTTCTTAATAAAAAGGTAGAGAAGAATAAAGGGGAAACTGGAAAGGAACAGTAACAGGGGAAAAATATTCTTTTGCAACGGTGTATTAGTATTTCTCTCGAAATTCCGAGAGATGGAAATCGGAATGAATTTTCACGTGCCTCAATTGGTGCTAAAGGCAGCAGAAAACGTAAAACACTCCGTTCCTCTCCCGGTGTAACTCCGCGTCCCTCGCTCGCTTCCATCTGTTGAGTTCCAGACGTGCCGCTGCTGCCCCGGGAGAGCTGCAGCTCCCGGGGCTCCCTGGAAGCCTCGGCCGGCTCTTCCTACGGAGCTGCTCCTCCTCGTTTCTTCCACCTGCTTAATCACATTTAAATATATTAAATACTTTCCCATTGTTGTTCTGGCATAGGAGTTGCCGCAGTTGCCATGGGGATGTTATGACAACACGGGGGGATGCCCGCACCGTGAGAAGAGGCAGAGGTGTCCCCTCGCCGGGGGACGTGGGGAGCTCGTGTGCCTGACACCGGCGCTGCGCTCCCGCCGATGAGATCAGCCCGGGAGCCGCGGGGTACCTGGGGTCGCCCCCGCCCCGGGGAGCACGGAGGAGGGATGGTCGGGAGCGGGGGCGATGGGTGGGACGGTGAGAGCCGCGTTCTCTCAAACGGTGCCACCGGCGGCAGCTGTGTTTGCTCAGCGCCGGCACAAAAGGCCGCCCCGCCCGGTGAGAGGTACCCGGGGCCGGCCCATCCCATCCCATCCCATCCCATCCCATCCCATCCCATCCCATCCCATCCCATCCCATCCCTCCTCTCCTCTTTGGGCAGCGCCAGGATGTGGGGTGGTTTCCAGCTTGGGAAACGGGGTGGCGAGTCCCGGGACAGCCGCGATAGCGGAGCCGCAGCGCTCCCGTGGCCGCGGGAAAGACAAAGCGGGACTCGGGACTCGCTCCTCGGTCTCCAGTAAAACAACTCGTCCATGTCCCCGCTGGAGCGGCCCTGGCTGCCCAGGGCGCCGCGTGGAAGCAGGGCCACCACCCTTCCCTGTCGTGGGTGTCCCCCTGGCCCCAAGCAGCGGACAGGGGACACTCCGGGCCGGCGCCGGGGAAGCGACACCAGCTCCGAGCCTCCTCCACCCGCGGGGCTTCGGCAGCCAGCCGGCTTTGCGGAGGGGTGGGGAAGAGGCGGCTCTGGGAAGCGTGGGAGGGTAGCGGGGTTCACCCCTCAGGCTGCGAACTAAACTGGCCAGCCTGGAAAAGGCCGCCCCGCTGCCCTCCCCGGCCTCGCCCAGCCCGCTGGGCTCAGCCCGAGCCGACCCCGCCGCCGGCCCGCCCGGCCGGGCTGCCGAGGCTGCCTCGCAGCGAGCACGGCGCGGGGAGGTTCATTTTAGGTGAAGGAATGTCATTTCGCTACTAAATGGTTAGTCTAATTTGATCTTTATTATGCTGTGGATTAGGACTGATTCATATTAAACACGAGTGCAGTTAATATAACTCTGGAACGTGTCCCGCTGTATGTACAGCAGCCGCTGCTACAGCTCCGCCGCTTCCTGCGACCCGTGGATTAAGATTTAATTAACAGGGAAGTTTGCGAGCGCTCACCCGCAGCCTCTCTGCTTCACAAATAATTTATACTCGGTTCCGCCGATTTTTATTCAAGTGACAGCGTTTTATTTTACTCTAAAAGGGACCTGAATATTTTATGTTCTGCCAGAGGCTTCTGTATACGAACCTCTCCGAAGCAGCTCCAAACCCAAGGGATTTTTTTTTTTAATCTATGGGAATTACTTCAGTACGATAATTTATCAGAGACACACCCCCCCACACTTCCTCCTACTCCCCGCCCCCCCAAATCTAACTGCCTAAACTACCCGTATGAAAGTTAATCGTCGTGATCCCCATTGTCGGTTGTATAAATCCAAACTCAAGCCAACCTCTGAGACACGGCAACAATTCTGATAAATTGTCCTGCTCGCCTAACTACACAAGAATGGCTTTTATAATTAAAAGGGGAGCTGAGTTAAATCAACAGCTCCTAAGCCCTTCTCAACAGGGCTAGAATAGGAGAAATGTGGCGACCTGATTTCTTTAAGTAGCAGCTCTTTGTAGCTCGTTCATAATCCTAGATATGGAAACCCATCCTGCACAAAGTCAGCTGCCAACCAAAAAAGAAAAAAAATAGAAAAAAGTTTATTCAGATGCTCAACGTCCATCTTTTTTTTTTCCCAGTCTAACATAACCCTAGCACTTTATAACCAAACAGACAACTCCTTTTCCAATTAAAGTGGAATTAGGAAACTCAATCAAATTAGCTCACTATTAAAGCCCTTCTTTATTAAACCGTTTTATTGTAGTAATATTAAGTTTCACCCGCTCTTGGAACACGAGACTTTAAAAAGTTTCCCTTGCTATATTGATTTGGCTGCTCCCAGGATGGACTGGGGTCAAAATTATTTGCCTAGGTGTAATTTGCAATATTTACTTACTTTTTTGCTTTTTTGTTGGGGTTTTGTTTTGGGTTTGGTTTTGGGTTTGGTTTTTTTTGGTTTTTTTTTTTTTTTTTTTAAGAAAATCATAAAATTGTATCCGAGTTGATCAATCGCATGCAGGATGGAAGAATTGTGTTTTGATGCAATTTGATTTTACCCAGGAGCTTCCCTCCATAGCTGCGGCAGGACTCCTGTCCTCCCAGCCCCACCAGTATATTAACTGGTTGGTAGAAGCCGCGCTGGCAGCTCCCAGCCAATGTTTACACAGTTATATTTGAAGTGAGAAAGTAAACAGTCCAGCTGTGCCACGGAGCGGTTCGCTGGGATTAGGTTTCCATACCAACCAACTTTAGGAGCTTTTACAGTCTTAATTCAACCATGCACTGAACTTGTTCTTTGTGAGTAATAGTTTTCCTGGGCCAAACACTCCCAGGACTGGCAAGAAAGTCACGCTCCGGCCTTCGGCGGGATCCCCTCTCGGGATGCACAGGGGCACACCCGCTGCCCCCCGCTCATCCCAATACAGAAATAAATAGAGGCAGGAAAGACCTTCTTACATTTTGATCTCAAAGAACATTTGGACACCATTGCCAAAAAAAAAAAAAAAATAGAGAGAGAGAGAGAAAAAAGAAAAAAATTTTAAAAGCCATGCAAGTAGCCTTTACCTTCGGATGAGGGTGAAGGACACACAGCTCTGAAAACAGAGAAACCTTCCCTGCGCTGATTTTAACTCATCCACCTCTGCCGCAAACGCACCTTTACATTCTGAAAAATCGTCATTATTATAGATCCCTGTGCTTATTTTGACACAAAAAACAACTGAAAAGCATAATCCAATTTCAGACACGAGGTGTAAAACCTTATTGCTGCTACACAACCCGCGGTTCGCAAGGTGGGATTTGATTTAACCAGGCTTCTCTTTGTGACAATGCCAAATTTCCAAATTTCCTAAATATGTCAAAAACCATCAAGATACCGAAGGGAGAAATCCTGCTTAAATTTATACCTCTGTAGGTTTTCTGGGGATTTTTTTTTTTTTCTGCAGGCATAAATAAGAAAAAGACTAGAACCAGAAATAAATGTATTTGACAATTTCAGTTGATAAGGAATTTGCTTTTGCTTGCACGCTTCATTTTTATTTATAAATTTATCTGAAGAATATCTAGTTTGACCATGATAAAAATGTAGTAAACATGTTTGTACTATTTGCATAAACTCCTTTAAATATTGAATGTACTTGTCAAATGAATTTCCCAAAACACATTTCCATCATATCATAAAATACCACTTGCCATTCATAAGACCAATTTTTTTTTAATAGAAAATAACATTTATTTCTATGAAATGGAAACACAGAATTACCTGTTAGAAACAGCAAGAAGTTTGCTACATCGGAACAAGAAAGCAATTTTCTTGCAGATCACAAATGAAGGAGGCTTATTAAACCATCATACACCATTGGCGCCAGGGTCCTACGGACAGTTACAAATATATCTACTTTCCAATGTTATATACAGACCGCAACGTTTCTGGGGGCGAGAAGGAAAAGGTTTTCAATTTGACAATGTTTGATCTATATGCCTGGTAAGTATTACAATGCGCTGCCTAACCTTTAGCTTAACGTTAATACCAAGTTCACCTACGAGTTACATTAATAACTTAGATTTCCATTTTATAACATTATACACTTGCTAGTATACATATATATATATGTATGTGTGTGGGAAAGAGCGCGCGCGTGTGTGTGTGTGTGCACACCCCACGACGCGCTGAGGATATCCATGCTTATGGCCATAAGCAACAAAGAGTGACTCATGTCTGGACAATGAAAGTGCACCTTTATCACCTTAATACACCTACGCCTGTCCGCGCCGGGCTCTGCACGCAACCACCGCCTGCACGGGGGAGAGGAAGCCACCCGTGTCCGTCCACCCGTGCCTACCTAGCTACCTCTACAGAGACGAGCTTTAGGAAGCCGCTATTGCTTCTCGGGGGTGTTGTTGACCATGGGCCCGTAGAGCCCGCTGGAGTACACCTGCTCCTTGTGCACGGCCGAGCGGTCCCGCATCAGGTCGCTGAAGGCGTAGTCCACGGGCGGCCGGAACCCCAGCGTGGGCATCAGCCCGGCCGTGGAGTAGGGGGTCATGAAGGCCAGTCCCCGGCTGTGCGCCGAGTAGGCGAGGCGCAGCGGGTTCAGTCCCAGGTGGGTGCCCAGGGGGTAGGCGCCGGCCTCGGCCCCGAAGTGCGTGGCGTTGGGCTGCAGCGGGGAGAAAGCGGAGCGGCTGCCCAGCGTGCCGATGGCCGGGGCCATGGCGCCGGCGATCAAGGGCCGGTGGTGGGCGGCGGCGGCGGCGGCGGGGGGCGGCAGGCCCTGCAAGGCGCCGTCCCGGGCCCAGGCCTCCTCGGGGCCCTTCTCCGGGCCGCGGTTGTTGAGGATCTGCTCGATGGCCTGTACCACGTCCCCGCCGCAGCCCTGCAGCACCAGCTCCAGCACGCTGCGCTTGTGCGCCGGGAAGACGCGCGTCAGGATGTCGATGGGAGTCCGCTGCCGGCCGCCGGCCGAGGGCGACGGGTCCTGCTCGTCCTTGTCCGCCTCTGAGCCCGAGTCCGAGCCCAGCGGGCTGATGGAGCCCGGGCTCTCCTCCCCCTCCTTCGGGCCCTTGGAGACGGGTGAGCTCAGGAAGGACTCGCCGTCCCCGTTCTCCGAGCCCGAGCCGTGGCGAGCATCTGGGGAGGAGGTGCCGGGCACGGACTCGCCGTCCGGGGAGAGGGGCTTCCCGCCCGCCTGCTGCGGGGTGACGGCGCGGCTCGGCAGCAGCGTCTTGGGGAACAGCTCGAACTTCTGCATCTTGGACTCTGCGGGTCGGGGGTGCAGAAGGAAGAGAGACCGTCAGTGGGGCTGCCCCGGCGGGCCCCGCGGGGCAGCCCCGGCCGTCGGCGGGGCCACCCACCTGCTGCTCCGCGCCCCGCTCATCTCCCGCCGCCTCTCCAGGCCCCTTCCCCCCATCACCACCGCTCCGAGGGCTCGCAGCGCGGCCTTACCTGAGGCGCCGGCGCCTCCCTCGCCGCCGGCCCCGGCGCAGACGGAGCCGAACACCTCGTACGCGGGCCGGGGCGGGATGATGCCGTTGGCGGCCGCCAGCGCCAGCCCCTCGGCCGTGCCGTAGAGCAGCTGGAGCTCGCGGGCCTCGTTCTCCTCCTGCGCCTGCTGCCGGCGCAGCGCCACCTGAGCGGCCATGACGCGCTGGCGCTCGGCGATGAGGGTGCACTTGGCGCACATGCAGTCCTTCCAGCGGCAGTACCGCTTGTGGCCCTTCAGCGCCGACACCACCCCGTGGTTGCGGCACCGGGCGCACTTGGGCGTCCGCGGGTACTTCTCGGCCGCCCGCAGCAGCAGCGGCGGCGCCCGCAGCAAGCTCCCGGCCACGCTCACCGGCAGCGTGGCCGCCGCCGCGGCCGCCGCGGCCGCCACCGAGCTGGGGGGCACCGGGGGGGGCGCGGCGGGTACGCTAGGCAGCTCCGACCGCAGCTCCATCCCGGCGAGCCCGCCCCGAGAGAGCGGCCCCCCCTCCCCGGCCTCCCCCAAAGCGACGCGGGGCGGGGGAGCCCCTGCGCCGCAGCCGCGCCCGGGCGCGGAGAGGCTCCCGTTGCCTTCAAGCGCAATCACGAGTGGGGGGCACACAGAGCCCCGGGAGCGGGCATGCAAACCCCAGCGCCTGTCCTCTCGCCTCGCTCGACGGCCCCGTCCCCCCGCACCAGCACACGGCCCCGGAGCGGGGTTCAAGTGAGGAAGGGCCCGTCGGAAGCCGTTCCGCCCCCTCCTCCCCTCCGCGCCCGAAAAGCAAAGCTAACACAAGAAAATCCAAGAAAACTTAGATCACTCTCGCTTCCTCGCTCTCCGTGCGCATCTGGCGGGGCAGCACCAAGTTCATCGCGCCAGGCTCAAAGCCGAGCTCTCCCGTCCGCTCTTGCGGGGTCGCCGCTCCCCACGGCGCCCCGGTGCAACCCGAGCTGCTCGCTAAGTTCCGTTCCCCCGTCCCCCTGTAACTGCGGCCACAGACTAGCAGTGTCCCTTCAAAGAACAATCCGGCACCTTCAACGACAGGATCCCTCGCCACGAGCCGCAGAGGCTAAAATCCAGCAGAGAATAGAATAGCGAAAAAAAAAAAAAAAAAAAAAAAAAAAAAAAGTCGCCCCGTCTCCCGAGCAGCACCTCCGCAGCCGGGCGGAGGAGCCGGGCTCTCATCCGCCGCGACGAGCCCGGAGCAGGCGGGCAGAGCGGCGGCCGGGCCGGGCCGGGCCGGGCGCGGAGCCCCCCGGGACGCGGTGCGGCCGGAGCGGAGCGGAGCGCGCTGCCCGCCGCGCCGCGCGCCGCCACTCGCGCTATTGTTGCGGCCCGCGTTGCCATTAGGCAACATTTGACAACAATGTGGCGCCTGCCATTGGCCAGGGCCCGCGGGCGCCGCGCTGATTGGCCGCCCCGCGCTCCGCCGCGGCCGCCCGAGCGCGCCGCGCCCGCGGAGCGCCGGGAGCGTCCGGGGGGCACCGCGGGGACAGCGGGGCAGCGTGGGCGTGGGTGTGCCTGAAAACACTGCCCGCTCCCCCGCCACCTGAGAGTTTGGCCCTCTTTTCCTTTCCTTTTTTTTTTTTTTAATTTATTGGAAACGGTACTTGCCAACCGTTTGATTTTTTTTTTTTCCTGGGTGTTACTTGTCAAAAGGGGAGGGGGGAATATGCTGTGCAAGGTGACAGTTCAATTTATGGTCTCTCCCCTCCCCTTGGAGATTTTGTTTTATGATAGTACGTAACGACGCCTCTCTCTCTCCTTCCTTCCTTCCTTCCTTCCTTCCTTCCTTCCTTCCTTCCTTCCTTCCTTCCTTCCTTCCTTCCTTCCTTCCTTCCTTCCTTCCTTCCTTCCTTCCTTCCTTCCTTCCTTCCTTCCTTCCTTCCTTCCTTCCTTCTCTCCCTTCCTTCTCTCCCTTCCTTCTCTCCCTTCCTTCTCTCCCTTCCTTCTCTCCCTTCCTTCTCTCCCTTCCTTCTCTCCCTTCCTTCTCTCCCTTCCTTCTCTCCCTTCCTTCTCTCCCTTCCTTCTCTCCCTTCCTTCTCTCCCTTCCTTCTCTCCCTTCCTTCTCTCCCTTCCTTCTCTCCCCTCTTCTCTTTCTCTCTCCCCACTCCCTCTCTCTCTCTCTCTCCACACCCGCAGGTGAATTCACAAGTGCTGCCGCAGCAGGAGAAGCCCGAGGTGAGTATGATTTTCCATCCTTTCTCTGCGATTTAGCCTGGGGGAGCCCTGCCCGCCCTTCGCTCCCCGGAAAGTAAAGTTCGTTCTTTCTTTCTCCTGCCAGCTGTTTGCGTGACTACGTGTTCAACAGGCGCCTTCCCCGCGGGGACAATAAACCCGAGGGACTGATTTTTGAGGAGGAGGAGGCTGCCGGGCTGGTAACTGTATATTAACCCCGGAGCTTTTGTTTTAGCATCAGCCACCCGGGTTTGACGTCACTTTCGCTGGTAGCGGGAGGAGGTAGCACTTCGGTGGGAAATAACGCCGTCTCCTTTCCCCAGGGTTCTCCCCTCTCTTTCCCACGAGGGATCTCCGTCCTCCTCGGCACTTTTCTCTGAAGTTTTTTTTTTCACATAAGTCCTTGCTCGTAGCGGGAACCGTCTGCCGGTGGTAGGGGCCTCCTCCCGCCGACTCAGCATCCCCACCTGCGCTCCCACGCCGCGAGAGCTGTTCCCGGTGCCTTCCCGGGTGGGTGCCCCGGGAGCTGCGGGCCCCGAGCCGGGAGGAGAGAAAGCCCCGGCACTGCTTGGAGCGTGCCGGCCGTACCGGCCCTGCCCGCCGCTTCCTCCGCGGGCTGGAGACCGCGCAGGGCCGCGGGACAGCCCCGCTGCAGGACGCGCAGCGCTCGCTGATGCTGCGATGACTTTTCCCCTTGGTCACTCTCCTTCCGTGGTTGCGAAAAGCACAATTGCAGAGCCCTCCAAATTTTCAATATTTTTATTACACTTACATCCGTCTTCCTCTTTTTTCTTTTTTTTTTTTTTTTTTTGGACACGAATTGAGCGCTTTCCTACCCGATTTTCTGCGGGCGCAGCTGCCGCCCACTCCTCTTGATTTAGGTGTTATAACACCTTTATTTATTACAGCAGCCAAGTCAAAATATCCGATTTAATTTTATTCGCAACCACTAATTTTATTCTCCGGGGAGTATTACTCTAACCATCTGATTTAATTGGGAATTCGTAGAACTCCATCAGACATAATAAGAAACATTTAAAATATTGCTTTATGTTTGTTTAACATGGAGAAAATATTCTCCCTTTTTCCTGGCAGTTTTGTTTGGGGTTGCGATGGGGTTTTTTTCAGCAAATACCTTCCTTTCCCCCGCGAGGCAACTCGCCACCAGTAACAACACAGGACGGGTTACGTCGATTTCTCTCATTCCCTTGTCTTTCAGCTCTGACTTCAATTAAAGGGCTGGGTTATCCTTTCCGTTTATGGCGGGTTAAAACTATCTAAAACAACCATGGGGAAAAAAAACAATCAACAAACAAACAAGCACAACAAAACAAAAAAAAAAACAGCCCAACCCAAGAGTGGGTCAGTAATCAGCCAGTGAAACACGGTGGTTTCTGTTCGGAGCCTCAGGCTTTCAGTAACATTGCAAACGGCGGTGTTGAAGTTGGAACACACAACGTGCAGCATCTCTGTCCCAAGGCTGTTGCCTGCAGCACGGCCCCGCTCGCTGTGACACGCGGATCTGGGGTGCGGTGTCCCAGAGCTGGGCACGTAAACGCCCAGCGCCTGTTTCTGCTGTTCGTCCAGAGCCAGCAGAGGACACCCCCTCGTCCAAAAAGCTTGGTCATGTGCTGGTTTTAAATGTTACACTCAGTATCAATCCGACATCGTAGTAAAAAGGGTTTATTTAAATAAAAACTTTGAAATTGCAAGAATATGTAACGCATCTCCAGGATTCAGCAAGTTCTCAGGACATTTGTCCAAATCTCCCCCAATTTCAGGGGCGCTTGACGGTTTCCCACGCCCCGCTCCCCTCCGGCCGCCCGCAGGGCCGGCAGCGGCCCCGGCAGGCGCCCGGAGGCGGAGGGGGCAGAAGGCGAAGCCGCCGCTCCCGGGAAGCGCCGCTCTTCGCCGGGGTCGCTCCTGACCCGGAGCCGAGGCCTCTTCTCGGACTCGGCACCCTGCTCCGAGCTCAGGGAGACTCTGCCTTTCCGCTTTCCAGGAGGGAAATGGCTGGAGGGGCCGCTTCCAACCGGGACCCAGCTATTCCTATGTTGTTCTTTTCTTACGACGTGCGTTTAGAAAAGGAAAGCCCGGAATCACACTTCTCACCGGTTTGACATTTTAACAGTAATAATAATTTCTCCCCTGTCCGTATTTTCCTTTGAAAACTTTCTCTGTGAACCCAGACAGTGCGCACATTTCACAGATTTATTCAAACCAACCACCCCTAAGCTGTGAGTTCGCCCGGACCAGCAGAGGCGCGGCCAGGACTTGCCGCGGGCTCGGGGCTCTCTCGAGTTCTGTCCCGGCCTGCCAGAGCCCAGTGTGTATGTGAGTACGGACGGGAGGCAGCGGGGAGGTGGATGTTGCTCTCCCCCCACCCCTCCCTTTTTCCTCCCTTCTCTACTACTGCAATTCATTTCTGTTTGACGAGGCACAATAAAATCTTCTTGTACATCCCTGCTCCCGTGTCTTTCTGGGGGAGGGATGTTTGTTTTAGGCACGCACAGAGCAGCCGCGCTCCCGCTGCCCGGGCGGGACGTAGAAAGAGAAATTCATTTCTCCAAACCCGGTGAAATGCGACTTTAAAGCCCCCGAGACTGGTCTCGCTCCCAGCTTGGCTCTGGGAGCAACTCCCAGCGTCAAACCACGAGAGGAACTCGGGCTTGGACCCAGCTCCTCTCCTCCTCCCAGCAGGCGCTGGCCGGGCCCCGCAGAGCAGCCCGGGCTGGCACCGGGCGCCTGGGCCGGCTCCAGGGAGCGGGGCGGGTGCCCTGCCCGGGCCGGGCGCGGAAAGACGCCGACCTCCGGAGCCACCGGGGCTAAAGGGTGCTAGAGGCAACCCCACGGTGGTCAGGGCGGCCCGCGCCCTCCAGACGCGTGAAAGTCAATACTACTTCGTTACAGGGATGACCAGAGACGCCGCGTTTCGTTGCGCGGCACCCCGGTTGCTGCTCAGTTATCCCCGCCGGGCGTTTGACTCTGGCAGCATCCAGAAACGCTCCACGGCCCAGCGCTCACGGCTGGGTCAGCCCGCTAAAACACGTAAGGGATTTAACATATTTATTCTGAAGAAGCCCCGATTTCTCCGGTGTTTCTTTCTCTCCTCACTCCCCTTGATTCACCTAAAGGCTTCCTGTGTACGGCTGCTCCGGTGCCCAAGTTCGAGAGGGCTGCAGCAACGGTGCTGCTGCAGCTTCCCCCAGTTGCAGTAGTAAAATCTTAATTAAAAAGCGCCCGGCTATTGGCTGCCATGCGGGGGAAGGGACACGCACGCCCGCAGGCAGCGCAGCCCTCGGAAGCATCCCAGAGAAATATAGTTCTTGATTAGTGTATTTTCATCTCGTTCTTAGCGGAAGACAGTTTGTAAGTACCTGCTAATGTTAGTGCTCTTTAAGGTTTCAATTGTTCTAGGGGGTTTGCCATTGACTTTTTCATTATTTACCTACTGAATCAAAGTAAGCAAATGCCATCTGTTTCCCTGCTGCTATCATCTTCACTTTTAATTATCCGCCCAGCCGCCTAATAGAGATGATATTAAACTAAATCTTTTTGACATTAAAAGTAATTATCCCCAAACCAATATTACAAGAATGAAAATTACCACCACCACTACCCCCCTCTTCAAGAAAAAGGCACATTCCTTCTAGTCCAGGCAACCTCTTCAGATCCGGAGCGAGGAAAGGGAGACGGAACTCCCGTTAGTCCGGACTTCTCAAGTATTTGAAACATTATTAACTCGATTTCCCGGCTCCCAGTGGGGGAGGAAAAAGCGACAAGGGGGAGAGATTTGTGGAAGAAAATAAGGGAAATTCGGGGCTCCTCGCACTCCTGCGCGGGCTCCTCTCCTCCCGCAGCCCGGCGGTCGTACGGGGGGAACCCACACCGGGGCGGGCGGCGGAGCCGGGGCTGCCCGACCCCTCGGGGATCCGCCAAGGCCGGCGCAGGTACTCAACCCCCGTCTTTGCGGGAAGAGCACATTCCAAAAACACGGACACGCGGCCCTCGAAGGGCTTCGCACCATCCCTCAGCACCGGCCGCGCGCATCGCGCTGGCGTTGCGGGGACGGTCATTAGAGGGACACTGGGATCGGGGCCGTGATGAAGGGGCACGGCGGGTCCTCTGACAGATGGCCGCCGCCTGAATTACCTCCACAGAGTCATTTCGCTTACTCTCAGACTTCTCCGCCATTTCTTCTCCGACTCGCTTTAATATGAGCCGGAGCCGCGTCCCCCATTTCCTTTAATATGTGCTAAACTGAGCTAATTTTAATTGCATGTTTCAACTTTGCTAATTAAATAGAGTGGTCTAATTAAAAGTGACTAGGGAACAGTTTTAATTCAACCCTCTACTTTTTTAACAATCCATTATGCAACAAATCCAGGGTAAGCCCTCCCTTTAAAAAAGCTACAGATGATTGAGTTTTTACACCTTTTTACACGCTCACAATGGGGAGACTTGACCCAACATATGTAGCGGTGGGGCCGAGCCCCCCCGGCTCCCCGGCGGGGCATCGCGACCGAGCCGCCTCGCTGCTGCTGCCCCGCCTGAGCGCGGCTGGACCCGGGGGCTTCCCGGGGCCTCCCCGCTGGAAGTGCGGAGACTATTAGCCCAGCAGAGGTTAGAGTAGCACATCCCCAAGACAGCAGACCAGGATTTGGGAAAATCGGGCTCTTTACACGCTTCATCTCTTCACCAAGTGCTCATTAGGTTGTTAACCTCTGGTTCACATGAAAGGGGCATGTGATGAATCCCCTCCCGAACAAATGGGCGCATCCCCCTTCAGGCACTGAACAAAGCCCTTAAAATAACTGCACAAGAAAGCCTTTAGTTGTTACTCTAAAATTTCTTTTCTCTCAGAGCTTGTGCCCATCCACACACACGCACACCGACACACAGAAAGAGGAAAAAAAGCTCACACACGCAAAAATCCATCCATCACCCCTCCTCCCCCGTGTGCTGGATCTAAAAACTAAAAATCCGTGGTCCGTCCCCAGGGCCTTCTGCGCTGGCTGATGTCCCCCGGGTTTGGCTGAGGCTCGGGCTGGGGCTTCCCAACTGAGGGGAAGGAAATCTTAATCGCTTCAGCGGGGCGGGCAGGGGAGCATCCACTGCCTGTGGAGGGGGAAAGCCACGCGTCCCGGCAGGGGCAGCGCTCTGCGGGGGCACAGGGGTGTGGGGGTGCCCATGGCGGCCCCCAGCTCTGCTCTCCCCTTCTTCCACCTGCCAGAGAGGCGAGCTGAGCGGATCCACAGCGGAGCAGGGCGCGGACAGGAGCTCCCCTTTCTTGCCGGGGGAGTGCGGCAAGAGATCGGGTCCTCTCCCAAAGCAGACGGGATCAACCTCCGGAGCCGGCGCTGCCTGCTCGGGGCTCGCTGCCCACCGAGGGCCGGACAGGGAGCCGAGCCTGGCTCCGCATTCCCACCGCTCGCCTGTGGATTTGGGGCTCTTTAAGACCTTTGCTTTTCTCTCCCTCCCTCCTTCTCCCTCTCCCTTTTTATTTCCCAGCCCCTCGGGCATGGATTAAAGTGACAGACAATTTTCCTCCCCCCGCACCTTATTGCTGGTTAAATGCACTCTGAGTTAATGCGCGGGAAGCGGGGAGGGCGGGGGGGGCTGTCCCGGCAGCGCCGCGAACCTCGGCGGATCGACGGAGCGGCCGCGGGCCGGGGGCGGCTCGGCACGGGCTGTGCCGCACCCCCGCGCAGGCGGTGCGCGGCAGCGGAGGCTCCGCGGCGCTGCCCCCGCAGGGACACGCGCGTGTGCCGCGGCCTCCCGGCAGCCGCGGGGACACGCGCTGGCACCGCCGGGCGCACGCAGGTACCGCGGGGGCAGCAGCCCAGAGCCAGAATGACTCGGGAAAGCCCCGCTCTGCTAATTTACCGTAGGGCGCTCCGAGAGGTTCATTAAAAAGGCTCTTGTCAGCTCCCTAACGATCCGAGAGCTTTTTAATTATATTTTATATTCCCCTACCCGTCTCCTAACTTCAAACACATGGTAAAAAGGATTTGCTGTTTTGTTTCAGGTAAAACCTAATAATTAAAATTCAGACCCCGTCCCATGCATCTGCTTCGCCTTTGCCAAATGAATTGAAGGGAGAGAGAAAAGCGATTTCATTGAGATCACAGATGGGGTGCAGGTTTTTGGAAGAAATTTGAGAAACACCATTGTCCAGAATCAAAACTCTATGTCTTGCCCCACAAAGGGGGCTGCTTTAAGCCCCTCAACTTCTATGGGGCTTGTTTTTTAAACTTTAAGTGTTCCGCACAATAAGCTGCCACTAAAATGTCACAACCACTCTAATTCCAAGTGTGTCTCACTGCAAAGGGTGCAGAAAAATGAAGGGAGCAAAGGGAAGGAGTGTAATTAAAAACCCTGGAGCTCCCTCCTGCCTGCTGGGGCCCGGCGACCGGTCCGGGGAGGGGGCGGCGGGGAAATGCCCCCGCCCGTGGCAGCGGCACGGACACCCCAAGGTGCGGGACCGCCCCCCCCCCCGCCGCTCCCGCATCTGCCCGGCCGCATCCCGGCTCAGCACATCGCGGCGCTTCCATATTTTGGAGGCTAAATTTTTTCATTAGCCGAAAGCAGAAGATTAATCCTTTTATTTTTATTCATGATCATGACAACCCCGGTCGGATTTGGCAGAGGATTCCCCCCTTCAGTGTTTATTGCCCCAGGAGCTCAGGAGCAGAACAATCCTGACGGAACGCGATAGATAAACACAGTCTATCATCGTTAGAGACACATCGAGGGGGTTTGCGGAGGGGCGGGAGGGCCGCTGAACAGCGTCATCCAAAACAACACGCACTTGGGGCAAAAAATGATTCTTGTATTCTTTTTCCAGTTGACACGCGGTATTTTAAGGGGCTCTAAGACAAACACAGAGTTCTTTCAAGTTACTGACGGACCATCCGCAATCTCCCACGGCACCGTCCAGCCCCGGTCGGTGCCATCAGCCCCGCGGGACCGGGCAGCGCCGGGGCGATGCCCGAACATGTGGCCCCATTTGTTTGGTTTGTTGCCTGCTTGTTCGTGGGTTGTTGGGTTTTTTCCCCCGGGAATGCCCAATTTTTCCTTGCGCGCCCCTCGCCCAGCGCAGGGCTGAGCTGCCCCTTCTCCGCCCCCGGCCGCGGGGGAAGGCGCGGCACCGAATGCTTCCCTCTCTTTTGACTTCGCTTTAATTATCTTTTAAATAATTTTTAAATAATTGTTGGTGGAGGTGCGGGCAGAGCCGGGCCGGGTGCGGAGCCAGGGCGGCCGCGGAGGGAAGGGAGACCCGCGGGGGCGGCTCCGCGCCCGGCGGCCACCGCAGCGCTCCGGTGCCCCGGGAATTCTGCCCCGGCGGCTTCGTCCCGCCCGGGAGAGGCCGAAGGGCGGCTGCGGTCCGGCCGGTCCCGGGCCAAGCCCAGGAGGTGCCTTGTCCCCATCCCGCTCCGCCAAGCCGGCATCTCCCGGGGAGCCGGCGGCCGCGAGGTGCGAAGGCGCGGGGGGACCCGCATCAAGGCGGGGATCACTTCTGTGGTGTTTTTGTTTGTTTATTTGGTTTGGTTTTCCCGCGTTAGACGATGCTGCAACAGCCACACAATGTCTGACTCACCTTCGTCTAAACCTTGAAGAAGTATATTTCAGCAACGGAGTGTTCTCTGTAAATCGCAGGTTCTAAAAAATATCTCCCCCCTTTTTTCTTTATTGCATCCACAAGATTATAAATTATTTTGTTCTTCTGCATCAGCGACTTTATAGCTGTCATTAAAAAAACTCCTTCTTCATTGCCACCAGTTCGGAAATGCTTTCCCTTACGCAATCAGTCTTAATTAATCAGGACATAAACAGGCAAATAGGCCTACACAAAATGAAAAATATTCCTAAAGTACACATCAGAATAATTTTTAAGCTCCTAAAATAGCTGCAATAGAATGGGGGTTTTCAAATGACAACAAATGAGGTCTACCTGTAAATTTAGAAAAGGCAAAATCATGAGTAGGATGCCATAATTACAAGGTATAAAATACTTATCAGTGATAGTAACTCATGCTAACGGAGACTGTGACAGTAGATTAAATAAAGCATAGAGGCAAATAAAATGATAGAAACTACATTTTTAGGTGAATGAAAACATACTTACATTCACTACTTTACAAAATGATAATGATTATTTAAAATCACCCTTTTAGAAGAAAACTGCATAAAACGGAAGATAACAAAGAGAAATTAAAGTCACAGGTAAAAGACTAAGATTGTAACCAAAACTTTTTGAAGACACTATCTTAGATCCTCAGAGTACACATGTATCTGACTTAAAAAGACTACAGAATGCCCACAAGAAGAAGCTGGGTCGTGTGAACCAGCACATTCAAGGATGTAATAGGAAGACAGACTCAAAGTAGGAAACTAAAAAGAAAATCAGAAAATCCATGGAAATTTAACTTTTGGAATACTCAAATCCTGAATTAAACAACTGACAGACTGCAAGGAACAACTACCAAAGATGTAAAGGCTTATTAAAAATATCAGAAACAGGAAACCTGCCGGAAGATATTTTTATGGTGTAAAAGACTCCTTTTATTAAAAATAGAAACAACTAAGCTAGTCATTTGTAGTGGTGTTTATTACTACAGTGGAAACATATTTTCTTGAGTTAAAAAAAAAAAAAAGTAACATTATCCGAGATTTGATAGCTGGAAGCAGAAAGCAGCAATTTTCACAGTGAGAGGATTTCAGCCATGTCCTCAAGAATCTGTGAGGGGACCTGTGTTATTCAAGGTACTCAGCCACCACTTCCTGGAGAAAGGGATCAGTGGTGAGCTTTTGCTATTAATAAATAACCCAAACTCATTGAAGTTGAGTGGATCGAAAGGGAACAGCGATGAACTGTGGAATCCTGGGGAACACTGCCACAACATGGAGCTGGGAAACAGCAAAGGAAACTCTGGGGTACTAAGTACAAAATAACAATTCTGTTAACCAGTAGTTCTATAATCACAGGAACTAATGAAGCCTCCTCCTATAACCAGCAGCTGAGTGACATTTTAATTGAATTATATTAAGGCTGCAGTGTGACTTCGGTCTTTATTACACAAAAGAACCCACAGAGGAAAGCCCTGGCTAAGGAGTGGATTCTCTGCTATCTAATGAGACATTAAAACCCTTTGAAACTTTTAGGCTGCTTGGGTCTGGAGTGACTTCCAAGAGTTGGATCTGGAGTGAGCCTTGCCTTCACTACACACACTCAAGGGACTTTTCATCTGCCTTTTCAGCCTTTCATGAATTCTGGGCTGCTGACTTTGACAAGATTTAAGGAAATTTCAGACAGCCAAACCTTTATAGCATTTAATTTGTTTGAAATATAATCAAAATTAAAAACAAAAGGATGTAAAATGCAAAGGTAGTAACGAGATATTAAAAAAAATATTTCAAGGAACCTGATCAATTTCATCTTACAAAAATCAGCAATGCTGTCAGGGGGAGCGGCCTTGCTTTCCTCTTCCTCTCATCTTCACTGACTCCCATCAGTGAGCTGCATCAGCCTCAAAACTGCTCCAGGAAAAAAATGGTCACTTTTTAATTAGTTTGCCTGGTTCCAGTGCAAGGTGGGGGCAGAGTTGGCTCTGCTGGCAGAAATATACATCTATATCAGACTAAATTGAGTATAAATCTTCCTGGATCCTGACACATTTAGTGCTAAACTTGGTATTTCTCCAACTTTGTCATCTGTGGAGGAAATAGTTTCAGGTAGAGAACAATGTCTCATGCTGTGTACAGTGTACAGTAATTTCTGCTTTCTTGCATGACCCATCCAGAAAAAAAAATATAATTAAGGCTACTGCAGCTGCCTTCTCTTTTACACAAACAGAATAACAAAACTCAGGTGCAGAATCAACATCGAGTTTCCACCGTCAGCTCTTTTGTTCAAAAAGATCAATGGCTGCAATGAACATCCACTGTCAAGGGCTGGGTTGGCTCACCCCAGGCAAGCACACAGCTGCCAGCCTAAAGACTGATTTTCACCCTCCCTCTCAAGGACCTCACAGGAATTCTGTATTTTGGCAGTCAAACAGCTTTGCTAGTGGGCAGCACACACATTAAAACTACCTGTGTGCTATGGTGGTGATGAAGCAGACTAGGGAATATCCAGCACAGGAACTTGTCTCTCCTCAGGCCCTCACAATATTGGGAAAACCAAAGTGTGAATTAAAATCAGTGAAAACTCCTCTGGAGGAGGCCACCATCAGTGTTTCCAAATAAAAATGGATCCTGTGCTTTGTCAAATGGTGGAAAGTCTTGGTGCCTCCCTTGGTGCCCCACCTGAGAGCCCTCAGGAGAAGGCAGCAGAGGGGAAGCCTTTGCCCCAGGGAGGAATAGCTCACATAAGACATCTCCATCCTTAGCATTTCTGACTGACTGCTCCAAGCAGGTTCTGGTTCTGCCTGGTAGTGACTCTTCTTGTGTAGAGACACCCACTTATGTGCTTTGTGCTTGCTCTGGAAGTTATTTTTTAAGGCACTGAAATCTTCTCATGCATCATATAGGGAGCCTGGGCATGAGGCCTGGATAACGAAGCACGTCAGTCCTGTGACTCTGGGGTAATGTGGTTTGATTTTTCCCCACATACAGAGGAGTGAAATCATATAACTGTTTAGTAGAAATATTGCTGCAATTGAAAATTTATTTTAAGTTTCTAATGTCACTGAGTAGGTACAGTTTATGAAAGCCAAAGTCCTCTTCTGCTACATTAAAAAGAATAGACAAACCCTCCAACACAGCTCCATTAGAAACATCCTCAGCACTCCCACTGAGCTGAAGGGTGCACATGTAGAGAGCACAGAGCAAACACCGTGTTCTGCATGGTCTCTATAACGATTTCCAACACCACTGTCAAGAGGCAGGAAGTTTCCCCCAAAGCCAGAGCGTGCCCCACCTTCACCCCACGAGCAACGGAAGCTGACACATCACACGGGATTCCTTTCAGCAACAGTAATTCCCTAAGACTTAAAACTAATGCATTAATCACCTTAATGGGAATCCATTAATGTGAAGAACCTGAAGATAAAAAGGCAGAATCAGGGATGTAGCAATGGTGTTACAGTTCTAGGGTAATACTGAAGTACAAAATTCGAATGACTAGAGGATTATCCATGCCAGCAGAGCGGGTGAAGTGAATACCAGGAGAGCAGAAAATGATGGCATAGAATATTAATATTTCTACACAGGGATTGGTTTATGTTGATGGTGTGACTCAGAAAGGTGACTCGACATGGCTGCTTCTTGAAATCAGGCCCAAAGTATTTAAGGACCAAAATCATTAACGTTTTATTTAAAGAGCAATACACTTGTTTACGTTGTGGCAGAATGATCCCTGTATACTGATCTCAAAATCTTTATATCAGAGGGAAGTAATGCCACCACTTTGAACACTTCCAGTTAATTATCACTAGAACATTTTGATAATGACAGTGTATTTTGCAATATGAACAAAATGAGGGAAAAATAATAGAGTTTAGAAGAAAAAAAAAAGGCCAAACAACCCTGGGAGCACTGACTTCAACAAGTTCAACAAATATTCAAGCCACATTTAATAACTTTATAAAACTAGTATCAAAGTAAAGAATATATAGTCAAAATACAGAAATCAAATTGAGTGAGAGAAAACAGCCTGATGAGATCAAACAGAAGTTAAACAAAACAGATTAATATAAACAAGTTAGCTGAAAGGTTGCTTTGCTTCATGAAGCACTATTTCAGCAACTCCTTTCCTCAAAAGCCAACTTAGAAGGAAAAAAAAAAAAAAGATATGTATCACTTTAAAATCCTGCTGTATGTTTACTGTGATTGATTGCAGAAACAGCATCACCCCAATTTGCATCCCATGTTAATTTCTTATTTAAAAAACCCAGTGGAATTTTTTTGTAAGAAAACGAAAGTTCAGAATGAAGCGTCTGCATTCAGCTTTCCATTACACATACATTTATCATTCTGTTGGCTAGGAATTCTTTTATTTGTGAACTGCAAATTATTAGAATTTGCTTACACTTCTAAACCTTTTGTTTGTCATAGATACTTCACTTCTAAAAGTGTCTGGTTTAGCACTCACTAATTACAGAATTATAAAAGGTAGAATAAGGCTTTGCCCGCTCAGAAATTCGCATTTTTGGTAAAGGTAACAATATATCAGCATCACTAACATCTTAATAATAGGCATACATTTAATTTTATATCACCATCCTTCCAAAGAAAAAAAGAAAGACTAAAAGATGTGTGCAACTGGTTTTAGCTTAGTATAAAATTTTCAAATCAGAACTCATTCAGCTACAATAAACACTATGAATTACGTATAAACATAGATGGAAAACAATGTGCCAGGCTTTAAACAAAAAAAAACTTAGTTTAGCAGATGATGATCCTGTAGTGCTAATGCGCACTGTCCTGCAAGCCCAGAGATAAAAAAAAAGGGGGGGGGGAAGGAGGGGAAAAATAGAAATTAAAAAAAAAAAAAGAAAAAAAAAAGAGAAAAGAACAAACCCCAAATAAACCAGTTTTGATGCATGTTTGGCATCAACTGCACAGTATGCTCATTCTATGGTTGAGAAATTTAAAGTACTAGATTTTTCCACGTCAGGTAGCAGGTAGCTGGTGCATACATTTCAGACAAGAGAACTACGATTTCTTTAATTTGAGACGGGATCAATAATGTATTGTTAATATGTCCAAAGTGTGCAACAATAAGGCAGATTTCTTATTACACCACCCTTTAAAATACCCATTGTTTGATGAACCAAACAAGGTGCTTTAAACCAGCAGAGTAATAGGAGACAAGCAAGTGCCAGAATGAAGAAAAACTGCTAGAATGGAAACTGCCCTTTCTTTCACAAGGAGAAATAAAGAACTTTTGTATCTGGTATTTGAAAGGTTTTTAACAGCTGATATTCAATATCAGCTGATTCCTGAAGTGTTGGCAAGATACCAGGTTTCTGGTACTGGCCATGTCTAATGTTTAAATATTCACATCATGCAATAAGCAGTTTCACACTGCAATGTAATGGAAAATACTTCCTAAACTGAATTGGAACTGAGACCCAAAGCAGAACCAGTAAATAAATATCTCGCATATATGTCAAACTATATTCTCCAAACAAAACCTTACATCTTATCAAAGAAGTCAGAAAGTACTAACAAAAATTATATGCTTTCTACTATAATACTGTTAAATTTCCATGGCTGAGAATGTCCCATTAATTTTTTTCTGCCTTTTTAAATTAGTTGACAAAGTAGAAATTCAAACACAGAAATAAAATGCATATATATGAGAGCACTGGCTCAGTGAGATATCAAATATACAGCATTCTAGTGTCAAAAGTACAGGCAGAAATGTCCAAGATTCCTTGGTGAAAAAGGGGCATTTGAGGAGTAAAAATTCTACTTAACAATCACTCACATTTTAACAGTGCATTAATTATAACAAAAGCTGGATGATAAGTGAGCAACAGAATCATAATGTTCAGTGTCCATAGCAGAACTTTATCCTCTGCTCATTTAAATGAGGTTGGAAACATATACTCATGTATGTGAAACTTTAAGTAGCTATGTTTGTTTTTTCAATTTTTCAGGATTCTTGCAAGAGGCAAAACTTGTGACATGGAACTGAGCTGGATGTCAGTACAAGGTGGTGCTCCGAGAAGTCTTCCTCGCGATGCTGTGCCTCTGGCTTATCAAAGGATGATTAGTCCTACAATCTTGTTTGATCTATTCTTTTGCCTCTAGGAAAAGGGTTTCTTGAGGATACAGTTTTACCTCCAGTAATGATTTATTTGGATCCAGCTGGGTCACCTGTAAATACATGAACACAAAGATATGTGTAAGTAGACTTGAATTGTCTATCTTCATAATGCAGACTTTTACTGGGAAGATTTTTGAGTCCTTCCATCAGTGATGACTGAAGCAGTGAATATTATTTTCCAGGATGCAGATTAAGAAATATATATTGTGTTTTCTGTTGTTGTTACAAGTATTATTTTGTATTAACAATGAACAGAATAATAAAAAAACAGAATCCCCAACATTAATTCCAAGGAGATCTGGTTCTCTACCATAAACTTATGCACTAATCTATTTTTGTAAAAGTCAAGAACTTTTGCAAGGTTTACTAGAACACATGAGTTAAGATGAAAAATAAAACTGCACTCCTAGATAATCATCCCAAAATTTCAGTCAAACTGATGGTGCAAGCAGCACAGCCAACCCAACAGGATCTCTCCATTGAAAAGGGAAACTTTATTTTCCTACTCCCTTTCTTGCTCCAAGTCACATGGTAGAACACCCACCTTCCACTCACTTCAATGCTTTCCAAACACCTCAATCACCCCAGGCCAGGAGAAAACTGTTTAATTGTGTGGTTATTACACAATATATTTACTTCTATAGACAAATTAATGACAAGTGTCCCAGTGTCCTGACATTCAAGTTTACAAGCCAATGCTGTGACATCCTTCAGAATACTGCAAAGCTTCGTGTAGAAAGAGGAACCATTTTCTGAAATATTTCCCTTCCATTTTTAAACTTATTTTCCCTGGTAATTCTGTTTTTGGTTATTTTGTTGTGTGAGCACACCAGTTATCAGTCTGCTTGTGAATAATAGATTATTAGTCTTATGCCATAGGTATAAATGCAGATGCATGCCAATAAGCATTTTTTCCAAAGTTAAATTTGTTTCATCTATGATCACAACATGCCACTGCTTTCTAAAAATGTTTTCAGAAAACATTAAGGGTCCAGCACATGAAATGCTATGAATTAATAAGAAATGTTCATGTAATTTTCTTAAAAGCCTAATTGACTAATCCTGTTACCTATTAACAAAAATAGCATTGCTTCTCATTCTCTCCCCCCAACTAAATCAGGCAAACTTGAAATATATTTGCATTTCTATTGTCTTATTGAATAATTAGGGAAAAATTACTATTTAAACAAACATTCAAGGCTTATCACTTCCTAAGACCATCAAAATCAATGTAATTTCATCTGACTGCAGCATTTTTTTTTTAAATGAAATAATAAAAAAACCCAAACCAAGCCCAAAAACCAAACAGATGCATTATTTTTATTCCCAAAGCAGGAACGTATTTTCTTCAACTTCATGTACCGTGGTGAGCTACTGCTAAATGTCTGAAGAGAAAAATAATTTACAAAAACCAGACTCAATTTTAGATTCCTATTATCTACAGTCCAATTATGCATTCCTGCACAGATGCTGCTTGAATTATTGAAAGGTTATTATCTACGAAAGCAAACCTGTTATGTAAAAAACAGCCAAAGTAGTGCATTTAAGTTTGTGATTACAGAAGTATGCTAATTAAGTATCTTGTAGCATTTTTTAATGTTTTGGTATTCTGCTACAGTCTGTTACTGAGCAGGGAGTGAGGTAAAGAGGGGTTTGTGCAATTCACAGCTTCTGAGGCATTGGGCACCTGAGAGAAGCAATTTTCCTTCTTTTCAGTACAAGCCTGTATTAATTTAGACATCTCTATTTTCAAATCCTGCAACCATTTGGTTGGGGTTTTTCATTTGCTTTTTTTATTTTGCAAGAAAAGGGAGGAGAGTCATAACATGTCTCTTTTGCACTTGGAAAAAAAAAAATCCCAAAAGTATGCCTGGGCACTGAACACAACCTTCCAGGCTGTGACCATATGGAAACGTGTTACTCACTTGAGCGTAATTCAAGATACATGTCCTAGTCTAAGGTTTGCAAACTTCCAAGTGCCTTAAATAACAACAACACATGATGTTCCTTCCTCAGTGAGAAGGGTCCTAGGAGCCTTCTGGAGTACCTGCAGCACAAGGACTGTGCAGCTTTTCACCATAATTTCAGTGTGCTGCTTAATTCACTGAGGGACAGCAGAGTTTGCAAATGTTTACACCATTACCCAATTAACTAACAATATGGCTCCTACATCTGTCAACAAACAAAGCTGTTGTTGCTTTGTTTTAGCTCCTTGGCATTTTCTGTTCATATGGGTCGCCATTGTACTTAATTATCACACCACAACCCTTCTGCAGCTTCTACTTTGTTATTTGTGGCTTGTAAATATGTTGTTTACTACGAAGAATAGAAGCCTTATTAGTGAACACACCTCCTAGCAAAAGAAATGGTTTCTCTTGTAAACATATGAAGTATAAGACCTAAGATGCATTCTAACTTACAGTATTTTAAAACAGAATTAGAAACCAAAGCATCATCTATAATAGAGATCAAAGGAAAGAGCTGTAGCCCGCAAAGGTGTGTTCAGTGTAGTGTTCTAGTGAATCTCAATAATTTATATTTATCTCATTCACTTATATTTATGTGCATTATTTCATAATGAAAAGTACAGAATGCTGTCAGATGTGTATCTGTGTGCCTTGCTTCATTACCATTAGTATAAATTCTGGAGCCCACAGAGCTGACACCCTTTGGCTCTGATGCCATTTCATGATGCTCTTTCCAAAACAGCTCTGCACATGATATAAGTTACACTGTCCCAAAGCCCTACACCTTTATTTGTTGAAGTTTTATTCTACATTGTTAGCAATTACACAGAAAGCCATTGAAGTATGCTTATATATTGAATCTGATTTCATCTGTTCCACCTTTATAGCAGAATGAATTCTTTCTTGATTAAGGTTCAAAATTCACCTTCAGCATTAGTTAAAGGCCTTAACAAATGCTAAAGGTACATTTTAATAAGTATCTTCAAGTCCTACAATAACTGACTTTCTAAAAGTCATAAGCACCGACTCTAGGAGTCACCTCATGCATCACACTGTGAAACCAGCTGAATGTGTTTTACAAATATTTTATGAGATTACTAATGCCCAATACTTTATATTATAGTGGAACATGAACTAAAACCCCTCGAAAAGAGACTGTAAAGTGTTCCAGGTTTATCCAGTGAGAAGGGTGGCAGAGGAGGGACTCAATTTCCAGAAGCAGAGAGCGTAACACAAGTGACAGCAAAATTACTGACATTCAAGCTCACAGAACCCTGTACAATACCATGCAGGTGCTTTCAGGGATGTCCCAAAGCCCTGAACACAGAGAGTGCCCCAGGAGATTTTATCTTCAGGCAAATGACTTTCTGTGGAAACCCGAACACTCCCCTCCCTTCAGGAACACTCCTTCCAGCAACGTGACCAGAGGTGCTACAGACTTCATTGCTGCCATGTCAGATCTTGCCACTGAGCTGCTTTCACTCAAATAGGTTCAAGCTGATAAAAAAAACTTTTATTCCAACTATGGATTCAGTTTTATGGGACCTTAGGTTTTAGTGCACTGGAGCTATGGCTTCACCTGTGGTGATTATTCCAACTAAGCACTAGCTAGCTGAAGTACTTCTGTGCCACTTCGAAGTTCAAATTATTTATGACTCTGCAAGGCACGAGGTAGTGATGTTAACTCTTATACTCCTCCTGTAAGAATGTAGTAGCTGCTTACACCTCATTCTGAGTAAATTAATTGGGTTTTTAGATCAACCAAAAATGAAAACTAGTGCTAGCTTAAACATTTTTATAGCAAAGTCTTTTTCCTTCTAGAATAACATTTAAGTTATTTCTGTCTTCACCTTTGCTGACCTATCTGTCCTATTACACACTCACATCCTGAGCAGCTGTACTTTTACCACTCACAAGGTGTGGTTCCTTACCCTCCCTAACTGTGCGGGGAAAAGATAAACACAAAAAAATGGCTTAATGCCCAGGAAGGTAATTTAAAAATAAAGAATCAAATACACAATTATTATGACACTTACACAAGCAGTAAATATCACACCCTTCACCTTTCTCTCCACCCTAGGACAAGGATCTGATTCCCGAGCAGCACAGCCTCTATGCCACTTACACACGCATGAATACATTTAATGAATCTAACGGACAAAGAGTTCTTTTACTCTCTTTTCTAATCCCCCTAAAGTATAAATGCAATAGAAATTACTTAAAGGCACACCTGGTAAAGTACCAGATCTGTTTAAAAAACTATATTTTCAGAGTGACACACAAACAAATACAGTGAATCCTTTTTACCTATTGAAATATCTCTGGGTTACACAGATAATACACTCAACTTGAGCAACAAACAAAAGTAGAGTTACTTTATAGAAATATATGCAATTAGATTGGGCTTAGTTGAATAAACTTGGAGATAATTTACATCTGAATTGAAGAAAGCCGTCACAAACAAGGAAAAATATGTCATAGTAAAAGACTTGTAGCCTCGATCCAAATACAAAGCTTTAATTCAATACATCACACTGACTTATTTTTCTCAAGAGGTTTTCTAAAAACATATTTTAGATTAAGCATATTTAAAAACACATTTACTAAGCAAAGTGGCAGCTGTTTATAAAGCAGAAAATTGTGATGCTGTATCCTCTACTTCCAGCATGGTTCCCATTTTTCCCTTGGAAAGCTGTGCACTGCTCCAAGATGCAGCCAACTTTGACAGAGAGTCTAAGTTTTCATTGCCTTAACATAATTTATACTTTTTTTAAAAAATGCTGCATAGATTTTAATCAATGAAGGCTGATTAGCCTCTCTTGCACTACTTGACAGTAAATTAAGACAGCATTGTGTTCTCCCGTTTTCTAAAACCCTAAACGTAATGACAGGGTGGTGCAAACAACAAGGATAAGCCCAAACTCACTGTTGCTATATTTGTAGAGTGGCACCTGGACTATCTGGTGCTTTTTAAAAGTTCCAAATGAAATTGCAGTTTTTCAGCTGGAATAAATATCTCATATTTGCAAAGGAAAAAAAAAAAAAAAAACCAACAAAAAAAACCCACCCCAAACAAACAAAAAAACCAAAACCAAACCAAACCAAACCACAAAAAAAATCACACAAAAAAACCCTAAAACAAATACAAAAAAAAAACCTTAAAAAGCAAAAGCTTAAAAACAAAGGGTTTTTAAGCAACCCTACAAAAATTAATCTCTTTTTTTTTTTGGTCAAAACTAAATAAAGCCCTAATGTTTATGATGTTTTTAAAAATACCAAATTTTTACCCTAATCCTATAGCTTTTTAAAAGCGAGTAATGAAAATAATACATAACTGTAGTTTATCTACTTTCCAACAAAAGGCCTTGGGAAGGGCTGTATACACCTGGGTAGCTCTGAGGCAGTTCTGTGCCTCTTTTTAGCCAAGGACCAGAAATTTTGTTTAGTGATCAGTACTTGCCCAAAGTATGGCCAAAATACATCCAGTTACCAACATCACTGAACATTTGTTTTACATTCCTTTCCAAGAACTAATCTCACTTTAAAAAAATCACTATAAAAAGGCTGCATCTCCCTCTAGCCTTTCAAACAGCTAGTTTTCAATGACAACTGATCTGCTCTTTCATTTTGTCAGAAGTGCAAGCACAAAAGTATTTCAATTAAGAAAAGCCTCTCTGAATAATGTGACTTTTATTGTTGTGGTGCTAATGGTGCTAAGTATTACACAAGCTGCCTTGAGAGCAAGAAGATGGAGCTGAGTCAGGCAGAGGAGTCACATGCAGGTCCTGACCTGGACACTAATGGTCCCACAGTGGCAACAGCTCTGAGACTGGAGGACTTCAGGCTTCGAGGAGGAGCAAGGTGGTGTAAAGCTCTCCTCAGGTTTTCTGTTTTCCTCCCTTCCTTCTTTCTGGTTTGAAATCTTCGATTTATTTACAAATTCTCTGTGCAGTTTCTCAGAAAAAGAGAAGCTATCAGAAAACCCTGGGCCTTCTCTTTTCCTGACAAAGGACCTGCAGGAAGAGGAGCTCCACTACCTTCTCCCTCGTGCTGTTTACCTTCATTTTCCTTGTTGAGCAGAGAAAGTTTAAGTACTGGCACTTACAGATGAGAGCATTTGTATATTAAGCATCCTTTCTGCTGTGCCAGGGAGCAAAACAGTTCATTACTTGTGGGCACTGCTGCCTGTGTGCTTATAGTGAACTAACAATTATTCATGTATTTAATTCTTTTTAAATGCACTAGCTACACAGAAAAAAAATGACATTCCCAGAAATACTGCAGCTTTCACTCTGGAGACTGATGAAGAGCTGAAAGGAAGCAAACAGCCACATCCTCTAGAAGTTGGAAAACATATAAATACATTTAGTGCTCCAAATGAACTTTAAGAACTTTGCTTTACATACATCCCAGAGGGGAATGGATGGGAACACAGCCACTCACAGAAGAATGACCCAGGATTGGATTCATGTGCACTTAATTATAATTGCATGAAAGAACAATCCAAAAGGATTTTTATCACCAGTTCAAAGGATTAAGATGTTCAGATATCACAATGATATCTACAGTATAACATTGTGATTGGTAGATAGGCAAATGGAATAAAGAGAGTGCCTAGGACTGCTCTGGTGATTTAGTCTGATGCATTACTTATGCAATTACCAAAACAGCAGGAGATCATTAAATTTTCTGGTAACCAGACACGGCAGTCTTAGTATCATACCAGTACAAAGGCTCTCTATTGGTATTTTATAATTTCATTTTCTTCCTGCATGGGTCAAAAAAGTCCACAAAATGGATATTAAACATGAATTCTGGAGAAAAAGTATAAAGTATCTTAGCCCCAGTTTATGCTGGATAAGGTCATATGCAAGAGCAAAGCTCTACAGCTTAACTAAGGCATCTTCCTGCGAACAAAAACGTGCCTCCCCTGAAATAAATGTTTTGTAAAATGGGGCAGTGCTGAATAAAAGAGCACTTTGGGTGCGAGGGATGTGCACTGAAGGGCTCTTGGGTGGAATACATTAATCCCATGGTTGGCATTAGTCACTGGGCTAACTAATGAGGATGATTCACGGAGAGCTCGCGCTCCGCATGAGCATTCAGCGCCGGGTGAATGCTTGCTCACCCTAGTGAGCCCGAGTAAAAGAGCTCATCTGAAATGCACACCTATTTCCTGAAACTGGTTAAACATTCCCTGTACTCAAATAGAGTTGCTGTGAGAGATCACAAACTATATTGATCTACAGAATGTAATTCTACTTCTTTTCTTACATCTGTGAGATGAGATCTCCTTTCAGTGACTTGATACACGAAGGGCTTTAATCCTTCGCTTTGGATCAGTCACTCATGTAAAGACACTGGGTCTGAAAAACACACATCAAGTCTGTCTTTCTCAGAACAAAACATGGTGAAAAATCTTTCTGTAACATTGACAGAATGTTTTACTACCTATATGGAAATTATATTTCCACAAACATAAACATCACGTTTCAAGAAGCAAAATATACTCAAAGTTCTCTCAGGTGCTGTGACTGACTTCATCAGAGTGAGAATGTTACCTACTCCCTTTTTTAGGTGCTGACCAAAAGACCGTGATACTGTTCTTTTGAGCAACAAACTTGTTAAAAGCAGGAAAATCTGGGAGCTACAAATGCTTCAGTGTCCTTTCCTCTTGCACTTGAGGTTAGTCTTTCCAATCCCTCCACTGTTACAAGTGATCAGGAAGAACAGTCAGAAACCAGACTTCAAGAGAGGCATGGGAATATGCCAGTCTGGAATGGCCAATTTGCTTAGGCAACTTCTCAGTGTCTTAACTAAACCAAACCTAACTGCCTGAATAAATAAAAAAACAACAGATCTTGAAAGGAGAGGAAAGACAAGGGCAGGTAGTATTGACTTAAGGAAAGCTGTAAATGATAGGAGGAGGGATATCTACCTTTGTAGGTGGCTGTGGCCTTGTGTAAACTAGAGCAGAGTAAGCACATGACATCACTGACCAGAAAAATTGAAATTATGTGAATTAAAAGAGATGACTGCTACTAGGTATAGTAAGAAAGATAAATGTCACTAACAGAAATGACTGGAAAAATTACAGGTATCACATGTAATTCTCAAAATTTTTTGAACCTATCAGAAAAAATATTTCATTCATCTGAAATCTTTCTCTGCTATAAAACAGATATTCAAGCTACTTTCCCAATTTACACGAAATTACTAAAAATATTATAGAGTGTAGCTGTGACACTGCACAAATCCTTTATCACAATAACATCTTTCTTCCATTTTTCTATCAAGATCATGACTAGGGGGAAGAATGTTAAAAGTCAAAGATGGTCCTGGACATTTAACTCTTTCATGAACTGTTAAGAGAGTTTAAACATGACCTAATGAGTTTAAAAGTAAGTTATCTGAAGGCAGTAGTTTGCACAGGGTGAAATTCAGAATAATCCTTAGAAAGAATAGCTGCCAGAATTCATACACAAAACTGTCAAACTACTTGGCATAACAAAATAAGGACTATGCTCCAACATCACCTTTCTGAGAACATCAGAGGGCAATTCCCTGCTCAGAGGACTCCACAGCAAGTGCTGCAGCTAAACTTACCATCCTGTGGCATTATTTTCACCACTGTGAGCATCAAAGAGGATTAATCTTGCCAAAGCACAGGAATGAAAAATCACATTTGGGTTTGGAGGAATATCTTACTATTATTCTATTCCCATATACTCCCAAAACTATGAATTGCCTGGCCCTAAATTTACTGAAATCCTGATTATATCTGATTTAAATTGACATGCAATTTGAGTTAAATTTATTTTCTGCACTTTCAAGGGAGATTTTTTGTTTCTGTTTATTTAAACTGCTGTTGAAATTGGTTAATTAAAAGGATTTAAAAAATCTTAATACTCTAAACAGAGCAAACTGGTTCTGAATTATTAAGCAACATTTTAGATGCATTTAAATAACCTTAAGTGACTTAACTGCCACCTGATCCTAAGCTGTGGCTCAGAAAAATAAAATGTGAAATACTGTAGAAGTCTTGGCTTACCAAGGCTTCCAGATACAGTAAATAAAGAGCTTAAGTCTCTAATACCATGTCTGCAGAAGGCATACTCTCAAATACATAACTAATGCTCCACCTCAAGGAGAAATCAACAGCAGAAATTATAGCTTGCAATTTTGATTTTTCATGAGGAATTAATAAATTCAGTCTTTCAAATATAGCATTTAGAAGGAGGAATCATGCTTGGCCCTTCCTTTCTGACAGACACCACAAAACATTCACAAACATAACAACCCTAGAAGGGTGGCTGAAGCCCCGTTTGGGTAAATTTCTGCACATTCCTCTTATAGTTTCAGCTAGACCTGGTCCACTTCAGCTTCTTGCCTAAGTGGGGTAAAATGCCCACCCTGTAAGATGCTAACAGTTTTAGGCAGCCTTGTGCACATCACTAGCACTGAAGTGAGGGAGGAACTGAGTATCTGGAGGTCTCCAAGGCACTGGGAGAGGAAGGATCCTGCAGCTGGGAGGTCAAGAGGAGTACCAAAGTCAGAGTTTGTATTTAAACTATACATAACATTTTTGAAAAAATATGTTTGAAAGTATCAGAATTACTTTGCTGGAGTTTTGTTGCAGTAAGTCAGAGTTTGGGAAGGCTGTTAAGAGAAAGGGACCTAAATACTGAATTAGAAGGTTAACTGAGCACACTTATACATAGAGTAAGCTCTTTTTGTTATAGTTAAATGTGATTTCTGGAAGACAGGGAACTATAACTCTGAAATCAGCACACACATTTAACAGCACACACATTTGTTCCCACAAAGCCTTTGCAGGTGTATTTAAGAATACCAGAAACATGTTCTTTGCATTGAAATTTCTTTGCCAAGAAATACAATACAGCTTTTCACTCCCAAAGATGTGCTTGCCAAGGTTTCCAGAGTCTGGGGCACAAGCTCCCAGCTGCCCCAAGCTCACTTTGTGACACACACTGGTGGTACAAGATGTGGTGCTGAGTTACTGAGAGAGGAGCTGGTTAATATCTAATTTCAGCACGGGTAGAAAGAACAACACAGCCAGTGACAAAGACCCAATAACAAGTCACTGCATGTGCTTAACTGCTTTGGAATGTCACTGCTGCTTTAAAATCTACAAGTAGTGCCTGGAAAAGGTTAATCTGGGTATTTACTCATGTGTAGAAGTTTGTATTTACAGTAGGGTTATGATACCAACTTTAAGTTAGCTAAGGATATCTGTGTAAGCAATTGGAACATAGGACTAAGAACTAATGAATTTTTATTTATGAAAGATGTAAAAGTACTTCAACAACACTATATCAGAACTGATGGCTTTGAACAGAAGGTAAAAATGCTCTAACAAGTTTATCACAAGAAAATGTTGATCTGGTTGAAGATAATCCCCTTGTTTTGATAAGACAGAAACACTTCTGGGGTGTGTATGTTATTGTAAAGCAGATTAGGATAGAAAAAAACCCACAAACTAACTTTATAAGACATGTTTTCATCTTACTGCAGCAAAATTCCAGCAAAGTAATTCAGATACTTCCCAACATATTTTTTTCAAAAATGTTACGTATAGTTTAAATATAGACATTTTAAATACTCCTGTTTTCTGGAGCACAAGCATTCCAAGTGCTCTGTCCTTGTAGCACAGATTTCCATTCATGTTGACAACATACCATACAGAAGAAGGGTCTTGATAACTTACAGTGTATTTTTAAATGACTACAGACCACAAAGCCCAAGGCAATGAATATATACTTTGACTGTACTTCTTCCAAGCCATTCAACAATGCCTTGTTTTTATTTTTTTTAATCTGTCTATGGAGTTCCACGCTTCCAACTTTCCAAACCTGGGGAACATGACAGATGTCATTTACAGTTCTCAGTGGTTAGCAAACCCCTGGGGAACATTTTTTGTCTGTCGTGGCTCTGGTGGTCACAATGGCAACGGGATTCATACATGGCTGAGTCAATCAGCATGAATCATTTATGTGACTCCTCATACATGGCATTATTAGGTTGGAATCATAGAAAAAAGATGACAGGGTCTTCGCTTCCCACACAACAGACCAACAGCTCCAGACCCTGCCACTAAATTCTCCTTTCTTTGCCTCAGCCTTTTCTCCCTGCCAGTTTCACAGATATACTGACAATACCAGCCTGTTCTAATTTAGTGGTCTTTTTTTCTTTTCTACTTTTTTTTTAGTACTTGTTCTTATGTGATTCACCTGATAAATTTTTGAGGTTTTTTACAGATGACTAGCATTCATAATGATGATGATGTGATAAGTACAGAAACAGCCAGTGTAAAGTGAAAAACAAATGTAAAAAGTTAAGAGTAATATACCTGTAGGGTATTTATATTAAATATGTATTACAGCAAAAATAAGTTACAGGTGGGGAGCCATGACTTGCAAAATATTTGAAACGTACAACCCCATTGTTTAGACTGCAAAACACTGTTTTCTTTTGTCAAGTACACTGAACCATCAGTAATCCTGGAAACACAGCTGACTTCTAGTCTTTGGTTCTACTGGAAATGATACTCCATGCTTAAGGAGTAAAGTTAATTAGTGATTAATGAGATTCCTCAAATGCTGCTTCTCAGTCTGACTGACCAGGATTCCCAATACAGGGCAAGGTGGAAGAAGAGCTGCAAGCAATGCAATCCTGTTCACAATTGTGCCAAAAATGGGTCAGAAACCACAGCCACTCACAAGGTCATATGCTTACTAAGGATGAGCTTCTTCTCCTTTGGAGTACTTACAAATAAGTTGATAAAGTAAGAGGTATCTGTTACAAACTACTGTGAACATGTCACTCAGAGCCTCATTCCTAGTGAACTGCCCCCAGGGGCAGTGATGGGAAACAAAATGGAAAAGCAATCCAAATTACTGAACTCCTTTGGTGAAAAATGGTCTAACCAGTCCCCTGGAAATGCCTCCAGCAAACAAGACCCCAGCTGGTCCAGAGCTGCCCCACTCCTCTGCAGTGCCCAGGCAGTATGGCCAAAGAGCTGCTGAACTCCACCCACCACTGCTTGGCTCTGTCCTGACATCTCTGCAGTGCCCATTCCCTTCACCTTTTATCCAGGGCCCCTGCACAGTTGGACCCACTGACTTTCATCTTTGCTGTAGCAATGACTAAATAATAAATAAAAGCTAATTTGTGCAGAAAACAGAGAGGTGGATTTTCAAAGAAATTTAGGAGCAAGCACAAAAATTAATCTGTTGATTTATCAACAGAATTGGCTGTTGTAAGCAGTGAGCAGTATTGATTCTGAAAATCAGCCACAGCAGGTTCACCATACAATTTCAAGGTAGGAAATGTAATTATCTACTGGTATTATGTAATGGGGTGGATAAAATATTTATTAAAATAGTTCATAACTGGGTAATATCTGATGCTGAGCCTTATTCATAACGTAAAGTTGCATCCAAATGGCAAAACCAGAAAGATCAGAAGTACCAACCCATAAAAGACCTAAACAATGAACTACCAGCAGTGTTGATGGAGCTTCCTTCAAAACAGGACGTGAGCAAAGCTGGCCCAGCATATTTGAGTTTTCACTGAATATGGTCCACAACTTTTTCTGAAATGTAGGATTTTTTACAATGCCACTGGAGGCAGGTTTCACAGCTCTGTATGTAACATCTGACAGCACTGGGCAGCCAGCACCTGGCTTAGAGCTTGGCAGCACTGGAACATACCCAGGCACACGTTTTACCTTCCATGCTCTAACACCCCAGCCCATCCAACCCAAAGGAGCAAGAAGCAGAGGTTATTTATTCCTGGAAGTTGTATTTACTCACATCTCTCCTCGGAAAGGTGCCCAGCAGCTTGTACTCCTCCCAAGGATATCCCTTGGAAGCTACAAAATCAAAGACAACCTGCAGCTTGCTGCTGGCCAGGAAACGCCGCTCAAAGAATTCTCCGCTGGGCGTCCGGATGCGGAGTTTGCTGACAGACTCAGTGCTCTCCTCCTTTGGCTCGGGGGGCAAAGACTGCTCCAGAGACAGCCTGATGGCCTGGGGAAGGAAAAACAACCATTTCAGGCTGCAATGCCAGCAACAGAAGAAAAGGAGAAAGATTTTCTTTTTATTTCTTCTAGAACTTCAAGATGTGTCGCAGTGCTCCAGAGCCTTTATATCTCAATGACAAAATAATTTTTATTCGCTCCTTAATAACAGCCCACCAGACAACTAATTAAAATAAATCCTTCTTTATAACACATATTATTAGGTCTACAGTTAATGCACGATGGGATACGTAATTTAATCATTTGGCAGAAAGCCTTGGAAAAAAATTGAATGAGAGAATAATTGTCAAGTGGCCAATTGCTTCCTTAAAGGGTATAAATTAAAAGGCAGTAAAAGTATTTCTTTAAAAGCACTTGTCAAATTGCCTTCCTCTTGCAATGGTAATTGACCATTTGCAGTAGACTGGACCCTTAATGGCAGTTCAGAGTGAAAAGAAATATATGCAAGAAATTTACTACAAATAAACCAAAACACTGCTAAAAGATGCAATTAAAAACGCCATGAATGTACATTAGATACACAGAGTACATATAAAAGTAGGAATCATTAAAGAAGAAAACTGGGAGAAGAGAAATGGGAGCTTGAGAATTTAAAGTTGTTGGTAGCAGTAGTACTTACAAGAAGATGATTCTGAGTACAGGTGAACACATTTTCTACAGCAGCCTGCATGAAATCAGCCCTCAAATTGCAATGACACTACATGACATTCATATGTGTATGGCTGTCTTGCAGCTAACATTGCTGAACTCAAGACTTTAAGGGCAGGACCCAGGTTGTCCTCTGTCTCTGCTAGCTGCTAGAGCACCAATCCTTTGATTAGATTTTTTAAAAAATAAAATTAATGGCTAACATTAGACTGCTGAATGAGGTGAGCTTGATTTTCAAGGGCATTTTTGGTATTCATGGGCAGCATCAGCATCTGTCAAAAATTTGATAATATTCAGAAGCTGTTACAGTATCACCTCACTTAAGGTAGCACTTAAAGAGAAGGTAAATGAATGGAAGAAGCAGCACAAACACACTGCCTGCTGCAAAATGTGCCTAAAAGACAATTTTTCAAACTGAAGAGGCAATCAGGCAGGGATTTACCCATTTTCAAGGAACTTTCAATATACACAGTTGCTATTTGTGCCTTTGAAAACCTCCCCAAGGTCATTTAGTAACAGAAACTGATAGAGGGTGATTACATTGCAGGGAAAGGACTGGGCAAAAGCAAGATGACAAAGGCTTTTAAATAGTGTACTTCTTACACACACACCTCTGAGCAAATTATATCTCAGTATAAATATTTATACATAGAACTTCAGTTCATTTTTGCTCATCTACTATGAGATTATATTTTAAATAGAGTCTATTTTAATTTTCTCCCTCTCCATTCTCAACCATCTGCTTACTATCTTGCTGTTTTGACATTTCCCCACACAGTATAACAACAGATGCTACATTATTTACTGAACCCAATCAATTATATTATAGAAAAATAAACAACAGTAGCTCATTAGAGCTCCTTCCTTTGTGCAAAGAGTGCATCGCTCCCCAAAGTAACCACTCAACATAAAATGGCAATTTACAAAGGATATTCTGTACCAGCAAACCAAGTCAGAAAACAATGACATGATGGATCACATTAAAAACTCTTGGACCTGAACAAGCAATTTAAGTGTGTTGATAAAAAGGTGTTCAGTATGTGAAGAGCTCAATAGTCAGATTTTAAAATACAAACTGAACATAAAGCCACTTCTGTAGGTAAACACTGTTGCAAAACAATTCAGTCCAAGTTATCTGTATAGTTGAAAATGGGGAGTGTTAGTAAACATTATTGTTAAAATCCCTTTTGTTCTACTAAGCAAACAGATCCTATTATTTTCATTACTGCATTACTGCACTCTGCATTAAAACAGGGAAGCCCAGGTATATTTTGGTAACATGGGCAGTGCTGCAGTCTTTGCATAAGAAAACCATTTCCAAAAGGCCAAGGTATCAGGAAAGGCTCAGGAGCAGATATAATGAAGTAGAAATAATTATTGTTTCTATGCATGCAAAATAACTTAGAAAAGAAAAACATATTTCTTGCTTGAGCCTGAGTGTGAGCTGATTGTGAGTCCGCTCCTGCTGCAGTGGATTCATGTTCAGCTGCTATTACCCTCACAGAATTGCCATCTCACAACCAGTCTAGACCCTGACAGAGGCTGCAGGAGCCATCTCTGAGAGGCACTCGGACCCTCAGCATTTACCAAATTGGGAGAATCTACAAAATAACAGTTTGAGGAACAGTAATCTTCACAGCACAGGGTTTCTGTTTTCTTACAGAGGCCTAGAGTCATAATGTACTTGTTTAAACACAATTTTCACTCTAAGGAAGATTCTGTAGAAGACTCTTCAGAAATTTTTTAAAGTACCACAAATCCTAATTTCAAGATTCTGGATTTTATTTTCTTAATTTTTTTTTAGGAAGTGGATTGGCTCCCAAATTAAATTTGGTAACTTGTTTCATCAGAATTGCAGGCAGGCTTTCTGGTACTTCCTGGAAAAAATGAAAGGGCTCCATGTTTTTAAAAAGAGTCGCTGCATAAAACAGGTTAGAGCCTCCCAAAGATTCCAGCATTTATGGAGCTCATTTCACAGATCTCCTGTGAGCAGGTCCATCAAATATCTGGCTGTATCTGAGACCCAGATGATAAAACAGAAAAGCTATTAAACAGTGGATGAAAAATATTTAGCTGCACTTTGTTTCACAGATATATAGTAAGTAATCAATAATAGTAAAGAAAATTGATCACACATAAAGTATGCTTTGAAGTTGCAGTGTGTGTTGAATGAAGTTTCAGTGCTCATAAACTTAATAAAATCATAAAGTTATCAGAAAAGGTAAAACATCCCACCTCACGCTCCTCCTCCTGCTCTTTCCGTATTTGTTCCAGGCGAAACTGCTCTGCCATTTCTCTCTCTTGTGCTTCCCTCTAACAAACACAAAGGGCAATCCCACATCAGTATGTGATAAATACAAATGCAACGAAATTTTTCAATGTTTCCACAGAAATTAATGTAAGTGAGAGGATATTTATTAAGCAATATTTTCCTGCCATTCCTTCCCCAAATTCTATTATGAAATGAAGCCAGGACGGGTGTAGCTAAAAGATGTAGCCAAGTCTAGTCCTAGTGACTTTATCTGGGGCCACTTTACAACACGGAGGACTTGAGGGTCTCGTGTTCAGAGCACAACTGAAGGCAGGCAGTCCCCTGCAGCACAGAGCATTCCCAAACTCCAAAGGGTTCCCATGCCACGGGTCTCTGCCCCTGCACACACCTTGGCTCTGTCAGCCTCCAGCGAGATGCGGTACGCTTCGTCCTGCTCTCTCTTCACGTTTTCTCTGGCTTCACGTTCATCCTAAAGGTTAAAAATAAGAAAAAAAAAATCAAATAGTGGACCAGTATGATAAATATCTTTATATTCCTCAGCACTCTTTAATCCCAGTGACTTCAACATCACCCAACTACTGCTAGGAGAAACATATTCAGAGATGCCTCAAGGGTGACTGTGGCTTTAGAAATTCTGACTACCTGAAGCTTTGATTCAGTTGCCACATAAGAAAATGTGTCGAAGCCCTGGCCTGAGGGCTGGATGAGGCACTCAGGCTCTGCACTGAGGGCCATGGCAGGCACAGAGACCTGGGGAGGAGCAGCCTCCAGTGGAGGGGTCACTGCAGGAGGGTATGGGCTGGAGTTGGGGGGGATTTCCCTCCTGCACCCAACAGCTTGGATGGTTTGTAATAGGGAAGTGTGGTTTAGATGCTGAGACTGGATTTTCATTGGCTCTCTATTCAGACTGACAGTGGGTAATGGCTAGTCCTGACAGAGAAAGCCCAATCCCAGGTCCTTCCTGGGTCAAAAACCCCTCAGCAGGGTCCATCCAGGGTCACGACTATCAAACATCATCCAGAAGCCTCAATTCATAGTGCTGAATATTACACAAAGATGGGAAAGTAGCAGGTCCTGCGCTGAAGTATCTCAAAAGGACAGATGTAGGCAAGCAAGGAACAGGAGGTTACCATGCCAGCAAAATGTATCTTAACAACAATCACAGCACAAAAAAATAAAGGTTTACTAAAAACACGCAAATGACAAAGCCATGCATCATCCACACAGTGGAGGATCAAAGGGTGGATATCCCCAAAAGCTGGAATAACTGCACTGGGGTGATGTCAAATAAAGCAAAGTGTATAATCAATAGCTTCATACTCTGCCTCTGAAGCAGAGACAGTGGCTGCTCCCCTGTGCTTACTTGTCTTACATCTCATAATCCCCCCCAGAGCCCTGCAGAGACAGCACTGGTCCCTACAAAAATCAATAGGATTTAGCTGTGAGACTGCTGGTGGGCTCAGCAGGGTCTCCCCTGCAGTTCCCAGTGACACAGCACCTGCACTGGGGCAATCTGTCCTGTGTTTCCAGAAATTAAAGTCTACTACCTACTGCTTCTTGAAGAATTATGTAATCTTCCCATTCAGCTGCAACATTTATTCCACATAAAAGAATCATTTTGCTAAGTGATCAATTTTCTCCTCAAAACATCATTATTTGGCAAAAATTCAGTTCTGAATAGTAGGAGCTCATGCTAACTGTAATCATCACAACATACAAACATGTCAAGATGTTCCTTAAAAAAACCTCTCTAATATCTCAGATGCAAACACAGGAGGAAGGGACAAACTGCAGGGAAAACTATACAACTTCCACTTGGAAAGTACCAAAATCTTTTCAGAGGAAATTCTTCTTCCTTACAGAAGACAGGACACAAAGTTATTCTACAATCAGTGTGTTCTGAATTTCCCTCCAACATTTAGAAACTATCGCTTTATTCAGCAGAACCAAAACACGAGTAGAAGTAATTCTTGCAAAATGCAAAAAAGGACAATAACCTCCAAATAACCTACTAGCTACACTGGACATTGATAAGTTTTAGGTACTCTGCTCATGGAATTTGAACCTGATAGTAAAAACTACCCTACATGAATATTCCATTTTTGAGATGAAGGAGCATTGAAGTAATTAAACAGCTCCCATTTTTATGTTTTCCAAATATGAGGAAAGCTTGTTGAATACACAGAGGTTTTCCCAATTCTTCTCATAGATGGAATGTAACAGTAAAGAAAAAAAATTTTGTGCTATTTCTACTGAGACTTTTCATAAACATACTGAAAATTTATCTTAGAACAGTGAGAACCAAAATAACCTTTCCAAATCAGCTCACTAAAGGAAGATGACTTCAGGTTATCTGCCTGAGGACAAGCCTTTAAAAAATATTTAGAATTATTTCAGAGAGAACTTATTCAACTTCCATGTTTTTTGACTCCATGTATCACACCTAAATCCACACATTGAATTTCAAAGGCCACACAAGTCCAGTAATGCCCAAAAGAACTTTGAAAGATTAGATACAAATCTTGTAACTACAGGCTCTTCTCCATCAAAGATTGCTAGCAACTAAGATAGAGTTACTGCAGTTTATAAAAAAAAAAAAAAATTAAAAAATATTACTGGTGTTATAGGTTCTACAACTAGAACTGAAATATGAATTCCAGGCATTAAAAAAAAGTCAAAATGCTTTCTTCCCTATTCATTGCAGTTATCATCATGCTAGAAGTGGATTATGAAAAAGATGTCAGGAATGTGAAGAATTACCACGCATGACTGCCTGGTCCTCCTAGAAATATGTGAGCCACATCTAAAAGTAAATGACCATGCCACTGAGCCCTACACCTCATTGAAATAATACTGTTCTTACTGAAACAGACTTTAAAAACAAACCTGGTTGCCAGAGTTCTTTGGGTAAGCAGCAGATGTAATCCCGTGCAATGCCTCTTTGTACCTGCTTCTGTGTTAATACTTCTGCTTGCTAATACTGCTCACACTGAACAGGAACCAACCCCTCCACAGATTTTACGGCTAAATTGTGGTATTGTCTGGTTCAGAGTTACACCTTGGACAAATCTTAAACATTAGACAAAGCAATTCTCCTTTTTGTAATGCAGTTTCTTATTTTAGTTATCTCTTCCTCTGGAGAAGAATGAGGATGCTTCACCAGAAAGCAACAAAAGAAAACTCACAGTGGTGACAGGAAAAGCGGAAGAAAATATTTTGCAGAGAATCTTCCACTGCACTAACAAAAAACCTGTCAAGAGTAGTCGTGCCACTAATAATTAATATAAAAAATTCAGAAGTGTTATCCATGAATAAAATTTGAGGCAATTGACAACTTTCCTGTTAGACCCTACATAAATTGCAGTCACTATTGACTGAACATCATTAAATGCATCTCCACAGTGCTTTTGCAATGAAGGCAGAACTGGCACCTTCCTTATTCAAGAAATCAAAGTATAAACAGACATGGCTTATCCTGGGTCACTTAAAAAGCCTTCCTCAGAAACAGGGGAATTCCACAGCAGTGACTGAAGGCTGGTGTGATTGTACACCATCCACATCCCAAAGGTCTGGGGCTTGAGACAAGGGGACAACACTCCTTTGCACCTAAAAAGGGGAGAAGTCACAGATTTCTGCTTTTCTGCTTTGACAATGAGACAATGGGAGGACATACATTCAATGGAAGGTTGGAAATCTGAAAAAAATTGCTTGTATTCACAGAATGTATTCTTCAGCTATGACTTTGCTATTCTGCTTCTTAGAGATGCAGTCAACCCAAAAATATCAAACACTTATGAGATAGCTACAATTGACCACATAAAACTTCATGGACCTTCTGGTCCATGACCAGAAAACCTTCTCCTGAGGAGTATCCAGTGCATCAAGACTAAGAAAAACTCACAGATAAAATTAAGAAGAAATTTAGGATAACTCTCTCATATAATTATTTCCTAAACCATTTGTTGAAGTTAATCCTGAAATACCTAGTGACAGGCATTTTCAGATGCAGGATGATGGACAAAGAGGGGTTCTTGATTGAATTTAGGACAGCAGATTCTACAAGTTAAAAATATTCCACTTTTTGAATGGGATATTTTGCTGGAAAAGTCAGCATTGGCCCTTCTGGACTTTTTTTTCCTATTTATTATTATCTCTTCTGAAGGTAGGATTCAATGATTTAACCCCAGGAATCAGCTTTGCACCTGATTTGTCTCAGAGAGCTGTGTTATATTATTGCCCATTGCCCTTTGGGACCAGTTCTACTATGAAGTAAAAGTGGACGAGACAGAACTTGAGAAGATAACCAGGAGCAGAAGACATTTCTCAGAGTAAAGGGATATTACAAGTACCAGTGAGTAAAGGGCTATTACAAGAAAGCAAGAAAGAAAAAAGTATATTTACAAATGCTGAATGCCCATCTGAAAGACAGTTAATTTCACCGAACCACTCCTGAAATTAAAATCTGCAAATGCTTGAGGCTATTCATGGGAGCGTTAAAGAGAAACACCCCTTTGTCCAAACAAACCAGTGCAAGAAAGGCATTAATTTGACTCACTAAGATGACAGACTTGCACATTGTATAACTTAAACATACATGATGGGGAATAGACGGCAGGAAAAAGTGTACACACAATGTGCTGGGTGTATGGGAACGACAAGGACAAAGCAAATGGACGTTTTAGCGTGGCAGACCCACAGGAGGAGGCAGGATGGGGCAGGGTGAGGAGCAGAACAGCACAAAACCACCACAGGGTCCTGCCTGTTCACACTGAAGGCTGAAAGCTCAGTTCCAGACACTGATTTCTTGGAATTAACTCAAGTGACAAGAAGAAAACCAAACCCAAAACTTTCAAGGAGACCTGCAGTGCTTTCCTGTGGGAAAAGAGCCAGCCAGTCCTGATACACCTGCCCAGCTGGAGCCATCAACATGTACAGCCTCAAAGCCACAGGGACTAAAGATATTTAATCTCCCTTCTTTCTTTCTTTCCTCTGCCATTGCCTTGCACTTTGCCAAAGCTCTAACCATGCTGTAAACTCTTGAAGGCAGCACTTGCACCCACTGGGTGCGGCCAAGTGCTCAATGGGAAGCCCATCAATTGGGCTGCTATCATATCACAAACACAAAATCAGAAAATTTAATCAGACAAATTTTGATTACTGTAGTTTAATTAGTTATAACTAGTAATAATTAGTAAATGTGCTAATTAGATTTTTGAGGGGTTAAATCCCAATCTTTGCTAGACGCCTGTCATAACCATAATGCTTTTGCACTTTGGAATTTAATGAATTCCGTGAATTCTCATAATCTCTTGTTGTGCAAATGCTATACACCATGATACACATGACAGTGTTAGATGGAACAGAGATTATCCAAGGTACTCAGATGTCTGATTTCTACTGATTTACATCAGAGTTTCAGGCCCCAGCAGAAATTTCAGAGGTCTCTTGCAGAGCTGATGGAAGCACTTCCCCTACACTCGACAGCAGTGAGGCAGAAAAGGAGGAAAAGACATGGTGATACCAGGCTTCTCATAGCACAGCTATGAAAATATCACTTGGCCACTAAAGCCCCCAAAACGCTGTGGCAGGGAAAAGAGGAAAAAGAATTTATGCTGCCGTTTGGAGTTTTGGTTTTCCTTCACCTGTTTTTTAAATCCCCATCCAGATATTGGTGAGGAAGGACCTATGTCTTCCTCAAGCTCTAGAAGTATCTAGGAAAGAGATGTCACCCAAGAACAAAGAGGAAAGATGGTGACTCTGCAGACCTACAGTCTTCTACAGCTTCTCTTCAGGCAGAGTCTGTTTACAGCAGTTTTTCCAGTTTAAAAATTCTTAAGTGTGTCTCTTTTACACTACAGACCAGTGTGCTGGCAGACACGGTTTAAAGTGAATGAAAGGTTTCAACTGGTATTTGTAAAAATAAGATCTCTGAAGCAACTGTGGGTATTACAATTCCACCTTGATGTCTAATCCAGGAGCAGGGGTACCAGTGTTGCATAACGACAAAAATAAACATGACCAGAGACCTACTGTTACTTAAATGTGGACAAGTTGGACCAGCTGTGTAACAGTCATTTCTTCTACAGTAATAAATGTTGACAGCAAAAATAAAAAATGCATTACTGAGGCATCATCAAATGAGCCCTGTCATTACATGGAAACTCCGCCCTGTATAAGCTTGTCAAAAAGTGTTACTGTAATCCTTTGAGAAGCCTCCTCCTCAGGCAATGAAGAAAAAATGTTGAGGATCAGCCCAGAACAGGTGTGTTGTGCTGTAATGCCAGGATTTAATCACAGATCTCTTCACATTAATCTCACAAAGGAACTAACTCGGATGTATCTGGGCCCATCACGCCACACTGAGATGATTATTTAACTACCCAGTTAAAGCAAGCAAACTCATAGGGTGTTTAAAAATGGACATTCCAGGGCGTAGAATATTTTACAACTATTGTTTTCCTAAGTCCAGCACCAGGCACTGACACTTAAGAGGAACTGATACTCAAGAGGAACTGATACTACATGCTCTTTTCAAAGTCATTGCCCGAAAAATCTCAGTGCACACCTTGATTAACAGTGGCAGAGGCTGGTTATCCCTGCTCTGAGAGACCCTCTCTTGCTTACAGGAGGAACTCCTTGATGACATTTATTCCCTCTGCAAAACCTCACTGCCTGAGCAGTAGCTGGGCTGTCAACTCCTGTAGTGGAGTTCTAATCCATGGTTAGGAAAAGAAAATGTGTCCATCAGATGCAGGAAACCATTAGTGCAGCTGCAGAATAACTCTGCATACACAGTGTGAGGTTGGACTGCAGTCCCCAGACCTGACTGCACTGGGAAAGGCGGGGCTGTATCCTGGGCAGGAGGCTTCACTGGTGATGGTCACTGAGCCCACAACTGAATTATCCACTGGCTTCTTATCAGAAGAGCCATGTGAGTACATCAAGTGTGCTGCCAATCCAATTTTGCAGTTTGTGGCTTGTTCTTACAGCAATTTTATGAGTGAAATTATAAAACAGACACCTAGACTGTGTATGTACAATGGCACATCAACAGCATGGTCCAAAAGAGGCAGGAGGTTTCCAAAATGTCATCTGGCAACACAGCAACAGCTCATGACTGACCCAGAACCTTGGAGAGGCAGGGAAAAGAATAAGACAGCAGGTTGATCTCCCTCAAAAGAAACTTGGGAGAGAAAACAGGTTCAGAAGTTACACACCAGGACAGGCATGTTGGGTTACTATGAGTACACATGTGCATTCCAATGTTTTTAAGGTATTTCTTTGGAGATTATGTAAGAGTACAACACACAAATCTAAGAATGAAATCCAACTGCTAGTTAAGTGATGGTATTTTAGCACTTGACACTAGAAAAAATTTGCAAGAGATTTTCCCCATTAAAATCTTATGAGGCTAAATTGCAATACATGGATACAAAAGCACAGGATTTAGCTAAGCATACTATTATTATCAGCAGCTAATGAGGTGGCTCACTCAGGTGAGGTTAAGTTGAGCATCCCACCTATACCCCCAGCAGATGCCCAGGGACAGGGAGCTGCCTGTAGCTACAGCCAACATCAGCTGAACACCTGGAGCAGCAGCTGGAGTGGTACCAGTCCTCCTGTACCCAAATAACCATCAGAGGGCACTGCAAAACACACTGTGCCAAACAGGATTATGCAATGGCTGCGCTGGAAGCTTTCATGTGCATGAGAATTTCAGCTGCATCAACTCACTCATTACTGACTTCATGCTGTCATTTACAAATGTTTCCAGTTCTGGTTCTCTCTCACACACACTTCTGTTTACAGCAATGCTACACTGATGACTCTTTTTCAAGCACAAAAGAATTCTCTGCTTATCTTCTTGTGGTTTTACGATGACTTATTGTTGCTACTAAGGAAACAGTAACAGAAACCGGACTCTGTATCCTGTTTGCTATTGTAATATTTGGGAAAAAATTGCACCATCTGCAGTAAGATCTTAAAAAAGAAAAGGTGTTGATGTTTGAACACTTGAAGTTGTCAAGTACGAGGCTTACAAGAAAGCTACATGTTACGTAGCTGAACCACAAAAAGGCAATATTTTGTTTTCAGGCTGAAGCCCTGTATTGAGTACAGCCTGCATGTCAAATACTCCCTCTCTGGAATAGTAATTTCATAAAGCAAGGTTATTTTTTGTTTTGAAAACTTCCTGCTTCAAAGGCAAAGTGTCTGAATCACCTTTTCATTGTGCTTGTAACGAGTGGAGCCATGGTGTAAGTAAATATCCTATTTGTGTATAGAACCCATAGTGTCTGGAAAGCTGCCCCCAAAGTTTATGAAAATTTCCATCACTTTTCTGAATGTCAAAGTGTGTTAGAAAAAGCTCCTGTTGGGGAAGAAATGTCATTGGTGACAGAAAAACAAAAGAGTACAGAAGACTTGGACAAAGGTAGATTTTGGAGAAACGTATAAAAATCAATTTTCCATTCTCCCTAGATAGGTAGAGCACTTGGGGAAAGAAGCCAGGAGACAATAATCCCATGTGGGGACTGGACTGTCACTGTCACTGCTCATGGCTGTCCAGGGAAGGACAAAGAACAGCCCAGGACAGGAGCCAGTTCCTGGTTCTGGGTCCAGCCTGGTGTCCTGCTCCTCACTCTGTTCCAATCCTATCACTTCTAGTTTCTTCTCCTATCCCTTGTTTGCTCTTATCTCTCTGACTTCATATGCATCTGTTTCCCTCTGTTTTCTTCCTTTTTATCAGCTTTTATAGTTTTTAATTCTGAACCCCTCTTGGACCTCATCTGTGATGTAAATTTCATCTTCTTACTAAAGCATTATAAAAACTTCCAAACTCAAGACACTGCTGTTAAAATGCAATTAAAAATCAGTTATATTGTGCCTTGGATTTTTGTTGTAACCCTCATATTTAAATTTGTGTTCAGTATTAACAAAATTGAAGTCAATTTCTTTACCAATGAATTACAGGTAGCATAAATAAAGAAGAAGAAGTGAATGACAGATATTGTGCAGATAATGTGCCTTCATATTTACAGTCAGTAAATCTTGTACTAATGAGATACAAGATTTAAATGTGAAGAATGTGTTTAGTGAATTATTCTCAATCAATGTCTATACAACAGGATAAGAATAATCTTGAATGGCAACACACCTATTATTATAAATTCCTAAGAACTTCACTACTTAAAAATGTCACTCTTAATTTATAGAGTAACAAATAAAGATCTTTCAGCTGTGTAACTCACGTTGTCTGCTTCTGTGTAATTGAAACACTGGTTTTGAGAAGTCATCATTTATGCATTCTGCATCATTGTGAGTGGTGGCTCAGTACTGTTGTACTGGTTAAAGTTGGTTTCGGCCCCCTTTTAAACAGACACATTTAAGATATATTAATCTATTTTTGTTTTCTACCTATGACTTGTAGCTGGTCAGTAGCAAAAAATCTGATAATTTTCCTTGCATGAGCATATTAAGCTCTATAATATCAGTATAATGTACTATGTGACTATCTTCAGAAAAAGGAAAGAAACTGAAAATGACAAGAACAAAAAGGAGGAGTTCTGAGAGACCCAAATACACAGAGGAGACTTTACCTTTTTAATTTCTGACAATGGAAGAGACACTAAAACAAATCATCCCCAGCTCCACTGGCTAAAGAAACATCTGGTTAATTTACATCCCCAGTGATTCGTGGAAGCCAGGAGGTATCTGCAGCAACTTTCAGTGCTCACCTCATCCTTTATGTCTTCCTGCTGCTGGGCACTGAAGATCTCCATCGCAGCCATCAGCCTCATCATTAGCTCATCCACCGTTGTGTTACCTAGCAACAAAGGAAGATAGCTGAACTTCATTTCATTAAAGTTATTAAACAAAAACGAAGTCATTTTAGAATTAATCCATAAGAAATAGCCAGACTAAAAAAAAAAAAAAAATCCACAAGAGTAGAAAATGCAGAATCTGAGTAGAATGCTTTCAATTCACCTTTTTACTGAAAACTCAAAATTATTTTTACAAAGGTTGATCACAGGTTAAAATTCCAGGTGGTGCAAATCGGAACAATTGCTTTTATGCTTGCATAAATTAACTCTATTTTGTCTTTTAGTCACCGATGTTAAAGGAAAGCAGTAGATCTGGGATTCCCTTATGTGAAATTGATTTTACAGTTTTAGAATTCCCAGGGAGACCAAAGCAACTGCTTAGTCAGGCAACACAAGGTAGGATGTTTGCAGCATCATCCAAGTGGATTGGTTTAAAGCAATGGAAAACCCACGATACAATGACTGAATGGATATGACAAAATATATCCACATTTTATTTGGATATAACTAGTAATAACATTTCAAATACTATATTTTCTTCAGTCTATCTACTTCTCAAAAAACTTGCAAAGCTACTGAAGTGAAAAATTCTGTCATCCATGTTTGTATCATGAAATAGAACACATGCATAGGGAAACAGATACCTCCCCATGTTTTCTCCATTAAGACTGAAAGACTACTTTAATTTCCTCCTAAGATGCATTCCTTGGTGCCTCTTTCTAAACTGAAGACTAGACTACCCATTAAAGCCACTTGTCATAGTTGAAAGGTCTTAAACCATGAGAAATGGTCAAAAACTATGAAGTCTTAACATCTGCCAGCCTAAACAGCTGTTGGACCCCAGCAGAACAAGTACCACTAAAGAAAACAAGACTGTCCCCATAGTTTCCAACCCTAGGAAAAAAATAAAAATCAAAAGCAAACTAAGACAGTCTGCATTTCAATAAACGCCACTGGGGTCTTAGGTTTCTATATAGTTGTATCTCTTCTGTCAACATGCCTTCTCACCCAGCCCTGAAAGGCCCTCATTGTTCCCATTTCTAACATTTGCTACCTTAGCAGAAAATGTTATCCCACATGCTATAACATGCAGGATTTCAGAGACTACCATTCATTGAGGCACTATTGTTAAAAGATACCAGTGTCCCCATTCCTGGGAAAATAACAAGCAGAAATTGTGTGATTTTTGTTAAAGGATGAATTTAAGTAAGGCTACAATAGGTGATTGTTTTAGTTTAGTGCAAAAGATTGCAGAAAACCTGATAAATCATTAAAACTTAACACACACAAATAACCTGGAATATTTTTAATATAAAGCTGTATTGTATTATGACTTTGAATTGTTGCTAAAGCCATTAAGTAATTTAAGTCAGTAGCACCACTGATTTCAGTGGGATGGTAAAGGTTCTGAACTGTACTGCAGAGTCAGAAAACTGACCTATTTATAAGGCTATTCCTATGAAATAACCTAAGAAATCTATGAAAGAGGTTTTATAAGTTACAGGCATTCATACCATGAATTAGTGTTGTGCTGTACCTTGCACCGAGGAGACAAAATCCATGCAAAACTCAACCATTTTGTCCACAGGAAGGAACACTGCAGATTCCTCAAGAAAATTATTAATCCCAGATGCACAAAGAAACACTAATGCTTGTCTGCAAAAGGCATAATTTCCCGAGGCTGAACTTCCTCAGGAAAATGAGATTACAATAAAAATTGCCAGACAAAAGCAATAAAAAAATGAGGACACAGTGTCATGAAGGCAAACTTGTGGAGAAAGCAGAAGAAATGAGAGGCAGCCATTCTTTGATGTGCTCTAATTTGAGGAGTTACTGAGAACAGCAGTCAGAGGGCAACACTCCACATCTAAGCCATGTTGTCAGTGAAATCAGAGGAATGGTTACACCAGAAAGAACTGCTCATGTAAACCAGAAAGCTTCATTTATGTGAGATTATATTAGGAACTTCAATCCTGACCCGATGTGGGGGTCTTGATGCTGCAGGGAGGTCTGAAAAAGCAACTCACGTCCAAATATTAGCAACAGGAGCCCAGGTATTAACAAGGAACTACACACAAAGAACCAAATGCATTCTGGCACTATGCAAAAAGTGCAGCCAAGATCTTTTGGAAATCAGGAATGTATCAAGATATGCATTTGGAAAACTAAGTGTAGCTCCTTATTTAGGAAATTAAGCTTCCATTTAAAAAAAAAAAAAACAAAACATAAACTATGATCCTACTACAGTCATGGCAACTCCAATTTCTAACACCATGCTAATTAATACATTTATGAGTAGTAGATAATTATACTCTTGGCAACTTAAAGTGTATTTTGTGTAATAAATTAATATTCTGGACATCTTAAAAGAGAAACAGCAAAGACCTCTTATAGCAGTTTCAATACTCACATAAGGAATACCTGTAATAAAAAGAACTGTACCTTGTATTACATTCAACACTTCATTAGATGATCGTTTTCCCATAATAATAAGGAAAAGTGGAAACTGGTCTGTCTTCTGAGTTCGAATGGTTTGGGCTACAACACTCCCAAAATGTCTAGTGCACATCGTCAGAAACCTTGTGGGGGAAGAAATAAATAGTTAACACTGTAAAGGATTTATTGAAGTTAAGTTTAAAAAAAAATTATGCTAAATTCAGCAGTTTAACTGATATTACCTACATTCAGTTCTAGAGCTCTTTATCTCTTTTTATCACTAAGTTATTATAATATTTACAAACACGATAGGGTCCAGGTTATCTAAATTAAAACAATTAACAACTGCTTGAGACAGTGATTTATTTCATGTAGAATTCCATTTCCTGTTACACTATGTGAAGACTATAATTCAAAACTACTCCCCAAAATAATAATGCTGAATCAATTGTTTAAAACTTCTAAAGAGAAACTAAGTAGAGCAACAATCTAATAAACATGGTGAAGTATAAAAATAGTAAATTTCATACAAAAGCATAATTTAATAATGAAAGATCAAGCAATTGGTTTCATCAGTCACAGAATTAAAACATGGTACTTCAGAATTGTATTTTCTTTTGTACTAGTGCCCTGCCAGTGACATACTTAGCAGTGTGGTCTAAAAAACAATAATTCTAAGCTTTTGACCAAAAAAAGCTCTTAGATATTAGCATACAGAAGTCTAACATTAGTATTCTTAACACGATCTTGAATAAATGAAAAAACTGATAAAGCTTTTCTCTTCCATTAAAGGACTGTTTGAAATTAGCATTTCTTTCAAGAGAAAAGGGTAGCTTATGATATGTTTTCAGATCTGATGGTAAAAAGTAAATGTCATAATAATAATGAATTATGAAAGACCAAATGCAAATATAGAATGCTTTAATAAGATCCAATTTAATAAAGTCTGTAAAAATAATGGACTTTTAATAACACGGGTCACAAAAGGCAAAACAGTGGAAATTCTGAGGACTAGCCACTGGTACAGGCTTATTAATTCTTAATTATGTTCATGAAAGGCAACTTAAATCATGTGTTTTCTTATGCCTTATGATAATATTTTAGGTAACAACTACTCTGAAATGTATGCTCTAACTGAAGAGCAAAGTCCTATTGTCACATGCCTTAGAAGCCAAACCTATTTGAAAAGACAAACTGCATTAAAATGTCAAGTGCTCCAAGTAATTTCTTCTCAAAGATATTGAAAAGATTCAAATTTGTGATTTTTTTAATCAATATACAAATTGTATCCAATAAAATGGCTAAAAATTGGTAAGTCTGAGAAGTACAGCATTGGGCTTATTTGAGGCACCTGAAGTACTAAAAAAAATCTCTCCTCAGAGAGAATTTGTCTGTGGCTGTAGTTGGATGGAAGGCACTGGGTGGGGGTGGCAAGCAAGTATTTCAAAGCCATAAGTGTTACTCCCTGATTCTCTGTATTTTTCAACTCAGAACAATCAGACACAAAGAAGACATCAAAAAGCTGAACAAACTCTGCTATATCAGAAACAGCGACACAGACGTGTAACATCTGGTAAGGATAAAACAGCATCTGTAAAGTCTGGACATATCAACTCTTCAGATAAATAATGGCTTTTGATGTTTTCCTTTCAAGGTGGGAACAGGTAAGTGAAATGTTGGCCTCACAGAAGTCAATGGTGATCCTCCACAGCAAAATGACTTATGTGAGTTCAAGGTTTCACTCCTGGAAGCACTAAAGACAGCGGACAATTTAACTGAATTCCTAAACTTGTGTATTAAAACTGTCTAACAGTCTTCAACAGAGCACAGAAGTTCCATGGAAAACCAAAATATTTAACTGGAAGTGAAGAAGTGCTGTAGAGAACAATGCTAGAAGGAACGAAACTAAAGAGACACTTACAGACCTAATTGTACTAGTCAAAGGTGCTGGTTTATTATTTTTTTTTAAGTCTATTTTGTATTTAGTCAACAAATAACTCAGTCCCAAATTATGCTTTTATAGGTATCGGCTTTGCATGCTGAGAATTCCGAATAAAGAATAATTTTTTTCCCTTTTCTGCCTTTACTGATTTTGTATTTTCAGACCTTTTTACTTTCAGTTTCATAGCCAGAAAAAAAGGAAAAAACATCCCCTCTGTGCTAATATTTACTGTTAGAAGTGAGCAGGACCAAAACAACCTCGTGCAATAACCAGTATCTTACTCTGTACATCACTTATAAGGGATTTTCTTACTTTCATCTAAACAGAAATGTGCCAGATCTCTCAGTGGCATCTCCAGAGCTGCCAAAAAAAGTGCCTGTGGAGTCCATCAAAGAGACAGATGTCCCTCCAGGGAAAAGGGTTTTCCACAGCATTGGATTACTGTGATCTCCCACCAACAGAGGAAATAGAGGAGGCTGCCAGAAAGGAAGGGCAAGCAGCATCCTACTAGTCCTTTTATTTTGAAATTACAAAAATATTCAAGGAGGGAGCAAGAGAAAGGCAAAAAAAAAAAAAAAAAAAAGCCATTTTATGAAGTAAAAATCCATTCAAAAAAATAATCTCAAAAGTTACAAGAAAAAAGTTCATCAACAAAAGTACCAGTTCTGGCAGGCAGCACCATTTCTTTCAAGACTCAGTAGCAATGAAACCAGCAGTTACAGCTACAGGATAGACATGGATGGACACTGACCATGGCTTGACAAATACAGAAACAAGCTAAAAAATGTAGACACTATTGAAGTTTTTTAATAGATTGAACAGGTGCTATGCTCAATCTAACTAAAAAGTGAACTTTGCTTAGACACAGTTCACTTTTTAGTTAAAAGTGGCACTAAGGAAGAATTATTTTGGTGCCATGAAGATGTTGACTGGGGGAGCTGCTGATGCCTGCACAGTAATTATCCCCCCACAGACAGGGGGTTGAGACAACCTGTGTGAGGAGTTATCATCTTTGTAGCTCATGAGTTTTCCAAAGAAGAATGTTATCATTTCCTACCAGCTAATATGTGAGGCCTTATATTAAAGTACACTCCTGGCACAGCTTTTTATATTAATTTTAAAATAATTTTTATTAATGTAGTAACTTATTTAATATTACTGTAAAATAAGGTCCTAGAATGCAATCATGACAAAATAATAGGTTTAAGAATCTACAGAGAAAAGCTTTATATATTATTGAGTCTCAAACCCAAAGGAAATACTTATTACAACTTAAGCCTCAAGCCTGTGGTCTATCATAGCTCCTGATCTCAAATATGCTGTGTAGCACTCTGTAGATGCTGGGGTTTAGCAATAATTTGTTTCCGTGAAAATGTGCAGCTGACTACTCAGTGCCTGTCCTCCTTCTGATCCCCAGTTTCCTGCAGGAATCGAACTGATGTACAACCTGGTAGGATGAATAGCTCTCCACATATCCCCAAATGAATCTACCTTCTCAAGGCACCATGAATAAATCTCAAGCAGTCAACACAGTGGTAGAAAGAACAACTAAACCTAAAATGTTAACTCTAGCTGGTTTATGTTAGCCAAGTAGCTCTGCAGAAGAAAACCAAGTCAGAGCAGGTTGCATCTTGCACACTGTACTGTGCTCCAGGAATGTGCAGAGGGACACTTGGTGCTATATTTTGAATGGTTTTTTGTATGTTAAAAAAAAATAAATTGCAAGCTCTCATTGGCTTTTGCGTTTCTTACCCTCTCCCCAGCACCTTAATTTAACAATTGTATTAGCAAATGTCTAGTGCACATAAGGTCACATTCTCTCCCATAAAGAGAGAACTCAGCTCTCAAATATATGGAAAAATGCATTAAAATAAATACTAAAAAATTCATAGTATTTTAGATCTTTATAGTATTCATAGTATTTTAGATTTTCTTTACTTTCTGTACCAGTAGAAACAACAAAGATCTGGTTATTTGTTACAGTCTTACTCATATAAATTCCTGAAGTTACTTTTTTATTTTTATGCACCTAAGGGAAAACTTTGGAAAAGTTTCCTCCTACAATAAGGCCCTTTGGCAAATGGTGCCCACCACACTTCTTGGAAAGGACCTTTTAACAGAACAGAAAGGCTGCTCTGGAGATGTTTTTTTCCTGTATGTTCTTAGCCTAAATCCTCCTCAAAAAGCAGCAGCAGCAGAAAATCTGACAATCTCTTCTAAAAGATCTATTCCCTTTCAGAACACAAAATGGATGACTTTGGGTCAAAAAAGTGTGATTTATGACTAGATAATTCCCAAAGCCAAGCTTAAACAGCCATTAACATTTCAGAAATGGGTTTGGAAAAAAAGTAACTTCTTTGTTGAGCATGAAGAAAACAATTATGAATATTAAATATGCAAGGTTTCTGATTATTTTTAATCATAATTATATAATGTGCAAAGTCAACATAAGACTCATTAAAATGTTAATGTAAAAATAACATTTTTGTATTAGGTATTTACATTTTTAAAAGAGTAAAAGCTGAGGTCCTGAATTGGCATATTAAAATAATCTTGCTCTCCATAATACAGAGTTACTGCCCTTACCCACACTGGTAGGGTCGTACCTCAAACACAAGGAGCAGCAGACACAAGGCACATTTTAAAGATGGATACAGCAGCCTAAATCAAATTATGTGGGCATCATCCTCAGGATTCACATGCTAAACACCAGATTCAGATGTTAAAAAGCATGGTTTTAACTACTTTATACAAAAGTAAAGCCTACATGAGTGGGTTATCTGTCTCTTCCTAGAACATGGAAGATCTGACTCCCACCCTGAATGGGTCAACCAGATTAAATAAACACTTCACAACCCCATTCAGTCTCAACCACAGGCCTCTAGAAACCCTTTAGTCCATCCTTGGACACCAGGAAAAGTCACTGGTGAAAGTATAAATAAAATATACCTCGAGCCCTTGCTAGAACACTGCACAAAGAATGGAACACACAAGGTGCACTTCCATCATCACCTATTATGTACTGTGTGATTTCCTAAGGAATGATCAAGGCTTGCCACAGGTAAATTTAATATACAGATTTAATAATAGTCTAGATAAGAACAGACTGTGTTTAGCTACTTTACAGATGTTGGTAAAGTGGGAGAAGCTACAAGCACATCTGAAGTCAGAGAATTCAGATTAATCTTCACAGGTCAAAGAATTGTCCTGACAAGTAAAATACAATTCTGTAAGGTCAATGAGAGTCTCCAAACTGGAGGAAAGATTGCACAAATACAGCAGAAGAAACAAGCAATAAGAGAACACAACCAGATCCTTCCTCAAAACAGTCCAACAAATCTGTCTTGACCGCCTGTTCTTCTGCCTTCACCTCTTTTGCACAGGACACAAAAAAATTTTCTTTTTCATCTTTTCTGTTCAACAAGCTTAATCAACTAGGTTGTAGTTTGAGTACAGTGGGATAGAACATTCTTTGAGATTTTGTTTTAGAGTGGGGACTTCAAACCTATTCTTACAAATCTATCAGGTTAATTAATTCCTTGCATTTAATAACTATTTTTCTCAGATGACCTTAAAACATTGCTAAAAGCATATAAACTGATGCACTGAAAATCTTGATAACATCAGAAAGGCTGCTTTCTATTTATAGTTGGCTATTATAGACATCCATATCTTCCTAATCACGACCAGACCAAAATGCATTCTCTGCTGATTTTTAGTTTTCCAAATTTGGACATTTTTAGATTACTAACATGAAATTACCTTGAAGCACATAAATATTTAAGCAGGGATAGTTTACCTTTTCTGGTGGGTGTATAATAAACAGTTTAACCATCATCTATATACAGGCTGTTTTGTTCTCCATCTAAAGAGACAATCACCTTTTATCCTTTTCCTTTTTTCCCTTCGTTTCAGTGCTATTAGGAAACTATTCACAAGTGCAACCCTGAACAATACTATGCAGTAATTATGACTAAATGACAAAGAGATGCGAACAATTACCGAGTCCATTTTGAAACCCTACCCTAATAAAGTCATTAGATGCTGCCCTTGCCATGAGCCTCCTAAAAGCTTCTGAAGTTACAAGAACACACGGCATTGTTCAGTAGGACAATTGCTGCTGGCAGAATGCAAACCTTGAGTTAAACCATGCTGCAAATTGATCTTGACATTCTGTTAAGACCGCCACTAAAATCAAAAGCAAAGGAGAAAAGGAGAAAATGAGCGGGTGGGATGTAATCATGGAACAGAAGGGTTCCCTCCTCACCTTCTTTCCTCTTCCTCCTCAAAACAAACCATACAAAAAATGACAAACTCGCCTGGTGTTTGAGAACCTTTATTTTTAAAACATTAATTAGACTTCTGACCTGTTTTTATTGACTGGCACTGTATTGCTATAAAAGTAAATTAAATAAAAAAAATGCAGAATACAATAGAAAAGGTTTTCGCACTGCTCTGTGAAACCTGTTAAGGATTTAGTGCCTAAAGAACACGTCCAACAGTTTTGCAAGCAACATATACAGAATCTGTGGTCACTCCTGAAGAGGCAGTGAGAAATTAACTTACCTCCTCCCGCTCTCACAGGCCCCACACCTGCAATATATTTGCTGAAGGATCAAATGGGATTGGGGAGCTGGAGTAATATGGTCAACTGGTCTTCATCCAGGCATGCATCATTCAGTAGGTTAGAATTAAGGGTCAGCAACTGTGAATATGGCTAATCACTTGATGACGGAAATTGCAGGTGAAGACAACCTGCTGCTGAGAAGCACTTTAGTGAATTAACTCTTTCCTAAGCTTAAGCAAAGTGAAAAGCTATCATTTGAACATAAAACTAACCAATGCCTGTCATCAGAGCAAAATTGGCAACGCCTTGAAATACGGTGCCCAAGGGCAATGATATCAAAAACTAAAAAGCTGCTACAGATTTTTGAGTCACTGTCTTATGGTTTTGGCTTTGCTTAACAAACACCATGTGTGCTGGAAAGCTCTTGATATTATGCATTATCAGTGTCTGTAAATGCATGTGTGTGTATATATACATCTTTCCTGGACTGGCCAGGACTATTCCTTACAAATATATTAATGCCCATTAATGAATTAAGAAAACCAGTTAGGCATGTGTTTGCACAAACATACACAACTCTCATGCGCATAATTGTATTAGAACAATGGTATTGAATCAACTCTTTGAAGTAAAAACTGCCAGAACTAGAGCTGCTCATGTCTGGCTCTCCTGCTTATCCATCCCCAAATCCCTCTGGAAACTGGAGGAACTGCCCAGCCCAAGTGAGGCTCAATGCAGGTGTGTGCTGCATTGGGCCATCAATGGCAGGGCCTGAACTGCCAGCACCACTGCAGTCAAACCCCACTGCCACTGCCCTGACACCTCCCCCAAAATTTCTGCTGTCTGAAGGGCCATGGTAGCAATCTTCACTGCAAGCAATTGAAAGGAAACAATGATTTTTAAGCTCATGATTCACCTCAAATTGATTGGAATATAACAAGAGCTAAAGTTAGAGATACATGTGTAGCTTTGTAGCCTTTTTCCTCCTTTGACAGGAACAGATCATAAGAATATTTCAAAGAAGTGCTCCCAAAACTGAACTCTAAACTATAGGAGATAAAGACTTCATGTCTATTCCCTAACTGTATTATAAAAACACCACATTATTTTCCTAAATGAAGGCTACTTATTTTATTTTCCCTTTCTTGTAATTTTGACTAATGAATAAATTCATAATCACAGAACTTACTCAAAGTAATTGCTCCCTTCACTGCAAACCTGATGTCAGAGGCAATTAAAACCCATGGAAGCCAAAACAAAACTTCCCCTCAACTTTATTAACTAGACTTCTCCTTCATTTTTACCAAGTGCATGGCTGCAGAAAGAAATATTTTAGTATCTGACTCCCAAAGTTGTAATGCCTATGCTCTTGCACTGCTGCTGGCAGGTACCCAGTGCTCTCACAGCATTTTACTCCTACCTACAGACTCTCTTCAATCTGTTGGAATGGATATTGAAGATTGAGAGATTCCAGAAGAAACGTGCTACTGTACAGTAATGCAGGTTTTAAAGCACATTCCTGCATCAGTGTCAGCTGACAAACACAATGAAAATTGGGGAAAATTACATGAATTTGGAGCTGGTTTTGTGCTACAGTGCTCAGGATGGACCCTCATTTCATTAATGAGAAAATTGGAAACAACTATTAGGACTAATTTTGGAATAGAATGACATTCATGGATCAAAACATTATGAAGATTTTTTTGGCTTATACAAGGAAAGTCTTTATAGCTGTTTGAATTTACTCATGCCATTCCACAGTACTGAAACCATGTCTTTACTACTGACATTGAGGTGTCTCTGTTGACTGCTGTAAATCAAGTGGGCTGATTCCTCTGCTGTCCCACCCTGGCTTTTCCAGCATTTTTACAATGCAATTGGAGGAGTATAAATGAGTTGTTCTTGGGCTACACCAGCAGGCAAAACCCAGTTCCTCTTGTTGTTGCTGTTGTCTTCTCAGCATTCAAATAAAAGGCTACATTTAACTGTGTTCACTGGGATACAGAACAGAATGAGCTCCAAGAGCACTGCCAGTGAAGGGTAGTGATGGAACAGAGGGACTGAGTATTTATTTATGGGAATGCCCACAGTGCACTGGCACTTTCCAAAGGGAGAAGGAAGCATCGTACCCCCTCTGAAGAAATCACAGTCTAAGGAGCAGGATGTGACACTAAACACAACTGAGAAATTATTCTAATTCGAGCCAGCATGCCTTGTTTACCCCTTACTATTTTTTGACCTCACTGTTAATATGACAGTTTCTTTGTTGTTGTTAACAGAAAGCAAAAAAATGAAGGCTTAAAAACCCTATCGTCCAGCACAATCAGGGACTAAGTTCATTGAGAGCAGCTATAAAGCCTTAAACAAGCCCTTTATTTGGTGTTTTAAGAAGTGTCATAAGGAGTTAATAGGACACAGCTGTACAGGCTCTTTCTAACAAGCAGCTTCTGTCGCTTTGGTCACCACAGGTGTCTGTGTAACCTGCAAACTCTTATTACTAGTGTATCAAAGTTGTGCTACTTAATAGATTTCTTTAGTAAAACACAACAAAGCAATTACATGGCTGTTGATCGTTAGTCATAAAAAACCCCTCAAACACAGTTTTTCAAAAGAAACTACACTGCAATTTTTTGTCATTGTAAAATAAAAGAAACTAGAGAATTAAATAGAAGAGCAGACAATAGAACAGCAGGCAGTCAACTGAACTTAGCCACTACAGATGGTTTAGAAATAGTGTTTCCTTCTACACCAACTTGTGGGATAAAAGAAAAGGAGGAGGCTCCTTACTGCCCATGAATGGCAATACCAAAAGACTTAAGCAACTTTCCAGTCTATGTATTTGGTCCTATGAAAGAACCTAGATGTTTCTTTTTCCTCTCACTTTTTTTTCAGAAACTTTTAATCTGTTTTTGCAACTGCTTTTATTCCATAACTTTTTACACTTCTCTAGAATAACTCTAACTAGAAACATTGCTGCTGATCCCTCCAATGACAAAATGCAGAAGGTCAAGTGAGGAATTCCTAAGAAACACAAAGTGTAATTTAAAAAGCACATTAGAAAAAGAGACTATTCCATTCTCCAAGGTCACCTCAGTAAAGAAATATTAACTATAATTCACATAGTGAAGACTAGAAATGCATAAATGCTCTATTCTAATAATCCACAAGAGAAAGAAACCTAAATGTGTAATTTTCCTTGTTCAGTAATCACTGGAATTGTGTAAAGAAGTGGCAACCTTATTCCAGGCCAAATGACTGTTGCATCTTTCAGTCAAAAATTAGAATAACTCTGATTATAGTAATAGACATAGGATGTTATCCTGGCAAGACATGATCAGTCATCTGGGTAAATAAAGGTTATGAAATAAGGTCCAAGTCAGAGAACCAAACAAGTCTGATTTTTAAATGTTATAATAATAATAATAGCATTACTTTCAGTAGACCATGACCAACTGATAACTAAAGAACAGAGAGGCCTTAGTGAAACACTAAGAAAATCTGTAGGTAATCTACAAAAGTTGTAGAAGGAGGTGGAATCTACAGTTTTAATTTCTTTACTCATCAGCAAAATTATGGTCTCTCTAAGACATAAGATAGCTTTTATTATATCAAAAGCAAAATATCTGAACATTCACAAAGGAATGTTCTATAAGAAAACTGTAGTTCAAAAAAGTTCATATGAATTGCAAGCATTTAACATTTTGCATCATCTGTTCTTAATACTAATTGATCACACAAATGTTATTTTTAAATAAGATTTTCATTAACAACAACAGTTATACCCCAGACAACTCTTATGCAGTTACACCAACATACACACAATTCATGCCATGTAATATTATGGCATTGCAGTGCATAACTGTGAAGGCACATGTTTGAATATAGAATCATGTTTTCAAATAAACTGAAAAAAAAAGGGAAATAATTTCTTCCATTACTTTATCGTGCACAGGAATAAGAAGTCACTTTGTGATGAACACAAGGCCAGTCCAATTCTCAACGCATGTCAGCCAGCACAGCTCCACTGACCAGCTGAGAATGAGCATGAAGTTTTAGCTCAAATAGATATTAGGCACCAGAAGATTTGATAGTCAGAGATAAGGGCCTTCCCTGAGAAAAGCTGCTCCACTCAGAGTCCAAAGAGTCTCACCTTGCTCTGTTTGCTTCTTTTGTCATGTCCCATGCCCAGGTTATGAAGTTCTGACTCAGGTAGGAGACAATGGATTCAGCACAAAGCATTTGTGAGCAGAAGACGTTGGTTAGTACGCTTTCATCATGGTGGAGGTAGATAGCAAGAAGCTTTCTCTGGAAAAAATGTGACAAGAGATGAGTGAAAAGTTCCTCAAGCAATTCACAATTTAAAGTTGCTGCTGCAGATTTGTGTTTTAGTACTCACAATGGGGTTTATCAAGGGTGACAACTATCTCAACACAAGAAATAATCAGCAGATTTCAAGTTAAATGGTCCACTTCTGCAAATTTTTAAATATTCTTAATGCTTCTTAATATTCTGAGTACTAAAATACAATATATTATGTGTTTAGAACATGAAAAGAACAACAAATGAAAAACAAAAACCTTATTAACAGACCTAAGAAATGAGTGAACTTTTTTGGCTTGTTGCCCAACAAAAATAACATTTCTGTGAACAAGGAACATGCCTCTAGCATCTACCACAAAAAGCAGTTATAAATAACCTGAAAAATGGTAGTGCATTGCTATCACCACCTCTGTAGCCAAAAAAAGAGGCACTATATGTTGAGATGGTGTCTATGGTCTCTTGAAACAAAATATTCTATGCTGTTCTTCTGGAACTCTATCAAGTAAAACTTGAGCTTCACTGCCAGCAGCTGCGTCCCCATGAAAATCTCAGACCACCTTTTGGAAAACAAGTCTGTGTGCATGTAAATATAGAAAGCAGGCTGCAAATATACAGGGAGACCATGAGCTAGCTAAGGACTGTGATTCTGCAATTAGCATTCAATGAATTATAAATATAATTCAGAAAATTACAGCTTTCCATTCCCCAGTACCCATATAAATTACTTTATTTTAAAATAGTACTTGAACATATTTGCTATGCTGTCAAGATGATACGGTGCTATTTTCAGACTTTTGTTTAAAGTAATTTCAAATCTCTTCATCAGAAGTAACACTGAACCCTAGATATTGATGTGTATTGATATAGCAAGACATGGGATGCAATTTCCAGATCAGCTGTCTTTGCAGAAAACCCCTGCAGGGCTCTTGCCTCATATACTGGCTTTGGATAAAATTTAATGACTGTTTATAAAAGAACATTTGAACATTCGACTTTGAGAAAGGGATTAGTAATTTGCATTACTGTTTGTCTAATTTAATTTAAATGTTCTTCAGAACCACGTATACATGTGCCAGGAAGGGCCATTAATAAGCCCAACATGCAGAGATCCATATAAGTGCAGCCAACAATGTTGACTGAAACTAAACTTGAAAATCCAGGGCACTGATGCACAATATCATGCAATAAAACAGCATTTCTGTGGTGATATTTAATTTAAAAAGAAGAAAGAGGCAGGGGAAGATCAGGCACTGTCTGTTTTTGAGGATCAGCCGTTCTGCATTTCAAAGCGTCGATCCCTGCAATATCCAGGTTACTGTGCTAGAATCTCAACTATTATATAGCAGTTGTAAGAGAGGGAGGGCAAAGATGTGTTTACTCAGTGATTAGGGCCTTAGAATAAGCCTCTAGCTCCTAGAGAGACAGCTCACCACTTATTCATTTGGACCAATTCACAAAGCCTAGAAAGATTAAACATCCATGCTGAGAAGACAAGCGAATGCAGACGGTGAAAAAGAAATAAAAATTCTTTAAAAACTCTGAGATGACTTCATTATTTTTTCCACAAGGAAACTTTAGGAAAGTGTTTAGTTAGAGAAAAACCCACATTGACCTCTCTCTAAACCCTTAATCTTTCCTTTGTGGTGGCACTGCTTTGTGGTAAGCGGATGGCTTTGCTCTCCTCTTTTCACTGGGAGCGGACAGAAAAAAAGGCTCTTGAGAAACACTTTTACTTCCAAAGAAACAACCCCATGAAACTGTTAAATATGAGATTCCGTACAACAGAATGTTTCAAAATATGTACAGTTTTAGGCTTAAAGATTTAGGGACAAATTTCAGTAAACAGAACTGGCACAAACACAATGGAGGTTTACACTGAGTTACTTCCCAAGGGAATGTAATTTTTGTTGCATCAACAAATCTCACCATGCGAAGACTAAACTCCATCACATATAAAAGACTGTACTTGTATCTGACACTTCATCCAAAATGTCAAGGGTAGGCACAGGCATACTGCTATCATAAATGCAAAGAGGTAGCAGGAGGAACTGAAGGGCTAAAACATTATTTTGAAAAATATTTGTGAAAGCCAGGGGCATTTTTTCCTTGGAAAAACAGATGATTGCAAAAGGCTCACAGCTTGAAGTTTGTTGTTGTTGCTGTTGTTGTGTGGGTTTGTTTCATGTTTATTTATTTTACTAACTCATGGTAGCACATATATATAAGCAAGTTTTGGTTGTTTTTATTTCAAGCCTTTGAAAATTCAGAGTAAATTCTAGGATTCTATTGTAACTAATAATGGGTATTTTGAAGTCAATTTTGAACTATTAAAATAGCCTTACAAAACTGTTGAACAGTCTCAAATTACACAAAATAAGCTCACTAACAGAGCACTAGACTGTTCTGTGTTGGGTTTTTCAAAAATATGACTCAGAGGTTATATATTTAGCATGCAATTTTAAACAAGGAAAAAAAATACAACAGGGAAAAACTTTTACTAGTCCCTACAAAGGTATGGGGTACCAGAAAGGTTTCAAGCACTGAATAACTCAAGTCCAAAGGCCTTAGGACTTGAGGAACTTAAGCCACCAAGGGATGCATTTTTCTGAGTACGTGCATGCTGAAGACCAGGCATTTCAGAGAAGTTAGCACACTTTATACAGAATTAGAAGAAAAGTTGTCTCTGATGCAAAGTTGAAGAAAAAGTTGTCACTGAGGCAAAAAAACCTCAGTTTTTTAGATCTTGAGGTGACTAAATTTGCATCAGTGGGTAATGGGATTTCTAAGCTTCTCAGCCAGATCCTAATACTGTGAACAACTCAGAAAACTCGAAAGAATATGAACTTGAATGGGAATAGGAATGCAATCATAGGGGTCAGCAAAATCACAAACCTGAATGGTTATTTCTGAATCTCAGGTTTACAAGTTCAAGTAATGACTGAGACAGAAAAGTTCATGATGTAACAGCTGCTAGAGGCATGAATGTTCTGTCAAACTGGTAGGCTAACAAATCACAATCTTAATTTTTTCCTCCAGGTTTCATGCAGTGAGAATTAATTGCAATAAACAAAGGGATGCCTTTGCACTTCTTTAAATCTCTGAAGTGCACAATCTGATCCACCTGTCCAAGGTGATCTTGGAGCTCATGGGATCAACCTTTGGACACAGCTAGCCTTATTTACCTAGCCTTGTAAAAGACATCTGAAAAAAACTGTATCCCACAGGTTCCTAAAGTAGGAGTGATGTGATCCCTGTAAACTTCTGATCCCATACTTTGTATTAAATGTGGCATAAGACAAAAACTAGCTCCTAGTTTAATCTTCCTGTAATTTTACCTTTCAGTACAACATCTAGTCTCAAAAATCCATCAGTGATGAAGAATCCACAGGAGCCATGGTAAGGTGTTCAAACAGCTACCCACTCTCCCAGGTAAAGGTGTGTTAAAGCCTGATTTAGTCTACTTTCATCTTCCAACGATTTGATCCTATTATACTGTTGTATCTCCATTTCAATCAATTGCATCTGTAGTGATATCTTACATAATTCAAATAGTATCCAGTAATTAACACCAAACTCAGGTAAAATCTATAATCACAAGCTTTGAAAGAAAAGAAAATGTAGAGGGAGGCAGACAAGTTCAAAAACTTCCATTATTTAGTAACAAATACAGAAGATGCTGAGGAGAGACCCATACCTGGGAGCAACCCTCCATATATGAAAATGAAGCTACTCTTTAGATATGGAAAATGAAGGGTGTGTAGGCAAACAGTGAAGCTACTTCACTGGTGTTGGAGTAGAAATTTCTAAACTATAGTTATCCACAAATTCAGAAATAATTTACAAATTAAAGGACAGAACTGCTAACACACATCAGGCAAGACTGGAAAGAAAATGGTGACTAACATGGGACTTAACTGGAGTTTATGTACTGATATTTGCCATAGTGCAGCTGCTTCACTCTTCACTCTTCCTGAAAAGCTAGAATTATACTTCTATACCTGTCCTCCAGTTTCAACCAGACCATGTACATTAGTGGGCAGTTATTTATGTTTAATCAGAATCTGTAAAGTGGTAATTCCTCCAGCTGCAATCTGTAATAATTTCAGTATAAACTTATTTAGCTGAAATAATAATGGACATTTTTCTGAGTTACATAGATAAAAATGATGCTACAGAAAGCCCTGTATGAAGGAATATTCTGCTACCACCATGGAAGAGGGAAAAATAGCTTTTATTTGAACACACCCAATCATGGAAGGAGCATACTTTGCTCTAGGTATTCAGGAAATAAAGAACCCATATGTGAGAGGGATGGTGCTGCCTCTAAATTGAACCTAAAAGACAGAATTCAAGGAGAAGAAAAACACGGTTCATTTTCAGAATGCAGGAATATATATTGAGGTGACAATACCAATCTGTGCTAAGAGAGATGTTTCACATATTTATTAAAAGTCAGTGGACAGAAAGGTTGAGAGAGGAGCAGGAGGTGAGCTGACAGAGGTATATAAAGATAAGAGCTCCTGAAAAGGCAAAGGCAATGTCTTTATTCTTTCTCTCAATAAAAGAGTAGCAACCACCTATAAAAATGGAAAGACAAACAAAGTCTAATAAAAGAAAATACTTCAGTATTACTCACATATATAACTTCGTAAGCTTCAATATAGCAATTAAAAGCCAGTATTTATAACAATACCACCATAAGTTAGGATAAACCCTCTGATGTCTCAGAACACAAGACACCCACAAACTGCTTTCAGGCACAAAGACATCTTCCCCAAACACCTTGTTAAAAAATGTCTATTACAGGATTTCTTCCATGGCATCAGGTGTAGCAATTCCTATGGCAATGTAGCCCTGTAGCAAGAGTAAATCCATTCAGAAACTTAGAGACAGGGAAATTCTTCTTTCCAATAGACAGAGGAAGACTTTCACAAAAACCAGCTTAATGGTTGATTTAATAAACCTCTGTCTCTCTTTCTCTTCCTGACCCCATCAAAGGAAATACTGAAAATATTTCCTTGTCATATATACAATAAGAAATGAATACACAACACTCTTAACTATCAGGCTGCTGGAGGCAGCTGGGAATTTCATGGCCAAGGACACTGGCTGTTAAAAGCAAGGCTCTATATCTTGGGTATTGTATTTTTGTGGTAAAGAGTTATACAGGTTTTAAAGCAGAGCCACATTTGACCTCATTCCACTTCTCCTACCCAAAACTGCCATTGTTGAGGCAGCAGCTGCGCCAAAGGTTAAAAGATACCATCATGAATGTTAATCTTCACTGGCTAACAACTCAAACACAGCAGATAAACACCTCAACTTTTTTTACAAGGAATTTCCTTTTTCAAGCAACATTTTGTTAAATAACTATGAATTAGCATCCTCTCCAATGCATGAAAAGACAATGAGATTTAACAGGAGACATCTATTTTCGTAAAAAGAACTTGAACTCATATTCTGCATTCAAAACATGTGTTCTGACATAAGTTAATTTTCTTTAAATAACCCAAATTAAAATATTCCTGGAAAAAAAGCTTCATGTTTATACACATTGGGCTCTTTTTTTTTTTTTTTTTTTTTTTTTTTTTTTTTTTTTTTTTAAGGTAAAAAGTATCCCCAGTACAGATTTAAAACACAGCTGATGGCTGTCTCACTAGACATGAACTGCAGAGTGCACCTTCTGCTCTGGACAGAGTTGAGAATTTGTCAAGAAAAGGCCAAGATCTCTGAGCACTCAAGCTGCCAAGTGCTCTCAAATTAAATCAGTTTGAAGCGGTTTTCATTAAGATGGATTGAGTGTGGCATCGTGAGAAACACTCTATCAAATGTAGTGTTTTACTTAGTGATTAAGTATATACCAGTTGATGAAGCAGCCCAAATCCTTCGTAATCCCACCACTCCAATAAACATTTAATGAGTATATAAGTTCAAAAAGCCTAGTAGAGGATTTAAACCTTCAATCTTGTTTTTATTTACTCTTGGAACTCAATTTCTCACTTCAAGTGAAGAATGCTGGTGCCTGCAGCTCATCTGTTGCCCTGGTAAAATTAAGTGCCCTCCATAGTATAAATTAGAAGACAAGACACACAGGTTGCAATTTCTCCAAAGCTTTTTTTTTTATACTGATAGATATTTTTTAAATTATTTTAGGAAAATAAACTATAAAAATATGGAATAATGTGTCCCTTTCTTCAATTCTGAATTCCAGGAGCCAGTACTGAAAAAATTACTTTGTAACAGGGAAAAGCAGTGAAAATAAATGGTATTTCCACATTCTCATATCTTTGTATTAAAATCAGAACGTTACAAAAAAAATGATGCCATTCCAAAGGTGGGAGAGAGAGCTTTCAAAATAAGGCAATATTCAGAAAAAACCCCAACAATTCAAACAAGACAAACAAAAATTAATACTCTCCTAAATATACACATATATACATATATATGTGTACACACAATGGTTTTATTGTGATGATGACCTGGTCTGAATAAGTAATGAACTATTAAAAATGTAAGGTAACACAAATTTCAAAAGTAGTATGTAAGTAGCACAAGAAGTATTTTGAGCAACAAAAAACTAAGTAACTGCACTGCACTAATATCAGATTTATAGGCAGAAAACTGTTTATGAAAGTTCTTTATGAGCTTTTGTCCACTATTACACTGATACACTCAACCATTTCTGATGACACGACACTAAATGAACTTTCCAACTCACACCCTTTCCTTGTTCAATTCACAGGATTTTTTTCTCTGTGCAAAGACATAAAAATATTCACTAAACTTAGAGTGTTAAGTATGTGCCAACTTCAGTTATATAGTGTGGATTTATAACTCTCACACTCATCAGAGCATCCCCTAACAAAATACAAAGGCTCCTTCCAATATGAATGACTACATTCTTCCTTTTAAAATTAAACATCTATCAGGAAAAAAAAAAGTAAATTTAAACAGCATGATTTTCTTGTTTGTGTTTCAGCTTTATCTGTGCTTAATTATGCAGGGTTTTGGGTTTCTCCTTAGTGAATCAAGTCACCAAAACTTAAATAAACTGTCCCCATTCTAATTTTATTAAAATACTGATTTTAAAACTGTGCATGGAATAACAGAAACTTGAGATGCCTGGTTGGATGTACAGAAAAACTAAACAACCAAACCTTAGTACTGGAACTTACTTGGCAGATAAAGGCTGTACAAAGGGGGGGAAAAGGCACACTGTATTTGAGAGAGCTTCCAATTTAAATTTACAATTTCATTAGCCATTCTTCAAAGGAGTCACCAACATGCAACAGTGAACTTGTCAAGCATAAGACTCACAGGCAGGGTTATCTGCTACTAGGACACCATTATTTCAGGCAGAAAAGGGAGGAGGGGAAAAGAAAATGAGTAGATTTGACAGCCAAAGAACTCCAGTAAAAATACAGCCTGAATGATTAGAAAGCATCAGTTATTCACTGCAATTTCAGCAACCACCAAGGTAAGTATCTCAGTCAGTCAACTGAATGAGTGCAACTCTTCTCAAACAATAAAAGCAAAATAACTCCTAAATGTAGCTCAGCTTTTCAAAAATCAAGATGAAACCCTTAAGGTGATTTCCATTCCCCCACTATTTTAAATAAAGTAGTTTTAATATACACTTACATCTCTAGCTTTCCCATAGAAGGCTTCTTGAAAAGCAGCCTCTAATGATCCAATAAAATAAACAGGATGGCAGTCACCATATCTATTTGAGATAAAATTTCCATTAACAAAAAAGGACAAAATCAAGTAATTTCAATATTCTACCTTTTCATATATTCTGTAAATATAATGCATTGGTTAAATCTTTAGAAAGATGAGTATTACTCTTCTAAAGAAAGAAAATATTTAGGACCCATTTATTTTCTGACATTGAAAAACTCAAAGTAATGAAGTACTACCTTACAAACTGGATCATAAAAACATTCTGTTTACACATGTAGATGCCTTAAGTTCTACACAATTCTCTATAAAATTTCGATTAAATTTTCAAATTATTTCCTCTCTTTATTATATTCTTAAAGATTAATTGAAGGCTATTCTTCCATTACACATTAATGCATCTCATACACATAAAGGACTATTTCATCACAGGAGTGAAAGCAGAAGGCACATAAACTTTGCATTACTTTGCAGCTTCTACCTATTCAATGAAACAAGCAACTCTTAACAGTGCATGATTTGATAGTATAAAGTTTTTAAAAAATCCAGAATATCTCTGTTTTTTATAAGTCAATATTTACCCAACCACTTTGCTATTGTGAAAACTCTTACAGCAACTATGTATTTATTTTTCAATATTAATCAGTTTCAGCTTTTCTGTTCCTGCATATCTTAATAGAATTATCATATACAGCCAGTCTTTCTCATCCTTCTGGACCTCTACATAATTAAGTAATGGTACTACATAGTGGCAAAATAAATAAGAAAAGAATCAAACACTCCAGCTTGGGCTGATAAATAATTTTATTTCAGAAGCAGTTCTAGCAGCAGAGTTAGAATTAAAATAAATTAGATTAGGATGTCGAAATATGGTATATTCCATTAGGACGTCTAAATATGCTATAATCTCACAAGAAAACGTGTAGACTTGGTTTATTCTTATTTTCATTATTTACTAACTTTAACTGAGTTTGTTACAAGAACTGCACAGTTAACAGGCTAAGCTTACCTTGAAGAAAACTCTGCTGTAAATTGTAATAAGGCATCTCCTTCATTTTCAGCATTTTCTGGCACTTAAAAAATGGAAAAAAAAAAAAAAAAAAGAAATGCAACTCTATGGAAACAGGTTGTAATATGCAAACACATTCACTTCACAGGTATTTCATGTTCCCAGCTTACTGAAGTGTTACCAAGAAACCATATAAACTTCATGACAGACTATTGACTATGAACCTTTCGAAAGACAAGAAATTTCCAGAGGGTCTCATGAATATATTCAGGTTTTCCTAACAGTAAAATCCTCAGGTCCAGTGTAATGTGATATATCACTTGCTTAGAATTTGCACTCTGGACTTACTTTAAAGCTTGCAAGGCTCGACCCTTCCTATCGAAAATGTTAAAGAGTTTTCCATATTATTTCCATATTAAAAAACTTCTAATGAAGTAACACTAATGCAAGCCTAAAGTAAATAAAGAGTATGAAAGAATTGCTTGTAGGAGGTAACTGACTGCTCCTGCTCAATCCTTTTCATAATTCAAGGGCAAATAATCACTGAGAAATTTGATTAGCATAGTGACTAAAACAATCAAAACTAGAATCTAGAATTTTCAAAACAGGGAAGTGGAAATCTAGTTATCTACAGGTGCATTTGGATAAAGAACACAATTTCTCTGACTTTATTTGCTACACATCAATTTTAAGTTCAATTATTATTCTTCAGCTGCAAGGTTAAAAATTTCCCTCCAGGGAAAGGTGTTTTTATAATTGCCAGTTATGTATGCAGTATTTTTCCTTGATACATCCATGAGACGTGACATTCAAACAATTCTACCATTCCTATAAAAAAATACTTTCTAACTGTGCAGAGCCCTCCCATCTCTCTGCTTTCACCTCTGCTGTAGAACCTCCAGTTAATTGTAACTCTTACTCATTGGCGATTTCCTCAAGGCAGATGAAGCTACTCCAAACATTTCTCCATCATCAACTCCAAACTCAGTAGCATCTTCAAAGTCATCTCCATCACTATCACTAACCATATGAACATCAGTGCATTGCTGTATAAAAACAAAACCCAAAATCCACTGTAAGCTTCTATTTCAGACATTTTCAGTGAAATACAGAATACACACACAGTGACAAATACACATAATACACTGCAGTTTAATTTACTATTTTATACAGCATTATCAAAGGTAATTTTTAACAGAAGCCTGGTTGAGCGAAATATTATGTGACAAAATGCATTATTAAAGAATCTCTGCATACACATAGTTAAGCAAATTTTATCCAAATTTAATGCTGTTTTTCCATCTAATGGTACCAGAGTTGGTTTAACTGCATAAGAAAAAGGGAGAAAAGCCACATAATGGTGGCTTTTATATTGGTATTTGGAATACCCATATAAAGGAGAAAAATCAAAATTTTAGTGCAAGGAGCTGAGGTCTCATCTCCCACAGTCAGATGCTTTGCTGGGGTTTGCTTGCTTTGTTTTTTCTTTTTCTTTAATGACTCCTTTGCCCAGTTCCTCACTTTGTCACAATTACAAGAACTGTAAATGGATTGCTGTAAGATGCAATTCTGTTGACCCACCACAACAAGAGGGATGGTGACCACTGCACCACGAGGTGTCCCTGCCTGTTCCTAGAGCAGACTGGTAACACAAAGAAGATGTCCTTACCTCCTCTGACTGCTCCCTTGTTTGTACAGGTGAAGATCTTCTTCCAACTGTGAGTCGATGGCAAGGAAAAGTCAGTCCCGACACAGCTAAAGTCATCTACAAAGCAAGCAGTGGTTCTTTATTAAAGCCACAGTCTCAGTCAAAGGTTGGGGGGAGGGTTTAAGGTGGTTAGAGATTCAAATTAAAGATGCATTATTTAAACACATATTAAGAAGCCTGAAAAACTAAAATGATTCCTTACATTAAAATATTCAAGGAAACATCAGTTGAGTTTCACTGAGGTGTATGCACAGAGTATCAAAACAAATTCCATGGAACTGCAAACTCCAAAATTGTTCTTTTCTCCTGAAGCAGTACTGAAGTTTGAAATGTTACTGTACATGGCAACTTTTACAGTGCTATGCTTTGATGATGCAAATGTTGATTTTTTTTGCTAATCAAGAAGCAATTGTTAAAGATGCAAAGCACTGATACAAGTAAATAAAAACATTTGAATCATCTTGAAAAAAATTGTGTTTTGAAAGATCTGTTCATCAGCAGATATTGCAATAGACACAATCACATTGGAAACTTAAAAAATATATTTCATTTCCTTTTTGGTCACTTTAAATGTCAATGCACACCATGTTCCTCATATGAACAAAGACACACAGCCCAAACTGGTGACACTGCAGTCAGCACAGTCCACAAGATGGATGGTCAGCAGCCAGTGCCAACAGAAACAGCACTTCTGCCCTTTGCTGTATGCCTAAATCTCAATTTTTAAGAACTACCTACAGAAAAATTCAACTGTCATTTGAAAGACAAAATTATTATGATGCCTGCAAACACACAGCAATAATATTTGAAAATCTGGTCCTATATTGCATTTAAAAATACACGAATCTGGCCACTCTGTGACCAGAACCACCTGTGCCATCCCTGCACTTAAAGCTTCTGCCCAGCCTCCTGCCTCTTCTGGAGAGCACATCAGTCCAGGAGAAGCAAGCTTGATGACCACAGACAGCAATTTCAGAAGCACCTAAGACCTATCTGGACCGATTTTACAACGTGAGTAGCTCTTAAATAAATTGACTGGTTTTGGCAGTGATAAAGTATTTAATGCTATGTAAATTTCAGTGATGTGTTAGTCCTGGCTGTATGTTTAAAACTTCTTTTCTAATGGTTCCTTCAGTTAAAGCACAGAGAGAACAGAAAAACACCTAGATCCTGTAAAACTTATTAGTATTTTAGCAGGGCACAGAACGAAATATTTACATTATACATTTCAGAAATATAGCACTCTCCTAACTGGACTGTAAAAACATTAAGGTAAAATACATTTCACTCATTCTCAACAAAAATCCAAGAATAAATCATAAGCCTTAAATTTCATTTACTGCCATGAGCACTGAAAATACCCCATTTATTTTTTATACATAATTCAGAGTGACTTTCTCACTTGTCTGCTAGAACTCACAGAGATTTAATTTGCTGCAGGTTGAAGCAGGCTGATTAAGCAGGCTGGTTACCAAATGAATGTTAACCTGTCTGAACTAGCCTACTGTCACATTCTCGCAGCAAGGTTAAACACAAGTTTAGCTGTGTAAAAAGCCCAGCAATCACCCTTAAAGGAAGTGAGTTATAATACTCTGGAGTAAATGAAATATTAAAGACGACACACAGGTCTAGACCAATTACCTATGGAACTCCTGTGACAAGAGCATAAGAACTGCATTCTCTGCCATAATCCACCATTTCAATTATTTTTATAAGCTTTTAATAATAAACAAAACCCAACTGTTATAAACTGAAACTTTGCCCTGTAGTTATCACACCATATGAAATGCTGGTAAAACACACAAACACCCACATTAACCACACACAGCCCACAGTTCCCTCTCTCACAGCATCAAATCCCCTGACAGATGCCTGGAAAGGCTCCCGGTATCTTTTACATGCACATTAAAGAGAGAGTGGTAAGATCAAGCAGGCAGTTATTGTGCTGCTTCATCACTTGGCCGAATTGCAGGGTGTTGCAATTCCAATTTGCAACCCTATATTATAGTGTCAAAGCGTCTCTCAAACACGAGCTAACAGCAGAAGGGGTTCCACATCAGAGCCTGTTTCATCCTACTCTCCAGACAGTTGCTGGAATGTTGGGGGTTTGTGCACACTGGAGTGAGAAATCACCCTTCCCTTTGCTTTTTTTTTCTTTCCCTTTCTGAGAAGTTTTTTGGGTGTTTTGTTTTGTTTTTTTTTTTTTTTTCCCAAAAGAAATAGCAGCTCTGCCTTCATTCCAAAGTAAACGAGAGGCATCAACATTCTTCTAGAATAAAGTTATCTTCATTCAAAGATAGAGAGTACTCTTGCAAAGAAAGACTCTAGCATCACAAAAGCTCAAGCTTTATTTTGGAAATCATAAAAACACCAAGACTAAGCAAAAGATTGTATTCCAGGCAGCTCAACAAACCCTTTCCTAGTACTGTGAATGCAAGGCACTGATGGGAGCACCACTGAAGTGTCTCAGTGGCAAGAACTGTAGATCTCACACTGCTCTAGGAGAGGTTTTTCTTTCTGAATACTGCACCTGCCCCCTCCCAAACAGAGATGCAGAATATTATCATTGCAATAAATTATCATTGTGTTTCAGCCACCTTCCTATGGGAATGGACAAAATCTTTATACCAACCCCATAACTGAAAAAACTGGTTTGTAGCCTGAGTTACAGGGTTACCTGAGTTACATGGGTACCTGATTACCCATATTCTCTAGCTTATGAGCCCATCTGGCTGTGAAAAAAACCCCTCAAAAATCAGTCACTCTTCTGAATTTTTTTTTTTACATGAAAGTCACCACTATGTGGGTACCAAAATTTTAATGGGATGGCTTCCACATGCACAAGAAAAGAAATTGAAAATGCATTTGCAGGACTTGTGAGTGAATGACAAGCTAGGTATAGGTTATAAAAAGAAATAATACCCTAAAGCAAAAATAAATAAGATCACTCTTTTTTTTAGGCAGGGAACTTATCAAACTGTCTCAGAACTGAAAGGTACATGAGGTGGAAAGTGAAATAAAATCAGAAATAAGGAAAATTACTTGCAAAAAGTAGCTCCAGAGCCAGATCTTTTGTTCAACACTCTGTAGATACTGCTTGTGCTATTTAAAGTTTAAATAGTCTCCTATTTGGTTTCCTATAGCTTTTAAGGAGAAGAAAAATAAAATTCAAAATTTCAAACATTTCAGGGAGAGTGGCAGCAGGAGAGTCTCCTTTTAGGAAACAATCTAAATTGATTCAATAGCTCTGAGATTCAAAAAGGTAATGGTGCAAGCTGGACAAAATGCACACAAAAGGTTACTTGAAATAGATTTTAACTACTAAGAGAAAGATCACTACAAAATCTAACAACTTAGAGAGGAAAGAAATAGTCTGGTGCTCACTTGTGCTTTCCAACTCTAAGACACTAATACTATTTGCAAATGATCAGTGTGAGATGATTTGTTTTTCAATTGCCAGCATTAGCAATCGAGGGATAAAGTTAAGTAACATCTTTTCTGATCCAAACATGCAGGATTCTTTGTCAACCTCCCAGATGAACCCAGAAATATTTGCCAAATCTGGAGTGAGACCAGATGCTTTAAACAATAAATTATTCTTCATGTTATATTAGTTTTATGTAGAAGCTTCTATAAATATAATTCCGAACAATATAAACCCACTATTTTTTCCCAAATATTTCATGATACAAATATGTCTGCAGGAGAGAATGAAATCATTGAGAGCATGTAATTCCAGAGTGCTGCCATCTCATGCTCAGAGTAATATGAAAAATAACAAGCCCACAATCTCAAAACCTTGTATCTTCTAGAAGGAGTTTGCTGGCACAACTTAATTTCCACTCTTGCAGACTTCTGACATTACAAATGAAGGAACAAACTCAGTCTCTTGTACCAGTCCAGAGATATTTAATCAAGATAGTGAAGATATGGAAAAAGATAAACAGTAGAAGGAACATGAAGGAACAATACCAGCAGAGAACTCCAGCTGCAGAACTCACACCACTGAGAAATGCTGATACAAAAATTATAAGCTCCGTGGACTGCATCAGGAAAGGAGTAATTGGATATGACAAATTGGCCTTCCTCATGTTCAGCCACACGCTGATGGAGAAAAACAGCATCTCAAAAGAGATTTGAATGGCAACCATACCTAATGAGGAAAGTGAAGGAAGCTGTAGGAGCTTTCTAATGCCTTGCAAAATATAGCTGGGACACCCAAAGTGTCCGGCTTAAGGCAATAATCTGTAAAGAACAGGACATTCTTCCTCATGCTCAGTTATTGAGAGCTTGTGCTATTCACAGGATACTTGCCATCAAGGGATCCCATCTCTGCAAAGGGATAAAGCTTTTTGTAAACAAGAACTATTCAGAACAAGCAAGTATAATGTTTAAGGAAGGTAGGAATATTGGTTTATGTTGTGCTCTTTGTTAAGCTTTTGATTGTTACAAGAGCAGTAAGGGTTTTGAGGTTTTGGAGTGTGTGGGCACTCTGATTTGCTTTAATGTACATTAATGCATCTATCAGACCATACAGACACTTACCTGTTGATCAGGGCAAGTTATTAAATGGAGCCTTCAGCTCTATTACCCAGTATTTGTCAATTTTAAAGAAAACAGCTTTTGGCTGTTTAAAAGACCGCTGAAAAGGAGAAACCGTTTCAGTCACTGTAAAGAGGTAATTTTATTTTCAAACTACTCAAATGACAAATTCTTTCCAACTCACTGGAGAGGTATTTTTCCATGACAAAGTATTTTCTAGCACCATTTTTTTTGGCATAAAATAGAGATTCTTAGTAATTTGTTCTCAGAAATTCAAAGGTCAAACTGTGAATCTTACAAAGCATCAAACAGAAATTCAGAGACTACTTAATCCATGCACTAAGGGGAAGATTCTAAAAATGATGCCAGATATCACTTGCACACACAGCAAGTGAAGCAACAGGCATTACCTGACAATGGCAAGCCAAAACCAGAACCCTGCCATGGATAAACCTTCTGGATTTTTAATATAAAAAGATTCTAAAAAGAAATGTAATTTCTGTATAACTTCTATGAATCAGTCCAATTATTCAAATAGCTAAACTTCTAATACAGAATCATGTTTGGCTGTATACAATCTGCTTCAGCAGGAAACTAAATAGGGGAACTCTCACAGCATTATTTTCTATTGAGGTAAAGGAAAAAAAATCCATTTTCTGCTTTTAATACTCAGAGATAAAGTAAGCAAACAAAATTCTGGTGTACAAAATAAAAAGCATGTTTTCCGATACTTGACTCTCCCCCATAAATCTCCCATAAAAAGGGCTCTTTCTAAAGGTTGCTTAGAAGGCTGCACTACACACACAGGGGTTTGTAATACACATATATCACAACAAAAAATTCTCAATCAGAAACGAATGCAGTGTTACCTACAGATTGAAACCTAATCCTGGTTCAAATACTCCATGTGACAGCCCTTGCACCGTGCCCAAAATGTGAGTTGCTTACCTTTTCCTTTTACTAGTTTGCTCACTGATACATGGCTTAAGAATGAAGAAATACACATAACACACAAATACTCAAAGTAACTTCAGAGAGGTGCCCATAGCAAAATAGTCAATGACTGGCAGGTGTCTCCTCTGTGAAAACTTCACTCCCATAATTTGATCCTTTTTTTCATTGGATTAATTACCATGATGGTTTTTTTTTCCCTTATCAGATAAGAGAAGGGATAAGGATAGAGGGCTGAGCAAGGAACATTATCAAGCATTTCAATTTTCATATTAAATTTACTATTCTGTTATGTGACCTTTTATTATAGCATAAACTAATTTCCTGAGTATGATAAATGCCAATTTATCAGATGGATGGGTGGATGGATTCATTTTCTTGAAGATACAGGAAAAAATGTTGCATTTTGAACACAATTATATGAAGTTTGAGAAGGAACAAAAACTCTGAAAAGGAAGAAAAACTCTAGAAGGGACATTTCTGTTCTTGTTTTTCTATCAAATGTTCTATGTACATGATATTACTAGATGAACTTGGATACAAGGTATTTTAGGGATCAAATGCTTTCATTGCCTAAGTGCACTGACAGCAGGTAAGGTAAGAAGACAAAACAAATGATAAACCAATCTAGTTGGAACACCTAGAAAATAAGTTATTCTTCTTGCTTTTTACCATTGGAGCTAGATTGGTCAGGCTGCCCCACAGCTGAGACTCACTCACATTTCCATTTTCCTTTTGTAACCTATGCTTTCCAAGATTGAAGAAGTAACCTATCTTTTCCAAGTCTTAAGAAGTAAGGAAAAGCAAGGAATATCTGTATGATGGACAGGATATAGCAATTAATGTGGCATATAGGAAAAATCCAAATGTACAGGGGTGTAAGGTAGAGCAAGTGAGTGAAGTTTTGTTTTCGCTCTTGAAATGCAAGAGTAGGAAGTTTTTCATTAAACAAACAGTTGAATAAAATTGTGGTTTCTAAGTGCATTCAGCATAGTCCTTGCATGTGAATATTGAAGCAGGGGAAATAAGTGTATGGGAACTCTGGCAATCTTCTGCAGTTCTCCAGAGATTATCAGATTGCTCCACACTTTCCTTGCTGGAGATCCAAAGAGAGAAAGCAATCCATGCAAGAAAGAGGTGGTGGACTTCCAAGCAACTCATGCCATTTCTGAGGATACTCAAAATCTCATCATTTTAAGGAAAATGACACTGTGACATGAGAGAGTTTTCATATCAGCTTGTTCTTGCCACGGCTGCAGCTCCTGGTGTTTAACCAAACATTATTAGCAGTGCATGGGCAGCCTGTTATGCTCAGACAAACCCTCACTGAATTCCTTGGGAACAAACAGGTGGTCAACACTTCCAAACCCATCACTTGTCACTGTCTGTATTCAATAAATATCTTCTTTTCAATGTATAATCTCACAAAGGCAAAGTGATACATGACTTAAGAATTCCTGCATGTTCATGTTTAAAAGTTATGTTTAAAGCTCCAAGAGATTAAAGATTTTGTGTGAATTGATCTTTGTCCTCTGGCTTGTTTTCTCTCAAAAGTTAGCAAGTATTTTTCCAGTAGTAACAGACTGTAAAACTACTTCTATCCATACTGAAATACATAGTATACATAAAACAAGTGTTAATACACCAACAAAGAGCAAGTACCCCAATGTAAAATGAAGGTACATTGCAACTCAAAAAGCAAATCCATTAAATACATTCTTTTAGTTGACTGAAACAAGGGCTTTTTTGTACTGTGCAATTAATTGACTCAGAAAGATATACTACCCAGAACCGAAGGGCTCTCTTCAGTCTGTACTGCTCAACTAGACATTGTTATCCAAGTTCGTACATAGTACTAAAAAAAAATAAAATCAAACACCCAAAGCTCATCTACTGCCATGTAAGCTCTTATTCCTCCTTGAATAACAATAAAAAGTGGATGTAATTCCACATTTGTCTTTTGACATCAAATAGCATAGCTGGGAAAAACAGTCAAGTACGCTTGAGGTTTGTTTATTTTATTAAACTATTGCACAAATAGGAAAATGAACAGAAGAGTTTAAGAAATTTGACAGCCCTTGAAATTAACTTCCTCTGGAAAATAACTTCATTTTCATTATGCATCTCCAATAAAAAGAAAAAATCTTGACAGGTATTCAACGTTTCATTTTAAACACTAACTGGATGAAAAAAACATCTCTAGTGTGGAGTGTGTTCAGGTTATAAATCAGTAATGCTTATTTTAACTCCTCACAAAGTGTTGTTGAGATAATTACTGCTGACAGCTTTATTCAAGGTTCATTTCACTTTTTCTACTATTTTTCCCCTGTTAGAAGTTCAGCAGGGCCCATGGGAAGATCCACCCCTCACACCTGTTAGGGGTCTTCATGTTACTGAGGCCAGTTTGGACACGTCACTTCACATTAGCATTGTGCCAGAGCGCTGTGACAATTACTTATCGCAGGTTTAACTTGAAAAAAAGTTTCTAATCCAGCCACAAGAACAGTGTCAGAGTACGTAATTTAAACCTGTCAACACAGGTTGTAGGAAATTCATTCCAAGGATTTCAGTCGTGTTCCCATGGTAGATCTCTGAACTATAATGAAGCTTAAAATCACAAAGGAATGCTATTGAGTTAAAACACAGATCCCAAAAGTTTATAGAGCTCTGAACTGAAGGGAAAAAAAAGTGTCTGAACTATTACTCATGTTTTAAAATTTGATAAGTTCTTTAGATTAGGATTAAGAGACTGCCATGTTAATTCTCCAAAATTCCAAAAGGCTGCTGCATATTTATCTTATTTTGCTGCAGTGGGAAGGCACAATGCTGGCAGATCTTTACATGTGCTGAAGGCAGAAGTATGGTGAAGCAGCTCTGGAATCATCTTGAGGATGGTGTGGGAGGCTGGAGGAGACCCAAGGCACAGTGAGGAGGCCACTCCTGTCCTTCAGACACCGGGCGAGGGATGCTGGCATTGCAGCAGCAACCACCCTAAAGGCAGCTCCACAAAGCACAACGAGATTCTTGTGAGCTTGAGAAAAAGTGGTGCCTGGTGCTCTGGGAACACCCAGCCCTGGTGTGCTGGTTGAACACACATGCCAATTTTTGCTACGGGCCCTGTTAATCACCAGCCGTGTTACTGTGCATCTACCCCTCTCGTTTGCTGGCTGAATTAAAATTATCCCTGGTTTTGATTATTTCTCATTTGACTGAGCCTAGTTAGGCAAATTAGGAATTAAAGCAGAAGGACAGCTACTGTAGTACTTAATGTTGCTTCAAACCACAAATATATTTAAAGGAAACACAAAGAAAATAATATTTCCTCATACTACGGATTCTGCTAAAAAGAAATATACTTGAGAGACTGAAATAAATACCCGTGATCACTTACAGAGCTCATTCTTCTTGTTAGACAAAAACTGTAAATATTAAAAAGGATGAAAAATCTGCCAAGCCATTTGCAGCTATTTGAAACACAGGGTAACAGAATTAAATAAACGCTGAAAGACCTGGAACACAGTTAAGTATAGACTATGAGGCTAATTGTGGATCTTGAGTTAATTACTTTCCACTGATACGTTTTCTCAATGGTCTTTTACATGAGTTTTTTCTTTCCTCAGTCTGAACCCCAAGGCAATTCAGCGTGCTAGCCTCCAAACTCTGGGTGATTCATTGTGTACTTCTGCCTTAGGATTTTTAGTTCATGCAGAGAAAGCCAGGCTTTCACATCAAGTTGATGTTAATGTGCACTGACAAAGCAACAGTAAAGGAGCTTCATGTTTGTCACAACGTGCACTCTTTAATTTAGTAATTGCTTTATACTGATATGCAAATAATGACACATTTCCCAAATTTCCAGTTCCTCAGCAATGCTTTCGCTAATTACTCAGTGGTTAAAACTTAGGCATGTAAATTGGTCCAGTGAGTTTATTAATAAGTACACCTGTGTGAACTGATCTATAAAACACACATGCCTGGGAACAGGTCATAACTCACTGTACATTCCTGAAAGTCTCTGGAACTGAAAAAAAACAATTCTCTAACTAAATCAAGATAAATTACAACTAACAGAGTGTTGTTCACAGATAAACTGGGATTCCCAACTTTTCCTAAGCTAAAGAGAGACTGTCTTTGGGTGACAACAAATACCAGGAGTCAAAGCATCCATCAAGAGAGGGATCAAGGTAAAGAAAAGAAAAGGTCAATTAAAAAGAAAGGACAAGCATTCCTCTAGCACCTGAAAACATGGGAAAGGGCCAGTGCCCACTCATCCATCAGTTCTCTGCGGACGACCACATGCTTTGAAGTCTGGTTATAGTGGTTTGTGGTACTGTGTACTCTTACTTTTGATACTCTAACATGAAAAATTCAGCTGCACTTAACATGGATTCAGACTCATAAAAACTGCAAAAACACCCAACAGAGTTTTAACCTGTCTTGCTATATGTCTTTTCCTCAAAATTGTCCTGTTTTATTTGCTTGCTTTTATGTTCCAACAGAGTCTGTTAAATTTCTGGTATTTTCTTTATGCAACTATGTAACTGCCATAGAATATAGACAGTATAATACTTGTTTTTACTGAGTCGGATCTCAAACCATTTATTTTTCGCTATTCAGAAGAGACACAAAACCATTAACAGGTTTCTAAGCTCTGGAACAAAAAAAAAATCGTAAACAGTATAAACTAACAACAATTCATCCACATCACATACTGCCCACAGATATTCACAGATACACCTTGGGACCTGCTTTGCATTCACAAAGAGTATCAGCCAAATACTTGGCATGTTTCTGGTCTATGGTGGGATGCCATTTACTTCACAACACTGTACAACACTTTGGATGGCACAGAAGTGCCTGGATATGTTTCCAGCACTATATAATTCCTTGGCACGGTTCAAGCAGTTGTGCTAGCAGAACTGCTTCCAAAAAAATGCTTCAAACACTGATGGGATTTTTATGCTGCCTCTTCTTCATGGATATCATTTTCTGAGGAATTGGATTTTTGCAATGAAAACACAGTGCTAATGACTTCTAAAAATGAGCTTCTAAAAAGGATGATTGTTTCCTATTTTCTGTTTCTCTTACCTGGAATGTGTATCTTCTAGTGAAGTTCTGCTCTGCTTATAATAGTGGAGCTTCATTACAAAGAAACAAGCACCACTGTGATAATCCTCCAGGAATAATGCAATTACCACTTATCAAACAGGTGTCTGCTGTATTCCAAGGAGATTATCACTTCCTATTCTGCTCTCAGAGAGCACAGAATAAAAGAGAAGCTGCTACTATTAAATGACTAAGGGGAAAAGGAGTCTTTGATAATAGCTCCTGCCAGCATCTCTCAGCAGGGCATGAAGCAAATGTAGTCCTTCTATAACAACTTGGCACTGAAATGAGTATTTTGGTTTCTGTAAAACGAGTTAAAGCACCTAAATAAGACCACTCCAGTTAACTCAGTCTGAAGCATCTCTCTATGTTTCTTCATGGAATATTCCAAGAATCTCAGCACCTCTGGCTTTATGCCAAACCATCCCCCTTGTGAGTAGTCCTGAAGAGGAACTCTGCCTGCTCCAGCAAAAATGGGCTGCAGAGCTGCTCCATGAAACACATCATCTTTCAGAGACACTTCTGTGACAATCCAGGGCTTGATGAAGGTACAAAAGTATCTCCCAGAGAATTAAATCTTCTTACCAAAATACATTTGTGGGTCAAACCACAGCTGGGTGTAATTGATCAGCAAAGGCAATTTTTAGCATATTTTCAAAGCAGCTTCTTGAATAGAAATTATCTCAGGAGTGGATCTCTAAAACCAATATCAAAAACACTCTCCTATGAAATCTGGGATACAGCTCAATGTACAGAAGGTGCTATTTCTACATGACAAAACATGTAATTGGTTTGGAAACAAGCCCAGCTGAGCATCAAAGGCAGAGGAGGAGTGAAGAGAGTAAAAAATACACAGGTGCAGGAGACAAGAGGCCACTTCAGCTCCTGGTGATGTCCAGGGGTTGTGAGGGCCAGCAACTGTCCATAGGTAGGTGCTTCAAAGAAAGTAGGACACTGGTGATCCTGTAAAACCCTGTCCAGTGAAGATTACCACTGCTTTGGTATAAACTCAAAGAAGAACTGTAGCTCCTGCTGCTGTCCCTGCTGAGACACAAAAAGCCCCAATGCAGTTTGTGTGCATGTAGATGGAGAGGTGGAGTAGTGCTGTGGATACAACACACTCCCCCAGCACCACGGTGTACTTCAGGGATCTGGACTGCCCTGATCTACCCTGAAGATATTTCTCTATGCATGTGGTCATTTCTATCACATTTTGATTTTCAGGTTCTGTCAATACAAGGACAGAAATTGGAAGCAATGCTGAAGCAGCAAATATAAAGTATCAGTCTCAGTCAGTCCTTGTTTACTAATTTTAAAATCTACTCCCTTTAACAAGTTATATGAACATGTCATTTTTAATAAAAATAACTTTCATGTCTATGAGTTTCAAAGCAAGAACAGCTAAAAGCATCTCAGCAGATCAAGAAGATTTGTCAATGGCTTGAAAAGAAAAAAGAAGTAAAAGATGACAAATAATTATGTCTACAGCATCGCTGCTGTTCCTTATGCTTTAAAATTACAGTGACAAAAGAACTTAGTATTGAACCAATTAATTGCTAACAGTAACCTCAAAATTTGCTACCAGCTTTTCCTAAAAAACTAAGGTTGACTACAATACGTTGCACTGAAATGGGGTGGAATTTTGGTAGAAACCAATGCAATTTTAGTTGATGGTGCTCATCTTATACCAGCAATGAATTTGACTTTTTGAGTCCTTATTGTAAAAGATCATAATGCACTTTGCAAACTCATTTAAATTGACATTCTTGAGATTAAATGCAACAGGTATTTAGCAACACAATTACACTTTACAGCTTATGAGGGAAGCAGCACCTGAAACTGATAGGTCACACTTTAGAATGCACAAGAAATTAATGCACACGCTTTCCAAAAGGCACAGGAGAGTGTAAAACTTTCATTAAAGTTATTCCTCATGAGAAGTAATGGGATGAAATGCCAGAAACTCACAACATAATGTGGTATCAAAAATTAAAATAAAAACATGCAAAATTTGAACTGTCAGTCTATTCTTTAGACAATAAATTTTACTCCACTCCATAAATACATTCATTTTAAAATATTAGAATTTTATTAATAGTAAAAAAGACAATTGAAAATTCAAAGAACTAATAAAAATCTGAACCTTGCTCCACAGGAAAACAGAATTTGGAGTTTATGAAAGAGAATTTAGATAACATATGACTTAGTTCTCTATCAGAAACAGGTTATGGAATAGTCTGCATTTATATCTTTATATCTAGAAAGGGAGTATCTCTCAGCAAGCACCAAGAAAACAGTCATGACAAGTGGGAAATGGTTTCTCAGATCTCAGTGCTAGCTGGAAATAACATGTTCATCTTTCTGTGCCTTCCTGTCACCTGAAATATTTAAAGAGAACTTCAGAAATCCAGACTCAGTTTGAAAATGCCAAAAGGCAGAGAAAGCACATCCAAGGAATCTCTTCAGTGTCCCATTATC